>NC_060074.1:111252500-112492500 GCF_922984935.1 Meles meles | reverse complement strand
GAACCCTGAGCTGCTCCTGGAGAAACCCCCACCTCACTCCTGGCCTGGGTGTGCTTCTAAAGTGTGAAAACCAAATTTCTCCAGCTCAAATCCCATTTTAATTATATTAGAAGAGTTTACAAAGGAGGTAGAGGGAGACCTAGGCAGGGAGGGGATCTGCTGCTAATTGCTTTCAAAAAAATAAAGACCTTTTCCATGATGCAGTCATTTAACATGTTTGAACTTTCTGAATAGAGATTAAACATAACATTAAAGCCTATTATAGACTGAATTGTGTCCTTCCCAAATTCATCTGTCAAAGTTCTGTCCCCTGGTGTAACTGTATTTGGAGATAGGGCCTTTAAGAAGGTAATTAAGATTAAATGAGGTCAAAGAGGTACAGCTGCAACCTGGTAGGATTGGTGTCTTTATAAGGAGAAGAGACACCAGAGCGCACTCTCTCTCCCTCCCTTCCTCCGTGTGTGTGTGTGTGTGTGTGTGTGTGTGTGTGTGTGTGTGTGAAGGAAGTGAAGGAAGACCATGGGAGAAGGTGCCTGTGTGCAAGCCAGAGAGGTCTCACCAGACACTAACCCTACTGGGACCTTGTTATTGGACTTCTAGTCTCTAAGACTGTGAGGGAATAAATTTCTGTTGTTCAAGCCGCCCAGTCTGTGGTATGTGTTATGGGATTTTGTTATGGTATAGTTTTGTGGAGCAGACTAAGAGCCCATTTGAAGTCAGACAGACCTGGGTTCTCATCCCTACTCTCCATTCCAGAGCTACATGGGCTTGGGCAAGTCACATCGTTTTCTTCATCTGTTGAACAGGGCAGCATCACTGAGCTGTTGTGAAGATGGAATGTGACACAGGTCAGGAGCCGGCATAGTGCCCAGCACAGAGCAGCCCAGATGGATCATCCATTAGAAATAAGCATAGTATGGTTCCACGCCTTATTCAAGAATCACTAGGACCCACTGAAGGATCACTGATGAATCAGGTTTTCACCCTCTTTCCAAGGAACTTGCCATCTTAGAAGACAGAACAGGCTCACAACGGCAACTGAGAATAATATGCCTCCAGGAGTTATCTTTCTAAACTCTGCTTGATGTTCGTCATGTTCCCAGTGGGACCCTTGGGACCAGTGCACCCCAGGAGTGTATTTCTTTGTGAAATAAGCCTGGCTTTGCCTTACAGCTTGGCCTCCTCATGCTCCAAAATGGTGCCAAGTTCTAATGTTTTTGATTACGAAAAGTCCTTGCAATTTGAATTTTGAGACCGTGTGTCCTCTCTCCAGTCTTAAAACAGCCTATCTCTTCTCTGAAAAAAACAATGCTAGCCACACTTCTGTGACTCAGATAGTTGGGAGGCTTGGTTTCAGGAGCGCTTGGTGGCTGGGGGATGTTGCCCCATTCAGCAGTGTAGATCCAACAGCCAGGAGACAACGGCTACTTTCTGGCTTTGTAGGCAGAAGAGTATTGGGGGCGTCTTCTTACCAAAATGGAATTTCTGCCATCTGGATTTCCCAGGTTTGGGCTGGAATTCAGGGTGGGTTGGGAGGGGGGCTCTCCTCTGGGCTACTCCAGCCCCCAAGGTTCACTTTTCCTGCATGCACCACCCCAGCTGCCTGGAGGTACCCTGCATCCCAACCCCAGTGCAGGGCAGGGTCTCAGCATTTGCTTCCTTCCCCCGTGGAGCCATCTCTTGGCTGTTGCTATGCAGCAGGCACTTGTATGTGTGTTGAGCTGAGGGAAGATGGTGCAAAGCCCGAAGTGGAGATCAGACCCAGTATTTGATTTCCATTCCCTCTGAGTAAGCTCCCTGCAACAGTTGCAATGAAACTACAAAAGAGACATCCCTTTGCCAAGGCATTTAAGCCTGAAATATAAGTGAGGGATTACTGTGCAAGTGTGGTCACCTGCCCAGGCCCAGAGGTTGGCCAAACTTGTTTTCTTTAAGTAATACAGTCTGTCTTGTTCCTCTTATTCCCTTGTCTCTGATGTTTTCCTTGTGGGCCCTCATTGTTTCTCACTGGGTGACTTGACTTAGCCTTTAGTAACCCCCCACATAAACCCTAGAAGGAATAGATGCAATTCTTACCAGCTTGAAGGCCGACATCCTGAGGCAGCAGCTCCTCCCAGCCTGCATGCAGAGAGAAAGCAGATCGTCAGTCCACATGGCCCTGCCTTGGAGCTCCCGGAGGGCAGGGGCCATGTGTGTACATCAGAATGTCCCTGAGCACCGGGCGTCGGCTCTGGCTCAAGAAGTGACTCTTGACGACATGGACGGGTCAGTCACAGTCCCATCCAGGTGTAAGAAGATGCTTTCTTGGTTTCTTCCATCTTATCTCATCTTTATTGGTCATCTATTGTGCACTCAGTACTGGGCTGGACATAGGGAGTGTGAGTGGTTTTGAACATCCTTCAGACACCGTCCCTGTCTTCCAGAAGCACAAATTTTGTCTGCTCAGACATACGTGAAAACCAGTCATCACCCACACACCATGGGCACTGCTGAGGTAAGCAGCCAGCGTAGCTAGAGACATGTGATGTACTTTATCTAAACCTCATAGCACTCCCAAAACACAGGTGTTTCCCCATTTCTTACAAGGGACCCCACAGAGGGAAGGTGACCCAGTTAGTTAGGAGCACAGCTGGGAATCCAACCCTGAACTGCTTCCTTTCAAACGGGCCCCTAGGACCTTGCTGCTCCCCCACCATCCTGGGGGGCTTTGGGAGAACTCTGGCGAGTCTGATTAGCTGCAGCAGGCCAGGGAGGGAGGCCGGGCGGCCCTGCCTGCTGCTCTCCTGACATGGAGCACAAGCACTTCGCCATCCTCTGCAGTGAGCAGCGTGAGGTGAGCTGGATCTGTTTTGCTCATCACTGTGCTCACTGCATCTGGCACTTGCCTGCCCCCCCAGGAAATACTTGTTCAGTGAAACTGTGAATGATGCCCTTGGAGAGGCTTTGACACTGACTTTAAAAGATGAATAAGAACTCACAGTGGAAGGCAGGGAGGACCTTCCCCAAGGGTGGTGCAACTTTTGCAAAGTCAGAGGGAAAAGTGCAAATGATGTTGGGGTCAGCATGTTTAGGCTGAGCAGAGTAAGAGGGGAGGTAAGAGGAAAGTAGTGGTGTAGGCAGCAGGTGAATGTGACAAAGAGCCTTTTGCTTCTCTGTCCTGGTGGACAAAGAATTTTCTTATTCCAATTTGAATTTAGTGTGTGGGCATTTATATGTTTAATGATAATCTAAACCTTCCTCATTTGTTGAGTACCTACAGTGCAAAAGGGAAAATCAGATTATAGATTCCTTTTTAAGGTCTGAGTTTACATTTTTCTCTCTAACCCCAGAGGAGCATGGTACTTCCTGTCCTGGTCTTGTCGCCATTCTCCTGGGCTGGGATGTTTGTGGGTAGACAAACATCTGAGAATCTAGGAAAGGTGTCCTTGGGGGCACTGCAGTCCAACCTTCCCACTGATGCTCAGGGTCCTGAGCCGCCGGGCCCCCTCCCCTGCCCCTCAGGGACTTGGGAGGTGGTGGGCGGTGGGGGTGGGTGGGAAGGTCAGAAGTTTGGCTCTCCATCTACCAGCTGTGTGAGCTGGACCAGGTCCTGCAAGTGATTTAGCATGCTCCCCCCTGAAAAAGAGTCGGCCTGACTTCTGCAGGGTCTCTGCGAGGTCAGAGACACACAGGGAGCACTCACGAACTGTTTGTTTGTGCGTCCAGCTCTTCTCTGGGATTCCCTTCCCTGGGACGCCCTATCCCCCTTCCCTGGGAGGCACTCATGAGGCTCCTGAGGGATTATGGTGCCCAGGCATGAGGCTGCTGACACTTGGGCCACATTTCCACTCCTTTCTCTTGTAGAGGTAGGCCCAGGTGACCGCCCACCCCTGGGACACCTGCAGCTAAGGTGGAGGCAGCCAGGCATGCTTTGGAATCTGTTTATTCCCATTTAGGTGGTAGAAACCTTGACATTCCAACAGGGAGGACTTCCCACTGAGCAGACACTGCTCTAGGAGGAGACGTGCTATTCCCATTTAATGGGTAGAACAACAGAGGCCAACAAATAGAAACTTTGCCCAAACTATTCAACTGGTCAGAGGAGAAGGGGGTTCTTCTGTCCAGCTCCAAAATCCATGCACTTTGCCCTACGGCCTCTGCTTTGGGAAAGTTTAGGGGTCTGTATAAAAGTGCAAAGCAACTCTCATCTGAATCCTGGCTTCCCAGGATTTCTCCCAGCAGTTCTCCCAAGAGAGGCTGGTCCATCTCCCAGCCTCACATAACCAGTGAGAGATGGGTGGGTAAGACGCAGAGGGGCACTGCCCGCCTCTGGCTCCCCACTGCTTCTCTGACTCCTTGCTTCCCCACCCCAGGTAGAAATTTCAGGCCCACCCATGGTCTCTGGCTCTGTCACCCTCTGTCCCCTCACTCATGGCATCTGACCTCCATGTACATCACAGCATCCCTCTCCAGACACCAGGATGTGTCTCCCCAGAATCCCCTGCCCATCCTGGACTCGCACTCGTCTGACTCCCAGACTCCAGGGATGTCCACTCCCTGCCACTGCCCTGGTCTTCCCATGTCCCGGAATTGCTCCGCCTCGGAAACCATGTCCTCCAGTCACATCCTAGCCCAGCACCATGCCTCCCCCTGCCCCAACCCCCAACCCTGTGAGGAACTATTCGTTTGTTTCATTATGACCCCTCAGCCCCTTTGTTTCTCCTGGTCTGTGAGCCTGCATCCTAGCTTCATTCCCTTCCCAGCTAGCCTGGACAGTGCCCTACCTCTTTTTTGGGAAGAAAGCAGTTTTATAATACCCATAAACGTAACAAAAATATAAAGTACAATAAACTTCATGACATGTGTACCCCTCTGGTCTATCATACTCCTGCTCTCACCTTGCAAAGTCCCAGCCCTGAGCCAAGCACACCAGTGACATGTCATACCACCTTGAAGACCGGTCAGGGTAGTTGCGTGGCCTGCGCCTCTTCTAGGACTCTAGAAATGCCCGAGACCCTCCCATGGACCTTGGTCAGCTCTTTCTACCCAAAACCCCTCCCAAACCAAACCAAACCAAAACAAAACCCAAAAAACCCTATTTCAAAGCTTCCTCCCACTACTCACTCTGCAGAAAACCTTGATCTGCATCACTGAAAAAAGAGAAATGACCCTCAGCCTCCAGCTCTGCTTACTCCTTGCCAGCTCCTGCTTACTCCTTTCCTTCTACCTGTGAGCACTTAAGGGACTGCCCAGGGGAAGGGATGTCCTGATGGCCCCCATTAACCCTTCCAGCCCTGCATTCTCTGGCCTCCTCCACTGGCGCTTTTGCTTTATCAGTTACTGTAGTGGTTAATATATGTCCACAAATTCTTTGTCACTCTTTCCTTCAAAAGAAGGAGACTCGGGATACCTGGGTGTCTCAGTCAGTTAAGCATCTGCCTCAGATCATGATCCCAGATCCTCAGATCATGATCCCAGAGTCCTGGGATTAAGTTCCATATCAGGCTCCTTGTTCAGCAGGCAGCCTGTTTCTCCCTCTGCCTGCTGCTCCCCCTGCTTGTCTGTGCTCTCTCTCTCTCTCTGACAAATAAATAAATACAAATGTTAAAAAAAAAAAAAAGATGGAGACTCATTCTCTTATCCTTGAGTGTGGACTTAGTGATTCACTTCTAACAAATAGAATAAGGTGATGGGATGAGGTATAGCTTCCAAGACTATAAAAGGTTTTGTGGCTTCTCCCTTGCTCTCTATAAGGTCGCTTAGCTCAGCTTGGGGAACCTTGCTGCCATGTCATGAGGACAAGCAGTCCTAGGGAATGTGCCCATGTGGGGAGGAACTGAGTCTGCAGTCAATAGCCAGTAACCTTAGAAGCAGATCTTCCAGCCCTGGTCAAGGTTGTAGATGCCCACAGCTCCATCCAACATCCTGACTGTTACAGGCTAAATTGCGCATATCAAATCCTAACCCCTAGTCCCTCAGAATGGAACTGAATTTGAAGAGGAGGCCTTTAAAGAGGCGATGAAGGTAAATCAATGCTATTAGCATGGGGCCTAATCCAACAAGACTGAAGTCCTTGTAGAAAGAGGGAGAGATGCTAGAGGTGTGCGTTAGTAGAGTGATGACCATATGAGGACAAAGCAGCGAGAGGGTGGCTGTCTGTAAGCCAAGGAGAGAAGCCTTGGAAAAAAACCAACCCTGCCATAAATATCTGTTGTTAAGCTGCTTGCTCTGTGGCATTTTGTTATGGCAACCCTAGAAAATGAATGCAAACCTCAAAACAGTACTCGGTGAAGAACTGCCCAGCTAAGCTGCTCTTGGATTTCTGACACTTGGAAAGTGTGTGAGATAATAAACACCTGTCGTTTTAAGCTGCAGGGTTTTGGAATTGTTAGCTATGCAACAACAGATAACTAATACAATTACCCCTCACGCTTACATTTACACCCATTCTCACTGCTCTGGCCTTTCCTCTCGGCGTAGAGATAAATTCAGGTCTCACCTAAAAATGAATTTTCTTGGCCTCATGATCCCCTCCAGCTGTTGCCCTCCTCCTGCTTTTGCTCCTCCGCAGAGCTCCTTGAAGGAGTTTTCTCTCCACACCCGTGCTTCCTGTACTCTCTCAGCCTCATGCCCTTTCCCACCTTCCCTTTGGCTCTGGGGCACCCTTGATCTCCTGCCAAGGCCCTTTCCTTCACCTTAACCTCTTCCTGTCTGAGGGAGATGCTGATTGCTTTTGTCTGCTTGGAAATGCCTTCCTCTGTTCCCTTTTGGGGTAATTCTCCTTCCTTTGTTAAAACTGTGTTTCTAATAAGGACTGTAAAAGACATAAATCACCGTAACCCAGAGTCAGCCTGTGACCCAAGCAGGGACCAGCCACAGGCTTCCCCTGATATGTTTTAATTGGAATTGAGGACTGGTTTTCCTCTCTAGCCATAACGTTTTGAAATGTGATTCCAGAACTGACAGTAGCTTTTGTTCTAGTGTCCTGAAAATAGATGACTTGAGAGAATAAAGTTGGTAGCTGGGAAGGAAGGAGACAAAAGTCAGAAATTCTGTCTCTGTCTTTACACTTTAATTATTTGAGCTAAGGCATTTGGATTCTATCATTGAAACTGAAGAATTCTCACTGATCTGGTGGCCCTAATTCTGTTCTCTTTCAGCTGTATGTTTCCCTTGTGCATTCCCACCCTCTCCCAGGGCCACCATCAGGATCGAAATGCTTCCAAGTCCAAAAATCAATGTCTCCAACCCCCATCTCCATCCTGAACTCCAGGTCCATCAAGCCTCTATTTTTCTGGAGGTGTCCAGCACACAGGTGGACTCATTAAACTCAGTATGACCATAGTAATTCATTTCCTCTGTTCCCACACCTGCTTTTTCCCATGCATTCTTTATCTCGGTAAATGAAACTAGCAACTGTGAAGAAAACGCTTGAGTCATCCTATTATCCCCATCTCCAAATGATCATTAGGATCTGAAGATTTCATTTGTTAAAACTTAAGCCTCCCAACTACATGTTGTCTACAAGAAAGCCACTTTAAAAATAAAGACACGTGGGGCGCCTGGGTGGCTCAGTGGGTTAAGCCTCTGCCTTCAGCTCAGGTCATGATCTCAGGGTCCTGGGATCGAGTCCTGCATCTGGCTCTCTGCTCGGCAGGGAGCCTGCTTCCTCCTCTCTCTCTCTCTCTCTCTCTCTCTGCCGACTTGTGATCTCTCTCTGTCAAATAAATAAAATCTTTAAAAGAAAATAAAGACACGTATTAAAAGTAAAGAAATAAAGAAAGATATATCATGAAAACAAAAGAAAGTTGGAAAGAGGAGGAGCAAGATGGCAGAGGAGTAGGAGACCTAAATATCATTGGGTCCCAGGAGTTCAGCTTGTTAATTATCATACCATTCAGAACATCTACAAACTCAAAAGGAGACCAAAGAGAAGAAGAGCAGCAATTCTAGGAACAGAAAATTAACCACTTTCTGGAAGGCAGGACATATGGAGAAGTGAATCTGAGGTAATAATATGGGAAGATAAGACTGGGGGAGGGGGGGCTGCTCCCAGCAAGCGGTGGAGCAGCAGAGCACAAAACAGAACGTTCAGAAGTCCACTCCACTGAAAACCGTCATTCCAGAGGCCAAGCAGGGAGTGGAGCCCTTGTGGGGACAGTGTGGTCTCAGGACCTGCAGGATCACAGTAAGACCAGGGGTGCCTGAATGTGGCAGAGCTCCCAGGTATTAGTGCTGGGAAGCCAGCTACAGAGTTGGAGCTGAGGAGAAGGCTATCAGCTCGGGGTTACCTTAAACCATGATTCAAGTAGGGACCCCACAAGCAGCAGATCCTGGGAGACTCCCTCCTTCCTCCTCTGGGAGGAATGGTGAGGGAGCATGCTGCAGGAATCTGCTGGGTTTGGAGACTCCAAACAGGGCCATGCACTGGAGATAGAAATGCTTGGTCACAGGCCAGGTGAGCACAGAGTGTGGCCAGAGACCAGGGAGATGGGGGTGATTGACTGCTTTTCTCTGAGGGTGCACTGAGGAGTGCACCAAGCACTCAGCTTCTACTGGCTGGAGATTTGGATGCTGCCATCTTCATTCTCCTCCTCCAAAGCTGTGTGGAAAGCATTCAGGGAACAAAAGCTACTGAGAGCAAAACCGAGCAGATTACTTAGCCTGGCCCTGGGAAAGGTGGTGCAATTCTGCTTTGGGCAAAGACATTTGAGAATCACTGCAACAGGCTGCTCCCCCAGAAGATCAGCAAGAACATCCAGCCAAGACCAAGTACACCAATCAATGAGAACTGCAAAACTTCAGAGCTACTGGAATACAGCACATAGACTTCATGGTTTTTTTCACATGATCCTTTAGTCTTGCAAAGTTAAATTTTTTTAATTTTATTTTTTTCTTAATCTATTTAAAAAATTTTTTCTTTTTTCCTATTTTAACATTTTAACTATTTTATCTTATTAATACCTTTTAAAAGTATTTTAAAATTTTCATTGTTATAGTCATATTCTATCTCTTCATTGTATTTAACCTTATTTTTTGTATACATATAGGTTTTTCTTTCTTTAAAATTTTGGGATATAGTTTCTTCTAATAGAGCAAAATATACCCTAAATCTAGTCTCTAGCCTGATCACATTCTTTTCTCTCTTTTTTTTCTGTCTTAACCAACTTCTTATCTTATCAATTCCTTTCTTAGAATCTTTTCTTAATTTTCATCTTTACAGTCATATTCCATACCTTCATCACTTTTATATATTTTTGTATGTATATAAATTTTCCTTTCTTTAAAATTTTGGGAGGCAGTTTCTCATAACAGACCAAAATATATCCAAAACCAAGAGTGTGGCTCTCTTCTATCCACCAGGCCAGTGTGTGTGTGTGCATGTGTGTGTGTGTGTGTATATATGTGTGTGTGTATATATATATATATATATATATATATATATATATATATATATGTATTTCTTCTCTCCCTGGCTTTGGGACACTTCTAATTTAGTTAGTGTATATTTTTCTGGGCTTGTTGCTACCCTTTTAGTATATTGTTCTCTCATTCACCTATTATTATCAGGATAAAATGACAAGGTGGAAAAACTCACCACAAAAAAAGAACAAGAGGCAGTAACCATGGCTAGGGATCTAATCAATACGGACATTAGTAATATGTCAGAACTAGAGTTCAGAATGATTGTTATCAAGGTGCCAGCTAGGCTCAAAAAAGCATAGAAGATACTAGAGAATCCCTTTCTAGAGAAATAAAATAACTAAAATCTAACCAAGTTGAAATTTTAAAAAGCTATTAATGAGGTGCAATAAAAAATGGATTCTCTTACTACTAGGATAAATGAGGCAGAAGAGAGAATTAGTGATATAGAAGACCAAATGATGGAGAATAAAGAAGCTGAGAAAAAGAGACACAAAAAACCACAGGACCACAAGGGGAGAATTCAAGAGATAAGTGATACCATAAGATGAAACAATATTAGAATAATTGGGATCCCAGAAGAAGAAGAAAGAGAGAAAGGGGCAGAAGGCATATTGGAGCAAATTATAGCAGAGAATTTCCTTAATTTGGCAAATGGAACAAGCATCAAAATCCAGGAGGCACAGAGAACCCCTCAAAAATCAATAAAAATAGGCCCACACCCTGTCAGTTAACAGTAAAACTTACAAGTCTCAGTGACAAAGAGAAAATCCTGAAAGCAGCTTGGGACAAGAGGTGTGTAACATACAATGGTAGAAATATGAGATTGGCAGCAGACCTATCCAAAGAGACCTGGCAGGCCAGAAAGGACTGGCATGATATATTCAGAGCACTAAATGAGAAAAACATGCAGCCAAGAATACTATATCCAGTGAGGGTGTCACTGAGAATAGGAGAGATAAAAAGCTTCCAAGACAAACACAAGCTAAAGGAATTTGAAAACACCAAACCAGCCCTATAAAAAATATGGAAAGGGGTCCTTTAAGCAAAGAGAGAACCTAAAGGTAACAGACCAGAAAGGAATTAAGTGAGGAAATTAATTCCAGAAAGGAATTAAGTGCCATTGTATTGCCTTACAGGCAATACAATGGCACTATATTCATATCTTTCAATAGTTACCATGAATGTAAATGGGCTAAATGTCCCTATGAAAAGAAACAGGGAATCCGAATGGATTTAAAAAAACAAGAACCATTGATATTCTGTCTACAAGAAACTCCTTTTAGACCCAAGGTTACCTCCAGATTTGAAGTGAAGGGGTGGGAAACAATTTACCATGCTAATGGACATAAAAAAAAAAAAAAAAAGCTGGGATGGCAATCCTTATATCAGATAAATTAGATTTTCAGCCAAAGCCTAAAATAAGAGATGAGGAAGGATACTATATCATATTTAAAGGGTCTGTCCAACAAGAAGATCTAACAATTTTAAATATCTATGCCCCTAACATGGGAGCAGCCAACTATATAAACCAACTAATAACAAAATCAAAGAAACACAACAATAATAATACAATAATAGTAGGGGACTTTAACCCCCCTCACTGAAATGGACAGGTCACCTAAGCAAAAGATCAACATGGAAATAAAGGCTTTAAATGCCACACTGGAACAGATGGACATTACAGATATATTTAGAACATTCCAACCCAAAGCAACAGAATACACATTCTTCTCTAGGGCATATGGAACATACTCCAGAATGGATCACATCCTGGATCATAGATTAAGTCTCAACCAGTACCAAAAGATTGGGATCATTCCCTCCATATTTTCATATCACAATGCTTTGAAACTAGAACTCAACCACAAGAGGAAAGTTGGAAAGAACTCAAATATGTGGAGCCTTAGAGCATCTTACTAAAGAATGAATGGGTCAACCATGAAATTAAAGAAGAATTTAAAAAATTCATGGAAACAAGTGAAAAAGAAAACACAACAGTTCACAATCTTTGGGACACAGCAAAGGCAGTCTTGAGAGGAAAATATATGGCGATACAAGCCTTTCTCAAGAAACAAGAAAGGTCTCAAGTACACAACCTAACCCTACACCTAA
This sequence comes from Meles meles, assembly GCF_922984935.1. NCBI lineage: Eukaryota > Metazoa > Chordata > Mammalia > Carnivora > Mustelidae > Meles > Meles meles. Next base: position 112,480,983 of record NC_060074.1, on the reverse strand, counting down.
AGGAGTTGGAGAAGGAACTGCCAAGAAAGCCCAAACCCAGCAGAAGAAAATAAATCTTAAAGATCAGAGCAGAAATAAATGAAATAGAAACCAAAAGAAAAGTAGAACAAATCAACAAAACTAGGAGGTGGTTCTTTGAAAGAATTAATAAGGTTGACAACCCCCGAGCCAGACTTATCAAAAAGAAAAGAGATGGGGCGCCTGGGTGGCTCAGTGGGTTAAACCGCTGCCTTCGGCTCAGGTCATGATCTCAGGGTCCTGGGATCGAGTCCCGCGTCGGGCTCTCTGCTCAGCGGAGAGCCTGCTTCCCTTCCTCTCTCTCTGCCTGCCTCTCTTGTAATTTCTCTCTGTCAAATAAATAAAATCTTAAAAAAATATATTAAAAAAAAAAAAGAAAAGAGAAAGGACCCAAGTTAATAAAATCATGAATGAAAGAGGAGAAATTACAGTCACGCCAAAGAAATACAAACAATTATAAGAACATATTATGAGCGGGGCCCCTGGGTGGCTCAGTGGATTAGGCCGCTGCCTTCGGCTCAGGTCATGATCTCAGGGTCCTGGGATCGAGCCCCACATTGGGTTCTCTGCTCCACGGGGAGCCTGCTTCCTCCTCTCTCTCTGCCTGCCTCTCTGCCTACTTGTGATCTCTCTCTCTGTCAAATAAATGAATAAAATCTTTAAAAAAAAAAAAGAAAATATTATGAGCAACTCTACACCAGCAAATGTGACAATCTGGAAGAAATGGATGCATTCCTGGAGATACATAAACTACCAAAACTGAACCAGGAAGAAATAGAAAACCTGAACAGACTCATAACCAGTAAGGAGATTGGAGCAATCATAAAAAATCTCCTAACAAACAAGAGCCCAGGGCCAGACGGCTTCCCAGGGGAATTCTACCAAACATTTAAAGAATCCATACTATTCTCCTGAAACTGTTCCAAAAAATAGAAATGGAAGGAAAACTTCCAGACTCATTTTATGAGGCCAGCATTACCTTGATCCCAAAACCAAAGACCCCATCAAAAAAAGAGAATTACAGACCAATATCCTTGATGAACATGGGTGCAAAAATTCTCACCAAAATACTAGCCAATAGGATCCAATAGTACCTTAAAAGGATTATTTATCAAGACCAAGTGGGATTTATTCCTGGGCTGCAAGTTTGGTTCAACATCTGTAAATCAATCAATGTGATACACTACCTTAATAGAAGAAAGAACAAGAACCATATGATACTCTCATTAGATGTTGAAAAAGCATTTGACAGGGGCACCTGGGTGGCTCAGTGGGTTAAAGCCTCTGCCTTTGGCTCAGGTCATGATCCCAGGGTTCTGGGATCAAGCCCCACATTGGGCTCTCTGCTCAGCTGAGAACCTGCTTCCTCCTCTCTCTCTGTCTGCCTCTCTGCCTACTTGTGATCTCTGTCAAATAAATAAAATCTTAAAAAAAAAAAAAAAGAAAAAGAAAAAGCATTTGACAAAGTACAGCATTCTTTCTTGATCAAAACTCTTCACAGTGTAGGGATTGAGGGTACATACCTCAATATCATAAAAGCCATCTATGAAAAACCCACCACAAATATCATTCTCAATGGGGAAAAAGTGAGACCTTTTCCCCCAAGGTCAGGAACATGGCAGGGCTGTCCACTATCATCACTGCTACTCAACATAGTACTAGAAGTCTTAGACTCAGCGATCAGACAAGAGAAATAAATAAAAGATATCCAAATTAACAAAGAAGAAGTCAAACTCTCATTCTTTGTAGATGATATGACTCTTTATGTGGAAAACCCAAAGACTCCAGTCCAAAACTGCTAGAACTTATACAGGGATTCAGTAAAGTGTCAGGATATAAAATCAATGCACAGAAATCAGTTGCATTTCTATACACCAACAAACAAGACAGAAGAAAGAGAAATTAAGGAGTTGATCCCATTTACAATTGCACTCAAAACCATAAGATACTTAGGAATAAACCCAACCAAAGAGGCAAAGAATCTGTACTCAGAAAACTACAAAGTACTCACGGAAGAAATTGAGGAAGACACAAAGAAATGGAGTAACATTCCATGCTCATGGATTGGAAGAAAAAATATTATGCAAATGTTTATGCTACCTAAAGCAATCTACACATTTAATGCACTCCCTATCAAAATACCATCAATTTTTTCAAAGAAATGGAACAAATAATCCTAAAATTTATATGGAACCAGAAATGACCCCGAATAGCCAAAGGAATGTTGAAAAGAAAACCAAAGTTGGCGGCATCACAATTCCAGACTTCAAGCTCTGTGACAAAGCTGTCATCATCAAGACAGTATGGTACTGGCACAAAAACAGACACATAGATCAATGGAACAGAATAGGGAGCCCAGAAATGGACCCTCAATTCTATGGTCAACTAATCTTCGACAAAGCAAGAATGAATGTCCAATGGAAAAAAGACAGTCCTTTCAACAAATGGTGTTGGGAAAATTGGACAGCCACATGCAGAACAATGAAACTGGACCATTTCCTTACACCACACACAAAAATAGACTCAAAATGGATCAGTGGATTAAAGACCTCAATGTGAGACAGAAATCCATCAAAATGCTTGAGGAGAACACAGGCAGCAACCTTTTTGACCTCAGTCATAGCAACTTCTTCCTAAAAACGTCACCAAAGACAAGGGACGCAAGGGCAAAAATGAACTACTGGGACTTCATCAAGATCAAAAGCTTTTGCACAGCAAAGGAAACAGTCAACAAAACCAAAAGACAACTGACAGATTGGGAGAAGATATTTACAAATGACATATCAGATAAAGGGCTAGTATCCAAAATCTAAAATGAACTTATCAAACTCAACACCCAAAGAACAAATAATCTAATCAAGAAATGGGCAGAGGACATGAACAGACATTTCTGCAAAGAAGACATCCAAATGGACAAAAGACACATGAAAAAGTGCTCCACATCACTCAGCACCAGGGAAATACAAATCAAAACCACAGTGAGATACCACCTGATACCAGTCAGAATGGCTAAAACTAACAAGTCGGGAAATGACAGATGTTGGCGAGGATGCGGAGAAAGGGCAACCCTCCTACACTGTTGGTGGGAATGCAAGCTGGTGCAACCACTCTGGAAAACAGCATGGAGGTTCCTCAAAATGTTGAAAATAGAACTACCCTGTGACCCAGCAATCACACTACTGGGTATTTACCCTAAAGATACAAACGTAGTAATCCGAAGGGGCACATGCACCCGAATGTTTATAGCAGCAATGTCTACAGTAGCCAAACTATGGAAAGAACCTAGACACTGCAATATTATTGGTGGGAATACAAGCTGTTTTCCATACAGCTTTTCCATATGGATCTTCCTCAAAAAGTTGAAAATAGAGCTATCCTAGGACCCAGCAATTGCGCTACTGGTTATCTACCCTAAAGATACAACTGTAGTGATCTGAAAGAGCCTAATGTTTATAGCAGCAACATCCACAAAAATAGCCAAACTATGGAAAGAACCTAGATGTCCATCAACAGATGAATGTATAAAGAAGATGTGGTATATATACACAATGGAATACTATGCAGCCGTCAAAAGAAATGAAATCTTGTCATTTGCAGCAACATGGATGGAACCAGAGGGTATTATGCTAAGTGAAATAAGTCAGAGAAAAACAATTATCATATAATCTCTTTGATATGAGGAATTTGAGAGGTAGGGCGGGGAGTTGTGGGGAGATAGGGAAGGAAAAAATGAAACAAGATGGGATCAGGAGGGAGACAAACCATTAGAGACTCTTAATCTCAGGAAACAAACTAAGGGTTGCTGAGGGGAGGGATGCTGTGGCTGGGTAGTGGATGTTGGGGAGGGTATGTGCTATGGTGAGTGCTGTGAATCCTGTGATTCACAGACCTATACCCCTGAAGCAAATAACACATTATATGTTAAAAAAAGGAAGAAACAAAGAAACAAAGAAAGAAAGAAAACTGGAATAGCTAAAGTTATTTCAGACAGAGCAGACTCCAGTGTAAGGAGAATTAAGAGGGCAAGGTGGAATAAAAACAGGCATTACATAATAATAAACAATTGATAAAACTGATAAACCTCTAGCCAAGTTAACCAAGAAAAAAAGAGAGAAAATGCAAATTTGTAATACCAGAAATGACAGAGGAACATCTCAAGAATAATTAATCTCATGGACATTAAAATGATAAAAAAAGGAATATTATGAGCAACTAGACCCCTACAAATTTGGTAGCTTAGATGAAATAGACCAATTCTCTGAAAGACAAAAACTGCAAGAACTCACACAAGAAGAAATAGACAATCTGAATAAGCCTATACCTATTAAAGAAATTGAATCAATAATTAACAACCTGTCAAAAAAAAAAAAAAAAGCTCCATCCCTAGATATTTTCACCAATGAATTCTACCAAACATCTAAGGAAGAAATGAGACTCATTTTCTATAATATCTCCCAAGAAACAGAAGCAGAGAAAACACTTCCTAGCTCATACTATGAGACCAGCATTACCCTACTACCAAAGCCAGATGAAAGACATTGAACGAAAGGAAAAACTAGAGGCTCTCTCCTGTCCTGCCCATCCCTTGATCCCCTGTCATGCTTCCCCTGGGAGACTAGCAGCCTTGCAGGTAGACTTGCTGCTTCTGGTCTCTCTAAAAATTATTGTTCATTCCACCAACTGAGAGATCTTTAAAGATGCAAATAATTGGCACATCATGCCTCTCCGCAACTAGGAGTGTGTCATATCTTTTTCTGGCTTGTTTTTAAGTAGGCTCCACACTGTTTCAGGCTGCAGTATGGGGCTGAACCCAGGGCCCTGAGATCAAGACCTGAGCTGAAATCAAGAGTCAGATGCTTAACTGACTGAGCCACCAGTCATCCCAGGGTGTGCCATTTCCCTGTCACAGTCAGGTCCTTCAGGATCATGGCCCGCCTGGTGTTTCGCCTCATTTCTCACCTCTTCTCCCACAGGGTGCTCTGAATTTCATGCAGTTCCCCAAATAGCCCACATTCTCTTTCACTTGGGTGTCTGTGCACTTGATCTGATGTGAGTTTAGCAGGAATGCATACGCACGCATGTCTGTATCCACACACAGGCACCCTCTCATTGTGCAGCTATAACTTCCTCTCTCAGAACTTATTCCTGTTTTTATGATCAGTATGTGTGTCTCTCCCACATTGGTGAGAATCTTAACAACAGAACTGTGCCCTACTCATTCCAGTAAGTGCTCACAATATTCTTGCTGAAAAAATGGAAGCAAGGATGAGTGGGTTGGTGGGTAGATTGATGGCTGGCCACCGGGAAGATGAAAACATCTTCCTATCCCAGGAAAGCAGCATGGCATTGCCTCTAAGGGAAAACCCTGGGTGTTCACAAGTTCCTGCCTCTTGTTAGTGAGATGATCTCTTCTTAGCTCAGATGCCATTGTCCAGCCCTGAGGCAGGTCAGTGTGTTGCTGAGCCCACTGGGGCAGTGTCATGCACTGGCCCCAGGGTCTACCTAACTTCAGGTACCAGAATGGGGCTGACAATCATCTGATGGGAGAAGGTTGAGCTACTGGTTCCCAAAGTCCTTCTCAGAGCTGCAGGATGTCTGAAGCTACACATACCACTGTCATGGCCTTCTGGGCATCATTAAAGTGGAGCATGGAAGAAGCGGTAAGAAAATGCTGAAAGGTGAGTGAGGAAAGAATCCAAATGTTGCTGGGACTAGAAGGGGCTGTGTGCCATATGGTATATGGGGCATACAGGAGGAGACTGGAGTCTGAGAAGCAAAACCCAGACTGAGTCTCTGGTCTATGGGAAGCTAATCTAGAGGGGGATGCTACCCTGGAGGGCTGTTTTGCCCAGGGTAGCATTGCCCAGGGAACTGGTGCAGAAAGGTGTCTGGGGCTTGGACTGGGGGAGGGATTGAGAGGCTTGGAAATTACCCTATGTCACCAGCCAAATCCTCTAGAGCTGAGGGTCCCTGATGTGGAATCTGTCATCCCAAGGGGAACAGAGGCTGCACGGTTGGGCATAGGTGAGAAGGGCTACCACCACTCAGTGGAAGACAGCCCAGACTAGCAGGTGATAGGGGCCTTGGCTAGACCATCCCACTGCAGACACTCAAAATGGTCAAATATTGGTGGTTTCAGATGGTTTGATCTAATATATGTGCTGATATATGTGTATATTAAAAAAGTTACATTTTATAGTATTATGCAATTTTGTGTAAACATATAGAAGGTGCAAAGATATAAAGATGGATATATGTCTTTTTTAGAGGTAATTATTTTGAACTGTTACCAGTAAGGTTTTTTTGGGGAGGTGAGGACTGAGGTGAGGAGTAGAGGGACGGAGGTGGGGGAAGATTTTTCCTTCACAATTTTCTCCTTTCAGTTATGTTTGGCATTTCAATATCCATATATTTTTATTACTTATTTTGTTGTCTATGGCCTTTCCTGGCTGCCTGAAATCCTACCCTTTTCTCACAGGTACAATCATCTGCAAGGATCTGTTACCAAGTTCATGACAGGGAGGCAGGGAGGGGCTCTCCCCCCCCCCCCCCCCCCCCCCCCCCCCGCCACTACTGAGGTGGGAGCTCTCCCTGGTGCTGGGCATAGCAGCCCAGGCAGGGATAGGCCCTGTCAGCCCAGATTCCGAGCCTCTCCATGTGTCCTGATCCAGCCAGGACGGCTCAGCCCCTCTCTGCAGCCCAGGGCCCAGAGGGACACACCCTCCATTGAAAAGGAGTCATACCCCACACAGCATTGCCTGGCATTTAGGATGATGTCTGTGGGGTCACGGTCATGTGGGGTCATGGGTATTCCCATGAATACCATGTGACTGGCAATTCAAGAGATAGATGTCCCTGAAAGGTACCCCTGGCCCTGAGACATGATGCTCTTGGGGCCTCACCAGGGATCCCTTCTCTTTTGCCCAGGTAAGTCCAGGTTGAGGATGTGAAGCTATAGTCCTCCATCCCATCCTCCCCCACTGGGCTCAGGGCCTGGCTACACCCACTGTCCAAAACCATGCAGTGTGCGCTGATGTAGCACCAAGAGACCCTGCTTCCTTAGAGCCTCATTCCTAGAGCCTCCTGGGGAAGTCAGTGATGGCAGGATGGCCTCGCTGAAGAGGCTCTAGTGGGAGAATTTTTCCTTCCAGTAGGGCTCTGCTTCCCCTCCAGAGGGGCAGTACAGCTGCAGGGAATTCAGCCGGGGTCCTGTTCCTCCACGATGTGGTATGAGGAGCCCCTTAAACTAAGTTTATCCCTCCCCCACTCACACCTAACACACACACCTTGATTCAGGTGCTTTAGGGATCCCTGCTGGTACAGGTGAAGTGCCTGCTCACTTCTACAACCTCCTCTCTGGCCCACTCAGACCTGGCTTAAGTGTCCCCTTGCAGCCTCCCTGACTTTGTCTTCACCCATCCTAGCTAATGCCTGCCTTCTCTGGTCCCAGAAGACCCTGGCCAGTCCTCGGGAAGGGCATTCACGTCCTGTACTGAACTCATGGTTTATCTTCACCCAGAGACTGGCTTCTCCCAAGCTTTGGTTTGGCAGAGTGCCTTTGGCCTGCCCAGAGACAGCTTGGAAGCCTTCTTGACTTTACTGTTTTTACCAATGCTATTTCCTTGCTTGGTATTCCCTTTATGGCATCCCGTCAGGAAAGATGGGCTTCTTCTCAGAAACTGGTTTGTTCTTAACAAGGACATGTTTGAACTTGTCCCTGCTTGTATTTTGTTTTTGCATTGCCCACCAGGAATATCAGAGTAAACTTGGTGGCTACGTTTAACAAATACACTGAGCCTTCCTTTACTAACCTTTCTCTAGCCAAATCATACTTTCCTACCTTAATTTTCCCTTCATCTTGCTTTCTCATTTATTTTATTTTTTATTCTTTTGCATCATAGGTATCTCTGAAATTTGCCTCAAATGACTGTCTTTTGTTTACTTTTTGTATAAGGCAGGTCATCTGTGAGAGAGATTTACAGATACATGTGCCTGGTGGTGTCAGTCTATTCCACAGCACTATGGTTCCTTTGCCTACCACGAACATTCTGTCCTTAGGCCCCAGAACAAAGCAGGGTCTCAGACTGTCCTCAGGCTCCATGCAGAGAGTTTTCCAATAGCAGTTCATTAATTTAATCTGTACAATGATGCTGCAAGGTGAGTGATATGGTCTCATTGGACAGATGAAGAAACTGAGGCTTCAGGTCCCACACCTGGTACGTAACCGAGTTGGGATTTGAACCCATGCTTGTCTGGATGGGAAATTCTTGTTTATTTCACTTTACCCCTCTCCTTGGTCTGACATGCTGTACTCTCTAGGACTGGATTGTCCAATGTGGCAGCAACTAGATACATGTAGCTACTTACATTTAAATTCATTTTAGTTAAAATTAAAAATTCAGAGATGCCTGGGTGGCTCAGTCAGTTACATCTGCCTTTGGTTCAGGCCATGATCCCAGAGCTCTGGGATGGAGCCCTGCGTCAGGATCCCTGCTCAGCGGGAGTCTGCTTCTCCCTCTTCTCCCTGCTCCTGCTCTCTCTCACTAGTCTGTCTCTCTCAAATAAATAAATAAAATCTTTTTTAAAAATCGAATATTCAGTTCCTTGGTCACCCCAGCCACACTTCAAGTGCTCAGTCGCCACATGTGTGGCTAGTGGCTACTGTGTTGGACAATGCAGAAGAGAGTATCTCTATCAGCATAGCAGGAGAATCTACTGTTTCCCTAGTCCTGCACTCAGTTTCTGCTAGGAGGCAGCAGTGCCCAAGCTGGACTTGCACTTTCTTTCCTCTGCAACTATGTGATATCCTTTCCTTAGCCTGGAACATCCCAACTCTCCACCTTGTCATCGAGCCATCCTTTCCTACACCACACATTTGTCCCTCTGCCTCCTTTTCTGTCACCCTTCCCCCTTCCCACCCTGTCCTCCACTCCAGCAATATTCTCCTCTAACGCTTGATACCTATGAGGTCTGCGTTTCTGATTGGGTCACTGTTCTTTTGCATAGACTTACCTTACCAACCCAGCTGTGAAGGAACATTGTACACACTACTTGATAAATTAAGGAGATAGACAAGAGAGTCTAAATGGCATTGGATAGAAAACTTGACTTCACTCCTAGCTTAACCTATTCCATTCCTTCATTCAACATATCTTCCCCAAATGCCTCTTCTTTGCCTTGCCCTCGGTGGATGTGGGGGGCAGAGAAATCTTGAGGAGATCCAGCCTGTGCTCTCAAGCTGCTCATAGCCAATGGCCTGAGGCAAATTTTACCCTCCTTTATCTCCATGTCCTCTTTAATGAAAAACACGCAATTCTTGCTCTTCTTCCCTGCAGCTTGCCATGTGCCCTAAGTGACAACGTAGAAGCGAGAGCCTTTGTGGAAGACATGAGCAACACACAGTGATACAAATACATCTAGGTAACTGGGAATGTTCGTCCTGACAGTCACCGCCCCACAGAGCTGCACACTCTGAGTGCCTGGCCCCATGCCCAAGCGAGGATGTGGCAGTGCCCAAAACACACTTGGACAGGTCTTTTGGGAAGAGGCACCTGAAAGCTTGGGCAACGAGGAAGGTTTCTTACTGGGAGTGCAACTGAGCTGAATGCTTCTTCAATTTACTGGGGCTTGTGCTCCAGGCCTGGAGGGCCACATGCAGAGGTCTTTTTTTTTTTTTTTAACTAAAATCTTGAACAGAGTTCAGGGATTTTATGGATTAGAACAAAATTCAAGTCCGGAGTTAAAGAGTATGGCTTCAAGAGAGGCCAACCAGGTCATGGGGAAATAAACACACACAATTTAGGAGATTTAGGATGGGGCCCCACACCCGCCAGCTGCCAGAGCCTCCCAATCCTGTATCTGGAATTTCCTCCTCTGTGAAATGGGGATGGATGCCCACCATGCTGGCAGCTCAAGGGAGGCAGTTTATGGAAACCAACGGTGGAGTCCTTCCCCCAGACACCCTGTTCCCACGACCAAACACCTCCACTCGGGAGGCTTTGAGGCTGGGGACGAAGGGTCCTGCCTCACCAGGGGCCCAGGTCTTTCAGAGGTGAGTAACACGATTGTCTGCAGTTGGCCCCGAAGGCACACAGGGGAGACAGAGGAGCCTGGGCCTTGGAGTCCCGCCTCAACTCTGCTTTGTTCTGTGGCGCCCCAGCTGTCCGTACACACTTGTCCATACATCAGGGCTAATATCACCAGTGTGCCGTGAGGACGCAGAGAGATGGCACATAGAGTGTACCTGACATCTGCCAGGTGCCACAGCCTTGGCCCCCAGGCTCTCCCTCATGCCTCAGGATTCCTTGGTGAGTCCTTGTGCTATGAGAAGCCTGCTGGCTAGAGTAGCCCCGGCCCTCCATCCCCCCTGCCAGTGAGTCTGCCTTCCTACAGCAGAGGGCCAGGGCAGCTGTTCCTCCCCTTTCTTGGCCCCCCAGTCCGTCCCTGTGCTGATAGAACAGGTTTGTGGGCTGGGGTTCCTGTTTCCCAGCTCCTGAAAGCAATCTTTGGCTCTCTACTTCACAGGCCTTCCCTACCTTGTTTCCAGATGAGCCCGGCAGTGCTTCCCCAGATCTGTGCCTCCCACCTTCTATCCGCCACCTCCCTCCTGAGAGGTGACTCCCTCACCCGCCTCGTCCCATCCCGAAGGCCCCAGTGCATCCAGCGGGCAGAGAAGCCTCTGGTTCTCCCTTACCTTCTCAGGACAGGCGTCTCACTGTCTCCCTTGCCCTCCACCCCAGGCTCTGAAAGAGCAAGGAAAGGAGGCAGTGCCAGGGCTCCGGGCCTGTCAGAGAGTAAGGGAAAGGAGGAAGAGGCAGAAGGGCCCCAAGAGGAAATGGCCCAGCAGTCTGGGCCCACGTAATTTATTACAGGACTTTGTCCCTGGGCTCCAGGCATATCCACTCCCACATGGCTGCCGCGGCCCTAGCTAGCAGAGCCTCACAGCGGCCTGATCTTTAACCCTGGCCTCTTCAGCAGACAGTCCCCATGGGGCACCAGAGTCTGCTCTCCATGCACCTATTGCTGGCCACCAGCCAAGCCCCATGGTGACAATCAGCTGATCATCCGGGGAGTTCAGCCTATTCCCAGGCATCACGTGGGCTCCAAGGAAGCCCATGCAGGCCTCTGCTCTCAAACACCCCATGTCCTAATGAGGCACACACAGAGGAGATGCTTGGAAGCCTATATCAGAGCTAAAAGCCATCAGGGCATCTAGATTTTCAGTAGGGTCCCTGGAAGCAGAGGCAACTGTCTCGGGCTGGGGCTCAAATGAAGGGGAATTTCTGCAGTGAGGCAAATACAGACCTTTCAGGTGGTGCACCCTGGGAGATACGCTGCTGGAAGGGACAGGCAGTCCCTGGAGGCATGAGGGGGATGTCTCTGAAGGCAGGTGGAATATAAGTTCAGCAGTGGCCCTATCCTTGGGTGAAGAGACCTTGCTTGGTGGTGCTCACAGCTGGTCCAGCTGGAGTCAGTTAGGTTTCTTCCTGGGCCAGGGCTTGGGAGGGACATGGGAAATGCAGACTGAGGTGAGGGAAGCATTTGTCATCTGTTAGATAGAATCGAGGCTCCAGCAGGGCAGGAGCCCTGACCTTTGCCTCTTTTGGGTACAGGAACCAAGTACTGGTAGGAGAGAAGAGGGTAAAGTAGGCTCTTCCCTGTCACACCTGTGACCAAACTTGGCTTTCCTGCAGCCTAATGTGACTGCCACAATTCTCCTCAAGATGGAAATATTCTGTTAATCTTTAAAAATATGTTTCTGAGGGGCACCTGGGTAGCTCAGTAGGTTAAGTATCTGACTTTGGCTCAGGTCATGATCTCAGGGTGCTGGGATCAAGCCCTGCCGTTGGTCTCTGTGCTTGGAGGGGAGCCTGCTTCTCCCTCTCCGCGTGCCCCTCCCCCCTGCTTGTTTGCGCACGCGCTCTCTCTCTCTAATAAATAAATAAAAATCTTAGAAAAAAAAATGTTTCTGAGCTGAGCCACAATGCCTCCATAGGACAACTTATGTGTCATTCCATTTCTGCCCAACCATCCAGAGCCCATGGTAGTATCACCATAGCAAAGAAAACAGAGGCTAGAGAGCTCTTCGTTTCACCTCTACCAACACAACCTAGAGCAACCTGAAGTTGCTTGTTTCCTGGTGGCCCTAATTTTCCCCTCTGGCCTACAGCACCCAAGTTATCCATTAACACTGTAAAGTGGCACAGCTGGCAGCAACGGGCTCCTCAGAGAGGTTCGGAATTCCCAGGCTCGGAGAACTAGCATTGAACTCGTGTTGAGGTGCGGGGCTCTTTGCGGTGCCATCTCATATCTCCATAAAAACCCACAAATTAGAGATGCTTATCCTCATCTCGTAGTGAGGAAGTTCACACCGAAGAGATTAAGAAACTTGCTTATGTCACACAGAAGTGGCAGGGATACAAGATTTGAATGGAGGTTGACCTGACTCCAAGGCCTGGGCCCATCCTACTTGATACCACATCTGCCCTCATACAAACCTGGACTCCCTCCTCCCTTATCCCCAAGGGATGGATGAGACATCATGTTTTTAGTAATTTTCAGGGAAGGTGCTTCCCCAACTTGCTTGCCCTTGCCCAGGATCAGAAGAGTCTTTCACTTCCAAGGTCAGAGGTCTCTGAGATTCCTAGGGCAGAGGAGTATCTAGGAAGGGGCGGAGCTTAAATCCCTTCTTGCAAACACACTTACGCACAGGACAGGAATGTATATCACAAGACACATTTTATTGGTGCAGGGTTTCTCAATCTTGGTATTACAGACATTTTGGGCTGACTTAGTCTTTGATGGGAGTTTGGGAAGAGCTGTCCTACGCACTGTACGATGTTTAGCAGCAACCCTGGCCTTTACCCATTAGATGCACTCCCCCAGTGGTGCAACCAAAACGTGTCCAAATACTTCCAAATGTCTCCTGGGAGACAAACCATTCCCTGTTAAGAACCAATGTATAGCTCAGTGGTCCAGGTGCAGCTGAGGCCTAAAGAGAACATCAAAGTCCAGAAGCGGACATACTCTTAGAAGGGATGACGCTGCACTTGACCTCCTTGAATGACAGGAAGATGTGCTTAGAAGATATGGAGGGTGCAGAGAAGGGGATATCGGACTGGTGCCCCCAGGGGACATGCCAAGGAAATGACTATCTTCAGGCCAGCCCAAGTACTTCATCCTCCTTGGATCAGCAACTATGAGATAGATATTGCTAGAGTGGGCAGAGCTCGGATCCAAAGTCCTGATGAGCCAGGGAGGCATTCACCATCTCGGTCCTGGAGGAAATGACTCATTTCTGATTGTGCTTTATCATCATAACCTATCTGAGGGATCCACCCAGATGTTTGGCCAAGGCAGCAGGAGGGGCAAAGCAGGGACACAAAATGGAAGAGTCCCTTCCTCCCTTCTGGAGGGCTATGGGAAATCCAAGGGATAAATCTCAGTCTTGGGTCCTGGCATTTAAACCTGGAGCACTGGTCATAAACAGGGGCCTTTGCCCCATGACCAGGGTCAATAGCATCCTGGTGACTAATTTGATTGCCCTGGGGAGGTTGAGGTAATGGGAGGAGAAGGCAAAACTCAATTGTGTGGCAGTTCAATAAACCAGGGAGCCAGGGAAATGATGTTGATGATGCTAATTATGATGATGGTAAAGGTATCTTGTCTAACTCTTGGAAGAGGTTGAAGGTGAGGACCTTGTGAAGGTCTTGTTAAAGCCTCATGAAAGGCTTCCTTTCTGAGAAAAGAAACATCAGGATAGAGCTCTTACCCTTGACTGGAATGCTCTGTGTGCAGCAAAACCCGTTTCTTTTCCTTCTGGTCCCATAGCTAAGATACTCTTTCCTACCTCACTCACAGGACTGGCCAAAGAATGAAAGAAAGTACTATGCTCCACTTCCCAGCCCTGTGACATCCTGTGCTCTCTTCTTCCCTCTGCTGGTGACATGAAGAGCATTCAACTTAGGATTCTGAGGCCCCAAGGAATGAAGATAAAATATGGAAAGAGCCTGGGTTCCTGGACGACCCCTGGGAGCTAAAGTACCATCTCCAGCCAACCACCAACCTCACTGACCCCATTTACAAGAGCAAGAAATAAATGTTTGTGTCAAGCCACTGAAAGTTGTTGTTATAATAGTTTGGTCTTGTTGTTTAAATTTTATTCATTTGAGAGAGAGAGTGAGAGAGAGCACAAGCAGGGGGAAAGGCACAGGGAGAGGGAGAAGGCGACTTCCCGCTGAGCTGGGAGCCCGATGTGGGGCCTGATTTCAGGACCTAGAGATTATGACCCGAGCCAAAGACAGACACTTAGCCATCTGAGCCACCCAGCTGTCCCTGTTGTTGTAATAGTTAACCTACCACGATTAAAACATGATCCCTCCGGGCACCTGGGTGGCTCAGTGGTTAAAGCCTCTGGCTTCGGCTCAGGTCATGATCTCAGAGTCCTGGGATCAAGGCTTGCATCGGGATCCCTGCTCAGCAAGGATCCTGCTTCCCCCCCCCAACCCCCCCGTCTCTACCTGCCTCTCTGCCTACTTGTCATCTTTGTCTGTCAAATAAGTAAATAAATAAAATCTTTAAAAAAAAAACCATGATCCCTTTCCTACCCAAATCTGCTGTTGTGTTTTAAACACCAGCTCAAATACTCTTCTTCCAGGAAGTTGACCCCAAGAGCTTTAGTTTACTCCAGCTTTTAATACCAATGGCACCTGTTACTCAAGTCGCACAATTTACCTCTTAACATGTATTTTTTTTTTTGAAGTAGGACTTTCTGATGGACTGTAAGCTTCTCAAGACAAGAATCATATGTTAGGGTGCCTGGGTGGCTCGGTTGGTTAAGCCACTGCCTTCTGCTCAGGTCATGATCCCGGAGTCCCAGGATCAAGTCCCGCATTGGGCTCCCTGCTCCATAGGGGGTCTGCTTCTCCCTCTGACCTTCTCTACTCTCATGCTCTCTCTCCTCCAAATAAATAAACACAATCTTAAAAAAAAATCATGTTAGATTTCTTTGCATCTTCACAGTTTCTAATAAAAATAGTAACTATCATATATATTATTTCCCTGGAACCATTATTTATATATAAACATTTAATTTTCATAACAACTCAATGACATAAATACTACTGTTTCCCCCAACTCATAGATGGGGACATTGAAACACAGAGAGGTTGAGTAATTTGTCCAAGGTCACACAGCTAGAAAGGGATGGAGCCAGGACTCAAACCCATAAACTGGGGGAACCTGGGTGGCTCAGTCAGTTAAGCATCTGCCTTCAGCTCAGGATCCCGAGGTCCTGGGATTGAGCCCTGTTTCAGGTTTCTTGCCCAGCAGGAAGCCTGCTTCTTCCTCTCCCTCTTCCCCTCACCCCTGCTTGTGTGCTCTCTCTCTCATGCTCTCTCTCAAGTAAATAAATAAAATCTTTAAAAAACAACAACCCGTAAACCTGAGTAATGAACGAGCTTCCAGTACTTATACCATCTTAACCGTAAGTGTTCCAGGGATGTTACCTTATATGTCCAGTTGAAACTGCTCCTCGTCTGGGCAGGGACCAGCGGTGCCAGTCCCATCTGCTCTAGCATCTGAAGCCAGCTAGATGCAGAGGAGCCACCACCCACACCTGCTGCTGAGAGAACTGCAGGCCAGCTGGAAACGAATTGTGCAGGTAGGGCAGGGCAAGATTTGCTCTTGTTGCTGGTATGTGTTCACTACCCAGAGCCCTGGAAAAGTGTTGAACAATCCAATTTTTTTCCCCCTAGTCCCTGAAACTAGAGATTACAAGCCCTAGTAACAAAATTTCTTCTGAATCTGCTCTTGATATAATCCTCTTTCCAGGAGACCCTGGGTGGTTCTGTTGGTTAAATGTCTGACTTTGGCTCAGGTCATGACCTTGCGGTCCTGGGCTTGAGCCCGGTCTAGGGCTCCATGCTCAGTGGGGAGTCTGCTTCTCCCTCTCCCTCGATCCCTCTCCCCACTCATGCTCTCTCCATCACAAATAAATAAATAAAATCTTTAAAAAACTATTTTTCCAGCTTTTCATTTCCTGTTAAACCTAGACCCAAGAATATCAACTATCTTCAGAGTTTGGAGTCAAAAGGAAAGCCAGGATCTCAAGGTGGTCTGTTATGCAGCTATCTCCCTGACACAGTCACTCAGTCACTTGCTTAGTGGGTGTTTACTGAGGTCCTACTCTGCAGCAAATCATTCTGGGTTTCAGGGTATGCGTGACTCACACAACCCCCATGCCACAGATACAGGACAGATGGAAGGAACTTGCCAGGATTTCTTCTGTTTGCTTGTTTGTTTTTAATAAAGAATTCCATACATCTCCCCTGCCGGCTGGACTTAGTGACTTGAAAAAGGAAAAAGAGAGAAAGAGCAACTTAATATTAAAGATACCTAGAAGATACAACCCTAACTAACCCCAAGTGTCATGGGCTGAAAGGTGCCTCAAATTTCATATGTTGAAGTTCCATCCTCCCAGTACCTCACTATGCACTGTATTTGGAGATACGACCTTTAAAGAGGTAATTTGGGTGGGTCCTAATCCAATCTGACCAATGTCCTTATCAGAAAAGGTCAGGTCAGGGCATGTAGGTGGCTCAATCCTTTGAGCTTCTGCCTTTGCTCAGGATCCCCAGGGTCAAGGTATCAAGCCCTGCATCCCGCTCCCTGCTCAGTGGGAGGCCTGCTTCTCCCTCTCCCACTCTCTCTACTTGCGTTGCTTCTCTCGCTGTCTCTCTCTCTCTCTGTCAAATAAATAAAATCTTTAAAGAAAAAAAGAAAGAAAGAAAAGGTGAGGTCACAGATCTGCACAAAGGAAAGACCATGTGAAGAGGAAGAGAGAAGGTGGCCATCTACAAGCCAGGGTGAGACTCCTTAGGAGCAACCACCCGGTGGCCACATTGATCATGGACTTCCAGTCCAGACATGACAGTTAAATGCACTGTAGCATCCAAGATGGGGTCCTGGGACAGAGAAGGGGCATTTGTAGAAAGACAGTGGAAATCGAAATAAAGTCCAAAGTTTTGTTAATAGTATGAGCCAGTGTTGTTTTCTTGATTTTGACAAATGTGGTGTCAACTGGCAATATATGTTATTATCAGGGACACTGGGTGAGGGATATAAGAAACTACATTGTCTTTGCAAATTTTTGTAATTCTAAAATTGTTCCAAAATTAAAGGTGTTTTAGGCGCGCCTGGGTGGCTCAGTGGTTTAGGCCGCTGCCTTCGGCTCAGGTCATGATCTCAGGGTCCCACATCGTGCTCTCTGCTCGGCAGGGAGCCTGCTTCTCTCTCACTCTCTCTGCCTGCCTCTCTGCCTACTTGTGATCTCTCTCTGTCCAATAAATAAATAAAATCTTTAAAAAAAATTAAAGGTGTTTTAAAAATCAAAGACTCCATTTGAGCCCCTATTTTCAGTTCTTTGGGATGTGTATCAAAGAGTGGAATTGTTGGGTCATATGGTAATCCTATGTTTAACTTTTTGAGGAACTGCCAAACTTTTCCACAGTGTGTGCACAATTTTACATTCCCACCAGCAACTGTATGATTTCAATTTCACCGGGTCCTCGACACTTGTTAGTTTCCATTATTTTGATTACAGGCATTCTAGTTAGTGTGGAGTGGTATCCCATTGTGGTATTGACTTGCACTTTTAAAAATGACTGATGAAGGTGAACCATAAGAGACTATGGGCTCTGAAAAACAACCTGAGGGTTTTGAAGGGTCAGGGGTGGGAGGTTGGGGGAACCAGGTGGTGGGTAATAGGGAGGGCACATATTGCATGGAGCACTGGGTGTTGTGCAAAAACAATGAATACTGTTACGCTGAAAAAATAAATAAAATGGAAAAAAAATGACTGATGATGCTGAGCATCTTTTTGTATACTTAGTAGCCACTTGTAGATCTTCTTTGATAAAATGTCTATTCAAGTCTTGCCCATGTTTAAAATTGGGTTGTTTGCCCTCTTATTACTACTGAGTGGTAAAAGTCCTTCATGTATTCAAGAAGCCCTTATCAGATATGTGATTTGCAAAAAAATGTTCTTCCATTCTGTGGGTTGTCTTTTCACTTTTTTTGAAAAGATTTATTTTAGGGAGAGAGAGCATGAGCAGGTTGTTAAGCAGAGGGAGGAGAGAAGCAGACTCCCCACTGAGCGCAGAACCATGCTGGGCTTGACATGGGGGCTCTATCTCAGGACCATAAGATCATGACCTGAGTCAAAATCAAGAAGTGGGGGCGCCTGGGTGGCTCAGTGGGTTGAGCCTCTGCCTTCAGCTCGGGTCATGATCTCGGGGTCCTGGGATCGAGCCCCGTATCGGGCTCTCTGCTTGGCAGGGAGCCTGCTTCCTCCCCTCTCTGGCTGCTGCTCTGCCTACTTGTAATCTCTCTCTCTCTCTCTCTCTCAATCTGTAAAAAAAAAAAAAAAGGAAAAAAAATTTAAAAAAAAAAATCAAGAAGTGGACGCTTAACCAGCTGAGCCACCCAGGAGCCCCTCTTTTCACTCTTTTTTTTTTTTAAGATTATTTATTTATTTATTTATTTATTTGACAGAGAGATCATAAGTAGGCAGAGAGGCAGGCAGAGAGAGAGGAGGAAGCAGGCTCCCTGCTGAGCAGAGAGCCCGATGCGGGGCTGGATCCCAGGACCTGAGATCATGACCTGAGCTGAAGGCAGAGACTTAACCCACTGAGCCACCCAGGTGCCCCTCTTTTCACTCTTGATAGTGATCCTTTGATCACAAAAGGTTTTAGTTTGGAAGAAGTCCACTTTATCTATTTTTTTCTTTTGTTACCTATATTTTTGGTGTCATATTCAAGAAACCATTGCTAAATACAAGATCATGTAGAGTTGTTTCTATGTTTTCTTTTGAAAGTTTTATGGCGTTATATCCAACATTTAGGCCTCTAATCCTTTTTAAATTAGTTTTTGGTAATGTAAGGTAAGCAACCAGCTTCATTTTTTTTTTTGGTATGTGGATATCCAGTTTTCCCAGCACCATTTATTAAAGAGACGTTCTTTTCCCATTGAGTGGTCTTGGCACACTTGTCAAAAAATCTGTTGACCATAGACGTGAACGTTTATTTCTGGACTCCCAAGTCTGTTCTATTGGTCTGTATGTCTATCCTTATGCCAATGCTGCACTGTTTTGATTAATGTAGTTTTGTAGTAAATTTAGAAATTAAGAAGTGTGAGTCCTCCATCTTTGTTCTTATTCAAGATTACTTTGACTCTTCAGGAATTCCTTGAAATGCCATATGAATTTTTGGATGGGTATTTCTGCAAAATAAAAATGCCATTGTGATTCTGATAGAATTGTGTTGAGTCTGAAGATCATCTTGGGTTTTATTGCCCATCTTAACAATATTAAGTCTTCTGATCCATGAACATGAGATATCTTTTCATTTATTTGTATCTTCTTTAACTGCTTTTAGCAATGTTTTATAGTTATCAGTGCACAAGTCTTGCACTTCTTTGGTTAAATTTATTCTTAAGTATTTAATTTACTGTAGTATTATATTTATTTGTTAATTTTGATGCTATTGTAAATGGGATTGTTGTCTTAATTTTCTTTTCAGATTGTTCATTACTAGTTTACATAAATAAAATTAATATTTGCGTGTGGATTTTATCTCCTGAAACTTTGCTATCCATAGCAGTATTATTCACAGTAGCCAAACAGTGGAAACTTTTCAAGTGTCCGTCAAAAGAAGAATGGATTTTGTAAAATGTGGTATAGACATACAACAGAATATTATTTAGCTGTAAAAAGAAATAAAGTTCTAACACATGCTACAATGCTGAAGAACACTGAAAATATGCTAGGTGAAATAAATCAGTTACAAAAAGAAAAATATTACATGATTCCATGTATATGGAATATCTAGAATAACAAGATTCACTGAGAAGAAAGGTTAGAAGCTACCAGGGCCTGTGGGAGAAGGGAAATGGGGAATTATTGCTTAACAGATACAGACTTTGTTTGGGGTGATGAAAAATTTGGAAATAAATAGGGGTGATAGTTGGATAACATTCTGAATGTAATCATTACCACCAAATCATGCACTTAAAAATGACTAGAGGGGCGCCTGGGTGGCTCAGTGGGTTAAAGCCTCTGCCTTCGGCTCAGGTCGTTATCCTAGTGTCCTGGATGCTGCTTCCTCCTTGCTATCTGCCTGCTTCTCTGCCTTCATGTGGTCCCTGTCTGTCAAATAAACAAATAAAATATTTTTAAAAAATGACTAGAAAGGCAAGTTTTGTTTTGTTATTTTAGAAAGGCAAGTTTTAGTAAAAGGCGAAAGATTTATACGATCTGAAGAGAAACCAGAGTATAGAAAGGCAAGTTTTAGGTTACATGTATTTTGCCATACTTTTTAAAAAATAGTTTTAAAAAATCTGTGAAAGTCACTCGGTGCAACCATGGTTCCAAAGCTGAATTCTTTTCTGACACACAGGCAGTCTCTACTTACACATTTTCACTGTGACGCTCACCACAAAAAAACCCAGACCCCAAACCAAAACCAAATCAACTAAGAATACTTTTGTAATATGAATAATTATTCAACCACACACACATAATTACATACTGAAGTGGGGCTTTGCTCAGGGCAGGCCACACATCTATGGTTTCTATACAAGGTGAGACCAGAGTGAGTCCACAAAAACATCTTTGCTTGGATCATTGGGTGGAGATGAAGCCCGATCATAGCAAACTGACCTAGGTGGCTTCCACACCACGGGCAAGTGAAGACTGGCACTTCCAGTTTTTTTTTTTTTTTAAAGATTTTATTTATTTATTTGACAGAGAGAGATCACAAGTAGATAGAGAGGCAGGCAGAGAGAGAGAGAGAGGGAGGGAAGCAGGCTCCCTGCTGAGCAGAGAGCCTGATGCGGGACTCGATCCCAGGACCCTGAGATCACGACCTGAGCCGAAGGCAGCGGCTCAACCCACTGAGCCACCCAGGCGCCCCGACTTCCAGTTTTCAAATTGTGGGCTACCTATTAGTAGGCTGTATCATTTGATATGACATGATAATATTAAATAGAATCAGATAGATGTTATCATGTGGATCAAGAGCAAGGACTATGTGCTACGGAAAAACTTAACAGCTTATTCTCATCCTCTTCCTCCCTCCCCCAACAGACAACAAATACGTTTTTTATACTACTTTTCAAATTTTTTTAAAGATTTTATTTATTTATTTGACAGACAAAGATCACAAGTAGGCAGAGAGGCAGCCAGAGAGAGAGGAGGAGGAAGCAGGCTCCCTGACAAGCAGAGAGCCCGATGCGGGGCTCGATCCCAGGACCCTGAGATCATGACCTGAGCTGAAGGCAGAGGCTTTAACCCACTGAGCCACCCAACAACAAATGTATGTTATCCTCCCCTTGTCATAAAACATGGGATACTCTAACACTGTTCTGCACTTTGCATTTTTTTACTGAATCCAGCTTAGATATCTTTTTGTATCAGTACATAAGAGAGTTTCCTCATTTTTGGCTGTAGCTACATAACATTCCATTGTACAAATGTATCATAATTTTGTGATCATTCCCATTTGGATATTTTGTTTATTTCCAATATTTTGCAAGCAGTGCAGCGATGAATAATTTTGTAGATATGTAATTTGTACATGGCCAAATATATTTGTCGGATACATTTGCTGAAGTGAAACTGGCCCATGTGCTGGGCCAAAGAGCATATGCATTTGTAATTTTTATAAATATTTCCAAACTGCATTCTGTAGAGAACTATACCAATATATCCCCATAGCACCTTATGAGAGGGCCTCTTTCTCTATGGCCTTACCTGTAGAATGTTAAAGGATTTTTGCAATCTGAGTAGTGAAAATAATATCTCAATATGATTTTAATTTTTTATTTTCTTTTAGGGTGAATACCTTTTCATGTGTGGGAATTGTCATATTAGTTACCCATTTTTCTGTTATTAGTTTCTTTTTGTGTGTGATTTTATTTATTTATTTGACAGAAAGTGAAAGAGTGAAGGTTCAAGCCAAGAACAGGAGTTGGGGGAGGGACAGAGGGAGAAGGAGAAGCTGGATTCCCAAGGAGCAGGGAGCCCAACGCAGGGTTCAGTCCCAGGACCCTGAAGTCATGACCTGAGCTGAAGGCAGCTGCTTAACTGACTGAGTCATCTAGGCGCCTGAGTTATTAATCTTCTTACTGATTTCTTCTATAGTCTTCTCTAGGGAGATTAGTCCTTGGTCTCTAATATGAGTTGAAAAAAAAATTTCTTTTCCTAATCATTTATATTTTGGTTGGGCTAATAATATATTGTTTTTGCCATGCATACATTTAAATTTTCATTTCATTTTTTTTAAAGTTTTTATTTTAATGTCAAATGTTTCAGTTTTTTATGGCTTTTGGCTTTTCAATCTTTGTTAGAAAGTCCTTTTCTCACCGTATTTACTAAGGAATTATTAGGTTGGGTTTTGTATGCTGTTTTAGTTGTGCACATAAATAAAGCTATACCACTTATAGTACTCTGTAAGTACTTTTTTCCACTTAATCTGGATTAATTTTCCACTTAATCTGAGCTAAAGATTCACTTCAGTTATATTAGTGTTCTATGCCATGATACTGCTGTTCAGTGATTGATTATCCACTATTAATGGCTTTCAAGTGAGTTTCAGTTTTCAGTGTTACAAACAACCAGTCAGGACAAATCTTTCATGTGTCCCAGTGACTTGGGAGGCTGGGATGTGTGAGGAAGAGCCGGGTGCGCAGCCTTAGGACGTTTGTTCCATTTGGTTTTTTCACTACCAGGGCCCCCTAGTGGCTCAAGCGTAAGAAGGAGGTCAGACTTGGGAGCCTGGGCTTCTCTGACACAGAATAATGAAACTAAAGAGCCTTCAAATCTTCTGATTCAACACTCTCATTTGACACACAGGGAAACTGAGACTCATATAGGAGGCCAGTAGCTCGTCCCAGCTCAGCAAGCACAATAAGCCCAGAGATGGGCCCAGAACCCAGATCTCTGAGCCTCGGGTTGCAGCTCGGCCAGTGCCAGGTTTTCCCTGACATGCTGTGACCTCTCATTCCTGACACATCTTTGGCAAGGTACAGTCTCGCAAAAGGCTGGCTGAATAAATCTTGTATTCACTTAGGGAACCGTCTTTGGGTTATCAGTTAAGGGGAAAAGTGAACTGCTGCAAGCCCTCCTTCCCCTCATCTCTTCTCTGTCCTTAGTAACTTTTGTGGGTAAAAAAAAAAAGCCTCCCTTTTGGGTGCCTCTCCACTACCACCGGCATGGACCAACTGTGCTGGGGCTGGAGTGGGGCATGGAGATTGGAGAGATGCCAGTCCTTAAAATGCACGGTAGCTAATGGGGTGCCTGGGTGGCTCAGTTGGTAGAGCAACTGCCTTTGACTCAGGCCATGATCCTGGAGTCCCAGGATTGAGTCCTGCATTGGACTCCCTGGCCAGTGGAGTGTCTGCTTCTCCTTCTGACCTCCCTGCCGCCACCAACCTCCTTGTGTTCTCTCTCTCTTTCAAATAAAAAATAAAATCTTTTTTAAAAAGTAAGGCAGCTGAGACTCAGAAAGACACACCCGTGCTGCTCTAGCATTTCTCTATTGGGGGTCTAAGGGACAGCCAGTTGGTGAAAAGGCTCTGGGGAACTCTCTGGGACCTGTATTTGCATTGACAAGCATACTGCTTTAACTAAGACTCTGTTTAATTTAAAAAGTGTGTCCTGTTCTTCTAATTACATTGTTGGCTTCCTGATCACAAAAACTAGATCTGATGCTTCTTTACAGCCTTCAGGATCTCAGCACATTGCTGTGTGTTCAGTTGGCGTCTCTCTCTCTCCATTCTTTAAATCACTGGAACAGTTAGAATCTTTATGTTAAAATTCAGTAATTATCTTCTTGCAATTGCATTGTTTAGCCCAATCACTTTCATGGCTGTTGGTCCTGTACCTCCTGTGAAATTACAAGCTCTTTATGGCAGGATTTCCACTGGGTTCCCATCCACTGAACCTCTTTGTGGACTTCTCTATTCATTTTGTCTTACTTATACAGGTATACTCTCACCCATTCTCTTTGGAAGAAAGCTTAGAGCCTAGGGTCTCCTCTCTCAAATGAAAGGAAATTAATACTTTTATTTTTATACCTTTGGCTTCAGGCAGTTAATTCCTTGTTCTTGGGATTCTTGTAATATTCCCATAGTAGGGGCGGGCTTAGATTTCAAAACTGCTTCTATTACCAGGTACAGGAGTGAACTGTCTTACAAGAAAATGATAATTTCTAGAGAGAAACCACCCCTCTCTCTTCCTTCCCTTCCCATGTCCATTTCTGGAACGCAGAACTGGGTTCTGCCAGCATATTCTGACCGGCTAAGAAACGTTTCAAGGAATATCAAAGCAGGGATGTGTCTTGACTAAGGGCACTTTGAGAATTTACATCAGAGATGGCATCAGAGAATCCATGTCTCTCAGGCCCAAGGTAGGAGGTGGACTTCCCAGGGCACTAAATGAGGCCTTACAACAGGCTAGACATACCTGGAAATCCAGTCTATGTTTTGCTAACAAAAGGCCCAATGTATGCAGGTCTATACATGCTGGGGAATCTTTGTTTACCTCTACTGGCCCTCCTCTAATCAAAAGGCAAGAACATTTTCCACTTTGAGACAAAAGCAAACAAGTAAGGAAATGGATTTTATTTAGATTGTAATAGGGAGAGCACTCCGGATAGGAAGATCAGAGTGCCTATCCAGATTATTTTTTGCCTTAGACTTTCATAGGGAGAAGAGCGGGAGATTTGCAGTCAGAAGTTTCAGTCAGGTGAACAGAAAATGTTTATTTGTGTCTAGCTCCTCAGTGTGGAGGGCAGACTTTTAATCTCAGCCAATAATTCATGAAACAAAGAACAGGAAGTTGCAGGGTGAGTGGCCCTTAAAAGCAGGCTCAGACACAACGGAAAGGTCTTCTTTGCCTGGTCTTGTTACAGGCTAACAAAAGGGCCATGAAAGATGGAGAGTGAGTTTTATTTAGGCGGAAGGGTGGTTCTTTACAGAAAGCCCTTCAAAGATACCTGATAGGTCAGGAGGTTTAACCATTGCTCTTCACCAAGGGCATGGGGCTCAAGTAAAGTTTAATAATGTTTTTCATCAGGGGGCCCCTTTGGAAGTGGAAACTTGTACTTCGTATTATTGACCAAATGGCTTCTTAAGATGGGAGTTAAGTCATTATTTTTAAGCACGCTCCACGCCGGGGCGTGAACCCACAGCCCCAAGGTGGGGCTTGAACTCACCTTTCAAGACCTGAGCCGAAACAGTATAACACTTAACCCACTATTCACCCAGGCGCTTCAAGTTGTTATTTTTAGACGATTAAAAAAAAAGGAAGAAAAACGCCTTGACAGGAAGCTCTTTCAATCAAATCACGCGGGTTAGTAGCTCGCCGCAGTTGCTGAAACTTCGAACTACAAGTCCCAGAGAGCAGTGCACCACTTCCGTCCCGTACTAAGGGCGGGAATCAAGTGCCTCGCTGCATGACGGGAAGCATACTTAATTTGCCCTATAATGAAAATGTTGTTATAGCGCGTCTTCATTTTCCAGAAGCATAACTCAAGAAGATTCTCAAACAAGGAGCACGGGCAGAGAACCAATAAATGAACGTTGTCATCTCCGTGGGGAACATAACTGCCTCCTCCAAAGGAAAGTATTTAACTGAAGCTGGAGCTCCCGCTCAATTTACCCAGTAGTCTCTTTTCCGGCCACGCTGTGCGTCATTACCGTTGCATCTTCTGATTGGCCAGATGATAGGAGATAGCGCCTGCGCGCTGCATTCCTTTGAGGGTCGTGGGCAGACGCCATTTTGGCCCCAGAGGTGCTTCTGGGAAGTAGAGCGCGGATCTACACGCCTGCCCGCCTACCCGGTACGGCTTCTTGTGCCGGGGCTTTTAGGTCGAAGTGTTTGTGCCCGCCGCTGCTGCCGTTTTATGCTACGCACCCCCGAAACCCTCTAGTCGAGCAGGAGCCCCTGAGCATCGGGCCGCGCCATCGGGGGTCACATCGCCGGGAAGGAGGTGACGGGGGCGGCGCGGGGCACGGACACTCCCCGCCGAGAGCCCGCCTGCCATGGATTCGGAATATTACAGCGGCGACCAGTCAGGTGGGGCAGGAACTTGGGGGACAGGGCTTGCGGGGCGGAGCAGTTATTCAGTGGGGCTTGGCCTCTCACCCTCGCGGGGTAGGGGAAGGAGGCCGCGGAGACGTTCCCTCCCCCGACTCGGTCCGCGGTGGGCTGTGAAGCGGCGCGCGAAGAGCCAGCCGGCCGGCTGCGGCCCGGAAGTTAGAACCTTGGAGAGGGGATTTTAGACGGAGAGCCGTCTTCTGAATTGGCAAGTTTTTTGCTGAAACTGGGAAACCACTTACTTCATTTATTAAGCGCTTCTATGTGCAAAGTCCTAGGGAAGTTCTCTCCTGTTACGGATTTTTTTCTTT
This sequence comes from Meles meles, assembly GCF_922984935.1. NCBI lineage: Eukaryota > Metazoa > Chordata > Mammalia > Carnivora > Mustelidae > Meles > Meles meles. Next base: position 112,454,499 of record NC_060074.1, on the reverse strand, counting down.
TTTCCTGGAGTTGCAAGTCTTTTGCGAGAATTCAAGGGAGCGTTCAGTAGGGGGTGCGGGATCTTTCCTAGACTTTTCACACTGAGTTGGGGATGGTTTAATCTCGCCTGCAACAGTGGTTTCCTGGTAAAGAAAACGTAGGACCCTCGTTTGAGTTGTATAAATATTTTAGAGTAAGGCGTGTATTTCTGGCACTTACTGGTGATTTTGTACTTTTCCTTCACCTTGAGACCTTTCCTCTTTCTCCTCACTGAAGTTTGATCTTCTTTGTTTCCTGTTTATTCCCCAAACACTGAGCGCCCCCTTCTAACACCGTACTAGGCACCGGAGATACAAGGACGAATAAGTCATGTCCTAGTGGGGAAGAACCTTACCGTTTCCTTTTCACTTTGTGCCCTAGTCCTGTGAAATATTACCTGTCAGGGGTGTCTAAATGTCTGAATGTTAATCTCTTTTCTGTTTTGAGTTCACTTCGATTCGCTGTATGATAGCGAATAGTGATGACCACAGAACGCGTTTCCAGGCATGCCCTGATGTTTTGCCTAGAAAGTTTGCTTGATATTTTCAACATAGTTTTCAGTTCTTTCTAAATTATTAAATCATTTTTCAAACAAATACTTATATGTAATACATGTCTATGGGTTAAGTGCTGGAAGACTTGAAAAAATAACAGTTCGCTGACTTTTCATTCTTTTTGCGGTTTTTTGATATTTACTTTCATATTCTTAATTTATGCTCTTATTGCATATTTTTAGGCATTCCATAATGATTCCCTTTGTGTTAGGACAGCATTTTAGCCTCTTATGTGCCCTTTCCCCCCATACATACTGTTGCAGCATAATTATTTGTTACATTTCAAAATTATTTGTAATTTGACTGTATAAATATTCTTTACTTCTCAGCTGAGTAGAGTAGCTCCTTAGTATGGTAGTGATTTCATTCTTAAACTTTTTGGTTTTCCTCTAGTTGGCTGCTTCATTTTTAAAATTTCATTTATTTTTACTAAACTTCTAACCAAGTCTTCCCATATCCTCCAACAGCCCTAAATCCCTCTCACGATACAATTTTACTTCATATTTTTAAAGTATCGGTTAAAGGTAGGTAGCAATTCATTTTTACCATTTTGTAACAGTCCAGTATATGCTTTAAGGAGTTTATACTCTTTCTGTACTGGAGTTCCTGTGCTCTGCATTCATAAACAAATATTTACTGTGCTGTACCAGGCACTGTTCTGGCTCCAGGGAATCAGCAGTGAACCAAAATCTTTGCTCTTTTGGCCCTTTCATTCAAGTGAGGAAAGACCCATATTAAACAAAAAACTTGGTAAGTCATGTAGTACATTAGAAGGTGGTAAGTAAATCCTGTGGAGAGAATAGACTCAGGTTTTAACATAAGGTTGAAGGAGTTAAAGAGCACACTATGATTTAGAGGTTGTTGATTTCATCCTTAGTGATGTTTCTTAAGCTTCACATTTCTTTTATGACGTATTTTTTGCTGCCACATATGTCACAATACATGTTCTGATGGTTGGTATTTATATATAAGCGTTATAGTGTTGTCTTATTCACGACATTAGCATCATTAGTCATGCTTCATCTGTGGTAACCTTTGCTCTTACATTATTCTTGATTCATTGTGTTCATTTCAGTTGTAGATGTCATCCATCTTACACCTTAAGTGGGTTTTTGTTTTATTTTTAAGCAGATGATGGTGGCGCTACCCCAGTACAGGATGAACGGGATTCAGGGTCAGACGTTGAGGATGATGTAAATGAGCAACACTCTGGATCAGACACTGGAAGTGTAGAACGTCATTCAGAGGTATTGGCTAAACAACATCTTTGGGGAGGCTTTTCCCTTGCATTCTGTGAGACATGTTTTTTATGTAGGAGTTGTAGAGATCCTGTCACATGGTGTAGGCTTCAAACCCTGGGAGTAAAGCATTTTAAATTAATAGAGAACTGCTTTAAAAAATAAACAGGGATAGCCTGGTTTCTTAGGAAATCACAGGGAAAGAATTTCAGGTTGGGGCCCTCTTCAGATAGTAGACAGTTCTCATATGTTCATATTGATTCACAAAATGGGCCAGGCCTTTTGGTATTTGAGTAGACCTCCCCATTCCCAAAATAATGTCTGAAAGAGGCAATGAGCATTTGCAAGCTGAAGAAATAGCAATTAGGATAGAAAGTTACGGGATTTATCACCTATCAGAATTCTTACCAGGATTTGACTTTCTCAACCTGAACTATCCAGTGTATATAATGTATGTAATGGCAGAAAATAGAATTTAAAAAGCTATTTTTAATTAACAGTACAGAGTAGTGTTGGATCTTGTGTACAGCATCTCAACATATTTGGCCTAATAAACATTTTAAAAATTATTTAATTTGCTTCCCTGGTTACACAGTCTGTACTACACAGTGTTAACAAAATAAAATTGGGACATTTTTAAATAATTCAGGTATATGTTTTTGGTAAACAAACTAAAACCCATAGGAATGATAAAGATGATGAGATTTTCTTTTAAGAAATTCATGTACCATATATTTTGTTTGATTACACAGGAACAGAAGATTGTCCGATTTTAAATAGTAAATACAGTTATTAGAGATTGTGTTATTGATTTTGTCCTTACATATGTCATGAGTGTACTTAGACATCCAGCAAATATTTATTGAGCATCTGCTATGTGTCAGGTTCTTTTGAAGTATCCAGGACTAAATGAGGTCTCACCGTCACCAAAATGCTTCTCTGCTTGGATTTATTTTTCAAAAGGGGGAGAAAGACATTAAACAGTATTTTTTAAAAATTGTGTCGTTTGTTAGGAGTTAATTGCTGTGCAGAAAGAAGAAAGTTAGAAAGGATGGAGGGTGACAGAATAGAGGGCAGGCTCTGTTAAATAGGGAGATGCACATAGACTTTATTAAGAAAGTGACTTTTGATCAAGACGTGAAGGGAAATAAAGGAATAGCCATGTGGATGTGTAGAGGAACACATATACACACACACATACACACTATCCCAGACAAAGACCCTAAGTTGTGCTTGTGCTTAGTTTGTTCAAGGAACACCAAGGAGTGTGGCAAGAGGGGAGAAAGCAGAGGGCACATGAGATTGGAGGCTAAATGAACTGGGAGAAAGGCTTATCTTTTAGTTATTTTGTTGCCACTCAGTTTTTGGTATGCTCTTAAGTATTTAGACTAAATCCTAATAACAACCAATAGATAGAAATTATCTCATAGTGTAATGTTATTAAACTGTTATTACAGTTTATTTGTGTGTGGAGCTTTATTAAAATTTCCACTTTGGAAAGTAGGATAAGATAATTGACTCAGGGCTTCATCATTCAATTGTAAATGTATTGTAGGCTTACTTTTAGGCATCTTCAACTATTTTGTAATGAGGTGGATTCTAAATAAATGTGCATGCTGAAAATTTGGAAACTATTGAAAACTTAAAGAAGAAAATTAAAATCAGCATACAGTTGTCACAGAAATGACTGTTAACTTTTTATATTATTTGTCCTGCATTTTTATTTTCTCATATATATAATGTATGTGCATTTTAAGTTACTTGAGGTTTTACTGTATATATTTTGTATTTATATAATATTTTTTATCTGTTCACTTATGATTATACCTAAGAATTTCCCTGTGTCGTTAAGGATTCTCACTAAGCATAATTTTTTTTTTTAACTAAGCATAATTTTTAAGACAACATGATATTTCTTAAAATAGAGGCACCATTAATTGTTCAACACTTTCCTGACTTTTGACCTTTAGAGTGTCTAGGTATTAAAAATGAAGTCTGACATGAGTGTATTTTTGTTCTTTCCATAGATAATCCCTTTCAGGAGGATTATCCCAAATTTTTAAACGACTAGGTTATAGTTTGAGAGTGCCAATTTTACCTTTATTAAGTGTTGAGTTCTGCATTTATACTCCTTTGGCTCTTTAAAGTGGCTTCTTTGGAAGTGGCTTCTTTTGGATCGTTTTCATATGAAAAATATTTTCTAGAAGACAGTGGGATGTTAAAAGAGTATGATTGTATTAAACTGAACAGTGTAGATGACATGCCCCAAACCTAAAAAGATATGTATTAGTTTCCGATTGCTGCCATAACAATTTGACACAGATCTGATGGCTTAAAAGAGATTTATAATTCTGGAGACCAGAAGGCTAAAATGGGTCTCAAGGGGTTAATGGGTTAAAATCAAGGTATTACCAGGGCCATGTTTCTTCTCTAAGGGAGAATCCATTTCCTTGCCTTCTCCAGCTCTGTAGATTAGTTGCATTCGTTGGCTCGTGGTTCCTTCATCATCAGTGTCTGCACTGTAGCATCTTCAAATCTCTCTGACCTCTGCGGTCACATCTACATTTCTCTGAGAACCTCCTGCCTCCCTTTTCTAAGGACCTTTGTAGTTATATTGGGCCTACTCAGATAATCCAGGAAAGTCTCCTTATCTCAGGTTCCTTCATTACATCTGCACAGCCCCTTTTGCATGTAAAGTTAACAAGCACAAGTTCGGGGATTAGGATGTGGACATCTTTTGGAGAGGCATAATTTTGCCTGCCACAAGATGGAACTCAAAACATGGTTCTCCAATAGTACAAAAAGGTTTTTCCCATTTGCATTTTAGATTTTAGGCTGGTTTTTGAAAAAATTCATTTCACTTATGGTATTCACTCTATGTTTATTTGTTTAGAGCTGTAAGGAAAGTTGAAAAAACTCAAGGTAATATTTTTTAAAATAAAATTAATATAAAAATATAAGATAATGAACATCAAGATAAGTAACAGTGCTTTGCTGGTCCATATTGGAGCCTGAGACAAAAGGAAAAATAATACCGTATTTTTAAAATCTTGATATTTTGTTCATTATGGATTTTTCTCCATCATCTGATCTTAAAAATTATCAGTCTTTTTTTTAAAACTGCTTTATTGAGATAAACTTGCATGCCCTACAATTCACCCATTTAAAATGTGCAGTTCAGTTGTCCTTAGTATATTCACAGTAGTCACCATAGTCAGTTTTAGAATATTTTCGTCACTTCAAAAAGAGACCTTTTAGCTATTACCTGCTTATCACTCAGACCCCTCCTCCCTTCCCATCCTTCTGCACATTCCATATGAATGGAGTTACATAATGTGCGGTCAGTTGTGACTGGTTCTTTCACTTAATGTTTTCAAGGTTTATTCATTGTAAACCGTGTATGTTGGATATATGTATACACCATACCCATGTATGTTGTAGCATATATTGCTACTTATTCCTTTTTTGTGGTAATATTCCATTGTATGGATAAACTACATTTGTTTATCCATTTGTCAGTTGATGAAGATTTAAGTTTTTACCTTTTGGCTGTTATAAGAAATGCTTCTAAAACATTTACATAGAAGTTTTTGTACGTTACTTCTCTTGGATATGTGCCTAGGAGTGGAGTTACTGACTCATATGGTAACATTTTTTTTTTTTTTTAAGAATTTTCTTTCTTTATTCGACAGACAGAGATCACAGGTAGGCAGAGAGGCAGGCGGGTGGGGTAGGGGGAGCAGGCTCCCCGCTGTGCAGAGAGACTGATGCGGGACTCAGTCCCAGGACACTGAGATCATGATCTGAGCTGAAGGCAGAGGCTTAACCCACTGAACCACCCAGGTGTCCCGGTAACATTATTCTTAAATGTTTGAGGAACTCTCAGGCTGTTTTCCACATGGCTGTATCATTTTACATTCCCACTAGTAGTATATGAAGGTTCTGATTTCTCTATATCCTTACCAACTCTTGTTATTACCTGACTCTTTGATCATAGACATCTTAGTGGGTATGCAGTAGTATCTCATTATGGTTTTGATTTGCATTTCCCTGATGAGTAATGATGTTTGTTACACTTATATAGGTATTGGCCATTTGTGTAACTTCTTGGGAGAAATGTCCATTCAGATCCCTTGTTCATTTTTTAATTGGACAATTTGTCTTTCTTAATTATAGACTTTTAAGAGTGCTTTAAATAGTATGGATACAAGTTCCTTATTAGATGACTGATTTGCAAATATTTTCTCGTATTACATGAGTTATCTTTTGACTTTAATGACTTTTTGACACAAAAAAGTTTCTAATTTTAATGAAGTTCAATTTATCTATTTTTTTTTCCTTTTGGTGTTTGTACTTTTAGTGGCATGTCTAAGAATTCCTCACCAAATCGAAGGTCTTGAAGATTTACCCCTGTGTTTTATTTTAAGAGTTTCATCATTTTAGCTCTTATATTTATAATTTTCGGCTCATTTTGGGTTAATTTTTGTATATACTGTGAGGTAATAAAACTGGTAAGGGTCCAGTTCCATTCTTTTGTTTGTGGATATCTAGTTGTGTCAGCGCCATTTGTTGAAGAGATTTTTCTTTCCTCATTGAATGGTCTTGGCTCCTTGTCAGAAATCAGTTGGACATAGGTGTAATGGTTTATTTCTGTATCCTCTGTTCTAATTGATTACTGTTTGTGTCTGTATATACACCAGTGCCATAGTACCTTGAGTAAGTTTTGATATTAAGGAGTGTGAGTGCTCCTTTGTTCTTTTCCAACATTGTTTTACCTCTTCTGGGTCCCTTGCAACTACATACGTATTTTAGAATCACCTTGTCCATTCCTGCAAGGAAGTTAGCTGGGATCCTAGTAGGGATTGCAGTGAATCTATAGATGAGTTTGGGTAGTGTCATCATCTTAAGAATGCAAAAAGCTACTGACCCATGAATATAGGGTATCTATTCATTTATTTAGGTCTTCAGTTTCTTTCAACCGTGCATTGTAATTTTCAGTGTAGAAATGCTGCATTTGTATTTTAAATTTATTCCTATGTTTTTCTCTTTGATGCTTAGCAAGTGGCATTCTCTTATTAATTTCATATTCAGATTGTTACCATTTTCCTATTCTAATTAATTGCATTATGGCCTGAGAATATGCTTTGTATAATATCTGTTGTTTTAAATTTATTGAGGTTTGTTTTACGGCCTAGTGTATGGTCTGTCCTGAAGAATGTTTCATGTGCAGTTGAGAAGAATATATAACCTGTCTTTGAAGCCACAGTGTGTCTCCTGTAGTCAACGTATTGTTGGATATATATATATTTTTAACCTGATTTCTGTCTTTTTTTTGAGTGGGGAGAGGCAGAGGGAGGAGAGAGAGAATCTTGAGCAGGCTTCAGGCACAGTGCAGAGCCCAAAGCAGGGCTCAGTCTTAACAACCCTGAGATCATGACCTGAGTTGAAATCAGGAGTCGGATGTTTAACTGACTGAGCTACCCAGGAGCCCCTCTGGTTTCTGTCTCTTGATCAACTTGTTTAATCCATTCACAATCTAATGTTTTTTGAGAAGAGTTGCAGTCTGCCATTTTAATATGTGTTTTCTATAGTCTTATCTCTTATTCCAGTCTTTGGTTTAAAATCTAATTTGTCTGATATAAGGATTGCCACCCCAGCTTTCTTTTGATGATCATTGGCATGATAAATTGTTTTCCACTCTCTTGCTTTAAATCTGGGCCTAAAATGAGTCTATTGCAGATAGCATATAAATGGGTCTTACTTTTTTTTTTTTTTTTTTTTAAAGATTTATTTATTTGACAGATAGAGATTACAAGTAGGCAAGTAGGCAGAACGGCAGGCAGAGAGAGAGAGAGGAGGAAGCAGGCTCCCAGCCAAGCAGAGAGCCCGATGTGGGGCTCGATCCCAGGACCCTGGGATCATGACCTGAGCCGAAGGCAGAGGCTTTAACCCGCTGAGCCACCCAGGCGCCCCGGGTCTTACTTTTTTATCGAATATGATACCCTGTGTCTTTTGATTGGGCAATTTAGTCCATTTACATTCAGAGTAACTATTGAAAGATATGAATTTAGGGCCATTGTATTACTACCTGTAAAGTCACTGTTTCTGTATATTGTTTCTGTTTCTTTCTGGCCTGTGTTACTTTTGGATGCTTTCTTCCCTTAAAGGATCCCTTTTTATTTTTTAAAGATTTTTTAATTTATTTGATAGAGATCACAAGTAGGCAGAGAGGCAGGCAGAGAGAGAGGGGAAGCAGGCTCCCTGCTGAGCAGAGACCTGATGAGGGTTTCAATCCCAGGACCCTGAGACCATGACCTGAGCTAAGGGCAGAGTCTTAACCCACTGAACCACCCAGGCTCCCCAGAGGAATCCCTTTTAATATTACTTGCATGGCTGGCTTAGTGATCACAAATTCCTTTAGTTTCTTTTTGTCCTGGAAGATTTTTATCTCTCCTGTTTGAATGAAACCCTTCCTTGCTGGATAAAGTATTCTTGGCTACATATTTTTCTCATTTAGTACCCTGAATCATGCTAGTCCTTTTTAGCCTGCCAGGTTTCTGGCCTAGGTCTGCTGCCAGTGTAATGTTTCTACCCTTGTTGGTTATGGACCTCTTGTCCTGAGCTGCTTTCAGGATTTTCTCTTTGTCTCTGAGGTTTGCGAGTTTCACTTTTTATTATGTCGATTTATTATGTCAGTTTATTATTATATGTCAAGGTACTGACCAATTTTTGTTGATTTTGTGGGGGGGGGGGGTTCTCTGTGTCTCCTGGACTTGAATGCCTATTTCCTTCACTGGATTAGGGAAGTTCTCTGCTATAATTTCTTCCAGTACATCTTCTGCCCCTCTGTTTCTTTCCTCTTCTGGGATCCCAATTATTCTAATATTGTTTAGCTTTATGGCATGGCTTAACTCTTGAATTCTGCCCTTTTCATGATCCAGTAGTCTATCTTTTTCTCAGCTGCTTTATTCTCCATCATTTATTCATCTTTATCACTAATTGTCTCATCTGCCTCATTTATCGTAGCAGCAAGAGCCTCCATTTTTATTAAATCTCATTAATAGCCTTTATTTCGACTTGATTAGATTTTTGTTCTTTTATTTCTCCAGAAAGGGATTCCCTAGTGTCTTTTGTGCCTTTTTCAAGCCCAGCTAGTATCTTTGTAATCATTCTGAACTCTAGTTCCAATATCTTACTTATATCTAGACTGATTAGGTCCCTGGCATTCATTCTCTTTGAATTCAGAACTCTGCATAGTTCTCTTTTTTGAGGTGAGTTTTTCTGTCTTGTCATTCTGTCCAGAGAAGATTAGATGAGCAAGAGAACAAAGTTCTAAATGGCAACAACAACCCCAGAGAAATAGACCCTAAACAAATCAGAAGAGACCTAAAACTGGAAATGAATGAATGAATGAATGAATGAATAAATGAAAGAGAGAATATAATTAGGCATGTGAACAAAATAGAGCAATACACTGGATCCTGGATATTTTGGTCTGTTTGTTGGAAAACTAGATCCCAGGGGTGCCTGGGTGGATCAGTTGTTAAGTGTCTGCCTTTGGCTCAGGTCATGATCCCAGGGTCCTGCTCTGCGGGGAGCCTGCTTCTCTCTCTCCCATTCTTCTGCTTGTGTTCCCTTTATCGCTGTGTCTTTCCCTGTCAAATAAATAAATAAAAATCTTTGGAAGAAAGAAAGAAAACTAGATCCCAAAATTGTAAAGAAAAGCTTAAATATGTACAAAAATAAAGTTAAATACAATAAAAGTATAGACTAACTGTGTAATCTTTGCCATCTGAGCAGCTTTCAGGCAGGGAAGTCCCTTACCAGAGCAGACTTATGAAAGTTCTGATTTTGCGCACCACTGCTATATCATTTTCGAGTAGCCACTTACAGAGGCCCCCATCCCCATAATTTATCTTCCCATATATCGCTTAGGATTCACTTTTCCGCACCTCCTACCTTGCAGAAAGTGGTTGCTTTTCTATTTGTAGAGTTGCAGCTATTCTTTTCTTAGCTCTCCAGTTGCATTCACGGGTGTTCAGGATGATTTGATAGCTAACTGAATTCCTGGGACCAGATGAAACTAAGGTCTCCTACTCTTATGCCATCTTGGGCTAGTTCTCTTTCACCCCTTGGTTAAGTTTATTCTTGGGTGTTTTATTCTTTTTGATATTAATGAGATTATTTTCTTTTTTTAAAGTTTTGTTGTTAGTGTATAAAATGCAACAGATTTTTGTATATTGATTTTGTGTCCTGAAACTATTGAACTCATTAATTAGTTCTAACAGTTTTTGGTGGTCTTTTGTGTATGACATGACATCTGCAAATATTGACAGTTTTACTTCTTCCTCCCTGATTTGGATGCCTTTTATTTTTATTTATTTTTTTTTTTGCCTAATTGCTGCGGCTAGGACTGCCACCACTGTGTTGAAAAAAAGTGTTGAGAATGGACATCCTTGTCTCATTCCTGATCTTAGAGGAAACACTTTCACCTCTCCCACTGACTATGATGTCATCTATGGGCTAGTCACATATGGCCTTTATTATGCCAGTATGTTCCCTCTTTACCAGTTTGTTGAGAGGTTTTATTTTTTTTTTAATCATAAATGGATGTTGGATTGTGTCAAATGCTTTTTCTGAATCTGTTGAGATGACCATATAATTTTTAGCTTTCATTTTGTTAATGTGGTATAAAGTGTTGGTTGATTTGTTGAGCTTACCTTGCATTACTGGAATAAATACCATTTAGTCATGGTGTACTGCTGAATTTGTCAGAGATATTGCCCAATAATTTTCTTTTCTTGTTGTATCTTTGTCTGGTTTTGTTATCTGAGTAATGATGGCTTCATAAAATGAGTTTGGAAGTATTCCCTCAGTCTCCCCTTCTGCTTTTTAGAAGAGTTTGAGAAGGATTGGTATTAATTCTTCTTCAAATGTTTGATAGAATTAAACTATGACTTACATCTTTCTGACTAGGTTCCTAAAAGGGATATACATATAAACAGTGGGATTTTCATGAAATGTATTTGTTCTTTGTAGAGCATGTTGAAAAATCAGAATCTTCACATAACTTTTGTGGTTAGGCAGATAGTGAAAAGGGGAAAATTTTTTTTAAAAATCTTTTTCAGTAGTTACCACCAAAGCCACACATTTTTAATAAAGCAATTTGAGTACAAATGTGATCTGGTTATTACTAGTTGCTAGTTTTAATTTTTGTTGCTTTACTTGAATATTTTCTTGGACAGCAAGAAAATATTTTCTTGGCTTTGTGGTTAATGGTCAGCTGGTTTTTGTTCCATGGAAAATACATTGAAGGAAATGTGTATTTTAAAATCCAGAAGCCTGTAGATTCATCTGCGTAGAAGAAGGTTGAAAAGGGTCTCACACAAGAAAATAGTATGTGGGACTATTGATGTAGGGGTTCTTTGTAAATGGAGCCTGGCTTCTCATTGTCTTCTTACTGTAGGCAAAGCATAATGGGCACATCCATCTGCTCTTGAAGTTGGGGACAGTCCCATTAACCCAGCCTCATTTTGAATTTCATAAAGGTGGCAGGCTACTCTTGTTTGGATCTTTCCACAGAGGTTGTCCAAGGAAAGTGTTTTCCTGCTCTGATGTAGCTAGAATATTCTTTTTGGTACTGCTGTCCTTGTTTACCCTATTTCTTACCAGTTCTTTGGTTCCATTTACATTTTCTTTTCTTTGTGTTAGGTTTCAGGCTTTGTCATTGAGTCTGCCAGGTTGAGGAGAAAAACATTATTTTGTGTTCTTTTTTGTTAAGCATTGTCTTACGGAGTTGTATTTCATTTTGGTGAATTTAAGTGTCTTCTGTATACCAAAGGTAAAAGATACATTTTTTAAGAAGTGGTCTCTGATTTCAACGTCCGTGTATTTCACATCACCTTTCAGTAAGGGAGAGGTACAAGATGTTATGGGGTATGAAGGAAGGAATGGTTAATCGGCCCAGCCTTTTCAGATGATGTGTTTAAGCTGAGTCTTGAAGGGTTAATGTTTTGTAATTAATAAGGTGTTTTGTTTTGAATGGCTAATAGCATCTACTGAATGATCACAGGCACTGTGCTAACTACTTTTCGTTGATTTGATCCTCAAAACATCCCTCTAAGGTATTAGTACTATCCTTAACTCCATGAGATTGAGAACACTGAGGCTTAAGAGAAGGTAAGAAAATTTTCCTAGATGACAGAATAGGAAGTGGCTGAGCTAGGGTTTGGACCCAAGATCTTTCTGATTCTAGAGTCTATGTTGTTAAGTCTTAAAGTTAAGTTGCACACAATCCATTCTATCTAGAGAGGAAAATGGAAGAGCCTTTAGGAAGAGGCTATTTTTGCCCAGTTTTAAGGTTTGAAAAGGACAAAGTCGGGGAAAGATACTCAAGGCAAAAGGAACAACATTTGTAAAGGCATAGAGGTAATGAAGTACGTAGTTCCATGTGTCTGCAATAGAATTTTAATGTGTGGTTAGAATCACTTGGATTAGATGTCAAAATGCAGATTCTGTGACCTCTTCTTCAGAATTACTGGATTAATATCTGGTGCTTTTTCACCAGTAGCTCCCCAAATGATTCTAATGCACGTAGGAAGTTTGGGAACTGCTAGTGCAGTGCATAGGGTTGATATTGGAGAGAGGGCAGAAATGAATCTGGAGAGATAGGAGGCAGGAGTAGGAGTTTGCTTCATTATTATGAACTCTTTTTTTTTTTTTTTTGACAGAGAGAGACAGATCATAAGTAGGCAGAGAGGCAAGCAGAGGGAGAGGGGGAAGCAGGCTCTCTGCTGAACAGAGAGCCTGATGCAGGTCTCCATCCCAGGATCCTGAGATCATGACCTGAGCAGAAGGCAGAGGCTTAACCCACTGAGCCACCCAGGCGCCCTAATTATTATGAACTCTTAAGCTTTGTGTGCAGTTTGCTCTTTCTTCTACTCATCAGGAGTGCTTTTGTTTTTAACTATCTGATCCTAAGGTTAACCATCTTTTGACAATGGATACTTACATATAGCTTCATTTTATTATGTGTATGCTTGCTATAAAATTGGAGTTTCTCAAAGTCCACTCCAGGAGCTACACTGGATAAGCAGCATTATCTATAATAGCATTGTGTAATTCTGTTGCTGGATTTCTTAGATTCTTTCATATGCTGGTAAAGATGGTATGTATTGACAACTCCCAAGATGAGGTTTTCAGACACATCTTTTAGAGCTAAGGTCCAGTGAAACATGTTTTTGAAAATCTCCTGTAGAAATTTCTTCTTGGCATTTAACTTTGTGACTTAGTATTGAATGTTTTGCCAATTTATAATGGTAGGTTAGTATGCAAGTTCAACAGTTTTGTTCGACTCTTCTAATGGTTAAGGAAGAAACAAGTATCCTAAGTTTGATTCTTTACGAGGATTTCTATTTGAGATTTATTGCTTTCTGTCAGTTTTATTATTTACTTCGTAATTTTTAGATGTTAATCCCCTCTGTGCTTGGGTATTGTGACCCTTGTCCATATGGAGTGTGGTTTCTGTTTGTATGCTGAGTCAAATGACCAAACGATTCATTATGGGTAGCAGTATTTATTTGTATCTACAAGGTGAATGATTATAAGAGGGAGGTATGAGGCATTATAGACATTTTTAAAAATTCTAAGAAACCTCAGTGGTCAATTTCTTTGACAGTTAACAATTAGGGATTTTTTTAAATTATTAAGAACATGGCATTTAAATGGCAGTTTCTATAATTGATTTGTTGTACTCATATCTGACTTTTTTTGAAACTGCATTTTGGATTTTTCAAGTTTGCAACTTAAACCAATTGTTGAAACCAACCTAAAAATTTTGAATGTTGTTTTGATAACTTTTAAGTGTAACTGTATGATTTTTAATGTTTCTTCCCTAAATTCTGTGATGTCACTGCCTAAGTGCATTCTCCAACTTGAGTCTCTTGACTAGCACTTTCTTACTACAGTGATTTCTCACCGTTTTGTCTTCACCATATTACACATAATGGATAGATACCCAGTTTTAATGAAACTCCTCAAAAATTAATGAGAATTCCTAAGTTTCACAGTCCTGACCATATGTAATGTCTTTGTCATGGTTGCTTATTTTATTTACTTATTTATTTATTTTTAAAGATTTATTTATTTATTTATTTGAGAGAGAGAGAGAGCGAGCAGGAGCCGGGGTTGGGGGAAAGGAGAGAGGCAAAGGGAGAGGGAGAAGCAGACTCCCTGCTGAGCAGGAGCCGGACAAGGGACTTGATCCCAGGACTCTGGGATCATGACCTGAGCTGAAGGCAGATGCTTAACCTACTAAGCTACCCAGGTTCCCCATGGTTGCTTGTTTTAGAATGTATACACGATGTGTCTAGAAATCCAGGGTAGAGTGTAGCAGGTAAGTTTTGGAATGGCTGTCTAGTTCATGATTCTCTTCCTCTGTGGCAGTGGGTCCCACTGCTTTGTCCGTGCTCTGGCTGTATAACCCAGTGAATACTGAGTCATGACATCTGATACTGCTGTGGCCAATTAGATCATCTGTCCTGGGAGTTTAAAATTTTTGATCCTAGACACAGAAATTTAGCATGGTTAGAGTGAGTCATGGTATTGATAGTGCTCTAGTAGAAAGATCCTTGAGTTCCCTTTTCTAAGCTCTCTGAGCTGACTTGGTTCCTACCTTTTCTGAGTCTTTAGTTGTTCATTCCACTTTGATTTTTGGGAATATTATTATTTTTTCTGAAGATAGCTGGAGATGGTTTCTGTTCTTTGCAGTGAAAATAAATTGAGCCACACACGAACATACTGTTAGAATTACGTTATGGCTATGTCATGGAAAGCAATTCAAAAGCCAATTATAATTTTATTTTCCCTTTTGCCTCCTGCTTTAGTTTCTCTGCTGGTGTCTGTATATTCCACCTTCCCTCCTCAATAATCTTGTTAATTTTTTTTCTGACTCTGTTATAACAGACTAGTTACAAATACCTGTTGTCTGCACACCTTTTATAGCTCCGTCTCATATAGATCACTTCCTGTAGGCTTTCAAAATAACATGCATACTTTCATGACAGTGCATATTAGTTTATGTTGTTAGGATATGTTTGGCTGGCTTACTAGAAAGCAGCTTCTTAGGATCAGGCATTGAAACATGTTCAGCCTTGACTCCCAGCACTTGCACATAGTTTGTTGAATTAATTATTCCTCACTTTCATTTATAGTCGGCCCTTGAACAGTATGGTTTTGAATTGTGCAGGCCTGGTTATATTTGGATTTTTTTTCAATAAATACAGTGCTATAAATGTATTTTCTCTTCTTAATGACTTTCTTAAAAGACTTTTTTCTAGCTTTATTGTTAGAATATAGTATTGTAAGAATATAGTATAGTGCATATATTGTAAGAATATCTTACTATATTGTAAGAATATAATATAGTAAAGTATATTTTAAGAATATTGTGTATAAGAATATAGTATAACATAAAAAATATGTGTTAATTGACATTTTATGTTATTGGTAAGGCTTCCAGTCAACAGGAGGCTAATTAGTAGTTAAGTTTTTGGAAGTTAGTAGTTATACATGACTTTCCACTGTGTGTGGGGGGGGGGGGTCAGTTCGCCTAGAGATCCTCCATTGTTGAAGGGTCAACTGTAGTTTCTCTAAAACTTAAACTCTTAGAGAAACTGTAGTTTCTCTAAAACTTAAAACTCTTGTCTCAGTGTTATTAGATATATGACTGAGACTGCTCCAAGCCTCACTTTTGTTACCTTGAAAAGTACTGTTATGAGGAGTAAATGAACTAACAGGAGAGAGTCTGACAAGACATTAGGCTCATAATAGGTACTTAGTATGTGTGAGCTATCCCTCTCCTTGTTTGTTTAGATTTGCTTAGGAGAATGTGTCCTGTATATCATTTAGCCTTATAGTTTCATAGTTGCTTTCCTTAAAATAATTTTAACTTTATAAAACCCAAGAATGTTTCTTTTAAAAAGAACTTGAGTACCTGTTTGCTTATATTTCTTTGAAAAATATATTTAGGAGCTAAAATTATGTGAGAACAGCAGAGTTTTGGTTTTTTGTTTATTTTTTTAAAGTCTAGCTCTTCAAGATGTATATAATTATATAATTATCTGGGGGTATGCTTTACAGATTTGTTTTGGTGAAGTTTGGTTATCTTTTCCCATTTTGGAATCCAAACCATGTTAGCCATTTTACAGGTGTATGATCTTCTTTAAGGTGGGGTGTTTCCATATAAGTATAGAACAACAATTTTATATTGAAGTGTGCATATTCCTTTGTTTTAAAAAATTGTTGAGAAATTTTAACATTTCACTACCAAACATTTTTTTGCACTCTCCTAATTTTTTCACCTTTAATTTTTCAGAATGAACCTAGTGATCGAGAGGATGGCCTCAACAAAAGACACCATGTGACAGATTCTGAGAATGATGACCCCTCAAATCTTAATGCCAGTGACTCTGAAAGTGAGGAGCTTCAAAGGCAAAAGGACAGTGACTCTGAATCTGAAGAGCATGCAGAGCCTCCTGCAAGTGATTCTGAAAATGAGGACACTAATCAGCATGGGAGTGACTCCGAGAGTGAGGAGACCAGGAAGTTACCTGTCAGTGACTCTGAAAATGAGGAACTTCTTAATGGGCATGCAAGTGACTCAGAAAATGAAGACATTAGGAAGCATCCTGCTAGTGATTCAGAAATGGAAGAGCTCCCCAAAAGTCCTGCCAGTGACTCTGAAACAGAGGACGCTTTAAAACCTCAAATCAGTGACTCTGAAAGTGAGGAACCTCCACAGCACCAAGCCAGTGATTCTGAAAACGAGGAGCTTCCCAAACCTCGAATTAGTGATTCTGAAAGTGAGGAGCTTCCTAAGCCTCGGGTCAGTGACTCTGAAAGTGAGGAGCCTCAGAGGATTCAGGCCAGTGACTCAGAAAATGAGGAGCTTCCCAAACCCCGTATCAGTGACTCAGAAAGTGAGGACCCACCAAGGCACCAAGCCAGTGACTCAGAAAATGAGGAGCTTCCCAAACCCCGTATCAGTGACTCAGAAAGTGAGGGTCCCCCAAGGCATCAAGCCAGTGACTCAGAAAATGAGCTTCCCAAACCCCGGATTAGCGATTCGGAAAGTGAGGACCCCCCAAGGAACCAGGCCAGTGATTCAGAAAATGAGGAGCTTCCCAAGCCCCGAGTCAGTGACTCTGAGAGTGAAGAGCCTCAGAAGGGACCTGCCAGTGATTCTGAAACTGAGGATGCCTCCAGACACAAACAGAAGCCAGAGTCAGATGATGATAGTGATGGGGAGAATAAGAGAGAGGATACAGAAATACAGAATGACTCCTTTCATTCAGATAGCCATGTAGACAGAAAAAGAATCCAGAGTTCTGACAGCGAGGAGGAAGAACCCAAAAGGCCAAAAATTGACAGTGATGAAGATGAAGAAAAAGTCGGGGAGGAGGAGAAAGTAGCGAAGCGAAAAGCTGCTGTGCTTTCTGATAGTGAAGATGAAGAGAAAGCATGTAAGGAATTGTTTTGGACTGTTTGTGCATAGTTTTAATTATTGTCCAAGCTTGTAACTGTGAAGCACTGTATTTCTGAAATGTTAGGTCTATATTCTCTCATTCAACTTGATCTTCTAAAATATTACTAGGATACCAGTTTTGGTTGGTTTTCAGTGGCTGATCTTAGTATTAAATTTGCTTTTAGTTCTAGGAGTATTAAGATCTAACTAGTTCAAAATAGTAAACTAATGGGAGTTTCATGGGAATATGAAATACTTAGTTTTTGGTGGGGGGGAAGGGTAATGTTTCCAAGAAATATGTTAACTTGAAAACCCAGCTGTACCCAGAGTTAGCTGCAAATGTGACAGTCAGTGCACTAGTTTCCATCTAGCTGTTGACTGAGTTCCCAAGTCTTTTTGGTGCCTGTCTTTTGTGAAATGTGGTTGAATACCCAAATATGAGGAAGTTTGTGAGGGAGACTGTATTTAGAGACTCTATGTCTCTGTAGCATATTCTAGTCTTTGTTACCTGGGATCCTGTTTTCATGGATAATAATTTTTACTTGATTACTTTTTTTTTACTTGATACTTTTTTATGAAACTTCCTTGGTAGGGTGGAGAGGCCTATTCCCTTATAACCTGACAGTTGTTACAGGAGAAGGAAAAAGACCATCATACATGTGCCATCAAGTTTACTAAGGGAGATGAGAAATTCCAAACTGACCAGCAGTGATGGGGGAGTATGGGAATTCCATAAAAGAATATCTAAGCCTTTTCAGTTCTGCTAATATTTGGCAGAATAGAAGGGACTCTAATTCTTTACATCATTCTAGGCTTCTTTTCTCTATTCCCCCAAAGGAAAGGTAGCTATTGGTGTCCATTTTTATATTGATTATTTTGTTCTTCATTTTCCAGTTACTGTTTCCTAAAGAGTATCATAATTGTGAGATGACTCTGAACCTTTTAGTCACTATTTTTTAAATAAAGTTTTTACTTAATCTCTATACCCGATGTGGGGCTCAAACTCAAGACCTGGAGATCAAGAGTCACATGGTCTGACAGAGATAGCCAGGTGCCCCTGGGTTTTGTTTTTTTTGTTGTTGTTGTTGTGTGGTTTTTTTTTTTTAATAATTACTCTAGGCTGTGTGTTAGGAGCCCTTTGATTTTTGCCGAGTGTTGCCATTTTAAAGCACCTGTTCCTTTTAGTAATACCATGACCATGATGAATAAGATTAATGATATTTTGCACC
This sequence comes from Meles meles, assembly GCF_922984935.1. Classification (NCBI taxonomy): domain Eukaryota; kingdom Metazoa; phylum Chordata; class Mammalia; order Carnivora; family Mustelidae; genus Meles; species Meles meles. The sequence continues at coordinate 112,435,936 of NC_060074.1, read as the reverse complement.
TTTTTTGACAGCAGCAAAGAAGAGTCGTGTTGTCTCTGATGCAGATGACTCTGACAGTGATGTTATATCAGACAAATCAGGCAAAAGAGAGAAGACTCTAGCATCTGACAGTGAAGAAGAAGTAGGGAAAGAAGAGTTGTCTGATAAGAAAAATGAAGAGAAGGATCTGTTTGGGAGTGATAGTGAGTCTGGGAATGAAGAAGAGTAAGTGACAGTATAACATGAGTTTTCAAGGGTTCATAGAGGTGGTAGAGAGGGGTTTGTCTTTTTTTTTTTAAACTTGTGTTAAAATTTTGTGATGAGAAGTAAAATACAATATATCCTGCCTGACTGCATGACTTTGGGGGATTCAGGAATCCTGAACTATTGCTACATACTATAACGTGGATGAATCTCAATAGTATTAAGTGAAAGAAGTGAAGAAGACATGTCTGATTCCACTGATGTGAAGTTCAGGAGCAGGCAAAATTAATCTGCGGTGATGGAAATCAGAATGGTGGTTGGCTCTAGGATGTTCATGTAGGGACTGGCTAGAAAGGGCCACAACTGAACTCCCTGGGAAGATCAAATTGTTCTGTATTTTGATGAGGGCAATGGTTACATGAATGTGTACTTTTCTCAAAATCCACCAAAATGGACACTTAAGATCTGCACATTTTACTATACATAAAATATACCTTATTAGAAAAAGATTTCATGGTTCCTGTGCAAGTGAGAAGAAAGCAAATGATTTCCTTCTCTTGTAGAAATCTTATTGCAGACATATTTGGAGAATCTGGCGATGAAGAGGAAGAAGAATTTACAGTAAGTATAAGGGAGATATTTCCTCTTAGACTGTTGTTTTTGTTTCTGTGGCAGTGGTTCCCAAATAGGTAATTACAATAAGTAGAAATAAACAATTATAATGTATTCAGTAGAAAAGTCTAAAATAGAGGATTCAGAAAGTGAATTAAAAGTATGTACAAAAGTGGGCGCCCGGGGGGCTCAGTGGGTTAAAGCCTCTGCCTTCGGCTCAGGTCATGATCTCAGGGTCCTGGGATCGAGCCCCGCATCGGGCTCTCTGCTCCGCAGGGAGCCTGCTTCCCTTCCTCTCTTTCTGCCTGCCTCTCTGCCTGCTTGTGATTTCTCTCTGTCAAATAAATAAAATATTTTTTTAAAAAAAAAGTGTACAAAAGCATAAAAGGCAAAATTGAATTAATTGGTGGGGGGCATTTTAAGAGATGGTGGAAGGTACATTATAATGCTAAAGGGAAAGAGTCACAATACTTAACAAAACTTTTGATTCTAGCAGTGGCAGGCTAGGTAATTTGGACCAACCCTTCCACTAAGGACGACTAGAAAAGCCAGACAAATGTTTAAAAATCTCATCAGCAGAGGAACAAGATAGCAAAGAATTACTAAGCCAAACCCCAGAACAGACAGATACCTAAAGAGGTAAGCTCGGCATTTAGAACTGCTTTTTCTGGGATGGTTGCCTGATTAGGCTAAGAGGCTGGTTGTATTTTAGACAGCCTCAGGGGTCAAAATTTGAAGGTCAGATTTTGCTGAGCTTAGGAGACCCTGAAAACTGCATGCTCAGAATTGGGACTCCTTGGATTAAGAGTGATGTGGAAGTGATAGAGTCTTTGCTCAGATTTTAGGCCAGCTTTGAGTCTTCTAACAACCTAGAGAACCTCAGTCCCAGAGATTCAATCACAGTGTGCCTTAATTCATTGGCTAGTGCTCTGAGACACCTGGCATATTCAGACAAATCCCTTTAGGACAAAAGTAGCATCATCACAGGCCTCAGATTATTTCTGTAGTTTATCAGGTACATAGTGTAGTACACAATCATAGATAACGTTAAAAAGAAACAGTAGTGACAACAGATAATAGAAATAGAGGGTCTAGATACAGGAATCTTAGCTATTTCCTTAAAAAAACAAAAGAACTGCTCAGGGAGATAAAAGATTAGAAATTTTGTCAGAGCAAACAATTTTATTTTTTTTATTTAAAAAAATTTTAAGATTTTATTTTTGAGTAATCTCTGTACCCAGCATGGGGCTTGAACTCACAACCCTGAGATCAGGAGTTGCATGCTCCACCAGCTGGGCCAGGCAGGCGCCCCAGACCAAACAATTTTTTTAAAAAGCTAGATTTGGTAGAAGAGAACTGAATAGAAATTCTGGAGTGGTAAAATTATAGTAACAAAAATTCGGTGGATGAGTTTAACAACAGATTAAAGTTATTTGAAAAGAAAATGAGGTTAGAAGGAGCTATTTAGAATGAAGAATTGAGATACATAAAAAATTATAAATTATACATGAGAAGGCTTAACATAGTGAATTGGAATCTTGGAAAAATATAGCAGAAGCATTTAAAGAAATGAAATGTAAAGCAAGAGTTTCTAAAAGTTGTACAAATTACAAGCAGGATATATACAATGATACAGTGAAATCTGTACCTAAATACATCATAGTAAAATGGCAAGAAGTCCGAGAAGACAGGGAAATTTAAAAGTAGCCAGAGGGGGAAAATATTACATTCAGAGAGGCAAAAATCAAATTAACAGCTGACTTCTTAACAGAAACTAACTGCAAACTTAGTGTTCTGTTACATTCAGCAAAAATACTTGTCAGGAATGAAGATTTCCTCCTATTTCATCTTACCAATATACCAATTGATGGAGATACTAAAGGCAGAAAGAAAATCTCAGGTGGAAAATCAGGGATTTAGGAAGAAAAAGCAACAAAAGTGTGTGGGTAAGTCTTAAATGAGTATTGATGCTACAGAAAAAAGTCATGTGTGGTATGGGTTGAAATATTTATAAAATTAGAATATGACAGCATTAACAAATTGGGAGTATACATGGTCTTTGCAAATGTGTATAAAAGGACATTAGTAAACTTTGCATTGTGATCTCTAAAGTGGCCACTAAAAAGACTAATGGAATATGTAGCCTCCAATTAATAGAGGGGAAAAACAATAATAAAAGCTATCAATCCAAAAAGAAGGCAAGAGAAGAAGAAAGAGGTATAGAATAGGGAATAATTAGAGTAGGATATAGTAAGATAGCAGATTTCAGCTTTCATAACATCTCAGATTACATTAAACTGAAATATATCAAATGCTCTAATTAAAAGACAGGTGGTCAGATGGGATTTTAAAATACATCTGTTTACTCATTACTCATTCATCTGAAAGAAGGTAAAGTTGAAAATAAAAGGATGGAAAAAGATACTGTGTGTGAATGCTAATAAAAAAACTGGCACAGCTATATGAATATGAGACTTTGAGTCAGAAAAACATTTGAGATAAAGGGTCACTTTAGGGGTGCCCAGGTAGCACAGTTGGTTAAGCACGTGACCCTTGGTTTCGGCTCAGGTTGTGATCTCAGGATCTTGACATCGGGCCCTCCCTCAGGCTCTGTGCTCAGCGCGGAGTCTGCTCGGGATTCTCTCTCTCAAATAAATCTTCAAAAAAAGAAAAAGAGGGTCACTTTGTATTGATTAAAAAGGTTTTCAAATTGTATATATATACTAATGTGGCCGAAATACATATATACAGAACAAAAATTGACAGAATGGCAAAGAGAAATGGACAGATATCTATTATCTGAGTGGAATATAACCAATAGAACAAGCCGACCAAAAAGCCAATGAAGAGTCTCTTTTTATGTAATCTGGAAATAAATGCAAATAAGAATACAAAAGAAAAGTTTGGGGATTATAAAAGTTAAAATTATTTTCTGTTCTTTGGCTTTCCTTTTCACTTTCTTAATGGAGTCTTGAGGAGCAAAAGTTTTTAATTTTAATATAAATCAGCTTTATCCATCTTTTCTTTTATGGTGAGACTTTGAATTCCCACAAATTTTTTGCTTATTCCTAAGATCATAGAGATACTCTCTTGAATTATATTCTAGAAGCTTACTTTTATCTTTCACATTTAGTTGTACAATCCACCTGTAATGGGTATGTATGAGATGGAAGTTAGGGGGTTCCTGGCTGGCTCAGTTGGTAGAGCATATGACTCTTCATCTTGGGATTGTAAAGAAGCCCCGCATTGGGTATATAGAGTTACTTTAAATTAAAATGTTTAAAAAAATTTTTCCTCCCATTTGGAATATCTAGTTGACCCAGGCCATCCTTTCCTGCTTCTCCCTAGTGCCATCTTTGTCATAAACGAAGTGTCTGTAGATGATTTCCAGTCTATTTCAGCAGTTTCTTGTCTGTTCTGTGGGTCTCTTTATCTTTGCAGTGTTAATACAGAACTGTGGATATTTGGTTGTTTATGCCCTCTAAGCTTGTTATTTTGCAAGATTGCCTTGATTTTCTTTTATCACATTCCCATATAAATTTTAAACCAAGCTTTTGCAAAAATTATAAAGTATAAACAAGATTTTCTGAATGCAAAGCAGTGAAATTAGAAATTCATTTCAAAATCCACAAATAAAATATCCTTGCCACCCAGAAATTTAAGACTTTCTTGTCAAACGGTTCTTGCATTGAAAAGAGAATCAGTACTTTAATTCCTAAAAGAGTGAAACTTAGATGAATTTAGAGTCTGATTCAAGAGGGTAGAAAAATAAAGTGAACCTAAGGAAAATAGGAATAATAGGAATAATTCATTCAACAAATATTTGGGAGCCTGTATGCCAGAGATTGGATATTGCACTCATGGTGCTTATACTCAATTAAGCAACTTTTTTACAAGAGTAAGATGTGTTTCTCTAGTTTAGAGAATTACCATCAACTTGATTTTGGGTTTAGTTCACTGAGAAAAACAACATACTAAGGGAACTATTGGAAAGATCTAAGTACAACATAAAAGAAGCTATAAAGAAAAGACTGAGTATTTTAATTACATAAAAGTAAAAAATTGTGCTTGGAAAACATTACCATAAACAAAATGCAACTGTACCAATTGAGGATTGTGCAGGCCCTGTCACTTAAAAAGGGCCAAGTTTTAAAGAGACTAAGTTTTAAATCCATACCAATAAGACAAAGATCCAACAGGAAAATGGACATAGGAAATTGGGAGTTCCATAGAGAAAAAATTAAAAATGACCTTTAAACATGAACAAAATGCCCACTGTTACTCACAAGAGAATATAAAGAAAGATGCCTTTTAGTTTTTGGTTCGGAGATTGGCAAATATCAATGTTTGATAACTTGTAGTAGGAAAAGCTGGAGAAACAGGTGTACTTAATGCTTTGCTGGAAAGAGAGTTAATAAGTATAACCTCTATGAAAAGTTTGGTAAATATTTCACAGAATTTCAAATACATATGCCTAAATGTCAGTGGCAAAATATATAAACAAATTATGGTTACAGTCATAGTATGAAATAATCCGAAGCCTTAAAATGAATGAGGATACTTTATGCCAATATGAATTGATGTTTAACATATTCTATTGTTAAATGTGGAAAGTGAAGACCAATATATACTGTACTCAGTGTGTGGGGTATGCTACCATTTGTATAATAAAAGGGGATAAGAAATACATATGTGTAGAAGTATGTATGTGTAAATATAGGCTATTTCTGGAAGAAGACATAAAAAAAGTAGTAACACTAGCAGCTAGGGTGGAGGAAGCTTTTTTGCTCTATACCTTTTTGTGAATGTATTACTTTAAAAATGCAAAAAAAATTAATAGTAGTTATACTAAAGGAAATCTGTAAGGAAGTTGCAATAACCCTGGCAAATTTACCTGGCCTGTAGGGTTTTAACCAAGAAGATTTGGAGGAAGAAAAAAGTGAAATGCAGGTAAAAGAAGCAGAAGATTCAGATTCTGATGATAACATAAAGAGAGGAAAACAGTAAGTTTGTTTCATTTTTTAGAAAGGAATTTGTTAAAAACTGAGGGTTGCTGGAGGGAAGTGGGTGGAGGAATGGGGTAACTGGGTGAAGGGCATTAAGGAGGGCATGTGATGTAATGAGCACTGGGTATTATATAAGACTGATGAATCACTGAACTCTACCTCTGAAACTAATAATATACTATATGTTAATTTAAATTAAAAATCATAAAGGTATTTGTTAAAGAGTACTTTAAAAATGAAGGTAGAGACTATCAAACTTTGTTTTTTCTTATTTTGGTTTCTTACTAAGTGTAGCAAAGAATCTGTTCCATTTTTCTCCATTCTTTTTCTCTATATACAGTGCTGTCTGAAAGTATATTTACTCTTATTATTTTTCTTTTCATTTACCCTGTATTCAGCTTCTTAATTTGTGTCATCCTCACTGTGTAAGCTCTTCTTGAGTTACTGAAACATAACATAAAAATACATTTTTTGAAAGAAAAGCTGACTTTGGGGTTCCAGGGGCAATGAGGTAAAGTCCTAACTACAAAATATTACTTGCTTGAATTTCACATTCTTTTGTTGAGATGATTGTAATCTCTTTTCAGAGAAGTCTGGTATCTTGAAAGGTGCCAAGTTGTAAGTTTTTGCACTTTAGAAGAAAGTAGCATTTTGTGGAGTTAGAATTAAGAAAGTTGGTGGTTCTTAACTGTAACAAAAGGAGATATGTATTTAAAAGGGATTTGTATTTCACTTGATTTTGTGTTGCTGCTTAGTATGGACTTTCTGTCGGATTTTGAGATGATGTTGCAGCGGAAAAAGAGCATGAGCGGCAAGCGCAGGCGTAACCGAGATGGTGGCACTTTTATTAGTGATGCTGACGACGTAGTGAGTGCTATGATTGTCAAGATGAATGAGGCTGCAGAGGTGAGATGGGTCACTGGTAGCTTCCTCTTTTCTTTCCTCACTTAAGGAAGAGAAAAATATGTGGAGACATGTAGCTAAAATAAGATTGGTCATGGGTGTTTAATTGTGGACATGTATGTGATAGTGTGTTAGTTTGTTTTCTATCTTGGTAGAATTTGAAATTTTCTATAATTAAAATAGGGAAAAGCACCAAAGTAAATACTGAAACTCTTCTTTAATAACAATAACATTATTCCTCTAAATTTGTAATTGTTTAAGCTAATCTAATAGTTTTGTAGGTTTGATTAATACAGATGTAGAGGTGGTGGGTATTAAGGAGGGCATGTATTGCATGGAGCACTGGATGTGGTGCATAAACAGTGAATCTTGGAACACTGAAAAAAACTAAAAAAAAAATACAGATGTAGAATTTGGGGTTCTACAAAAAGTTCATTTTTTAGTTTTCTTGTAGAAAAAATTGTTACTCAGAGGACACTGCTGCTTTATTTTATTTTAAAGTTTAGAATTATAGTGGTTAACAATTTATTATTAACAATAAGTGTTGCTTTTTTAAAAAATCTTTTTCTTCCTGGGTAGGAAGACAGACAGTTGAACAATCAAAAAAAGCCAGCACTGAAAAAATTAACATTATTACCTACTGTGGTCATGCACCTTAAGAAGTAAGTATTCTGTTTCCTTGAAAAAGTTGTTTCCTCTTAATGGAATAATATTCAAACTATGTACTGGTGTTCTAGAAATGTTATTTAATGACTGCTACCTGTCAATTCATAAAAATAAAATAATAAATAGGATTTCCTAAATAATGTTACTTCCTCCCCAAAATTTTTTTTTTCTTTTTTCTTTTAAAGAGGTGCGTGAGGGGCAGAGGAGGAGAGAAAATCTTAAGCATGCTCCATGCCCAGCTCAGAGCCTGATGCAGGGCTTGGTCTCATAACCCTGAGATGATGCCTTGAGCTGAAATCAGGAGTTGGATGTTTATCTGACTGAGCCACCCAGGTGTCCCCTCATAAATTTTTCTTAAGTCTTGATGCCTGTTACAAACAGAGCGGAACAAATAGCAAACTGACACTAAGGAAAGAAAAGCATATAAACCACTACTTTTGTTCTTTATTGACTCTCTTATTTTGAGTCTAGTAAAATTGCATCTCTTTTCCCAGTGTAATTGAGCACAGAGAAAATTCTGGGGGCCTGGTTGAAGCCTGTATTGTAGGAGGCTTACATGACCAATTATATCATGAAGTATGTCACTGGTCTTCTACAATAAGGACCCTCTTTTGATAGATCTTGATACTAGGCTGTCTCGCTGGTTTACTCGTATTCTTGAGCAACTGATTTCTCCTTAAATCTAACCAAGTTAGGTGTCCTGCCAAGACTAACACAATTTTGGGTTCTCTATCATCTAAACCAGTTTCAGTTTATCTATTCTGATAAAGATTTTTTTTTAAGTTGTAATTATTGGAGCTCTTTATTCTTATTGTCTGTACCATTCATATAGCATTAGCCTGTCTTATATAATTCAGGTTTTTAACAAATGATCTTTGCCTGTCAACTTTGGTTTTTTTTTGTTTTTTTTTTAAGTAGGAACTAAATTTTATATTGCTTTTGAAACAGGAATAGGTACTCAGTAAGTAAGGTGGTTGAGTAACTTTAAAAGCAGTATTTAGAAGTGCCACTAAATATATAAGAAAATCCAGAGCAAGCTATGGTAGTTCAGAGACTTGACTTTTTTTTTTAATTGCAGGCAGGACCTTAAAGAAACATTTATTGACAGTGGTGTGATGTCTGCCATCAAAGAATGGCTCTCCCCTCTACCGGATAGGAGTTTGCCAGCATTGAAGATTCGAGAGGAGCTATTGAAGATTCTGCAAGAGGTTAGAGGCAAATAATCTAAGTATATGTTCTTCATTAATTATCTGATGTGGTTTGTATCATTACAACCTCTGTGTCAGCATGTACTTACATATTCTGCCTTAGTCTGCCAGAAGAGGGGTTTCAATAGGTATGTCCAACAGAAACATACTAAATAAAATGAGCATAAAAAGGAAGGCCTTATAACATTTCTTGTAACTATAGTATTGAAGGAAAAAGATCTTGGAGTTGCTATTATTTATCTAAGAGGAATTGTATAGCAGTGGACATGTTTTAGGGAGGCACTTGAAGTAGGAAAGGCACTGATTTCAGATTCAGATAACTTGATCGTGAAATCTTGAGCTGGGCCACCTTTATGTGGCTGTGACACCTTGGGCAGGCTACTTAACTTCTAAGGCATTCCCAAGGAACTTCCCATGTGCTAGGTGTTCATACATGTATTGGTTCATTTATTCCTCACAACAAATCTGTAAAGTAGGTGTATTGTTTTCATTCTACAGATGAGGAAATGAAGACTCAAGAGAAGTTAAATGACTTGTCCAAGGTCACATAACTAGCAGATTGGCTATGCTTGGGTTCAGACAGAGATCTGTTTGATTCAGAGGCCTGTACTGATGCTTGTATTAAACTGCTAACTTCTGAGTATGGTTAGTTTACACTTTCCACATTAAGTTTTACTTTGACTCAGTGTAATACTGAAATCTCAACTCCTGATAGGAACACAGAGTATCTTTGTGTTCAATGCCTGCAGATTCTGAAAATGGAATTTTCCTTATTCTTTTGTGAAAGAACCAGGTGTTGGAGGTCCTCTAGAATAGATTGGCAGGACTCCCAGTTTTTGAGTGATTAATGTGTTTGTATGTGTTTGTGTTCCCCAGCTACCTAGTGTGAGCCAGGAGACCCTGAAGCATAGTGGGATTGGACGAGCAGTGATGTATCTCTATAAACACCCCAAGGAATCAAGGTCCAACAAGGATATGGCAGGGAAATTAATCAGTATGTACATTTTGCTTTTAGTTGTGTTGTGTTTATGTATGTCAGAAAGATGTGTATGTATAAAAGCAAACTATATTTTTACCAGTATTCATTTAACATGGGTTCATGAAGTAGAATAGAAATTTTTTTGGTAATTTCTTGTGGGTACCAGTTTTTTAGGTTTAGACTTAAAATGTTCCTCAGCATATTTAAGTATGCTATGAATATTAAGGATAGCAAGTGAAAAGTTTTCTAGTCCTGGCTCAAGAGCATGTATAGGAAGGGGTTAGTATACAGGCCCTAGAGCCCATCGTATCTGGGTTCAAATCCTGGATTCACCACTTACCTTATTGCATTCTTTAGGCAAGTGATTTAAGCTCTAAGCCTTGGTTTCCTCCTCTGTAAAATAATGATATGTTTACTTTGAATTATGAAGATTAAATTAGAGGATATATGTACTGTATTATATATTATATACAATTATATATAGTTGTATATATTATAATAATAATATATATATAAGCACAGTGCCTAGCACATAATAAGACCTCAAGAAATATTAGCCGCTAGTGCTATTGTTACTTTTATAATGGTCTTCGAAGTGTTTTGCATGTTCTTATTTAATGATAACTGAGAAATCCAGAGTCTAACTGGAATTAATCTAATCAATTATTGTATCTTTCAGTTTTAAGAATGAAAACCATGTGTGTTTTCATCATTCTTCTTAGTTCTTCTATGCTCCATGTTGCAAAGGAATTTTTTAAACTTCAAGGATATATCAAAAATATTCCTATATGTGAATATAGTAATTACTTCTCTACTCATTTTTGAGATTATCAAAGGTTTTTAGAGAAATTTATTTTTTTTTGTGAACTAGAGAAGTATTACATTTTTGATCTTGTTAATAAACTGCAGTGCACTATTACATGATAAGCTTCTAATGCTTTTATGCAGTAGTTCTCAACTCTCGTTTTGCCGTAAGCTGAGAGAAGCAGAATATTGCCACTAATGCCCATGACATACTATACCAGTAATTCTGAATCTAATAGTGGGGTCGGTAGGCAGTATGTGTAAAGATATATAGACTCCCTGAGACTCCCTGCTCCCTTATTTGATAACATCTAATATTCTTTCTGAATGTTGTTGCTTGTTTTGATGGTATAGTAAATGCAGCAGTAAGCTAGATGATGTTTGAGAACAAAAACATCACCCCTGGACTTTGACTGACTAAATAGTGGGCATGTTGTACTTTGGTTCATGGTCACATCACTGTAGCAGCTTTCTTAGACTTAATGAAATCCAGACTCTGTGCTACACTGTTAAAATGAAATTTTTAAAGATTTAGACATTTGACAGGTAATAAGGGAGCTTGTTTTGGTTATAGTAGGAAGCTAGAAGAATTTCAAGATTTTCTGTTTCAGTAGAGTAAACTTACAAATTAGGCTGTCTTTGAAATGTCAGTACACCTAATTGATGACTATCAAAGTGAGTCAGTTACTACTTACTTTAAACCTCTGTGGTAGTTAAAGGCATAAATGACTTTTTGACACTCAATTTTCTGAATCAGCTGAAGCTGGTTATGATACTGGTATTATTACCTGCTGTGTTTATCCTGAAATTGTCCTGAAATAATGGTATCTGTAGGGAAAGAATATTCTAAAGCCTGGAATATTACATCACACTAGGATGTAATAATAATATTTCAGGGAATGGTAGTAGATATGCTACTTTCTAGTCTAAATAATTGATTTTTTCTTGTTACAGATGAATGGTCTCGGCCTATATTTGGTCTTACCTCAAACTACAAAGGTATGACAAGAGAAGAAAGAGAGCAGAGAGATCTAGAACAAATGCCTCAACGTCGGAGAATGAACAGGTATGAAGAGTAAATATTGTTCCAGCAACTCAGGTTTTGTAATCAGGTCATTAAGAATCCTGCAGAGTGATAGGATTTTGTCTTTTCTCTCAGCTTCATAGGTCTGTGTAGTTTATATCCTTTTAGTTTAAATGTGGTACTGTACAGTGAAGGCCCACACTCCCTTCTTTTTTGGTTTGTATTGGTGGAATGTGGCCCCTGCCAGGTTTAGAGGTTGCTTGTGTTGTTCCAGCCAGTTGCAGGAAAAACTCTCTTTCTCAGGCCCATTTTCAGATTCTTAGGAGAAAAAAAATCGTTCCTGGTTCAGTTTGTATCCTGTGCGGTTGCATCCAGGATGACAGGGTTATAAGTTACAAAAATGGCGCTTACTCCTCACCCATGATGAAACCTGGTATGCAAACAATCATTAAAAGAAGTTATAATTTTAAAAGATTTGGAGTAATTTTTCCCAGATCCAGTGTAAAGGACCAAATTGTGGTCCAAGTTTGATATTTCGTTTTGCTGGTTTTTTTCTTAGTTATAAGGTTCTAACATTCCTGGTATTTCATTGATAATTTTTTTCACAGCACTGGTGGTCAGACACCCCGAAGAGACCTGGAAAAGGTGCTGACAGGAGAAGAGAAGTAAGATTTTTTAAAAAATTGTTGTTCTTAGACTTCATATAGAAAATCTTCTACTTGTTGCTTTAAAAAAACGGCAAATGAAACGTTATGTTTACCCTGGTGGGAGGATGGCTTTCAGATTAACATTTATTGAATATCCACAAACGTGGTGGTGGTCTAGAGGATATAACATTGAGAAATAGTTCATTTCAGTAAAGATTTTGTTGCTGCTTGCTATGTGCTAGACTGTGTTAAGTTCTGGGAATATAAAAATCCAGAAGTGGCCCATGCTCTTAAAATGTCTATAAAGAGTTTATAAGTAAAGGGGATAGTTTAAGTAATGGTATGGGTTATCATGCAAAGTCTACTTCAGGAATAGCAAGTAGACTGAAGTGGTTGGGCAATAGCGTGGTACCTGAGATGGTACAAGATGAGTTTGAGAGTATAGATGTGGGCCAGATTTTGAAGGGGTTTAAATCAAATTATGGAATTGTCCCTTCTCTTTGTGATTCTATAGAAAGTGGGCATAGATATGAAGTTGTCAGATTTGATTTGGAATGCTGGTGCTGGTGGTATCGTGGTGCAAGGTGGGTTAGAGTGCAGAGGAGCTGAAGGCCGTGAAACTGAGGTACAAAATTGCCAAGAATTGGTGACTCCGTGGGTGAGGAGTTTGGCTAATGTTGAAGACATCAGTTTTATCCCAAGTAACTCAGGCAGCGGTATTACCATTTGCCTAAGTAGAGAGGAAGAGTAGATTTAGAGACATAGGTGCCTTCTGCTTTGGGCATAGTAAATGTGAGATGCCTAGTGAAATACTCTTACAGATATCATGTATGATACTTATAATGTAAATATCGTGGGTCTAAAACCTGGATTTGGGGCCAGAGACAGTAGATTTGACAGTTATTTCCACAGAAATGATTGTGGAACCAGGAAAGTATAGAGTAAGAAATAAACCACACCACTTCGAAAAAAGTGTAGCCAGCTAGAGGAGAATGAAGGGGCCATGCTGGAGAGGGATAGCAGCAAAGAGCACGGGCCATTGCAGAGGCTACAGAGGAGTTTGTGCAGTGAGTGCTGGCAATCAGGTGGCAGCCAGATTGCAAGAGAGAGGGGAGAAGAGCTAGAGAGCGCTGGTGGTGTTGGTTTGTGGATAGATTCGGTGATGGGACAGATGGCAGCTTTAGGGGAGAGTAAGTTATGAGAATTTTCTTTGGCTAGCCACTTAATTTATTCCTATATTTGAAACTTAGAGAAGCTTGATATTAAGAATAGATGAAACTTGGGGTGCTTGGGTGGCTCAGTTAGTTAAACTTCTGATTCTTGATTTTGGCTCAGGTCATGATCTTAGGGTTGTGAGATCAGATTCTGCACTGGGCATGGAGCCTGCTTAAGAGTCCTTCTGCTCTCTCTGCTCTCCACACCCTCTCACTCTCACGCTTTCTCTCTTAAAAAAAAAAAAAAAAAAAGATTACACTCCATACAAGGGGATAGAAATGAATTTTTTATCCTCTTCTCCCACTCCAACCTCCCCCAATACAGACACACATATACCCACTCTCCATTTACCAGTAGAGTGAATAGTTACCTAAAAGTTGAGTGATTTGAATGCCCAGATGTTTACAAATAGGCTTTACTTTTGAGGGGTGCTAGTCTTAATTCAGTCTTAAATTTGTACATAAAAGTAACTATGTCACGGGACGCCTGGGTGGCTCAGTTGGTTAAGCGGCTGCCTTCGGCTCAGGTCATGATCCCAGTGTCCTGGGATCGAGTCCCGCATCGGGCTCCGTGCTCGGCGGGGAGCCTGCTTCTCTCTCTGTCTCTGCCTGCCACTCTGTCTACCTGTGCTCACTCTCTCTCTCTCTGACAAATAAATAAATAAAATCTTTAAAAAAAAAAAAAGTAACTATGTCACACCATCAAATGCTGGCAAGGATGTTGAGAAACCAGCTCACTCATACCTTAATGTGAGTAAAATGATACAGCTCCTCTGGAAAACAGTTTGCAAGTGCATGTAAAGTTAAGTATGCAACCACCATACGACCCAGCACTTGCAGTCTTGGACACTTTTCCCAGAAAAATGAACACTTAAGTTTGTGCAAAAGCCTGTAAATGAGTATACAGCTTTATTCATAATAGTCCAGAACTGGAAACAATCCAGATGCCCTTCAGCAGGTGAATAGTCAAACTGTGGCACATTTGTACTGTAGAATACTGCTCAGCAATTAAAAGGAACAAATATTGATAGATGTAACAACTTGGATGGATCCTCATGGGCTTTATGTTTAGTGGATAAAGCCAGTTTCTAAAGATTATGTAGTGTATTCCGTTTATATAACATTCTTGAAGTGCTAAAATTAGAGAAGTGAACAACAGGTTCATGGTCACCAGGGGCTAGGGGCGGGACAGATGGAGTAATAGGGTGGATGTGTTTTTATAAAAGGGCAATAGGAAGAACCCTTGTGGTAAATACAAGAACCTGCACTTGTGATAAAATTGCATAGAACTAATAAACACAGAAACACACAAATGAATGTAAGTGAAACTGGGGAAATGTAAATAAAAACTGATGGACTTATGTCAACATTAGTATCGTAGTTCTTGAATAGTTTTGCAGCTTTTACCATTGGGAGAGACACTGGATCTCTCTGTCTTATTTCTTAAAACTACATGTGAATCTGTGATTATCCAAACTTTTAAAAACCAGAAGCAGAAATTATTGTATTAATTGCATATGCAACACCACAAAAACTACTTTGAGGGCATACTCAGTTTGGGGGAATCATTTTGGCTACCAGATGTTTCACCTCACAAGTGAGACTGTGAGGAGCTCCACCAGACCAGAGAAATTGGAATTTGGGGTTCTGATGTGGGAGCCAGCCTTGGAAAGGAGAGAGGCTTGATTATATCTGAAGCTGAAGGGAGGCTAAGAGAACTCCTGAGAATGCAAAGGAAGTTGGCTTTGAGAAGGAAGTTGAAGAATTTTTAGAGGAATGTGAGTGATGGTGAGGTCAGCTGAGATAGCAGGAGGGCAGATAGGGTGACCTGGACAAGCGGAGGAAGTTTGAAATACCTGTGCAGCTGAATCAGCTGGACCTAGCTGTGATTGGCTACATAATAGTATGGTCTTCTTCCTATTCTCAGGGCCCTCAGACCTGGAGATCCTGGATTCTGTGCCCGAGCAAGGGTCCCCATGCCCTCAAACAAGGACTACGTTGTCAGACCTAAGTGGAATGTGGAAATGGAGTCATCCAGGGTAAGTAAGCAAGGAGGGAAATAGCGAGGTGGATCTCAAGTGGAAGTTACTATTTTGTCTTTTACTTTGTGTGTTAAAACTCTTAACAGCTCTTGAGGTTTATCTGATTTAAAGAGAGCTGTTTTCTGGTCTCTTAGCTAGCTCGATCATTGCTTGTGAGCTTTACTCTTCAGACTTAAAGCAACAGTATCAATCCCTTTATTTCAACTGAATCTTGAAGTCTAGAGTGTTCTCATGCAGTCATTTTTTTAGAACCATGAGAAACAGAACTCCCTACTTCTGCAATCTACCCCTCCCTTTCTCTTCAACTGTTTTAAGTAATTCTGTTGTGAAATATTTAGGGTAAACACTTCCTCTGTCATCATTGTAAATACTACTCCGTGATCTTCATTGCTCCTCAGTAATCTTTTTTTATTCTCCATTCAAACTACTCTTTCTAGCCTGGTATTCTTAAAAAGGGCCTAAGCCGATTGGAAAAGCATAAGAGACGATTTGCAGAACAGAAACGACTCAGCAAAGTGCACCGTGCTGTCAAGTTCAGCATTGAAGGCAACAGGATGCCCCTGTAGTCCTGGCCCTACCAGAGTGTATCCGGGAGGTATCCCCAAGGAAGCATGCTCTGTGCATGAGCTTGAATTGTCAGCAGCTAGAGTGAAAACAAGTGTGCGTGTGCTTTCCTAACCAGAAAAGGCCCAGCCCACTTCTAGTTACTGAAATAATGACCTTAACAAGCACTTCGTGATTTTCAAGTTCTGTTGAATATTTAGAAATTGAAATGGAAGTCCCTTCCTTTATTAGTACCCTGGAAACTCACGGATAATTAATTCCCTGATAAGCATTTTGATCCTCCTTTTACCCATTTTTATTAAAAAGTCTTTTTTAGGGTCCAGAGTCATAGTGGTCTGCATTACAGGCATGTAAGGTGATGAGTAGCTTCTTGATGGAAGGGAGGTGACTTTTCCTCCCATTGTCAGTGGCTCATCAGTGTGCATTTGAGAGGACCCATTGCATAAAGCCTTACACTAAATAGTTAAGAGATAAATTTGATTAATACATATGTAATACATGGTTAGAAATGAAAACGTTGGAACCCTTCCTTAAAGCCACACTCACTCCCTGCTGTGCTCTGAGATGAATTGCGCTACCTTTGTAGCAGTGTGCTCTTGAGAGTCTGAGTGTGATGCCTTCCTTTTGTGACTTCTCCATGACCCCTGCTTGGGCAGCTATTTTCATGGACTACGAACTACACTCACCTTTGTGCCAGTTCATTTTTGATATTAAGCTGCAATCAAAACAAAGCACACTTTCTTACTTATTGAGCGTAAATGAGAGGGAGAAGAGCACTGCTTCAGTGCCGAGAACTTTTTCAGACTTCCTTCCCCTTTTTTGTACTTTTACCCATATCCACATCCCTTAATACCCCTTATCTTCCTCAGCCGCTTCTCTTTCTTTTTACCTTTACTTTTTTTCACTGTCTTTTCCCCTCTTGCTGTCCCTCTTGGTAGTAGTTTTTTTTCCCCAGCACACTTACGTTTGAGAATTAAGAACGATAAGGCAGAGAAAATGTAATAAAAAAAAGTCTCAGTGGCCATTCTTCTTTGGAAGCCTAGCTGTGTCCTGAAAGGCATGTGCCTGTCTGCCAGGTTGCTGGTTCTGATCCCATTCTCCCAGTAGGTGATGGGCAGGTGGGAAGAAGTGGCCCAGTCTCCTGCTAGAGCAGAGAGGTGACTAGCAGGCAGAGAGGCAAGTTCAAGCTGCTTTCCTTTCCTTCATCCCAGCACTCCTGAGATCATAATGTGCCAGTACTATCTAGGTCCAAGTCTGGGCATGTTTGGGGGCCTGGTGGTTTCATGTTACATTTTAGGGTATTGTCCTTAAACCACCTGACACTCTTTCCCTGTTCAGGAAGAGTCCTTATGAATTCACTCAGGGCTTCCACATTGAAGACACTAATGAGTATTATTAGAAAACGTATTTTCCAGAAGAAAATTGGAGTGAGTAAATGGCTTTCAAATGAAACTCTCTTTGTTTTAAATGTCATTTTTATTTTTGAAAGTACATAAGTAAATATAAAACACTTATAAGAAAAAACCCCATCCCAAAGCCCTGCTCTTCTCAATGTCCCCAATGTTTTGTTTTTTTTTTCAAAGTCCCCAATGTTAACAGTTTGATGTGTTAAATGTATTCCCAGTAATGCTTCAGACTTGTTTTTTTGTGGTTATAATTACAGAAAATTTTGAGATTAGAAAGAGAAATTAGCCACCATTCAAAAGCAGTTTGTTACAATTTTTGCCCTTTTTTTCTATTGATACTTTCATAAAATTATACTGTATATAATATTGGTCATTTCCCCTCTTTAAAACACCTTAACATTTGTCTCTTATATTGGCTGCATAATAGTCTATTATGTGAATATATAATTTGTTTATTTATTCCTCTATGATTTCTGATTTTTCATTCCTAAATAATGCAGTAACCTACACTACATTGTATATTTAAATGTTAATTTATTCCATGGAGTGCTTTTAAGATAACAGTAAAATGACAAACGCAATGTATGTTTTTATATAAACTTTTAAATGCAGAAAGCACAAATAAAATTAATGTCACTTGTAATTCTACCACACCTTAATATTAACATTTTGGGCTATTTCCTTTTTGTCCTTTTTATATTGTACATAAACATTACTGGTTTTGTGGTTTGGTGTTTTTGTTTCAACTTTTATGCAAAATTGTTGTTTTATACTTTGTTGGATTTTTGTTTTAGTAAATATGGTAAAAATTCATTTAAGTAAACATTCTTCAGTGACTTAATATTGTGTCATAATACAGTTGTATCATAGTTTTTTGTTTTTTTTTTTTAAGCAAACCCATGTTGCTAATATTTTAAGCTACTTTTGGTTTTTCACTGATAAAACAGTGCAGCATACACGTTCTAAGGTGTGGTACAGAGTTGAATTAGGAGAGAGGTCATTGAATTTGGCATGTTAGGTACTAAATCTTTTGTGTTCTCTGACTTGGGGAAACTAGGCATCTGCCAGCTCTAAGTCTTAATATAAATAGGAATGGATTAGTGTGACCTGGATTTGTCCCTTTTGTGGAGGCTAGAGGGCTCAGATTATTAGAGAGGTGCTAGGAAACGTTTCTAATAGCGTGTAAAGCTGCTGGGAGTTAGGTAATTGGTGGAGATCTGAGTGGGTAAGGCTTCTGATGTGGACTGGCTATAAGTACTAAGAATCAGGGCACATCCGAAAGGAGGTCACATGTTTAGGACTATCCAGAAAATCTAGGGATTTGATAGGGTGATAGAAGCATAGCTCCTTCACCTCTGATAAGGAATGTTTTTTGCTAACTCAGAGTACTACTACCAGGTGTTAAATTGACATAAATATTTGAACTTGGGGTTGTTTTAGAAAATATAGGGTGGATGATCACTCTTGTTCGAGACTGACTAAGGGTTCCTTGCTTCTGTCTGAGGGGTATGCTGAGTCTAGAGTCTAGACTTGGGAGGCTCCTCAACTCAACATCACATTGATAACTGACACAGAGTGTCGCCTTCTGGGCCTTACCTTCTTTTAGCAGTCTTGGAATTGAGCTTCACAGGTGATTCTATCTGGGGAGAAATAGAAGAACTCATCCCTTTTTATACCATTCAACATTCTTAAGGATCGAAATTGTCAGTAACACTATAGTCAACCAGAAGAGTTTCCCCTGGTCTTTGACTTAAGTGGCAGACCTCCTCAGCATTTCTAAAGGTCAGTTTCTTAGAGACGGCATCCTTTTAAGACCCATAGTCGTTAAAAATTAAAAAAGAAATAATCTAACAACCAAACCTTTAAACATATATGGCAAGCAGGAAGAGATGCAAAAAGTAGTAACACCCTTGGATCAAAAAGATTTCATTTGCGCTTTTTTGTTGTTGTTATCAAGTGTACTTATTTAATATAAATCTAATTGGTTCCAAAGTAGTAGTAATAATAGTAATAGCTGATACATATTTTGAGCACTGACTGTGTGCTAGTATTTGACACTATTAGCTCATTTACTTCTCCTGCTAGTATTTGACACTATTAGCTCATTTACTTCTCCTAGCAGTCCTGAAAGGAGGGGCCTTATTTGCCTAGGGCTCTAGAACTTGCTGAGGCAAAGTGGGGATTCACCCCAAGTCTGAAACTAGAGCTTCAGCACTTAATGGGTTCACTTTACTCATCCTCTGACCTCATTCGTTATGCTTAAGGCTTTTTCTCAGATGACTTTCCTTGCCTTAGAAAATCACTATTCTTCATGCCAGCACTGCTGGGAGGTGAATATCTGAAGTGACCAGCTCCATGTTTGACCTTTGAAAGGGAAAAGCATATAGTCAAAATGTAAGTGAATGGAATTGGGGGAAATCATAGTTTAAATTTTTCCCTTTCATCTAGGAGGTTTCTGTGGACTGAGGTAGAATTTTAAAATAAGACATGGACAACTGTTAATCTTCATTGAGAGAGTTTAAATGTGTACATTGCTAACACTGGTGTGTACACTTGATCTTGTTCCTGAGGTCACCAGCGCATATTATGATTATTACAGAGACTGGAGCTCTTCTGACTGTTAACTTGCAGATAAAAGAAGATGAAAGACAAAACTAGATTTGTGTATTTCAATAATTTGCTCTTTATTTTTTACCCCACTCTTAGTTTCAGGGGACCTCCAAGAAGGGTATCAGTCGACTGGATAAGCAGATGAGAAAGTTCACAGATATCAGAAAAAAAAGCAGATCTGCACACGCAGTGAAAATCAGCATCGAGGGCAATAAAATGCCATTGTAACCTTGCCTGGGATGTGTCCCCATCTCTAAGAAATGCGCAATGGACTCTTTGGAGAAAGAAGATGATATTTTAAAAAAATTTTTTAGTGTATCTGTAAATGGTTCTGCTTGTATCAGATGTTGTCATAGGACTCGCATTTCTCTCAGTTATATTTAAAACTGTTTGTTGTGTACTTTGTACAGAAGAATACTAGTCATACTTCTATAAACTTTACACAATAAAGTTCCATTCTGGTTTTGGGGGGCTGTCTCTTCATTGTCTTAGAGGATGTATTCTCAGTGGGGGTGAAAATTGGCTTTTGGTGAGAGAAAAAAATCTTAAGATATTACAGTGGTTTGTGACCCTTCCATCTTCCATGTTCATCCTTCCTGACCATAGTATAGTAAGGAATTTGTCTGGTCTCTCTCTTGGATTCCTGATAAGGAACTTCTAAAAACCTTTGCATTTTCTGGGTGATAGGAATGTTTTTGTGATTCTCATGAGGTGACTTGTTAGGCCCTGAGGTAGCTTTAGGATGGAGGACGTCACGGGTTGGGATTTTGGGCAGGCCTGAGGAGTTGGAGTGAGGGGATTGAGTTCAGTCATGTGGCCAATGATGTAATTGGTCATGCTTGAGTAGTGACATCCCAGTTAAAAACTCTGGACATTCAGGCCCCCCTGGGCTTCCTGACTGGTGAGCACAGTGATAAGCCTAGGTGGTGATGTACCTTCATTCCACAGAGAGGGTGTGGAAGCTCTTTTTACTGCCAGAACTCGCCCTGTGTCTGTCTCTTCATTTGGCTGGTCCTCCTACTTTATAATAAATCATAAACATAGTGCTTTCCTGAGTTCTGTCAGTCATTTTAGCAAATTCTTGAACCTAAGGGGATCATGGGAACCCCCAGATTTGTAACCAGTCAGTAAAAGTGGTCATGGACCCACTTGAAACTGGCATTCAAAATGGGAGCAGTCTTAAGGAGGACTGAGCCCTTAAACCTGTTGAGTCAGATGCTAACTCCAGATGGTTAGTGTGGGAATGAATTGCAATATTCTAGTTGGGGTTGAAAGAAAATACAAAATCTTACTATTTCTCTTCTTAGGGAAATTTTAATTACTTGACTTTAATTAAATTACATTGATGTTTTCTCATGGAAAGGGTATTGTAATGAAAAAAAATTGTGAAATACTTCCTTAGAGGAAATGTGGATGTAACTGAAAGCTTTTGGTTACTGATAGCAATTGGCAGTTGGGTTAGAGATAACTATAGTTTATGGCTATATTGTTATATTTTTGTGATACTTTAAACTTAATAGTCTGCAGATTTAATTATGAAAAACCTCCATTTAGTCAAAATGACTAAATTCAAGAACCAGTAATTCATTTTAATTGTGGAAATTCTGATACAAATTGGAACAGGGTTTTTGACAACACTGATTTTCAAAAAAACTTGAAAGTAGTACTTGCCATAAAAGCCTTTGAATAGCCAATATGGCTTGAAGTGTATGCACTTACTCAAAAGTTCCTCTCAGAATCTCTGCATTTACTTTTTTTTTTTTTTTTTTAAGATTTTATTTATTTGAGACAGAGGGAGAAAGAGCATGAGGTAGGGAGAGCAGAGGGAGAGGGAGAAGCAAACTCCCTGCTGAGTGGAGTTGGCGGGGGAGCTCCAACCTGTGACTCTGGGATCATGATCTGAGCCAAAGGTGGGTGCTTAACCAACTGAGTCACCTGGGCAGCCCCGCATTTACTTTCAACAAGCTTAGCACAGATGGGGCAGTGAACTGTAAAAGGCAGGTGCATAAAAATGTTACCAGGTGATTGCTAACTGCTAGGTGGAAGTGGAAACAGTACTTTCTACAATCATTTTGCTTTATATAGATAGCCTTAAAAAAAAAGCTTGTGAGAGCAATAAAAGCACAGCCATCTGTTGAAGCAAATGTTGATGAACCTGGTCATTAAAAATTCTAAACAAGAAAGGTAAGAGTAAAAAAAGATTTAAACTTACTAATACAGTATTTTGCCATTTGATGGGGTAAGCTCCAATTATCTGATGATTTCACTGATATGGGCTAAAACATGGTGCCAGACAGTAAAGGGATAATCATAAGTGAGGACTTCAAAACGATTTAGGAGGTTCTCTTAATACTATGTTGAAGAAAAGATTGTTTCTGTATAAAAGATCTCGGTCCATGGGTTAGAAACTCAAACCTCAAAACAGAATGGCCTTTTTTTTTTAAATTTTGGAAATTTTTCCAACTTAAAATTATGTTGCAAGAATGGTAAAATAAACTCCCATATACCTATCTTCACCTATTTTAACCAATTGTTCACATTCATAGCATTTACTTTATACATGTGAGTAGCTTGTTTGACAGCTTGCCTCTTGGTCCCCAAATGTTCAAGCATATTTCTCTCCATAGAGACCTTTAGTTTGTTCCATTGTTGGTGGTGGTAACTTTGACCACTTGAATGGAGTGATGCAGAATCATTTTTTCCCCAGTTAAAAAAATTTAATTGTTGACTAAATTATTTTAAATTAATTATGTGTAAATGTAAAGTACACATAGAATTTGACATCTTTAGGGACAGTTTTTAAGTATACAGTTCTTAGCATTAAGTCCATTCACTTTTGTTTGCAACCATCAACTGCCTTTCAATCTCTAGAAATCTTTTCATCTTAAGAAATGAAACTTCCATTGAATAGTAACTCCACATTCTCTTCCTTCTGGCCTAGCCCTGGCAGTCACCATACTGCTTTGTCTCTGGTTTTGAATACTCCCATCTCATATAAATGGAATCATACATTGTTTATCCTTTGTGAGTGGTGTATTCACTTAGCATAATGTCCTCAAGGTTCGTTCATGTTGAAGCATGGGTCAGAATTTCCTTCCAAACATTTTAAGACTGAATAATACTGTATTACATGTGTATACCATGGTTGGTTTGTCCATTCATCATTTGTTGATGGATATTTGGGTTGCTTTTACCTTTTGGCTCTTGTGAAGAATGCTGCCGTGAATACGGGTGTGCAAATATTTCTTTGAGACCCTGCTGTGAATTCTTTGAAGTATATACCCAGAGGTAGAATTATTGGGTTGTATGTAATTCTAATTTATGGAACTGCCATGCTGTTTTCCAAAATGACTGCCCCATTTTACATACCTACCAATAATCCAAAGGGTTCTAATTTGTCCATAGCCACATCAACACTTATTTATGTTTTGGGTTTTTTGGGTTATTTTTTGTTTTGTTCTTGTTTTTTTGATAGTAATCATCCTACTGGGTGCAAGATGGTATGTCATTGTGATTTTAATTTGTATTTTTCTGATTAGTGACATTGAGTATCTTTTCATATTCTTACTAATGCTTTTGATACCTTCTTCGGAGAAATACCTATTCAGATATTTTGCTCATTTTTAAAGTAAGTTTTGAGCTGTTGGAGTTCTGTATATATTCTGGATAATAACTTACCAGATGAATGATTTGCAGATATTTTTCCAATTTTGTGGATTGCCTTTTCGCTCTTTATTCCCACTGAATGGTCTTGGCACCCTTGTAGAAATCATTTGACCATATACATAAGGGTTTATTTCTGGCCTCACTTCTATCAGTCTGTATGGCTATCCTAGCATCAGCATGACACTTTTGTTTTAGGAACAAGAATGAAATTTTTCACTTGTTTGTTTCTTGATTTTGAAGAATTCCTGGATGACATGCTTGGCCTGAAACTCTTTGCCATAGTTCTTAACCACTGCAAAACTGCAACCAACTATGTGGGATTTCCCTCTCTGTTCATAGAGGTCTGCCCATTTGCCTAATTTCTTATTGTCATCTGTCTTAATTTGATGGATTATGGTGTTCAGCACAAAGGGCCTCGACCAACTTGATATACATAAACTCATCACAGTTGGGTGCAAGCACACGAAGATGGGCTTGGCACTTGTCTAAGGCTTTGGTGGCTTTGTGAATTTCATGTGCTAGGCCCTTGTGGATGAGGGTGGTTTTCAGCACCTCTTGTAAAGCAGTGTTAACATCATTACACCTCCAGCAGCACTGCTGATTTTTCAATCACAAAAACTTTGTAGTCTACCTGCCTTTACGTTATTGATGTCACAAATCACTATGTATATACACACACACACACAATATATTGTGTACCTAACAGATTTATAGTTATTTTTTATGCTTTTCTATTTTAAATCCTGTAAAAGAAGTTATAATACTGGATTTTATATTTGTCCATGTATTTACCTCTGCTGGAAAAATTTACATTTTTGTATGGCTTTGAGTTACTAGTGTCCTTTCAACCTGGAGGACTGCCTTTAGCATTTCTTGTAGAGTTTGTCTCCATAGTGTTTATCTGGGAATGGCTTATTTTCTCCCTCATTTTTGAAGGATAGTTTTGCCAGATAGAGAATTCTTGGTTGATGGGTTTTTTCTTGAATCGCTGTAATTATATCATCTGACTGCCTTCTGGCCTGCAGAGACTGTGCCCTGGGAGCCAGAGAGGGACCCTTTTACTAGTAAAATATAATTTTGGGGGAGGGCATAAAATAAACCATTGTTTCCAAATTGCCTTCTCCCTACCTCCCTGTATACTACTATTCCTCAGGCAGAGATTGTCAGGCCAAGCTCCAAACTGCCTCTGTTGTGATCTTCCCTCTCATGGTAGCAGAAGTCTTAGAACCTCAGTTGCACAGGTAGAGTGTGGTGTGGAGTGAAGTGAGTATAGATTACGTGTATATAAAAGTTGTGCTGAGATGTTAGAGTAGTCCTGAGAGGTGAATTGTGTAGTGTTGACGTGGGCTGGAAATGTTGCAGAAATGCATGTGATTCTATAGCGAGCTGTCTCAAGTTGGCTGATTTTGGTACCATTGAGCTCCACATGTGCAATTCATATGTTCATTGTTTGTTTTTTTAAAGAAAGTGGTGAGCTGTGTCACAGCATTACCTGTATGCCTCATTTTAAGCAAGCTGAGTACATAAATGTAAAGATCTGACAAAAACTTGGGGATGATAGTTTGGAAAAGGCTTTACTTACAAGATTTTTAGAAAACATTCTTACTGCTTTGGGGCACCCAAGTGGCACAGTTGGTTAAGTGTTCTGCTCTTGGTTTTGGCTCAGGTCATGATCTCAGGGTCATGAGATTGAGCCCCTCATCTGGCTCCAAGCTCAGTGTGGAGTCTGCTTGAGACTCTCCCTCTCCTTCTGCTGCTCCTCTTTTATAAAAAAAATAAATAAATAAATAAATAAATAAATAAATAAATAAAAACATTCTTGCTGCTTTAAAGCAGGATTTGAAGGAGCAACTTGTGAGAACAGCCCTCAATCTAGGAGATGAGGGTTTTGGTCTGTGCTCCCCAGGACTAGCTCAGTTCTTACAAAACCTGGGGCCCTGAACCTGTATGTTCTTACCATGGTGGAGCTGCAGTTACGGATGCGCCAAGGGAGGCTCAGAGTGTGTCAGGCCCTCAGATAGCTAGTCATTCCTTGGGTTTATTTGACTAGAGAGCGATGGGTGAAGCTTTAAACAAAATACTTTGTAAATGTTTTATGATAATGACATGTTGAAAAGACAGTGGATTGAAGGTAAAGAGACAGAGTTTGGTCTCCCAAAATGTGTGGATCTCTTTGGGTCAGGGAAATCAGTGCTCATGGTTTTGAGAGGAGAAAAAAGGAGAGAGTTTATCCTTTCCTGTCCTTTGAATTTGGAGAAGGAGTGATTTTTTTAAAAAAAATTCTTTTCTTTCTTGTGTTTTGAGAAAGAAGTTACTTTTTTGGCTAGAGATAGAGTTCTGTACACTAGTTCTATGTGAGACCAGCAGAGGTCAGTTAAGTGCTGGCCTTTTGAGGAACTTAACCCTGGTAGTTGACCAGTGTAGTTATGGACAGCCATTCCAAGCTGGTCTCTTCTGAAACCCATGTCAGGAGGAAGTAGGACCAATCAGAGTCCGTGGGCTCACAGGGGTCAAGGACCACATCCATGTGGTTGTCACCATTCAGTTTGTTGAGCTGACCTAACATGGCACTTCATATTTTGACATTGATTATACTTAATTCTATGAGATGTTATTGTCCCTGCTTTACAGATAAAGATAACGGTGCACAGAGATCAAGGGGCCACCCAGCTGGTGAGTGGCAGAGCCAGAATTCAAGGTCAGGTTTGAATGCAGATCCCTGGCTACCTTATCGGCTGGATTTTTTTTCCACATGAAGTATTTGGTAGTTTTTATTGTTCAGACTTGTAGTTCTTGGCTTTTATCTTCTGGACATTCCTAAGTGTTGCTATTCCATTTTTGTTGAGGAAGTCAGAGAATCTTGAGGTGGAAAAGGCATTCAGGGGTTTCCTAAGAAATAGTGTTGTTCATTATTATATTTAAAAAAGGATCAAATTTGGTAGACTTTCAGCATCATCAGGTTATCCTTAGAGCAGAATTTGGAATGAAATTGATTCATATCAACCAATTTCCTTTTAAAAAATTTTTAAAACAAAACAGCAAAACCGTGTAAGTCCTCTGCATGTCTCTACTGAAAGGGAGAGGAAATACAGCTGGACCTTGTGCCTTCATGGTGATCAGTTAATCACCCTATTTAGGTTTCACATAAAGGTGCTGTTATCTTTCCATAAGTGAGAAAAATGTGTTCAAAGTGAAATGACTGCTCAGAGTCATACTGTCAGTAGCAAACCATCCATGGATCCGGAGTCCGTTCTTTCTGCCTTCAAAGCTTTCAGTTTGCTGCAGTGTTTTCTGGGTGAAATACTAGGATTTAAACAGATGCTTAGAGTTTTTGTGTTGAGCCTGTAGTTGTTCTTGGATCTTGTTTAAACTAGTACCATCTGAAGTGAATACCTGTGTCCATTCTTTTCCAGGTTTTGCTGTTACCACTCAAGATACCATACCTTGAATAATACATGGGAGACCTCAGGACACTGATAAGGTTAATAGCCTAATGGCTGGGGAAGGGCTGAGATTCAGCCATACTGCTAAATAGTTTGGTGATAACCTCCTTCAAATGTTATACTACTGATGTCTGTTAGGGCTGAGGTTCCTGGGGAAAAGTCTTGAATTCCGTCCGTTACTGGGTTTGATTATGGATAGTACTTATAAGGCTGAAGTGGCCCAGGCAGAGGCCCACCTGCAGAGATCTGGGAGCCCCAAGAGAAAATTCACGGTAAAAGAAGGAGCAGTCTGACAGGGCAAGCCCCTCTTTGCAAGAGGATAGAATGTTGACGGCAAGCTGAAGGTCCCAGTATCTCCTGAGTCTGTGGGTGTGAACTGAGCTATGTTGATGGATGTTATAATGCTGGAATTCAGAAAGTTGTGCTGGTCATCTGTATGCAAGAGGAACACTCTAGCCTCATAGCCCTTCGGAGTCCTGGAATGGCAGCTCCTCTGGCCAACCAATTTAGGGCACAATGATAGGAATGGTCCTCCTGGGGGACATCTGTGGGATCATCAGGCCCGAAGCTGCAAAAACTTGACCTGAGCGGCCATAGAAACCCACTTAGGATCATGTGCACCCTTAGGATTCCTAGAATATTTGAGAAGGAAGGATTTTCCTTGAGGTAGGACTCCCTACCTTTGCAAAGATGAGCACTCAAAGCCATTGAGATTCAGAAGTTAACATGAAACAACATTTGTACTCATGGCTGATTAAGGCTAGGAAAGTTTTCCTTTCTGCTACATTTTAAAATGGGTAAGTGAACAGGATTTTTGAGACACTCAAGAAAGTAATCAATTAGTATAGCTTGTATCTTCATTAAAGACTCTGGGTCACACATGGCTCATGGTCTACTCCACAGCCCCACAGCCACTCTGCTCTCATGTCATGTCACTCCTCCATTCACTCACTGCTCTCCAGCCCCCAACGACCAGCTTCCCTTTTTTCATGTGCACCCAGCTTTCTCAGTCTGGGTCCCATTTTCCTGCCCTGTCTCCTCAAATATCCACCAACCTTGCTCTCTCTCTTCGTTTGGTCTCTGTTCAAATGTCACCTTTTTGGTGACACCTTGCCTAACTTCGAGAAAGCAACACCTGCCCCTCGCTTTATTTTCCCTGAAGGACTTTGCACTGCCTGACTTACTATATATTTACTTGTTTGTTATTGAGTGTACCTTTCTCTTTAGAGTGGGAGCTCCGTGAGGGCAGGAACTCCATTAGTTTTAACTATTGATGTATCCCCAGCAACCAGAACAATGTCTGTGACATAGTATATACTCTAAACTTGATTTATGAATGGTCCGTACTGCCTGCCTGCCTTCATTCATTAATCAATTCATTCAACAAACACTGAGCCCTGTAAGTGCTGGATATACTGAACAGCAGAGGACAAAAGATGAACAAGCTAGCTTCTGTCCTCAATTAGGTCACAATATGAGGAGGTACACAGAAAGGCAAACTTAACTAGAAATGCATTGTACTGAGTTTACAGGGGGTGCAACAGGAAAGGATTGAAAAAAGAGGGCGGTGTTGAGTTGATTCCTGTGGGGGAGGATGATTACGATGGTGAACATTTATTGGGTGTTTCCTGTGTGCCATCTCTCCATTAAGCAATGAATACAGTATCATTTAAGGCTGTTAACAGTTTTATGACATAACTTGCTAATATTACCTTTATCTTAGGGATGCAGAAATAGGCTCAGAAAGTACCAAGGTCATAGAGCTAGTACTTGGAACTGAGATTCAAACTTGGCTTTTTCTGGTTCCAGATCTCAAGCTGTAACTGTGTGCTGGGCAGACAAGCAGGGAAGACATTGCGAGGAAGAAACACTATATCCCAAGGATTGAAACTCTACCATGTGTATTCAGGTAACAGCAGAGATTCCAGGAAGCGTGAAAAGAGCTGAGGTAGGAGTGTATGACACTTAGAAGGTGGCCTTAGAGGACGCAGGTTTGCGCACCTGTTCTGACTCCTTTCTCTTTCCTCCTTCCGGAGTGGCCTGCTTTTGCTCCTGTATTAGGCTTCTGAATATGCTTTGATCTGAAAGAAAAATTTCATGGCTGAAGCAGGGGGCGGTGGGGGTGGGGGTTGACTCTGTGGTTGTAGTGTCCCTGATGGGAGATGGAGTTCTTGAGTAGTATAGTAACTTTGTGAATGAAGGGGAGACAACAGGAAGATCTTCGGAGAGAGAACTGCTGGAGCTTGCTCCGCATTGGCTGTCAGAGTCAGAGAAAGAAGGTGCTTCACCTGGGTGAATGGGAGGATGCGGTACCATTGATGAGGACAAAACATCTAGGGGAGAGCTTCATGGGAGTGGTGAAGATGAAGAATGAGGGTGATCTGCAGTACCTGTGGCTCGCTGAGGAAGGGAGATCCCCCGTGCTGGTCTGGGTGCATAAGGCCAGAGCTCCAAGTGGAGTCACAGAGCTGACAGACATCAGCTACTAAGTAGTTCTTCAAATTGCTGCCGAGAAAGATAAGCACTAGACTTGGGGTGGAATCTTTGGGAATGCCAGATGTGAATGCTAGGAGTCTTCTCAGTATGGACATCTTTGGATGGGTATTATGTTGTTTTCAGATCATTTGTTCTGACATATCATACACATATATCTAAACCAACCAGGGAAGTTTTTGACATTTTCTTGGTTTAAAAAAAGTATTCAAGGGCATGAGAGATCTTGCACCATTTTCTTCTGTAAATGTCTAAGTAAAATGGCAGGTTGGAAGCCCCTTCAGCCTACTCAGCTGTTTGTTTTTTTCCCCAGTGGCTTCCACAACCCCATCTGGAATCACAGCCACAGTGATCACCCTTATCCATGAAATGTGATCAGAAACTTGATATAGACCCATTTCAGCCCAGCCTTTCGCCCAACTCACAGTACTCACTAAGTGTCCAGGTGAAACCCGGTCCGGGCTCCCGGCCGTTACCCCTGCAGGAGCCCTTCACTTCAGACTGGTAGCTAGCACAGAGCACACTGGTGGGGAGGATCTTGGTTGCAGACCTTTGCCAAGTGCCCATGTGCACCAAGGGCAAATCTACATACAGGAGGACCCAGGGAATAGGGCCAGGGTAAGATGGAGAGCCCCCGCTACTCACTATCTTTGTTCTCCCCTCCTTGGTCAGTGGTGTCCCAGGTTCTGGTTGGGAAGGCAGAGGGGAAGAATGAATTTGCATCACACCACATCCCAGCTCAGGTAGCACAGGGCCACAGTGGTATTGATGTGGGGAAGGGAGTGGGACTCTTCATGGTGATCTTTTCATTTGCTCATGCAGGGACATATTGAGATCACTTACGGTGGCAGAATGGGAATGAGAATGGAAGTGGCAAGAGAGGGTGCTTTGGGGTCACATGACCCCAAGTCCTGTTCCCCTTCTGCCACCCATGGGCTGTGGGGTCTAGGGCAGAATTCACAACTCGCTAAGCCTTGGTTTCCTCCTCCTTGACGGCATTGATGCCCACTGCACAGAGATGAAAATGCTCAGGATGTCCAGCACACGTTAAGTAGCTTAATAGGTGAGCCTGCCGCATTGTGATTTTCAGTTTCCAGTGTGTTCTCAATCTCACTGCTTAACTGAGCATTGGGTTTGGTCATTTCCTTTACCTCAGCTAGGAACAGTGTAAGGATTACATGCTCAGGCTCTGGAGTTTGCCCAGACCTAGCTCGAATCCTGGCAGAGCCAATTACTGATGGAGTGAGAGTCTTCTCATGCTCTGGATAATGGGAAAAAGCTCTCTGCAAACTTGAAGCTGTGGCTGGATTAAGATGGAAAAGCTACGTGCAGGCAAGGCTAACCTGGCCCTGTGGAGCGTCATAACTCCAGAAGGGGAGGACCGCATGCCTTGCCACTGCATTAACGTGCCAAGGTCCCCAGCAGGCCTCACTCCTCTCTCAACGGGGATTAGAGGTAAGGTGGCCAGCACTCACAAAATGAAAAAATCAAGGGTATCTTTATCAATGGAGTGGGCATAGAGCTTAAAGGAGCCAAACAGCAGGCAGTCTCAGTCGATGGCCCATATTCACATACTCCAGTTTCTGTATGGGGAGGGCCCAAGGCACCCAGTGGGCTGAGCTGCGCGCACTACTAACAGAAATAGCGTAGGCCCTTGACAGACATTTACCTCCAGATTTCTATTTTTACCAACTCTGGTTGCGGGTTAATGGGCTCACCCAAAAGTTCTATTTGATCAGAACTTCAGCAAAATGTGGGATGAGGACTGGACATGAACCAACTCTTGACTGTCCTTAGCCTGTGTCCATTCATCATCCAGCATTTAGCTAAGCAGACTGCCTACCACCATCTGGAGAGAAAGGCACTGTCGTCTGCCATCCAAGTACTTTGCTCCACTGAGGACACTGAGGAACAAGTCCGAATCTGCATTCGATACCTGTGGGATCGAACTCATCATCCCAGACTGGCCAGCACAATTTGGACAATGCCCAGAAGACATTCCTCTACTGCTGCGTGTGGATGACTCGGACTTCAGCCCCTACTCTGTTGCTGTGTGTTTTCCTTACCTAAGTTCCTGTCCTTGCCGGCGTCGACTCCACAGCCACTGGTGTATGTATCAGCACTTAGTCCTAGAGCACTTATTGGCTGCTGCAGGAAGTGGGTGCTGCACACTTAACACATGTTGCTACATGTTTTAAAGATAGCCAGGGACATGTCCCTTTAATAACAATTTATAGATTAAGCAAATTGAACAAATCAATTTTCTAAGTCTTCTGACAGACTGGCTGCAAATGGGCTTTGAAATCCTTGTTGTTGTTTTTTTTTTGTTTTTTTGTTTTTAATATTTTTTATTTAATTATGCAACAGAGAGAGATCACAATCAGGCATAGAGAGAGAGAGAGAAGCAGGCTCCCTGCTCAGCAGAGAGCCCGATGCGGGACTCGATCCCAGGACCCTGAGATCATGACCTGAGCGAAGGCAGTGGCTTAACGCACTGAGCCACCCAGATGCCCCTGAAATCCTTGTTTTTACTCTCACTGGATTCCGGGACTTCAAAATGCTTTTCCATGGGCTCCAAACTGAGGTATAATGCATTTACATATAACTAAAATTATAAAGCAATGTGGGCCCAAGGGATGGATTATTATATTATGAGCCAAAGATAACCTCTTGTATATTGGCCTTCTGTTGTTTATCTTAGTAACAGTAGCCTGTGACCCATAAGCTCAAAAGCCTGTGGATGCTAAACTCAAACTTTACCCATACAAGAGTTGGAAACATAGCTCAAATAAGCAGATTTTTCGCCATTTGCAGGCTATCTGGTATGTATACCCCAGGAAACCCCACCTAACCTCTTCTAGCCATAGATAAACCCAGCAGCTATAAAGCTGTTCATGTTCCATGTTCCATGTTCCAGAGACTCTCAGTGTTGCTACTGAGTGATATCATCTAAACACACAAGCACTCGTTCTCTCTGCTTTTCCTCTTCTCCCTTTGAATGGACAGTTTTATCCTGTGAAGGACTTCCCTCATCATGCCAACCTGTCCAGGTGTTAGTCAAATAACGTTCATTATGTGCTACTGCCACCTGGTGGTCATATCTTTTCCTGTGCTCAACCCCCAAATCCTCCAACTCGCTATAGCCTATCTAGACATTTATCAGTTTTATGCATCTTTTCAAAAACTAGTTTGGGGTTTTACTATTTTTCTCTGTTGCTTTTCTGTTTTCTTTTTAAATTGTTTTCTGCTGTAATCTTTATTATTTCCTTATTCTTCTTAATTTGTATTTCATTTGTCCTTTAGTTTCCTAAGATAGAACAGCAATTACAGATTTGAGATCTTTCTTCTTTTCCAAGCAGAGATGTTTATTGTTATAAATTTTCCTTAAACAGTGTTTTCAGGGGCGCCTGGGTGGTTCAGTTGCTAAGCATCTGCCTTCAGCTCAGGTCACTATCCCAGGGTCCTGGGATCAAGCCCCACATCGGGCTCCCTGCTTGGTGGGCAAGAAGCCTGCTTCCTCCTGCTTGTGCTCCTGCACTCGCTGTCTCTCTCTCTCCGTCAAATAAATAAATAAATAAAATCTTTAAAAAACAACAACAAAAACACTTTCAGCTGTATCCCACAAATTTTGATACATTGTGTTTTCATTTTCATTCAAGTCAAAGTACTTTCTCATTTCCCTCTGAATTCATTTTTTGACTTAAATATTATTTAGAAGTGTGTTATTTAGTTTCTGATATTTGGGAATTTTCCACATTTCTGTCACTGAGTTAAATTTAATGCCATTATAATCAGAGAACATACTTCGTATTGTATGAATAACTTTAGAGTTTTGAGTTGTTTTATGGGCATAGAATAGGACTTATTATGGTAAGCAGTTGGTGTGTACTTCAATACAATGTGTATTTTGCTGTAGTTGGAAGAGTATTCCACAACTGTCAGGTCAAGTAGGTTGGTAGTATTCTAGTTTTATCTACTGATTTTTATTCTACGTGTTCTATCAAATATTGAAGGGGTATTGAAATCTCTGGCTATAATTGTGGGTGTGTTTATTTCTCCTTTCTATTCCATAAATTTTTGCTTCATGTATTTTGGAGCTCTGTTATTAGGTGAATTAATGTTTAGGATTATTATGTCCTCTTGACAATTTGGCTTTTCTCTTTATCATTTTGAAGTGGTCCTTTTTTAATTTTTTTGACAGAGTGAGAGAGATCACAAGTATGCAGAGAGCTAGGCAGAGAGAGAGAGGGGAAGCAGGCTCCCTGCTGAACAGAGAGCCCAATGCGGGGCTCTATCCCAGGACCCTGAGATCATGACCTGAGCCCAAGGCAGAGGCTTAACCCACTGACCCACCCAGGCGCCCCAAAGTGGTCCTTTTTATCCCGCATTATATTCTTTGCTTTGAAATCTACTCTGTCTGTTATTAATATAGTTACCTAATTTTCTTTTGATAATATTAGCATGGTGTGTATTTTTCCATTCTTTTACTGTTACCCTATTTGTTTCTTTATGTTTATTTTTAATTTTTATTTTTTTACTTATTTGAGAGAGAGTGAAAGTGAGAGATCACAGAAGGAGAAGGGAGAAGCAGACTTGCTGCTAAGTGGAGAGCCATGACCTGAGCCAAAGGCAGATGCTTAACCAATTGAGCCACCCAGGTGCTCCAGTTTCTTTGTGTTTAAAGTAGGCCTCTTGTAGGCAATTTGAGCCTTACTTTTCATCCAAACTGACAATCTCTGCCCTTTTTATTTGAATATTTAGATCTTCACATTTAATGTGTTGGTTGATGTGACTGGATTTAAATCTACCATATTGCTATTTATTTTCTAGCTATTTATCTCATCTATTCTTTTTCCTCTTTTGTGGGGGGGGGACAATTATTTTGGATTAATTGAATATAGTTTTATAATTCCACATTATCTCCTTCGTTGATTTATTAGCTATAATCTTTTTAAGGCATTTCTTTAGGGTTTAGAGTATGGACCCCTAACTTAGGTCAGTCTGCTGAGACATGGCAGTCTAACAGTATATGTCTTTTTCTCTTCCCTCAGCCTTTGTGCTATTGTTACACATTTTATTACACATGTTCTTAACTCCCTGTATTAGTTTGGTAAAACTGCCACAACAAATTACTTCAAACTGAGTGGCTTAAACCACAGAAATTTATCATCTCACAGTTCTGAAAGCTGGAAGTCCAAGATCAAAGTGTGGACAGCACCATATACCTTCTGAAGGTGCTAGAGAAGGATCTGGTCCACGACTCTTTCCTGGTCCTGGGCTCTTTTATGGTAGTTCCTTTGCTGTGGCAGCATAACTCAGTCTTCACATGTCATTTTCCCTGTGTGCATGTCTGTGTCTAAATTTCCCCTTTTATGGGGGTGCCAGTTAGATTAGATTAGAGACCAACCCTACTCCATCCAGGTAAGACCTCATCCTAGCTTAACTAATTTCATCAGCAATGATCCCCTTTCCAACTAAGATTACATCCGGAGGTACTGGGGGTTAGTACTTCAACATATGAATCTTAAGGAACATAATTCTAAACCCATAACAGCACACAACAGATCATTATTATTATACTGCTTTAAACAATTCATTATTTTTAAAAGAAACTTAAAAATAAGAAATAAAATCTTTTATACTTGTAAGTATCGGCACTTGACTTTTTTAATTGCCAAATAAATATTAAATGGCTATATTACATTTTATTTATTCAAGAGTATATGGATATTTGGGTTGTTTCCACTTTTGAGCTATCATGAATAATGTTATTATGAACATTTGTGTGCAAGTTCTTATGTAGACATGTATTTTTATGTCTCTTGGATAGATATATAGGAGTAGAATTGTTGGCTCACGTAAGTTAACTATTGAGGAACTGCTAGAATTTTTTCTACAGTGGCTGTATAATTTCACATTCCCACCAACAATGTATGAGGGCTCCAATTTTACCATATACTTGCCAACAGTTATTATCTTTTTAATGTTCTTGATTTGCGTTTTCCTGATAGCTAATAATATTTGAGACTCATTGACCATTTGTATATCTTCTTCAGAGAAATGTCTATTCAAATAATTTGCACATTTTTAAAGATTTTATTTATTTATTTGACAGAAATCACTAGTAGGCAGAGAGGCAGGCAGAGAGAGAGGTGGGGTGAAGCAGGCTCCCTGCCGAGCAGAGAGCCGGATGTGGGGCTCAATCCCAGGACCCTGAGATCATGACCTGAGCCGAAGGCAGAGGCTTAACTGTCTGAGCCACCCAGGCGCCCCTAATTTGCACATTTTTAATTGGGTTATTTGTCTTTCTATGAAGCTATAATAGTTCTTTATATACTCTAGATAGTTACTTATCAGATATATGATTCGCAAAAATATTCCCCCATTATGCATAAAAGTTTTTAATTTAAATGGAATTCAGTTTATTTTTTCTTTTGTTTCTTGTGCTTTTGGTGTCATTTTGCTTCATGTGCAGCACAATATTGGTTTTTACTTTGTGATCTAATCAGAATTTTTTTCTCAGTTAATGAATTAAATTCACTTTATTGATTTGACAGATATTTTTCTGGTTTTTTATCATAATTCTTTTGATACTAAAAAGAGTTTGTGTTATCATTCTGTTTGCTTTCTTTATATGAAAGCTTTACCTTTGTTTCTTCCCTTGAAAGTTGCAGTGTATCTTGGATCTAACATTTTTCTTGTTATAGGATTATTTCTTGTTCTTAAAGGGTTATTTTGCCAGAGTATAGTAACTTCTTTGAGAAAAAGGTCATGGAAAGAAAATTGAGACCTGCACATCTGAAAATAACTTCAGTTTGCCTTCAAGTTTGATTCACTCTTTGGCAGGTTTTAGAATTCAAGATACAAAATAGTTTTCCCCCCAATTTTTGCAGATTTTGTCAATCTTTTCTAGTATACAATGGTGCTAAAAAGAAATTAGCTTATTCCTTTAAAAGTGGCCTTAAAAAAAAAGTTCTCTCAAGGGACACCTGGGTGTCTCAGTTGGTTAAGCATCTGCCTTCAGCTCAGGTCATGAACTCAGGGTTATGGGATCGAACCCCACAGCTGCCTCCCTGATCAGTGGGGAGTCTGTTTCTCCTTCTCTCTTTGTCCTTGCTCCTGGCTCATTCTTTCTCTCTCTCAAATAAATAAAACTTTTTAAAAAAATATCTCTAGAACTTTTTGGGTTATTTGTCTCTGATCTGAAAGTTTACAAGAGTGTGTGTCTTTTTTTTCTTTCCAGATTTTATTTATTTTACAGAGAGAGACACAGCAAGAGAGGGAGCACAAGCAGGGAAAGTGGGAGAGGGAGAAGCAGGCTTCCCACAGAGCATAGAGCCCAATGTGGGACTCCATCCCAGGACCCTGGGATCATGACCAGAGCTGAAGGCAGACGCTGAACCAACTGAGCCACCCAGGTGCTCCAGTTTGGATCCTTTTCTATTCATTTGCTTAGCACTTGAAGGGCTCTTTCAATCTGAAGACATCTCGGTTCTGTGACATTTTCTTCTATTATTTCTTCAGTGACTTCCACTCTCATTTTTTCCCCCTTTTACTCTTTCTGGTATAGCTGTTAGTCAGATCCTGAACATTTGTAAAAAAACAAAAAATAAAAAACCTGTTTTTACATTTTCCTTCTTTTGCACATTGAGATTTCCTCAACTTTATTTGTCAACTCTTTACGCATGGTAATTATTTTTTTACTTCTAAGTTCTCTTTGTTGTCCTCTGTTTCATTTTTTACAAGCAGACTTTATTTTCAAAAACCATTTTAGATTTACGGAAAAACTGATTTTTCAGTATGGTACAGTACTGAAGATAGTACAGATAGCTCCTGCATATTCCACACCCAGTTTATTGACATCTTACTTTAGTGTGATACACTTGTTACATTTAATGAACCAATTTTGATACATTATTGTTAACTGTAGTCCATACTTTATTCCGATTTCCTTAGTTTTTTATCTAATGTCTTTTTCTGCTTCCGGATCCCATCCAGGATTCATTATCCTTTAGTCATCATGTCTTCTTAGACTCCTCTTGACTGTGATAGTTTCTCAAACTTTCTTTGTTTTTGGTGACCTTGACAGTTTTGAGGAGTGTTGGTCAGGTGTTTGTAGACTGTTC
Organism: Meles meles; assembly: GCF_922984935.1. Taxonomy (NCBI): domain Eukaryota; kingdom Metazoa; phylum Chordata; class Mammalia; order Carnivora; family Mustelidae; genus Meles; species Meles meles. The sequence goes on along the minus strand of NC_060074.1, from coordinate 112,398,340 downwards.
CTGTATTGGAATTTGTCTGGTGTTTTCTTCATGGTTAGTCTGCTGTTACTGGATTTGGGGAGGAAGACCATGGAGCTAAGACACCATTTTCATCACATCATATCAAGGCAACATATTATCATCTTAATCACTGTGTATGTCACATCGTTTTCTGCTATAAAACTATTATTTTCTCCCTTTTCTACAGTGTATTTTTGGGCAGGAAATCACTATCTCCAGCTCACACTTAAGGAATGGGGAATTATGCTCCATTTCCTGAGGGCAGACTATCTACAGAAATTATTTGAAATTTTTCTGCATTGGACATTTGTATCCCCCATTTTTAAATTAACATATTATTTGCTTCAGGGGTACAGATCTTACACAATTCACAGCACTCACCATAGCACACATCCTCCCAATGTCCATAACCCAGCCACCCTATCCCTCCTCCCGCCCCCCCTCCCTGTAACCCTCAGTTTGTTTCCTGAGATAAAGAGTCTTTTATGGTTTGTCTCCCTCCTGATCCCATCTTGTTTCATTTTTTCCCTCCCTACACCCCATTATCCCCCACCCTGTCTCTCAAATTCCTCGTATCAAAGAGATCATATGATAACTGTCTTTCTCTGATTGACTTATTTTGGTTAGCATAATACCCTCTAGTTCCATCCACGTCATTGCAAATGGTAAGATTTCATTTTCGCTGGCTGCATAGTATTCCATTGTATATAAAGCCCACATCTTCTTTATCCATTCATCTATTGATGGACATCTAGGTTCTTTCCATAGTTTGGCTATTGTGGACGTTGCTATTATAGACATTAGGGTGCTCGTGCCCTTTCGGATCACTGCAGTTCTATCTTTAGGGTAAATACCCAGTAACGTGATTACTGACTGGGTCGTAGGGTAGCTCTATTTTCAATTTTTGAGGAACCTCCATACTGTTTTCCAGAGTGGCTGCACCAGCTTGCATTCCCACCAACAGTGTAGGAGGGTTCCCCTTTCTCCACATCCTCGCCAGCTTCTGTCATTTCCTGGCTTGTTAATTTTAGCCATTCTGACTGATGTCAGGTGGTATCTCATTGTGGTTTTGATTTGTATTTCCCTGATGCCAAGTGATATGGAGCACTTTTTCATGTGTCTGTTGGCCATCTGGATGTCTTCTTTGCAGAAGTGTCTGTTTATGTCTTCTGCCCATTTCTTGATTGGATTATTTGTTCTTTGGGTGTTGAATTTGATAAGTTCTTTATCCCCCATTTTAAAATTTATTTAATCATTTATTTATGTCAATGTAGACTCCAGAGTATTTCTTTTATATTTTAGGTTGTAATCCAGTACTTCTTTATTTTGTTGTTCAAACTGATCTAGGTTTGGCCATTGAGAACTCTTTCATTTGGCTCCTGTGTCCCTTGGCATAGTCCCATTGGGGGGGGGGGTGTGGTTGAGCAATTCCTTCCTTTATGGCATTGTAATATGCTGTAAGCTTATCTTGGATATTTCTTGCCCCAGGTGTAGAATCACCCATTTCTCCAAAGATCCCTGGTTCTTGTTATTGGAGGATGGTATTAGAAACCAAGATCTGGGCACTAGGTGTGCTTGTTGCTACTGGGGTGTTGTTGCATCTAGGTCTTCTCTGCTGACAGAGCAAGGGTGTGTGTGTGAGTGTGTGTGTGTGTGTACTAACCCATGTGTGTAAGTAGATCTCTAAATATTTCTGTGTGTAACCATCTGTATCTCTGTTAAGCTACACATGAGTTCATACTGGTGTTCTCTACTCTATTACCATATGGATTATTCTAGCCTTTCCTGTTCCTTATCTGCAAACTCCCAGTCTACCACTGAAGAATCTGGATCTCACCCTCTGCCATCCTTTTACTGTTCAGTTCTCGCATCTCTAAAGAGCAATATCAGAATTGCTAACTCATTCACCTATAGGAAACAACTTTATCAACAAAAGTACAGTGCTTACATGCAGTCCTTTATGCAGGTCGGCACCTTTACTCCAACCCCCTTCAGTGAGGTTGTTTTATGTATTAGTAATACATTAGTGGGTTTTTTTGGGGGGCGGTGTCTTTACACAGTCTGTATTCCATCATAGGATTTTCCCAACATCCTAAACAATTTTTTTAATTTGCACACTGTAAATTCCTATGGGTTTTGACAAATGAAGAATGTCATGTATCTATCATTTCAGTATTATAGTAGTAGTATAGTTTCACAGCCCTAAAAAATCCCTTTTGCTTCATCCATTTAACCTCTTTATTTGGACTCATATAGTAAGTAGCATTTCCAGACTGAGTTATTTCAATTAACACTATGCATTTAAGGTTCATCCATATCTTTTGATGGCTTGATAGCTAATTTTCAAATACCAAATAATATTCCATTTATGATCATAGCACAATTTGTTTATTTGTTTACCTATTGAAGGATATCTTAGTTGTTTCTACTTTTGGCAAATGTAAATAAAGCTGCTATAAATATGTCTATGTAGGTTTTGTTTGGGCATAAGTTTTCAAATCAGTTGGGCAGATACCTAGGAGTACAATTGCTAGATCATGTGGTAAGGCTATGGTTAACTTTGCTAGAAACTGCCAATCTACCTTCCAAAGTGGCTGCACTATTTTGCATCCCTACCAGCAATAAATGAAATTTCGTGTTGCTCCACATCCTTGACAGCATTTGGTAGGGTCAGCGGTTTGGATTCTAGCCATTCTAATAGCCGTGTAATGGTATCTTGTTGTTTTAATTTGAAATTCCCTAATGGCATATGATGTTCAGCACCCTTTCATGTACGTATTTCCCATCTGTATATTTTCTGAGGAGGTGTCTATTTAGATGTGTTGCCCGTTTTGAAAATTGGTTCTGTATTTCATTTTTAATTGCATTTTCTTTTTGCCTAAGGATGTAATTTTCAAAAGATCTCTTTGGCAAAATTAACTTTTTCTTTTTAAGTACTCTTTCATCTCCTGAATTTCTATCTTTCCTCTAGAGTCTGTTTTTTTCTTTCTTTATTTGGGTTTTTTACTTTCATATCAAGGATTTTCTTCAAATATCCAGTGAGTCTTAGTTCATATTTTTTCCTTTAAACCATCTTATTGTGGAAAATAAGTAACACATGTACAGGAAAAAAAGCATGAAAACAAGTGTTCAACTAAATGAATTTTTGTTCAAATCAAGACATAGAACATTGCCAGCACCCTGGAAGCTTTCTGTATATATGCCTCTGGCCTGTCATTATACTCTAACTTCCTCTCTACCAGCTTATTAATATCCCAGCTAGTCATAATCGTCTCCTTTAAAAAAATAGTTTTGACACCATGCAAATGTGCTTGTATAAATACTATATAGTTGGGTATTCAGTCATTTTTTTTTAAATTTAAGAAGGAGGTAATTTTTTAAAATACAGGGAAAGCCATATGCACTGACAAAGCCCACTGATTGGCAGGCTTGGCTTTAGGGTCATGAGGCAAAAGCCAGCCTTTATCAGCAATACCAGAATGAAAACACTTAACCCTGAGATGCCAACATCTCCACTAACTGCCCTAATCTTCCCCAGATGTTGTATTCTGTTTTCTTCAGAGCAGAACCCTTTTCGGCTATCATGGTGGTAGTGCGTGGCCTTTTCCTCTAGAGGGCACCGGTCATCTTCCCCAGAACCCTCCCTTTGGTCATCTCCCTGGGCGTTCTAGTTCCTGCCTACTGCCCAAAGGCGTTTTGAAGAGAGAGTGTCTCTGTGAGAAGCAGTGGCAAACAGACCCCAACAAGCGTCTCATCTCAAGGTTTGGAGCACCTAAGACAGCTACCTCCGTTGGAGTCCTGAGAGGGGCAGGAATATAAACTTCCTTGCACTGAGTCTCATTAAGTAATGCTCTAACCAGCTCAGCCCAACTGTTGGCTGCTGCAAATCCTAGCAGCAGAGGCATGCTAGCCGTTTACAAAAGCACTTCCCAAAACTGCTAAGGAGACCAGCCCAGCCTGACATTTTGGCCTTATCAACTTTCACCTGCCTCTCTCCCATCTCAGGAGTTCCCTAGATCACAATTCTTCTGTAGAGTCCCTCTTGCTATAGCCTATTACAGAGTTGGAATTAGCCCACTCTCTCTGCGGAGACTGTGTTCTGACTTTTTTTCACTATTCCAGACCCAAAAGTCTTAACATTGTCCAGTGCTTGCCTAATGGAAGACCAGGTACGTGGACTGACCTCCCTCGGGCTACTCAGGGCCTCTGGCCCCAAAATTCTATTCCAATGGCATTGGTTCACTCAGATATTGATGGTACCATTTGTCCAAGATGATGAGGCACTGGGAGAGACTACAAAAAATGTAGAGTACAATATGATGCAGAGCAATGCTAATGAAGTTCTAGAATACAGGTGAGGCTCGGTGGGGTGAGGTCCAGAGCCAATGATCAAAAAGAATTCTTGAAACATCTTTGGTGCAAAATGGTGGTTTATTAAAGCATGGGGACAGGACCCATGGGCAAGAAGTGCTACTGCCCTGGGGTTATGAGCGGTGGCCAGTTACGTACCTTGGAGTTGGAGGGAGGTAAGGAAAAGGGAGGTTTCAGTAGAACTTTCATATGCTAAAGAGGACTGACAAGAGACCAGATACCAGAGACCTTGCTATTGCCAAGGTCATTTTGCCCTCTAGCAAGGTATTAACATTAAGATGGGTGGGAGAGGGGGCGCCTGGGTGGCTCAGTGGGTTAAGCCGCTGCCTTCGGCTCAGGTCATGATCTCAGGGTCCTGGGATCGAGTCCCACATCGGGCTCTCTGCTCGGCAGGGAGCCTGCTTCCCTCTCTCTCTCTCTCTCTGTCTGCCTCTCTGCCTACTTGTGATCTCTCTCTCTCACTGTCAAATAAATAAATAAAATCTTTAAAAAAAAAAAGATGGGTGGGAGATTCCTAAAGAACCTCAAGTATGTCCCACCCAGGAGTGGAGGTTGAGGGGAGGTTCCAAGATGTCAGCCTTTTGCTTTGTCCTCAGCCAGCCTTCTGTTCCCTCATCATTCCCCCCTGAACAATTTTGACCCTTCAATCTTTAAGATTGTTGAAGGTGGAAGGTCTCAGCTTCTGTAACATCTTCCTGCTGAACAGGGGCATAGAGTTGTCCCTACCTACTCGGGTCAACACTGATCAGAGGGAATGTGTAAACAGAGGCCGCTGAATCCAGGGAAGGCTGCTCAGGTGACCTTCCCAAGTGGAAAGGATCATCCGTGGAAGTTATGGCAGTGAAGGCGTCAATGTCAGGTGAGGAGACTTGGGAGAAAACAGCAAAACATGATTAGTGTAACAAAAGGAAAATGAAGCTCAAATAAGTTTTTTGCTAGTTGACAAAACACCCTTTTCCAGTCCAAGAGTTTAATCAATCATTAAAGGAAAGAGGGACTATTTAAAGTGCCAGCTTGAGTATGTTAGAACCCAAGAAATATTTTGTGATAATCTGGAACATAAACATAGTATTTTGCCATTCCATTTTGTAAAGCTGCTTTACACATTTGTATTGCCATAGCATTTTAATAGAGAAGTGTTACTTCAAGGGTCATTTAGGACTGACCGTGTACTTTGTAAGAGTGCCAAACATCCATCATGTGCCAAACATCCTCCAGTTCCAAAGGGGGAACAAGAGTGGATGTTACTTGGTCATACCAATGAGACAGAATGAGTTCACCACGGTTTTGGAAGTTTTGGAAGGTTGGCCAGGTTGGTAATGGTTTTAATCATGCATTTGTGATTCCAGGCAAAACCTAGAGTACAGTGGCCTATCCAGCCTGGGGGAAACCATGAGCACAAGTTCGAGTCATATAACCACTGGGTCCCGTTGGGAGACAGTCCTCCAATTCTGGGTTTCTGTAATGCAGTCAATATATCAAGGGCTATTCAGTTTTGGAGGGCCATCTACTAAATTTGTAATAAAAGGCAGTCCATGGTTACTTTGTAGGGACCAAGGGAGTCCAAACCTAGGGACAATTTTTTTTTTTTAGCAAAATGTGTCACCTCCATGGCCTTTTTTCTCAAATCAGTGGCCTGGTGTGAACCCTGTATTACTTTCATTGGTTCCTACGGTCGTATCCCTTGACATCCTTTGAAGTGAACTACAGCTATCTCCCTAGGTAGGTGTACAGCCTTAAGAAGAGTAGTAATTTTAGGCCTGTATTTGATTGTGGAGTTATGGCTTGATAATAAACCCCTTTTCTTCCAAATTGCTCCATGGACATGGAGGACTAGGGAAGCATATTTGGAGTCAGTATTAATATCAGTTTGTAAGGCTTTGGCAGTTGCAAAATGCTAGTGAGCACTACAGCATACCCAGCTTTTCTTAATCCTTTTATGAAAACTACTGTCATCAGTAAACCAACTGTCATTTGCATTTTTAATAGGGGTGTCTTCAATATGGCCAACTGAAGTAAGATCAATAACCTCTGAACAGTTTTGCTCTATAGAGAAGTACAAGGGTCAGGTTCAGTCATACAGGTAACTAGGTTTAAAGTTTGACAAGTTTTCTGTAAGCATAGCCCAATATTTAAGTTGGCCTCCATCATCCAATGATGGCCTTTGGTTTCTAAGACAAATCTGGACCTGATGTTAAGTGCTTACAGTCAGGGACTATCCCAGAGTGAGCTTTGAGGCTCTTTTCATGAGGAGAGCTATTCTATGCTTAGTTAAAGCATTTGTTTGCAACTGTACCTTCTAGGATAAATATGACTAAGGGATGAAACCATTAAGCCCTTTGAGTGGTCCAGTCTTAACAGTATCCTAATTACAAAGGATCACTGGCAAGTGGGAGAAAACTTGTCAAGAGATAAGGGGAGTCCCACATGCATCATTCAATCCAGTCATAACGAAAGTGGGGTCCGCATGGGTCTCTCTGCTCAGCAGGGAGCCTGCTTCCTCCCCTCTCTCTCTGCCTGCTTCTCTGCCTACTTGTGATCTCTGTCAAATAAATAAAATCTTTTAAAAAAGGGGGGTCATCAATTATCTCCATAAGTCCATAGTTAATCCTATGGAGTGGGGTATGCTGGTTTTTAGGCAATTTCATTATCCCAGCCACACACAAGGTGATAGTTAAGTTATACAATTTTGGGGGAATCAATCCCATTTTCCAGTTGTTTAAACAGTTATGTGCCCATGGGGTTCTGTTATTATCCCTACAGAATATTAAGCAAGATCATCTAAACAAGCTATTGTGCAACTTCTGTGAAGTTTACCTCAGGTTGTCTAGCTTAGGTAAACAACAAACATTTAAAGACAATCAAATCTAGAACTTAACATCCACAAAGGTGTGTTATTGAAACATAATTTTTCTCTCTAAAATAACCCTCATTTCCAGAAATGGCCAAATCAGGACTAAGTTATTTGAAAAACAAGTCCAGTTTTAACAAACTTGGCCTAATTATTTATATAAGCTCAGCAAGAACACAGTGATCACATAGATCTTTAAGAATCTGCTTTGCTGGGGGGCACCTGGGTGGCTCAGTGGGTTAAAGCCTCTGCCTTCTGCTCAGGTCATGATCCCAAGGTCCTGGGATGGAGCCCCACATCGGGCTCTCTGCTCAGCGGGGAGCCTGCTTCCTCCTCTCTCTCTCTCTCTCTCTTTCTCTCTCTCTCTCTCTCTCTCTCTGCCTGCCTCTCTACCTGCCTGTGATCTCTGTCTGTCAAATAAATAAATAAAATCTTAAAAAAAAAAAAAAAGAATCTGCTTTGCTGGAACTTCTTATAAGGAATCTCTAGGTTGAACTTTTAGTTGCCTCTCCAGGCCAGAAGCCAAGCCACATACTGGCCATCAGACATGCCTGCAATACTTGTCAATTTGGGTGAATTCCTCTTCAAGAAGTCCCCAAAGTATCCTGAGTTTCCTGCCAGGAAGTGACATCCTTTATTCACCTGATGAGGCTGCCAGGAATTCTGTAAGTAAGGTATCAGGCCAGCAGTTCCAAGGGGCTTTATGGCTCCAGGTTTCATAAAGTCAACCTTACTTCCTTAAAGCTGTCTGTCTGGTCATATCTTAGTCTACGCATGTCTTTCTCAAATATGACGTTCCAGTCAAAGCCTTGGTAAAATAACCAATGCTTCCAATATTGTCCTGTTATAAGGAGAACAGATTCTTATTGAACTTATGCATGATTGCCATGGAAGAATACTGAGACATTTTGAGTTTCAGAGGGTTCAGATAGAAAAGTTAAATGCTTTGATTTGTTTACAAATGAATATTTTTAATTTTTCTGGAAGTCTGGAAGAGTAAACATTAGAGAACGAGCAATGTCTAAAATAAGAGACATAACACTATAATCTTTTAGTTCGGTTAGTCCCATGTTACTAATTCTGGTTTAGTTTGAATGCAACTTTAGTTAGTTCTGGAAATTCTTACCCATTTCAGTTTTAGGATTTTCAAATATATCAAATATCTGTATTTGTCCTAAAAGTCCTTTATATGAATCTCCTTTAAGGTGAAAATCATTTTACACAACAACTAAAACAATTATAAATGACAAAAACTCAGAATAGATATGGTTAAAGAGTTGATGAGATTAGAGTTTACAATATAGCTGGCAAGGAAATCAGGTTATTTCTGTGGCACAGAACATTTCAATAAGTAAAATACCAAGCAATGACCTTATCAAAACATTAAAACTCTAGGAAATGTATAGAACCTCTAGAATAGTTATAGCATTTACCCAAATGTAACCCAAGGTTTATCATTTGTTTAGCAGTACTTCCTGAATAGCTTAGGATACCAAAAAAAAGCCTAATATGTTAAAGAGATTTCATTTACAATTTAAATCTTGTCAACATTTGCTAAAATCTTATAAAGTTTTAAGGCACATGTCTAAATATAATTAAGGATTTTAAGACCTGGTGTAGGCAAAAAGTGGAAAATGGTTTTTCTGGACAGGCAAAGAGGAAACAACTATTTACATTTTCTTTCTAACAGCAGATTTAAGAAAACTGTCTTTTTTTTTTAAAGATTTTATTTATTTATTTGACAGAGAGAGAGATCACAAGTAGGCAGAGAGGCAGGCAGAGAGAGAGGAGGAAGCAGGCTCCCCGTGGAGCAGAGAGCCTGATGCGGGGCTCGATCCCAGGACCCTGAGATCATGACCTGAGCCGAAGGCAGCGGCTTAATCCACTGAGCCACACAGGCGCCCCAGAAAACTGTCTTTTTGAATGGAGACAATTTTAATCTTATACCAACGTACCTTTAAAACCCATTCATTTCAATCTTAGTCAGTCCTGACCACATCTAAAACTTTTTCTGAAGATTTCCCTTCACAAACCTTCTACTAACTTTCCTTTACATTTAGATTTTGTCCCAAGACATTTCTTTCCAAACAACCATCTCATTTAGAACAAAATTACCTTTTATCTTTAACAAAATGCAATCCCATTCCTTATCTTTCTTCCATACCTACTTTTCCACATACAGAGTTGTTTCCCTTATTTCCATTAGTCTTAGTTACAGTTAGAATTTTGTACTCTTAGAAACACCTTAGTCTCTAGTCAGTTAAGTATTAATTGTGAACTGTGGTAACAGATTTTTTTTAGATGGCAAATTTATGGATCAGTTAAGCACAAAACGTGTTTACCAACAGATTTAAATCTTTTTTCTTTGCTGTGAGAAGTCAAAACCACAAATCTACATCCAGTAATTAACGACTTAGCATTTTATCCTGTTTGAACGACCTAGATGTCCAACAAATTTAATTCCATTTTTCATCCAAGCAATACTTTATAAACTTTCAGGTTACCAAAGAGTTTGAAAGCTATATTAACAATTACCATGAAAACTCTGAGACAGACAATGAACCATCAGTTCAGTCATCTTTTTGACAAACAGTCCAACAGAGTTAACATGAGGTTATTTGACCTTCAGTAAACCTTGATAGAATAAAAGTTTCACATTTACTGCTGTCACTTCAAAGACATGTCTATCTTAATTAAACCAACAAACTTAACTTAGTTTAAATACTGATTTATGTTCCACCTGGGCCCACCCCATTTTCAGTATTTACCTGAGACACGGGTGGGGAAATCTGGAGTGGGAAGGTGTTAGGTCCAGGGGATGCTCTTCTTGCTCCTTGACAGTGAAGAGAGAAGGAGCCGTGGTGCATGGTCTAGAGGCCAGTCATGCAGGCTGCACCCGTGTTGGTGCAGAAACAGTAGAAGGGGGAGACGGAAGAAACAAAGTGCTGCCAGAAGGCAGAGAAAGGATTCCCAGTTTTAGAGCTCATCAGCTCCAACAGAGGAGCAGACACCATGCTTTCCCACCAACAAGGGGGAAGGGGTCAGACAGTCCACGTCGGGCCAGAGAAGATAGGGAATTTCCTCGAAACAAAGGAAGTTTCAACAGCTGCTTGGGAATATTTCTTAAAGTTTCCTCTTGAGTTAAACCCCAGTTGGCTCCAGTTAAAGCCATTAACACAGGAAATGAGTGAGGGAGAAGCCCCCACATGTATTAGGAGGAACAGAGAGAGATAAAGTCAGAGTCCCCTTTGCTAGGGGTGGCCTGTGTATCCTCCAGCAACCTGAGCTTACTAGGAGGCTTATTTATGTAATTTTCATCCAAAAGGTCAGGAGGGAGTTTACTAGCTGACTCATTTGGGCAAACACATTTTGCAAAAGGCCCTTAGGTCGGGGTCCTGGTGGAGAGCAATGAAGGTCTAGGTATGAGCAATGAAGGTATCCTAGGTCCATTTGCCCTGTTTCCTGCAGAGAAGATCTAATTGATAGAACCTATGGAGGCCATGCTGTGTTACAGGAGCTCAGTCCTTTCCTACGTTTTGCAATCCAAATTATTTCCAGTGGGTTAAAAGGCACCCTACTGAGGCCATGCTCCCAGTAAAGTAAAGAAGGTCCATTACCAAATACCCCTGACTCCTGAGTGGCATCCCACGCAGGATATGTCAGAGGTTCCCATGTCAAAAGTGACCAGAGGTGTCCCTCAAGACATCGCTATTGATAATGATCCTGCCTTCCCTGGGAAGGCATTCCTGCCATAAAAGGCCCTGGAAGGGTGCCAGCGTCCCTCCTCTTCCCCATCGCATCCTAGCCTGCCAGTGGGTGCCTGGTTAATGAACCAAAATACTGTGCCATGCCATGCCATCATCTGTCCTGAAGATTGCATACTGTTTTGCCATTTTAACCCATGGAAATACTAGAAAAGTTTGGCAAGGGGAAATTTACCCAATTTTGTAGCTTTAAGTAGTTTGCAGAAGACACTGACAAGAGACAATAAAGACTGAAATCCATCATGGTCTATGCAACATTCCAACACATGTGGTCCTTAGAGCCAACTTCACTAGGAAACGGTCCCCAGTTGCGTTTTAATTCAATCGGGTACTGGTTTTGGCAGGACCCCGTGGAGGTCCTGCGGCCAGAAGTGGCTAGACCAGGGATGTGGAGGGGATCACATTAGATCAATCAGGAGGAAATCTCACATGGGAGTCTTAAGATTGGCAGCCATCCTGGTGACTTAGGTGGCTGTCCCGTGCCCAAGAGAGACAACTTTATGTAAGAACAGGAATAAAGAGAGGGCATCAAGTTTCTGGGTCTTATTACCATTCCAGCCAGGGTACTGACTTCCAGCCAAAAGGCAGACTTTCTCCTCCCCATAGAGTAGTCATGGGCTAGAGGATTACAGCCTGAGCAATCAACATGCAAGTGTTCCAATAAGACCATACTCCTTGAAAAGGCCCTGAAATGAGAGTAAGAGAAGAGAGAAAGTACTCACCAATTTTGCACCGAAGCTCAGAGTCCAAATGTAAAGATTCACAGCCCCACGTTGGGTGCCAAATGATGAAATTCTAGAATATAGGTGAGCTTTGGTGGGGTGAGGTCCAGAGCCAATGACCAAAAAGAATTCTTGAGACATCTTTGGTGTAAAATGGTGGTTTATTAAAGCATGGGGACAGGACCCATGGGCAGGAAGAGCTGCAGCCCCGGGGTTGTGAGGGGTGGCAGGTTATGTACCATGCTGTTGGGGGAAGGTGAGGGAAAGGGAGGTTTCAATAGAACTTTCATATGCTAGAGAGGACCTACAAGATGCCAATACCAAAGGTCTTGCCATTGCCAAGGTCGTTTTGCCCTCTAGCAAGGTATTCACATGAAGATGGGTGGGAGGGTCCTAAAAAATGTCACAGATGTCCCACCCAAGAGTGGGGTGCAAAGGTTGCAAGGTGTCAGCCTTTTGCTTTGTCCTCAGCCAGCCTTCTGTTCCCTCATCAATGCCACACTAAACTGACATGGCAGTGTTCCAAATTTTTGAGTTCCAACCACTAAGTCTGTCCATGATCATTTTGCCATTTGATTGCTCACTGGATGGCCCCCATATCAAGTTCTTCATCATTTCCAAAATTTCCAATCTGCCTTTTTTTTTTTTAATCACCACTTATATTGAGTTCAAGAGATTTGGGGACTAAATAGGAAAAAAGAAATGATCATGAAGTAGCAACAGCACACAATGAGCTTTATTTGGGCAACACTCACATGGTGGCATGTGGGGAATTCCCTTATCACAGGAGGCCGGCCAGCGTCTTCAATACAGCGACCACCTCCAAGAAGGAGGGAGGGCAAAAGAATTCCTGAGGAAGAGGAGAATTGAAGAGAGGATTTGTGTGTCCACAAGGTGTTGCTTATGGCATAGTGGAGGGTATTTGAATCAGAGATTTCCGGGGGTATCTTATCTGTTGTTAGCGGATGGTGGGTGCTGTATCCTGCGGTATGCGAAGTAGAAGGCTCCAAAAACTCACTTGAAACCCTATTTACCTCAGTTCATTTTTACTCAGTACATCATGCTGGCTTCTAACAAAACAATTACAAGTTGTATTAAAAGACAAGAAATACATTTTGAATAGACAGCAAGGATCAGAATAAGACTCAGTTATGGCAGAGAGAAACTGCCAAATTGGGAATTTAAAACAACATGACTCATATGCTAAGATCTTTAATGGAAAAAGTGGATAATGTGCAAGAACAAATGGGCAATATAAGCAGAGAGATGGAAACAAATGGATATACTAGGAATCAAAAAACACTGCAATATTATTGGTGGGAATACAAGCTGTTTCCCATACAGCTTTTCCATATGGGTCTTCCTCAAAAAGTTGAAAACAGAGCTACCCTATGACCCAGCAATCACACTACTGGGTAATTACCCTGAAGATACAAAAGTAGTGATCCGAAGGGGCATGTTTATAGGAGCAATGTCCACAATAGCCAAACTATGGACAGAACCTAGATGTCTTTATATACAATGGAATATTATGCAGCCATCAGAGAAATGAAATCTTATCATTTGCAACAACGTGGATGGAACTAGAGGGTATTATGCTGAGCAAAATAAGTCAGTCAGAGAAAGACAATTATCATATGATCTCTCTGATATGAGGAATTTGTGAGGCAGGGTGGGGGTTCGTGGGGGGGAAGGAGGGAAAAATGAAACAAGATGGGATCAGGAGGGAGACAAACCATAAGAGACTCTTTTTTTTTCTTTTAAAGATTTTATTTATTTATTTGACAGAGAGAGAGATTACAAGTAGGCAGAGAGGCAGACAGAGAGAGAGGAGGAAGCAGGCTCCCTGCGGAGCAGAGAGCCCAATGCGGGGCTTGATCCCAGGACCCTGAGATCATGACCCGAGCCGAAGGCAGCGGCTCAATCCACTGAGCCACCCAGGCACCCTTTCTCAGGAAACAAACAGTGTTGCTGGGGGATGTGGGGGGAGGGATAGGGTGGCTGGGTTATGGACATTGGGGAGGGTGTGTGTTATGGTGAGCACTGTGAATTGTGTGGGACTGATGATTCACAGACCTGTACAAATAATGTATTATTTGTTAATTTTAAAAAACCACTGTAATAAAAATGAAAAATGCCTTTGATGAACTCATCAATAGATTGGACACTAGCCCAGAAAAGATTCAATCAGCTTAAAGATACATCAATAGAAACTTCCAAAACTGAAATGCAAAGAGAAACAAGAATGAAAAGATGGAACAGAATATCCAAGAAATGTGGGAAAAATCCAAAAGGAGTAACATATACATAATGGAAATACCAAAATAAGAAAGGAGAAAGAAAGAAAGAAAAAGAAATATATAGATATAGTTGATGTAATAATGATTAAGAATTTTTCAAAATTAATTTCTGATGCCAAGTCACAGATACAGAACACCAAGGATAATAAATGCTAAATATATATATCTAGGCACACATTTCAAACCACAGAAATCAAATGCAAAGAGAAAATTTTGAAAGAAGCCAGAGGGGGAAAACACTTTACCTATACAGAAACAAGGGTGTGAATGACATCAGACTTCTGGGGCTCCTGGGTGGCTCAGTCATTAAGCATCTGCCTTCAGCTCAGGTCATGATCCCAGAGTCCTGGGATCAAGTCCCAAATTGAACTCCCTGCTCTGTGGGAAGCCTGCTTCTCCCTTTCCCACTCCCCCTGCTTGTGTTTCCTCTCTTGCTGTGTCTTTCTCTGTCAAATAAATAAATAAAATCTTAAAAAGAATTACATCAAGCTTCTTTTCAGAAACGATGCAAGCAAGAAGAGAGTGATATGATATATTTAAACTGTTGAAAGAAAAGATCTACCAATCTAGAATTCCATATTCAGCAAATTATCCCTGAACGATGAAGGAGAAAGAGAGACCTCCTTTGAAAGAAATTGACAGAAGTTGTCACCAGTACACTTGCCTTGCAAGAAGTGTTCAATTCTTCACAGAGAAGGAAAAGTATGTAAGTCAGAAAGTCAAATCTACATAAAGGAAGGAAAGAAATAAATCAAGGTAAAATGAAAATTTTAAATCTTACTTTATTTTTAAAATTGGAGAATAAAATCTTTTAAAAATAATAAAAAGTAAAATTGGAGTATAATTAACATACAGTGTTTTATTAGTTTCAGAGGTACAACGTGGTGATTTGACAATTCTATGTGTTATCATTGACTAGAGAGCCTATGCTGTCCTTCTCATCCCTAGGACTTTCTTACTTTGTAACTGAAGCTTTGTGCTTCTCAGTTCCCTTCAGCTCTTTTACCCACTCTCCACGCCTTCCACTCGGGCAACCACTAGTTTGTTCTCTGTATTCATGATACTGTGTGTGTGTGTGTGTTTTGTTTTTTAGATTCCATATATAAGTAAAGTCATTGTATTTGTCTTTCTCTGACTTATTTCATTAGGATAATATACTCTGTGGCCATCCATGTTCTTACGGATGGCAAGATTTCATTCTTTTTTATGGCTGAGTAATGTTTCCAGAGTGGCTGTACCAATTTACATTCCCACCAATAGTGCACAAGGGTTCCCTTTCCTCCACTTCCTTGCCAGCACTTGTTATTTCTTGTCTATATTAAAATATTAATTATTTAATTTTTTAATTCCTAATTGATCTAGCAGGTAACCATTTGTTCCAAATAATAATAGTGATTGTAGCTTATGGATAAGAATGACTAAAACGTTTTAAAAGATGAGAGAGAGAAATTGGGAATACTCTGTTATAAGGTGTTCACACTCCCCATGAAGTGCTATAGTATTTGAAAGAGGATTTGGGTTAGATGCAAATGTATATTACAAAGTCAAGGGAAACACAATAAAAAAGTTTTCCTAGACAAATAAAACTAAAGGGATTCATGACCATTAAACCAGGCCTGCAAGAAATATTTTAAAAGACGCTTTGAGTGGAAAGGGAGGACCAAAAGTGACAAAAACAAGCAAGGATCAGAAAAAAATCTCCAGGGGCGCCTGGGTGGCTCAGTGGATTAAGCCGCTGCCTTCGGCTCAGGTCATGATCTCAGGGTCCTGGGATCGAGCCCCACATCGGGCTCTCTGCTCCGCAGGGAGCCTGCTTCCTCCTCTCTCTCTGCCTGCCTCTCTGCCTACTTGTGATCTCTCTCTCTGTGTCAAATAAATAAATAAAATCTAAAAAAAAAAAAAAAAAAAAAATCTCCAGAAACAACAACAAAGCAAGTAAAATGGCAATAAATACGTATCTTTCCAAGAAAGCCTAATTGATATGCTAAGAGAGAAGAAAAAGGGAATCATAAAAATGCTCAATTAAAATCACAGAAGGCAGAAAAATATTACAAAGAAAAAAGAAACAAAGAACAATGGCAATGAATAGAAAACAGATGTCTACTTTATAGGTAAAGACAGAGACAGAGTGGGTCGCCTGGGTGGCTCAGTTGGTTAAGCATGTGCCTTCAGCTCAAGTCATGATCCCAGAGTCCAGGGATGGAGCCTCGCATTGGGCTCCCTGCTTAGTGAGGAGTCTGCTTCTCCCTCTCCCACTCCCCCTGCTCATGCTCTCTCCCTCAAATAAATAAATAAAATCTTTAAAAAAAAAAAAGACACAGAGCAACAGTAAAGAGGTAAAGAAAGATATACCATGCCAAGACTAATCAAATAAAGCTGGGGTAGTTATATTAATTTCAGACAAAGCAGGTTTTTTTTTTTTTAAAGCAGACTTTAGAGCAAGAAAATTATGAGGGATAATGAGAGGTTTATGTAATGATAAAAGGGTCAGTTCTTTAAAAAGGCATGACAATACTTAACATGTTTGTACCTAACAACAGAGTGTCAAATTATGTGAAGCAAAAACTTGATAAACATGCATAAAGAAAGAGATGCGTTCACTTTCATGGTTGGAGATTTCAAATTCCTTCTTTAGTGACTGACAGATCCAGGAGGCGTAAAATCAGTGAGGACATAGTTGAAATGAATAGTACCATTAATCAACTGGACCTAATTGACATCTCTAGAATACTTCATCCAATGACTGCAGAATACACATTCTTCTCAAACTCACATGGAATTTTCACTAAGATAGGCCACATTTTTGGCCATAGAACACACCTTAAAAACAGACTTTATAAGAATAGAAATCATACAATGTCTGTTTTCAGAATGTGGTGGAATTCAACTAGAAATTAACACCAGAAAGATAGCTGGAAAACCCCAAAATATTTGGAGATTAACAGCATACTTCTAAATACCACATGGATCAAAGAGTCTTAAGGGAAGTTTAAAATACTTTCAACTAAATGAAAATGAAAATTCAACTTAATCAAAATTTGTTAAATGTCAAGAACAGTATTAGAGGGAAATTTAGAGCATTGAATGCATATATTAGAAAGTAAGAAAGATATAAAACGAATAATCTCAGTTTCCATACCTTACAAAACTAGAAAAAGAGGGCGCCTGGGTGGCTCAGCGGGTTAAGCTGCTGCCTTCGGCTCAGGTCATGATCTCAGGGTCCTGGGATCGAGTCCCACATCGGGCTCTCTGCTCGGCGGGGAGCCTGCTTCCCTCTCTCTCTCTCTCTCTCTCTGCCTGCCTCTCTACCAACTTGTGATCTCTCTCTGCCAAATAAATAAATAAAAAATCTTTAAAAAAAACTAGAAAAAGAAGAGCAAATTGAATACAAATTAAACAGAGTAAAAGAAATTATAAAAATTAGAGCAGAAATCAATGAAATTGAAAACAGGAAATCAATAAAGAAAATCAACAAAACCAACAGTTTGTTCTTGGAAAGATCAACAAAATTGGTAGTGTCTGGTCAGGTTAACTAAGGAAAAAAGAGAGAATACACAATAATTAATACAAAAATGAAAGAGAGGCCATATTTATTGATCCCAAGGTCATGAAAAGAATAATAAAGAAATGCTGTGAACAACTCTATGCTCACAAATTTGATAGTGTAGATGAAATGGACCAATTCCTCAAAGGACACAATCTGCCAAAACTCACACAAAGAGACATATATAATCCAAATAGGACAATATTAAAAAGAAATTGAATCAATAATTACCAATCTTCTAAAACAGAAAACACCAAACTCAGATGGGTTCACGGGGGAATTATGCCATTCATTTAAGAAATAAATTATAGGGGCACCTGGGTGGCTCGGTGGGTTAGGCCTCTGCCTTCGGCTCAGGTCATGAACTCAGAGTCCTGGATCAAGCCCCGCATCAGGCTCTCTGCTCAGTAGGGAACCTGCTACCCCATCTCTCTCTCTCTCTGCTGGCCTCTCTGCCTACTTGTGATCTCTCTCTCTGTCAAATAAACACATTAAATCTTTTTAAAAAAAAGAAATAAATTATAGCATGTGTATACAATATATTCCCAAAATAGAAGAGGGAATGCTTCACAACTAGTTTTATGAGATAAAAGATACTACAAGAATGGAAAACTACAGGCCAATATGTCTCTTGAAATAGATACAAAAATTCTCAACAAAATATTAGCAAATTAAATCCAACAATGCATAAAAAGTATTACACACCACAACCAAGAGGGACTAATTCTCAGTATGCAAGCCTGCTTCAACATGGCAAAATCAATTAATGTAATTCATTACATCAATATTCTAAAGAAGAAAAATCACATGATCATATCACTAGTTGCAGGAATACTTTACAAAATCCAACACCCACTTAGGATTAAAAACCCTCAGTAAACTAGGAGTACAGGGGAACTTCCTCAACGTGACAAAGAACATCTACAAAAAACCTCAAGTTAACATTATACTTAATTTTGGGAAATGATGCTTTCTAAGATCAGCAACAGGCAAGGATGTCCAATCTCACCATTCAACATCCTACTGGAAGTCTTAGTAAATGCAATAAGACAAGAAAATATAGACTGGGAAGGAAGAAGTAAAACTTTCTTTGTTCACATTTGACATGATTGCCTATCTAGAAAATCCCAAAGAATCAACAAGAACAAAAACCCTTCCTTGAATGAATAAAGAATTATTTGCAGGATACAAAGTTAATGTATAAAAATCAATTGCTTTCTTATATACTAGTACTGAACAACTGGAATTTCAAATTTAAAACCTAATATGATTGACATTAACACCTCTCAAAATGAAATATTTAGGTATACATCTAAAATATAGATATATATATAAGATCTATATGAAAAAACTATAAAATTCTCACAAAAGAAGTTAAGAACCTGGGTAAATGAAGAAATATTCCATTACATGAATAGGAAGAATCAATAATGTCAAAATGTCAGTTCTTCCCAACTTGACTATATTTTCAGCACAATCCCAATCAAAATTCCAACAAGTTATTTTATGGATATTGGGAAACTGATTCTAAAATTCCTATAGAAAGACAAAAAATTCAAAATAGCCTATGCAACATTGAAAGAAAAAAACAAAATTGGAGATCATCACTTCAATAATCACTATAAAGCTACAGTAATCAAGACAGTTTGGTATTAATGAACAGACAAATAGATCAATGGAAGAGAATAAAGAGCCAGAAATAGTTCTGTATAACTGTAGTGTATTTATTGTTGACAAAGAAGCAAAGGCAATTTGATGGATAAAGGGTAATCTTTTTCAACAACTGCTTTTGGAACAACTGGATATCCACATGCAAAAAAAATAATGTAGAGATAAACTATACATCTTTTCTTAAGATAAATATTATTTCCATTTATTTCATTTTTTTCCCAGGAGTACAGGCCTGTGATTAATCAGTCTTACACAATACACAGCACTCACCGCAACACACACCCTCTCCAACATCCATCACCCAGCCACACCATCCCTTCATCTACCTCCCCTCCAGCAAACTTCAATTTGTTTCCTGAGATTAAGAGTCTCTTATGGTTTGTCTCTCTCTGGTTTCATTTCATTTTTTCCTGTCTTCCTCTATGATCCTCTGCTTGTTTCTTAAATTCCACATATCAGTGGGATCATATGATAATTCTTTCTCTGACTGACTTAGTTCTTAACATAATACCCTCTATTTCCATTTACATTGTTGTAAATGGTATGATTTTAATTTTTTGGTGGCTGCATAATATTCCACCATATATATGTGGTGGAATAATATATATATCCCACATGTTCCTTTTTTAAAAAGATTTTATTTATTTATTGGACACAGAGAGAGATCACAAGTTGGCAGAGAGGCAGGCAGAGAGAGAGGGGGAAGAAGGCTCCTTACTGAGTAGAGAGCCTGATGTGGGGCTCGACCCTAGAACCCTGAGATCATGACCTGAGCCAAAGGCAGAGGCTCAACCCACTGATCCACCCAGGCGCCCCCCACATGTTCTTTATCCATTCATCTGTCGATGGACATGTAGGCTCTTTCCATAGTTAGGCTATTGTGGACATTGCTCCTATAAACATTGGGGTGTAGGTGCCCTCTGGATCATTACATTTGTAACTTTAGGGTAAATACCCAGTAGCGCAACTGCTGGGTTGTAGGGTAGCTCTATTGTCAACTTTCTGAGGAGCCTCCATACTGTTTTCCAGAGTGGTTACAACAGCTTGCATTCCCACCAACAAAATGGGAATGGGTTACCCTTTCTCTGAATCCTTATCAACATCTGTCATTTCCTGACTTGTTAATTTTAGCCATTCTGACTGGTGTGAGGTGGTATCTCATTGTGGTTTTTATTTGAATTTTTCTGATGCTGAGTGATGTTGAGCATTTTTTCATGTGTCTGTTGGCCTTTTGGATGTCTTCTTTGGAGAAGTTCTTTATAGATTTTGGATACTAGTCCTTTATCTGATATGTCATTTGCAAATGTCTTCTCCCATTCTGTCAGTTGTCTTTTGGTTTTATTGACTATTTCCTTTGCTGCTCAAAAGCTTTTTATCTTGATGATGTCCCAATAGTTCATTTTTGCCTTTGCCCTTTCCTTTGGAGACATGTCTATCAAGATGTTGCTATGCCTGAGGTTGAAGAGGTTGCTGCCTGTGTTCTCCTCTAAGATTTTGATGGATTCCTGTCTCAATGGGTCAAATGGTCTTTCATCCATTTTTAGTCTATTTTTATGTGTGGTATAAGAAAATAGTCCAGTTTCATTCTTCTGTGACTGTCCAATTTTCCCAACACCATTTGTTGAAGAGACTCCCTTTTTTCCATTGGACATTCTTCCCTGTTTTGTTGAAGATTAGTTGACCATAGAGTTGAGGGTCCATTTATAGGCTCTCTATTCTGTTCCATTGATCTTTGTGTCTGTTGTTGTGCCAGTACCATACTGTCTTGCTGATGACAGCTTTGTAATAGAGCTTGAAGTCTGGAATTGTGATGCCACCAGCTTTGGTTTTCTTTTTCAACATTCCTCTGGCTATTCTGGGTCTTTTCTGATTCCATAAAAATTTTAGGATTATTTGTTCTATGAAAAAAGTTGATGGTATTTTGATAAGGATTGCATTGAATGCATAGATTCCTCTGAGTAGCATAGACATTTTAACAATACTTACTCTTCCAATCCAAGAGCATGGAATGTTTTTCCATTTCTTTGTGTCTTCCTCAATTTCTTTCATAAGTATTCTATAGTTTTCTGAGTACAGATTCTTTGCCTCTTTGGTTAGATTTATTCTTAGATTTATTTATTTACTATTCTTAGGTATCTTATGGTTTGGGGTGCAGTTGTAAATGGGATTGACTCCTTAATTTCTCTTTCTTCCATCTTGTTGTTGGTGTATAGAAATGCAACTGATTTCTGTACATTGGTTTTATATCCTGCCACTTTACTGAATTCCTGTATGAGTTCTAGCAGTTTTGGGGTGGTGTCTTTTGTATTTTCCACATAAAGTATCATATCATCTGCAAAGAGTGAGAGTTTGACTTCTTTGCAGATTTGGATGCCTTTTCTTTCTTTCCTTTTTTATTTTTTAAAGATTTTATTTATTTATTTGACAGAGAGAGACACATCAAGAGAGGGAACACAAACAGGGGGAGTGGGAGAGGGAGAAGCAGGCTTTCCTCTGAGCAGGGAGCCCAATGCAGGGCTCAATCCCCGGACCCTGGGATCATGACCTGAGCCAAAGGCAGATGCTTAATGACTGAGCCACCCAGGCACCCCACCTTTTTTTTTGTTGTTGTCTGACTGCTGAGACTAAGACTTCTAGTACTATGCTGAGTAACAGTGGTGATAGTGGACATCTGTGCTGTGTTCCTGACCTTGGGGGAAAAGCTCTCAGTTTTTCCCCATTGAGAATAATATTTGCTGTGAGTTTTTCATAGATGGCTTTTATGATATTGAGGTATGTATCCTCTATCCCTACACTGTGGAGAGTTTTGATTAAGAAAGAATGCTGTACTTTGTTGAATGCTTTTTCTGCATCTATTGAGAGTATCATATCATTCTTGTTCTTTCTTTTATTAATGCAGTGTATCACATTGGTTGATTTGTGGATGTTGAACCAACCTTGTAGTGCAGGAATAAATTCCACTTGGTCATGGTGAATAATCCTTTTAATGTACTGGTATATCCTTTTGGCTAGTATTTTGGTGAGAATTTTTGCATCCGTATTCATCAGGGATAATGGTCTATAATTTTCCTTTCGGGTCTCTGTCTGATTTTGGGATCAATACAAGGCTGGCCTCATAAAATGAGTTTGGAAGTTTTTCCTTCCATTTCTATTTTTGGAACAGTTTCAGAGAATAGTTGTTAATAAATGTTTGGTAGAATTCCCCTGGGAAGCCATCTGGCCCTGGGTTCTTGTTTGTTGGGAGATTTTTAATTACTGCTTCAATTTCCTTGATGGTTATGGGTCTGTTCAGGTTTTCTATTTCTTCCTGGTTCAGTTATGGTAATATATACGTCTCCAGGAATGCATCCATTTCTTCCAGATTGTCTAATTTGCTGACATATAATTTCTCATAATATGTTCTTATAATTGTTTGCATTTCTTTGGTGTTGGTTGTGATCTCACCTCTTTTCATTCATGATTTTATTAATTCTTTCTCTTTTCTTTTTGATAAGTCTGGCGAGGGTGTTATCAATCTTATTGATTCTTTCAAAGGACCATCTCCTAGTTGTGTTGATCTGCTCTGCTGTTCTTTTGGTTTCTATTTCATTGATTTTTGCTATAATCTTTATTATTTCTCTTCTCCTACTGGGTTTAGGCTTTAGTTTTTGTTCTTTCTTCAGCTCCTTTAAGTGTATGGTTAGGTTGTGTATTTGAGAAATTTCTTGTTTCTTGAGAAAGGCTTGTAGTGCTATATGGTTCCCTCTTAGGACCACCTTTGCTGCATCTGAAAGGTCTTGAACAATTGTGTTTTCATTTTCATTTGTTTTGATGAATTTTTAAAATTCTTTAATTTTCTGGTTGACCCATTCATTCTTTAGTAGAATGCTCTTTAGCATCCATGTATTCAAGTTCTTTCCAACTTTCCTCTTGTGATTGAACTTGAGTTTCAAAGTATTGTTGGCCAAAAATATGCAAGGAATGATTCCAATCTTTTAGTACCAGTTGAGGCCTCATTTGTGACCCAGGATATGATCTATTCTGGAAAATGTTCCATGTGCACTACAGAAGAATGTGTATTCTCTTGCTTTGGGAGGGAATATTCTGAATATATCTGTGAACTTCATCTGGTCCAGTGTGTCATTTAAAGCCCTTATTTCCTTTATTATTTTTTTTTTTATTTAAAGACTTATCTATTTGACAGAGAGAGAGACAGCAAGAGAGGAAACACAAGCTGGGGGAGTGGGAGAAGGAGAAGCAGGCTTTCTGCCAAGCAGGGAGCTCAGTGCAGGGCTCCATCCCAGTACCCTGGGATCATGACCTGAGCCAAAGGCAGACACTTAACAACTGAACCACCCAGGCACACACCCCCCTTATTTCCTCTAAATATGATATAGTGTCTTTCCTCATCTCTTATTCCAGCCTTTGGCTTAAAATCTAAATTGTCTGATATAAGGATTGACACCCAAGCTTTCTTTTGATGACCATTGGCATGATAAATTGTTTTCCACCCCCTCACTTTAAATCTGGAGGTGTCTTTGAGTCTGAAAATGAGTTTCTTGCATATTGTATATTGACGGGTCTTTGGTTTTTTCTTTTTGTTTTGTTTTTGTAATTTTATTTTCTTTTTCAGTGTTCCAAGATTCATTGTTTATGCACCAAGTGCTCCAAGTGGAGCACCAGGTGCTCCAAGCAATACATGAAATCAGAGGGGGAGATGAACCATGAGGGTCTTGTTTTTTTTTTTATCCAATCTGATATGTGTCTTTTGATTGGGGCATTTAGCCCACTTACATTCAGGATACGTATTGAAAGATATGAATTTTGTGCCATTGTATTGCCTATAAATTGGCTGTTACTGTATATTGTCATTGTTCCTTTCTGGCCTATGTTACTATTGGGGTCTCTCTTTGCTTAGAGGACCCCTTTTAATATTTCTAATAGGGCTGGTTTGGTGATTGTAAATTCTTATAGTTTCTGTTTGTCCCAGAAGCTTTTTATCTCTCTTCTATTTTTGGTGAAGGATTGAAAATAGATTTATCCAGCAAGGACAAAGTATTCTTGGCTGTGACCATACGTCTTTTACAAAACTTAATTCAAAATGGATCATAGACTTAAACTCAAAACTCAAAACTATACAACATCTAGAAGATAATTTAGAAGAAAATCTGTGTGAACTTGGGTTTGGGATAACTTTTCAAGTACAATGGCAAAAGCATGAACCAATAACTTAGACTTCATTAAAATTAAAAACTGCTCTACAAGATACACTGCTGAGACAATGAAAAGACAAGCTGCAACCTGGGAGAAAACTCTCTCTCTCTCTCTCTCTCTCTCTCTCTCTCTGTATATATATATATATATATATATATATATATATATATATATACACATATATATATATACATATATATATGTATATATATACATACATATATGTAACTGGTGCCCCAGTTTTGGTAATTATTAAATAAAGCTACTAAATACAGCTGCTGCATACAGGGTGCCTGGGTGGCTCAGTCAGTTAAGCATCCAACTCTTGATCTCAGCTTAGGTCTTGATCTCAGGGTTGTGAAATCTAGCCCCAGGTCAGGCTCTGTTTTGGGCATGAAGTCTGCTTAAGATACTCCCCCTCCTTTTGCCCCTCCCCACACTTTCTCCCTTTCTATAGAAGTAAAATAAAAAAAATAATTGCCAAAACTTGGAAGCAACCAAGAATTCCTTCAAAACAAACCATGTGACATCCAATCAAATATTCTTCATTAATAAAAAGAAATGAGCTATCAAGCCGTGAAAAGGCATGGAGGAAACTTAAATGCATATTGCTTAGTGAAAAAAAAACAATTTGAAAATGTTGCATATTGTATGATTCTAAGTATATGACATTTTGAGAGAGGCAAGAATATGGAGATAGCAAAGATGTTAGTGGTTGCTAAGGCTCAGAGGATGGGAGGGAAGGATGCGTTGGTGAACAACAGGGGAATTTTTAGGGCAGTGAAACTATTTTCTGTGATACTGTAATGTTGAATACATGTCATTATACATTTGTCGTGACCCATACAATGTACAACCCAAAGACTGAGCTCTGAGCTCTAATGTAAACCATGACTTTTGTTAATAATAATGTATCAGTATTGACTCAACAGTTGTAACAAATGTACCATGCCAATGCAAGATGTTAATAAGAGTGGAACCCGGGAGGGGGAGAGAGATATATGGGAACTCTCTGTCTCTTTCATTCAATTTTTCTGTATAACAAAAACTCCTTAAAAAGTTTGATAATGTTTTCATTTTTTTAAAAGATTTTATTTATTTATTTGGCAGAGAGAGAGAGAGAGAGATCACAAGTAGGCAGAGCAGCAGGCAGAGAGAGAGGGGGAAGCAGGGTCCCTGCCAAGCAGAGAGCCTGATGCAGGACTTGCATCCCAAGTCCCTGCGATCATGACCTGAGCCGAAGGCAGAGGCCAAACCCACTGAGCCACACAGGCGCCCTGTTTTCAGTTTTGTTTTTTTTTTTCTATAGAGCCACAATTTTATTTTATTTTATTTTGTTTGTTTTAATTTATTTATTTTTTCAGCGTAACAGTATTCATTGTTTTTGCACAACACCCAGTGCTCCATGCAAAACGTGCCCTCCCCATTACCCACCACCTGTTCCCCCAACCTCCCATCCCTGACCCTTCAAAACCCTCGGGTTGTTTTTCAGAGTCCATAGTCTCTTATGGTTTGCCTCCCCTTCCAATTTTTTTTTATAAACATATAATGTATTTTTATCCCCAGGGGTACAGGTCTGTGAATCGCCAGGTTTACACACTTCACAGCACCCACCATAGCACATACCCTCCCCAATGTCCATAACCCCCTCCCCCTCTCCCAACCCCATCTCCCCCCAGCAACCCCCAGTTTGTTTTGTGAGATTAAGAGTCATTTATGGTTTGTCTCCCTCCCAATTCCATCTTGTTTCATTTATTCTTCTCCTATCCCCCTAACCCCCCATGTTGCTTTGCCATGTCCTCATATCAGGGAGATCATATGATAGTTGTCTTTCTCCGATTGACTTATTTCACTAAGCATGATACGCTCTAGTTCCATCCATGACCTGTTTTCAGTTTTTAAAGTTTTCATTTTAGTTCCACTTAGTTAACACAGAGTGTTACATTACTTTCAGGTGTACAATACAGTGATTCAACAAATCCACACATCATCTGGTGCTCATCACAAGTGCCCTCCTTAAAACCCCATCATCTATTTCACCCATCCCCCACCCATCTCCCATCTGGTAATCAGTTTGTTGTATATAATTAAGAGTCTGTTTCTTGGTTTGTCTCCCATTCTTTCCCCCTCTTTGCTCATTCTTTTGTTTCTTAAACTTCTCATGTGTGAAATCATATAGTATTTGTCTTTCTCAGACTTATTTCACTTAGCATTATACTCTCTAGGTCCATCCATGTCATTGCAAATGGCAAGAATTTATTATTTTTTATGGCTGAATAAATAGTCCCTTGTATATATATGCTACATCTTTCTTGTCCATTTATCAATCAGTGGACACTTAGACCGCTTCCATAATTTGGCTATTATAAATAATACTGCAATAAACATAGGAGTATGTGTATCCCTTTGGATTTTTTTTTTAATTGTTTGGGCAAATACCCAGCAGTGAAATTACTGGATCATGGGGTAGTTCTGTTTTTAATTTTTTGAAGGAACTCCATACTGTTTGCATTCCCATCAACAGTGCACCAGGATTCCTTTTTGTCCATATCCTTGTCAACACCTGTTGTTTCCGGTATTGTTGATTTTCATTTAGCATAATACTCTCTAGCTCCATTGCAAATGGTGAGATTTCATTTTTTTCTTATGGCTGAGTAATATTTCATTGCATATATACATGTGACATCTTCTTGATCCATTCTTCACTCATTAGACATTTAGGTTCTTTCCATACTTTGGCTATTGTTGATAATGCTGCTATAAACACCAGGTTGCATGTATCCCTTTGAATCAGTATTTTTGTATACCTTGGATAAATACTTAGTAGTACAGTTGTTGGATCATAGATAATTCTATTTCTAACATTTTGAGGAACTTCCATACCCTTTTCTAGAGTGGCTGCACCAGTTTGCATCCCCACCAATCGTACAAGAGTGTTCTCTTTTCTCTGCATCCTCACCAACACTTGTTGTTTCCTGTGTTGTTAATTTTAGTCATTCTGACAGGTGTGAGATGATATCTCATTGTAGTTTTGTTTGCCTTTCCCTGATGATAAGTGATGATGAGCATCTTTTCATTTGTCTGGTGGTTATCTGTATGACTTCTTTGGAGAAATGTCTATTCATGTCTTTTGCTAATTTTTTACATTGGGTTATTTGTTTTCTGGATGTTGACTTTGATAAGTTTTTTATATATTTTGGATACTAATTCTTTATCAGATATGTCATTTGCAAATATCTTCTCCCGTTCCATAGATTGTCTTTTAATTTTGTTGTTTTCTTCCTTGTGCAGAAGCTTTTTATGTTGATGAAGTCCCAATAATTTATGCTGCTTTTGTTTCCCTTGCCTCGGGAGACCTGTCTAGAAAAAAAAAGTGCTCTGGCCAATGTCAAAGGTGTTACTATGATTTTTATGGTTTCAGGTCTCACATTTATCCTCTTTGAATTTATTTTCATGTGTAAGAAGTTATTTTCAGGTGTAAGAAGTTGATCCAGTTTCATTCTTTTGCATGTTGCTGTCCAGTCTCCCAATATCATTTGTTGAAGAGACTGTTTTTTTCCTGGATACTCTTTCTTGCTTTGTCAAAGATTAATTGACTGTGTAATTGTGGGCTCATTTCTGCATTTTCTATTCTGTTCCACTGATCTGTGTGTCTGTTTTGTGCCAGTACCATACTATTTCGATTACTACAGCTGGATAATGTAACCTGATGTCGAGAATTGTGATGCCCCCACCTCTGCTTTTCTTTTTTCAAGATTGCTTTGGCTATTCGGGGTCTTTTTGGGCTCTACACAAATTTTAGAATTGTTTGGTCTAACTCTATGACAAATGTTGGTATTTTGTTAGAGATTGCATTAAATGTGTAGATTTGTGTGCATTTGGGTAGTATAGACATTTTAACAATATTTGTTCTTCCAATCCATGACCATAGAATGTCTTTCCATTTTTCGGGGCACCTGGGTGGCTCAACGGGTTAAAGCCTCTGCCTTTGGCTCAGGTCATGATCCCAGGGTCCTGGGTTCGTGGCCCGCATTGGGCTCTCTGCTAGGCAGGGAGCCTGCTTCCCCCTTCTCTCTCTGCCTGCCTCTTTGCCTACTTGTCATCTCTGTCTGTCAAATGAATAAAATCTTAAAAAAAAAAAGAATGTCTTTCCATTTTTTGTGTCCTTTTCAGTTTCTTTCATCAGTGTTTTATAGTTTTCAGAATAGAGATCTTTCCCCTCTTTGGTTAGGTTTATTCCTAGATAACTTATTATTTTTGGTACAGATATAAATTGGATTGTTGTCTTAATTTCTCTTTCTGCTGCTTCATTATTGCTATATAGAAATGCAACAGATTTCTGTACATTGATTTTGTATACTGCAGCTTTACTAAATTTGTTTATCAGTTCTAGCAGTTTTTTGTTGGAGTCTTTTGGGTTTTCTATATATCATATCATGTCATCTGCAAATAGTGACTATTTTGCTTCCTCCTTACTGATTTGGATGGCTTTTATTTCTTTTTGTCTTCTGTCTGTTGTGGCTAGGAATTGTAGTACTGTGTTGAATAAAAGTGGTGAGAGTGGAGATCCTTCTCTTGTTCCTGACCTTAGAAGAAAATCTCTCAGTTTTTCCCCATTAAGGATCATGCTAGCTGTGGGCTTTTCATATATGGTCTTTACTATGTTGAGATATGTTCCTTCTAGACCTACTTCGTTGAGTTTTTTATCATGAATGGATGTTGTCTTTTGTCAAATGCTTTTTCTGTGTCTATTGAAATGATCTAATGGTTCTTATCCTTTCTTTTATCACATTGACTGATTTGTGAATATTGATCCACCTTTGCAATGCAGGAATAAATCCCATTTGATTATGGTGAATGATTTTTTTTTTAATGTGCTATTGGGCATGCCTGGTGACTCAGTTGGTTAAGTGGCTGCCTTCGGCTCAGGTCATGATCCTGGGGCCCTGGGATCAAGTCCTGCATCTGGATCCCTGCTCAATGAGGAGTTGGCCTCTCCTTCTTGCTCTGCTCCTCACCACCCTTCTTGCTCAAACTCTCTCCTTCTCTTCCAAATAAATAAAATCTTTTTTTTAAAAAGTATTTAAATGGGGTGCCTGGGTGGCTCAGTGGTTTAAGCCGCTGCCTTCGGCTCAGGTCATGATCTCAAGGTCCTGGGATCGAGTCCCGCATCAGGCTCTCTGCTCGGCGGGGAGCCTGCTTCCCTCTCACTCTCTCTGCCTGCCTCTCTGCCTACTTGTGATCTCTCTCTGTCAAATAAATAAATAAAATCTTTAAAAAAAAAAGTATTTAAATGTATTGTTGGATTAGATATGCTAGTATTTTGTTGAGAGTTTATGCATCTCTGTTCATCAGAAATATGGTCCTATAATCCTCTTTTGGGTGTGTGGTTTCTTTATCTGGTTTTAATATCAGAGTAATGTGGCCTCATAGAATGAATTTGGAAGTTTTCCTTCCCTTTCTATTTTTTGGAATAATTTGAGAAGAATAGGTATTAACTCTTCTTTAAATGTTTGTTCGAATTCACCTATGAAACCATCTGGCCCTGGACTTTTATTTATTGGAAGTTTTTTGATTACTGATTCAATGTATTTGCTGGATTTTAGTCTCTTCAAATTTTCTATTTCTTTCTGTTTCAGTTTTGGTAGGTTATATGTTTCTAGGAATTTATCCATTTCTTTCAGGCTGTGCAATTTGTTGGCATACACTATTTTCTTATAATTGAATTTCTGTGGTATTGTTTTCCTCCTCTCCCACCTGTGATTTTATTTGAGTCCTTTTTCTTTTTTTCTTGATAAATCTGGCTAGGGTTTTATCAATTTTATTGATTTTTTTCAAAGAACCAGGTCCTGGTTCCATTGATCTATTCTATTGTAGTTTTTAAATTTTTTGTTTTATTCTGGTTTTTTTTTTTGTTGTTTTTATTTATCTCTGCTCTAATCTTTATCATTTCCTCCCTTCTTCCTACTTTAGGCTTCATTTTTTATTCTTTTTATAACTCCTTCAGGTGTAAGGTTAAGTTGTGTATTTGAGATTTTTCTTACTTCTTGAGGTAGGCTTGTATTGGTATAAATATCTCTCTTAGCACAACTTATGATGCATCCCAAAGGTTTTGGACCATTGTGTTTCACTTTCACTTGTTTCCATGTACTTTTTAATTTCTTCTTTTATTTCCTGGTTGACCTATTCATTGTTTAGTAGCATGTTATTTAACCTCTATGTAATTGTTATCTTTTCAGGTTTTTTTCTTGTGTGACTTCTGGTTTCATAACATTGTTAAAAGAAAAGAAAAGATGCATGGTATTAAGGCTCCAAACTCAACAGGGAGTCTGATTCTCTCTCTGCCCCTGCCCTCCCCCTGTCATGCTTTCTCTCTCTCTAGCTCTCTCAAAATAAATAAAATCTAAAAAAAAAAAAAAAAGATACCTGGGATGATTTCTGTCTTCTTGAATTTCTTAAGGCTTGTTTCATGGGCTAGTATGTGACCTATTCTAGAGAATGTTCCATGTGCACTTGAAAAGAATGTGTATTCTACTTCTTAAGGATGGAATATTCTGAATATATCTGTTAAATCTATCTGGTCCAGTGTGTCTTTGAAAGCCATTGTTTCCTTCTTGATTTTCTGTATAGATGATCTGTCCATTGATGAAATCAGAGTGTTAAAACCCCTATGTTATTGTATTATTATGGATTAGTTTTTTTTTAATATTTTATTTATTTGACAGAAATCACAAGTAGGCAGAGAGGCAGGCAGAGAGAGAGGAGGAAGCAGGCTCTCCGCGGAGCAGAGAGCCCGATGCGGGGCTCGATCCCAGGACCCTGGAATCATGACCTGAGCCGAAGGCAGAGGCTTTAACCCACTGAGCTACCCAGGAACCCCTGGATTAGTTTTTTTTAATGCTATTAATTGTTCTACATAATTGAGTGCTCCCATGTTGGGTGCATAAATATTTACAATTGCTATATCTTCTTGTTGGATTGTTCCCTTTATAATTATATAGTGTCATTCTTTGTCTCTCCTTACAGCCTTTGAATGTCTGTTTTCTCTGATATTAGTATTGCTACTCTGGCTTGCTTTTGATATCCATTTGCATGGTAGATATTTCTCCACCCCCTGTAATGAGTCTCTTGTAGGCTTGTTTTTTATTCTATTCTATCCCTCTATGTCTTTTGATTGCAATATTTAGTCCATTTACATTGCAAGTAATCATTGATAGATATGTATTGCCATTTATTCCTAGTTTTGTGGCTCTTTCTGAAGATTTTCTCTTTTCATGGTTTGCTGGTTTTCTTTGATGATACATTTGGGTATCTTTCTCTTCATTCTTTGCATATTTATTAGTGATTCTTTATTGTTACCATTAGGTCTTATTTATTTATTTACTTATTTTTAAAGATTTTATTTATTTATTTATTTGACAGAGAGAGGAGACACAGCCAGAGAGGGAACACAAGCAGGGGGAGTGGGAGAAGTAGAAGCATACTCCCACTGAGCAGGGAGCCCAATGTGGGACTTGATCCCAGGACCCTGGGATCATGACCCGAGCTGAAGGCAGATGCTTAACAACTGAGCCACCTGGGCATCCCTACCATTAGGTTTTTATTAAAACTTCTGCAAATAACAGTCTAAATTCAGTTGATGGTCATTTAAATTTGAACCTATTCTTTACTCCCTATGCTTTAGATACATGGTGTCATATTTACATCCTTTTATTTTGTGAGTTCCTTGACTGATTTTTTATAGAAACATTCATTTTTACCGCTTTTGTGTTTCTTGCCTTCATACTGTCACTTTTTTCCTTTCCTTTCCATTCAGAGTACCTTTTAATATTTCTTGTAGAGCTAATTGAGTGGTCATGAACTCCTTTAGTTTTTGTTTTTCTGGTAAATTCTTTATCTCTTTCTATTCTGAATGATAGCCTTGCTGGATAAAGTATTCTTGGCTGTAGATTTTTCCCATTCAGCACTTTGAATATATTATGCCATTCCCTTCTGACATGGAATTTCTGCTGAAAAATCCCCCAGTAGGTTTAGAGGGTTTCCCCTGTATGTTACCTTTTTCCCCCCGTCTCGCCGCTTTAAATTTTTTTTTCTTTATCACTAAATTTTGCCCATTTAATTACAATATGTCTTGGTTAGATCTGCATTTGTTGATTTCCTGGGGGGGTTCCCTGTGCCTCCTGGATCTAGGACTGTTTCCTTCTCCAGATTAGGTAACATTTTCATCTTTTATTTCTTGAAATAAATTTTCTGCCCACCTTTCTCTTTTTTTTTCTTCTGGGACTTCTACAATGTGAATGTTATTACATTTGATGTAGTTTATTCTTACATTTGCATAATTCTTTTTTCTCTCTTTTGTTCAGCTTGATTATTTTCCACTATTCAGTCCTCTAGGTCATTAATTCGCTCTTCTGCTACTTCTAGCCTGCTTTTTATTCCCTCGGATGTGTTTCTGATCTCATTTGTTGCACTCTTCATCTCTGATTGGTTCTGTCTATCTCTATGTTAAGGACCTCACTAATATCTTCCACTCTTTTCTCAAGTCTAGTGGATTTGTCTTATGATCATTGCTTTAAACACTCCATCAGTATGTTACTTCTATCTTTTTCACTTCAGTCCCTAGCTGTGGTCCTGTCCTTTTCTTGCATTTGGGACAAATTTCTCTTCTTCTCATTTTATTTAAGTCTCTATGCCTGTTTCTCTGTGTTAGAACAGTCAGCTACATCTTATGTTCCTGAGGGTAATGGCCTTATGGAGAAGAGGTCTTGTAGTGACCCTGAGATGTAGTGTTCCCTGTTTCCCAGGCTTGGTGCTTCCAGGAGTGTTTCCAATGTGTGCCGCATGCACTCTGCTGTTTTTTGTTTTTGTTTTTTTTTTTTTTTAAAGATTTTATTTATTTATTTGACAGAGAGAGACCACAAGTAGATAGAGAGGCAGGCAGAGATAGAGAGAGGGAAGCAGGCTCCCTGCAGAGAAGAGAGCCCTATGCGGGACCCGATCCCAGGACCCTGAGATCATGACCCGAGCCGAAGGCAGCAGCTCAACCCACCGAGCCACCCAGGCGCCCGCACTCTGCTGTTTTGTCCTGGCTGCTTTATCCTTCAGGCCAGTTGTCAGCGAAGGCTCTCTTTGCCTGATGTGGGCAGGTTTTTTTCCCCTGGCCTGAATGTGGTGCATTTTAACTAGGTATGCTCCAGTCTGCTTGGGAAATGAGATCTGTCACCACCACCACAAGGACCAAGGCTCCACAAAACTCCCAAATCTGGGTGTGTGGTGTGAGCAGGAGTTTGGACCAGTCTTCTGGAGGAGATGGCCCATGGTGCTGGAACTGAGGCAAGTATGACTAGGAAGGGTGGTTCCACCAGGGTGCAGGGGGGCAGGGCTTGGTATAAGCAAGTTAGGTGTGAGTGTCAGTGCTGTGCTCATTCCCACAGGGGGCCCTGTGCTTATGTGGAGGGGTGGGGTGGAAAATGTCACCTGCCATTTCCTTTGTTCCCAGAAGTGTCCCAGAAGACTGCCTCTCTGGAACATGGTCCAAAATGAGCAAATAACCTGCCCGCTCTGTGTTCCAGGTGCTGTTCAGATTGCTGTTTCCACATTATAGGTCTACAGGCTGTTTGCACTGTCTTCTCTCCAAGAGCAGCCTTGAAGACTCTGAGCTCTCCCCACGCATCATGCCCACTGACCTTTAAATTCCAGGTTTAAGCCCAACTGGTTGTTAGACTCATGACCTTTGGGCCCACTCACTTTCCGAGACAATTTCTATGGAATTCCTTTTCTCTGTGTGCTCCTTTGTGTGTTAGTTTCTCTCTTGCTCTTCTCCATAAGCACGATCTGTTTCTCCCCCAAACCACATCTCTGCACTCCCTACTTTCTTCAAGGTGACCTCTTCTCTCCATTTATTTGCTTGTTTGTTTGTTTATAAAGATTTTATTTATTTATTTGAGAGAGAGAGTGAGAAAGCTCTTGTGTGGGGGGGGGGAGGCTGAGGGAAAGAGAGAAACAGACTCCCTGCTGAGCAGGGAGCCCAATGTGGGGCTCAATCCCAAGGTCTGGGATCATGACTTGAGCTGAAGGCAGATGCTTAACCAACTGAACCACCCAGGTACTCCTCTTCTCTCCCTTTAGTTGTGGAGAGTGTTTTTCCAGTCTTTTAGGATGGTTTGATAGTTATCTAGCTGTGTTCATGGGACAAGGTAGGCCTTGGGTCCTCCCACTCCACCACCATCTTCCATCTCTCCTATTAAATTTTTTAAACATGGCTGCCATTTTATTCCCCCTCCCTTCAATTAATTTGCTGATTTGATGCATCTGAATGCTTGCCAGGAGACTGGAGTGTTTTTAAATGGTAGAACCTAATCTTCCTTAGTCTTTGGTATCTGGGAGACAAAGTCCTATCCAGAAAAAGGGCTTACTTAACTCAAACAAAGTGCCCATCTCTTTCATAAAGTATTTGACGAGTTTGGAAGCAGCCTGGGGTAGGAAACTGAAGAATGGAATTTAAAACTGCCAAGAGGAAGACAAATTTCTGCCTCTTTGAAGTGCACAAAGTAGACCCTTCAGTCTCTCAGTCCAAAGCTGAGAGTGTCTTACTATCATCTGAAACCAGATGGGATCTGATTCTAAGTACAACTGAGGTCAAGTTTCATCCAGCATAGTTATTTTTTTTTATCACTGATATATGCTGGATATATAATATTACATTCAGGTATAGAACATAGTGATTTGACATTTGCATACATTATAAAGTTATCTCCAAAGTGTAGTCACCATCTGTCACCACCGTTAATACAACATTATTGACTATATTCCCCATGCTGTATATTATATCCCCATGACTTATTTTATAATGGGAAGTTTGTACTTCTTGATCCCCTTCATTCATTTCACCTTTCCACAAATCCCCTTTCCCCCTGGCAGGCACAAATCTGTTGTCTATGTTTATAAGTCTAAGTTTTATTTTGTTTGTTTGTTCGTTTGTTTTGTAGATCCCACCGATAAGTGAAATCATGCAGTATTCTTTTTTCTCTTTCTTATTTCACTTAGAATAATACCCACTATGTCCAAATGTGTTGTTGCATGTAGTAAGATTTCATTCTTTTTTATGGCTAAGTGGTATTATTTTGTGTGCTTATGCTACATCATCTTCATCCATGGACACTTAGGTTGTTTCCATATCTTGGCCATTGTAAATAATGCCGCAGTGAACATAAGGGTGAATATATATATATTTTTAATTAGTGTTTTCATTTTTTTCATATAGATATCTAGTAGTGAAATTCCTAGATCATATGGTAATTCTATTTTAATTTGAGGAACCTTATACTGTTCCTATAGTGGCTGCACCTATTTACATTCCCACCAACAGTAAACCAGGGTTCCCTTTTCTCCACACCCTTGCCAACACTTGCTATTTCTTGTTTTTTGTTTTTGTTTTTGTTTTCTGTTTTTTGATGATAGCCATTCTGGCAGGTGTGATACATCTCATTGTGGTTTTTATTGTATTTCCCTGATGTTTAGTGATATTGAACATCCTTCCGTATGTCTGTTGGATATCTGTATGTCTTCTTTTGAAAAATTTCTATTCAGATTCTCTGCCATTTTTTTTTATCCGTTTGCTTTTTTGACATTGAGTTATATGTGTTCTTTATATATTTTTGATATGAACAATTTATCAAATGTATGATTTGCAAATATCTTCTGCCATTCGGTATGTTGTCTCTTTGTTTTGTTGATAGTTTCCTTCACTGTGCAGAAGCTTCTCAGTTCAGTGTAGTTTCATTTGTTTGGTTTTGTTTTTATTTCCTTTGCATTTGCAGTCAGATCCAATGAAAATATCACTAAGACCAATAACAAGGAATTTATTACCCATGTTTTCTTCTAGGAGTTTTATGGTTTCAGGGCTTACACTGAAGTCTTTAATCCATTTGATTAAATTTTGTGTATGATGTAAGATGGTGATCCAGGATTGTTCTTCTTCTTTTTTATTTTTAATTAAAAAAAAAATTTTTAATGGGCTCCATGCCTAGTGTGGAACCCGTTGTGGGGCTGGAACTCACAACTGGGAGATCAAGACCTGAGCTGAGATCAAGTCAGACACTTAACTGACTGAGCCTCCTGGGTGCCCCAGGTTCATTCTTTTGCATGTAATCGTCTAGTAATTTTTCCAACACCATTTATTGAAAAGACTGTCTTTTCCCCATTATACAATATTCTTGTCTCCTTTGGTGTAGATTAATTGATTATATACTTGTGGATCTATTTTGGCACTCTCCTGTACTATTGATCTATGTGTCTATTTTTGTGCTGGTATCATACTGTTTTGACTACTAAAGCTTTGTAGTATATCATGAAATCTGAGATCGTGATACCTCCAGCATTGTTATTATTTCTCAAGATGGCTTTAGCTATTTGAGGTCTTTCATTGGGCTCCATGCTGGGTGTGTAGCCTACTAAAAAGAATAGTTTTTATTTAAATTCCAGTTAGTTCACATACAGAATAATATTAATTTCAGGTGTACAATATAGCGATTCAACACTTTCACACAACACCCAGTGCTCATCACAACAAATGCTTTCTTTAATCCCCACCACCTATTAAACCATCCCCACACCCATGTCCCTTCTGGTAACCATCTGTTTGTTCTCTATAGTTAAGAGTCTGTTTCTTTGTTTGTCTCTTTCACTCTCTTTTCCCCCCTCCTATTTGTCTTATTTCTTAAATTCCACATATGAGTGAAATCATATGGTATTTGTATTTCTCTGACTGACTTATTTTGTTTAGCATAATACTCTCTATACAAATTTTATAATTATTTGCTCCAGTTCTGTAAAAAATGCTATTTGTATTGATAAGGATTGCATTGAATCTGTAGATTGCTTTGGGTATGTATGGACATTTATTTTAATTATAGTAATTCTTCTAATCCATGGGCATGGCATACCTTTCTATTTGTTCT
Organism: Meles meles; assembly: GCF_922984935.1. Classification (NCBI taxonomy): domain Eukaryota; kingdom Metazoa; phylum Chordata; class Mammalia; order Carnivora; family Mustelidae; genus Meles; species Meles meles. The sequence goes on along the minus strand of NC_060074.1, from coordinate 112,360,965 downwards.
GGTCATCTTCAATTTCTTTCATCAGTATCTTATAGTTTTCAGAGTATAGGTCTTTCACCTTTTGATTTAATTTATTCTTAGGGTTTTTTTTTATTTTGGTGTAATTTTATTTATTTATTATTTTTTAAAAGAGAACTTCTTGTTAGTTTTATTTACAGAAAATTCAACAGCATCCACTCAGTCCAGTTTGGTGGCCAGTTCTTTAGCCTTTGCTTTTTCCAACTTGGCAGTGTGAGCCACTGACTTTGGACCTAGAACATTGTCTCCCCAGTGGCAATGGATCACACCATATCTGTCAGTGTAATTGGTCTTAATAGCTTCCACCAACTTAGGCAGAGGTCCTTTGTCTCCCAAGTTAACCTCTGTGAAGAGAAGACACCCCAGCCTGGCCTTCCCCTTGATAATGCAGTAAGGAACACCAAACTTACGACACAAGGCAGGCAGGAAGATACCCAGCTCAGTGGGATCCACACCATGTGCAATAACTACCAGCTGAAACTTCTTGTTTTCCACCAAGGTGGTGACAGTATTAGCCTTAGCTTGAAGGACAGGTGGCCTCTTAGTGAGGACATCCCTTTTTCCAGTAGCTTTCTTCTCAGGCCGGGCCAACAATCTATTCTTCTTCTCTTTCTTTGTCTCTGGTCTGTATTTGTAGGCCAGCTTAAGCAGTTGAATAGCTGTTTGGCAGTCCAGGACCTGGGTGGACTGGTTAATTCCAGGAAGCACTTTTAGACATTTGTAGAAAATAGCCCTTTGCTGCCCCAGCTGGATGTAGCAGGAACATTTGACAATGCAGGTGAGGTAAATTTAGGGCTGGACGTCTTGTCCAATACCAAAAATTCTTGGGTCTTTCCTCAAACAGGGGACTGACAACCTTCTGAGCCTCCTGCTTCTTCACAAGAGCAAGGCCTGGGACCACCACTTAGCCTTCTTTCCCTTTGGCATCTTGGATTGCTGGAGGAGAGAGTGGTATAATTTTAAATGGGATTGTTTTCTTAATTTCTCTTTCTGTTACCTCATTATTAGTGTATAGAAATGGAACAGTTTCTGTATATTAATTTTGTGTCCTGTAACTTTACTGAATTCATTTATCAGTTCTAATAGATTTTTGGTGGAGTCTTTAGGGTTTTCTATATATAGTATGTCATCTGCAAATAGTGAAAATTTTATTCCTTTTTAACCAATGTGAATGGATTCCTTTTATTTACTGTTATTATTATTGGTCTGATTGCTGCAGCCAAGACTGCCAATACTGTGATGAATAAAAGTATTGAGTATGAAGATCCTTGTCTTGTTCCTGATCTTAGATGATAATATTTCAATTATTCACCATTAAGTATGATGTTATTGTGGGTTTTTCATATATGGCCATTATTACTATGTTGAGGTATGTTCCTTCTAAACTCACTTTGTTGAGATTGTATGTTGTATTTTGTAATGTATGTTGTATTTTGTCAAATGTTCCTTCTGAATTTATTTTTTTTCTTTTTCATTTTATTTTATTTCTTTTCAGCATTCCAGAATTCATTGTTTATGCACCACACCCAGTGCTCCATGCAATACATGTCCACCACCAGGCTTACCTAACCCCTAACTCACTGCACCCCTGCTTCTGAATTTATTGAGATGATCGTACACTTTTTGTTCTTTCCCTTGTTAATGTGATATGTCACATTGATTGATTTATGAATATGGACTCACTCTTGCAACCTGGAATAAATCCCATTTGATTGTGGTAGAAGACTCTTTAAATGTATTGTTAAATTTGGTTTATTAGTATTTTGTTGAGGATTTTTGCATCTATGTTCATCAGAGATATTGGCCTGTTTCATTTTTTGTAGTGTCTTTGTCTGGTTTTGGTATTAGTGTAAGACTGGTCTTATAGAATAAATTTGGATGTTTTCCTTCCTCTACTATTTTATTGCAATAGTTTAAGGATAGGTATTAACTCTTCTTTAAAAGTTGATAGAATTCAGGCGCCTGGGTGACTCAGTGGGTTAAGCCGCTGCCTTTGGCTCAGGTCATGATCTCAGGGTCCTGGGATCGAGTCCCGCATCGGGCTCTCTGCTCAGCAGCGAGCCTGCTTCCCTCTCTCTCTCTCTCTGCCTGCCTCTCTGTCTACTTGTGATCTCTCTCTCTGTCAAATAAAAAAAAAAAAATTAAAAAGTTGATAGAACTCACCAGTAAAGCCTGATCCTGGGCTTTTATTTGTCGGGAGTTTTTTTTTTTTTTATTATTGATTCAATTTGATTACTAGTAATTAATCTGTTCAAATTTTCTATTTCTTCCTGATTCAATTTTGGAAGATGGTGTGTTTCTAGGAATTTATCCATTTTTTCCTAGGTTTTTCATAATATTCTCTTATAATCTTTTGTGTTTCTATGGTGTCTGCTATTTCTCCTCCATTTCTGATTTTGAGTTCTCTCTTTTTCTTGATAAATCATGCTAAAAGTGGGTCAATTTTGTTTATCTTTTCAAAGAACCAGCTCTTGGTTTCATTGGTCTTTTTTAATGTGTTCTTAAATTTTTAAAAAGATTTTATTTATTTATTTGACAGAGAGAGAGAGATCACAAGTAGGCAGAGAGGCAGGTAGAGAGGGTGGGAAGCAGGCTCCCTGCTGAGTAAGAGCCTGATGCGGGGCCCGATCCGAGGACCCTGTGATCATGACCTGAGCTGAAGGCAGAGGCTTAACCCACTGAGCCACCCAGGCACCCCTGTGTTTTTAATTTTTATTTCATTATTTCTGCTCTGATCTTTATCATTCCCTTCCTTCTGCTAGCTTTGGATTTTGTTTGTTCTCCTTTTCTAGCTCCTTTAGGTGTTTATTTGAGATTTTTCTTATTTCTTGAGGTAGATATCTAATACTATAAACTTCCCTCTAAGAACTGTTTTTGTTGTGTCCCAAAGATATTGGACCCTTGCGCTTTTATTTTCATTGGTCTCCATGTATTTGTTGGTTTCCACTTTGATTTCTTAGTTGACACATTCATCATTTAGTAGCATGTTGTTTAGCTTCCATGTTTTTGGATTATTTCCAGATTTTTCTTGTAATTGATTTCCAGTTTCATATAGTTGTAGTTGGAAAAGATGTTTGATATGATTTCAGTCTTCTTAAATTTATTGAGACTTTTTAAATAATTTTCATCATTCTAAAAATAATTATGAGACAGGCAAAGAAGCAAAAAATGTAACCAATAAATAAGAGAAAGGAACCAATATACGTAGACCCACATAATGTTAAAGAAGATAGAGAAAATAGTGGGCCAAATTGGTGGAAATTTGGAGATTTTCTACAGAGAAATGGAATATAAAAAGAAAAATCATGTGGACATTCCAGAAGTGAAAATTTTGACATCTGAAATTAATAATTCATTGCACAGCTTTCATAGCGATTGGACACAGAAGACAGAAGTACTGAACTTGAAGACAGATTGATAGAAATTCCTCAAATCAGCACAGAGAGAAGGAAGGAAAGAAAAAAGAAAGGAAGAAAGAAAGGAGGAGAGATGAAATGGCAGACTGTGATTACTCTTATGAAGTCCTCTGCACCATGTGATTGTTTAAGCACATGCATGAATTTTTTTAAACAGGTGCATTGCTCTCCTGTCTGATGAGGGGTTCTGTGGGACCTCAGTGCCCACACTGACCCTTGCAATCATTGCACAGGGTGATGGGAGGGGAAAGGACATAGGCTAGAAACCAGGAGACCTGGACTTCATGCTTAGCTCTCCCACTGACTTGCTGTCTGATCTGGATTTGTTTTAAACTTACTTTCCTGGCCAAACCCCATGGAGTCCCCAGAAGGGCTATAGCTAGGACCAGGCCTAGCCCAACACTTGCCAGTGGAGCCTGACAAGGGGCAAGTCTGAAACTGGCTAACGATTGACCTATTCTAAATATTGACAGAGCCCAAGTCCTGCCATTGCCCAACCATACATGACTTCTCTCCTTCACTTGCAACCTGGTTCCATGTCACAGGGGACAAAACAGAGACTTTGAAGCTTACCACAAGTTCCACCTGACTCCCCCATTAGGGACAACTTAGGGAGTCCCTCTGAGTCTCTTTCCTTCTCATCAATATGAAGAGATTCAGTAGTACCTTCCCTCCCAGTTGCTGTGAGACCACTGCCATCACAAGTTTAGCTAAGTGAGGGTGATCAATACAGCTACCCTCATCCCTGCCCTCAGCCTGCAGCCTCCCCTGAGACAGCTGGGGTTGGCTAGCCATCTCTTCCCTGGGGTCCATCTCCCTGCTCAGTCTCCCCTGGCTTCCCTTGGGACTTGGTCCATCTATTCCTGAACTTGTGCCCACCAGTTCACAAGCCCCACCATCCTGCCACCTCCCTCCATCTCTCCCTGGTCCTCTTGGCCTCAGTTTAGCTAGCAGTTTCCCATCTGTTCTTCCACCCCTGCTCTGCCCCCTGGTTAAGTTGGGTGGAGGACTCCTTAGGAGGCAGAAACCCCAACCCCTCAGCCCAGCAACCCCAGAGCAGGACTCTCTGCACATGGCTGGCTTCCACTGGAGTACTGAACTCCCACTTTCATAGATGACCCAGCCTGTGCAGAACACTCCTATCTCTAAAGAAGTTTCAGTTACTGTGACCCTCAGTCCCAAACTTTGCATGAAGGAGTAAGGACAGAAGGGGAGGGAGGGGATCACTGATACCTCCAGGGACCCTGCAGATTTTTATTTTGTTTTATCCTCACAACCACTAGGGATATAGTGGATATGAACCCAAGTTCTTAGATGAGGTTATGAAGATTCCAGGTAATGCAGCAAGTCTTAGGCACCAACTGGGAGATATCCATGGCATTACATATGAAATGAGCTGGGAAGCTGTTGCTGGTTTTCCAGTTATTGTTGTTCATTTTAAAGTATGAACTTGTTTAAGTTGGGAACTGTCTGTTCTTTAAAAGTTTGATAAAGGGGTGCCTGAGTGGCTCAGTGGGTTGGGCCTCTGCCTTCAGCTCAGGTCATGACCTCAAGGTCCTGGGATTGAGCCCCGCATCAGGCTCTCTGCTCAGCAGGGAGCCTGCTTCCCCCTCTCTCTCTACTTGCCTCTCTGCCTACTTGTGATCTCTCTCTCTGTGTCAAATAAATAAATAAAATCTTTTTAAAAAGTTTGATAGAATTCACAGGCACAAAATAACACGTGGCTGAGGTTTGGAAGGGGAGAAGGATGGCTTTCAGCACCACTTCAGTTTTCTTCTTATGTTTTCAGGAATGTATCTATTTCATTTATGTTTTCAAGTTTATTAGATTCTAGCAAAACAGTTCTTAATTCCTTCTCCTTGCTATTTTATTTTTTATGATCTATAATTGACATTTAACATCATATTAGTTTCAGGTGTGCAAAATAATGATCTACTGTTTGAATATTTTTTAAATGATTACCACAATAAATCTTGTTAACATCCATTGCCATAATTACAAATTTTGTTTTCTGTGAGGAGAACACTCAAGATCTACTTTCTAGCAGTTTTCAAATACAATACAGTATTATTAACTATAGTCACCATGTTGCACATTACATCCTCAAGGCTTATTTATTTTATAGCTAGAAGTTCGTGCCTTTTGACCTCCTTTACCCATTTTTTTCCCACTCCCAAAATCTCCTCCTCTGGCAACCACCAATCTGTTTTCTGTATCTATGAATTTAGTTGGTTGGTTGGGTGGTCCATTAGTTAGTTAGGCTCCATATATAAGTGAGAAACTAAAGTATTTGTCTTTCTTTGTCTGACTTATGTCGCTTAGGATAGTAACCTTAGGGTCCATTCATGTTGCACAAATGGTAAGATTTTCTTTTTTTTTCATATTTTCATATGTTTATTTGCCATCTATATGTCTTCTTTTTAAATTAACATATAATGTATTATTTATTTCAGGAGTACAGGTCTGTGACTCATCAGTCTTAGACAATTCACAGCGCTCACCATAGCACATGCCCTACCCAGTGTCCATCACCCAGCCACCCCATTCCTCCCACCACCCTCTTCTCTAGCAACCCTCAGTTTGTTTCCTGAGATTAAGAGTCTGTTATGGTTTGTCTCCCTCTCTGGTTTCGTCCCACTTCATTTTTTCCTTTCTTCCCCCATGATCCTCTGCCTTGTTTCTCAAATTCCACATATTAATGAGATCACATGATACTTGATTTCGTTGACTTATTTTGCTTAACGTAATATCCTCTAGTTCCATCCACGTTGTTGCAGATGGCATGGTTTCATTTTTGATGGCTGCATAATATTCCATTGTATATATACACCACATCTTCTTTATTCATTCTTCTGTTGATGGACATCGAGGCTTTTTCCAAAGTTTGGATATTTTGGACATTGTTGCTATAAACATTGGGGTGCACATGCCCCTTCAGATCACTACATTTGTATCTTTGAGGTAAATACCCCGTAGAGCAATTGCTGGGTCATAGGGTAGCTCTATTTGCAACTTTTTGAGGAACCTCCACACTGTTTTCCAGAGTGGTTGCACCAGCTTGCATTCCCACCAAGAGTGTAGGAGAGTTCCCCTTTCTCTGCATCCTCTCCAACACCTGTCATTTCCTGACTAGTTAATTTTATCCATTCTGACTGTGTAAGGTGGTATCTTGTAAGGAGGTTTTGGTTTGTGTTTCCTTGATAACCGAGTGATGTTCAGCACTTTTCCAAGTGTCTGTTGGCCCACTGGATGTCTTCTTTGCAGAAATGTCTTCTGTCCATTTTTTGATTGGACTATTTGCTCTTTGGGTTTTGAGTTTAAGTCCTTTATAGATTTGGGATACTAGCCCTTTATCTGATATGTCATTTGCAAATATCTTTTCCCATTTTGTTGGTTGTCTTTGGTTTGGTTGACTGTTTCCTTTGCTGTGCAAATGCTTTTTATCTTGATCAAGTCCCAATAACTCATTTTTGCTTTTGTTTCCCTTGCCTCCAGCAATATATCTAATAAGAGGTTGCTATGGTTGAGGTCAAAGAATTTGTTGTCTGTGTTCTCCTTAGGATGTTGATGGTGTCCTATCTCATATTTAGGTCCTTCATCAATTTTTAGTTTATTTTTGTGCATGGTGTAAGAAAGTGGTCCAGTTTCATTCTTCTGCATGTTGCTGACCAGTTTTCCCAACACCATTTGTTGAAAAGACTGTTTTTTTTCCATTAAATATTCTTTCCTGCTTTGTCAAAGATTAGTTGACTGTATAGTTGTGGGTCCATTTCTGGGTTTTCTATTCTGTTCCATTGATCAATGCGTCTGTTTTTGTGCCAGTACCATACTGTCTTGATGACTGCAGCTTTGTAATAGAGCTTAAAGTCCGGAATTGTGATGTCACCAGCTTTTCTTTTCTTTTTCAGGAGTGCTTTGGCTATTCAGGGTCTTTTGTGGTTCCATACAAATTTTAGGATTATTTTTTCTACCCTGTGAAAAATGCTGGTAGTATTTTGATAAAGATTGCATTAAATGTTTAGATTATTTGGGGAGTATAGACATCTTAACAATGTTTGTTCTTCCAATCCAAGCTTTTCCATTTCTTTGTGTCCTCTTCAATGTCTTTCATAAGTGTTCTCTAGTTTTCAGAGTTCACATCTTTTACATGTTTGGTTGGGTTTATTCCTAGGTATCTTCTGGTTCTTGGTATAATGGTAAATAAGACCAATTCCTTGATTTCTCTTTCTGCTGCTCCATTATTAAAATGCAACAGATTTCTGTGCATTCCTTTTATATCCTGTGACTTTGCTGAATTCATATATTAGTTCTAGCAATTTTTTGGTGCAGTTTGTTGATTTTCTACATGGAGCAACATGTTGTCTGTAAATAGTGAGAGTTTGACTTCTTCCTTGCTGATTTGGATGTCTTTTGTTTCTTTTTGTTGTTTGATTGTTCAGGCTAAAACTTCTAATAATGGTTAAAAAGTAATGGTGAGAATGGCTATCAGTTTTTCCCCACTGAGGATGATATTAGTTGTGGTTCTTTCATATATGGCCTGCATGATGTTGAGGTATGTTCCATCTATCCCTACTCTGTTGAAGGTTTTTATCAAGAATGGATACTGTATATTGTCAAATGATGTTTTGGCATCTATTGAGAGGATCATATAGTTCTTATCCTTTCTTGTAGTAATGTGGTGTATCACGATCGATTTGTGAATACTGAACCACAACTAGAGCCAAGATAAATCCCACTTGATTGTGGTGAATAATTCTTTTAATGTACTGTTTAATGTACTGTTGGATTCAATTTGCTAGTCTCTTGTTGAAAATTTTTGCATCCCTGTTCATTGTTAATGTTGACCTATAATTCTCCTTTTCAGTGGAGTCTTTGTCTGATTTTGGAATCAAGGTAATGCTGGGCTTGTAGAAGGAGACTGGAAGTTTTCCATCCATTTCCATTTTTTTTTTTTTTTAACAGTTCAAGAAGAATAGGTATTAACTCTTTAAATGTCTGGTAGAATTCCCCTGGGAAGCCACCTGGCCATGGACTTTTGTTTTCTGGGGTTTTTTTTGATTGCTGATTCAATTTCTTTGCTGGTTATGGGTCTGTTAAAATTTTCTATATCTTCCTATTTCAGATTTGGTAATTTGGTAATTTTAGGAATTTGTCCATTTCTTCCAGATTGATCAATGGCTATAATTTTTCATAATATTCTCTTATAATTGTTTGTATTTTTGTGGTGTTGGTTGTGATCTGTCCTCTTTCATTTGTGGTTTTATTTATTTGGGTCCTTTCTCTTTTCTTTTTTATAAGTCTGGCTAGAGGTTTGTCAATTTTATTAATTCTTTCAAAGAACCAACTCCTGGTTTTGTTGATCTGTTCCGGATTTTGTTTGTTTGTTTCTATTTAATTTATTTCTGTTCTAATCTTTACTATTTCCCTTCTTTGGCTGACTTTAGTCTATATTTGCGGTTCCTTTACCAGCTCCTATAGGTGTAATATTAAGTTGTATATTTGAGACTTTTTTTGCTTCTTGAGTTAGGCCTATTTTGCAATATACTTCCCTCTTAGGACCATCGTTGCTGCCTCTCAAAAGTTTTGGATGTCATATTTTCATTTTCATCTGCTTCCATACATTTTTTTAAAATTTCTTCTTTAATTTGCTGGTTGAGCCATTCATTCTTTAGTAGGATGTTCTTTAACCTCTGTGTATTTGTGGTCTTCCCAAATTTTTTCTTGTGGTTGACTTCAAATTTTATAATCCTGCGGTCTGAAATATGCATGGTATGATCTCTGTTTTTTTGTATTGTTGAAGGCAGATTCATGACCCAGTATATGATCTATTCTGGAAAATGTTCTGCATGCACTTGAAAAGAATGTTTATTCTGCTGCTTTAGATGAAATGTTCTGAATATATCTGTTAAGTCCATCTGGTCCATGTGAGTTCTTTCTTTTAATTGGTAAGTTTAACCTAATTATATTTATCATTTTTTCCAACTCATTCCGTAGTTTCCATTAACTATACTTTCTTCTTGTCTCATTGTATAGTTTATGTTTGTTTTGATTTACTTTTTGTATAAGGTGTGAGACTTAGATTGGGTTTCATTCTTTGGCCTACAGATGGTCTACAGTACCAGCTTCATGTGTTGAGAAGTCTGTCCTTCCTCCACTGAATTACTTTTGCAGCTTTGTCAAAAATCAGATGCCCAAAAAAAAAAAAAAAAAAAAAAAATCAGATGCCCATAGTTGTGTGTTTAATTTATATCTAAGTACTTCATTTTCTTTCCTTTTAAAAGATTTTATTTGTTTATTTGACAGACAGAAATCACAAGTAGGCAGAGAGGCAGGCAAAGAGAGAGAAAGGGAGGCAAGCTCCCTGCCAAGCAGAGAGCCCAATGTGGGGCTTGATCCCAGGACCCTAGGATCATGACCTGAGCCGAAGACAAGAGGCTTTAACCCACTGAGCCACCCAGGTGCCCCTAAGTACTTCATTTTCTTTGGGGTGGTTGGAAGTGGTATTGTGTTTTTAGTTTTGATTTGGACATGTTCATTGTTATTATATAGGAATGAAATGTATTTATGTGTACTGCTTATTTCTTTTTAGTCTCCTTTTTTGTTTTCTGTTGGACAGGTGCAGTTTTCTTGGGTGTGTTTAAAAGATGTACCTTTGGGGGCGCCTGCGTGGCTCAGTGTGTTAAAGCCTCTGCCTTAGGCTCAGGTCATGATCCCAGCCCCGCATCGGGCTCTCTGCTCTGCGGATAGCCTGCTTCCTCCTCTCTCTCTGCCTGCCTCTCTGCCTAGTTGTGATTTCTCTCTGTCAAATAAATAAAATATTTAAAAAAAAAGATGTACCTTTGTTCTTGTTTTGTTTGCCTTTAGGAAAATTTCCAGAGATTTTAAATGTTTCTTTTCATAATTTTCACTAGTTTCCCTATGCTCCTCATGCTGTCATGCCCAAGTTTTCTCATCCATGCTAGTCAACTGTCTCTGTGGGAAGCTCACCTGTGCAAAGGCCTCCAGCATGCTGTCACTCTCTCAGTCCATTGTGTGCCACTGCAAGTGTCAGGGATGCTGGCCCAGTGTACTGGTTGGGAGGTGGTTCCAACTCTGGGCCTGACTTCCTCCTAGTTCCTAGCGGTGCCATCTACCCCTTTCCTGGGTGTGTTAAGAGATGAATCTTGCAGGCCCCTTCTCAGGCACAGCTCTTCTCTTGTGGCTGAATAGAGACAACTCCATGGGTCCTGGTATCTCTCTGGTGTGTGATTAGCAGCTCTGGTCTGACAAGTTGGTTATAATCACAAGTCAAGGTCTCCTTCACTATTGACTCACTCCTGCTATCTTTTCTGAGATTGCTGCCTGAGGCTTGGAAAAAGTGCCTGTCCAAGCAGAAATGGCCCTTAAAGACCATCTGTCTAGTGGTTTTTAACCTCAGTTACACTTTTAAATCACCTAGGGACTTTTTAAAGTATCAATGCCTGGGTCACCTACTCTAAATTGGTTAAACCAGAGTCTCCGAGGGCCCAATTCTAGCTAGATGTCTGTGAAAGTTCCCCAGGAGGTTCTCATGGACAGATGGGCTTGAGAACCACAGCTTTCATTTAATCCCTTTATTTTATGATGCCCAGAGAAGAGAATGACTTGGCCAAGGCCACACAGAGTTAGATTCCTTGTATGGCTTTCAGCTAATTGTCTCAGCTTGTCTCACCTCTATCCCTTTTTACTGGGTACATCCTTACTTCTTTCTCTGTCTCATCCAGTCATTCCTAGAAGGCTGGGTCAAGACAGAACCTCTTGCTTACTGCTGTTCATAATTGTGTGAAATTGTCCTTAAACAGCTTCCCCAACTACACTGTGAGCTCGTGCTGAGCTGAACCAACACCTTCTGAGTCTCTGGCTACTTCCTCCACTGGGTTGATAATAGTCACTACACCCAGCAGGTGCTCAACACAGCTGCTCTCCAAGAACAGCGGAGGACAGACAGGGCCATAGGGCTCTGGGAGTCAGACTTAGACTTGAATCCTAATTCCACCATGTAAACCATGCTGAACTTCAGTTTCCTCCTCTGTAATATGAGTTCAAAACCTCTGCCTTCATTGTAGGGTTGACTGTAAAGCTCTGGCTTCCAGATCTCTGTTTTGTGTGGGCTCCTTCCAAGACTCTGGGAGGGGCTCTCCCAGGTTCATAGTCACATTTTTTATTCTTTTTCATATAGAGAGCCCCCTCCAAATGGTATCAGTCTCAGACCTCACCAAACTTGGACCTACTCCTCCCCACAGAGCTGCTCTGGAAGTTAAATAAGATTGTGTTCCTAAAGTGTGAGAAATGCAGTAGATGCTCCACAAACGTTACTTCTCTCCAGAACAGCCCAGAAAAAAGATGCAAAGACAGGCAGAACTGTAGCTGATGTGCATGTCACATGTCCCCTTTAATGTCTCAAATATTCCCATTCAGCAATCCAGCCCCCCTTCCACAAGTGGCCTCTGGGGTTCAGACACAAGCCTGAGGGATGCTAAGGTACCTGGTTCTCAGGGAAGGCCTCCTCAGCTCTAATGTAGCCATGGATCCAGTCAAGGTAGCGGCTAACTTTTGTGTAAATGCCGTAATTGTGGAGGCGCCCGCAGCCTTCGCCCCAGCTCACCAGACCCACCAGGAACCAGGTGCCACGGAAAGATGCAACCATAGGCCCCCCACTGTCACCCTCACAGGCATCCCGTGAGTCCCCAAGGATGCCCGCGCACAGCATGTTCTCAGAGATCATGTTGTGCATGGCCTGGATGCACTCATTGTGCGGGGCCACGGGAATATTGATGAAATTGAGGACGAAGGTGCGGTTCCTTTTGGTCTCACTGCGATAGCCCCAGCCAGTCACCACGGTCTCCTGGCCAACCTGGGTGAGTTCACGCTCTGCAAGGCCACTGTCTGGGAGGCAGATGGGCACGATGGTCTGTGAGAGGACAGCGGGCTGGGCCAGGCGGAGCAGTGCGATGTCATTGTCCGTGGTGCTCTTGCTGTAGTTGGGGTGGATGAGGATCTCCTTGATGTCCACATCCATCTCCCACTTCTCCCAGCGCCGCAGGTCATACTCCCCTGTGGGGCAGAGGAGCAGTTAAGAGCGGTTTGGGGCAGCCAGTGGGCCCACACCTGGAGTGGTCGCTGTGTCTCGCAGGCAGTTACGAGTGCCATAAGTCTGTGCTTCATATCCCTGCCAGTGGTAACAGCTGGGGTGTCAGTTCTTAAGGGGCAGAATTCTGGCTGGAATTTAATACTCACTCCCAGATGGAGCAGTGAGGCCTGGCAAGTAAGCAGCCGTGGGTGGTCAGTATGGCAGCCTAGGACACAGATCAGATCCACACAGGGAAGTGGAGGGACACATCTCTTCTAGCAGTGCTGGCCCGAGAACAAGGTAGTGACAAGCCACGATGGGGACAGGACCAGAACAGCAAGACCCAGAGAGGACCCACGGGACACAGGCTCTGCCAGGGAAGATCTGGATCACACGCAAGGGACAAGATCCTCTCCAGCAAGGCTAATGGCTCCTGGAGCGGCAGGGGCAGTGCAGGGAGCTGGGAATTCTAAACTGAGAGCCACTGGAGGCCACGGGCCGTTGGTCATGCTGCAGGCAATTGTAGAGAACATGAGTTTGGTCATCCTCAATATATCTCTTCCTTCTTTTCTGTATGAATAGTGGAGAGCCCCCTCCAGAAATTGGTAGAGCGGGGCCCAGGCTCGTGGCCCGGGATTACTGCAGGGAAGCGGCCTGGAAGATGCCGGGGCCTCTGCTGCTCAGCTCTGTTCTTGTCAGTCATGTGAAGCATGGCCCTGAGCCCAAGCCATGTGTATGCCTTGTGGATCTCCGCGCCTAAGGTGCCAGAGGCCCACAGACACAGCCTGTTCATGTGAGTGTGAATAAAGAGGCGAGGGTGTGTGTGTGTGTGTGTGTGAGAGAGAGACCCCCCCTCACTTTGCAAACATGTGTATGTAAGTACTTGGGCGCCAGATTGGAAGAGAATCCCCGACCTGCAGAACGACAGGTGCCACTGTGTCCAAGATTCCACAGGTAGCTGGGGCGAGCACACAGGCCTCTTCTCCCCAGACAACTTCCAGGGGACTCAAGCAGCCTCTTGCTCAAGCACCCCAAAGACGAGGGCCCCCAAAGCTCACTAGCCTGTCTGGTGCCACCTGAGGCCTCTGGTGGCCCCCTCCTGCCTAGCCCCAGCCCGCACCGAGCCTGACGGTGAGCTTCTTAGAGTCCTCCATGCAGTGGGCCGCTGTCAGCACCCAGGAGGTATGGATGAGCACTGCCCCGCAGGCCAGCTTCTTCTTTGAGTCCAGCAGGATCACCTGGAATGGGAGTAGGCAGTGACATCACAACACTACCTCTGACAGCTCCAAGTCGGGGCTTATCGCTCTTAGCACAGCCACAGCATGGTTCTCAAGCCCGAGGCACTGGCTGCATTGGTCAGTCTTTCATGGTCACACAGCACGGACTTAGGGTCCTTTGCTGGCATTTTCTGTCTTACAGACTTGGACTGTTGTAGGGCATCTCCTTGCCTTTCCCATGCTATAGCTACAGTCATCCTTAGCAGCACCCAGAGAGTTCTGCTCACCCTTGAGACTTAGGCTGGGACTCAAGTCCTCTAAGAAGCCTTCGAGGCCTCAAGGTTGTATTGAGTATCCCCCTCAGGGTTCCATAAGCCCCTATCCCCCTGGTCATCCTGCCTTTTGTCCCACTGAGTGGCTGTTTTTATGAGCCTGACCCTTGCAGGATCTATGAGCTCCCCAAGGCCTGCCAATCTTCTGCTTGTTGATTTTCTGTACCCCTCCCTCCCCCCCAGTGCCCGGGACCATTTTAAGTATTAGTTCCCATGGCAAGGCTGGAGAGGTACGGCAGGGTCAACTCAAGCAAAACCTCTGTCATAAGCCGGGCCTTGGCCGAATGTGCCACCAGCAGCACATGATCTTTCCAGCTCTCTGTTAAAACTATGACTCACCTTCCTGCACATCTGCCCCCTGCCCCTGTGCCCAATTCACCGTGCCCCGACCACGACTCTCCCATCGGGTACCCCTGGATTTCCCTTAAACTGCTCCACCATTAGCACTGCCCCCGCCCCAAGTGAAGGCAGCATTTCCTCTCTCCATCTGTGCGTCCTGATCAGGAACTCCCAGTAGGGGCTCAGAGATTCCTGCCCCAGCTGCGAAACAGCGGCTTCTCATCTCACCTGCCAGGGGCTCTCTCCCCATTTGGTCTCTTTCCCATTGACGAGCCTTGGATCTACTTGGTCAGTTTGGTTTGTGTCCCGTTTCAAGTGCTTGCGCTTCTTCTCCAGTCGCTTCCCTGGCTTCCCACAGGGGAACTTCACTGAAGATAGGGGAAGCAAGTGAGTTCCTGCCAGGCACTACTCCCCAAGACTGCCCTCCCATCTTTGTCTACTTCCTGCCTGCAGGCTAGTTGGCTCCATTGTAGGGTTAAAAGGATAGACGATGCTGAGGCACCCGGTTCTAGTCACCTGCAAATCCCCTTGGGTTAGTCAGTCAGTCAACAAACAGTGCCACCTAATGGTAAGAGCCAGGCCAAGCAGCATCACCACCTATCTGTGTCCCTGGACCGGTTAAACTTCTCAGAGTTCAGTATCTGCTCCTCCAGAAGTTGCTGGGAGCAGTCCCTGAAGTACATAAAATAAAGTCTCATGCGGGGATACCACCAAGCTCTTAACACAGGTAAGAAATTATGGGGAGGAAGTGGTGGGTCTTCCTGGGGAGCCCCCAAAGTAGCTCTAAGCCCAGTTGTGAGGTCCCCTGCCAAGAGGAGAGAGAACAGGACAGAGAGCCAAGGGCTGGGGGGGCTTTCAACATCTGCTCATGATGGACCATGCATACCAGGTTGAAAGATTTAGACTTGTAGGATGGTTGATAGGCAACCATCAGCAGGAGAATTGCATAGTGGCAGAGAATAGAGACAGACAACAGCAACAAAATTCCAGAAGCTAGACATGGTAACTAACTTGGCTGACTGAGAAAGCAAAAATCTTAGCCAGTAATACAATTCCAGCAGCAGACTGCTTTTTATTACAGAACCCTCCAGAAGCCTCAGTGTTTCTGAAGGACGCAGTGCAGGCTGGACTACAGACAGGAATGCTGAGTTTAGAAATGAAACTGCCAAAGCCCTAGTCCTCTGTCTCAGGCCCCCAGTGGCTTGTCTCCTCTCTCAGCCCTGAAAGAGACCACAGGTGCCTTCTCTGCACAGGGTGAACCAGAGACTGTGATCTGGGCCTCCAGCCACAGGAAAGAGTGACATGCAAGGCTGACCAGAGGGAGTCACGCAGATATCGGCAGACTGGGCAGATGCCAGCTCCTCTTCCCTACTCTGCTCCAGGGGGCCTGGAAGGCAGGCTCTGCCCAGTCAGACGTGAACCTGGAGAATTCCTCTCAGGAAATGGCCTAGTTACCTGAGGATCTGGGCAGTAGGGATTCTACCAGTGACCTGCGCCTTCTGATGGCCTCTTAGAAAGCCTTTAGGCCACCTGGTCCACAGGCATTTTCTTGTAAGTTCCCGTGAATCATTATTTCACAATAAAAAGTTAGACATTTCTTCCCAGTGAAAGGTTGGAATATAACATTGTGGAAAGTTCCCTGAAAGAACAGGAAGCCAAGTCAAAGAGATGGAAAACAGAAGTGATAATAAACCTAGAGAAGCCATCCCAAGGAAAGGAGACCTGAGTGATGTGAGGTCCCAGAGGTGAGAATACAGACTACAGTGGGAGGATAACTAAGGAAATGTGCCTGAGGCAGTAGACAGGAATTTCCACAGGAAAAGGTTCCATCAAGGGCATTGTACAACGAACGACAAAAGACCCACGCTGAGAAGCAACCTGCTGAAATTCATGGTAAGAGCTGTAAAATTCTCACTTCTAGGGCATATACAAAGTTGATAAAAATTAAAATGTTATAAGAAGGAAAAGAAGGTGGACTAGGGTTCCTGTGTCTCTTCAGAGAAGCCAGAGGTACAAGGGGAGCTGGGATGCCAGGCTGGACAAGGTGTCTTCAGAAAATAAAGCCATCCAAGGTAAATGGAGGAAGATGCTGGAGGCCTGGCCCCCAACATCCACTCAGAGTTTGGGAGATGAGCTACATATGGCTCATGCTCCTCCGGAAGTTGTCCGCAAGGTGAGCTGGGGAACCTGGGGGAAGGCAGGCAAGAGAGGGAAAGCGACCCAAGGGCACCCACACAACTCCCAGGCTGATTGCACTACCAAGCACCCTGTCAGTGCAGGGGCGGCCCGTCTCCTCACCCACTCGCTGGAAGCCTCTCGTGCCGCCCCCACCGCGGGTTTTGGGGGCGCTCACCTGTGGGCTCGCACTGCAGGTGGTCGTCCCCCAGCCTGTAGCCCGGCGCGCAGCGGCAGCGGCGCCCGCCCTCCTCCTCCAGGCAGTGGTGCGCGCAGCCGCCGTTGTCCACGGAGCAGTTGAAGTAGATCACCTCTGGGCGGACAGGGGAGGCGGCGCCAGGAGCGGGTGGCGAGGCGCGCTCCGGCCCGCCCCGCCCCCGGACCCCCAGGAACCCCGTCTCCCGCGCGCCCGCCCCCCCTCCGCGGCCGGCTCTCTCACCGTGCCTACAGAAGCGACCCTCCCAGCCACCGTCGCAGTTGCAGCCAAAGGCACTAATGCCGTCGATGCACTTGCCGTGCCCGCAACACGGGCTGTCGCACGGGTGCTCGGAAGGTAGGGACGCACACTGGTCCCCGTCTGCGACATGGGAGGAGGGGCGTCACTGGTGTGGCCAGCGGGGGGGCCCCCCACGCCCCGTCCTGTCCTTACAGCGGCTCAAAAAACCCGGGGGGGGGGGGGCAGGGGCACCGCAGCCTGGGGTCTAGTGCGCACTCACCGACGTACTTGGACCAATAGGCCAGCTGTGGAGAAAAGGGACAGTGTCAAAGGCCTCAGCCCAGGGTATAGGGAGCCCAGGAGGTGCCCCCTGAGACTGGCCCAGGTAGAGCAGGGGAGGGAAGGGCTTCTGGACAAAGAGGGGTCTACCCCTGCTTGTTGCCATCCGCTGGTGCAACTGCCCCCTGAGGAGGACCACACTCCTCCTTGCCCCCTGCTGTCCATCTCCAAGCCACACCCCAGGCACCAGCACCCCCGGTGCAGCCGGAACCCTGCTCTCTGGACTGCCTGCTACAGCCACAACCTTTACCCTGCAATCGACTCAAAGCTCCCACCCAGCTGCTCTGCCTCCTTCCAGCCTCTGTCACTCTCTTCGGCTTTTCTGGACCTCTCATGCATGTGGTCTTTCCCTAAGCCAGTGTTCTCAAAGTGGAGACCTTGTTGGTTAGACATGGATTGCTGAGAAGGTCTGCTTTTGTCTGACCAAGTCCCTGTTGCTGCTGCTGCTGCTGCTGCTGCTGCTGCTGGTCTGGGACCACCACGCCGGAGACCCACGGCTGGATGCCTCCAACATCAAACCCCTCCCTGTGGCAGAGGCTCTGCCCTGCTGGGCCTGGGAGACCTTAGGGTAAGGTGCTCGGATTGTGGCTCCACAAAGTCCTTTGGGCGTCTGTTGAGGAGGTTGTTTGGGAAAAGAGCCAGTGGGGATCTAGGCAAGGAGGCAGCAGATGTAAGGGCAGACCAGAGTTTCCCACCCTGGTCCTGGAAGCCCTGAATAATAAGGAAGGGCATCCTTATAGACCTGGACCCCAGGCAGCAGCACAACTGCTCGTCCTAGTAGCTCGAGTAAGCCCTTGAGATGCACTGGGTCTGAGCCTTGTACCAGAGAGCTACCTCCCTTACCAATCCATCCTTCTGCCTCAGGGCTGCCACTATGGGCCCTGGCAGCCAGAGAGGATGTGGACTTCCCCTCTGATCCCCTAAGCATCAGATTTTGCCTCTTGAGAATTTGAACTGAGGCACAGAGGGAGTGTATGTAGACAGACATCAGGGAATCTTGCGTCACACACCCCGCGATAGGCAGATGTGTGGCTGGAAACAGAGAAGGTGGGATTTTGGTCACAGAGAACAGGGGAGACAGGGGCCAGCTATGGGCAGAGGGCGGGCTGAACTTCCTCCAGTGGGCTTGTTGGGAATCGGAGCCTAAGGTTTCCCCAAATTCCCTATTCCTGAAGCTAATTGAGAGTTCTGTTCCTTGCAGTCATGTGTGCCCTGACCAAGACAGTAGGGCCAGCGTCCTCTTCATTCCACTCACCCTTCCCACCCCTGAGCAAGCTGGATGGAGAAGGGGCTGTTGCCCATTGCCTCCCCAGACTCCCAGGAGGGCCTCAGCAGTGGGGCCCTAGCTTGTTCCTCCAGACCTCTGCTGGCCACCAGCCTGCACCTGAGACTCGTCCTCTGCACCCAGCCAGATGGCCTTACTGTGTAGTCCACATTTTGGAAAATCTCCTGGGCCTCCTCGAAGTCACAGATCTCCTCTATGCACTCCCGCTCCAGGCTGCCTGGCCGGATCTCCTCTAGGAAGGAGTTGGCTCGCTTGCGGATCCGCAGAACCTGGTGGGCGCTCTTGCTGCTGGAGAACACTGAGTCTGGTTGGGGGTGGGGGGAAGCTCATTAGGGAGAGGGCCTAGGGTGGGGGCTTCTCTGCAGTGAGCCCCAGGAGATATTTTTGTCTTGAGCCCTCAGGACTTAAAACTCCCCTGCTCCTCTGCTCTCTTCCTCCACACACAGCAGATGGCCAGCCTGGGAAGACAGGAGACTTGGCCATTCAGAGGACATGTGCTGGACAGACAGTCCTCCCTTTGGACCCAACCTGACCTCTGCGTGACCTTGAGCCCGTGCCTTTGCCTCTCTAAACCTCCGTTTATTCGTACAAACATGAGGATGAGGTAATGGTGTCAAACAGCGCAGTGCCTGACGTAGAAATGAGCACTGGGGACACATGTTGGCTGGACGCCGTTGTTATTACCAGCACTGCAAACATCACTCTGTCTTTCTATTCTC
The DNA here is from genome assembly GCF_922984935.1 of Meles meles. Lineage (NCBI taxonomy): Eukaryota > Metazoa > Chordata > Mammalia > Carnivora > Mustelidae > Meles > Meles meles. The sequence continues at coordinate 112,341,601 of NC_060074.1, read as the reverse complement.
CCAGGACCCCTGTGCAACCCTGTCTTGCACTGTCCCGCCTATCTCCCCCCCTCCCCACCCCCAGCCCCCTTGACCTCTCCTGAGTGGAGCATTTCTCCTGCCTTCCCCTCAGGGGCAGGGCAGACCTGTGCCTTGGGCTCTGAGAGATGTCTGTTGGGTATAGCTGGGGCGGAGGGACCAAGTAAAGGGAGTGAGCAAGACAGGCTGGAGGAGGGGGTGCGAAGTCCAGGAAAGGAACGCCTCTGACCTGAGTCTGGATACAGGAGCCAAGTGGACCACAGGTAGGAGTGGGGACACCCCAGGCAGACAAGCAGCTCGAGAGGGGGCTCAAATGCAACAATGGCTGGTAGGCCTCAAGGAGACTGGGGCGGAGGGGCTGCTGCAAGGCACTGGCAGCTCTTGACCCCTCAGACCTCCCCATGCACCCTGGCTTCCTCCTGTTGGAAGGGGGTGGGGAGGCCCAGGAGGGGTGAAGCTGGGCAGTCACTGTACAGTGCCTAGGAGGAGAGGCTGCCCTGGGGCAGTATGGTTGCTGGCCAGTCCTGGCTTTCAGCTTTCCGGCTTTCACAGTTAAGGGAGTGAGTGGGTGGAGGGGAAAGGCCCAGGGGACTCTGTGGCCCACTCCCAGACCGGGAGGTAGGAACTTCAGGACATGCCCCCTGGGGTTCCTTGCTGTCACCACAGTCCCCTGCTGTCACAGTCCCGCAACCCCTGCCCAGGGTGGAGCTGCGGGGGCGGGAGCTACTGGATTCAAGCAGCTGGCCTGTAGGGGACTGTCGGGTTGCTCCGCCCCATGGTGCCTCTCCTGTCACTCTGAGGCTCGGAGGATATGCTGCAAAGTATGAGGGCCTTGCGTGGGGCCTTGTGAAGACCTTGAGGATCCCAGGGAAGGAGGACAGTGGCCTTACCGGGAGGAACTGGTGTGCCGGAAATTCCCCAGATGGTCACCGACAGTAAGAGGCTCGCGAGCTGCCACATTCTGGAGTTGCTGCCGCCTGTCTGAGGAGGACTTCTGAGCTGCCAGCAGCCCCACCAGCCCCTGCTCTGCCTGCCACCCTGGCCCCAGATGGGAGCTGACTGCCAGCGCCGGGGCTTGGGGGGCTCCTTATTCACTACCCAGACAGCTACTGGCCCCTCAGTGTCCTGGCCTGTGTGGGGCTGGGATCACAGCAGCTGCCCAGCATCTGAGGGATGAAGAGAAAAGGTGGAAAGGACACAGATTCCTGGGGAAGATCAAAGGGACTCGGCACAAAAGGGCCATGGCAGGTGCCCTCTCTTGCCCTGTTATTTGAGGGTCAGGGGGTGGTGACTTTGCTGATCTAATGGCAGGCTAAGAGGCTTAAGTAATATTTATCAGATATTTATGGTATTTTCCAAACAACTTATACGTAGTTCAGAAAGCAGGCCACCAAGTCAACCACTTGGTGCAAATACCAGTCCAGGACATCAACACTGGGCAAGGTACCTAACGGCTCCATGACTCAGTTTCCGGGTTAGAAAAGCTGTATTTCTGCCTTATAGGGTTATCATGAGAATTAAATTAATTAATCCACATAATACTCAAAACAGGGTTTGTACACAGTAAATGCTTGGGAATACTAGCTTTTATTCTCTCAGTTAAAGCTCACAATGCCTGCGAGTGAGGTGTTAATGTCGTCAGCCCATTTCATAGAAGGCGGTCACCTCAAAGCTTAGAGGAGAGAAGGAGCTTACCGAAAACCCACAACTGGGACCTGACAAAGCTAGTGTCCAGGCCTGGAATCTTAACCCCTGCCCCAAACTACCGGCTGCCCCACGAAGCCCCAGAAGTATTCCTGCGGGCTGGAAGCTGAGGAGCAATCCCTCCACGGCCTCCAAGCCCAAGCAGTAGGCCTGCCGGCCCCACCCGCAAGCTCCCCCACTCCATCTGACCTCACTTTCTGCCTTCACTGACCCCCCCCCCACGCCGCCAGAGGCTGTTTGTGATATTTGTTTGAATCAGACACCCTAGGTTTAGAGGAGGGGGTGAGGTGGGGAGTAGGGGGAGTCCTGGGCTCCAAGCTGCCCTTACGATGTCGCAGGGCCCTGGCAGCCCTCAGATCATTTCCACTGGCCTCCAAGTCTGGGAAGAAGGCCCGTGGGAACTGTGGCACCCAGGCCTGCGGAATGCCAGCCAGCGCCCTGGCCCGGCCTGTGGCAGAGCCCTGACGTCCCATTAGCCCAAGCTCCAGCCAGCTTCTGGAACCCTGGCTGGAGCATTCAACCTTCACATCTGCTGTTCCCACCCCCGTCCCCCCTCACAGACCTGCCATGAAGGGGCCTTACTGGGGTGGGCCAGGGAGAGACTGCAAGGTCGCCGTCCCGCCGCCATGACAGCCTGAACCGCGCGTGAGTTAATCCATAACCTCAAATATTTGCTTGGCCCTCAGTGCTGAGACCTCCCCCTCCACAGATAAACAAACAGGCTCCCAGCTCCTGATGGCCCTGTTTGCCCAAAGCCCACTTTTGTCCACCAATTGGTGCCATCCAGGAGGGAGGACGGAAGGGGATGGGCAGTGTCAAACTGTCTACCGATGTGGTCTCATTTTGGCCTCAAAGGCGGCTGGCTATAGGAGGGACATTGTGTCTGTGTCGCAGATGGGGACATTTTTACCCAGAGATACGAGTTTTCCCCAGATTAGCACTGCTGGCGAGGATTCTGTATTTCACCACATCTAGGACGCCGTTAATTATAAGATGCACCTATTTTATGTGGCAGAAACACTGTCAGTTACACAGGGACACAGCGTCCTGATTTCCAATTTTCACTATGAAAAGACACCCCGCTCTGGGTCCCTCCCACGTGAGCGATGGCCACTCAGCTCCACCCTGAGCTCCAACAGCGGCGGTAGCTGCCCCTCACAGCGGCGTGTGGCTGCTCCTAGAATCGCGATTTTGCCGATAAGGACACTCAGAAATCTCTCGTTAGTGGCTCAGGTTCACCAAGCTGCTGAGTGGCAGGCCTGGCGTAGACTCAGGTCTTCCTGGCACCTCTTGGCCACCTTTGTAAACAAGTGAGAAAAACAAACGGGGTTCTGGAAAGGCTGCTGCCGGTCCGTGGCTGGGACGCTGGGAATGAAAAGGGCAGAAGTACAAGGTCCAGCCTGAAGCCTTGGCGTCAGTTCTTGAGTCTGTCGACATTTATTAGGCATCTTGCTTCCCTGTACCCACTGTGTGGGATCCACACCTATTTCCTCCCTACCCCAGGGCTTGAACACACCCCTCAAATCGGAGCGCCTGCAGGGGTCATGTGACCCTGTCCCGCTGGCCTCCAGGGTTTACCAGGAAAGTCACCTGACCCAGGGGTTAACAGGCCCACAGCCGCCTGAGAAGGCAAGAGGAATGGGGTGAAGGGACATCAGCTGGAGCTGGGGTGGCCCAGGAAGGCTACCTAGAGGTCAGAGAGCAGGAAAGACCCTGGGAATAGAGGAAGGCCCCTCAGGAGGGGAGGGAGTGTAGGCATAGGAGACAAACAGCAGCGGAAGCATTGCAGCAGGGAGGCGCAGAAGAGAAGGGAGGAGGAAACAATGGAGTACGGGGTGTGGAGAGGAGCCTCCAGCAAGTGCGGGGCCAGTAGCTCTCTTTGGAGGGTCTGTGGCAGCTGCCTCTAGAAGGGGACATGTGTTCCTCAGAACTCAGGCAGGAAGCCCAGAGACCATGGGCATGACCACACAAGAGGGACAGCTCAGCAGCCAAGGACCTTGTCGAATACCTCTAACGCCCATGTTCTTGTGCTAGGTGGCCTCCCGGTACGTCCAAGTCCACAGCAGCTAGTGGTCTGGGCTCTCCTCACTTCCACTTCTCTTCCTAAGACCCGCTTCTCCTCCGTGGCTACCGAGTGCAAGGCATGGTGGCTGTTCCCTGGAGCTCCGTCCTCCTTGCCTTCCCCACCAAGCTCCTTACCCACCACCTGCTCCCCATCTGGCACCAGCGGTCAGTTCCATGTGATGTCTACATAGCGTTCACACGCTGGTCCTGAATGTGGATGAGGGACTCCGCCTGAGGCACCCACATCCAAACCAGCCCCGATGCCCAAAGCCTGGCCCCCTGAAGAGCCAGGGCAGCTGCAGTGGGAGAAGTGACCAGTGCCATGCCTTGAAGGCTGCCCAGAGCAGGGCAGGATGGTTCCTCTTGCTGAACGAGTCGTGCTTGTTGGCCAGCTGGGCATTGCAGTAGGGGTGCCTGCTTCAGGCCTCCTTGTTGGCTGGCAGCTCAGGGAACCAAAGTCATTTCCCTGAAGCAGGGAGGGCCCCCTCCAGCTGTTCCCCAAGTTTGCGCTGGCCGAACAGTTGCCATCCCCGGGAGAGTGCTGCCAGGAATCCAGGTGTCTGGGCTCACTGGCAACAGGTTTCTAGCAGGGGCCACTGCCCTGGTCCTCCCAGTTCGGTCTGGGTTGCTGTTCCAAGGGATGGCCTTGCCTGGCTTGGTGGCCAGTTTGCCTTGTCTGATGCTGGGGTGTTCTTTCCCAGTTGTGAGTCACCCTGTTGGGCCTGACTTTCTCCTGATGCCAGAGCAGGACTTTGGCGTCACAGCCAGCCATGATTCAGAGAGAGGAAGGCCGTCCATGCGCAGGGAACTGACTGCATTTGTGAGGACATGGGCAGAGGAATAAGAAGCAAAGCTGGGGGTGGCGGTTGGAGGTGAGGTGGGAGGAAGAGGAGTTTGGGGGGGCTACAGAAAGAAAGCCAAAACTAGGAGATGTCATCAAGCAGTGGGGTATTCAGAAACCTCACTTTTGCTGCCAGGCTCATACAAGTTTATTGTTTTTAAACTTCTATTTATTTATTTATTTTTAAGATTTTATTTATTTATTTATTTGAGAGAGAGAGAGACCCAGCAGAGTGAGGGGCAGAGAGAGAAGCAGACTCCCCTGCTCAGCGGGGAGCCCGATGCAGGGCTCAATAAGGGGCTCGATCCCAGGACCCTGAGATCATGACCTGAGCCAAAGGCAGCCGCTCAAGAGACTGAGCCACCCACGTGCCCCTCACATGGGTTTAAACTTCAACTTCCTTCCTTCCCTCAGCCTCAATTTTCCACACCTGTAAAATGAGACCAATAATTGTATGCACTCCAGGTTGATGTTATGAGGAATCAATTAAGTATTTTCTACAAGGTGGACAGAGACTTAGGCAATCAACCAGCAGCAACGTCCTCTCTCAGCTTCCCAAGTATCCTAGAGAGAAAGCGAGGTGCCACCTGAAGCTTTGTTTTGATCAGAGGCCCCGGAGGTGGGGGGGGAGTATGGGTACCCCGCCCCCTTTGTGAATTCCTGTGAGTGCCTGGGGGAGGTGGACCAGGACAGGGAGAGGGGCCAGCTGCTGTCTGTACAGCTACAGGCTCAGACTCAGCGTCCAAGGCTCCTGCGCCCCCCCGGGGCTGAGGTGTGCTTTTACCCAGCACTGGCCCCCACTCTCGAATCCCAGATAGAGTCTCATAGATCCTGGGCTACCTCTCCTTATCAGAGCGGTGGGATGGAAGGCTCACAGGACTGTGACTGGTGCTCACCCCAGGCCTGCTCCCCAGGGTCTTGTCCATTGTCTCTTCCTGGGGAAGGCCTGGAGCTGCTTCCTTGGAGGCCAGGGAAGAGAGAAACCAGAGGCCCTGGGGAGCTGCCCACCATACCATACCATACCTGGTAAGAAGTGCAGGTGGGTGGATGCAGCCAAGGTCAACGGCACGATGACACATTGACTTTTTTTTTTTCCGCAAATCAGGTTTGAGGAATAATGTACATACAATAAAATTGGCTTTTTATTTTTTTTAAAGATTTTATTTATTTATTCGACAGACAGAGATCACAAGCAGACAGAGAGGCAGGCAGAGAGAGAGGGGGAGGCAGGCTTCCCACTGAGCAGAGAGCCCGATGCAGGACTCGATCCCAGGACCCTGAGATCATGACCCAAGCTGAAGGCAGAGGCCTTAACCCACTGAGCCACCCAGGCATCCCTAAAATTGGCTTTTTAAATGTTTAGTTCTGTTTGTTTTGACAAATGTATGTAGTAGTGTAACTGCCCCCACAATTATGACTATGGGACATTTCTGTCACCCTCAAAAGTTCCACGGTGCCCCACCGCCACCCTGGCAACCACTGATGTAGTTTCTGTTGCTTTTTCTAGACTGGCATATAAATGGAATCCTACAACATGGAGTTTTCCAGGATTGGCTTCTATCACTCACCAGATTTTCTGAGATTCCTTCATGTGGATGTACGTATCAGTAGTTTCCATTATATGGATGTACCACAATTGGTTACCCATTCACCACTTCTTGGCTATTATTAAATAAAGCTTCTGGAACATTAATGTACAGGTCTTTGTGTAGATATGTTTTCATTTGTCTTAGGCAAGTCTCTAGGAATGGGACTGCTGAGTCATGTGGTCAATACATTTACTTTTATTAAAAAAGAAAAACAAACTTATGTAAAGTGCCTGTACCATTTTGCATTCCCACAAGCAAAATATGAGTGTTCCAGTCATTCTTCATCCACACCAGCACTTGCGTGGTCAGTTTTTTTGTTTCATTTTGTTATTTTTGGCTATCTTAATAGGTGCATGGTAGGATCTCATTTCATTTCCCCAATCACTAATGATGTTAGGCATCTTTTCATGTGCTTATTTGCCATTCATATACCCTCTTTGGTGATGTGTCTGTTTCAATATTTGGTCTATTTTTTAAAATTGAGGGGTTTTTTTTAAAGATTTTATTTATTTATTTGAGAGAGAGAGCGAGAGAGAGCGCGCACGCATAAGCAGGGGGAGCAGCAGATGGAGAAGCAGGCTCCCTGAAGGGACCCCAATGTGAGACCCAATCCCATGACCCTGAGACCATGCCTCGACCTGAAGGCAGACGCTTAACCAACTGAGCTACCCGGGCGCCCCTAAAATTGAGGGTCTTTTTTTTTTTTTAAAATATTTTATTTATTTGACAGAGAGAAATCACAAGTAGACAGAGAGGCGGACAGAGAGAGAGGAGGAAGCAGGCTCCCCGCCGAGCAGAGAGCCCGATGCGGGGCTCGATCCCAGGACCCCGGGATCATGACCTGAGCGGAAGGCAGAGGCTTAACCCGCTGAGCCACCCAGGCGCCCCCTTTTTTTTTTAAATATAAAGCTGAGAAACATCTTTTTTTTTTTTAAAGATTTATTTATTTGACAGATAGAGATTACAAGTAGGCAGAGAGGCAGGCAGAGAGAGAGAGAGAGGAGGAAGCAGGCTCTCCGCCAAGCAGAGAACCTGATGCGGGGCTTGATCCCAGGATCCTGGGATCATGACCTGAGCAGAAGGCAGAGGCTTTAACCCACTGAGTCACCCAGGTGCCCCAAATTGAGGTTTTTTTTTTAAAGATTTTATTTATTTGAGGGAGAGAGAGAGAGCACAAGAGTGGGGTGTAGGGCATAGGGAAAGAGAGAATCAGATTCCCCGGTGAGCAGGGAACCCAATACTGTCTGGATCCTAAGGACTCCGGGATCATGACCTGACCTGAAGGCAGATTCTTAATGACTGAGCCACCCAGGTTCCCAGATCCTTTGCATTTTTATACACAATTTAGATTCAGCTTGTCAATTTCTTTAAAACGAAACAAAAAAAAGCTTGCTGGGATTTTGAATGGGACTGAGTTGATTCTATGGAACAATCTGGAGAGAAGAGACATCTTACTGGTGGGTCTTCTGATCTGTTAGCCTGGAATGCCCATTTAGGTCTTTGTTAACTTGTCTCCCCAGTGTTTGGTAGTTCTTAGTATATAGATCTTGAACATATTTTGTTAAATTTATCCCTACTTATTTTATGTTTTTTAAACATAAAATAAATTTTAAACATAAACATAAATAAATTTTTAAAATGCTACTGTAAATGGCATTTTACATATTTTAATTACAATTGTGTGTTGCTAGTATATAGAAATACAACTGATAGTTTTATAGTGACACTTACTTTTTCAGTTTTATTGAGATAAAACTAACATATAACATATATAACATTATATCAGATAAAGGCATACAATATGCTTTAATATATATATATATATATAGCAAAATGATTACCACACGAAGTATAGTTGATATCCATCACCTCACATAGTTACATTTTTTTTCTTGAGGAGAGAATTTTTTCAATATACTGCCTGCATGACTTTCATAAGTACAATACAGAATGATTAGCTATAGTTACCATGCTGCACCTTACATCCCCAGAACTTATCTCTAACTGGAAATGTGTACCCTTTGACCTCCTTCCCTCACACCCCCCATCTCTGGTAACCACTAATTTTTTTGTTTGTTTTTTTAAGGATTTTATTTATTTATTTGTCAGAGAGAGGGGGACAGAGAGAGAGAGCACAAGCAGAGCGAGCAGGTAGAGGGAGAACCAGGCTCCACACTGAGCAAGGAGCCTGATGCGGGACTCGATCCCCCTGGGATCATGACCTGAGCCGAAGGCAGCGGCTTAATCCACTGAGCCACCCAGGCGCCCCCCTACTAATCTATTTTTGAATCTATGATGAACTCATAGATTTTTTGGTTCCACATGTAAGTGAGATCATACAGTATTTATCTTCAACTTATTTCTTGATTCCACAGGCATGTGCTGGGGTAACTGACCCTCCCAGTTTGTCTGGGACTGTTCTGATTTTAGCCCTTAAAGCACATCTGGTAAACTCTACCCTGGGACGAGAAAACTCCCAGTTTTTAGGGGAAAGGTACAAAACACAAAGGTGAGCCCCAAAAGAGGGGCTGAAAGCAACACTGGTTTTAGTACCAAATGGACCCAGGACGTTCCCTAGTCCCTGTTGCTGACGATGACAGCCGTGATGGGCAGTTTGTCATCACTCATCATCCACTATTACAGCACCTGATGGCTTAAGTGTGCTGTCGTCTGGAGGACGGAACATCCACTTTGCCTGTGGATTCACCGTTGTGCTTTGTATAACATGATAGATATCGTGACCATGTTTTTTTAAAAGTTCAGATGATGAACGCGAGCATGACAAGACCAGTGCCAGCATGCAGCGGACGCTATGGTCATTTAGAAGGCTAAACGACTGTACTATTTCGGTGGCAGCTAGATAACACACACAAAATGGTGTTAGGGTGATAACTTGTCATAAAGGGGATCCTGACCATATGCAGAGAAGAATTGGGGATTTGGCTCGGAGTGGGGGAGGCTGGGGGGGGAGGGGGCAAAGAAATGTAAAAGCACATGAAGAAACTGATTCCCACAGGTACCCAAGGAAACAGGCAAGTACTTCTAACTTAATCAAAGTGTTTTTTGTTTTTTGGGTTTTTTTTGGACACCAGTTCTCAGTTGAAGATAGTGGCCGCTGAATTAGCATGGGCCTACCGGATGGGTGAATGTATTGCTCCTTTGATTGTTCTGACACTGAGAAAGTTACATGTCCTCAATCATATGCTGTACCAGAAATATCCTGTAGGTGGACCGAAGGTGAAATTTTGATAACAGATGTGTTGGCCCTTTACGGTGTGTAGAGCTGGTTCTGTCAGATCCTACCAACAATCATGCTTTCCACAGGCTGCCAAGGGCTGAGTCCAATCATGGCAATAAAGAAATGTTCTCCCGCCTCTCAAGCACTTTGATTTGAAAAGTGGAGCTCCAAATGGTCTTTTTGATTTCTGTGAGGATTTTATTTATTTATTTTTAGATTTTATTTATTTATTTGACAGACAGAGATCACAAGTAGGCAGAGAGGCAGGCAGAGAGAGAAGGGAAGCAGGTTCCTCACTGAGCAGAGATCCCAATGCAGGACTCGATCCCAGGACCCTAAGATCATGACCTGAGCGGAAGGCAGAGGCTTAACCCACTGAGCCACCCATGTGTCCCTCTGTGACGATTTTAATGAAACTTCAGAAAAAATTTCTAAAGTGTCAATGACATACAAATACAAGGGTGCCGTTGCTCACCTGTCTGCACTTGCACTTCACAGTGCAAGTGTAAATTTTTGCAAATTCTCATCAGTCTATGAACGCTTACCAAAGAAAACAAAAAGATCTTACCTGCACACCTTGTATACCCATGGCCCAAGGGGTTTGGTTTGCTTCCTCTGAGACTGAGGCCTTCCCAGTGACAGGTTCGGGCATTTCTCAGTTTCCTCAAAACGTGCAAGAGACCCCAATGAGCTATTTGATCTTCTAGTAATAGGAGACGGTCTCCTCTAGACATGTGCCTGCAAGAGGCTGCCGTCATTACCAGCCATAGAAGAGATGGTAAAAAGTTAGGCTATCACCAAATCATATTTTCAAAGTGTAGGATAATTTGAAAATAATATTGAGAATGAGAAGGGAGACAAGGATTGCATTCGAATGGACATTTATGAATGGTTCTTCCAAAACTGATGATCTTTGAAGAGACCAGAGGGATCCTGGAAAAGGATGATCTGATGGCACCTGAGTTGTACATTGTTCTGTGTAGGAAATAACAAAAACCCATGTAATAAAAATTGACTGGTGACATAAAACAAAATGTCACCAGAAGAGGGACAACCGATTTAAACAGGACTTTCTCACTTCTTTACTAAGACTGGAACTTATCTGTGATTCAAATTTAATATCACAAGTTCAAATACCTCTGTGCTTTAAAGCCATTTTCTCCGATCCGAGATGCACATACGTGCGATAGAGAGAGAAAGAGAGCGCGCTTTATGACACCCAGTGTGCTTCACAACGTTTACAAAGGAGGAAAGTTTAGATGTTGAGTTTACTGATGGAAAGGAGCTAACAAAAAGCTGTTCTACCAAAACCAGCCTATAGCTACAAAGAGGATGGGCCTTTTTGGAGAGCCGGAAGCTAATCCCTACAAGTCTAAAAACCTGCTGTTGTTAGTAAGATGCTAAGTATTCCATGCTCAAATGATTTTGTTGAGAGAATCATTAGCTTGATGCCATTGCATTGGACTGACAGCAGGAATTAGTGTAATGTGGGCTTAATAAGAGCAGGACTGCAAGTCAAAGAATTCTATGTTTGGCCATATTCAGTTTCTTCACTACATCAAAGGTTTCCTAAAGGCTACAGGCAAGGAAACAGAGAGGTAAAAATCTCCTCTGCATCAATGACAAAAATGTCTTTGTTATTTTTTTCTTATTAAATATTGGTACTATGTTGAATTAGTCCTCCTATATTCACATTCTCTTAAAAAGTCTTACATGTATGTATCTTCTTTTTTTAAAGACTTTATTTTTGTAGAGCAGTTTTAGGTTCACAAAAAATTGAGGGGAAGGTACAGAGATTTCCCACATACCCCCAACACTGTACCCCCACACGTATAGACTCCCCATCATCAACATCCCCACCAGAGTGTACATTTGTTAAAACTGATGAACCTACATTAACACATCATAATCAGCCAAAGGCTGTAGTTTACATTTGCGTTTGCCCCTGATGTGGTACATTCTGTGGGTATGGACACATGGATGGACACCATCCATCCTTATCGTATCACAGAGGATTTCCACTGCCCTAAAATCATCTGTACTTCATTTATTCCTGCCTCCCCTCCCTGCCCCAAACAACCCTGGCAACTACTGATATATATATATATGTATATATATATTTTTTAAACTGTCTCCATACTTCTGCTTTTTGCTGAATGTCACATAAGAATGTCATGGAATCATACCATATGTAGACTTTTACATGTATGTATCTTTTTAAAAACATTTTATTTACTTATTTGACTATTTATTTAGTTATTTGACTTATTACTATTATTGAGAGAGATCACAAGTAGGCAGAGAGGCAGGCAGAGAGAGGGAGGAAGCAGGCTCCCCGCTGAGCAGAGAACCCGATGTGATGCGATGTGATGCTGTGATGCGATGTGATGCGTGTGATGCAGAGCTGGCTCCATCCCAGGACCCCGAGATCAATGACCTGAGCCGAAGGCAGAGGCTTTAACCCACTGAGCCACCCAGATGCCCTTACATGTATGTATCTTTTTTTTACATGTATGTATCTTAATACAAATTTTAAATATCCAATGAGTTAAAATAAATTGCGGTACCAGAGAACAGAAACATTATCTATTTTTATATTTCTTTCTCACAAAGTAGTCCTACTAATTGTCATGTTCATTACTAATCCTAATGTTCTGTTTAAATAATAGCATTTATGTAACACAAAAGTAAATAATACAGAATATAAAACTTACAATAAACACCTATTTTTCATATTTAATGATATAATTCTGTCAAATAAACCTTTTCATATTTCTAGGTTAAAGCTACATATACACATGTATGTGTATAGTTTTTAACATACTATTATGGGTTTTGGGGGTCTGGCATGGCTGTGTCCCAGGCTGGATCTCTGAAGTTGGTCAAGCGAATATTTGCCCCACCTCCTCCTCTCTGCCTGGGCTCTATGTAAGCCAAGGGATGCAGAGCCCGCGAAAACCTGGCCGCTGTTCTCAAGGAGCCCACAGTCTGGTGATAAAGCCAGACCCAAAACAGGCCGGCGGAGAGCAATACCGAAGGTGCCAGCACGTAGCCTCCCCCAGGTAACCCAGCCCGGAGGAGGTCTTCTGGGAAGGATTCCTGGAGGAGGCGGGCCTGGGCTGGCGCGTGGAGGCGAGGGAGGACGGGGCCGGGGGTGGCGGCGGTGTTCTTGGAGTTCAGAGAGAGGGCGTGCGAAGAGCAAGGCAGAGCGCGCCACCCGGGCCTCTCCGGCAGGTGAGCGGCCCAAACGGACCTGCACGGCTGCGTCCCCCTCTGGCCGCCCCTCGCGCCCCTGAGTGCCCCGCGTCCTCCAGGCAGTCCTCTGTCCCGCTCCGCGGAGGTCGGCAGCCGGAAGGGCCGCTCCCGCGGCTGGGCGTGCGCTCCCGTCCCAAGCAGGGCCTCCGCCACCGTCGCCAGCACTCCTGGCGCCCCGCCGCCCCCCGCGGGCGTCTGCTGGCAGCTCGCCTCCCGCTGAGTCAGCCCGTGAGTCAGCGCCCCCTGACTGCGCCCGCCAGCCACGTCTGGGCCGGGCTCCGGGACGGGGACGCGGGGCGGGGGCGGGGGCGGGGGCTGAGAGGGAGGGGAGGGGGAGAAAGAGGAGGAGGAGGGATGGGCGAGGAGAGAAGGGGGAGGAGTGAGGGAGGGGAGAATGGGCCCTGGAAGAAAGAGTGGAGAAAATCGGGGAAGAGAGAAGGGAGGGGAGAAGGGAGGAGGGAAGGAGGAGTACTGGATAGGCCGAGGAGGAGGAGCCGGGGGGGGGGGGGGGGCGGGAAGGAGGGAGGGAGATGGGGAGGAGAGGGGAGGAAGGGCAAGGTCCAAAGTTAGGGTTCCAAACCTTTGGCCTGCAGAGCAAATTTGGCTTGTCTTCTTTCTTTGTTCAGCTGGGGAGCTGAGAATAGCTTTCACATTTTGTAACTTGAAAAAATACAAAGAGACGAACATTTTGTAACAAATGAAAATTATTTACAATTCAAATTTCAGCGTCCAGGAGGAGTTTTTTTGGAACACTAATGCTCATTTGTAATTTCTGTCCATGACTGCTTTGCAGAACAGCAGAGTTGAGCAACAGAGAGTTGAGACTGTATGGCCCCCAAAGCCTAACGTGTTTACTACCTGTACCTTTCCAGGTTTGCTGCCCACATTCCAGGGGCTGCTCAAGGCCCTGGCTGTTAAGGAGGCAATTCTTTTTTAGAGAGCACGGCCTGTGGAGGGGGAGGGGATGCTGGGCCTCAGCCCTGATGGGGGATTCCCACCCTGAGGAGCCATTCCAGCTCTGCTAACCCTTACCCTAGGGTTTGTCAGCAGGCAGGACAGCCCTCCTTACTTGCACCCTAGGCCACCCTCTGTCAGGGCTGAACTTCCTCTGCTCTGGGTCAGGGAACTCCTCACTGCAGCCTGGGGACCCAGGTTTGTCCCACACCATCTTTGGGATCCAACCTCTCCCCCAGCCCCGGTTGGTGTACTGGGAGCCCATGGGACCAAATACTCACTCCCAGCTAAGTGGTGTTGCTCCTGGTTACCCATTAACCATCTAGTCCTTCCACAGGGTTTCAAGGAAGTCAGGCCTGCACATTTATTGCCTTGTTGCTCCCAGGAACTTGACAAGCCCCATCACCTGCACCCCAAGGCAAACCATCCTGGTGATCCAGGTTCTGGCCAGAAGCCAGTTGTTGCTTAAGGCAGTGTTTTTGAAACTTTGTTGTTTTTTTAAAAACCTTAACCCTCAGAAATACATTTTACATTGTGGCAAAGTTTCACAAAACTATTTACCTCTATTAGAGGTGATGCACTCTTGCCAGTATCTATTCCTTTTGTTTTTTAGAAATGATGATCATGAGACATGAAATTGATTGTAGGAACTGTTAATGGGTTGCAACCAGCATTATGAAAAACATGTTTGATGGTATCCAGACATATCTGTCTTTTCTCTTTTTCAGTACAAAGCACAACAGCAGAAAAGGGCCGCTTCACGTCTTGGCAGAGGCTTCCTGGCTCTCAGTCTTCCTGACTCTCCTTTTCACCCTTGACCTAAGACAGAGCCTTTTACCTCCAAGAGCAATAAATCTGCATACCTGTTTGTTTCTACCCTGCAGGTGCGTTGAGTCTTAGTAACCACTCCCCAGGGGTGGGGAGAACAGGCGGGATTGGGGACAGGAAGAAGATTTACTCTTCACTCTACTTAAATGCTGTTTGAATTCTGTGAATTCTGTCACATACATATTACTTCATATTTTTTATTTAAAAACATTTTGAGCCTATAGAAAGGTATCTGGAACACAAGTAACCATCCTGCGCCTACAATAAGTTCACGCATTCTACCTTTCTCCCTGCTCCCTCCCCACAGACCTCATCAACCCCCACTCCCCACCCCTCCTCCACCCCAGCATTTCCCCCAGGGAGAGAATGAAGCCTCAGAATGCTTAACATTCCCGGAGGTGGGCGGTGCTAACAACTGATAAGTCAGAATTCCCTTTGAAAGTTAGTTGCCATTCCAGGGGTGCCTGGGTGGCTCAGTTGGTTAAGAGTCTGCTTTCCACTCAGGTTATGATCTTGGGGTCTTGAGATCAAGCTCCCCAACCCCCCAGGGCTCCCTGCTCAGCAAAGATCTTGCTTCTCTCTCTGTCTGCCTGCTTCTGCTTGCTCTCTCTGTAAAATAATTTTTGTTTTTAAAGGAAGTTGGTTCCCATCCTGTAGACTGTCTACCAACATGCAGTCTTTTTATTTTGAAAATTCAGACTTACAAAAAAGTTGCCAGTATAGCACCCTCTGCTCAGATTTCCCCCCATGTTTACCACAGAAGGACCAAAGCCGGGGGATTAACAGTGATATAACACTGTTCAGCCATCTACTAGCCTTATTTGGATTTTGCCAAACGTCCCACCAGCATCCTGTTTCTGGTCCGGGATCCCATTCGGAATCCCACATGGCATTTAGTTGTCCTGTCCCCTTCAGCTCCCACCTGTTGCTCAGTCTCTCTGTGCCACTGCAACACTTGGGCCAGTTATATTGTAGGAGAAAGCTCCCTGTTTTCTCCTTCCTTTATTGAAGTTATGCATTTTTGGCAAGACTACCACAGAAGTGATGTGCCCTCCTCTGGATGCCCCATCAGGTGGTGCTGATGTGTCTAAACTGCTCGTAGTAATTTTGATCGCCTGGTAAAAGTGGTCTCCCAGAGGTTTCTCCACTGTAAAGCCACCAGTTTTCCTTTGTCATTAATAAACATTCTGTGGGAAGATGCTTTATGACTATATAAATATCCTGTTCACTCATACTTTTCCCCACTAATTGTAGAATCCCTTGATGATCCTTGTTTGCAACAGTTATTGCTGTGGTTTTTACCAAATAGTGATTTTTCTATTTCCACTATTCTTTCTACATTAATGGGAAATATACTGTAAAAAGGAACTGTCTCTTTCCCCCATTTATTTACTTAGTCCATTATTTTTACATCTTTATGGATGGTCTCTTAGCTATTTCATTCTGTGGGTTCTAATCCATTACTTTTCATTTTTGCTCAAATTGTACCAGATTTGGCAATTGAGAGCTCCCCTAAGTTGGCTTCAGTGCTCCTTGACATGCGTCCATCATTCCTGGAGCACTTCCCTACTGTGTGGCACAAGATGACCCAGGCTTCTCTGGTATTTTCCCTGCCCCAGCCCTGGAATCAGTCATTTCTCTAGGAGCCCTGGCTTGTTTTACTGGAGAATGGTATTTAGGAAGTAGGATCTAGGCACAAATCAGATTTAATTTGGTTAAATGAAAATGCAAAACTGGATTGGCCTTCGAACAGCTTGGGAAGGAAAAGGGCAAGCTGTGCGGGGTTGGGGGGGTTGGTGAGAGGTGGTGACACAGACAGTAGAGAGAGAGTGGGCAGAGCAGAGTGAGCCAAGGTAGGGAGGGCGGTGTGACTGTTCAGTCCTTGGCTGGGAGTACCTGTGGGAAGCATAGCCTCCATGCAAATAAAAGGAAGGATTCAGAAAGAAACCATCAATAAAACAAGAAAAGGCAGCCTACTGAATGGAAGAAGATATTGCAAACGATCTATCCAATAAAGGATTAATAGTCCAAGTTTATGAAGAACTTATAGAACTCAACACCGGAAAAAAGAAACAAACCAAAATCCAGAATAATCTGATTTAAAAATGTACAGAGGACTTGAACAGACATTTCTCCAAACAAAAAATACAGATGATCAACAGACACATGAAAGGGCGCACCACGTCACTGATCATTAGGGAAATGCAAATCGAAACCGCAATAAACTATCACCTCATACCAGAATGGCTCCAAAACTCAAAACACAAGACTCAAAAACATGAGAAATAACAAATGTTGGGGAGGATGTAGAGGAAAGGGGACCCTGGTAGTGGTAGGAATGTAAACTGGTGTAGTCATTGTGGAAAACAGTATGGATTTTCCTAAAACAAATAAAAATAGGATTACTTACTTGTGATATCTGTCTATCAAATAAATAAATAAAATATTTTTTAAAAATAGGATTACCATAAGATCCAGTACCATATGATCCAAATACCCACTACTGGATATTTACCCAAAGAAACAAAAACACTACTTAGAAAAGATACATGCATCCCTATCTTGATTTTAGCATTATTCACAATGGCCAAGATACAGAAGCAACCCAACTGCCCGTTGATAGATGAATGGATAAAGAAGATATGATACATACATACAATGGAATATTAGTCAGGCATAAAAAGAATGAAATCTTGCCATTGGTGACTACGTGGATGGATCTAGAGGGTATTATGCTCAGTGAAGTACGTTAGAGAAAGAAATACCATATGTTTTTACTTATGTGTGGAATAAACAAACAAAGAAAAAGCAGAAATAGACCCATAAATACAGGAAACAAACTGATGGTTGCTGTGGGATGGGGTGGGCAAAATGGGTGACGGGGGTGGGAGATACAGATTTTCAGTTATGGAATGAGTAAGTCATGGGAATAAAAGGTCCACGGAGGGAATATCACCAGTGACGCTGTCATGCTTTGTGTGCTGACAGATGGGAGCTATGCTTGTGAGCATACACAGACTTACGGAATCACTGTTTGCACATCCGAAACTAGAGTCCCATCGTGTATGAACTGTACTTCAATTTAAAAAAACAAGGAGAGGTGCCTGGGTGATTCAGTTGGTTGAACATCCAACTCTTGATTTTGGCTCAGGTCATGATCTCAGTGTCCTGTGATCAAACCCTGTGTCGGGCTCGGTACTCACCAGGGAGTCTGCTGGAGATGCTCCCTCTCCGTCTGACTCTCTCCCCTCTCTAAAATAAATAAATACATCTTGGTGCCTGAGTGGCTCAGTGGGTTAAGCCTCTGCCTTCAGCTCAGGTCATGATCTCAGAGGATCGAGCCCCCCATCAGGCTCTCTGCTCAGCAGGGAGCCTGCTCCCCCCTCTCTCTCTGCCTACTTGTGATCTCTCTCTCTTTCATATAAATAAATAAAATCTAAAAAATAAATAAATAAAATAAAATCTTAAAAAAATAAAAAAAAAAAAATCAAGGAACACTAGGGTGTCAGCAGGGATATGCACCTGGGGTATGCACCCGGCACCTGGAGGTGGGAGGGAGAGGATGACTTTTCATTTTTGTCTTTAACAGTGTCTGTGTTCATTGTTTCCTTTTCTGAAACCGAAGAACAATGGAAGGGGCGCTGATGGACCAGTGCAGTGGGGTTCACCCAGCACAGACGGGTCTTTGCATGGGGGGCCAGCCACTTGGCAGTTTCAAATGCTGAAATCTTTGGGGCTGAGAGGGAGTGCTGCTTTCAAACTCCATTGCTTGTCACCCACCACAAGAAGTACATCTTATAACATGTTCTAACATATAGACACATAAATTCAACTTAAACCGATATTCACTCTTTTGTATAACACAAGCTGTTTTCTATTCCAGGCAGGTTATTTTCAGCTAGTTTGATTCCACAACATACTAATGAATGGATCCAGACCTGCAGTTTGAAAAACACCCCTGCAGACCAACCTCTTATTGTGCAAACAGGGTAACTGAGGTCCTAAGAAGGGAACTGAATGCTCCAAATGCTATGGCTTTTCAAGAAGACCTTTATACTTATGACCTTTCAAACAATGCTACATTTGTATATCTACTTGGGGGTAAATAGGTCTGGATAATGAGAGTAGATGTTTGGAAAGTGTGAAGAGTCAGATGAAATTAGGCTAAGGGTCTTGAACCAGGACTTTCTGGCCTAATTCAATTACCCCAAATGCTTCATGTTGGAGGCCATAGGCTCTTTGAAATAAAGTAAATGTTTTGTCATTCATCTGTCCCTTCACGACTTACTCAGCAAAAGCTCAGCAAAAGCTCTGAGAAGGTACTACGCAGAGGCAGGCCTGTAGGATGAAAGTGTGTCTTGCCCTCCGGGTGCTCTCAGTGTCCTTGGGAAGCCCACAGACAATCCCCCAGAGAGGACCTTGCAGTAAGAGATGTACAGGGTAGGGGTGGGGCAGACTGAGGATTTGGGGCCCTGAGAGTGAAGTGATGGGAAGGACAAGAAGGGGTTGGAGACAGAGGCTCCATGATGGAGGGCTTCTCTGCCTGCCACCCCATGGAGTTTGAACTCCATCCTATGGGCAATGGGGGCCTGTGATGTGCTCTGAGAAGGGCAGTGACCTGGCCAGATTTGCATTCTTTACAATGATTCCTGCAGTCATGGGAAGCTGGTGGCTAAAATCGGACACTGCAGCTCAAGAAGCCCACCCTAGGAGGCGACCCAGGTCGAGAAAAAGAGAGCTAGAGTTTGCAGGGAACAGCTGACAGCAAGAGCAGGCCAGCTGAGGCATGAAGGCAGCTTTGTACCCCCTGCCCCACCCGAGTGCAGAGACCATGCACACTTTTCTAAAGACATGGCGCTGACATCAGAGAAAGTTCTCAGACCCTCTACCCTAAGGGACTGCCTTAGAGAATCACACCAGCCCGTGCCCCAGAACTCAGTCCCTGAGTCCCTCGGATGGCTAGGCCTTGAACACAAGGTGGGGTGTTACCGGTGAAAAGACATTCAGTGCACTGTCCTGCAGAGACCTGGTTTCGAAAGCTCCCCTTTCATATACAAATTAGGTGACTTTAGGAAAGTTGGTTAACCTTGCCCTGGCTTATATTTAGTTTCCTCATTGCCCGATGTGGGGGACGGGGATAAGTGTGGATGAGTTAATGTATTTGAGATCTGTTGTAAACCCCCAATGAGGAGTCACTCTCATAATCTTTTAAGGATGAGGAGGCCAAGGTCAGAGAGGTTAAGTGACTCGCCCAAGGCTACCCAGCTGGTGGAACTAGGAACCCAGCTGTGGTCTGACTCTATTCAGCCTGTGTTCCTTCCAGGAGCTGGCGTTTCTCCATGCTGGGATTCCACAGCAAGCAAAGCCCTGCAGCCTGCACCCAGCCTGAAATGATGTGCGACTATTAACCTAATCCTGGGGGGAGCCAGAGTGTATGACGATGAGTCACCCTGAGCAGTTCCAACAAAGAGACCCCCTCCTCCCCAGCCAGCACTTGGGCTGAGACCTGGTTGCCAAACAACAAGACACAACATATATAAATACAACCCCGTCTCTTGCTGTAACAGTGAGGCCTATTTCTTGCACTGCTGTCTTCCCCTTACTTTTGCCCTCTGCCCTGGCTGCCTTCCCTGAAGCTTCTCCGGGGGCAATAGGTTTGATCCTCAAGGGAAGAGCTTCCAGATCAGAATGAAGGCAGACTGCAGAGGCAGATCTTCGGGGTGGAAGTGGAGTTCTGCCTGGGCGACGCATGGGACAAGGCTGCGTAGGGCGGGGTGGGAGAGGGGTGCAGAAGGTGCGGGTGGTGGCCACAGACGGCATGGTAAGGGCGGCGGTAGCCGGACAGGACTTCCTGACGTTGAGGCAGGAGCACGGCAGAAGGAGGCGCCTCAGATGGGGGTGTATGCCCATTTCCTCGGGGCGGGAGGGCCTTCTGCTGCTCCGGGAGCCCCAGGGGTGATGACAGCCTCCTGTGTGGATCTCGTGCCCTCTCCTCTGGAACCTGAGCGGCTCTCACTCTACCTTGCATTACCAGTTTAGCTGCAGAATATCTTGAGAGGGTGGCTCCCCTGGGAGGGCCTCTTGCCTACGCGCTTCTCCTGCTTGTGCCCAAGACGGGTACATGGTAACAGTTATTACTTTAGGACTCCTTTCATGAACTTGGCACTGCACATAGATCATCCTATTAACCCTCACAATGATAGTCTAGCGTCGCTATTATTTTTTCATCAGTTTTATTAGGCTTAATTTACACATAATAAAATGTACCATTTTTACCTGTACAATGTGATGTTTTGACAAATGGATACAATGTTGTAGCCGGCATCGTGGCATGCACGACCTAGAACGTTTCCATCCCCCCTCTGCAGCCTGTCCTCTTCCCTTGGCCCCTGGCAACCACACGGGCACTAGAGTTTTACCTTTCCCAGACTGTCATTGAAATGGAAGGCAGCCATGCTAACCACCATACCACCAGCGTGAAATGGAATAATGCCATATGTAGTCCTTCGGTGAAAGTCTTCTTTCACTTACCATAATGCTTTTGAAATGTTATCATTGTTTTAGTCCTTTCTTTGTTAACCAGCTAATGAATATTTGGGCTGTTTCCATTTGGGGGCTATTATGAAAAAATAGCACCAAACGTACACGTACAAGCATTTCTATAGATGTGTTTTCGTTTCTCTAGGTGTGGAACTGCGGGCTCATTCAACAGATGAAAGACTGAAGCTCAGAGAGCTTAAGAAACTTGCCTGAGCGGACGGACATACCTTGGCAGAAGTTCACAGCCAAGCCTGACCTTAGTGACAGGTGGTCACCCAGAGGAAACAGGTATTTTTTTGAGTTGAAAGTACTTCTTTGGCCGGTAGTTCCTGTAGTAGTGTATACCTGGGCTGGATTCAGCTGTGTTCCGGCTCCAAGCTGGCAGAAGTCGCCTGACGCTCAGCACAAGCTGCTGAGTGCACGGGGGCGTAGGTCACTCTTTGGAGGCATTTCAGCAGGTGACTTCTAGAAGCCTGGGTGGCAGACTGTGAGCTGTTTTGTTTTCTGAAGGTGTTTGCCAGCCTTCTCCACTCTGAAAGGGCTGTTTTCTCTAAATAATTACTTGAGGGGAGACACTTTGAGCAGAAGCACTGTGCTCCTCACCAGGCTTGTAACTAGTGGTCTGAATATCCATTGTGAATGTCTTGAGTCTGTCTTCGCTTTCACATCTGTTGGTTGTTGGCATTTTTCTGAAAGGGAGGGCTTTCCCTTCTTCCTCATTTAGGTTTAGATCACTGTGCCTCATGAATGATTATGTGGGAGATAATCCTTTATTATCACCACTTTCATGTGCCACATGTTCCAGATTTGGCCCTAATTAACCCCTTGAAGCTGACTCTGCTGTCCTTTCCACACACGTACAATGCCCCAGTCTTTTGTACTTCTGCAGCAGCCCCAGTCCCTTTTGGTAGAGACTGGCATTCAGAAACCTAGACTGAGACACTAGATAGACTCACTGTGGCTGGGATATCCCACTTCTAGGCCTCCTCAGGCTACAAGGTTTAAAGGCAGCAGGGTTATGTAAAAGGCAGTGCCGTGAGACTAGGTTTGTAAGTGAGGGCTTGGCAAAATCGGGCAACCAAGTTCTAAGGGAATCTACAGTAGGTGGCAGGTTCATTGCACAGCAGAACCCTGGCCAAGCCAACCAGGCAGTGAAGTTTCTCTGCTCAGAAATCCCTCCACAGGGGTGCCTGGGTGGCTCAGTCATCATGTGTCTGGTTTCGGCTCAGGTCAATCCCAGGGTCCTGGGATCAAGCCCTGCGTTGGGGTCCCTGGTTGGTGGGAAGCCTGTTTCTCCCTCTCCCACTCGCCCTGCTTTCTTACTGTGTTCCCTTTCTTGCTGTCCCTCTGTCAAATAAACAAATAAAATCTTAAAAAAGAAAAGAAAAGAAATCCCTCCACAAATTTCTTGAAGTTTGAGGCAACAGCCTCAAGGGTTGAGGGGGCAGGTAACATCTTTTAGTTTTTCTTGCTTTGGCATGAATAACTTTCAGGGCAGAGGACATGATAGGCTGACTTTTTTTTTTTTAATATTTTATTTATTCACTTGAGAAAGAGAGAGAATAAGAGTAGAGAGGGTCAGGGGGAGAAGCAGACTCCCCACTGAGCAGGGAGCCTGATGCAGGACCGGATCCCAGGACTCCAGGATCATGACCAAGCAGAAAGCAGTTGCCCAAGCCAGGGAGTGGCAGGGGAAGGGTGGTCTTAGGGGCTCCAGAAGATATGCTGTGTTTCCAGTGGTGACAGAAAACTACCCAAGTTCTCTGGGCATGGCCCTTCTGCTATGCTCAAGGCTGATGGAGCAGCGGGCTCATGAGAGTCTGATGAGAATGAACTCCAAAATTAGGGGTGAGGACTCATAATAGGGGGCCACCATCTCAGAGTCAGTCTTCCTGAAAGTAACCGCCTTCTGGTGTGTTTGGGCACCCTCCATGCTCAAGAGGCAGCTGGCTCTATAGTCTACTGGGGCAGGTGTGGTGCTGGGCCTCTCACAGGCAGCAGTGGGGGCGAGGCTTTCTGTTTCCGGTGGCTTTCACGTGCCTCGCCCCACTGGTGTCCAACACAATCCTGTCTTCTGTTCAGTGAGCCAGACCAAGAGGGTCAGGCACCAGTTCCAGCCA
Organism: Meles meles; assembly: GCF_922984935.1. Lineage (NCBI taxonomy): Eukaryota > Metazoa > Chordata > Mammalia > Carnivora > Mustelidae > Meles > Meles meles. The sequence goes on along the minus strand of NC_060074.1, from coordinate 112,318,450 downwards.
ACTCCAGTGTTCGTGGCTGAGCCTGGCCAGAGCCACCAGGCTTGGCCACAGTAGGGCAGCCAGTGTTTGAGGGCGCAGGGAGCCCCACTCTCTGAGACAGGTCTGAGCAACCTCAGCAGTCTGGAGGGGCAGAGGGGTCCACGGCACCGCCGTCTCTCAGGATGCTGAACCCTCTCCAGTGCAGCTCCAGACAGGCTGGGCTCTGAGGGAGAACCAGACCTTCAGATGAAGAAAGAATGTCATCCCTTTGAGTAGACTTGGAGGAACCAGCTGTAAAAGGAGCTGCACCACACTGGGTTGGGGGGTGTCATGAGCCAGAGGGATGGAGATGACTAATTCTTCACCGGTGTCTGTTGGCATCAACACCCACAATGGCCGATGGCGTACCTGGCTCTGAAAGGGAGCTTGGGGGTGCCCCGAGGGAAGGAAGCCAGTGGTTTCACCAGGGGCCAGTCTGAACCTGGAGGGCAGAGCCCCAGGTGCTGGGAGGGGCAGCTGAAGGCAAGACAGGGCGTGGTACCCCATGGTATTAGGCAATCAGGGAGGGGCTCTGGGACCTGGTGTTAGGGAGGAACCCGGAGACACCAGGTGCTGGGGAGGGCTGGACGCTGGACTCCTTTCAGGGCTGCTCCATTAGGTGGCCCAGCAGCCTGGTAACAGCAACCCTGCTTTTCTCTGCCACATTTTCCTATGCAAATGAGAATATGAATAGGAATATAAATATGAAATGAGATGTGCAAATGAGAATAATCATTCCTGTGACGTTCTCTTGGGATGTTTGTGAGAAACACCAAAAACATGGTGAAAAGAGTGGGGAAGAGGCAGAGAGAGAAGGAAATAAGAGGAACAGGAAGAGAACAAGACAATATGAACAAGAGAAAGGGAAGAACCATATTTCTCATTCTGCTTTTGAGACACAGAGATTGGAGGCAACAATGGACCATTAGGGGGTGCTGCAGCGGTGGAGGCCACCAGGAGGCCCCAGGCAAACGGCCAACTTCTCAAAAAAACGAATTTACTATAAAGTCTTAGAATGTGCTAGCTCAGATAACCCGTGTGATTTAAACATCTCTAGGACCTTTTCCAAAACAGAAAGTTCTCCCCCAGTGACAGTTCATAATTTCCTTTTCCACTGTATCATGTCCTATCTAACACCCCGATGAGGGCTAAAGGAATGTGAAAGGGACAGTCATCTCTTGGATGAGTTTCACTTCTCAGATTTCACTTAGCATCGGTGTCTCATGTGGTCTGTCATTTTGTTGTAAATACCAAGGGCAAAAAAAAAAAAAAAATCTCTGTTATGTTCCCTGGCAGCCAAGAAGCTGTCCTTAGCTCTCTATTCATTATATGAACATCTTTCATTAAAAAGAAATTAGAATAGGGCGCCTGGGTGGCTCAGTGGGTTAAGCCGCTGCCTTCGGCTCAGGTCATGATCTCGGGGTCCTGGGGTCGAGTCCCGCATTGAGCAGAGAGCCTGCTTCTCTCTCTCTCTCTCTCTGGCTGCCTCTCTATCTACTTGTGATCTCTCTCTGTCCAACAAATTAAAAAAAAAAAAATCTTAAAAAAAATAAAAAAAATAAATTAGAATAAAAGTTAAAATTAAAGTATACATACCAGCTATCAAATTTGTAATTATAGCAGAAAGAAAGTAAAACTACTTAGGTTGCATAAGTGAAAAAAAGTAGGATATAAAATTGCATGTATAGGATTGCAACTGCCTAAAACTACCTAATGTATAAAAGCAAAAAATACCATCGCAACAAAGATCTTTGCAGGAAGAAAAGACTGAATGGGAATAGCTAGAGATGGAATGAGAGGGTTTTCTTCCTTGTGTTTCCCAAATTTTTCGTCAATATGTGTAACATAATGGAAAACACACAGTCCACAATTTTAAAGAGATACAAGTAATAGCAACTGATAAAGGAAAGAATTAGAGATAACCAAGATCACAGAAAATTCAAGACAAACCTCTGGGGGAAATCTTGTCATATGGCCTCTTTCCACACTCAGAAAGTTGCTTGGGCAATCGCAAACAGTGGAAATCCCAGAAATGATTTTTCTTGGCTTCCGGAAGTACTGTGGATATTTTTTTTTTTTTAAAGATTTTATTTATTTATTTGACAGAGAGAGATCACAAGTAGACAGAGAGGCAGGCAGAGAGAGAGAGAGAGGGAAGCAGGTTCCCCGCTGAGCAGAGAGCCTGATGCGGGACTCGATCCCAGGACCCTGAGATCATGACCTGAGCCGAAGGCAGCGGCTTAACCCACTGAGCCACCCAGGCGCCCAGTACTGTGGATTTTTATCAGGAGCTTTACCTTACTAATGTTTTGCTTTTTTTTTTTTTTTTTTTTTTTTTTTATTTTTTTTTTTTTTTATGTTTTGCTTTTTGACACAGCAAAGTGAGTGTCCACCCCAACTGCCTTGGGGATGATGATGACAATAATAATAAATAAAAAAAAATAAATAATAGACTTACCATGGATCATTTATACAGCACATGGTATACCTACAGGGTCCCATTCTAGCTCCCCAAGTCACGGCTCTCCATGTGCTTCCCAAGGAGACATGATTGGCTGCCAAGCAAAAGTCATCTATCCTTCAGCTCTTGTAACCTCTAGCCTGGGTTTGTGGTCAGGCGTGGCCTGGCAGTGTGCCCAGCCCTGGGGCACACCTCATGTGGGCTGAACCCATCATGGTAGTGCTGACTCCTTTGCAGACACAGGAAAGGAGCTGGCCCAGCGCCAGTCAATGAGATGCTCTCAGGAGGAAGTTCAGCTACCAGTGACAGACACTTACTCCCTCCTTATGTGAAAGCACAGAGCCCTATGGTACAGACTGGGATGGGGGTTGTGTTTCTACAACTTCTGTGTGTGGCCCCTTGTCCTCATTCTCCAAGACAGCCTAGAAGGTATTCCAGGATGGAGAAAGGGATGAAGACAGAGAAGCCAAAGCAGTTGTCTCTTGAGGAAGGGTCTCTCAAGAAGGCTCTTGGATGGACACTTCATTGATTTCCCTTTTACTAGTACCTAGTCACAGGACCACATTTAGGTGCAAGGGAGGCTGTTTATTATAGAAAGTCTATTGCTCAGCCAAAATTTGATTTTTAGGGGCGCCTGGGTGGCTCAGTGGGTTAAGCCTCTGCCTTCAGCTCGGGTCATGATCTCAGGGTCCTGGGATCAAGCCCCACATTGGGTTCTCTGCTCAGCGGGGAGCCTTCTTCCCCCTCTCTCTCTATCTGCTTCTCTGCCTACTTGTGATCTCTCTCTCTGTCAAATAAATAAATAAAATCTTTAAAAAAAAAAATTTGATTTTTATGGAAAAGGCAGAATGAACTCAGGGCACCATTAGCAGATTTTTAGCAAGAACAAAAGGGGCAGTGTGCTGGATGGCAGATGTGATTGCCCTTAATGAAGAGAATCACAAGCACACTTAGCCTCAGATTTTTTAAAATTTAAATTCAATTAACATATAATGTATTATTAGTTTCAGAGGTAGAATTTAATGACTCACCAGACTTATATATTACCCAGTGCTCATTACATCACAGATTTTGGTTTCTAGTGTTATTCTCTAATATGAGAAAACAGAGCTCCATGGAGAATGGCTGATTCTAGGACTGGGGTAGAAATATTCAAGATGAATCTGGCACATTTGGTAATGTCAGAAAGTAAGGAAGTACTCAAAAAGTAGGAAAAGCAAAGAAAATCCCACAATGATGGGGGAATGTCAAAGGGTCACAGGAACCAGTGGAAAGAGCTCCAAGTGGCCAAATCTGGAACAATTTGAGCAACAAAGTAAATATATTATATTGGATTACAACCTAAAGTGTAAAATAAATCTCTATAAGTCCATATTAATATAAATAAATGATTGCATAAATAATAACTGAGAGAAGAGACACATTTTCTATGGAGAATTCCAAGGAATTTACATAGATACTCTGCACTCTTAGGAAGTGAACCACAACTCCCCACTCCTGAGGTGGGAGCACAGAGATTTCCTTTCAAAGAGCACAATTTGGAAAGTGGGGAGAGAAAAGAGTGTGAGAAATCTGACAAGTGACGATTCAAACAGGCAACCAAGGTCAACCTCAACGGCCGCTAAGTCATGCTGATGATGTGTACCCCTGATAGGCTGTGATAAGAAAGGCACGTTACCTCTGTGATATTCACCCTCAAATTCATAACCCTAGGTTAAGCATGAGAAAAACATAAGACACACCACAGTGTGGGGCGCCTGGGTGGCTTAGTGTGTTAAGCCTCTGCCTTCGGCTCAGGTCATGGTCTCAGGGTCCTGGGATCAAGCCCCACAGCGGGCTCTCTGCTCAGCAGGGAGCCTGCTTCCTCCTCCTCTCTCTCTCTGCCTGCCTCTCTGCCTACTTGTGATCTCTATCTGTCAAATAAATAAATAAAATCTAAAAAAAAAAAAAAAAAGACATACCACAGTGGAGGAAAAGTCTACAAAATACCTGACCAGTGCTTCTCAGAACTGTCAAGGTCATCAAAAACAAGGGACGTCATAGCCAAGAGGAGCCTAAGTCAACAGGAGGACCGAATATAAAGTGGGATGTTAGATGGCATTCAAACACAGAAAAAGGACATTAGGTAAAAACTATGGAAATCTGAATGAAGGGTGGACTTCAATTAATGATAATTTATTAATATTGGTTCCCTAATTTGACAAATGTTTCAGATACTAATAATTGAAACTGGATGTGGGGTATATGGGGAATCTCTACCATCTGCTCAATTTCTCTGTAAATATAAATCTGTTCTAAAATTAAAAGATTATGAGAGAGAGAGAGAAACAGAGAGTGAGAATGAATATATGAATCCTTCCCCTTTCTTGTGTAGGATGCCATGCTATTTGGAGGTGAGGAAGTCATCTTCTTTTTTTTTAAAGATTTTATTTATTTATTTGACAGACAGAGATCACAAGTAGGCAGAGAGGCAGGCAGAGAGAGAGAGGGGAAGCAGGCTCCCCGCTTAGCAGAGAGCCCGATGTGGGGCTCGATCCCAGGACCCTGAGACCATGACCTGAGCCGAAGGCAGAGGCTTAACCCACTGAGCCACCCAGGCGCCCCAGGAAGTCACCTTCTTGACAGCAGAGATGACAATTCATGGCCTAACCAACTTTGGGCCCCTCTACTGGGTTTTCGCTATATAAGAAAAGAATCTTCGCTCTTCAAGTTGTTTTGGGCTAGGTGTTTTGATCCTTGCAGCTGAGTGCATCCCAACTGATAGTCCTCAGATCACTTCCTTAGCTACTGCTGTGGTTTAGACCTTTATCTCCTTACTCAAGATCTTTAGCCTGCTTAAACACCCTTCCTTCCTCATCTGGTTGCTCTCTTCTCTGGATTTACCCCCTGGCTACATTTCTCCCAATATCCCAAGGCCAGCGACTCCCACCCTTCCCAGGACAGGGCTATTCTCTTACACTTTCAAGCTTGTGTACACTTGAGTCCTTCTGCCTGGAATGCCCATTCTTCCATCCTTATTCCTCCCAGCAAATAAATTCCTGAATTTAAGTTTCAGCTCACCATGTGTGACGGGCAGGATTCTCATATGTCCCTGAAGATCCCACTGGTAAAGATGGCCTGCATAGCCCTTGGTACTGTGAATATAATGAACCATACTTCTATGATTAGATTATGTAGTATGACATAGTTGATTTTTAAAAAAAGATTTATTTATTTTAGAGAGGGGGTGAGGGGCTGAGGAACAGAGAGCCCCAAGTAGACTCTGCACTCTGCGTGGAGCCTCACACAGGTCTCAATCTCATGACTGAGATAAATGAGCTAAATGAGCTAAATGAATGAGCTAAAACCAATGGTTGGCTGCCCAACTGACTGCACCACCCAGGCACCCCAACACAATTGATTTAAGAACGGGTTATCTGGGAGGGGCTGATTTAATCATATGAACTTTTAAAAACCAGAGAGTTTTCTCTGATGGGTAACAAAAGAGGAAGTCAGGCAGAGATTCAGCATGTGAGGGGGATTTGATTTTCAAGAAATTCTCTGTTGCTGGCTTTGAGAACAAAGGGCGGGATTACATGGCAAGGAATGCCGGGGGCCCAGGGTGCGGGGTGGGGGGGGGCGCTCTAGAAGTTGACAGCAGACCCTGGCTGATTGCCAGCAAAGAAATAGGGACCTCAACTCTACAACCCCAAGGAAATGAATTCTGCCAACAAGAATGAGGATGGAAGCCCAGCTGATGTCCTGATGATATGGAACAGAGAACACAGCCATGATGCCATGCAAACTCTGATCTAGGGAGCTATGAACTACAAAAGAGGTGTTGTTTTAAGCCACTAAGTCTGTGGCAGTTGGTTATGCAGCAATAGAAAACTCACATACCATGCCTCTCCTCTGAAATCTTCCCTCACTCCTCAGTGCACCTGTGACTTCTCTCTGCTGCTGGGACACCTCATACACAGCCCTGCTACGGGGCAAGTCATTATTATAATAATACACTTAGCAGTCTGCCCTCCTCACAAGATTTCAGGGTTCCTGAGAAATGTTGGAACCTATCACTTCATCATTGCAACCTGTGGCACAGAGCAGGAAAGCAAAAAAATACGGTTAAATGAAGTTTCATCAAGAAAAAAAAAATCCCAAGATCACAAATCTGTAATCATACATACTAAAATCGCCAAAGATGAAGGAGATTTAATGTCTAAGCAAGAGAAAAAGTCACCAATGTAAAAAGAGAATGGAGGAAAAAAATGTTAATATTCATGTAGGGCTTTTCTGAGGAACCAGATGTGAATGAAGTCTCTAGGTAAGTTGGTGAGGGTAGAAGTAAGCAGAAGTATGAGGAAAAACTCATCTCTACATTACTTAGTAAACAGGTATTTATTGAGTGTCTGCTATGCAGTCAGGCCAGGAACTGTGGAAAATACAGGATTTAAATCTTGCCCTCAAAAATACTAAGAACTCCTTTCTGTGGCATACCAGGCTTAGAATGTTAGAATCAAAACACTTAAAGACCTTGACTTTATGTGTACTTAAGCTTTAAAATCCCCTACTTTCTAAACAAGTGGGAGCAAACTGACTTTCTATTGAGCTCTGTATTTCTGAGGTCTTTTGGTATTGGCCCTTCTTTGTGTTGGCTGCCTAATTCTCTGCAGAGCAGATGAACCGTTATCAGCTCAGGCTGTCATTTAGGTTGTTTTGAGGCTCTCTCTATTACAAACACCTGTCAAATAACAACTTCGCTACTGTGCCTTTTCCATCTCTGTGAAGGGGTCTGTAATGAGAATTCGAGGAAGGGGACCCAGATATTTTATTGCACAACACTCTCTCCCTCAGTTTCTGCCCCACGGATGCCAGCTCCCTTGAGGAGCTGGGACTCCCGGAGTAGGAGCAGTCGCTCACCTCCGGCCTGGCGGGTGTGGCTCCCATCTCTCACAATTCAGTTGCTGGAATGGAAATGTGGTCTGGAATCCCCAGGAAGGGGTGAGATCCATAATGTACCAAGAAACCAAGTAGACGCTGAGCGAGGGCAAAAATGGTACAGGAAGTTGTAAGGGGGGTACTTGAGGAAAGAAGAGATGGGGCGGAAAAGATGTTTCCTGGGTCAGAGTAGCGTGGGCTAAAAACGGAATACAGGTCACTTCGCGGTGGGCCTCCAACGCCAGCACGATTAATTTGTGTTTTATCCTGTGGGCGATGGAGAGTGAAGGAAGGAATTAGTGAAAGAGATTCAGGTTTCAGATTATGTTACTAGCTGAAGGGGTGGGGTGTCAACTCATCTCTGAGCTGTTTCCAAATGTGTTTAAACTGGGAAAGTCGTACTTGCTGAGCCGACCTAGAATGGTGATAGGAACTAAACAGAGAACAGCTGTAAAACTTAGAAGGCCGAACCCGGGTGTGTGTTGGGGGGGCGTGGTTTACTGTTAGTTGACAAGCCGACAGTAATTTCTAAAGTCCTTCAGAAAAAAATTCTGGGGGTGCCTGGTGGCTCAGTGGGTTAAAGCCTCTGCCTTCGGCTCAGGTCATGATCCCAGCCTCCTGGGATCGAGCTCACGTCAGGCTCTCTGCTCAGCGGGGAGCCTGCTTCCTCCTCTCTCTCTGCCTGCCTCTCTGCCTACTTGTGATCTCACTCTCTGTCAAATAAATAAAAACTTGGGCGCCTGGGTGGCTCAGTGGGTTAAGCCGCTGCCTTCGGCTCAGGTCATGATCTCAGGGTCCTGGGATCGAGTCCCGCATCGGGCTCTCTGCTCAGCAGCGAGTCTGCTTCCCTCTCTCTCTCTGCCTGCCTCTCTGTCTACTTGTGATCTCTGTCTGTCAGATAAATAAATAAAATCTTAAAAAAAAAAAAATAAATAAAAACTTAAAAAAAAAAAAAAGGAAAAAAATTCTGCAATGAAGTCCAAAAATCAAGAGGCAGATGGCTTGTTGCCTGCAAACAACATGCTACGGACTCAGAGTCGCTCAGTCTTTCATTGCTCTGCTGCTCTGCGCTCAAGGCCCACGCAGGAGACCCTCCCCTAGGTTTGCTTGGAAGTCTCGGGCGCCGAGGACTCCCGCAGAAGGTGGGGGATATAGGCGCGCGTGCGTGTGCGCGGCGCACGGGGCCCCGAGCCGCCGCCGGGAGATAGGGGCGGGGCTCGCGCCTGGGCGGACCGGGGCTGGGAATCCCCGCACAGGCCAGCGCTGGGGGAAGCAGAGCGTGTGTGGGCGCAGCCGGCCACTGCGCAGGCGCGGGCACGGTCCTCTCGGCCTGCGTGCGGCGTTGCAGGCTGGGCGCGCGCGCCCGTGGCGGGTTCCGCTCCCGACGGGCGGAGGGCTGCGCGCGCACAAGCAAGCAGGCCGTGACGTGCGCCGCGCTACGCCCGACGTCACGGGTCCGTGTGTAGTGGCAGCCCGCTGCCCTCAGCGGCGGCGCCTGACGAAAGTGGTGCGGCCGCTGGGTGCGGTGTTCAGGGGTCGAACGGCGTGCGGCGGCTGCGAGGGTGAGGACGACGACCGGCAGGCCCGGCACCTCCAACCGCGGAGTCGCCGCTCCTGCCCCTTCTTCGGCCTCTGGCGGCGCCCGGCCCACGGCTTCCTCCTTTCCTGCTCAGCTTCGCGCGGGCCTCGGGGCCGCGGCGGCTAGAAGTACCGAGGGGGAGCCGAAGGGCCCCGGTCAGCTGCGACCATCCACGCGTACTCCACCCCGCCCGGCGCGGGCTCCATGTGAAGGAGGGATCCGGCCCGCGCCAGACTCCTCGCGCGCCCCTCCGGCCCCGGGGGCCCGCGGCCTCCCCCGATAGGGGGGCGCGGTGACAGGCCGCGCGGGGGCGGAGGGGCGGGCTCGGAGGCAGCGGCTGCCCCTCCTCGGGCCTGCTGCTCCCTACGTCCCAGCGGAACGGCCGGTACGTGCCTGTGTTTGTGTGGGGCGGGGGCCGCGGCGGGCCTGTGCGCAGCTCCCCACGCGGGGATTTCGCTAGGTGGCTGTCCTCCGGGTGGAGAGATTTCGGGGGTCCCCGCATCTTGTCCTGAGCCCCAAGTCTGAGCGCAGTAGACTGCTGGCCTGTGTAGCTGTCAGACACGTACTCTGCAGGGATTTTAGAAGGAAGATTGCAGCTGCCCCCTGGGAGAAGAAGTGTTATATGCAGTAAGCGAAAAAGTGCTTGTCTTTGCACTGTCACATTGTGCTAATCTACTGATTGGGGAGGGGGGTGATTCTTCAAGCTTTAGGATTTCCCGTTCGGCCGGCAGTTGTCTTGCTTTTTCTGACTTCGTCTTCTCAGCACAATGAGGTCGGTACTTGTCTCCCCATTTCACAGATGAAAAATTGAGTCTCGGAGAGATTAGGGAATTTGCCCAAGGTCATGCAGCTGGTAATTCGGGAAGCCTTGATTCCCATATATGTATTTTCTGTAGGACTGTATTTTTGAGTCTTGGAAAAAATTGTGAGGAAAATGAGAATAGTTGGAGAGTTTCTTCCTAGGAGTAAATTCTAAACGTAGGTGGATGTAGTTTTCTTGTACTTAGGCTGTTCAGTGTGTTTTGCTGCAGCTTAGCCAAATCATTTTCTTGGCCTTTTTAAAAAAAAATTAAAAAAATTTTTTTTAAAATTTTTAAAGATTTTATTTATTTGTCAGAGAGAGAGAGAGAGGAGCGAGAGTGAGTACAAGCAGACAAGAGTGGCAGGCAGAGGCAGAGGGAGAAGCAGGCTCCCCGCCGAGCAAGGAGCCCTATGTGGGACTTGATCCGAGGACGCTGGGATCATGACCCGAGCCGAAGGCAGCTGCTTAACCAACTGAGCTACCCAGGTGTCCCTTTTAAATTACCTTTTTTTTTTTTTTTTAAAGATTTATTTATTTTGCAGACAGAGATCACAAGTAGGCAGAGAGGCAGGCAGAGAGAGAGGAGGAAGCAGGCTCCCCGCTGAGCAGAGAGCCCGATGCGGGGCTCGATCCCAGGACCCTGAGATCATGACCTGAGCTGAAGGCAGAGGGTTTAACCAGCTGAGCCACCCAGGCGCCCCCCTTTTAAATTACTTTTAAAAGGTGACGCCGGGCACCTTTACCCGTTTGCAGTAAAAAAAAAAAATTAACTTTTATTAAAAGAAGAAATGTAATAAAGACTATTTAATAATATTAAAAAAGGATGACACAAAAAAGAAATATAATTGGTAAAATGCATATTTCCTGAAAAGTTAAATTTTACTTGTGCAGTTTGTTCTTGACAAATACGGGGAACTCGCAGTTAGGTTATTAGCTTGAGATTTCCTTATTGCAAAACTTGTTGCTGAGTTCTGTGGCAATGGCTGAACATACTTAGTAATTGGTGCAGTCTTACGCAATATTTCTGAGTTGTCAAAATTAGTGTGCAGAGTATCGTAGAAAGTTATCTTGTAATGGTGTGATTTTTTTCCCTTTTATTGGTGTGTGGTCACTGATAAGTGCTTATAAACCCAAAATTGTCATTTTAGCATTGGCTTGTATTATTTCTTTGATTATGGTTAGGAAAAAAAATATTTCTCTTTATAGAAGGAAATATTAAGAGATTCCTTTGAATAGTGGAGGCTTAACGTATAGTTAGAAATGTTTAAGGAATGTATGCAATTACAGTACTCAAATTTTCTCCAGTATATTATCAGGTTTAAGAAAATTTGTAGTTGAATATTTTTGTATTGTCTGTGGAGAAAAGGTAAAATTATAGAGTCGACAAATGGTTAGTTCATAGATTGATTTGTTTGGTTAAAATGTGAACTATTTTGAGTCCTGTTGATTTATATTGAGTGTGATACCATTATAGAATGGTTATCTTGGCGTGATCTCCATGTGTCTCTTTTGAGAGAAGTAACTGTTAAAGGCTTATTTTTAAAAAATTGGATTACAGGGCGCCTGGGTGGCTCAGTGGGTTGGGCCGCTGCCTTCGGCTCGGTCATGATCTCGGGGTCCTGGGATCGGGTCCCGCATAGGGCTCTCTGCTCAGCAGAGAGCTGCCTGCCTCTCTATCTACTTGTGATCTCTCTCTGTCAAATAAATAAATAAAATCTTTAAAAAAAATTGGATTACATTATGGGCTGAGTCTATTAATGGATCTTTCATTTTTAGTTCACCTTGCTGCTACCAAAGTGGTAAACTGTGCTTAATAGATGCTGTGTTAAAATGAAGCCACATTAGGGTCCTGACAGCTTTGGTTTTGGGTTCATCTTTTTTTCCTTTGTAGAATTGGAGCTCTCTGGGCTCCTCAACACCCTCCCCCAACTTTTTTTTTTTATTATGAAGTAATTTCAAGCAGACAGGAAATTGATCCTCTAGATTCAGTATTGACATCTTGTGTTTGCTTTATCTGTAAATATGTGTGTATTATTTTTGGTTCCGCCATTTGAAACTAAGCTGTAAACATTATGACACTTTATCCCTAAATATGTCAGCATACATTTCCAAAGATGGACATTTCCTAACATAGTCAAAATACCATTATTGTTAATTTTTTTAGTTCATATTTTCATATAATCAGTAATTAGTTGATAGTTTCTTTTTTTTTTTTTTTAAAGATTTTATTTATTTATTTGACAGAGAGAGAGATCACAAGTAGGCAGAGAGGCAGGCAGAGAGAGAGGAGGAAGCAGTCTCCCTGCAGAGCAGAGAGCCCGATGCGGGGCTCGATCCCAGGACCCTGAGATCATGACCTGAGCTGAAGGCAGCGGCTTAATCCACTGAGCCACCCAGGCGCCCCCTTTTTTTTTTTTTTTTTAAGATTTTATTTATTTGACAGACAGAGATCACAAGCAGGCAGAGAGAGAGGAGAAAGCAGGCCTCCCGTGGAGTAGAGAGCCCGATATGGGGCTCGATCCCAGGACCCTGGGATCATGACCTGAGCTGAAGGCAGAGGCTTTAACTCACTGAGCCACCCAGGCGCCCCTAGTTGATAGTTTCTTAATTGATAATTCCTTAACAGAACCTAACATTCATATTTAAATCTCTCTATGTATACTGTTTGATCATTTATGTTTTTTTCACACCCCGTCACACCAGACCAAGATACAAGATTTATTCACTGCATTTGGTGGTTAAGTCTCTTTGATCTCTTTGAATCTAGAGCAGTTTCACCTCCCCCTTTTAAAAAAGTTGCTTTTTCTTTTCTTTTTTTTAAGATCAAGCCAGTGGTCTTATAAGAGTCACATTTTCTATTTGTCTGACACCCCCCCCCCATAGTGTCATTTAGTGTGCTCTGTTCCCCTGTATTAGTTAACTGCAAGCTAGTTTTAAAGGCTTGATTAATTTCAAATTAAATATTCTGGCCAAGAATAACCCTTAAGTGATACTGTGTAGTTCATATTCCTTCCCATCAGGTCATATACTGTCAAGTCCCATTATTTGTGATGCTGAGTTTGATCACTTGGTTATGGGGGTTAAGGTAAGGTTTATTTTCCCTGCTGCAGTTAGCAATCTGTGGCATGATAAATTAGCACTGTAGTGCTAGCTGTTCTCCAATAATCTGTCAGTGAATAGTTGCAGCATGTATTGCTGACTCTTGTTAGGCTAACTTTTGAATTTCAGTGCTAATCTTTTGTTGGTATATATATAGAAACAAAAATCACAGGAATTATAAAATATCCTACACAACTATATTAATCAGATTCTGATTTTGTGGGTTTTAAAAATTTTTACTCATTAATTAAAATTTATAAATTAACATTTTTAGTTGTGAATTCAAGGTATCTCCTGTTATGAATTAAAAAAAAAACAAAACTGGCTTCTGAAAAATGGGAAAAACTCAATGCCTCTCTTCCTGGACTCTCACTGAAGGAGTGTGTTTAAATTTTTCTTAGCCAATATTTGTTGACAGACAAAAATAACTAGAAATATAGTAAAGGAAGAATGGATTTACTAAAAACATTTTGAGAAAACTCTATTTTCTGGTATAATGCAAGGAGCACTGGATTGAGGGTCAGAAGATCTGAATTCTAATTGTAATTCTACCACTATGAAGTTTAAGAATTAAAATTTTTTTGACTTCACTCAGTGTTCTCATTTTGTAATGACCAAATTAGTAAACATTTATGAATTGCTTTTTATTGAAATATAATTGATACACAGTATCCTATTAGTTTGAGGTGTATATCATAGTTATTTAATATTTTTTACATTACAGAATGATCTCCACAATAACTATAGATACCATCTGTCACTTTACAAAGTTATTATATTGTAATTTTATTGGCTATATTCTCTGTGCAGTATATTACATTCCTGTGAGTTATTTATTTTATGAATACTGTGATTTCTGATAATGTGGTATGTTGGCTACATTTAGAGGTGAACCTCATTTTAATTAAGCCAGGTAGAAATAAATCAAATATATGTAATATAAAATTGAATTTATTTCCCAACTAATTAACTGACATTTAATAGGTTATTGGTTTTTTAAAAAGTTTTTTTTAGGTTACTGTTTTAGAGAAGTTTCGTAATAGGATTTACTTAAGTTACACATTTTCTTATTAAAAATATGATTTAGGGCACCTGTGTGGCCCAGTTGGTTAGATGCCCCAACTCTTGATTTCCTCTCTGGTTGTCTGCTTGGGAGTCTCTCTCTCTCCCCCTCGGCCTCTTCCTTTCCCCTCCCCCACAGCTGATGGGTGCTTGCAGGCACGAGTGCTCTCATCTCTCTCTCTAAAATAAATAGTCTCTTTAAAAAATATGATTTAATTCATTAAACAGTTTACATGAAGTTTTTTCACACCTTTTTTGTTAGTCAGGATGAACTGTATATATAGAAACGAAGAATCTTTCCCCTTATTCTCGAGTGTTGTGTGAGGTATAGCTTTCTATCTGTACACATACTTATGTTTATAAGAAACGTATCAGTATAGTTTTGTGTTTTTTGCCTTGTTCATCCCTGGGATTTATTGGGAATATTGGTTGACTGTATTTTTTATGATGTTAATCATGGATTGGCTTTGTATTTTGTATTGTTGTCAGTTTATTGTTACTAAACTCTTAGATTGTTGTTTAATTTTTTGGTTACGCTTTGTCTTCCCAACTGCCAAGACAGGGTAGAATCTTTGGAATTCTTTTCTCTGACTTGCACACTGCCTTTCTTCTAAGTGCTGAAGGGTGTTTTGTTTGAGATTCATAGTACCATTAATTTTATAAGCATTATGTGGTTTATAAACTTTGGGAGGGTTTTTTTTTTTTTTTTTAGATTTTATTTATTTATTAGACAGAGATCACAAGTAGGCCGAGAGGCAGGCAGAGAGAGAGGGGGAAGCAGGCTCCCCACTGAGCAGAGAGCCCGATGTGGGGCTTGATCCCAGGACCCTGAGACCATGACCTGAGTCGAAGGCAGAGGCCCCAACCCACTGAGCCACCCAGGCGCCCCAAACTTTGGGAGGTTTTTTTAAAGGTAATTTTCCCCATTTGTACAGTTAGTGATTTCTGTGGACTTTAATTAATAATTACTAATTAAAAAATAGGTTAAGATATGATTTTATCAGCATTCTTTGGTAATTCCCAAATTAGGTCCCCTCATCACCACTACCTCTGAATGCTCCTCAAGCACCCTGCACTTGCCTCTACCATGGTACTCACCACATTGTTCTATAATTATTTCCTTGTCCTCTACTAGGAAGTTAGCTCTTTCAAGGACAGAGGCAGTGTTTTGTTGATTTTGGTGCACCGAGATGCCTGGAGCCAAATGTTTATTGAATAAATACAGAATTGACAGACAGAAGGGACCTCTTTTCATAGTGTCCTAAGGTTCTTAAAAGGTGGTGCCTACCTTAATCACTGATCATTTACAAAAGGTTTCTTCTTAGTTTGTTGGTTGTTTTCTTTGTTCTCCTTTGTGGTATTGTTTATTTAGCAAATATAAGCATTTTCTACATTCTAGGCACTGATTTAAGATACTCAATCCCTGGTAACAACCCAGTGAATTAGTTACTATTATTATACTCCTATTATAGATTAGGGAATTGAAGCACAGAGATAGTAAGTAACTGGCCTATGTTCACACTTGTGCTTGGTGGAGGTGGAGCTTGAATGCAAGCAGCCTAGCTCCACTATCTGTGCTCTTAACAATCGCACCTTGTTGCCTCTCTGCTTTATCAGGGCAACCAGAAAATTAGATTTGCTCACCAGAGTACTGTCATTACCATTCATGGAGTGCCTACTATGTACCAGGATGGGGAGAACATTTTAGAAGACCTTGAAGAGGAGACAGTACTTGAAATGAGTTAACATTAGTAAACTCTACAGATTACTGATGGTGATTATGTTTATTGAAAAAAATTAAATATAGAAAACATAAAGAAGAAAAAATTAGTAATCAGTAAAGAGTTTGTACTTGGGAGTCAGATCTGAATGTGAGCTCTGCTGTTTATCCTTTCTATGCCTCATTTATGTGTAAAAGAGAGATAATGGTACTTACAGGTTTGTCATGAGGTTTAAAAGATAATATGTTTAGTATAGGGCCTTGCATATAAAAAAATCTCCCATAGTTCACTTAGGTTATGTCAATTTTAATGTATGTAGAAACCATTCTTTTTGATGTGATTAGGAATGGTGATGGTTTAATTTAAAAAAAAAATAAGGGGAATTAAAAATGACATTTTTACTTTAAATATTTTATTAAAAAAAAAACATGGATATGTAAAGAAGCCTGAGTTATGTGATCCATCTAGAATTGAATGATTATTCCTTTTTGTCTTTTACAGTTTATTTACCTCTGCTCACTTTAACAACAGTTTTTTGAAACTAGCCTTTGAGTTTTTCTAAACACTCAACTTCATTTTCATGGAAACAAAAACTGTCTTCACAGTCACAATTTCATTGGTTTATATAATATTTAAATTGTATAATTATAACATACATAAACATATTTGATTCTTGGTATGTTGATGAGTGCAGAAATGTACTGGTTTGATAAAAAATAAACTTAATTAATATTGAATGTGCCAATATTTTATCGGAAGACATTATAGAGAGGTAGAGAGTGTTGGTTAATTTGCCAAGCTGGTTTGTTAAGGAGGTTGGATAAGAAAATGTTGGTTCATTGCCTTCTATTTCTGAGTTCATGGATGTTATGTATTATACAGATATTTAAGTGAATAGAGAATGTAGACTGAAAGCTAATAGTCATAATACCTCAATTTTATCTCAGTTCTTCCACTTTTTTTTTCCCCCTAATCTGTGTCTATGTTTTTTCTTTGTATTATGGTTGTTTGGCAATGTGTATAGTTTTCAGGTTTCCATTCTCCATCCTTCATGTTTGTAGGTTTCCATTCTCCATCCTTCATGTTTGTCATAATTTCTCAGTATTTTCATCTCTATCATTTTACTTAGCATCCTAGGAGAGCTGCTTGTATTTGACCCAGTGTGGTTGCATAACCACATTCACAGTTCTGCTCTTTTGCCCTCCAATGTGTACTAAAAAATATTTTTCATCTAATGAGTATTTCTGTAGTTGAATTTCTATTATCTTGGTAATCCTTGGTCTTTCCCATTTTTCCCCCCACGCACATCCTTGTTTTGGTTCTGAGCCTGGTCTTTGCCTTAGCTTTTGTTTGTGTTTCATAAAGGCATGTCTTCTGGCGTTGAAGATACCACACAATTTTCTACAAATTTCAGACTGTATCTTGGGAGGAAGAAGTAACATTTGAATGTCTGTTACATGCCAGAAGCCTTACACACATTAATTTTACAGTAACCATGGTAGACCATATTCTGATTTTTACAGGCAAAGAAATTGAGGCTTAGAGGTGTTAAGAATCTTGTTCATATTTGGGGATTTTGCTTTGCTCTTCTAGTTAGAGCAAGGGTTCCTTAGCCTTTCTCAGCCTCCACATTGTTTACATGAAGCATTCTCCTTGGAAGTAGCTTCACTGCAATTTTCTGGGGGTAGGGCCAACATAATTTTTGGAAAATACACTCAACTACAGATACTATATTTACCTCTCATTCTTTATAATTGTTAAATCAGAGACTTCTGATAAATATTTGGGTAAATCTGAACGATTTCTTTGTATTAAGCGCAATTTTTAGTAGAATGAGAATAAACTGGTCCATTTTAAGTAAATGGTATAGGAAGTATGTTAATATTTTTGGTATCTAGGAGAAGTGATTTGAGAGAGTTTAATGCACTTGGTCAGAGAATTGATGAAATGGAATGAACATGAAGAATTTTCAGTCTAGTTTTTAAATTAAGTTTTAGACTATCATTCTGAATAGGCTATGAATAATAACCCTCAAAATCAGGGACTTAAAACAAAGGTTTTTTAAAATTTTTTTATTTTAAAGATTTTATTTATTTATTTGACAGATCACAAGTAGGCAGAGAGGGGGAAGCAGGCTCTCTGCTAAGCAGAGAGCCCGATGCAGGGCTCAATCCCAGGACCCTGAGATCATGACCCGAGCCGAAGGCAGAGGCTTAACCCCCTGAGCCACCCAGGTGCCCCCAAAGATTTATTTTTTGCTCATGGTGTGTGTTCCTAAGGGTCACTTGGACTGCTTCTGCTCAATAGTGTAATCCTTACTTTGAATCCCACTTTGAATCCTTATTTTGGGGTCTCACTTGCTAGCAGCTACTATCTGGAACATATCTGGTTGCTGTAAGTAAAGGAAAAATACACTGTAGTGTGTTTTTCCTTTACATTGTGCTTCCTGGGAAGGAAATTTTTTTTTTTTTTTTTTTTTTTTTTTTTTAATCCTTCTAGATTCTTTGGTAAATTGCCATGAGACTGATAAACTGAATTGAGTATGGGAGCCATATAAGAATATGAACCTACAGGTAGTCAGGCAGTTGAGGCTTATATGCTGTCCTGAGCAGAGGAGAAGGGGTAGGGGTCTGATGCTTCAAAGTGGGGGAGGAAGACAACAATTATGGGAGGATGGTAAGAGCAGATGTTTGGTAAAGATGTTTGCCATGCTTTGTCGAGACAGTGGGCCAGAGGGGAGGAATTTGATCTCCAGGTCCTGCTAGTTCCCTTGCAATTACCATGGCTCCCCATATTCTTTGCAGTTATCTCTGGTGATAGTTTAGATAGACTGGACCCTCTATCTAAATTCTTTTAGGCAGTTAAGGGGAGGTAAAAAGCTCTTCCTGAATCTTTTGGGCCTTGATTGACTTCAGTTCAAACTAATCCATATGCCAAAGTGGCATATTTGGAGGGGGCTTGTTCTGAACCTCTTCACACTCAATACTTTGACACGTCTTGTCACCAGAAATGTGTATGTGGGAGGGGTTTCCACACCTTTAACAATTCTGTAATACCAGCCAAAGATACTCTCAGATTCGACAGGTTAAGACTGCCTCCCTTCAGACCCAGTGGCAAGGCTAGGTAGTTGCCTGTGCTTCAGACCAGTGGGCTGTAAATCAGAGGTTTCCATCTTTGGGATTTTTGGGGTTCAGTAAATTTCTGAATTGAGAGTAACTCACAGAATTCTGGAAAATACTAGATTACTGGTTTATTATAAAAGGGTATAACCCAGAAGCAAGCAGATGGAAGAGATGCATAGGGCAATGTTTGGGGAAGGGAGGAGGCCATGGAGCTTCCATCTTTTCTTCCAGTGCCACTCTTCCAACATTTCTGGGTGTCTGCCAACCTGGAACTTCTCCAAACCCCATTCTCTTTGTTTTTTTTAAACTTTTTTTTTCTTTTTTTTTTTTTTTTAAAGATTTTATTTATTTATTTGACAGAGAGAGATCACAAGTAGACAGAGAGGCAGGCAGAGAGAGAGAGAGAGAGAGGGAAGCAGGCTCCCTGCTAAGCAGAGAGCCCGATGCGGGATCCCAGGATCCCGAGATCAGGACCTGAGCCGAAGGCAGTGGCCTAACCCACTGAGCCACCCAGGCGCCCCTCTCTTTGTTTTTTAATGGAGGCTTCTTACTTACTCACCTACTTACCTACTACCTACTTACCTACCTCAACTACATTTGTAGTTGACCTTAATCTTCTGCCCCCTTTCCCTCCCTAAAAGCCATGGCAAGGAGCTCAAAGTTCCAGTCCTCTAATCACATGGTTCCTCTTGGCAACCAGCTTCCATCACTAGGTGCTTTTCAAAAGTCATCTCATTAATATAAACTGAGGTGTGGCTTAAAGATGTTTGTTATGAACAAAAAAAGACATCTACATTATTCTAGCTACACTTATGATGAGTATATCATAAAGTACAACTTGTTGAATCACTGTATTATTCACCTGAAATTAAGGTAACATTGCAAGTCAACCATACTTCAAAAAAAAAAAAAAAAAAAAAAAAGACTTGGTTTTTCTGAGCTCTTTGCCAGAAATGGGGACAAAGACCAGGTACATATTTTCTTATTATGAATTACAATCTCACACCAGGACAGAAGAAAAAGAGAATGTGTGAAAGCATACTTTGGCTTTTAAAGCTTTTACCTGGGAGAAACATTCACCACTTCCACTCACATGTATTGGCCAGAAGTCTCATGGCTATATCTGAATTGCACAGGGTGGAAAAGTTCAATATTTCCAAATATCCAGAAGGAGAACATCAAGTATTTGTGAACATCCCTACCACAGAAGCAGTGCTGTGGAAAACTGTTCAAAAATTATTTTGGGGAAGGAGCCGATGGAAAAAGTATGAATTAATTTTTTTTTTAATAAGTTTTTGGGAACAGATCTATAGCTTAAAATGAAGTCAGTTTATAATTGCTTCTGTGCTGTTATTTAATAATTGCTGAATGTTCTCAAGTCATATTCTATTTTAGATTTGATCTAAAGATGCTTAATTATCATTATTTGATAAGTTTGTGATTACTGTAATTAAGTTTGACTGACTTGGCTGCATTTTAGTGGTATTTGTGGAAGGTTTTTTTTTTTTTTTCTTAAGATTTATTAATTTATTTTAGAGAGAGCATGTGCAGGAGGGGTTGTGGAGGGGCAGAGGAAGAGAGAATCTCAAGCAGAGTCTGAGCTGAGCATGGAGCCTGACATGGGGCTTGATCCCTGGACCCTGCAATCACTACCTAAGCCTAAAATTAAGAGTGGGATGCTTAATTGACTGATCCACTCAGGTGCTGCTCCCTTTTTTTTTAAAGTAGGCCCCATGCCCAGCATGGAGGCCCATGTGGGGCTTGAACTCGTGACCCTAAGATCAAGATCTGAGCTGAAATCAAGAGTCAGAGGCTTGGGGCACCTGGGTGGCTCAGTCTCGGATCATGGTCTCAGGGTCCTGGGATCGAGCCCCGCATCAGGCTCTCTGCTCAGCAGGGAGCCTGCTTCCCTCTCTCTCTGCCTACTTGTGATCTCTATCAAATAAATAAATAAAATCTTAAAAAAAAAAAAGTCAGAGGCTTAATTGACTGAGCCACCCAGGCACCCCTGTGGAGTTTTAATACAAAATGTTTTTTTGTTTTGTTTTGTTTTAATACAACAGGAAATGAGACTGATGTTTCTGATTTAAGGAGAGATTAACATCATGATTCATGTAATGGCTTTAATATATTTTGAAATCAATTTGGGCATTTGAAAATAGCCTGTGGACTCCTTTTTAAAATTAGTAATAGGGCGCCTGGGTGGCTCAGTGGGTTAAGCCGCTGCCTTCGGCTCAGGTCATGATCTCAGGGTCCTGGGATCGAGTCCCGCATCAGGCTCTCTGCTCAGCAGTGAGCCTGCTTCCCTCTCTCTCTCTCTGCCTGGCTCTCTGTCTACTTGTGATCGCTCTCTGTCAAATAAAAAAATAAATAAATAAAATAAATGTTAAAATTAGTAATATTTTATTGTATAATATGACATATTTTATATATAGTTTGATGTACTCTTCTTAATATTTCTTAATATATAAGAAGAGTACATCAATATACTCTTCTTAATATATAAGAATATATGAGTATATTGATGTACTCTTCTTATATATTGTATAATATGACATATTTTATATATAGTTTGATGTACTCTTCTTAATATGTAAGAAGAGTACATCAAACTATATATAAAATTCCTGAGTTGCTTAGAACTAAAAGGAAACAAAAGATGTAGAAGGTAGCCCAGTCTTAGTGTTGATAAAAATCTGCTCTGAGAGATAGTATGATGTTAACCATCTAGTCTGTAAGCAGTACATGGCTGCATTCTAACAATTTCACCCCTAAACCCACCTTGTCCCTGTTTATATTCTTGTCTCATGATTTGGGAAAGGGAAGATTAGTTATACGTTCTGAGACCATGTAATGCGTATTATTAATTAGTATTACAGAGTTTGCCTGTATTCGTGGACTGTTGCATACTGCCTTGCTGTTGAGAGATTTACTCAGAGAAGTGCCAGAGGGATTTCTTGCTAGAGTTTTCCTGAAGGGAGTACCACAAACTATATTCCATACTGTTTGTTGAACACTGATGGAGGTAGGAAAGCCAAGTTCAGTCTCAAATCTGACATTAATTATAAATAGACTGTGACAGAGGGCTTCGACATTTCTGAATTTGAAAAAGTTGCCCTAGGTGCTTTCTTAAGGACCTGACTAGCCTGTGAAACCCATAACATAATAGAAAATAGTAGAGAATCAAGAGATTGAAGTTCTTCTGCTTGAGGGGGTTGTTAAGATATCTTGACAGTTGTCCAAGGAAGATTTGTTATAGGGCAGCATCTGGAGCATAAAGAGCTCTGTTTAAGTCTGACTAATTTGTCAGAATGAGATCTCTTAAAGTTATGTTATAGCTGGATACCTTGCGTTGGACTTGACGTGTAGTAGGTTTTCAGTAAAATGCTTCTTGAAAGAGTGAATGAATAACTTCAGAACTAATGTGATAGAAATCAGAATCTGTGGACAGTTTAGTGATAAAATCCAGCGTAGTAAACACTGATCCCTAGAAAATAACAAAGAACTGAATTATTTTAATGTTACGAATAGGGAACCAGGACTTTGGAAATACTGTAGCTGAAAAGGGAGGGAAGACCTTTTTGGAAAGGGGGCAGAAAAGTATTGGGAAAAATTGTACATTCAGTCTTTAATGCCCACTAGAAATTTTTAAATAATTTGTGGACATATTGGGATAAGCCCAAAATGATTACAGAAAAGAAAAAAAAAAGAAGCTTCCCTCCTTCCCAGTGGAAAAAGCATTCGGGACAAACCACACATCAACAAATATTTTTCTTCTCAGAATCCTTCCATATCCTTGTTCTTTGTTTCTCCATCTTCACATCTCCGACCAGAGCATAGACATACCTTAAGTGTTCTTAGCTTATTTTGTTGCTAGTTAATAAATTGATACTAATATGTTATTCTGATACCCACTCTAGTTGGTTTCTGTCATTTAAATCTTGCTTTTTTTGTAAATGGAGGATCAAGCAGGGAGATACGGTTTCTTTTTCTTTTTTAAAAATATTTTATTTGAGAGTGAGAGAGAGCATGAGCTCTTGAGCATGGGGGTGGGGATACAGAGGGCAAGGGAGAAGCAGGCTCCCTGCTGAAGAGGGAGTCTTGACTCAGGGCTCAATCCCAGGACCCTGGGATCATGACCTGAGCTGAAGGCAGACACTTAACTAACTGAGCCACCTATGTACGTCATGATTTCTTTAGAATAAGGGACACTTCAGCTTGTTTGGAAGCAAGGATGGGCAGTTTAGAACTATAAAAGAAGGCTTGGTGATTCGGCGGCTCAGTCTTTAGGCATCTGCTTTCTGCTTGGGTCATGATCCCAGGGTCCTGGGATTGAGCCCCACTTTGGGCTCCCTGCTTGGTGGGAAGCCTGCTTCTCCCACCTCCTCTCCCGTTGCTTGTGTTCCCTCTCTTCCTGTGTCTCTATCAAATAAATAAAATCTTAAAAAAAAAATAAAAGAAGGCTTGATTAGAAGCTGTGAAAAGACCAAGTGACCTAGATTTGGTTATGCAGGAAGATTTCAGAAGGAAAGTTTGCAGAGATTTCTTGGTCATTGAATTGGGAGGAGGCTTGGGGCAGCTGGCTGGCTCAGTTGGTGGAACATGTGACTCTTTTCTTTTAATTTAAATTCAGTTAATTAACAGTGTATTATTAGTTTCAAAGGTAGAATTCAGTGATTCATCAGTCTTACATAATATACAGTGTTCATTACATCAAGCATGTGATTCATGATCTTGGGGTTGTGAGTTCAAGCCCCACGTTGGTTATAGAGATTACTTAAAAATATCTAAATGGGAGGAGGTTCAAGTAGTTGCATTAGTTAGGGTTTAGTCAGGGAAGGAGAAGTGCTGTTATTAGGGAATAAGAGATTTATGAAAGGAGTAAAACCTTACACGGTTGTGGGAGAAACTCAGAAAGCAGAGTCTGTAAGGGGGAATTGGCAGATCAAAATCAGTCATCAGCTTTCTTTAGCAGTGGTACAATGGGTAAGTGAGAGTGTAGATAAATCTGAGGAGTCTGGTATGCCAGGTGGTGGAGGAGAACCATACAGGAGAGCTGGTGGAAAGTCTGTGGAAAGCTGTTGCCTCTGCATAGCTACCTCTTCTGTGGTTTCCAGTCAGGTTTTTGGTGGTGGACCTGTGGGTGCTGTTTGGTCAGCAAGGTGCAATCAGGAAGAGGTGTATGCAGAGCAGGGGAGAGCAGACACATGGTGGGATCTGCTGGCACCTCTGTACCCGTTTATCTAACCCTGATCTTCAGAGTAATTTCCTCCTCTGGCCAACTCTAACCTGGAGCCATATGGGAAGAGGATTCTGGGAAATGTAGTTTAAACTTAACCAGGTTGGCATAATACAAACTGCCACAGCAGGTGATTGGGGGGTGGGTGGGAAACTACAGTGGGGGCTGTGATATTTTATAGATCTAGGTTCATTCTGCTATAAGAGAGCAAGTTCTTTAAATTCTCCAAGCCTTTTTCCATCTCTCTGAAGTGGGGAGATAACATCTACCTTATGGGGGTGTTCTGAAGATTAAATAAAATGTTTAAAAGCATTTAGCAGAGTGTAAGCACAGTGCAAGCTATTATAACAGTAGCTTTTATTAAGAGTAGTAATTAGTAGTGAGAAGGGAAAAGTATATTTTGAAAAGGGAGGGGAGAAGTGCAGGGAAGAGAGATGGATGGTGAGAAGAATAAAGTAGAAGACATGGTTCCTGTATTTCAGCATGTTGTATGTAGTCTGGCTGCAGGGACACATGTACACACATAGACGAGTTAGGAAGCTATAATAGGAAGTAATATCCTTTAAGGAGGATGGTTCTTTGTCGTGGTGAGTGGAGAGATAGCAAGTGCTGCCATGCTAGTGTATTTAGGTTAAGTGGTAATGTATGTGAAATGCCTAGCATACTTAAAAAAAAAAAAAAAGAAGAAATGCCTAGCATACTATCAGTACAGAGAGGATAATTATTTTCCACTTCTGTTGTTTATAGAGGGAAAGATGACCAGGTGAGGGCGATGGGGAAGGTTTAAACTGAGTCTCTAAAAGATGGTTTGGACAGGTAGGAAAAAGGGAGGAAGATTTCAGAAGATATAAAAAGCGTCAATAAGACATGTAGCCCTTCATTAGCACAACTCAGTACCTGTTGATTCCTACTGTTTGTTTTTGGTAGTCTGTTTGCAATTTCTAGAGATTGTCTCTGTTTGTTCCTGCTTGAGTCAGTTCCTTACCTCTAGGCTATCAGTTTAGTGAGGGCTGTGGGACCACACTGTGCTAGTTTGGTGACACTTAGTAATTCAGTGGGTGATTGGAGGCAGGGATGGTCAAGGGCAAGTTTCCAAAAAAAGACTACTGTGATGGGTGAATAACTTTAATCAATCTCTTTGTTGTGTTTCCTATTTCCCTGTTATAATTCTACCTTGTTCTTTTTTTTTTTTTTTTTTTTAAAGAAAGACAACACAAGCAGGGTGGGGTTGTTGTTGTGGTGGGCAGGGAGGGGGAGAGAGAATCTTTTTTTTTTTTTTTAAGATAGATTTATGTATTTGACAGAGATCACAAGCAGGCAGAGAGGCAGACAGAGAGCGAGGAGGAAGCAGGCCTCCCGCTGAGCAGAGAGACCAACTCGATCCCAGGATCCTGGGATCATGACCTGAGCCGAAGGCAGAGGCTTTAACCCACTGAGCCACCCAGGTGCCCCGGGGAGAGAGAATCTTAACACAGAGTTTGACGTGGGTTTGAGCTCAGGACCCTGAGATCATAACCTGAGCCGAAACCAAGAGTCTGGACTCTTAACTGCGTTCCCCAGGCGCCCAGTAATTCTACCTTGTCCTCTTCAGTTCCTCAAACTAAGCATTTTAATCTTGTTTCATACAATTAATATTTGTTTAGGTTTACCACATTTGCCAGGTTTTTTGTTTTTTTGGTTTGTTTTTGCTAGCATTTGTTCTCTTGGAATCACTTTCTTTTTTCTTGAAGTATACCCTTAATTAAGGATCTTTTGGTGGTAAATTATAATTGTTAGAAATCGTTAGCTCTTGTTCTTGAATGATATTTTAGTTGTGCATGAAAATTAGAATTGGCAGTTATTTTTCCCTCAACATTTTGAAGATACCATTCCATTTAGTTTCTGCCCTATAATCAGACATGGAAGGCTGTATGGAGGTTTTATTAATGATAATGTATTTTATTGTGTCGTTAGTATATTACTGACTTTTGAATGGAAATATTTGTGTTTGTTTTCTTTTTCTTACTGTTTTAATTTAAAAATTCATCGAGTAGTGGGGTGCCTGGGTGGCTCAGTTGGTTGGGTGTCCAGATTGTGGTTTTGGCTGAGGTCATGATCTCAGGGTCAGGCAGTTGAGCCTGGTAATGGGCTCCAGGCTTGGTGGTTGAGTTGGCTTGGGATTCTTTTGCTCTGCTTCTCCCTTTGCCCCTTTCCTGCATGTGTACCCTCTCTCAAATAAGTAAATAATTTTTTAAAAAAGATTTACTTATTTATCTGAGAGAGTGCATATGTGCATGGGAGCAAGGGCGGGGCAGAGGGAGAAGAGAGAGAATCCCTAGCATACTCTGGCTAAGTGTGCAGCCTGACCCAGGGCTTGATTCTGCAGCTCACAAGATCACAACCTGAACCGAAACCAGAATAGGTTGCCCAGCTGACTGAGCCACCCAGGTGCCCCTAAATAAATCTTTAGAAAAATAATTCACTGGGGCACCTGAGTGGCTTAATTGGTTGGGCGACTCCCTTCAGCTCAAGTCATGATCCTGGAGTCTGGGGATCAAGTCCTGCATCGGGCTTCTTGTCCAGCGGGGAGTCTACTTCTCCCTCTGACTTTACCCCCTCATGCTCACCCTCTCTCATTCTCTCTCAGATGAGTAAATAAAATCTTTAAAAAAAATAATTCACTGAATATTTATCGAAAATCTTAGGAATGTCAAAGGGATGAGTATAATAAGCCTTTAAGCAGTTTTTGTAAAAAAGATTTTATTTATTTGTTTGACAGCAAGAGAGGGAACACAAGCAGGGGTAGTGGGAAAGGGAGAAGCAGGCTTCCCACTGAACAGGGAGCCTGATGTGGGGCTCGATTCCAGAACCCTGAGATCATGACCTGAGCCAAAGGCAGAGGCTTACGGAGCCACCCAGGTGCCCCACCTTTAAGCAGTAATACAGTTTTAGTTGTTTACATGCACAATTTCTAAAATGTTTGCCTACCTTCTCTGTTTTAGCACTGAATATATAGATAAACTGGTCATTATTTCTATAATTATGGAGCTTCATTTTGGTGAAAGTAAGGCAGACACTATAGGGTGACTATACAATTTATTATCCATATACTATGTTACCTTTTTTTTTTTTTAAAGATTTTATTTATTTATTTATTTGACAGATCAGAAGTAGGCAGAGAGAGAGAGTGGGGGAAGCAGGCTCCCTGCTGAGCAGAGAGCCCAATGTGGGGCTGGATCCCAGGACCCTGGGATCATGACCTGAGCCGAAGGCAGAGGCTTTAACCCACTGAACCACCCAGGCGCCCCTACTATGCTACTTTTGAGAGTGGAAGGAGACTGTGTTGTTAATTATCCTGGGGTGGGGCGCCTGGGTGGCTCAGTCATGAGGTGTCTGCCTTGGGCTGGGGTCATTGTCCTGGGGTCCTGGGATTGAGCCCTGCATCAGGTTCCCTTGCTCAGCAGGCAGCCTGCTTCTCCCTCTGCTTGTGCTCTGTCAAATAAATGAATAAAATATTTTTAAAAAATATCCTGGGGCAACAAATAAACTGGGGCTGTCCTTAGCAAACTGCGATGTATGGTTTACTCTACCTATATGCAGATGAGTACATTACAGGCAATATGTACAAAGTATCATGAGAATGTTATAAATAATAAAATAAATATTGAATACAAAAATATAAGTAGTAGTATGTAAATATCCAAATACTGAAGTTATATTTAATTAATGACAGCAGTAACACTTTTGATTTCCTAGTAATGAAGCCTACCTTGATGTCAGCTTAGCCCAATGAAAATATGACAAAAGCCACATTTGGCAAAAATTTTTAAGAAATCTCAAAATTGGGGGCGCCTGGGTGGCTCAGTGGATTAAAGCCTCTGCCTTCGGCTCAGATCATGGTCCCAGGGTCCTGGGATCAAGCCCCACAAGGGGCTCTCTGCTCAGCAGGGAGCCTGCTTCCTCCTCTCTCCCTGCCTGCCTCTCTGACTAGTTGCAGTCTCTGTCTAGCAAATAAATAAATAAAATCTTAAAAAAAAAAAAAATCTCAAAATTGGATAGATAGGAGACCATGCCCAGAAATGGAGGAACATGGGGTGCAAGTGCTCATAGTGGCAATTAAGTTAACTAGAGAAGGTTTTCTGAATAAGTTGTTCTGAGATGCATATTAGTAGGAACTCTTTTTTTTTTTTTTTTAATTTTTTTTTTCCATTTTATTTATTTTTTCAGCGTAACAGTATTCATTCTTTTTGCACAACACCCAGTGCTCCATGCAAAACGTGCCCTCCCCATTACCCACCACCTGTTCCCCCAACCTCCCACCCCTGACCCTTCAAAACCCTCAGGTTGTTTTTCAGAGTCCATAGTCTCTTATGGTTCGCCTCCCCTCCCCAATGTCCATAGCCCGCTCCCCCTCTCCCAATCCCACCTCCCCCCAGCAACCCCCAGTTTTTTTTTTTTTTTTTAAGATTTTATTTTTTATTTATTTGACAGAGAGAGAGATCACAAGTAGGCAGAGAGGCAGGCAGAGAGAGAGGAGAAAGCAGGCTTCCCGCAGAGCAGAGAGCCCGATGCGGGGCTCGATCCCAGGATCCTGAGATCATGACCTGAGCCGAAGGCAGCGGCCTAATCCACTGAGCCATCCAGGCGCCCCCATATTAGTAGGAACTCTTAAAGAGAAGGGAGAGATGGGCATTCAGGGGACAGGCAGAAGCCTGGTACCAGGAGGTGGGATCTGTCAAGTCATTTGGGAAAGGCAGGTAGTTTGGATTGACTAAGATATGTGCTGTGTCATGTAGTTTTAAGGAGAGTAAGATTTGAGATTAGTTTATTTAAGGTATTGCTATGGGCTTGCCATATACAAAGTGCTTTTAGGTCCTGTGGGAGATATGAAGATATGTATGTAATATTTCTTGTCCTCAAGGAACTTATTGTAATGAAGACACAGCCAGGTGCCCACATACAGCCTTTTTACAAAGCATGAAACAAAAGGGATTATGGGAATTAATTTGATTTAAATATCTAGCCTTGGGGTTTTATGTTGGAGTTTGAGAGGTACTATGTTTGATATTACTTGGGAATTTTGATTTATATGATAAGCAACAAAGTGTTCAGCTCCTATTAGCAGAATGAGTATGTTTGTTTGTTTGTTTGTTTATTTATTTATGTATTTGACAGACAGAGATTACAAGTAGAGAGGCAGGCAGAGAGAGAGGAAGGGAAGCAGGCTCCCTGCCGAGCACAGAGCTCGATGTGGGGCTCGATCCCAGGACCCTGGGATCATGACCTGAGCTGAAGGCAGAGGCTTTAACTCACTGAGCCACCCAGGCGCCCCAGAGAATGAGTATGTTTGATATAATCCTATTTTGACCATAACCCTGGTCGTGATTTTATTATACCACTGTTAAAGTATTTGCCTTTCTAAGCTTTGGAAAAATTTTAGAATTTTAAAAAGACATCTCATCCTTTTCATAATTCAGGTGATCAGTGAGGGGAGCATACACAGTAGGCGTGTATTAAAAGTTGAACAAATGAACAAATGAGAGACAATATAATGTAGCATGTAAGAGTGAGTGGATTCTGAACAAGATTGTCTGGGCTCCAGTGTTGAACTTTCTGTTTTATTATTTTTTGGGTGTTTACTGTGCTCTGGTATTTTTCTGGTAAGTGCTGTACAAATAGTTGATTCAAAACTTACAGTAATCATATGAAGTGGGTATAGTTACTTTCCCCATTTTACATTTAAGGAAATGGGCACCACGAGCCATTATTATTATTATTATTTTGTCAGTGAACCATTGAGTAATATTTTTGGAAAATCAGTTACTAGTCTTTTCTTTCTAGTGCCTGATAGAAATATCAGGGAATGACAGCCAGGATGCAAATTATCTTATCTACATTAGCCTGTAGTGATTTGAGAAAAGCTTGAATTCATTAGGGTATTGATTTAAGAGTTAACTTTGCTGGAGGCGCCTGGGTGGCTCAGTGGGTTAAAGCCTCTGCCTTCGGCTCAGGTCATGATCCCAGGGTCCTGGGATCCAGCCCCGCATCGGGCTCTCTGTTCAGCAGGGAGCCTGCTTCCCTTCCTCTCTCTCTGCCTGCCTCTCTGCCTACTTGTGATCTCTGTCAAATAAATAAATAAAACCTTTAAAAAGAAACTAATAATTAAAAAAAAAGTTTTTGTATTATAGATGAGGAAAGTAAGAGAGTATGAGTCATTTGCCTAATGTCACACAGCTAGTGAGTGGCAGATGCAGATTTCAAACCCAGGGAATTTGGGCTCTGCAGTTTGAGGTCTTAACCACTGTGCTTGCTGTTTTTTTTTTTTTTTTTCTTCCGTTCTTTCCTCTTTGTAGTTTTATTTTTATTTAAATTATAGTTAGTTAACATACAGTGTAGTATTAGTTTCAGGAGTAGAGATTAAATTATTCATCACTTACATACAACATGCAGTGCTCATCAAAACAAGGGTCCTTAGGGCACCTGGATGGTTCAGTCAGTTAAGCTTCTGCCTTGGGCTCAGGTCATGATCCCAGGGTCCTGGGATCCAGCCCCATGTAGGGCTCCCTGCTCAGGGGGGAGCCTGCTTCTTCCTCTAGCCCCCCTACTCTGATCTCTCAGCCTACAAATAAATAAATAAAATCTTTAAAAAAAAGTGTCCATAATTCCCATCAAACATTTAACCCATCCTCCTGCCCACCTTCCCTCCAGCATCTCTTAGTTTGTTTTCTGTAGTTAAGAGTCTCTTTTATGGTTTGCCTCTTTATCCTTTTTTTCTCTTATGTTCATCTATTTTGTTTCTTAAATTGCACAGAAGTGAAATCGTATGGTATTTGTCTTTCTCATAGTTTGCTTAGTGGCAAGTTCTTTTTATGCTGAGTAATACTCCATTGTGTGTGTATTATATATATATATATAATATATATATTATGTGAGTGTGTGTGTATATATATATAAAACGCCACATCATCTTTATTCATTCATCGGCCAGTGGACATTTGGGCTCTTTCTGATTTGGCTATTGTTGATAATGCTGTTATAAACTTTGGGTTGCAAATACCCCTTCTAATCTGTATTTTTGTATCCTTTGGGTAAATACCTAGTAGTGCAGTTGCTGGATCCTAGGGCAGTTCTATTTTTAATTTTTTTGAGGAACCTCCGTAGTGTTTCCTAGGGTGGCTGCACCAGTTTGCATTCCCACCAGCAGTGTAAGAGGGTTCCCCTTTCTCCGCATCCTTGCCAACACCTTTTGTTTCCTGTGTTAATTTTAGCCATTCTGTCAGGTGTGAGGTGATACCTCATTATAGTTTTGATTTGTATTTCCTGGAAGATGAGCGATACTAAGTATCTTCATGTGTCTGTTAGCCATCTGTATGTCTTCTTTGGCAAAATGTTCTTGGGGTGCCTGGGTGGCTCAGTGGGTTAAGCCTCTACCTTCAGCTCAGGTCATGATCTCAGGGTCCTGGGATAGAGCCACACATCAGGCTCTCTGCTCAGCAGGGAGCCTGCTTCCCCCTCCTCTCTCTGCCTTCCACTCTGCCTACTTGCGATCTCTCTCTCTCTGTCAAATTCATAGGTAAAATTAAAAAAAAAAAAAAAAAAAGAAAAATATTCTTCTGCCGGTTTTCAAATTAGATTATTTGCTTTTTGGGTGTTGCCTTAGATCAGTTCTTTATAGATTTTGAATGCTAACCCTTTATCAGACCTGTCATTTGCAAATATTTTCTCCCATTCCATAGTTGGCCTTTTAGTTTTGTTGCTTCCTTCACTGTGCTTTTTATGTTGATGTAGTCCCAATAGTTTATTTTTGCTTTTGTTCCCTTAACTCAGGAGACACACCTAGTAAGAAGTTGCTACTGCTGATGGCAAAGAGGTTACTGCCTGTGCTCTTTAGGACTTTAATTGTTTCCTGTCTCACATTTAGGTCTTTCATCCAATTTGAATTTATTTTTGTGTATAGTATTTTTGTGTAGGACATAAGCATGTGGTCCAGTTTCATTTTTTTGTGTGTTGCCATCCAGTTTTCCCAACACCATTTGTTGAAAAGACTTTTTCCGTTGGATATTCTTTCCTGCTTTGTTGAAGATTAGTGACCATAGGGTTGTGGGTCCACTTCTGGGTTTTCTATTCTGTCTCATTGATCTCTGCTGTTTTTATTTTTATATGGAGCATGACCCACTGAGAGATTAAATGTGTTTGAAGTAATGTTAGAGATAACAGATATATTCAGTTTTTGTATAATACTTTAAAAAGAAAAATCAGGGGTGCCTGGGTGGCTCAGTGGGTTAAAGCCTCTGCCTTCGGCCCAGGTCATGATATCAGGGTCCTGGGATCGAGCCCCGCATGGGCTCTCTGCTCAGCAGGGAGCCTGCTTCCCTTCCTCTCTCTCTCTGCCTGCCTCTCTGCCTAGTTGTGATTTCTGTCTGTCAAATAAATAAAATATTAAAAAAAAAAAAAAGAAATGGCTGATATTAGTCCAGTTTATTAAAAAAAAAAAGAAATAAAAAGAAAAATCAGGAGTGCCTAGGTGACTCAGTCGTTTAAATGTTTGACTTCAGCTGAGGTCATGGTCTCAGGGTCCTGGGATTGAGCCCCATGAAAGGCTCTTCACTCAGCAGGGAGTCTACTTGTTCCTCTCCCTCTGCCCCTCCCTCTATTTGTACATGCATGCTCTTTCTTTCAAATAAATAAAATCTTTTAAAAAAATTTAAAAAGGAGAAAAATCAGAATTTGCTAATTTCCTAAAAATTGATATGCATTCAGAATGGCCATGTTTTGCACTGAGATCCCTATGTGATTCTAAAACATTCTACTGTAATACTGTGCTTCCCAAGGAGATGTGAAAACTCATACTCGATTTGCCAAATAAACTACAGAGTCTTTTGAAATATCAATTCAAGAAATGATAAAACATTTTAACTAAAAAATCCTTCAGAACTTGTTAAGAGGAAGGAAGCAAATCCTAAGTTTATACTTAGTTTATATTAAGTTTATACTTAGTTTATGGTAATTATCATGTCAACAGAGACTGCCTGATGGAAATTAGACTTTATCTTTTAAAGATGTGCAGGCCTGTTTATAAATGATTAGCATTGTATATGAGGCGTGATCATTTGACCAATTTGAAATTAAATATGAGTTGTGGCGAATAAGTTATCATTAAGAATTAACCATTTATTGCATCTAGGTAAATACTGCTTTCTTTAATCGTTCTGGGAGACTATTGTCATATTACTTAAATGTTTTGGGAACACTTTTAAAATTCTCTTTAAATTTGAATTTTATATGGTTTCAAGTAGATTTTATGGTACAAAGTTCAAAAAATTTGAAAAGATACACAGTGAAAGTCTTCCTCCCCAGCCATCCGGTCCTTCTTAATCAGAGGTGACCAATATTACTAGGGAAAATCCTTTTTAAAAACTGTGTTTAGAATTTTTGAATACTTGCATTTAGGATATATCTGACCAATGATGGCCAATTTTATTTTTTAGAGTTAGAATTCATTTATAGTCAGGCAAATGGGCTACCAGTCTGAGTAATATTTTTAAAAATCAGAGGTAGTGAGATTCCTGGTATGACATAAATTGGCTTAGTCATGGTCAGAGTTGCAGTGCTTATGTGTTATAGAATAAAATTTTTGTAGCTTGATTGAGATATTGACATAAATTTGACACATTTCAAATTACCTACATATTTCAAATTTGCACATTTGAAATATGTAGGTAAATTTGGACATATGTATATACCTGTGAAACTGTCACTCTTATTGTGATTGTGAACGTATCTATCACCCCCAAAAGTGTCTCTCTTGTTTTAAAATATTTTCTTTATTCTTTTAAGATTTTATTTGCCAGAGAGAGAGATAGAGCACACAAGTAGGGGGAGCAACAGGCAGAGGGAGAAGCAGGCTCCCCGCTGAGCAAGGAGCCCCATGTGGGACTTGATCCCACCATTCTGGGATCACGATTTGAGCAGAAGACAGCCACATAACTCACTGAGCCACCCAGGGTTCCCACCCACCAAAGTTTCTTCACGCCCTTTTGTAATCCCATCGCTGTCTTGCTTCTCTCCATTATCCCTAAGTAACCTTTGGTCTGCTTTTTGTTGCTATAAGTTAACTATTCACTTTGTGATGGACATTTGAGTTTCCAGTTTGGGGCTATTACACATAAAGTTGCTGTGAACATTTGTGTACTAGTATTGTGTAGACATAGGCTTTCAGTTTTTCTTTTGAGTAAATACCATTTCTTGAATGGGTGGATTGTAGCAAATTGCCAAACTCTTTTCTGAAGTGGTTGTACCATTTGACATTCTTACACCAGTGTGAACATTTTAGTCGCAAAGCATCCTCATCAGCACTTTAGATTGCCTATTTCTTTGAATCTCACCATGGTTTTTCTCCCTGCCTTCTTTCCAAAGATGGAAAGGTGGGAATTTTACCTTTTTTTTTTTTTTGGAGCAGTAAAATTGAGGGTAAAGTACAGAGTTCCCATCCCCTCACTCACCGCCTCCTAGTTCTCCTATTTATTAACATGTTGCATTAGTGTGACACATTTGTTATAATCAGTGAGCCTATATTGATAACATTATTATTAACTAAAGTATAGTTTACATTAGGGTTCATTCCCTGTGTTGAATATTGTGTGGGTCTTCACAAATGTATCATGACACATACCTACCATTATTACAGTTTCATGCTGTAATGTGAACAGTTTCACTGCCCTATAAATCTGTGGTTCACCTATTCATCCCTGCCTCCTGTCTCCTGAACTATGGTAGCCACTGACCCTTTTATTGTCTCTGTAGTTTTGCCTTTTCCAGAATGTAATATTCTTGGAATCAGTCATACAGTAGCCTTTTCACATTGGCTTCTTTCACTTAGCAGTATGCCTTTGAGGTTCCTCTATGTCTTTTTGTGGCTTGATAGCTCTTCTTCTTTTTTTTTAAATCACTAAATATTCCATCTTTTGGACATCCCATGGTTGGTTTCTCCATTAACCTATTGGGGAACATCTTGGTTGCTTGAAAGTTTTGGCTATGAATCAAGTTGCTGTAAATGTCCGTGTGCAGGTTTTTGTGTGAACATAGTTTTCATCTCCTTTGGGAAAATACTAGGAAGCATGCTCACTGGGTTGTATGGTAAGAGTATGTTCACTTTCATAGGAAATTGCCAGACTGGGCGCCTGGGAGGCTCAGTTGCTTAAGCGTCTGCCTTTGGCTCTGGTCATGGTCCCAGGATCCTGGGATGGAGCCCCTAGTCGGGCTCCCTCCTTACTGCAGAGCCTGCTTCTCCCTCTTCCTCTGCCCCTCCCACCCTGCTGGTGCACATGGTCTCTCTCTCTCAATTTAAATAAATAAAATCTAAAATAAACCTGCCAAACTGTTTTTTAAAGTGACTTTACTATTTGACATTCTCAGAGGTGGTATTGTGAGCATGTTAGTTGTATAGCAACTTTTCCAGCACCTCAGATGCCCAGTTTTTGTTTTTTTTTTTTTTAAGATTTTATTTATTTATTTATTTGACAGAGAGAGAGATCACAAGTAGGCAGAGAGGCAGGTAGAGAGGAGGAAGCAGGCTCCCTGCGGAGCAGAGAGCCCGATGCGGGGCTCGATCCCAGGACCCTGAGATCATGACCTGAGCCGAAGGCAGCGGCTTAATCCACTGAGCCACCCAGGTGCCCCCAGATGCCCAGTTTTTTGGAATCTCATTGTGGTTTTGATTTGCATTTCCTTAAAGACTAATGATGTTGAGCATCTTTCATGTGTGTATTTGCCATCTCTGTCTTTTTTGGTGAAATATATGGCTGAATTTCCTACCCTTTTCTTCATTTGGTTGTTTGTATTTTTTAGTGGGTTTTAATAGTATTTTAATATTCTACTTACAAGTTCTTTGTTGGATACAGTTTTATACATATATTCTCTTTCTGGGGCTTGCATTTTCATTTTCTTCATAGTATCTTTTGAAGAATAAAAGTTTCTAATTTTGATGAAGTTCAGTGCATTTTTTCCTTTAAAATTTATATTGTTGCTCTTCAGAGAAAATGAAATCTTGGGGCATCTGGGTGGCTTAGTTGGTTAAGCGTCTGCCTTTAGCTTAGGTCATGATCCCAGAGTCCTGGGATCAAGCCCTACATTGGGCTTCTTGCTCAGTGGGGATCCTGCTTCTCCCTCTCTGCCTGCCTGCCACTGTTGCTGCTTGTTCTCTCTCTTTCTCACTCTCTGTCAAATAAATAAAAAATATTTAAAAAAAAAAAAGATCTTTGCCAAACTCAAGGTTGCAAAATTTTTTTCTAGTGGTTTTGTAGTTTTAGTTCTTATATTCAGATGTACGATCTATTCTGAATTAATTTTTGTATATGTGAAAGGGCTGAGGTATCCAATTGTTCTGCCACCATTTATTGCAAAGATTTTTCTTTCCCCATTGAATAACTCTCTAGCACCTTGTCATTGAGCTATAATTCACATGTACAGTTCACTCATTTGAAGTGTATAAAATTCGTTGTTGTTTTTTTTTAAGATTTTATTTATTTGACAGACAGAGATCACAGTAGGCAGAGAGAGAGAGGGGGAAGCAGGCTCCCCGCTGAGCACAGTGCCTGATGCGGGACTCGATCCCAGGACCCTGGGATCATGACCTGAGCCAAAGGCAGAGAGGCTTTAACCCACTGAGCCACCCAGGTGCCCAATTCATTGATTTTTAGTAATATTCATAGAGCTGTGCAACCAGAATTGCAATCAGTTTTAGAACATTTTCATCATAACAGAAAAACACTTTGTACTCTTTCACCGTTAACCCCAGTTCTCTCATCTTCCTAGCCCTGGACAACTACTTTCTGGCTCTGTAGCTATGCATATTCTGGGCATTTCATTATAAGTGAAATTGTATGATTTGTGGTCTTTCGTGATTGGTTTCTTTGACTTAGCATAATGTTTTCTGGGTTCATCCATGTTGTCTGATGTATCAGTACTTCCATTTCTTTTTATGACTGAATAATACTCCATTTTGTGGATATAACACATGTTTATTCATTCATCAGTTGAGGGACATTTGGGTTGGAACATTTACTTACAAATTCTTGTATGGACATATGTTTTCAGTTCTTTGGGGTAGTAATTGCTGGACCCTGTGTTTAACCTTTTTAGGAACTGTTGGGCTATTTTCCAAAGTGACTGCACCAATTTAAATTTCTGCTGGAAGTGTGTGAATGTTCCAGTTTTTGCACATCCTTGTCAATACTTGTTATTGTTTTTTATTATAACCATCCCGGGGTATGTGAAGTGGCACATGATTGTATTTTGGTTTGCTCTGCCCTGATAGCTGGTGATGTAGAGCATATTTTCATATATTTATTGGCCATATCTGCAACTTCTTCAGGATCCTTTGAGCTTTAAAAAAGGGGGTCTTTTTTTTATTAGTGAATTATAAGAGTTCTTTATATATTCTAGATATAAGTCCTTTATTATGTATATTCTTTTTGCAAATTCTTTTCCCTTTCTGTGGATTTTCTTTTCACTTAAAAAAACAACTTTATTTTGGGTGTTTTGGAGGAGAGTTGTTTCCTAATCTACATTTTCAAGTAAGAGAAGTTTAGAGTATTAGGCTAGTTTTAATCAAATACATTAACTCTACTGTAAAAGTTAAAATTTTATCAGTATGTTAGATAAGCATTTAAAAAATGCCTCTATAAGAGATGGTATAGCATTGTAATAAAGAATAAGGATCTAGAGTCAAAACAAATGGGGTTTGATTTCAGCTTCCTTACGATAGCTTCAGGACCCTGGGTATACACTATAAGCATTAAACATCTCCATTTTCTTTTTCTTTGTTTCTTTCTTATTTTTTATTGAGATATAATGGACATATAACATTATATTCCAGGTGTACAACTTAAAGTTTTGATATTTGTATATATTGTGAAATGACAATAAATCTAGTTAACATCCATCAACACACAGAATTTTTTTTTTCTGGTGATGTTCACTTTTAAGATCCAGTCTCAGCAACTTTCAAATGTACAATGCAGTATTAGTAAATATGGTCACCATGCTGTACATTATATCCCCAGGATTTATTTGTTTTATAACTAAAATTTTGTACTTTTTGGCCACTCTTACTCATTTCACTCACCTTTCAACTTTCTAGCCCCCAGCATCCATCAGTCTGTTTTCTGTACCTGTGAGCTTGGTTTTTTCATGTTTTCTTCCTTTGGATTTTGTAGATTCCACATATAGGTGAGATCATATGCATTTGTCTTTCTCTGACCTCAAGATAATGCCCTCAGGGTCCATCTGTGTTGTTGCAAATAGCAAGATTTCATTTTTTTTTTAAGATTTTATTTATTTATTTGACAGACAGAGAGAGAGCTCAAGTAGGCAGAGAGGCAGGCAGAGAGAGAGAGGAGGAAGCAGACTTCTTGCCGAGCAGAGAGCCCAATGTGGGGCTCGATCCCAGGACCCTGGGATCATGACCTGAGCCGAAGGCAGAGACTTTAATCCACTGAGCCACCCAGGCGCCCAAGATTTCATTCTTTTAAATGACTGAGTAATATTCCCGTGTGTGTGTGTGTGTGTGTGTGTGTGTGTGTGTGTGTGTGTGAGAGAGAGAGAGAGAGAGAGAGAGAGAGAGAGATCTTTATCCATTCAACTATCAAGGGACAGTTAGGTTGCTTCGTATCTTGGCTATTACAAGTAAATAATGCTGTAATAGATATAGGGATGCATATATCTTTTCAAGTTAGTGTTTTTATTTTCTTCAGGTAAATCTGCAGAAGTAGAATTATTGGATCATATGGTATTTCTATTTTTACATTTTTTTGAAGAACTTATATATTGTTTCCCATAGTGGCTATACCACTTTACACGTTTACATTCCCATCAAAAGTACACCAGGGTTCCCTTTTCTCCACATCCTTGCCAACACTTGTTATTTTTTGTCTATTTGATGATAGCTGTTCTAACAGGTATGAGTCGATATCTCATTGTGGTTTTGATTTGCATTTTCTTGCTGATTAGTAATGTTGAGGATCTTTCCCTGTGTCTGTTGGCCATCTGTATTTCTTTTTTTTTTTAAGATTTTATTTTTATTTATTTATTTGACAGAGAGAGATCACAAGTAGGCAGAGAGGCAAGCAGAGAGAGAGAGGGAAGCAGGCTCCCTGCCGAGCAGAGAGCCCGACGAGTGGCTCCATCCAGGACCCTGAGACCACGACCTGAGCCGAAGGCAGAGGCTCAACCCACTGAGCCACCCAGGTGCCCCTGTATTTCTTCTTTGGAACAATATTCACCCACATTTATAAGTTCCTTAGTCCCTTATCAATACATGATTTGTAAATATTTTTCTCTTTTGGTAGGTTGCCTTTTCATTTTGTTGGTTTCCTTTGCTGTGCATCTTTTCATTTACTTGATGGTATCCATTGGAACACAAAAGTCTTTACTTTTTTGTTTTTTTTTTTAAGTCTTCTGATGAAATCTTACATATTATTTTTTCATTTGTTGCTTGTACTTTTGGTGTCATGTCTAAGAAACGATTACTTAGCCCAAGGTCATAGATTTACTGCTATGTTCTTTTCTGAGAATTATCCAGTTGTAGCTCTTATTACATTTATGTCTTTGATCCATTTTGAGTTAATTTTTGTACATGTCAAGGCAAGGGCTTAACTTCATTCTTTTGGGGGCGCCTGGGTGGCTCAGTGGGTTAAAGCCTCTGCCTTCGGCTCAGGTCATGATCCCAGGATCGTGGGATTGAGCCCCGCATCCGGCTCTCTGCTCAGCGGGGAGCCTGCTTCCTCCTCTCTCTCTCTCTCTCTCTGCCTGCCTCTCTGCCTACTTGTGATCTCTGTCAAATAAATAAATAAAATCTTAAAAAAAAAAGAAAACTTCATTCTTTTGTAAGTGACTATCTAGTTTTCTCAATACCATTTATTGAAAAGACTATTCTTTTCTCATTGAGTCATTTAGAACCCCTTTGTCATTTGCCTTGTTTTTGATCTTGAGGAAAGCATTCAGTCTTCCATCAGTGAAACAGATGTTGGCTGTTTTTTTAGATGCCTTTATCAGGTTGAGGAAGGTTCTTTTTATTCTTTGCTAGGAATCTTTTTTTTTTTTTTTTAATTGGGAACGGGTGTTCAGTTTTGTCAAGTGCATTTTTTCGTGTCTGTTGAGATGATGGTTTTTCTTTTCTTAGTTTGCTAATATAGTGAGTTACATTGATTTATTTTCCAGTGTAAACCAACTCTGCATTCCTGGAATACTGTTTGTCTTGATATATTATTATTTCAAGTGTGCATGGATCCAGTTTGCTAAAACTTAGTTATATATTTTTGCATCTGTGATAATGAGGTATATTGGTGTTCCCCCCCTTTTTTTTACATCTTTTATTTTATTTTTTAAAGATTTTATTTACTTGTTGGAGAGAGAGAATGAGAGAGGGATCAGTGGTAGGGGGAGGAGCAGAGGGAGAAGGACAAGCAGTCTCCACGCTGAGCACAGAGCCTGATGTAGGGCTTAATCCCATGACCTGGAGACCATGACCTGAGCTGAAATCAAGAGTTGGACACTCAACCAACTGAGCCATCCAGGCACCCCACATTTACCTTTTTAAAGAGATTTTTAAAATAGGAGAAACTCCCCCCCCCCCCCAAAGATTTAATTTATTTGAGAGGGAGAGAGCACAAGTAGGCAGAGCAGCAGGCAGAGAGGGAGAAGTAGGCTCTCTGCCAAGCAGGGAGCC
Source organism: Meles meles (assembly GCF_922984935.1). Classification (NCBI taxonomy): domain Eukaryota; kingdom Metazoa; phylum Chordata; class Mammalia; order Carnivora; family Mustelidae; genus Meles; species Meles meles. The sequence goes on along the minus strand of NC_060074.1, from coordinate 112,277,725 downwards.
CCCCGTGGGGCTTGATCCCAGTACCTGGGATCATGACCTGAGCCAAAGGTGGCCGCTTAATTGAGCCTCCCAGGTGCCCTTTTTTTTTTTTTTTTTTTTTTTTAATGTTATGTTAGTCACCATATACTACGTCATTAGTTTTTGGTGTAGTGTTCCAGGATTCGCTGTTTACGTATAACACCAATGCTCCATGGAGTATGTGCCCTCCTTAATACCCATTACTGGGCCAACCCATCCCCTCACTTTTCTCCCCTCTAAAACCCTCAGTTTGTTTCTCAGAGTCCATAGTCTCTCATGGTTCATCTTCCCCTCCGATTTACCCCCCTTCGGTTTTCCCTTCCTTCTTGTAACGTCCTCCATGCTATCCTTATGTTCCACAAGTAAGTGAAACTGCATGATAATTGACTTTCTCTGCTTGACTATTTCACTTAGCATAATCTCCTCCAGTCCCATCCCTGTTGCTGTAAAAGTTGAGTATTCATCCTTTCTGATGGCTGAGTAATATTCCATTGTATATATGGACCACATCTTCTCTGTTGAAGGGCATCTTGACTCTTTCCACAGTTTGGCTATTGTGAAGTTTGCACTATGCACACTGGGGTGCATATGGCCCTTCTTTTCACTACATCTGTATATTTGGGGTAAATACCCAGTAGTGTAATTGCTGGGTCATAGGGTAGCTAGTCTCTTTTAATTTTTTGAGGAATCTCCAAGGAAAAACTTTTTTTTTTTTTTTTTAAATATTTTATTTATTTATTTGACAGAGAGAGAGGTCACAAGTAGGCAGAGAGGCAGGCAGAGAGAGAGGGAGAAACAGGCTCGCCACTGAGCAGAGAGCCCGATGCGGGGCTCGATCCCAGGACCCTGAGATCATGACCTGAGCCGAAGGCAGAGGCTTAAACCACTGAGCCACCCAGGCGCAAAAAGACTTTATTTATTGATTTATTTGACAGAGAGATAGAGAGCACAAGTAGGTAGAGTGGCAGGCAGAGCGAGAGGGAGAAGCAGGCTCTCCTCTGAGCAGGGAGCCCAATGTGGGGCTCGATCCCAGGACCCTGAGATCATGACCTGAGCCGAAGGCAGATGCTTAACTGACTGAGCCACCCAGGCGCCCTGGAAAAACATTTCTTTATGTATATTTACATAGTTAACCATTTCCTGTGGTCTTCATTTCTTTGTGTTGTGCCTGACTTATATTTGATGGCATTATCCTTTTCCCTTAGAGACTCCCAGGGAGTCTCCCTGACTCCCTTTAACTTTTTTTGCCTTATGGAGCAAATTTTGTGGTGATTTCCTTCAAATTTTTTTTTTTAATCTGCAAAAGTCTTTTTTTTTTTCTTTATTTTTGAAAAGTATGTTTTTGGGTCTAGAATTTTAGGTTGATTTTTTTTTTTTTTTCAGGGCAGACGGTCCCTAAAGTTTTACTTATGATATTTTGACTTTATGAGTAGTTTGAAAATGATATACATTCAGTAGAAACTGTCTTTTGGTATTTGAATTTTCATGTTTTCCCAAGCTAGTGATATATAGTACAGTAAATACTCTCTTAATACTGGTCAGCCAGCCACAACTCCTGGTCAGCCACACGACTGTGAGAGTAAGCAACCAGTACACTCACAGCCATTGTGTATGTACAGCCATTCTGGTTTTCACTTTCAGTACATTATTTAATAAATTACCTGAGATATACAACACTATTTTTATAAAATAGGCTTTGTGTTAGATGATTTTATCAAACTGTAAGCTAATTAATGTAAGTATTCTGAGCATATGTGAGGGAGGCTACACCAGGTTACGTTGTTTGGTAGGTTAGGTATATTAAGTGCATTTTTGACTTACAGTGTTTTCAACTTAATGATGTATTTATAGGAACATAATCCCATTGTAAGATGAGGGTGATCTGTATTTTAAAGATGTTGTTCCCCTGTCTTCTGGCTTATACAGAAGTCTGCTGTCATCATTGTTTCCATGTATATAATGTGTCTTTTAAGTAATTTGATTGTGATTTACTTTGGTATAGTATTCTTCAGATTTCTTGTGTTTGGAGTTTGTTGAGATTTTCGGATCTGTAAGTTTAAAGTGTCCATCAGTTTTGGAATGGTTTTGATATTTCTTCAGATACACTTTGCGTCTTGCCCTGCTCTCATTTAAAGATATTGGTTACATGTTTCTTAGGCTGCTTCCATTTTTTTTTTTTTTTAAGCATTCATTGATGTTCTCCATTTTCTCCCCACTCTTTTTACCTTTTAATTTTTCAAAATAATCTTTTGGTTATGTCTTTACTAATTTTCCCCCCACTGTTTGATATACTACTGTTAATCCCCTTCACTGTATTTTTTGATCTTAAACATATTTCTCATCTATAAAAATTCTGTTAAAAAAGCAACCTTCTTGGGGTGCCTGGGTGGCTCAGTCATTTAAGTGTCCAACTCTTGATTTGGGCTCAGTGGTGATCTCCGTTTCCTGGGACAGAGCCTCTCTGTGTGCTCTGTGCTCAGTGGGGGGTCTGCTTGATATTCTCTCCCTCTCCCTTTGCCCGTCCCCCAACTCATGCTCTTTCTAAAGTAAATAAATCTTAGATACATAAATAAGTAGTTATCTTCCTTGTGTGTACTTTTTTTCTTTAAAGATTTTATTTATTTGACAGAGATCACAAGTAGGCAGAGAGGCAGGCAGAGAGAGAGGAAGGGAAGCAGTCTCCCTGCCGAGCAGAGAGCCCGATGTGGGGCTCAATCCCAGGACCCTGGGATCATGACCTGAGCTGAAGGCAGAGGCCCTAACCCACTGATCCACCCAGGCGCCCCCTCCTTGTGTGTACTTAACATCTTTTCTCTCTTTAAACATGTGGTATGTAGCTATGACAATTATTTTAATGACTTTATCATCTGTGTTATTTCTGGATCTATTTGTATTGATTGATTTAATCATGTTTTTCTCCTTTCTGTACTAGGTACTTTTTGATTTGATATTGCAGATTTATGAATTTTACCTTCATGGCCCCTGCAGTTTTGTGTTCTTATAAATATTCTTTGTTCTGGGATTTAGGTAAGTTATTTAGAAACAGGTCCTTTTGTGGTTTTTTTTTTTTTTTGTTATTTATTTATTTGACAGAGAGATTAGAAGTAGGCAGAGAGGCAGGCAGAGAGAGCAGGATAAGCAGGCTCCCCGCTGAGCAGAGAGCCCAGTGCGGGGCTCGATCCCGGGACCCTGGGATCATGACCCGAGCTGAAGGCAGAGTTTTAACTCACTGAGCCACCCAGGCACCCCTTGTTTTTAACTTTTAAGCTTGTTAGGTGGCACCAGAGCAGCAATTAGTTCATCACAAAATTTTTCCATTGTTGAGGCCAAACCCTTTAGAATACTTTGTCCAGTACCCTGTGAATTATAAGGTTTTCCAATCTGACAGTCTGACAGTTTTATGAGGGAATTCCTTATGTAAACGGTAAAATCAGGGAGTGATTGCCCAGAGCCTCATCTTCTCAATATCTCAGTATATCAGGGAATATATTCGGCTTTGTGTAATAAATACAAAGGGTTACCAAATTAATTTTTTGATATAATCAGCCTGGAGATTGGGGGAAGTAATCAAAGCCCTTTTTAGCTTATTGCTTGCCATCCTTAGCATATGGCCCTGGATTGAAATTTCAGATTATTTTCTGTAATTTGAAATGTGAAGGTGAGCTACAGATTGGAGATAAAGATTTGAGAGTTATTAACTTATAGGTAGTGGTTGTTGTAATCAAAGGAAAAGATGATGTTGCTTCAGTAGAGCCAATAGAATGAAAAGAGCAATAGTGTGAGAATGGAACCTCAAATAACACTGATATTTAACATCCAGATAATGGAGGAAGGGATTCTAAAGAAGACAGGTGAGATGTGGGGAATGGGGGATAGGAGATGGAGAATCAGAGTGTATTGCTGTGAATATTTATGTTTTCAGCTACCAGCTTTTTTTTTTTTTTTTTAAGATTTTTATTTTCTTATTTTGAGAGAGAGCGAGCGTGAGCAGAGGGGAGGAGCAGAGGAGCAGCAGCAGACTCCCCACTGAGCAGGGAACCTGAGGCAGGACTCCATCCCAGGATCCTGGGACCATGACCTGAGCCTAAGGCAGACGTTTAAGTGACTGAGCCACACAGGCACCCTAGCCGCCTTCTTCTTTTTTTTTTTTTTAATTTATTTAAATGTATCTTTTTTTTTTTTTAAATATTTTATTTATTTATTTGACAGAGAGCGATCACAAGTAGGCAGAGAGGCAGGCAGAGAGAGGGGGGAAGCAGGCTCCCCGCTGAGCAGAGAGCCCGATGCGGGGCTTGATCCCAGGACCCTGAAACCATGACCTGAGCTGAAGGCAGAGGCTTAACCCACTGAGCCACCCAGGCGCCCCAAGCCTTCTTTTTTGAGAGGAATCATCCAGTAGTGTCATTTAATGTAACTTTTATTGTAGTAGAACATAATGACAAGAAGTAGGGAGTCAGTTACATCTCCATAAAACCAGGGTGAAGGTGGTGCAGATTGGAAAGACAAGATTATGTATGGGCATGTAACTTCTGGCAAGGAGTGTTGAGTTTATTCAAGATTTGATGAGAAACTACTGAAAAGTTCTAAGCAGAGAGAGAATTAACATGCTCTGATTTATTTTTTCCTGTTTTGTTTTTTAATTAAGACCTTTTGTTAGAGCAGTTTTAGTTCCACAGCCAAATTAAAGGGAAAGTACAGAGATTTCACACATTCTTTCTGTCCCTGAACCCCTTATGCATAGTCTCTTCCATTATCAACATCTCCTACCAGTTTGGTACATTTGTTAAAATTGATGAATCTAGATTGATACCTCATTATCACTCAAGTTCATAGGTTATATTTGGGATTAAAATCGCTCCTAGTGTTATACATTCTCTGGATTTGGACAAGTACATAATAACTTGTATCCATTTTGATGGTGGCTCTTATATAGCTCTCTCCCTGCCCCTCTTCTTCCAACTCTGGGAATCACTGATTTTTTTTTTTTTTTTTTTGGTCACCAGTGATTTTTTTACTGTCTTTAGATTTTTGCCTTTTTCAGAATATCATACAGTTGGACTCCTATAGTAGCCTTTTAGATTGGTTTCTTTTACTTAATAATACAAATTTAAGATTTCTTCATGTCTTTTCATGGCTTGATAGCTCATTTCTTTTAACAGTGAAGCGTAGTCAGTTGTCTGAATGTGTTACAATTTATTATCCGCTGGCTTTTATCCAGTCCTGGATGGGATGTTGTGTGAGTGCTTGGGGTGAAAACAGCCTGGTTAGACAGGAAGTGTTTGCAGTAATTTGTACAAGAGATGATCATGAGTTGGAATAGAATGGTGGTGGCAGAGATACATAATTTTAAGGAAAAGCTAACAGGATTTGGAATGTAGAGTGAGAGAATGGTAGGAATTAAGGATATTCCAAGATTTTTGTCTTGAGCAACTGGAAAAACAGTGTTGTTTTTTCCCCCCCCCCCTTCTATTTTTGACGCAATGGAGAAGAGAGAAGACTGGAAATGAAATGGTAATGTTTGTGTTTTTTTCAACTTTGTTCTTGTTTTGAATTTTTTTTTCTTTAGAAATAATTTTAAGCTCTGGAAGTTGCAAAAATGATTATAAAGAAGTTTCTTTTCTGACCATTTGAGAGTGAGTTGCCGACATATGAGGCCTCATCATTGTAGAATACTAGTTTGTAATTGGTATCAACAAGGTAATTTCCTTCCTTCCTCTTTTTTTTTAAAAAATTTTAAAGATTTTATTTATTTGTCAGAGAGAGAGAGCACAGGAGGGAGGAGGGAGAAGCAGGCTCCCACTGAGCAGAGAGCCCAATGTGGGACTTAATCTCAGGGATCATGACCTAAACCGAAAGCAGATTGTTAACTGAGTGAACCACTCAGGTTCCCAACAAGGTCGTTTTCTTACATACCCAGAATATATCCATCAAAATCAGAAAGTTAACATTGACAGAGTAGTATCATCTAATTCACAGAATACATTCATAGTTGGGTAGTATCAAATAATACCCTTTTTGGCAAAATAATTCAATCTAGAATCTTATTTTGTGTTTTATTGTTATAACTGGTGTTTTTCCATCTGGAACAGTCCCTCCATTATCCTTGACTTTCGTGATCTTGGCAGTTTTGAAGTTTATAGAGCAGTCAATTTTAAGAATATTTCTCAATTGGAATTTGTCTAATAATGATTCCCCATGGTTCAGTTGAGGTTATTTTATTTTGGCAGAAGCATCACAGAGGTGAATATTCTTCTCAGTGCATCTTGTCAGGTGGTAAATGACTTTAATTTGCCTATTTCTGGTGATTGTAGTATTGATCAGTTCACTAAGCCTTCTGCCAAGTTTCTACACTAAAAATCGTTAACATTTGGGGGGAAGGTATTTTGAGACTAAGTATTTCATTCTTCATCACACTTTTACACACGAGTTTCAGCACTCAATGATTTTTCTTGGCTGAATTATTACTATTATTGCCAAATGGTGATTTCATAATTTCATTATATTATATAATTTATTAGTTTACATTCAAGCACCCATACTTTGAGTGTCAAAAAAAAAAAGAGAAAAGTTCCTCTTATCCCATTTATTTATTTGTTTTCAAAATAATGTTTTTGTGGACTCATGGATACCTTTTTTATTCAGTGGTTGCAATCTTTCATTTTGTTTCTCTCTTCAAACTGGTTCCTGTGGCCTTTTGACATGTCCCATGACTCTCTATCCTTCCCTTCTGACACAGTAAGATATTCCAGGCTTATCTTGTAGTTACCTGATTCATACCTGAGAATAACATTTTCAAGGAGCCTTGGTACCTCTTAGTGGAAATTGGTATTTAGAAACCAGCATCTAGCAGGCGTACATCTTGAGAGTACGATGTTAGTGCTCCCAAGTCTCAGTAGACAAAACTATAAAACATGTATAGGTGCAAATGTGTGTGTGTGTTTGTGTGTATGTACATCTGTATCTGTTTCTTTATACACACATATTTTTAAAAAAACATTATTTCATAATGAAACCTCTAATCCCAGTCTAGTACCACAGGGTTCATTTCTGCTTCACCCCTTTCCATATTTTCAAGAGCCCAAAGGACATTAGGTAGGACATCTGTTGGGGGCGGGATGTGTGGTACAGCTGCAGCCTAGCATGATACTATAATTTTTCCTCTTATCACTCCTTTATCTATGTTTAACATGGTTTTACATATTTTAGTTCCATTTAACTCTGTATATTAAAAATTTTTGAGACTTTGCTTTTTGGCTGTGGATTATTTTGAAGTATAGTTTTATTTCTAGATATTTGGAGATCTTTCTGTTGTCTTTCTATTTTTATTTGCTTATATTATGATCAGGGGACATAATTTGTATAACTTAAGTTTTTAAAAAAATTTTTTTTAAATGTGTTGAGACTTACTTTGTGGCCCAGGATATGGCCTAAGTCCATCTTGGTGAATGTTCCATGGGTGCTTGAATATATATTTTGTATTGGGTGAAATGGGGTGTGTGTGTGTGTGTGTGTGTGTGTATGTGTGTTAGCTTTAGACAATCATGTTTCTTTTTTTTTTTTTAAAGATTTTATTTATTTATTTGACAGCGAGAGAGAGAGATCACAAGTCGGCAGAGAGGCAGGCAGAGAGAGAGAGAGGGAAGCAGGCTCCCTGCCAAACAGAGAGCCCGACGCGGGACTCGATCCCAGGACCCTGAGACCATGACCTGAGCTGAAGGCAGCGGCTTAACCCACTGAGCCCCCAGGCGCCCTAGACAATCATGTTTCTTAAGGAGCTTCATAGAATTAAAAAACATTTTAGGGATGCCTGGTGGCTCAGTCGTTTAAGTGTCTGCCTTTGGCGCACATCACGATTCCAGGATCCTGAGATTGAATTCTGCATCAGGCTCCCTTCTCAGTTCGGAGCCTGCTTCTCCCTCTGACTGCTGCTTCCCCTGCTTGTGTGCACTCACTCTCTCTTTCTCTGACAAATAAATAAATAAAATTTTACAACAAAAATATTTAATCTTTTAAACTTATCCTTGTATTTACCATTTCTAGTGTTCTTAATTTTGTTTACTGGATTTGATATTAGGTGTAGGCTTTTCTTATATGATCTTTATTAAGTTTAGGAAGTTTCCTCTTACCGCTACTTTCTTGAGTGTTTTTATCGTGAAAAGGTGTTGAATTTTGTCAGATGCTTTTTCTGTATGACATGAGGATATCTTGTGTTTTCTCCCCTGTATTATGTTAGTGACATATTAAATAGATTTTTTGTATGTTGAACTGTCCTTGCCTTTCAGTAATCAATCCCACTGGTTATGGTGTATAATCCTCTTAATATGCTGCTGAATTTGGTCTGCTAGTACTTTGTTGAGGAATTTTTCATCAGTATTCATAAGGAGTAATTGGTCTATAGTTTTCTTGTAATGTCTGTCTCGCTTTGGTATTAGGGTACTGTTGGCCTTATCCAATGAGTAAGGAAGTACTCCTTACTCTTCAATTTTTTGGAAGAATGTTTCAGAATTTGGAAGAATTGTGTCAGAAGAAACAGTCTGTCAGTGTTTGATAAAATTCATTAGTGGAACCATCTGGTCCTCGGCTTTTCTTGTTGGGGGCTTTATGATTACTGGTTCAGTAGCTTTATTGATCATAGGTCTGTTCAGATTTTCTCTTCATTATTCAGCCTTGGTAGATTTTATGTTTTTAGAAATTTGTCCATTTCACTAGGTTATACAGTTTTTCATGTACAGTTCGTACTGCTCCCACGTTTTTTATTTCGGTTTTTTTCCCTTTTTCATTTCTGATTTTAGTTTATTTAGTTTATTTGAATCTTTTGTATTTTTCTTGGTCTTAGCTAAAGGTTTGTCTTTTAAAGAACCAACTCTTGGTTTTATTGATTTTCTTTATTGTTTTTCTTTTTTCTAGTTTTATCTCTTGTCTAACCTTTATTATTTCTTTGCTTCTATAAGGTTTACATTTAGTTTGTTTTTATTTTACTAATTAAGATGTACAGTTAGGGTTTTTTTTTAATTCAACTAGCCAACATATAGCACATCATTAGTTTCACATGTAGAGTTCAGTAATTAGTCATTTGCATATAACACCCAGTGCTCTTCGCATCATGCATTACTCCATTCCCTCATCCACCTCCCCTTCAGCAACTCTCAGTTTGTTTCCTATAGTTACGAGTCTCTCATGGTTTGTTTCCCTCTCTGATTTGTTCCCATTCAGTTTTCCCTCCCTTCCCCTATGATCCTCTGCACTATTTCTTATATTCCACATATGAGTGAAACCATATAATTGTCTTTCTCTGATTGACTTACTTTGCTCGGCATCATACCCTCCAGTTCCATCTATGTCGATGTAAATGGTAAGATTTCAACCTTTTGATGGCTGAGTAATGTTCTTCTGTGTGTGTGTGTATTGTGTATACTGTATCTTCTTTATCCATTCATCTGTCACTGGACATCTGGGAGAATTCATACAGGAATTCAGCAATGTTGGCAGGAATATAAAGTTAATGCACAGAAATCAGTTGCATTTCTATATACTGATGAGACAGAAGAAAGAAAAATTAAGGAATCAATGCTATTTACAATTGCACCAAAATCATAAGATACCTAGGAATAAACCTGATCAAAGAGGTAAAGGATCCATATTCTAAAAACTACAGAACACTTACGGAAGAAATTGAGGAAGACACAAAGAAATGGAAAAACATTCCATGCTCATGGATTGGAAGAATATTGTTAAATGTTAAATATTGTTAAATGTTGTTAAAATGTCTGTGCTACTCAGAGCAATCTATACTTTCAGTGCAACCCCTATCAAAATACCATCAACATTTTTCACAGAGCTGGAACAAATAATCCTAAAATTTGTGTGGAATCACAAAAGACCCCAATAGCCAGGGGAATGTTGAAAAAGAAAACTAAAGCTGGTGACATCACAATTCCGGACTTCAAGCGCTATTACAAAGCTGTAATCATCAAGACAGTGTGGTACTGGCACAAAAACAGACACATAGATAGTGGAACAGAATAAAAAACCCAGAAATGGACCCTCAGCTCTATGGGCAAACTAAGCTTTGACAAATCAGGGAAGAATATCCAATAGAAAAAGAGTCTCTTCAACAAATGGTGTTGGGAAAATTGGACAGCCACGTGTAGAAGAATGGAACTGGACCATTTCCTTACACCATATACAAAGATAAACTCAAAATGGATGAAAGACCTAAATGTGAGACAGGAATCCATCAAAAGCCTGGAGAACACAGGCAGCAACCTGTTTGACCTCAGCCGTAGCAACTTCTTGTTGGACTTGTCTCCAAAGGCAAGGGAAACAAAAGCAAAAATGAACTATTGGGACTTCATCAAGATAAAAACTTTGCACAGCAAAAGAAACAGTCAACAAAACTAGTTAGGTTTTGAAATCTTTTTTTTTTTTACTTCAGTATTTATAGCTAAAAGTTTCTCTTTTAGTATTGCTTTTGCTGCATCCTATAAGTTTTGGTATGATGTTTTCATTTTCATCTTTTTCAAGATATTTTCTAATTTCCTTGTTATTATTTGAAACATTGGTTAAGGATTTGCTGTATAATTTCCACATCTTCGTGAATTTTCCAGTTTTCCTTTTGCTATTTGTAGTTTCATTCCACTACGATTGGAAAAGATACTTTGATTTCAGTCTTACTAAATTATTGACTTTTTTTGTGGTCTAACATATGGTCTATCCAAAAAATGTTCCCTGTGGACTTGAGAAGAATATGTATTCTGCTGTTTTGAATGGAGTGTTCTGCATAGGTCTGTTAGGTCCAGTTGGTCTAGAGTGTTGTTCGTGTCCTCTGTTTTCTTGTCCTGTGTTTTCTGTGTGGTTGCTCTATTATTGAAAGTGGAATATTGAGCTTTCAATTGTTAATGTGTAGGTACGTATTTCTCTTTTTTTTTTTTTTTTTAAGATTTTATTTATTTATTTGACAGAGATCGCAGGTAGGCAGAGAAGCAGGCAGAGAGAGAGGAGGAAGCAGGCTCCCCGCTGAGCAGAAAGCCCGATGTGGGGCTCGATCCCAGGATCCTGGGATCATGACCCGAGCTGAAGGCAGAGGTTTTAACCCACTGAGCTACCCAGGCACCCTACGTATTTCTCTTTAATTCTGTCCATGCTTGCTTCATATATTTTGGAGTTCTGCTGTTTGATGCATATATGTTTATAATTGTTATATCTTCTTCATGAATTGACCATTTTATCAATATTTAATGCCCTTCTTTGTGACTTATAACAGTTTTGCCTTACAGTTTATTTTGTCTGATATTAGTGTAGCCACTCCAGCTCTCCTGGTTACTATTTGCACGGATATCTTTTTCTGTCCTTTCACTTTCAACCTATCGTGTCCTTTGATCTTATAGACAGCATATAATAGGATCATGCTTTTTCAATTCTTTCTGTCATTCTGAAATGGTATTCAATATCATTAATTATCAGGTGATTGTAAATTAAAATGGTAATGAGATATTACATAATCACCTAAATGACTAATAGGATCGGTGAGGACTGGGAAAAACTGGAGCTCTTTTACATTGCTGGTGGGAATATATAGATTAACAGCTACTTTGAAAAAGCATTTGGCTGTATCTGCTAATGTTAACTATATATGTCTTAGTGACGTGGCAGTTTCTTCTGGGTGTATATCCAACAGAAATATATGTGTGTGTTCACCAAAAGATATGTTCCAAGGAGGTCTGTAGTATTTGTAATAGTCAAAAACTGAAAGCAATATTAATAGAGTGAGTAAATTAATTGAGATACAGTCCTATAGTGGAATATTACACAGCAATGAGAATGAACAAAATACTCATATGGGTAATGGGGAAGAATCTCAGAGCCATACCAGATATGGAGTGAAAATAAATACAAAAGAGTATGTCTTATGTGAATTAATTAATATGAAATTTATGAACAGACAAAACTAATCTATGGTAAGAAAGGTCAAAATGACAAACATAGAAAAATAAGTTGTGGATAAAAACTTTCAGGTACAGATGTAATTCACCTTTGTTTAGTTTTTTTCTATTAACTTGCTGTGTATTTAATTTTGTTATTTTCATGGTTTTGCCAGTTTTAGCCTCAAAATATTGGTCAGAATATCATAGTTGTTTATATAAGTGCAGCCTTGAGCTGATTTCCAGTAGATTTATGCCTCTTTAACTTAACTGTTGTGGTTTGGGGAATTTTAATTTTTTTTCCTGAAAGGGATGTTTGGAAAAAATTTTGTGTTTACAATACTTTATTTTTGAGGTTACTCAAGATTTGACTTAAAAATTTTAAGTTGGGGCGCCTGGGTGGCTCAGTGGGTTAAAGCCTCTGCCTTCAGCTCAGGTCATGATCCCAGAGTCCTGGGATCGAGCCCCACATCAGGCTCTCTGCTCTGCAGGGAGCCTGCTTCCTCCTCTCTCTCTGCCTGCCTCTCTGCCTAGTTGTGATTTCTCTCTGTCAAATAAATTAAAAAAAAAAAAAATTTTAAGTTAAAAACTGAAAAATTCATTTGAGAATTTAAATTTATAGAAAGACAATGTACTGAATAAACCCTCCTCAACCATTTTGTGACATTTTCTATGTACATATATGTGGTAGGAGAATTTCCCATGCTAGCGTTTTTGAAAGGTGAATTTGAGTTACATACACAATGTTAGAGAAAGTTTATTTTAAAAGATTTTACTTATTTATTTGACAGACAGAGATCACAAATAGGCAGAGAGGCAGGCGGGGCCGGGGGGAGGGTGGTGGGTGGTGTTGGAAGCAGGCTCCCCACTGAGCAGAGAGCCTGACGTAGGGCTCGATCCCAGGACCCTGAGATCATGACCTGAGCCCAAGGCAGAGGCTTGACAGACTGAGCCACCCAGGCGCCCCATATAGAAAGTTTGAGTGAGAAATAAGAAATGAGTATTCAGGTCCTAACTTTGTGCAACTTTATGACTTTGAGTAAAGTATATTATCTTTTTGATCCTCAGATTTCTTATTTGTAAAATAGGGGGTTTAGCCTAGATCTTTGTTTCTCAGCTATTTAAAATTTAGCCATCTACTTGCCTTAATTAAAATACCCTAAAAAACTGAGGTAGCATAGTAATTGCCCTTGAGCATGGTATTGCTAGGGTGAGATAAAGGGCATTTTTATGTTTTTTGTTATATTCCATGTGTTAATATATATTTAAAATTTTCTCTGACAATTCTTTACTGTTATTTGACATTTCAAAATAATATTAAAACTAAAAAGAAATTAAAGCAGTTGTAATGTTTAATTTTTTTCAAACTGTATTGTATGTATGCCACCCCCAATAGAGAATTACTAAAATAATGTCAGTGGTTGCAAAGTGGCAGCATGAAACAAAATACACACAATTTTTTAAAAAAAATTTGTATAGCTGCTAATACTTGAAAATGAGGATATCTCACATTAAAATTTGGAGCTTTTTGAAAAATCAGCATATCTGATGGTAACTGAGCATGAATTCCTGTAGGCAGCTGTTGACTGGAGCTGAGTACCTGTTGCTCTTCTAGATGGGCAGATGATCTCTAGTTATTAACAGAATCTCCCACTTCTGTTACCTGTTTTCTTCTCTCCCTTTCTGCTTCCCTCTCTCCCTTTTCTCTATTCTGTTCCTCTCTGTTCATATACCGTGAAATACACTTTTTAAAAAGTATACATATAACTCAGTATTTTTAAATATATTCACAAAGTTGTATTACCATTACTACTAATTCTAGAACATATTATGACTTACAGTCATTTCCTATTTCCTATAACCCCATCCTGGGAAACCATTAGTCTTTCTGTGTCTGTGGATTTGCCTATTCTGGACATTTCATATAACTGCAGTCATATATATGTTGCATTTTGTATCGGGCTTATTTCACTTAGCGTAATGTTTTAAGATTCATCAATATTGGAATATGTATCAGTCCTTCATTCCTTTTAATGACTTAATACCCTGTTGTATGGATATATATATTACTTGTTTATTCATCCATCAGTTGATGGACTTTTGAGTTTCTGCTTTTGGACTCGTATAAATAATGCTTCATTGAATATTAGTGTACATGTTTTTGTGTGGTTATATGTTTTTAGTGTTCTTGGGCATATACCTAAGAATTAGGTATATACCTAAGAAATAGTGATTCATATGGTTCATTTTTCCACATTTTCACTAACACTTATCATTGTCTTTCATTTTGGTTATAGCTATACTGTTGGGTGTGAAGTGGTATGCCATTGTGGTTTTTTTTTTTTTTTTTTTTTTTATTAATTTTGACAGAGAGAGATCACAAGCAGGCAGAGAGGCAGGCAGAGAGAGTGAGAAGGAAGCAGGCTCCCCTCAGTGCAGAGAGCCCGACGCGGGACTCGATTCCAGGACCCTGAGATCATGACCTGAGCCGAAGGCAGCGGCCCAAACCACTGAGCCACCCAGGCGCCCGCCATTGTGGTTTTGATTTTCATTTCCCTGATGACTGACTGATGATAGTGAGCATTTTCTCAAGTGCTTATTGGCCAAAGAAATGTCTATTGAAATTCATTGTCCATTTTATAATTGGGTTACTCCTTTTATTGTTGAATTGTAGTAGTTCTTTATATATTCTGTATACTAGTCCCTTATCAAATACATGATTTGCAAATATTTTCTTCCAGTCTGTGGATAGTCTTTTTACTGTGTTGATATAGTGTCCTTTTGATGCACAAAAATGTTTATCATTGGTGGAAACCAGTTTATTCTTTTGTTGCTTCTGCTTTTGGTGTCACATTTAAGAAACTTGCATAATCCAAGGTCATGAGATTTATCTCTGTTCCCTTCTAAGAGTTTTATGGATTTAGCTTTTACATTTATGTCTTTGATCCATTTTTAATTTTTTTTGCATATTATATAAGGTAGGAGCCCATTTAGCCCATTTTTATGCTTTCGTTTGTGAATATCCAGGTCAGTGACATTACTGAAGACTGTTCTTGCACTGTTGTCTGGACAACTGTGTCAAAAATCATTTGACCGTAGATGTTTGGGTTTATTTCGGACTCAGTTCTATTCCTTCAATCTCTATCCTTATGTCAGTACTCCCACTGTTTTGATTCTGTAGCTTTTTAATAAACTTTGAAATCCAGATATGTGAATCTTCCAACTTTTTCAATATTGTTTTGGCTCTTCAGGGCCTCTGGTAGTTCCATATGAATTTAAGAATCAGCTTTCCCATTTCTGCAAAAAAAAAAAAAGCCAATGGAATTTTGATAGAGATTACATTGAATCTATAGATCACTTTGGAAATATTCCCATCTTAAAAATACTGTCTTCCATTCATGAATGTGGGATGCCTTTTTGTACATTTAGATCTTCAGTTTTATTCAATAATGTTTTATAAACAGTGTATATAAGACTTGTGTTTCTAAAAGCATATTCCTAAGTAATTTATTCTTTTTGATAAGTGGAACTTATTTTTTATGTGATTTTAAAAATTCTTATTTGACTTTTATCATAGTTAACATACAGTGTTAAATTGGTTTCAGGTGTACAATGTTGTGATTCAGCAGTTCTGTATATTGTCAGTGGCCATCAAGATAATCCTCTTCACCTATTTCACTCATCCTGAGGGCCCACCCACAACCTTTCCTCTGGTAACCATCTGTTTCTTCTCTATAGTTAAGAATCTGTTTTTTGGGGGCGCCTGGGTGGCTCAGTGGGTTAAGCCGCTGCCTTCGGCTCAGGTCATGATCTCAGGGTCTTGGGATCGAGTCCCGCATCGGGCTCTCTGCTCGGCAGTGAGCCTGCTTCCCTCCCTCCCTCTCTGCCTGCCTCTCTGTCTACTTGTGATCTCTCTCTGTCAAATAAATAAAAAAAAATTAAAAAAAAAAAAAAAGAATCTGTTTTTTGGTTTGTCTTTTTTTCCTTTGTTCATTTGTCTTGTTTCTTAAATTCCACATATGAGTGAAATCATGTGGTATTTGTCTTTCTCTGAGTTATTTCAGTTAGCATTATACTCTCTAGCTACATCCACATTGTTGCATGTGGCAAAATTTCATCCTTTTTAATGGCTGAATAATATTCAAATGGAAATTATTTTTAATTTCATTTTCATAAAGTCATTACTAATATGTAGAAATACTACTGATTTTTAGAAAATCTTTTCATTCTGCAACTGTGTGGAATTTGTTCATTGGCTCCAATAATGTTTTCATGAATTTATTATAATTTTTTTTATACAGCATCATCACCTGCAAATAGGGATGCTTTCACTTCTTACCGAGTCTGGATTCCATTTATTTCATTGTCTTGCCTCATCTTCTAAATAGAACCTACAGTTCAGTATTAAAAAGGAGTGGCAAGACTGGCCATCCTTGTCTTGTTTCTAATCTCAGGGGCCATGCCTCTAGTCTTTGACCATTAAGTATGATGTTAACTGTGGCTTTTTCATAGGTGTTATTAATCAACTTGAGGAAAATTCCCTTCTGTTCTTAATCTTTTGAGTATTTAAGGCAGTTGGATTTTGGCAGATGCATTTTCTTTGTCTGTTGAGATGATCATTTGGTTTTTGTCCTATATTCTATTAATATTATTTGTTACATTGATATTTGTATACTGAACCTACTTTGCTTTTGTGGGATATATCCCACATATTCATAGAGTATAATCTCTTTTTTCCCCCACATTCTAGATTAGGTTTTTCTAGGTTTTGTTGAGGACTTTTATACTTATATTCACTTGAGTATCTAGTTTTCTTATAATGTTTTCGTCTGGTTTAGTTATCAGAGTAATACTTGGTTTCACTACTCTTTCTCTCTCTTTTAATAACTAGTAGTAATTTTTCCTTCAATGTTTTAAGGCATCTGGTTTTGACTTCTACTTGCAGAAAGTTTTTCATTTCTAAATCAATCTCATTAGTTTTTGTATTGAATTCTGATTTCTAAATTTCTTCTTGAGTTAATTTTGGTAGTTTCTGGTAATTTGTCTATTTCATCCAGGTGATCTAATTCATTGGAAATATAGTTCATAGTATTTCCTTACTTTTATTTCTGTAAGGTTGGTAGTAATGCTCTGTCTTTAATTCCTGAGCTTAGTTATTTGTATCTTTTCTCTTTTTCCCTTGGTTAGTCTAGCTAAAAGTTTGTTAATTGGTTTCTAGAAAACCAATGCTTTGTCTCATTGATTTTAAAAATTTATATTGTGTTTTTATTTCCTAGTTTATTTCCATTCTAATCCTTATTGTTTCCTTCCTTCTGCTTACTTTGGGTTTCCAGTGCTTTTCTTTTTCCAGGGTCTTAAGGTAGGTGTTTAGATTACTGAGTTAAGATCCTTGATTGAAGACTCCTGCTTGCATGGTATCTTTTTCCATCCTTTTACTTTCATTCTGGGGGCGCCTGGGTGGCTCAGTGGGTTAAGCCGCTGCCTTCGGCTCAGGTCATGATCTCAGGGTCCTGGGATCGAGTCCCACATCGGGCTCTCTGCTCGGCAGGGAGCCTGCTTCCCTCTCTCTCTCTCTCTCTGTCTGCCTCTCTGCCTACTTGTGATCTCTCTCTCTCACTGTCAAATAAATAAATAAAAAAAAAAAAAATCTTTACTTTCATTCTGTTTTGCCTTTGAATCTGAAGTGTGTGTCTGTTGTAGACAGCATATGGTTGGATCAGTGCTTTCTAATCTGTTGTGCTAATCTCTGTTCTTTAAATGGTTTGTTCATTCCACTTATGTAATTATACATGGGTAGAATTACATCTACTTTATATTTGTGTTTTATGTGTGTTATGTCTTTTTTTTGTTTTTCATTTTTCTGTTATTGCTTTCTTTTGTGTTAGATATTTTCTAGTATGCTAACTTATTTCTTCTGTTTCTTTTGCAACTTTTTTCTAGAATTGACTTGGGATTAAAATTAATAACTTAAAACAGTGTAGTTTGGGTTGATACCAACTTAATTATAGTGGTATTCATACACTTTTTTTTTTAAATTTTATTTATTTATTTGACAGAGAGAGAGATCACAAGTAGGCAGAGAGGCCGGCAGAGAGAGAGGAGGAAGCAGGCTCCCTGCGGAGCAGAGAGCCCGATGCGGGCCTCGATCCCAGGACCCTGAGATCATGACCTGAGCTGAAGGCAGCGGCTTAATCCACTGAGCCACCCAGGCGCCCCTATTCATACACTTTTCTATGTAATTCCATTCTCCTTTTTGCTGTTGTTATACAAATCATATTATTATATATTATGTGCACAACAAAACACTTTATATTATAGCTCTATGCAGTTTCTTTAAACCTGTGTATATCTTGTTGTTGCTTGTGTAGAAGAGAATTAACATAGTGGGCCTCACTGTGTATCCTTAGAATGAACTGCTCTAAGAGGTCCACCCTCTTGGTTAGCATCTGAGAATTTACTAGGATCCACAACTGCCTAAATGATAATAATGATTCACCGTGCCTAAGCTCCTCATACAAAAATATAGTTTATGCTGAACACCTCCTTTTCTTCTGGGAGTTAGGAATTTTGGTATGTGCTGGGCAGAGGATACCTATTGATCAGCTCCTAATAAGACCCTGGGTGCTGAGTCTCTAATCTTTCCTGATTGGTGACATTTTACATGTTGTCATAACTCACGGCTGGGTGGAGGGCAAGAGGAATTGTGTCCTATGTGACTATTTAAGAAAGATCCTTAAGAGCTAGCCCTAACCTTCCCTGGACTTTGTCCCATGTGCCTTTTCCCTTTGCTGATTTTGCCCTGTATTCTTTTGGCGTAATAAATTATAGCTTGTTAGCGTGAACTGTATTGCTGAGTCAGTTGAGTACTCTGGCAAGTCATAGAAACTGGGTGTGGTCTTAAGTACTCACTCCATACTCCTGTAACAGATTACCACAAATTTGGTGGCTTAAAACAACCTAAGTTTATTGTCTTAAAGTTTTGGAAGTCAGAAGTCTGAAACGAGTCTCACTGGGCTAAAAATCAAGGTGTCAGCATTGTCAGACTCTGCTAGATTCCTGGAGGCTAAAGGGGAAAAATCCATTTTTCTTGCCTTTCCCACTTTCCAGCGGTTGCCTGTATTCTTTTTTTTTTTTTTTTAAGATTTTATTTATTTATTTGACAGAGATCACAAGTAGACAGAGAGGCAGGCAGAGAGAGGAAGGGAAGCAGACTCCCTGCTGAGCAGAGAGTCCGATGCAGGGCTCGATCCCAGGACCCTGGGATCATGACCTGAGCCGAAGGCAGAGGCTTTAACCCACTGAGCCACCCAGGCGCCCCAGTTGCCTGTATTCTTTAGCTAATGGCTGTCTTGGTCCATCTTCAAAGCCAACAGTGACTGGTCAAGCCTTTATTAAGCAGCATCACTCTGACATTCACTTTCCTGCTTATTCCTTTATTTATAATGATCCTTGTGATTGTATTACGTCTGACCCCAGTAATCCAGGATAATTCTCTCATCTTATATTTGTTAACATATCATATCTTCAAAGTTCCTTTTGCCGTGTAAGGTAATATATTTGCAAAGGTTCTAGGAAATGGGATATGGACATCTTTGGGGTGGACCATTTTTGTACCTATTACATTCACATATAGAAGAAATGAAAAGAAACAAAAAATATTTTTGTGGTCTTTTTTTATCTTTAGTATGTAATTAATTACCATTACTTTCTGCATGTGGATTGGATTTGCCATCCAGTGTCCTTTATATTTTAGCCTGAAGGACTCCTTTTGTATTTCTTATAGTGCAGCTCTAGTTGTAATGAATTCTCTGTGTTTGTTTGTGTAGGAATGTCTTAATTTTGTTTTCAGTTTTGCAGGATGGTTTTTGTTGGATATAGAATTTTTGATTGGTAGTTTTTTTTCCTTTCAGTACTCTGAATGTTACCCACTGCTTTCTGCCTTCTTATGTTATAAACAAAAATCAGTTAAGCATCCCTGGTAAATGAAGAGTTCCTACTTTCTTGCGGCTCTCAGATTCCTTATCTTTTAACAGTTTGAGCGTGATGTATCTAGGTGTAGATCACTTTATTTTATCCTTAAAGTTTGTTGGACTTCTTGGATGTGTAAGTTGTTTTTTACCAAATTTAGAAAGTTTTTCACTATTATTTTTTAAAATATTTTTTCTGCACCTTTCTTTTTCTCCTCTTCTTTTGGGACTCCCATTATGCATAAGTTGGTGTACTTAATGGTTTCAGATATTATGTTTTCCAACTGAAATTTCTGTCTGGTTTCTTTTTAAAGTTTTTGGATTTTTATTGATATTCTTTGTGATGAGTCATCATTCTCATATATTCATTAGTTCTTTGATCATATTTAAAATAGTTTATTAAAATTAAAAAAATTTTATTTATTTTAAAATTTCTTTTCAGTGTTCCAGAATTCATTGTTTATGCACCACACACACCCAGTGCTCCATGCAATATGTGCCCTCCATAATATCCACCACCAGGTTCACCCATCCTCCTACTTCCCTCCCTTCCAAAACCCTCAGTTCCTCAGAGTCCACAGTCTCTCCCCCTCCAATTCCCCCCAGCTCCCTTCTCCTCTCGCTCTCTGTGTCAAATAAATAAAATCTTAAAAATTTTTTTTTAATTTTTTAAAGATTTTATTTATTTGACACAGAGAGAAAGATCACAAGTAGGCAGAGAGGCAGGCAGAGAGAAGGGGAAGCAGGCTCCCTCCTGAGCAGAGAGCCTGATGTGGGGCACAATCCCAGAACCCTGAGACCATGACCTGAGCTGAAGGCCGAGGCTTAACCCACTGAGCCATCCAGGCACCCCTAAAATAGCTGATTTAATCTCTCTGTCTGGTTTAACATATGGGCTCCCCTTACAGTCAGTTTCTGCTGATCCCTCCCCCCTTCCAGTGTATGGGTCATACTATATTTATATATCTCATATTTTTTTCTGAAGAAAAAAAAAGTATGCCACCTCTGGAAATCAGATTCTTCTCCAACTCCAGTATGTTTTGTTTAATTGTTCTTACTTGTTTAGTGACTTTTGGGCACTAATTGTTTAAAGTTTGTATTTTGTGTTGTATGTGGTCACTGAAGTTAGTTTAGTTGTTGGGTGAAAGCCTAGGGCCTTCTTTGGCCTTTCTTGATTATGCAAGCAGTTCTGGGCATATATGTGACTTTGAGTCCCAGGAATCTGTTAGAGCTATTTAGAGCTCCTTTCTGAAATCTCTCTCCTCAACTTGGCTAAAACCTATTGTTTGCCCCAACAGTTCTCCCCTCTCCCAGACCATTTAGATATGCAGCAGATATTTTTACTTTTCAACAAACACTCCAAGCTCTTTGCACTGGAAGAACTTCAGTCAAGTTAAATAAATTCTGCCTTTCAAGTTGGGTCTATTGAACAACCACTAGATAGGTTATACGGCATTTTTTTTTGGAATTAGACTTTGAAGAAGTTCCAGTTCCATTCTACCCTCTCCAGTGGTAGTCAAACTGCTTATTTTCACAGTGACTGTAGACTGTTGGTTTACATTGCTATTTTGGAGCTAGGGGTAAGGGTGGGAGATAGGAATAGGAAAGGTCAGAGGCTCTCTTTTTACCAAGATTGTTAAGTGCTGCCCGGATTGCTACAGCCTTTTGGGTAGTTCCAGAGTTCTGAAAAAGTTGATTCTGACATTTTTTTCTTTTTTGGATGAGAGAATTTTTGTAGATATTTACTATATTTTTAATGTTCTCCTTTTTTGTTTCTAAATGACCTTTTCTACTCATTTTATATCTGCCCTTTAGGAATTTATGGGGTTATTACTAAGATTTTTGACCTTGCTGGGATGCCTGAGTGGTTTAGTTGAGCGTCCAACTCTTGGTTTTGGCCCATGTGGTCATCCATGGGTCATGAGAGCAAGTCCCAAGTCAGGCTTTGCACTCAGGGCAGAGTCTGCCTGAGATTCTTTCCACCTTTTCCTCTCCTCCTCCCCTGCTCTCTCTCTCTCCCAAATAAATAAATAAAACCTTTTAATAAAAAAGAAAAGATTTTCGACTTTGGACAAGGGGAAGAAAAAAAAAGATTTTTGACTTTGAAAAATTCTGGGTTTTTTTTCCTAGCTTAGACAGGAGCCTGAAAAATACTGAGTTAAATTTAATATGGACTATGATAATGATCCTTAGTTCATTCTCATTAATTATCTTGCAAAAATAAAGCACTTTATATCCAGGATCTATAAAGAACTCCTCAAACTCAACACACACAAAACAGATAATCATATAAAAAAATGGGCAGAAGATATGAACAGACACTTCTCCAATGAAGACATACAAATGGCTATCAGACACATGAAAAAATGTTCATCACTAGCCATCAGGGAGATTCAAATTAAAACAACATTGAGATACCACCTGACACCAGTTAGAATGGCCAATATTAGCAAGACAGGAAACAACGTGTGTTGGAGAGGATGTGGGAAAGGGGAACCCTTTTACACTGTTGGTGGGAATGCAAGTTAGTGCAGCCACTTTGGAGAACAGTGTGGAGATTCCTCAAGAAATTAAGAATAGAGCTTCCCTATGACCCTGCAATTGCACTGCTGGGTATTTACCCTAAAGATACAGATGTAGTGAAAAGAAGGGCCATCTGTACCCCAATGTTTATTGCAGCAATGGCCACAGTCGCCAAACTGTGGAAAGAACCAAGATGCCCTTCAACGGATGAATGGATAAGGAAGATGTGGTCCATATACACAATGGAGTATTATGCCTCCATCAGAAAGGATGAATACCCAACCTTTGTAGCAACATGGACGGGACTGGAAGAGATTATGCTGAGTGAAATAAGTCAAGCAGAGAGAGTCAAGTATCATATGGTCTCACTTATTTGTGGAGCATAACAAATAACATGGAGGACATGGGGAGATGGAGAGGAGAGGGAGTTGAGGGAAACTGGAAGGGGAGATGAACCATGAGAGACTATGGACTCTGAAAAACAACCAGAGGGTTTTGAAGGGGCCGGGGGGGGGGGGGGGTGGGGTGGGGTGGGGGGGTGGGCGGGGGCGGAGGTTGAGGAACCAGGTGGTGGGTAATAAGGAGGGCACGTACTGCATGGAGCACTGGGTGTGGTGCAAAAACAACGAACACTTATGCTGAAAACAAACAAACAAAAAAGCACCTTTCCCCAGTAAAGTATATAAAGTTTAATATTGTATTTTTCTCATTAGTGTTATTTATTGTCTTTTTTTTTTAAAAAGATTTTTATTTATTTATTTGACAGAGATCACAAGTAGGCAGAGAGGCAGGCAGAGAGAAGGGAAGGGAAGCAGGCTCCTTGCCAAGCAGAGAGCCCGATGTGGGGCTCGATCCTAGGACCCTGGGATCATGACTGGAGCTGAAGGCAGAGGCTTTGACCCACTGAGCCACCCAGTCGCACCTTATTCTGATTTCTTTGTGTGTGGCTGCCTCTTCTATTTCTTTTCATTACTAATGTGTTCATCTTTTTTCCTCCTCAGGAAGTAAAGAATGCTGATGGAAGAACCATTTCCCTAATTTTCACATTGTTGAGCTGGTTGCCATGATGGGTGAGTTCAAACTAAAAGCAACTTTTGTCTGTAATTAAGGGATAAAATGGGGAAGAAAAATTTTTCTCTGTGTGCACGAAGAACATTTTTATAAAGAAGTTTTATGATGTAGAACTTGTATAATGTTTTATATTTACTTACATAATAGATTTTTGATTAAAACACTTTTTGAGTTAACTTACAGATTTGGAATGACCATGTCATGCAGGATATCCTAGTAGGGACATTCAAAATAAACTGCTAAAATAGATTGGGACTTACTTAGATTCTGATGTCCATAGAGAATACTAGATGAAGAAACCTGACTTTTAATTGTCCTTCATTTGGTGTCATCTCACTAAGAAATTACTTTTATTCAAATGGTCCTCTTTACTTTTTTACATCTATAATAGAAAAAATGTACTCATTTTTTTAAACTAGGCAATTAGTATATATAAATGTGATAAGAGATTTAAGCCAGGCATGAACTTTTCCAAGTGCATTTAATTGTTATTACTAGGAGATTCATGCTTATAGTCTTAGAAAGAAATTGATATATTTGGAAGAAATTAAAAGTTCATGGTTCATGATCCTTTTACTCAGTTTTAGGGGTTCACCACTTAAGGATTCACCACATTTTTTCTAAGGAATGCATTTTTCTTACATTATTACCATTTAAGTTGTTAATGGCTGAGATCATTAAATAGTCTGTTAAATGTTTGTAGTCTTGTTGAACTTCATGGTGAGGAAATTCAGGAAAACACTTCCAAATATCATTAGGTCATTATTCACAGATAAAGCTTTTTGTTTCTCCCTTGAAGTACTGATGAAAAACTCTAAAAGGAATTTGTACTTTGAACATAAATGCCAAATAATGATGAAAGTCTTTTATTTTCCCCCGACCCAACTTGCTTTAATTAAAACTTTAGGTGTTCTACTGATGTTTATTTAGGAGTCATAGAAAGTAATTTGTTATGATGGGACTGTTTTTGACACTATACTAGGATGTTACATTGTTAGAAGAATCAGAATGGCTTTATCTTGCCTGTAAATGTCACACCTAGTGTGATGCTAGTGCTTGAGTCTAGGGCAGGTTTAATGTTATTTGTCTTCAGTTTTTAAATAGTTAAAATTTTATTTCACCAAAATATCAGTGTAGGCATTGAAAATGTCCTAGATGCATTTTTGTGTTAAATTAATGCATTTTGCACTAAATTTCATGATCAATTTTGTGTTTGGTATCTATAATAAATAAATATTGAAATTACAATTCTGTGTATATATTATTTTGAAAATACTCAGATGATCAGCAAGCTTTGAACTCAATCATGCAAGATTTGGCTGTTCTTCATAAAGCTAGTCGACCAGCATTATCTTTACAGGAAACCAGAAAAACAAAAGCTTCATCACCAAAAAAGCAGGTATTTGTTTTAATATTTTAATAAATACATATTGTTGTTAAATGAGTTATTTGTCTTGAATATCCTGGTCTTAGAGAGGGTTTGTTAAAGTGTCTTCTCTTTTATACTTTTAAGTCAAACATTTTGTTGTTTGTCATACATTTTTTTCCAAATGGGTATGCTAGAGTTTCATTTAATGTGGTAATTGCTTTCTAATGGTGATATTTCATCCATTCTTGAAGCATTTAAGATAAGCAAATTGTTTTTATTTTAAAATAATGTATTGTATTTATAAATGAGCATTATTTTGATTTTTATAAATAAAATTTGTTTGGGATGTTCAACACAAAAAGTGTTCTATATTTCCCTTTAACAGACTAGCAAGTGTCTCATACCCTTGGTGCTAACACTAAGAGATTGTGGTGTTCTTTGCTTTCAGCCCAGATTCAACAGCACAATTCTTAGATCGGCTCTTTTTGTGGACACCTTCAGTTAATTGGAGTTCACGCTGAAAATGAAATATCCTTTCCCCCTCCTCTGTTTTAAATGAGTGACCAAGGCGGGGGGCGGGAAAGGGGTGACTAAGAACAAAAATGACCTAGAAATTTTAGAAATATTATCTGGTCTCTGAAATGATTTATCGTTTCATTACAGAATGATGTTCGAGTCAAATTTGAACATAGAGGGGAAAAAAGGTAAGGAAAGAAACATTACATCTTATTTATTGATTTAATCAAATGAGTCATAATTAAACCCATTAGTGGTTTTTTTCTGGACTTTAGTGGAGGTTCATGGCTTACAAATTGAGAGTGTAATAGTCCTTGGTAATGTATAACATGCACTTAAAATAGAATCTGTCAGAATTTAGGTTAAACATTAGAAATGATTAATGTTTTTATTTTAAGAAATAAAAAAGGTCATTGCATAATGCAGCCTTTAAATATTACCATTCCTTTTATTTTTACTCGGGGGAAGTTAAATATATTTCTCCTCATTGTAATTGTATAATCCCTTCAGATATTATATAGAATTTACGTACATGGAGTTAACATTCATAATTTTGTTTGAGAGATCTCAATCATATGATATGTATTTAATTAGTAACATTGAGAAAGATGAATTGGAATGGTGGCTATGAATTAATCAGCAAAGGTATAAGCCTAGCCTTCTACTGGGTATCTCTGTCTTAGTGTAGTGGTGGTGGGGCGGTGGTGGTAATTGACAACAAAATTGCTAACAAGGTCTACTGGGAGTTAAAGAAGATGGGGTTTCATTTCTGTTATTAGTGTCTCATTAAATTCATTTAATGAAAGAGCTATCCATTTTAAGGACTTTAAAAAGGCTCGTAAGTCCTGTAATCTGAAGATGTAAACATGCTTTACACAGAGATGTCTAACAAAAATGGGTTATACCAGATATTCCATCCTGTTGTACAATCTACTTTTCCCCTATTTGTTGTTCTTTTATGGATATTTCCTCAGTTCTTTTCCATTTACTGAGCACTATTTATTAAGTATTGTAAGTACTGGACCGTGAAGGAATAAAGACTAAAACAGACATGGGCCTCCCCCCTTACAGAGTGTAGAAATCTCCAAGCTTAGCTGCATGCCCCCCATGGGCTGTACAGGCCAGTCCTTTACTACATAGGAAGGAAATATTAGAATTAAAATTTTTTAATTTTTAAATACTTATTTGGGGGATATACTTACATGATATATAGGTGATCAGAAATGTTGAGTTGATAAGGATACAGAAATCAAAATTTAAATCCCTAAGGAAAAACTTCATTCTTTTTAACCATTTCATTGCATTCCATTATATAGAAGTCACATAGTTAAGTTTAATTTTAATCACGTTCTTCAGTGAACATTTTACAATTGCTTTTCAATATTCATAAAGCAGTTTCAGACTTCATTTTGTATTTCTCTACCAAAGAGATAATTGTTTTAAATATGTTAGTTAACTATGCCTAAGAAAACTAATTATCTTAAAATTCTGTCTGTATAGAATCCTTCAATTCCCCAGACCAGTTAAACTGGAAGATCTGAGATCTAAGGCTAAAATTGCCTTTGGACAGTCTATGGATCTCCATTATACCAATAATGAGGTAAACTTGTACAGTTTAATTTTCAGTTGCTCTTATTTTGGAAAGTAGTATGTTCATTTAAGAGACTTTTTTTTTTAATATTATTTATTTATTTATTTGACAGATAGAGATCACAAGTAGGCAGAGAGGCAGGCAGAGAGAAGAGAGAGAGGAGGAAGCAGGCTCCCCGCCAGGCAGAGAGCCCGATTCGGGGCTCCATCCTGGGACCCTGGGATCATGACCCAAGCTGAAGGCAGAGGCTTTAACCCACTGAGCCACCCAGGTGCCCTAAGAGACTGTTTTAGGAATTTTTTGGGGGGACTGATAAGGTTATGGTATGTTAGAGAAATAAAATATTATAAGTAAATTTGTAAATTTTAACTAATAGAATTTTTTTTTTTTACATTGTGTAAGGCATTTAAAGATGCTACTGTGCAAATAATTGAATGAGAATATATTGAAGCAGGAAACAAATGTATTATTTAGAAGTTTGCTGTTGGGGCATCTGGGTGGCTCAGTCCAACTCTTGATTTTGGCTCAGGTTGTGATTTCAGGATTGTGAGATCAAGCCCCAAGTCTGGCTCCCTGTTTGGTGGGGAGTCTGCTAGAGATTCTCTCACTCTCTCTCTGCTCCTCCCCAAGTTTCTCTCTCTCTCAATAAATAATTAAAATCTTTAAAAAAAAATTGCTACTTATCTATGTTTTAATATCACTGTGTATACTTTTTGGTGAACTGTCTTTTTTTCTCATACTCTACACTTGGCTATACAGACAATAGAGCTTTAGTAGTCGGTTTAGTTAAAACTTTAAAAGGATTATTTTTGTGTTAGGACATGATTAGATCATTATGTTGATGTTTGTGAGTCAGTACATGTGATCTTAAGGGCTTGCTCTGGCATTGAGGAGCTCTGTGTTCTGGAAAATCTGCTTTTGTACTTTCTGTAAAACTCAGATTGGATTAGGTAATCTCTGAGGTTTCTTTCAGATCCTATGAGATCTGAAGATCTTGAATCTTAAAATTTTCAGGGACCCAGTTTGGTTGATTGGTTAATTGTTTTCCTCAGAAAATACTTGTTGAATTTGGAAGGCATAATACTGTGATTTATGAATTGCAGCCCTTCATGGAGTTTATAGACTTGTGGTAGAAGCAGATAAATAATGAGTTATTCAAATATATGAGGTTCTTTGAAGGACATGCATAAAATACTGTGAACGTGAAAAAGAATAAAGGCAAGGCAAGTAGGTGTTCTGTTTATATAGTACTAAGAACTGAGGTGGTAATATTTAATTACTGAGACTTGAGGTATGAAATGCCAAACTTGCAAATAGTTTGAGGAGAAGAACATTCCTGGTAGAAAGAGCAGCTGAGAAAATTGCCTACAGAGATCCTAAGATGGAAAGGACTGCTGTGTTTTAGGAATAGAAAAAGTGCCAATGGGAATGGAATAATGTTAGAGAGCTTAGTAAAAATTAACTTGAGAAAACATGTGAAAGTGCTTTGCAAATGTTCAAGAATTGTGCAAATAAAATATTTTCTAATATTAGCTTTTTTTTTTTTTCAAGATTTTTATTTATTTATTTGACAGAGATCTCAAGTAGGTGGAGAGGTAGGCAGAGAGTGAGAGGAGGAAGCAGGCGCCCTGCCGAGCAGAGAGCCGGGTGCGGGGCTCGATCCCAGGACTCTGGGATCATGACCTGAGCTGAAGGCAGAGGCTTTAACCCACTGAGCCACCCAGGTGCCGCTAATATTAGCTTTTCAAATGAATTATTATTTAAAGCAAAAGTATGCTAATTAGTTTTCTAAAGAAACCACTTACAGATGAAAGCAGAAAATATTTTGACAAAGTAAAAATCTGTATTCAAACAAACAATATGCTTGAACAAAGTGATGAGTATCATACTATAGTAATACCTTAAAATTTCAATTTTCAAATAGTTTTTGTGTTTTCACTTAGCCATGAACACCTGTTGTTGCCTGGCCCTATGTTGGCACTTTGCTATTTCTATTGTTCTGGCCTTATTTCCAACTGCCAGGCCTGGAGACTGAAGGCTATTCAGAGGTATAGCTGTAGGGTCTACACAGAAGTACATGTGGGGGTGTTGGGGAGGTGATGGGAGAATGAGACTCAAGAATGGGGTGGGAGGTGAGGATGGATGGGTTCCACTTAACCACAGTGGTAACTTGCTGGATAACACACCCTATATGGGCTTCCTTCCCTGACTTCCCCATTCCCCTATCAGTGTTTCCTAGAATCTTTTCCTGTATAAACAGGTTCGAATTTGATTTATTTCATGGTATGATTTTAGGGGAACCAGGTTATATCTTTTTGTTTGGTCTAAAATTATATCATGGGAAACTCTAAAATGTCAAGATATATTAAGACTACAATGTTGGTATTGATCTACCAGTCTAGTAGGTTTATCAAGAAAAATGAGATTAGTTTGACATAATTTGTTCATATTGTATCTGTTCTAGCTCCTAGAATTGCTGTTTCTTTTTTTTTTTTTTCTCCCAGTTTGTTTCAAATAATTTTTTCTTGAATTTTCTTGAGGATTGATATCAAGCTAACTAATCTGTAGTTTGAGGAACCTTCTTCTATTTTCTAAAAATTGGAAAATTTCTCCATTTTCAGTTTCTTTTTCTTGTGCTTTCTGAAGGATTTCTGGTCAGTGGTTCTGCCATTCTGTATGGGTGGCCTCTTGGCAGAAATGTATTAGAAGAGACATTAGGGTAAGATTATGTTGTTTAAAATTTCTCACGATTAAGAGATTTTGTGAGACTGACTTCTGTGAGTTAACCATGACAAACTCCATGCATGTCCTTCAACGCTGAGGGACTTAAAAAGTCTTAGTTTTGTGGACCTGTGAACAAGCAAAAAACTCATTTATACTGCTTGTTATCCCAGTTCTGTAGTTGTTTTTTTCTACTATAGCATAAATCCCTGTGTTCTAGAAGAACCATTATTCTGTAAACTTGTAGCTTGCCAGAATTGAAACAGTGTGAAAATGTAAGCTGGGATTTGTTGGATTTGTTAGTTGGGCTTCTCTTTATTTAATAGTGTCGAGGGAGAGCGAGAGAGAAAGAGAGTGAGTGTGAGTGTGTGTGTGGTGTTCGGGTGTTCGGGCAAGGTAAGTGGATTTTTCTAAAATCATTCCCATTCTAGATGGTTAGAGTTGAAGGATACCTCTTTATGGACTATTACCATGTTTCTCTATGTAAAATCACATAAACAAGTCACTTCTTTCAAATTTGGGTTCTATTTAGTGGCTTTTGAGATTCAATTTTTAGTTTCCAGAAAGGATTTATATTAACGGACAATATATCAATGTTAAGGTAGAGGGAAATAGATTTTAAGAATGAGGCTGGAATGAATTCACTAAGCGGGAAAATGTGTGACTTACTTAATATAATTTAGACAAGCTGGGACTTGATCTTAACTCTGACTCCTCATTGTAAAATTGATAATAAGTGACCTTAGAACATCTGAGGGATCACATCAGAACCATAGGTGGTGGTCCTAGCTACCAGTCCACATGCTACTCCAGGTTGCCCAGATACAACATTAACGAACTGAAGAAGAACAGAATCGTTTGTTACTGTGATTTCAACTAGTGTCTTTAACCCCGAAAGTAATAGTATCTTGGAGAAGTAAACAATCCAATTATTAACAAATATGTAGTTAAAGTAAATACTCGGGTTTTCCCCTCAAATGAAAAACTGGAAAAAAATCTTCATTGCTTTAAAATGTTTTCTAGTGCTTAAAATATAATTAAAAAGAATACTAAAGATGGGAATAGGGTATATTATTATGGTTCATAATTGATAGGAAAATGAAAAGATATTCTTTTTCCTTTTGTGTTTACTCTGTGATACCAGACAGTTAATATTCTTTTTCTATTATTATTAATTATATATTATTATATTTTTTAATTATTTCTATTATTTTCTATTTGAGAAAAATTCTCAAAGAGGATAAAAAGGCCTGGTTAGTGGGTAAATTGGAATAGTACAAAATCACTAAAGTAGCTACAAAAGGAAATTGGGAATATAATTTCACATACACATTAAGTAAATTTAAGTGGATTGTATGATAGAATTCACATTAGTCCAGAATTCACATTATTTGTGTTTGGCAGCCTTTATTAAAACAAGGGCTATTTTCCATAAAGAAATCAGGAGACAGTGCATACCGTGTCAGCTAATAGGTTTGGTTACAAGCTTTTACCTTATGACATCCATTAAACAGTATGCACCAAGTGTTTGCTCTTTGCCATGTTCTGTATCACTTATTAGTGTCCTTGTCCTAAAGGAATTATATATATTCCTTATATATTTATAACAGTATAAATTCCTGTTAAGGACCCAAACTAACTAGGCTTTTACATTTGTGAAAGGCTTCTATACTGTACTTAAATAGAGCTGGGCAGCAGGTATGGCATATGTTCGTTTTCTTTCTTTTTTTTTTTTTTTTTTTTAAAGATTTTTTATTTATTTATCTGACAGAGAGAGATCACAAGTAGGCAGAGAGAAGGGAAGCAGACTCCCTGCAGAGCAGAGAGCCCGATGCGGGACTCTATCCCAGGACCCTGAGATCATTACCTGAGCCGAAGGCAGAGGCCTAACCCACTGAGCCACCCAGGCGCCCCCATATGTTCGTTTTCATTCTGTCCATCCTTCAGTGAGATGGAATATGCAGTTGAAGATTATTGATAGTTGTTTTTGGCAACTAAGTTTACATTTTTTTTTTAAGTTTTAATTCTTAAGTTGTATAAGCATGTTTTTTCATAGACTTCTCAGGCGCTTTGTCCTTTATTTATTTTAAAGATTTATTTTAAAGATTTAAAGATTTATTTATTTTAGAGTGAATATGCATGCATGTGATCAGGGGGTGGGTAAGAGGGGGAGAGGGAAAGAGAATCCTCAAGCAGATTCCCTGCTGAGTGTGGAACCTCACATGGGACTTGATCCCAGGACCCTGAGATCATTACCTGAGCTGAAATCAGGAGTCTGGTGCTTAACCCACTGAGCCACCTAGGCACCTCTGTTTTTGTCCTTTATAACATCTGACCCATGAGAGAACTAGTGAAAGCACGTACCCATATTTAGGGTTTACTTTGAATGGCTGACCCATTTAGCTTATCTGTTTAAAGTTTAATGGTCAAGTCACCAGGGTCAGAGATAAGAGCCCCAAGTGGACTGTAGATTGCAGATACATTGCTAGTGGCCCCCTCCACGGCATCCGCTATAGATGTTCATTGTATTTGTGATGTTGATTAGCATTGTAGTTGAGAATGCAAATTCATAGTTGCTATAGGGAAAAATGTGAGTTTAAATCAGTGCAGATGAAAGACAGTTCTTTTATTTTATATAGTTTTTCCTGTGTGTTCTTTAATGCTGTTTTGGAATAAAGATACTATACCTTATGTTTTGCAGACTTATGGGAATATCTTAAAAAATTAATCTTTAAATGTGTTTTCTAGAAGAATTTAATTAATAAAGCAAAAAAAATTTTTTTGTCCTTATTCAGTCTATGATTTTAGTGGGATTTAGGATGGGAAGAGTGAAATCTAAATACATTTATTCATTCAGAATTTTATTACACTAACAATTCACAGAGCCAGGGTATTTTGAAATTTGTAATTCCATGGTAATAGAGATGCTCCTGAAAGGACTTGACCTGGTGGGATGGTTGCATGATACATCATGTTCCTTTTTGTTTAGTTGGTAATTCCATTAACTACCCAAGATGACTTAGACAAAGCTGTGGAACTGCTGGATCGTAGTATTCATATGAAGAGCCTCAAGATATTACTTGTAATAAACGGAAGTGCACAGGTATGAATTAATACTTCTTTCAGTAAGGATTATAGCATTAATGCCAGTGTAAGTCAGTATATGAAACATAGCTACATTCTATAATCATTGATTCTTTTTAAGTATAATGAAATGTAAACTTAAATACTGAATTGCTATAGCTTATCCTTGCTCCTCAAAACTATGTAGCCAGAATTATAAATAAGTATAATATACTGTACATCTGGAACTAATAGAAATACTAAAAATTTAGGAAGAATTATGCTGGAATTAAAATTTCAGAGAATAGATTTGGTAAGACCTATAAATAATACAGAATATCTGGGTTGTATTTGGTAGGGGAAAGGATTCTGTTTGAAGCCCCAAAGGGGAAGAATAGCATTAATCATCCTTTTTCCTTTGTAGGCTACTAATTTAGAACCATTGCCATCACTAGAAGACTTAGATAACACAGTATTTGGAGCAGAGAGGAAAAAGCGACTTTCTATAATAGGTAAGAATACTAGTGTCTGAACCATAAAATGGGCAGTTTCTCAGTTTCTTCTCCATCCTTTAATGTAGGTAACACCTAAACATAACCATGGTAAATAGCAGCCTTCCTCTGTACTCTGTAATTTTTCTCAACTGTGTTCTAGTTTCTGATGTTCCTTGAAAAGTTGTATCAAGTGTTAGAAGATTAGCAGTCTCCAACTTAAATATTTGTTTTCTTTATGTACTTAGGGTATTTTAATATTTAAAAATCCAAGTAAAACTTCAAAGAGGTTTTAATTATACAAACAAACTGGAGGGAAGAAATTAAAAGAAGTAAATCTAATATACTGAAATTAATGGATGGACCAAGTTCATAAGCCTTTCTCTAAGTTTTAGTCATTGCAGTCCTATCAGAATGAATTGCTGAGAGTTTCCAGATTATTGCTTTATTAGTATTCAGTATTCATCATTAATAATAGATCGTTAAAATTAAGCTTGTAATATACAAAGAAACAATGGATTCTCTGTATTGACAGTTTTGAAGGAGGTCTAGTAGAGAGGTACGGGCAAGGCAGAGGAGCTCTAAACTCCCTAGTTCTGTGGATCTTCTTCAGTTAGTATAAAACGTTAATTATCTGCATTTTTTATGTTAAAAGTATTACATTGCTCAAAAACCACTGGTGTAAATGTTTTTTAACAGATAGGGCAGTGAATATGATCATTAAAGACAGCATGAAAACAAATGTGAGGGACGGATGTGAAAGGGAAAAGTAGAAGAGGAGGTGAAACAGATAGAGGGAGAAAGCCGAAGAGGGGGCAGAGGAGATATGGTTGGGAATCCAGGACTAGTAACAGAAGAGGATGGTTAATAACAAAAGAAAAGATTAAATTGGTGTGTGGGACCCCCCCAAAATCTGTTATTCATCTTCTGTTCCTTTCTGATAGGTGTGAGGTGCTATCTCATTGTGGCTTGATTTGCATTTCCCTGATGATGAGTGATGTTGAGCATCTTTTCTTGTGTCTTTTGGTAAAGAAAATGAAATGCGACGAAATTCGAAGAAAAGCTAATTTGAAAAGATATATGCATCCCTGTATTTATTGTAGCATTATATATAAGCCAAGATATGTATACAACCTAAGTGTCCATTGATAAATGAATAGTTAAAGATGTGGTGTGTGTATATATATACAGTGCTATATTACTGGGTCATAAAGAAATGAGACCATCCCATTTGTAGCAACACAGATGGACCTAGAGGGTATTATGCTAAGTGAAATAAGTCAGAGAAACACAGATACCATTTGATTTCACTTATATGTTGAATCTAAAAAACAAAACAAATGAACTAACAAGCAAAAAACCAGACTGTTAGGCACAAAGAACAAATGAGCATTTGTTAGGGGAATGGGGAGTTGGGCAAAATAGGTGAAGGGGATTAAGAGGCCCAAACTTCCAGTTATAAAATAAGTCACAGAGGTGAAAAGCACAATGTAGGAAATATAGTCAATACTATTGTAATAACGTATGGTGATAGATGCCAACTACACTTAAACAGTGGTGAGCATTAGAATTGTCAGGTCATTATATTGTATACCTTAAAGCTGTTTGAACATTGTGTATCAACTAGACTTGGGTAAAAATAAAATAAATAAATGAAAAGAAAGATGGTTTATCAAGTAAGGAGATGAAGAAACTTTCTTCACAGCTTTTCTTCCCCATCTCCTTTTAGTAATGAGTATATTGATCTTCTTTTATAACCAAGGGTATATGGAAGGAATAAAAATACTAGGGGCAGTGTGATCATAGGTGTTACAAGGCCTAAGTAAACCTCTGGCTCAGAGTTGAGTTCCTAATTATTTCAGAATCAAGTAGAAAGTTATGTTTTCTGTGCACATTCCTTGGTAATCATTTTGTTCTCTTTCTCCCTATCTCCTCACTAAACAAATGCTGACATATACTTACAGTGACCCCTTTTTATAAGGCAAAGCCTTTTTGCTTTAAATCTGACCAAAACTTAAATGCTCATACAGCTTTCCTGTGTCTTTAGTATAATTTCAAAATATTCAGAGAAAAGGGGAGAGTTGTGTTAATAAACATAGTGTTATTTCTCTAAAATCAGGTAAAAATAAAGTGGATTATTGTCTCATAAGAAATGATGTGATTTGTTAGATGAACTACATTAGAGCTTTTCATTTTCTGAACTGTGAAGAAATTTAAATGCCAGGAATATGACTCAAATAAAACTCAATTTTAAAGTACCCCAGAATGAAAGCCAGAATTCCAATTTGAAAACACTCTAACAGGGCCCAAGGAATTTAAGAGTAATCTCACTTGAGGTTTCTGTGTTTTGTTTTGTTTTTTTTTTTTTAGTTTTTTTTTTTATTCTGTTCAGCTAGCCAACATACAATACATCATTAGTTTTTGATGTAGTGTTCAGTGATTCGTTAGTTGTGTATACACTTTAGGTTTCTAAAGATTAAGGAAAGGGAATAGGAAGAGCATTCTGGAGCCAAATGTGCAGAGCATATGTTCAGTATGAGTGATTTTACCAGCATAATACCCTTGCAAAGGAGGGATTTAGTCTTTTTTGTTTGTTTAACCTAAGTGCTGGCTTTATGTATTTTTTAATCTATTTTTTAAATTAAACTGTGATTAACATACAGTGTTACGTTAGTTTCAGGTGTACAATTTAGTGATTCAACAGTTCTGTACATTTCTCAGTGCTCATCAAGATGAGTGTTCTCTTAATTCCCCTCACCTGTTTCACCTATCCCCCACACCCACCTTCCCTTTGGCAACCACCAGTTTGTTCTCTAAGAGAGGAGGGATTTAGTTTTGTGTTGACAGCTGAGGAAATGGGTTGATGGAGATTGGGCGACTTTACCAAAGACAAACAGTTGGTAAACAACTAGAACTGAGTTTTAAACAGGTCTGAAGCCCACATTTTTTCTACTACATTATGATGCCTTCCATAAATCCCATTAAAGCGTAACATATATCTAGGTACAAATGACCCTTGGAAGTTAAGAAGCAGTGGCATCTAAAAATCTTTATTATAATATCAGCCCCATATTGCAGTTGTCAGCAGTTAGAGGAATATACCACCTAATAAGTATAAATAAATATTACAGTGAGGTTAATATTATAGTAGGGTGGAAATTTAAAAAGGTATAAATACATTTGCAGATTTATAGAAATGTTTGGATAAGTTTTAATAAAAACTGAATTTTAGTGGCTAAAATTATTGGTACTGCAGTCCAGAAATCTTGTGTGCATATTTAATTGAAACAAAAATTAGTTCCCAGTTGATAATTATAAAATTGTATAATTTTTTTCCTTTGAGGTCCCACTAGTAGAGATAGAAGCTCCCCACCCCCAGGATACATTCCAGATGAATTACACCAGGTTGCCCGGAATGGGTCATTCACCAGTATCAACAGTGAAGGAGAGTTCATTCCAGAGAGTATGGACCAAGTAAGCAAAAGTTGGATGTCATTTTTCATTTCACTTAAAGGGATGTTGTCAGGATTTGTGTGGTTTGGCTGGTATTTTGTATTTGTGTGAGTGTGTGATCTCTTCTCCCATCCTATGCATATCTTCCCTCTTAAGTGAACAAAATAGTAAAACACACAGGAAAATGCCAACCAAGTTACATGAGCCTGTGCGCATTCATGTATAAAAAAAAGCTAGAATAGGCTGGTTTTCTTACTATACTCATTTATAAATGAATGAATGCATTTGTTTGTAATTGTGGGGTTAACATTCAGATTTTTGACATTTGAAAGATACAATAAAACTGCAGATATTTAAATAAACAAATAAAAAAAAACTGCAGATATTTAACTTTGTGAAGCTTAGGTTTGTCAACTTTGTAAAACATTTTTAAGTGTTTAATTATGTAGTAGTCATGGTGTCATTATTCTCAGTTTGAGTGGGGCTATTCATTGTTCAGTGAGCAAAGTTATGTGAAATCTTTTAGCTTTTAATTATTTAGCTAATAGTCTATAGAGAAAATATTTTTCTCTTAGGAAATTTTGAAGTTACCTACCTATAAGGGATCACTTTTTAAAACATTAAAAAATTAGTAGTTCAGGGGGAGGTGACTGCTATTGCATAGGGGGTCTTTTGGGTACTGAAAGTGTTTTCAGATACTGGGGAGAGTTGCACAGCTCGCAATATACTAAAAACCACTAAATTGTGCATTTTAAATGGGTGAATTTTATGTTATATGAATTATATCACAATAAAGCTGTTTAAAAGAAACTGGTAACTTCTGGTTATATCACATTGAATCATGGAGGAACTCTTTATTTTTCTAGATGCTGGACCCGTTGTCTTTAAGCAGCCCTGAAAATTCTGGCTCAGGAAGTTGTCCATCACTTGATAGTCCTTTGGATGGGTAATATTGATTATAGTTTTTATTTTTTAATATATATATGTAGATATGTGTATATATAGTATGTCAGAGGAATGTAATTGATACTTGTCTATACTTAGGGCAAATGAATTTTTTCACAGTTTGGACAAACCCCTTAACCTTCTGGGGCTCAGTATCTTTATTAGGTAAAATGATAATTTGATTATAATGAGTATTTCTGCTTACCAGAATTCTATGTTTGAAGCTAAATGCAAACTTAGAATTTATGGAGTTTACTTTTAAAACTCCATTGGTGGGATGCCTGGGTGGTGCAGTTGGTTGAGCTTCCAATTCTTGATTTGGCTCAGGTCATCTGTTACCCACCCCCACCTTTTCCATGCGTGCGTGTGCACACATGCGCTCTCTCTTTCAAATAAATAAATCTTTAAAAAAAAATACTTTGAGTTTTGGAGGTTTCTTGAGTTGTTTCATCTGTTCATAATTACGTTCATTCTGGCACCAAAGTAGTAGCTTACTTTCTTGGTAATTGTGGCCCAGTATATTGGCTGTCATTTAAAACTTAAGTACTTTTGTGAAATAGCTGTTCAGAATTATAACCTGGGTGAAGTTGCAACTATGAATTCTTTGTTAGGTGCTCCTCCTGTCCTGGTATCAAAAAGCAGTGTTTATATGTAGCACACAGAGTCCATAAAACCTTTACTTATTCGCTCTCCTCTGGGATTTCTTTTTGGAGCAAATTCTGAAAATATAACTAATACTTTATGGGAATACACATTTAATTTTATTTTACCTGTGCACATGAAACTTTTGTCTGTGCCCCTGTCTACTTCAAGATAGATATTTGAAACATTTAAGAAGTTCAGGAAAATAATGTGAAAGCTCTATATTGAGCACTTAATATTTCAAAGACGCTGTCCTTAGCACCATGCATCATACATACCCACTTGATGAGTTGGAAATTATTATCTTTTTTTTTTAAAGATTTTATTTATTTATTTGACAGACAGAAAGAGATCACAAGTAGGCAGAGAGGCAGGCAGAGAGAGAGAGGGAAGCAGGCTCCCCGCTGAGCA
This sequence comes from Meles meles, assembly GCF_922984935.1. Classification (NCBI taxonomy): domain Eukaryota; kingdom Metazoa; phylum Chordata; class Mammalia; order Carnivora; family Mustelidae; genus Meles; species Meles meles. The sequence goes on along the minus strand of NC_060074.1, from coordinate 112,239,023 downwards.
GAGATCCTGATGCGGGGCTCGATCCCAGGACCCTGAGGTCATGATCTGAGCCGAAGGCAGAGGCTTTAACCCACTGAGCCACCCAGGTGCCCCTCTTAACTTGTTTTAATAGGTATGGAAAGTCTCAGTTGATAGGTATTCCAAGTTGCAGCTGCTAGTTAAGTGGTAGAGCTAGTTTTGAAACACAGGTGTTTGCCAACAACCGTAATTCCAAAACTTATATTTTTACTGCTATACCATATGGGTTAAAAGCCAGGCTTTTGCCTCCATGCACCAAATAAGTGCTAAAAAAAACGTCTCTTTTTTTCAGTTAACATTTCAGACTGAGCTCCTTTATTCTTACATGTATGTATGTATGTATAATTTCCACACATACATACAGATACTGATATTTTAAATGTCTTATTTACATACTTTCTGCTCATTTAATGTGACATTTTTTATTTTTAGAGAGAGCTATCCAAAATCACGAATGCCTAGGGCACAGAGCTACCCAGATAATCATCAGGAATTTTCAGGTTAGACTATCCATATTCTATGTGTTTAAATATTTAAATCATTAAACAATGCTTTGGCTGGGATGAAGAGGGGCATTTAAAAAAAAAAGAATAAAAAAATGTGTAAATGTGTTTTTTATTTAAAATTAGAGATATTGGACTTTTTAAAATTAACATAAACTTTCTTATGTTTCAATAGACTATGATAACCCTATCTTTGAGAAATTTGGAAAAGGAGGAACATATCCAAGAAGGTATCATGTTTCATATCACCATCAAGATTATAATGATGGTAAGTTTCTGGCAATTAGACCACAAGAACAGGATCTTAAAGACTCAAAAATAAAATAGAAATTTTGAAATATCATAAACCATTAGAAATAAATTTGTTCCTAAATCATTTAGTTTTCTGTTGAAAACAGTTTTTGAAAGGAATTAGGTAACTAAAACTATAATAACATCTTAGGTTTATGCCACCTTATCTCATAATACTTACTTTTCCCTTAAAAGAAAAGGTGTAATTAAAAATGATATTAACTAGAAAATTACTCCTTGATGATGAAATTCATCCTTGCATTGTACTTTTAAAAAAATGCTACCTATAAATTTTCTAATTTTCTTATAATTGGAAATAAGAATAAAGTAGATTTTTTTCTTCTTTTTACCAGAAGTCAGGGAGCGCAATGATTTTATGATTGCATGTGTATGTTTTAACAAAAGAGATTGTTTGAATTTATATTCAGATCCTGTTTTTCCCCACTTTTCATTTCTGCTTTTTTTTTCTTCCTTACCTTTTCTCTTCCTTATACCTTATATTTTCGTTTTTGACTTTATGATTCAGTGTTAATGATATTTTCTTTGACCTTGGAAAGAAAAATACTACTCTTTTTCTTTTCTTTTTTTTTTTTGAATACTATTCTTAAGTTTAAAACATGTAATCAAATAAACATTGCTATTTCTATTTCTTAGCCTCGTCAAGCCTAGTCACAAGACAGACATTTGTACCTTATTGTACAAATTCTAAATACTTTCAGTTAGAACATGAATAAAATTGTAAGATAATTATATTTTGATTTTGTAGGTCGTAAAACTTTTCCAAGAGCTAGAAGGACCCAGGGGACCAGCTTCCGGTCTCCTGTGAGTTTCAGTCCTACTGATCACTCTTTAAGTACTAGCAGTGGAAGCAGTATCTTTACCCCAGAGTATGATGATAGTCGAATAAGAAGAAGGGGAAGTGACATAGACAATCCTACTTTGACTGTAGTGGACATCAGCCCACCCAGCCGCTGTAAGTAATAGAAATTGGCACAGTGAATGTTTAGTAGAACCTCCGCAGAACTTTATAGTATTAAAAGGAATAAATACCAAATCAGTCCTCAGGGTGAGGCCGACTTCTCAAAAAGGTAAAAAGGTAAAAAGCATGTTTCTAAAGTTGGTTGGAATATTAGGTATAAAAGCACAGGATTACTGCTAATTACTTTAGCTGATTCTTTTTTTTGTTAGTAAAATTGTTACTAACTTGTCATTTATTTAAATATGACCATTAAGATGTAATCTAGTGGGGAGAATGGTGTGTGGAGAAATGATTATAGTACAATATTTAATCTAGATCTTAAATGTGATTAGGATTCTCCAGTTCAGGAGGTAATATCTGCAGGAAGACATGTCATGTTCTGAGAATGGGGAATAGTTCATTTTTGGCTAAAGTGGAGAATATCTTACTTGAAACAATAGGAAAAGGACTAGGATGGTAATTAAGGCCAGATCGTGGAGTATTTGGACTTTATCATGTAAGTAGTGCACACCAAGATTTGTGCTCAAAGGTATTTATTGCAGCAGTATTTGCATACTTCACATTCATCCCTTTTGTGCTAGTCTTGTCATATTTGACTTCCACATTCATGACCTTGCTTTAGACAGCTATTTTTTGAAGTAATTAAAAATAAGAGAAGAACATCTTTTCTATATCCTTCACTTTATTTCTGTAGACCCAGGAGTTTATAGATAATAGATTATGTAGATCTGGGATTCTACCAGGTATCAAATTGTTAAAAGAATTGCCTTTAACCTTTCTTGTGATTTAACCCTGCTGGTAATGAATTCTTTCAGCTTTCATTTGTTTGAAAAAGGTCTTTTTCTCCTTTATTTCTGAAAGATTTTTTTTTTCTGGGTATAGAATGCTGGGCAGTTTTTTTTTTTTCCCTTTTAGCACTTTAAAGCTATTTCTCCATTTTCTTCTGGCTTGTATACTTTTTGAGGAAAGGTCTGCTGTAATCCTTATCTTTATTTTGTATTTATTTATAATTTATGTACGTATATTTATGTATATATGTATTTTTCTTTATTCTCCCCTCTGGCTGCTTTCAAGATTTTCTCTTGTTAGAATGAGAGTGATACTCTTTCTAGCTTTCTACATTGTAAGCAGATCGAAAAATAACTATAAATATTGCTGCACTAAAGATTAGAAATAGTGCATCTGACAATCAGTGGTATTGTGGATTGAGTGAAAGATGCTATTACATTTTTAGTTGTGGGAGGAATATAATCTCATTGGAAAAAATAAGACATGGGGATATATGAACTTGTTTGCATTTCAAACTCTCAGAAAATTGACTAAGGCAAAAAATTCTCAAAGTGATGATCATTGTGAATTTGGATGATCATGATTTTCCCTTATTATATCTAAGCTTATTAAGGATATCACTAATGCAGTTATTCATTTAGTCCTTAACCATTTGTGTGCCATCTGGCTGTTTCATTTTAAGATATGTTCTTTTTTAGCGCCTCGTGCTCCAACCAACTGGAGATTGGGCAAACTGCTTGGCCAGGGAGCATTTGGCAGGGTCTACCTCTGTTATGATGTCGATACAGGAAGAGAATTGGCAGTTAAACAAGTTCAGTTTGACCCTGATAGCCCTGAGACCAGCAAGGTAAGAATCACTGCACAAGCTACTTTGTCACATTTATAAGAAGCATTTTTACTAAATAAATATAACACAGTAGAATTTTTGATTTTTCTTAATACAAATTATTTGCAAAATAAGTCAAGCTGTAAATAGATATATTTATCTACTTTGTACTGTGGATTGTTTTTCTCATTAAGTGCTCATACTCCTAATCTGATTTATTTTTGCTTTAATATACCATCAAGGACTGTTACAAAAGTTACTGTTTAGAGACTTTAAAATGTTTATTCCTTGGATCACCTTGATGGTCCATGAAGTTCGAATGTTTTGCTTTTACTAGCAGTGCTTTAAAGACTTAACAGTGAGTTCTGTCTTTCAGGAAGTAAATGCACTTGAGTGTGAAATTCAGTTGTTGAAAAATTTGCTGCATGAGCGAATTGTTCAGTATTATGGCTGTTTGAGGGATCCCCAGGAAAAAACACTTTCCATATTTATGGAATATATGCCAGGGGTAAGTTAGTACATCATTTGAAAATAGACATCTTCTCTTTAAAGTCTTAGATGAGGAAAGAAAAACAACAGAACTTTGATTATAAAATGTAAAACTATAAGGACATTTTGGAAGTTTTGAATTACAGCTGGGTAATATAATTTTGTTCAATATTTTCGTTTATCTTTGTATTTTTAAAGTCCTTTTTATTTTTATATAAAAAAAATGCTGAGGTATACTAAAATAGGTTATATATACCACAGCAGTACATCCTCAGATTTCTCTAAATGCTCTTAAAATAACCATAGTAGCTGGTTTAATGAAACCAGGCCAGTCCAGGATCACACATTACCTTTAACTGTTATGTCCCTTACTTTTTAATCTAGAACATTTTTACGTGACATATATTTGACAGAGACTAGGTTAGTTCTATTGACAATCTCATCTCATAGATTTCTCTGATTGCATCTTCATGGTGGTGTTTAATTTGTTCCTTTATTCTCTTATTTCCTATTAACTCCAAGTTAGATCTAATATCTAAATTAGATTAGGAGACATACAATTTCTGGTTGTTCACTGTTAGTGATGCAAAGAATGAATGCTATATTAGGATGATCGACATCTGGATTTCTCCAGTGTAAAGTTTTATTTTTTTCTGAATACTAGAAAGTATTCTGAGCTATTAGTAATGGCACATAAGAATTTCTAGTTCTGGGGTTCCTTGGTGGCTCATTTAAGTGTCCGACTCATGGTTTCAGCTCAGGTCATGATCTCATAGGGTTGTGAGATTGAGCCTTGTGCCCCACATCCAGCTCCATTCTCAGTGGGCAGTCTGCTTGAAGATTCTCTCCCTCTGCCCCTCCCCCACTCGTGTGCTCATGTTTTCTCTCTCTGTCACCCCCATCTGTCTCCATTACTCAAATGAATAAATCTTAAAAAAAAAAAGAATATCCAGTTCCATTTCAACCATTTATCTAAGGTTTTTTAATACAGATTGGTAATCATTGCCTGAGTCAGTAGTTTCAGTAGGAGTTGGAAAATATGACTTGTCAACTTTCATTCCTTCTATGTTATTTTTGGTATTTGTAGGGTACATTTTAATAATTGATTTTCAAGATGGTGTTATACTTACCCATTTAAAAATACATGTATTCATATAATTTAATTGGTTGTATATATTAGGAAAATATTTGATTTATGGGTCTTTAAGTGGATTGTTTATTAGAATTATATGTTTCGGGGCACCTGGGTGGCTCAGTGGGTTAAGCCTCTGCTTTCGGCTCAGGTAATGATCTCAGGGTCCTGGGATGGAGCCCCCCGTCGGGCTCTGTGCTCAGCTGGGAACCTGCTTCTCCCCTCTCTGCCTGCCTCTCCGCCTACTTGTGATCTCTCTCTCTGTCAAATAAATAAATAAAATCTTAAAAAAAAAAATTATATGTTTCATGTATCAGGTTGCAGTTTAAGCTTATGGGTCAGTAAAACCTGGATCATTATCTGGTAGTGGTGGTCTTAATCATCCTGTTTCACAAGATCAGCAGTTAACTTTCTTATCATCATTAATAATTAATTGTTTATTTCAAAGATCCTGTTGACAAAGTAAATTAGTTTTTTTTTAATTCCTTTGGAAAACAGATGGGTGGGATGTATTAAATGCCATAGAAATTTTGAAGCCTTTTGACCAATATAAATTTAAATTAGAAACAAAAGGATAATTCTGAATAGGTGTGAATAGGGATCCAGATTGTTGAAGATAAGATTAAATGGTTAATTGGCTAGAACTGATTTACATCACAAATGGAGATGGGTAATCTTACAGATTTAGCAATCTTAAAACTAAGCCAGGACTATTCAGGAAGAGGTATTAGATCATGTTTCTCAATAGCTCTGCTTGGTTTTGTAAGAGCAACTATCTCTTAAAAGTATAGGTTGTCACTGAAATAATTTTGCTGAAATAATAATAGTTCATCAACAATCTTAAAATGAATTATACATATGCCAAGTCTCATATATGGGCCAGACATACATGATCTTAGACTTTACTGAATTTCCAGGTTTGTGAATGATGCTACATATTTTCTCTCATTAAATTTAGTAGGATGGATTTCTTTGTGCCCTGGATTTCATGATTTGCCCAGATTGTTGTTTTGTTTTTCAGTTTTCCCAAATGTAGCATTCTCTTCCTTAGTTTATCTAGAACTACTTTCAGAACAGAACCATAACTTTATTTTCTGTCCCTGGACTATCAGTTGATTTCTCTGACACAGAGTTTTTTGCTGGCACAGTACTTGCAGCTCATTGTGCTTGTCACACTGAAGAAGATACTGTTTCTTGGGTCCATGGGAGTAGATAGCACCAGTGGAGCTGTTAGCAGCCAGAAGCCACTGGCCCAACTGCCCAAGGCCCAGAAAAGCCTTAAGTCTGTCACTCATTTTGCAGCCTACAAGTATTTAGGGGCCTATTATTTGGACAGCTCAGTTCTAGGCATGTTATTTTGTGTATTACTACAAGTAGAGACACAGTAAATAGACTGAACAAACAAGCCACATTGACTTACAGGTGCTTGGCTGCCTAAGGCTTTCCACATATGTGTTTGCAGGTGTGAGTCAGCAGAATTGCATCTTGCTGTCCTGTCCCTTCAGGGATTGCTCATGAATAGTGGAAACAGCAAATGGTTAAACCTATAAAATCTAGGGATCTACTTTCATATGATATAGTACACTGCGGGCCAGAACTCAAGGAAAAGCAGAAACATTTGGATATATTCTCTGTTTAAAAGAGAAGATTTTGTCCTTCAGGAAGCATTTTATTCCCATCTTTTAAAATGATGATTAGTCATCAGATTTGCATGTTGGAATCTACAGTAGGGAAGGTTTTTCAAAATTCAAGTGCCAGTGTCTCACCTCAGAGTGATTCAGCATTCTCAGAGATGGCACCTCATACTGCCTTAAAAAACATACAAGAAAATTTGAAATTCTTCTTTAATACATGTTGACATGTTTTGAACTAGAATGTTGAGTATAAAAGAAAAACTTAAAAAATCTCATATGTGTTTTGACTTTTTTTTTTAAAGATTTTATTTATTTATTTGACAGAGATTGAACCCTAAAATTGAACCCCCCAAAAAAGAGGCAGGCAGAGAGAGAGGAGGAAACAGGCTTCCCGCTGAGCAGAGAGCCCGATGTGATGCGGGGCTCGATCCCAGGACCTGGGTTCATGACCTGAGCCAAAGGCAGAGGCTTAACCCACTGAGCCACCCAGGCGCCCCGTGTTTTGACTTTTTAATCATATCCATTCTTCCTCCTGAGAAGTAAAGTAGCAGATATCAAACAAAATAAGATTCAAGTAGGGAATTTTGAGAAGAGCAAGCAGGAAAAACAAAAATACATTCAGGGCAAAAAAAGCAAGATTTTGAAAAACATGATTGCAAGGAACAAGAGAACCAACATAATCATGGAAACGAGGTCATCAATCAAAAAAAATAGTTTAAAAGGCTTCTTTCAATTATGACCATACTCTTCCACAGTTCTAGTCAGGGAATATAGTAGAGTTTATGTTGAATCAGGTGGCATATAATGTCTTTACTGAGAATTCCTGTACTCTCCAGCTAAAGCCTCCCTCTCACAAACTACAGATCCTTTTAAAAATAAAGATTTAATAGTAGTTTTTATTTCAAACCATATTATAGTTTTCTTTTGTTTTCTTTTATCTTAGGGTTCAATTAAGGACCAATTAAAAGCATATGGAGCTCTTACTGAGAATGTGACTAGGAAATACACCCGTCAGATTCTGGAGGGCGTACATTATTTGCACAGTAATATGATTGTTCATAGAGATATCAAAGGTAAGTAATGAGGTATTTTTTATTTTAAGTACACAGTTTTTTTTGTGAATCTGAATGAAACAAGTGATATGAGTGAGAAATTTAGCATTTAAATTACTATGTCTGCCTTTAAAACATCTTAGGAAACAATTCTGCTTTCTCACTGACACAGTCAATATTCCGACTTGTCCTGATGTGCACCTCTCCACAAGTGGGTAGATCTTCTGTGGGGGGTCCACAGCATCAGTAAAGTTCAGATGACTATGAAAATGAGAATATGTTTTCATACATAGGACATGGGCATTAGAATATAGTGGTTAAGAGTAGGGGCTCTGACATCAGGGGCCTGATGCAGATTTGGACTTTATCCATCACTGTATAACCTTGGACAAGACACATAATCTCTCTATACCTCAGTTCCTCGTTTTTAGGGAGGATAATAATAGTGTCTAACTCAGGGTTTTTGTCTGGATTAAATGATTTAATGTATATAATATGCTTAAAACATTGTATTTAGAAAACACTCAAAAGCTAGCTATTGCTGATGACATACTTTATGTTGAGATCATTTTTAAAGCCATGGGAATGGATGTTAGTACCTAGGGAGAGAATAAGAAGAGGGAAGGAGAGAGGCCAAGACTTGAGCTTTGGTGAACTCCAGCTCAGTTAAACTCACTTTTTAAAACTCTAAAAACTCAACTGTTTTCAGGGAGCAGGTATGTAAGAAAGTGCATGATGTGAGAAAAAAGCAGTTGGCGGAGGTGTTTCAAATTTGAGAGTGCTTAAAACTTTGTACTGCAGAGCATAGCCAGAGGTCTGATTCTGTAAATACTGGGTTGTGACTCAATTTAAAGATCACTTTATGGGGCACCTGGGTGGCTCAGTGGGTTAAAGCCTCTGCCTTCGGCTCAGGTCATGATCCCAGGGTCCTGGGATTGAGCCCCGAATTGGGCTCTGCTCAGCAGGGAGCCTGCTTCCTCCTCTCTCTCTGCCTGCTTCTCTGCCTACTTGCGATCTCTGTCTGTCAAATAAATAAACAAAATCTTAAAAAGATCACTTTATTTAATCAGTCAGTAAGAATAAATACGCACACACATGCAGTTGACCCTTGAACAACACAGGTTTGAACTATGTGGGTCCTCCTATTTGTAGATTTTTTTTTCATACATAAACTGCAATACCATAAATGTATTTTCCTTATGACTTTAATATTTTCTTTTCTCTAACTTACTTTATTATAAGAATATAATAGATAATACGTACAATATACAAAATACATGTTAAAGGTATGTTATCAGTAAGGTTTCCAGTCAGCAGTAGGCTATTAGCAGTGTCACATCATAAATATGGTCATATTCAGGCCAAAGAGACATTTCTACCCAGTTTCTGGTGACAGAGTAAAATCTGCTGTAGAATGCCCGAGCCAAATTGCCTGTATGGGATGGAGCTTGCGAGTGAGTCTGAGAGAATGAGGACATGGCTCGTGTTCTAAAAGAAATAAGAACCTTTTACCTTAAGATCTGCCCAGCTTAGACCTTACTAGTCAAGTGATAGCTTAAAGAACCACAAAGGGAAATTGTTTGATTGTGAATTATTCTGTTAGGAATAAGCTCTATTCAAGCCAGTTTCTCTTGCTTTTCATAATGAGAAAAGGTAAAGAAACTGAGGACAGCAACCCCTCAGGGAAACCTCATCTAACCTTGCCAGAAAGAGTGATAAAGTATTCTGGTAATGAGGCTGGAAGCAAGCAGATTTATAAGAGAAAAACAAGACATAAAACTGGATACGCAATATGATCTCAAGCTTGCAAAATTCAAGTATGACCTAGGAGAAGAATTTCCATATAATTAACAGTGATTATTTCCAAATAGTAGGATGAGTGATAGTTGTTTTCATTTGTGTGCATTTTACTTTTTCTGTATTTCCCAAATATTTTTAATTTGCAACTTTTTTTTAGTAATTTTTAAAAATTTATTTGACAGATCACAAGTAGGCAGAGAGGCAGGCAGAGAGAGGAGGAAGCAGGCTCCCCACTGAGCAGAGAACCCAATGTGATGTGGGGCTCGATGTGATGGGGGGTTTGATCCCAGAGCCCTGGGGTCATGACCTGAGCCGAAGGCAGAGGCTTTAACCCACTGAGCCACCCAGATGCTCCATAATGTGCAATTTTTATTTATTTTTACTTTTGATTTATTTTTCTCATTGCACATTTTTTTTAAGATTTTTTTTTTTAAATTTATTTGACAGACAGAAATCACAAGTAGGCAGAGAGGCAGGCAGAGAGAGAGAAGGGGAAACAGGCTCTCTGCTAAGCAGAGTCCATCTGAGGACCCTGGGATCATGACCTGAGCTGAAGGCAGAGGCTTTAACCCACTGAGCCACCCAGGCATCCCTCATTGCACAATTTTTATATGATGAGGGAAAAGGAAAGTTCGTTGGTTGTTTTTTAAAGTTTAAACCCATGAGTTTGGGGTGTGTTGGTCATGATCCCAGGGTCCTGGAATCAAGTGCTCCATCAGGCTCCCTGCTGGGCTGGAAGCTTGCTTCTCCCTCTCCCACTCCCCCTGCCTGTGTTTCCTCTCTTGCGGTGCCTCTCTGTCAAATAAATAAATACATAAAATCTTTAAAATAAATAAACCCATGAATTCATAATGAAACTTAAGATAAAAACTATTGATCATTGTTGCTAGGGAACCAATTTGTTATTTCATAATAAGGTTCCTTTACTCTGCTTTTGCATTACAAACTGTACAATGGAGGACTAAATCTTAGATGAAAGGAAACTTACCTTTATAGAAGTATATTGGCTAACAAATGAAAAAGGAATAATAGACTAGTGCAATTTTGCAACCACTAAGGAATTACTAGATATAAGTGCTAAATATGAACAATTGTTGACATTACTAAAACTGAGATAGTCCAGCATTATGTATTTCTTATTTGTAGAATAATAACATCATCTACATAAACATTTTTGCCAAAGAAATTGGACCTGAATCTAATCAAGTGTGTAGATTCAGCTGCTGAGTTTTAGAACATATATAGGATAGAGGAACATGTTAAATGACTCCTTGGGATGGAGTCAGCAAGATCTAGACCATAAGAAAGCTGTAGGAAACAACTTAGATTCATCATAAATTATAAAGAAAAAAAGACATTAGAGGGAACGTTAGATTAGGAAAGACTTAAAAGGTAATTCAGTGAGTCTCAGTGTATGGACTTTATTTGGATTCTGATTTTATTTTATATGTTAAAAATAGTATATGCTTAATAATATTAAGAAGTATTATTGTCCATTCTTTTAGGTGTGATAAGTTTATATTTTAAAGACCTACAGTAAACTATTTGTTGATCGTAATGTGTTGAATTTGATTCTGATAATGAGAGGGAGGAGGGAGTGGCTAGCAGTATGTGTGGTGGGGGAAGATTGCCTTGGTGGTTGTTGGGGCTGGATTATGGGTACATATACTGTGTTGTCTGCTTTTGTATGTTTGAAAAGTTTACTTAAAACCTTACTTTTAGGGGCACCTGGGTGGCTCAGTGGGTTAAGCCTCTGCCTAGGTCATGATCTCAGGGTCCTGGGATCAGCCCCACATCAGGCTCTCTTCTCAGCAGGGAGCCTGCTTCCTTCCCACCCCCCCCCCCCCCCCGCCTGCCTCTCTGCCTACTTGTGATCTTTCTTTCTGTCAAATAAATACATAAAATCTTAAAAAAAAACCAAAACAACAACAAAAAACCCACTTACTTTTAATGTAGTTAAAATGAGCTTAAGAAATTAGAAAAATTTATTTTGGGAGCTTGGCTACACATCTTCTCTTCAACCCTTTATATGAGTAGACATTGGTTTACTACTGCTGATTATTTCATGGCTCTCCCAGTCTGTGACCTGCTCAGGACTGCTCCTTCCCAGCTCACAGACTGAAAAAACTGGTTTGTTTGTTGTCCTTCCTTTGGCTAAATATTTTATAGGCAGTGGCTTTTTTTTTTTTTTAATATTTTATTTATTTATTTGACAGAGAGAGATCACAAGTAGATAGAGAGGCAGGCAGAGAGAGAGAGAGAGGGAAGCAGGCTCCCTGCTGAGCAGAGAGCCCGATGTGGGACTCGATCCCAGGACCCTGAGATCATGACCCGAGCTGAAGGCAGCAGCTTAACCCACTGAGCCACCCAGGCGCCCCAGTGGCTTTTTTTTTGACAGAATCTTTCTGTAAGTTTTGGATGATAGGAGATATTAAATAGGCAGTACTTTTTTTTAAGGGTCTGGTACCATGGCATGCTTAGGCTTATGGCATGCAGAGAATGGATCCAGGATTCTCTCCAGGAGAGAGGCTTTAGGGAGCCATGTTAACTAGCCTGTTAACTAGACTGGGGAATTTGCTGGGAGAAAGAAAGACAAGTACAGAAGTCCATGGTGGGGATGAACAGTCTGTATTCTCTCTGTTTTGTAATGCAGATTTTTCTCTACTATTCACTCTGCTTTTTAGAGGCCATTAAAAAAAAAGGATAAAGGGACAAATAAGGAGTTTTTTTTTAAAAATATGGTTAAGCTTATATAATACTTAAAATAAGAATAAAAATAATTTACGTAAGAGGGAAACCAGCTTTATAATCCTAGAAGATTGAGTTCAAAAAATAATAAAAGGGAGAAGCAAGAATAAAAAGTAAATGAATCCAGCATCCACATCTTGATTTCTGATACCATTTGCCACTAAAAGGAACCAGGGCTTCTTGGAGGAATGACAGATTCTAGGACTGGTGGAGGAAATATACAGGTTGAAGCCAGAACATCTTTAAGCACCAAAAAGTAAGAAAATGCTTAAAAACAACAAAAAACCAAAACCAAATAAGAATGCAGTGATTCAGAGTATGGCAGAGGGACACAGAAGCCAATTTAAAGAGCTCCCAATGGCCAAAGCTGGAACAACTTGAGCCAAAAAATAAAGTCATATTTGATTATGACTCAGAGTATAAAATAAATATCCATGTGTCATACTGATATAAATGAAAGGTTGAATGAATAAATGCAAGAAAGGAGACAAACATGCCATGCAGAATAATTACAAATAATTTATGCAGCTACTCAGCCTGGAGCATAAATCCTCACACCTTGATCATGGGCGGTGTGTAGTGAACTTCTTCCAAAGAGTGCTGTATGGAAAGAGGGGAGGGGTAACTCACCGTGGGGAGTTCAGCAAACTCTACCTCACACCCTGTGATCAAGGTCCATTTATAGTAAATAAAATTTTAAAGTTTTTTGTAAAACTAAACAAAATTTTAAAACAGAAAGCTCAAAGCTTACTTAGAAGAAAGATTAAATGCAGAGACATTGAGAAACAAAATTAGTATAAAACAAAATCCAATACTAAGAAAAACTGGAATGTAAGATAACTAACATTAAATTACAGTAGAGGGCCCCTGGGGCTAATACTACATTATATGTTTATTAAAAAAAGATATTAAAAAAATTACAGTAGAGGGGAAGGTGCTAGAAGTTGTTGATTATGAAGGTCCCATAGGAAGTTCCTGAGGAGAAGCTAGCTTCTCAGGGAAATGAGCTGCAGGATGGGCTTTGTCGCAGAGAAACTGGGGCCGAGAGCCTATGTTGCTTTCTGTATCCTCCTCTGAGCTTCACATTCTTAGCCCTTTTCTCCTTTTTCTTCTTTGTCATCCTTACCTCCTACTGGTCCTAGCCCTTATCACTGATGAGCCTTCTTAGGTGCTAAAGCATACACAGCTGACTCTAAAAATTAGTGTTTGTGCAGTAAATTCTTTTTTTTTTTTTTAAAGATTTTATTTATTTATTTGACACAGAGAGATCACAAGTAGGCAGAGAGGCAGGCAGAGAGAGAGAGGGAAGCAGGCTCCCTGCTGAGCAGAGAGCCCAATGCGGGACTCAATCCCAGGACCCTGAGATCATGACCTGAGCCGAAGGCAGCAGCTTAACCCACTCAACCACCCAGATGTCCCTGTGCAGTAAATTCTTAATGAGCCCTGGTTGTGTGACTGGAATTATACCAGGTACTGTTGGGAAGACAAAAAGCAGTCTAATTTTGGAGACAGACTAATGAGTCTACTAAGTAATTCTTTGCCATTGTTTTTTTTTAAATTGCAAACAGCCAAAAAAAGTAATGAATTGAGGATGTTTTCATATTTTTAGGTGCAAATATTCTGCGAGATTCAACAGGCAACGTCAAACTAGGAGATTTTGGGGCCAGCAAACGGCTTCAAACCATCTGTCTTTCAGGGACAGGGATGAAGTCTGTCACAGGCACACCATACTGGATGAGCCCCGAAGTAATTAGTGGAGAAGGCTATGGCAGAAAAGCAGACATCTGGTAGGTTTTGATGTTAGGTTTGCCTATGTGCTATGGTGAGTGCTGTGAATTGGATAAGATGGATGAATCACAGACCTGTACCCCTGAAACAAAATTAACAATAATTAATGTTAATTAAAAAAACAAAAAAGCAAAAAAAACCTGCCTTCTTACATAATTCCACCCAAAATGGAAGTTACTGAGCCAGATTTTTTTTTTTTTAAAGAATTTATTTTTATTTATTTGACAGAGAGATCACAAGTAGGCAGAGAGGCAGGCAGAGAGAGAGGGGGTAGCCGGCTCCCCGCTGAGCAGAGAGCCCAACGCAGGGCTCGATCCCAGGACCTTGAGATCATGACCTGAGCTGAAGGCAGAGGCTTAAACCACTGAGCCACCCTAGGCGCCCCAGTGAGCCAGATTTAAATGATCTTTGGTACTTTTGAAATAGGATGCCAGAAATACTTCTGTTTTAATTTTTTCTCTTTGTGGCTTAATAATTAGCTAAGTAAATGGAGTTCTTGAGCCTCTCTTCCTTTCTTCGGGAAGTGTTTCATCTAAAGCAGATTTCAGCATTAGAAAACTATCTTTGTTTTATTTCCCTGAGGAACTTTAAGAGTTACTAACCTTTTTTGTTAGTATCATGTAATTCAGTTAATCTTTAATTAATAATTTTAAGTTAAAACATAAAGTCGCTGTTTCCTACTTCCCACCCAGAATTGTGTTTAATAGATAATAGATATTCATTTTAGGCACCTAATGGCAAAAAGAATTTCTAGTGTTTGTGTTCTTTGTAAGATAAACACAAAAAATTATGTTGAATGTCAATTTAGAAAATTATATAAGGCAAAAATTATAAAATGAATGATGTTCTTTGCCTATTTGAGTTAGTCTCCATTGATTTCGTTTAAATTACATACAGTCTTTTATAATTACAACCTTTTAATGAAACTTTAAACTTGAAGTATTTAAATATAAATGGTCGTTAGTGTTTTTCTCATGTTGTAGTTAAGTGACTTTCCTTCCTGATGATACTATTTGTATAATTTTTCCCCCCCAGGAGTGTGGGCTGTACTGTGGTGGAAATGCTAACTGAAAAGCCTCCTTGGGCAGAATTTGAAGCTATGGCTGCCATCTTTAAAATTGCCACTCAGCCAACAAACCCAAAGCTGCCACCTCATGTCTCAGACTATACTCGAGATTTCCTCAAACGGATCTTTATAGAGGCCAAACTGAGACCTTCAGCTGATGAACTGTTAAGGCACATGTTCGTGCATTATCACTAGCAGCCAGTAACCTCTCCTGTGCCTCTACCCAGCTCCCATCAATTCATTCACCTTCTCTCTGACTGCACTTTTCTTTTTTATAAAAAAGAGAGATGGGGAGAAAAAAGACAAGAGGGAAAGTATTTCTCTTGATTCTTGGTTTAAATTGTTTAATAATAATAGTAACCTAAATTTTTTATATTTAATCTTTTTTTTTCCCTTACAAGAACTTGAAACTCCTTTTTTTTTTTTTAATTTTTTTATAATGTACTGATGTGGTTCAGAGAGATAAAGCACTTTAGTACATAGTTGCTCTTTTTAGTACAAACAAATCATTTAGAATACCTGAGGATTATAAAGTCTTTCCCCATGTCACTGACAGATTGGTGGTGATGGGGAGACATGGAAAACAAGGAGAAGAAAATGATGTATGATTTGTAGTTTTTAGTGATTAGTATTTAAAATAGATCCTCATTTATGGGGTTGAGCCCTAAACTTGAGTTTAGGGTAGGTACTCAACTTAAAGAATATAGGTTCCTTCTTATATCTGTATTCTTTAGATCCTAACCTCTGTCTACCAAGCTTTTTGCTCAGTAGGAGTCTTGATAGAAAATATGAATCTCTAAGAGGTATGTTTATTTGTTAATCCTAACCAGTATAATAAGCAAATACACTATAATAGATCCATGTTACTGGAATCTGTATACCTTGAGGGATAGCTTTCAGCTTTAAAAAAAAAGAAAAGAAAAAGGTACTATTTTAGAGTAAAGCAGATGAGAAGTCAGTGAGCAAATTCAGATTAAAAGGCAAAAAGATATTGGTGTGATTCAGTGTGTGGGCAGAAGAATCCACATTTAACAGTTAATAGAAATAATGAAAAGAAGAACTAAATGTTTAGTGTATTTTAAACTATGGTCTTTACTGGAGGGAGAAAGTCCCAAGATTAAGGGAAAAGAGAAATAACCAAATCATGTATCTTCCTATTCCTAGCTCCAGATTCCCCATAGATAACATTCTTTGGGAACTAAGAATTTAACTTGGGGCATCCACATGTTAAAGCTAGTCACATGAGATAAAAATCCTTGTTCTTGGGATCACAGAATACTAAAGTACCTCACAAAGTAAGCTACCGTGTAAAACAGTGGTTCTCAAATGTTGGGTGGGAATAATTTTGCCTTGCGTTTGTCAATGCCTGGAGAGTTTTTCATGTCACAACTAGAAGGATGGTAGTGGCATTGGGTAGTCTGAGGCCAGGGATGCTGCCAAAAAAAAACTACACTATACAAATACAGCATCCCCATCTGCTAACAAAGAATTATCCTGACCAAAATGTCGAAAAGTGCTGAAGTTGAGAACCTGATGTAAGGACCAGCCCCAGTTATAAACTGAAAATAGCCATTTACAGAGTAGGTTCCTTGCAAAAAGTATATTTCAGAGAGAAAGTGATACAACGCAGGAAAAGGGTTTTAAAAGAGCCGATACCACTACTTCAAGTCAAGGGTGAACAGTCTCAACAAACATCAAATAACAGTCCTTTCCTTTACCAGCTGTGTATTACACCCAGATCAATAGCTTCCATTGTAGAAACAAAATGAGTTTAAACATGGAGCCTATTAAACCCAGCCATCTGTATATATTCTTTCCTCAAAAGTCAGTTTGTAATTGTGGGAAAAGAAAAGCATATCAAAACAAAGTATTAACTACTTTATAAGAATGTTTAAAACTGCCAGGTATTACTAGTATAACATATCAACCAAGAGCAAGGACATCCAGTGGAAAGAAGCATCTAGGTAACTCCCACTATCTCTAATGGACTTGTGCTACTGAAAAATATGAGTAATAGCAGTAATTTAGCTACTTGCAGTTTGTTTCAGCATATTAAAGCAAGTGCTAAGTACTTTATTTTTAAAGGTTAGGAAATAGTAGTCTTTCTGGAGGCCCTAAATGTGAAGCCTTTGGTGGGATTCATAAGGGACTCTAGTATTTTATTTTCTGCTAAAAGATGCTCTCTAGGGGCTATTTTAAAATACTTTGTTTCTGAAGTTGGGTAGATCTTGGTTTCCTGGATCAAGGTCCTATCTGGCATTTTCTGTAGGAATATTTGAAATTCTACTAGCTAGTCTGAGAAAAAGTCAAAGCACAAATAAAGTTGTCAAGGCTTCTCCCATACATTTATAATTAAAGGAAGCAGCTTGCAAGGAAGAATATGATTAGTGGCCTCCTCCCCCTTGAAAATCCACGGCCAAATCTTGTGCTATAAACATAGTCCCCAAGGATGTGGATCTATTATAATTTCTTTATCTATTATGAGTGAAGGCATCTCTTCTGCTTGAGCAAGATCGTGGTATCTGGACCAGTGGGCTTTTCCTTCATTCCTTCGTCTTGTGTGGTTTTTATTTCCTTGTAGCTCATTTTTGATTTGCCAGGGTAACTAGCAGTGCAGAATGTGAGAGAAATGCTCTTTTGAGAGAAATCTTGGGGGGGCTGTGAAACCCAAGGCAAAATCGTTTGTTTTTTTCTTCTCTAAATGCTATGGAAGATAAAATCACCTGAAAAGAAACTACTACTTTAACACTGCTGCAGAAGACCTTTGTTTTATAAGAAAAATATGGAAAAAGTATTGTTCTTTATGTAAAGATTTAAAAATAGATTAATAGTTTACAGAATTATTATATAAAATGTGATGTGAATTTATTTCAGACAAGTTATAAAGGTACCAAAAATGACAATAAAAACTAATATATATAAAAACTACTAGAACAAAAAAAGCTTGAGGTGGGATGAGGTATGAAAGACTAAAAGTAAATTTTAGAAAAAATTTTGAAAGGAAACCCATTAGGGGCAGTTAAATATGACACTCCAGTTTTTTTCTTTCTAATAATGGTATGGATCAACAAATGAAATTTGAACTTTTAAATAGGACTCTAAATATATTTTGTTTTTTAAATGCACAACTGATTCTTCTATACTGTAATGTTTCTTTGCTGAGGCTGGAAAATGGCCAGACTGCTGACTTTGTGCCTTTAAAATGCATTCTGCTTTGATAGTGGCAGACTTTTTGGTGCTGGAGAAGATTCACTAGCAGTCTTATATGTGCTTTTCAGGAAATATCTTTCTACTTAGGCCTTGAGAGATTCAAAATGGCATGAGTTAGGCTTGGACCAAATATAAGATCTTTTACATTGCAAACAAACTGTATTGAATAAAAGGGTTGAAAAATAACATAATGACTAATGAGAAATTTTGATGGTTGGTAATTCTTTAAAATGTACTTAAAAGTATACAGACTTCGAAGTTTTCAGTATGACTATCTTGGAAATTTTTCAATTTTTCTCTTTTACAAAACATGTTTCTAACTTGAAAATGGTTAAAGACGATTGCCTTAGAAAGTTCTCAAAGGCAGTCAACCTTACATAACTTATAAAAGAGATTGAAATGTTAATGCACAGTCTGAAATGTAAAAGAAAAGTTAAAGCTTACTTCAGAGTAAATTGAATTGGCTTTCAGTTGAGAGAGCCTTTTCTTATTCCCAATAGAAAGTACAGTAAAAAGGTGGATTTTTTTTTTTTTTTTTTTTTACAAGAGTTCTCTGCTACTAGAGCTCTTATATATATCAGGTCTGGTCTTTAGTACTTCTGAGATGATGTTGTTGTAAGATATGTGAAGTCACTAAGAAAAATAAAATCTGGATAGTTTATAGGGACGACTAAGCTTGGGTGCAAAAGCCAAGATAGTTGTCAGATGCAGACTCTTTGAACCACAGCAGAGGGTCTAGAGACCAGTAACTTGATACAGAATCACCTAGTGTCAGCTGAGTATAGAAATCTATCAATTTCTTTTAAAGAGAATGAATCTTTTTCACTTGCTTATTCAATAATTGTGGCTTATTATGTCAGGTACTAGATTAACTTATCCTTAAGTAGGTCACAGTCTAGGAGGAAATTGGGCAAACAAATACACTTATTTTATGGTATACCCTAACTCTGAAAGTTCAGCAGTGATGTTTTAAAACATCACTGTTTTTTATGAAATGAGGGGAAAGCAATTTTGGGCAATCATTGGCTGTTATAAACGAAAATGCCATTAACAGGGAAAAAGTATCCCCAAATTGGAGGGACCCCATAGGTCAGGTAGCCTGTGTCTCAGGACTCCCTCTTATATAAAAAAGTCCATCCCCTACTCAATTCTAGTGGTGAGGGGCATATATCCCATAACAGGTTTTTTTCTGCTTTTTCTTTTAAAGGGAAAACAGTTTTTAAAATCTAAATTGTTAAAATGTCCAAAACATGTGATAGAAGTTGTATTCTGTTAACAGTGTTACATATGTTAGGATCAGGACAGTTTCTTGAGCCCTTATTGTTATATTAAGTTTGGCCTTTTTACAAATGTAATGCTCATGTTTATTTGAATTTTAAGATTGATTAAGTGTTAACGAAAAGCAATTTAATTGTTCATTTTTGGTAGTGCCTTTTTCTCTGTATGCCTTAATTTTATTTTATATCAATAATAATTCAAGTTACCCACCACAGGAAGGTTGTTCCAAAATCAGTAGGCTTCAAGAGTTCATTTGGCTTTAGGACTATGTATTGGCCCATAAACCTTTCTTAATGCCTGCTTCCTCCTCCTACCCTTTTCTACCTCTTTTTATTTTACATATATATATATTCTCCATATTTTACATATATATGTTCAAAGAGAAACATTAGCATTAGTCTGTGATAGACACACTGCAGTCTCCACTAGACGTGAATGCCTACAATAAGGATAGAAAGAGGTATTCTAATTCTAAGAGACGTAGGGAATTGTTTTCCAGTTTGGTGACTTGACTTTCAATCACTTTGGCACTGTCCATATTCTTTGTATATCATGGTTCAGTTATGATTTTCATAGCAGAGCTAGAATGGTTAATTTTGCCCTAAAGAGGTCATTTAAATGGTTTACAAATGTTAAGGCAATGAAACTTAGGGCAATGTGCAAGGAATCCAGGGATAGCAGTTCTGATCCTTACTTTTAACTAACATTTTGACTAAAGCTCTAGCTTACTTTTCTGTGAAAAGAGAAAGTGAGAGACAGAGAGAGAGAGAGAGAGAGAGAGAGTGAGTGTGTGTGTGTGTGTGTGTGTGTGTGTGTGTATCTGTGTGAGAGTGAGTGAGTGAGTTGGGGCAGGGGTGGGAAGGAAGGAAAGGTATGAGTGTTCAATTAGATTAGTCTCTGTTATTAGAAGAACAACTGAAATGTGTATGACCTACTGATGATGGATGAGTGTAATCGTCTTCAGATAGGAACGCCAGCACATTTTCCACAAGTAGCTAGTACAAGTGATTGTTTAATAAAGGTATTTATTGTAAATTGCCAAGCTCTTGGTCGGTAAAAGTAGATTAAAATTGAATTTGTATGTCTGTATAATAGTGAGCTTATATATAATTCTGAAATAGAAAATAATTGATTTTGCATAGTTCTTCATGAGCTCTTTGAAATAGAAATTCTTCCAGACATTATGAAAACAAGCTTCCTTAGCTTACCAAGTGTTCAAATGTCTTATACCTCTTTTTGGTTGGCTAGGGAAGGCGTGCTGTGAAGCCACTGTTCCTACTTCATAGTTGTCTTTAGCTTTGCTTTGACTTCTGCCACAATCTGGACAGGATGCCATAATAGGTATGGGAAGTATCAGGGCCGGCCATCTCTCCATACTCACCTTTCAGAGCTGTAGATGATGATGAGCTTTCAGGGGAGTCTAGAGAATCTTCTCGGTGATAGAGCAGACGTGGTTCAGTTTCAGAAAGTTGAGGGAGGAATCATAGTTAAAGAGAATGAATTTTTATTTGTTGCCTGTATACAGCCTCATGTAATTCTTCATATTTTTCATAATTATGCATTTTTTGTAATATGGTATTTTTGTTAATAACAGCAAAGGCATTGAGTCAGTGAGTACTGTTCTTCCCTATGCCTGATGACTCCTTGTTTGTATTTACAATCTGTATTATCAGAATCACTTTAAACCAAAGCTTTTATATTCCCTGCACACAAAGCCAAAATGATGATCACTGTTACTTCTGCCCACCTGTAAGTGAACAGTAAAAACATGTTAAAGCAGGTACTTGTAGAATTTGTATCTCAACGTATCCTTCAAGTAAAAAGACAGGTGCTCAGTGTTTGCATTTAGACATACAGAACTTACTTCAGCTATTACAGAACTACATAAACATTACAAATTTGAGCTTGTACATGTGCCAATTTTACTGTCATTTGACCATAGATGCATATACATATATGTTGACATATGATGCCTCAGGTTGGTGGCATAGTTTCTTCCTGGTGTCTTAACATTTATGAACTTGTGTTTGACTTGAGAGGCATTTTAGGAAAGCTGTGAAGAAAAGTAGGTTTTGGCTGATGTCTGCTCTGTGCCATAGACATTTTGGAACGTAAGGAAGAGCCTGCTCTCTAGTATACATGCAGAATTTGTCCCCAGATAAGGATTTCTGAGTCCCCCCATGCCAGTTGAGAATGGTAAAGTTTGTGACTATACTGAAAAGCACTTTTGTGTTCATTTATTTACATATTTTATAATTAAAAAAAACCAACATGTAACTAGTGGTGATTTTAGCATAAGCATTACTTGGAGGGGAGAGATAAGTCACATTTTAAACTCTATTAGCTACTTGGGCTCCAAAATGGATTTGACATATTCTCATTTTTCCAAAGACTTTTTTTCCCACCTGGAATAAGAAGAACGACTAGTGGAAACATTTGAGTTGGGAAGGCTTATGGGCAAAGGAAAGTAGGCCAGACCCTTGCAGTACACCCTGTTCAAGTGCAAGTACAGTGTCTATGGATAAGAATACTTCTTTAAAAACAAACGATTGTTTGTAATACAATCTTAATTAGTAAGTAAAAAGTTTACATTTTTTCTATTGCTATTGGTTTTAAAATTTGCTACCCTGCATTCTGAAATATTATAAGAGTTAATACCAAAAATACTTTTAATGTCTGACATCTCTTACATTTCACATGGTTCTTTTTATTCAAATATCATTGTAAATAAAAGTAAACTTGGATAAATTTGAAAATAAACTTTTAATTGTTGCAAACTATGATTATCAATTTGTAAATTTACCCTTTGACCTAATGTACATTTTTAATGTAGCCATTAAATTGTCTATATTTAATCTATTAGTTTCTCTCTCTAAACGTTTTTAATCTCAGTTGAATGCTGGGCAGTTTATAATTATGTACAAAGGTGTTTTTTTCATATCAAAGTTGACTTTTGCACACTTTTGGAAATGTTTAATTTGTACACTGATTTACTACTCTGACCAATAATCGTTGATGGGTGTATGAGTATCATGAATGCGTGCATTGAACTACTGTCTGTGTCTTTATGTTTTAACTTCTTTCAAGATGTAGCCATCAGTAACCGCACTGCTATTACTGACTTAAACGGACCTTCTTGCTTTTACGAAGTATACTTATCTATGGTTCTGTCTTTGTTGAAGAACTCAGGAGTTCAACATCACTTTCTGATTTTATATGTATTCTAAAATCCATGCCTAAGTTGAAAGTATGCTTGTAACTCTGGGTATCAGGGGATGTGTGTGTGGAGATGTTTTTGTCTGTAGGCACATGTATATATCCCAATAATTTCTTATTTTCATTTCATTTCTACATTTTTATGAACTTGTTTTATAAGGGTACTGTTTAGTTAGAATAATTAAATATATATAAAAGCTTTCTGAGAGATTATTTACTATATGAATATATTTTCAGCTGGCTGATCAAAAATATTTTTTTAATTTTGTTTTTAACCATTTGAAATGTATTTGTATCTCCAGAATTGGATGCAAATTTACTTAGATATAAACTAAAATATTCTTGCAAGGAAGGGCATTGAATTCTCTTTTGAGAATTCTGTGAAATGCAAATTAAGAGGAAAAATGGGTTTTAAAGCAGTAGCAAAAACACACTGCCCATTAAAATGGCCTTTGAATTCTCAAAGCTATGAAAAAATGTGAGAAACTAAATTGTCTTGAAGAGATGTCAAGATTTTTTATATCTCCAGTTGCTGTTGGCCTGTCCTGTTGTTTTTGAATATTTCCTATATCCGACCCGAAAGATTTCAACTTTTAGTTTTTCTCTTACTGGGCAAAGTCAGACCGCATTTATAAAACAGTACATTGACATATTGTGATCCTCTGTAATTGACTATAAATTGGTTTAGGAATATTTGAACATACATTGTTGTGTCTTTAGACTGTACTGTGTATTTTAAGTAACTGGCAGAAAAAGAATTGGAAATTAAATTTCCAGTCTGACAATGTTATTGTACTAAAGGAAAACCTTGTTTTTAATATGCGGTACCACGTAAAAATTATTTGTATTAGGAATAAAGTCCACTGTTGAAATTGAATGTCACTAAGTGTATTATGTTACAAGGAGCCGGTATGATTAGAAAAACCTACCAGAAGCCAGATACAGTGTGGTATGTGCCACATTTCATGCACATTTTGACTTTGTGTTGTTCATTCAAAATTGTGCTTGTAAAAATGTATAAAATTTCTGAGTTTTACAATTTTTTGTACTTATTTTTTCTTGCTGGTAAATAGCTTTTTTTTAAATCTAATGTGAAAGAAACCATGTTTATATTTTGTTAGTGATCAATGACTTTGTTTATATGGAAATTTGTATATTGTTGGCTCACATCTTTGTTTAGATTTATCGTGCATGAAGGCCTGCAATAATTAGCACAATGAAAATTGCTTTTTCTTACATGTTAGTTCATCTTTTTTGAAAGATTGTGGTGCAAAGGCTTACTCTGAGTAACCTTCTGGACTTTGGAATGAATATAAATGAATGGCACTTTGAGTGTTAATAAAGCTGATATTTATTTCCACTGTGATTGATTTGTTACAATCTGTTCTTGGACAGTGTGTTCTCCTGTTCCCTCCTTTGCCTGAGTTGATCACTTTCTAGGAGACCAAGCACAGACTGACCTGGGAAATATTGCAACCGAATCTTCCTAGGGTATGTCTGTAATCCTACCCAACATGCTCTGGCATATCTTTTAATGGACACTTCAGTTATCTAGATCAGAAATGAACAGTGATTAAAAACAGAAACAAAGCCTACTATAAGAGTATAAGCAATGGATCTCCCACAGTATTATAGATCGTTTAAATTAATACCTTCATATAGATGGCATTTAGTGGTGCAAGTCAGAAACCTCAGAATCTTGTATATCCTGTAAGAATTAATCATGTGGAAGTGATTGCAGATCTGCTAAGGTTTATCTATAAAAGCCCAAAATTGAGGCTCTGTATGTCCCAACAATAAAGCCTATTATAACAAAAGTATTACAAAGTGGGCGGCTTATAACAAATTTACTGTCTCTGCTTTGGAGGCTAGAAGTCTGGCATCAGGGTGTTAGCAGGACCAGGTTCCTTCTGAAACCTGTAAGGGAATCCTTCCTTGCCTCTTCTAGCTTCTAGTAGCCCCAAGCATTTCTTGGCTTATGGCAGCATAAGTGTATCTCCATGTGGTGGTGTCCCTCTGTGTGTTTCCCTTTTTTGTAAGGACACCAGTCATAATGGATTAGGGCCCACCCTAATGCCCTTATTTTAACTTGTAAAGACCTCTGTGAAGACCCTATTTCCATCAAGGTCACATTCTGAGGTACTGGAGATTAGGACCTCAAAATACCTTTTTTTGGGGAAACCCATTACAGTTTCACCCTGTGGCCCCTGAAAATTTATATCCTTCCCACATGGAAAATACATCCAGCCAATCCCAACATTCCCCCAAAGTCTTCCATCATTCTAGCATCACCTTTAAAGCCAGTATTTCGTCTGCACCTCACCAACTCATTTAAGTCATCCATATCAGTTATGGGGAAGACCCAGGGTAAGTTTCATGCTGGAGCAAGATTTCTTTCCCTCTGGGAACCTCTGAAACCAGACTAGTAATCTGCTTCCAGAACACAATGGTGGGATAGGCAGAGGATGAACATTTCCATTCCAGAAGGGAAAGGTCAGAAGGAAAAGGGGCATGGGTCCCAAGCAAGTATGAAATAAGCAGGGCAAGTTCCACTAGATTTTAAGACTTGAGAATAATCTTCACAATCTCCATGCTGTGTTCTGAGGAGCCTGCTGGCATGGTGACATTGCCCCTTACAACCAAGGAGTGGCCTAAAGACTTAGCCACTTGTGTCCAGGGCTTGTCCCTTCTGGGGCGTCTCAGAACTGCCCTCACATCATTCTTCCCTCTTCTTGAAGGACACCATGTCCACAGCCAAATAGTTGGATCAGTTCTTTTCCTGCCTACAGAATCACAAAAGTCTTTCATTCCATTTCTGTCTCCTTGCAAACCATCAGCATTTCTGCTGAGATAATTTACTGGGTCCATGGATCACAAGCCTAATATCTTCAGCAAACAGTTGTCCAGCCACAGCCTTTGTTGTTTTCTCCAGAGCATACTTTCTTATTGAGATACTGATAGGCTGAGACTTTGCCAAATCTTCAAATTCTAGTTCCTTTTTGCTTCATAATTACTTCAATTTATCTTTTTCCTCTCACATTTTACTATTAGCAGGTCACAACTTCAACCTTTGCTAAATATCCAACTTCATTGCTTTCACGTTCTATCTTCTACCCAAAAGAACACAATGCAGTCAAGTTCTCTGCCACTTTATAACAAGGATCACCTTCTCTAGTAGTTTCCAATTCAGCTTCCTCATTTCCCTCTGAACGCCATCAGAATCACATTGAATGTTTGTGTTTCTATCAACAGGCAATCTAGGCATTTTCTTATCCTGCATCTCAAAATTCCCCCATCCTCCCCCCCATTACCCAATTCTAAAGCCACTCCCACATTTTAAGAAAGATTTTATTTTTATTTATTTGACACAGAGAGATCACAAGTAAGCAGAGAGGCAGGTAGAGAGAGAGAGAGGAGGAAGCAGGCTCCCCGCTGAGCAGAGAGCCCGACTCGGGACTCGATCCCAGGACCCTGAGATCATGACCTGAGCTGATGGCAAAGGCTTAACTCACTGAGCCACCCAGGCGCCCCCCACTCCCACATTTTTATTTAAAAATATTTAAAATTGAAATGTAGCTGACAGAAAATACATCAGTTTCATGTGTACAACATACTGATTCAACAATTCTATACATTATGAAATGTTTACCATGATAAGTGTAGTTACCATCTGTCAACATACAGAGTTATTGACTATATTCCCTATTGACTTTGCACTCCTGGGACTTGTTTTATAGCTGGAAATTTGTACCTCTTAATCCCCTTCACCTATGTTGCCCCCCCCCACCCTCTGCTCTGCCAATCACTAGTTTTCTGTATTTGTGGGTTGGTTTGTTTTTGTTGGTTCATTTGTTTCGTTTTTTTAAATTCTGCATATAAGTAAAATCATAAGCGGTTTGTCTTTTTCTGTCTGACTTATTTTACTTAGCATAACACCCTGTAGGTCCCATATTTAGGTATTTGTTATAGCAGCACCCCACTTCCCTTTACCAAAATCAGTATTAGAGTTCTTCAGAGAGGCAAAACTTCTGTGTTGCAGAATTCCTTTTCCCTTGGGAAACCCATCTTTGCTCTTGGGGTCTTCAGCTGAATGTATACAGTCCACCCACGTTATTGAAGATATTTTGCTTAAAGTCTGCTGCTTGTAAATGTTAATTATATCTAAAAACTAAATAGCAACATCTAAGCTGCTGTTTGACAAAAAAACTGGACACCATAATCTAGCCAAGTTGACACCAAAATGAATCATCACAGGGATTGAGCAAATAAACTAGTATGTCCATACAATGGAACTCTTCACCATGTATTACTGACTAAGCAAGTTACATGAGATGTATAGTATAATCCCACTTTTTACTTAAAAATAGAAAAAATATCGGGAGGATATATGTCACTCAAGTGGTGGAGTTATGAGTGGTTATTATCTTTGCTTATATGTAATTTTTAAACTTATGATAAATGTGGGTGTTTTTGCCTATAACAAAATATCTCCCTGCCAGCTTTGAGATATAATTAACATATAACATTGTGTGAGCTTGAGATACACAATCTGTTGACCTGATACACTTACATATTGCAATATGATTACCACCATAGCGTTATCCATTATATCATATGACTGCCACTTACTTTGGTGAGAACATTAAGATCGACTTTTAGCAACCTTCAAGCCTATTTAATACAGTATTATCACCTACAATCACTATCCTATAGATTAGCTCCCTAGAACTTATTTTTTTTTTAATTTTTTCCCTTTTTATTAATTTTTTCAGCGTAACAGTATTCATTCTTTTTGCACAACACCCAGTGCTCCATGCAAAACGTGCCCTCCCCATCACCCACCACCTGTTCCCCCAACCTCCCACCCCTGACCCTTCAAAACCCTCAGGTTGTTTTTCAGAGTCCATAGTCTCTTATGGTTCTTATTTATTTTCTAACTGGAAGTATTATTCCTTGGCCAGCAACTCCCTATTCCTCCACCCCCCTCAGCCCCTGGTAACCACCACTACCCTATTTCTATGAGTCCAGATAGTTTTTAGATTTCACTTGTGATATCATATAATATGTCTTTCTTCATCTGACTTCCCTTAGCACAATGCCCTCAAAGTCCATCCATTTTGTTGCAAATATCAGGATTTTACTCTTTCTCGTGGCTATTTCATTGTGTATATATATGCACCCCATCTTCTTTATCTATTCATGCATTGACAAACACTTAGGTTGTTTTCATATCTTGGTTATAGTGAATAATGCTGCAATAAACATGGGAATGCAGATATTTCTTTGAGATCCTGTTTTCATTTCCTTAGAATGATACCCAGAAGTGAGATAGCTGGATCATATGGTAGTTCTATTTTTAATTTTTTGAGGAACCTCCATACTGTTTTCCACAGTGTCCGCATTAATTCATATTCTCACCAACAGTGCATCAGGGTTCCCTCTTCTCCAAATCCATGCCAAAATCTGATATATCTTATACCCATTCTAACAGGCGTGGGGTGATAGGTCATCAGGGTTTTAATCTGCATTTCCTTGATGATTAGTGATTTTGAGCATCTTTTTGTTAGTTGACCATTTGTATGTCTTCTTTGGAAAAATATTCAGGTCTTCTGCCCATTTTTTAAATTGGATTATTTATTTTTATGCTATAGAGTTGAGTTCATGCTATGGAATTTTTAAAATCTATTTTGGGATATTAACCATTTATCAGATAAATAGATTGAAATATTCCCTTCATAGATTGCCTTTTCATTTTGTGGTTGTTTCTTTTGCTATGGAAACTTTTTAGTTTATTGTAGTCCCATTTATTTATTTTTGCCTTCGTTGCATGTGCTTTTGGTATCACATCCGAAAATTGCTGCCAAGAGCAATGTCAAGGAGTTTTTCCACTATGTTTTCTTTTAGGAGTTTTATATGGTCTCAGATCTTACATTTAAGTCTTTAATCCGCTTACAGTTGATTTTTGTGAGTAGTGTAAGGGGTCCAATTTCATTCTTCTGCATGTGATTATCCAGTTTCTCTAACACCATTTATTGAAGAGATTATACTCTCCCCATTGAGTATTCTTATCAAATATTAGTTCACAAAATATTTTCTTAATTATGAAAACATTATATTAGCCATTCTTCTTCATCACCTCCTTCACTAAAATTAAGCAGGTTTGGCAGTAAGAACTTTTAAAAAGGCCATATGTTTAACCCAGTATTTCTATTTCTCAGAAGTTGACTTGGGAAAATAATCCAAGATACATTTAAAGATTTATACACAATGTTAGTCATCACAGAACTACTTCTATTAAGTAGAATAATATACAATTAATAATTGTATAATTATATAATACAATATATTAGAATAATATACAATTAATACTTAATTGTAACTATTAAGTTACAATAATGGGACAAATTTTAACTATGCCAGTGCCTCCCAAATTTGGGTTTGGCTAAATAAATCATGATACTGTGATACCATGAAAAATTAGTCATTAAATACCCATTCTAACAAAGGGTGAAAAAAGCTTAAGTTAGGGGGATTATAAAATCGTATGTCCAAGTAACATCTTCTTGGTGTAAAAACAGCTACATACAGAAGAAAAAGCCTGGAAGAAAATAGACCAAAATGTAAATACCTAAGGGTAGTATATGTATGATTTAAATAGCCTTCACAATACTTTTCTGTTTTCCAAGACTTACATAGCATGTAGTATTTATCAGATAGTGATAAGTGATTGAGAAAAGTGGAAAATCGAGTTTTTTTTTGTTTGTTTGTTTGTTTTTAAGATTTTATTTATTTATTTGACAGAGAGAGATCACAAGTAGATAGAGAGGCAGGCAGAGAGAGAGAGAGAGAGAGGGAAGCAGGCTCCCCGATGAGCAGAGAGCCCGATGTGGGACCCGATCCCAGAACCCCGAGATCATGACCCGAGCCGAAGGCAGCAGCTCAACCCACTGAGCCACCCAGGCGCCCCGGAAAATCGAGTTTTAAGGATATGGTTCCTCCACTTCTTGCGTGAAATTCATTTAGAACAGGGACCAAAAAACCTTCAATTTACTGAAAGCAATTTAGCTGAGAACTGATCTCTACGTTGCAAATTCTGTGGCTGAATTTCAGCTGCTCAACTGATCAGCAGTGTTTAACACAAGGGATCACTTCCTCTACCTTGAAATGCCGCCATATGAAAGCCGTACTTCCAGGTCTCCTTATTTCCCTACCTCTCTGACTGCTCCTTGACTGGTGTTGCCCCAATTCTCCACCTTCCAGCCTCCTCACTGTAAAATGTATTCCAAACTTATCTTTACCTACATTCATTCCCTAGGCACCCTCCAACAGTTCTATAGCTTCAGTACCATACATAGGTTGACAATTCCCAAACTTAGATTTCTAGGTCCCTGTAATTCTGGCTTACATCCAACTGCCTTCTTGACATTTTATTTGTCTATTAGCACACTGCTATGTTTTCCCCAAAACCCATATGTTGAAGCCCTAACTGAAATTGTGAACTGTGTTTGGAGACAGAACCTGTAAGGAAGTGATAAAATTTAAATGGAGTCATAAGGGTGGGACCCTAATCTGGAAGGGCTGGTGTCCTTAGGTGAAGAGGGAGTGACACAGTTCTTGCCCTTCTCTCAACCCCACAATGAGGACACAATGAGCAAGAAAGCAAGAAAGCGGTAATCTGTAAGCCGGGAAGAGAGCAGGACTTGATCTTCAACTTCCAACCTCCAGAGCTGTAGGAAAATAAATTTGTTGGTTAAGTCACACAGTCTGTGGCATGTTATTATGGCACTCAGGTGGACTAAGAGAGCCACTCACATTCCGTGTGTATAGAACCCACCCTTGAAACCTGTGCCTTCTTTAAGGTTCATCATTTTTAGTTACAGAAGCCAAAAATCTTGGAGTTATTCCTCTCTCTTTCCATAACCGCTCAGTCACCAACTCCCACTCTACCTTCAAAATACACTCAGACTGGAACCACTGTTCATCACCTTTACCCCACCACCCTGGTAAAGCCAGCATTTCTCAACTGGGGTGCGGCAATGGCTGCCCTTGACCTTGTAAAGGCTCTAACACAGCAGCTAGTGCAGAGTGACTTTTTAGTATTGAATCAGATTGTCATTTCTCTGCTCAAATAGCTCCAGCAGTTTTCTATGTCATAATAAAATTCAAAGTTTTTGCAATAGCTTACAAGGCTCTACATCAGTGGTTCTCCAACCTGACCACCAGCATCTTGTGGAGGACAAGACGGTTGTGTCCCTAGAGTTCTGATTGAGGAAGTCTGGGGTGGGGCCTAATACTTCGCATTTGTGCGTCTCTAATCAGTTTGAACGTTTCCGTCTGAAGTCGATGCAGGCAGGGAACCGCACTCTGAGAACCACTAATCTCCAGGTACAGTAGTAGGTACCGGGTCTTCCCCCTCTCAGCTTCCTGTTAGCGACCAAATCTGTGTGGTCAAGTCCTAGGCTCACACTGCTTCTCCTTTGGCATTTACGTAGGACACTGCCTCACTTTTTCAGAACTCTTGCTCCAATAACGCCAGTTGAGAGAGGCATTCTTTTCTTTTCCTGTGAACTCTCCTGATTTATTTTTAAAAATTTAAATTCAATTAACATATAATGCTTCATCGGTCTTATATAATTCCCAGTGCTCATTACAACACATATCCTCCCTAATGTCCATCACGAAGTTACCCCAGAGAGAGGCAGGCATTCCGAGGTCACTCCGAGCCATGTTTTCTTTCTTCTTGGAGCTCTCAACGCCGTTAACTCTACGCCCACACCTCTTTCAGAATTTACGTTCCAGTCGCCAGGGCCTTACTTTGCTCACTGTCCTAACCCGGCGGCTAAAAACAGTGCCTGGACTCTCATAAACATGCTCCATAAATATTCCACTGACTGACTACAGGAAGGAGCGGAAGGAGGAAACGGCCTGCGGCAGAACACGACGGAGAAAACGAAGTCGCGTTTTCTTCTCGCGACCACTCCGCGACCCGGAGCTCAGAGGCGGGACTTCCTGTGCGTTTGCCGAAGGAGCTTCCGGTGTGAAGGGGAAGTCCCCCGGAGAGCTTCCGCCGCAGGGACTCGGAGGCACCGGCTGTTGGGTGCTGTCGCTGCCATGGGCAAAAGAGACCGGGGGGATCGCGGTGAGACGTGGCGCGGGCGCCCTGGGGCCTGCCTGCGTTCGCTGTCCACATCGTCCTGTGTCGTAGCTGCTCTGGGCTTCGCAGCGGCTTCCGACCCCACAGTGTCTCGCGGACTGTACATGCTGTCGCGACAGGCCGCTGGGGCAGGGGAGATCCTTGACTTTGGGGCGCCCTGTGTCGTGGGCCGGGTGGGAGGCATTTGAGGGAGAGGACGCCAGCGGCACGCAGGTGGCTCTTGGGTAGGAGTGTGTGGCGTTTGTGAAATATGTCCGCTTCCAGGCTTCCTCGGAATGCCGCTAGGCAGTGCGGAGAGAGCCCTCGCTTCCTCTGCTGGGCTCACTTCTGTGTCCGTACCTGCAGATAAGAAGAAATCCAAGAAGCGGCACTACGAGGATGAGGAAGAAGAAGAAGACGACGTCCCTGGGAACGACTCTCAGGAAGCGGTCCCCTCGGCGGCCGGGAAGCAGGTGGATGAGTCCGGCACCAAAGTGGATGAATATGGAGCCAAGGACTACAGACTGCAGATGCCGCTGAAGGACGACCACACCTCGAGGCCTCTCTGGGTGGTAAGCAGACCCTCACCTAGGGCAGGACCAAGCGTTCGTAAACCCAAAATAGAAATGCAGGGTGCTGCTCTCCAGAGCTGGCCGGGGGAGAGCTTTCGTATATAACGTTGGAGCATGCAGGAATGCGAAGGGGTGGCACCCACGTGCTGGCTAGACTTGGGCTCCCTTCATCTCCAGCCCTCCTCTTACTCACCTTCCCTCTATTTCTACTGCATGCATGGAAATACTTTTTTATTGCCAAATAAATGCCACGTACTGTGTAATATTTTAGTTCCCCATTTAAAAAAATAATGGAAGTTATGTACATGCTCGGCAGCTCTTTTGCTTAGCTTGAAGTAATTAATACTCTACATTCATTTGAAACCTGGCCAAAAGGTACCTTGAGGATAGCCAATGAGGTGGGCTTTCCCTGTGGAGAACACTGGGAAGCAGCTGCTGACTTTGGAAACCTGTTCTAGTCTCTCTGTTCCTTGTATCTGATTAAAGTAGGTCTTTATAAAAACATCCCGGGTGTTAAAGATCACTTTGTGGGCAGCTTCTCTTTTCTGGATAATGATCTGGGAAGGATTCTGATACTCTCTCCAACTCATTAATTTCTTTGTCTGTTGTGTCCATTTGCTGTTTCTTAGGCTCCTGATGGCCACATCTTCTTAGAAGCCTTCTCTCCAGTTTACAAATATGCTCAAGACTTCCTGGTGGCCATTGCAGAGCCAGTGTGCCGACCAACCCACGTGCATGAGTACAAACTAACTGCCTACTCCCTGTATGCAGCCGTCAGTGTTGGGTTACAAACTAGTGACATCACCGAGTACCTCAGGAAGCTCAGCAAGACAGGAGTCCCTGATGGAATTATTCAATTTATTAAGGCAAGTGGAGGCTAAGGCTGGCTCTTTTGCCTTCCTTGTTAATGCAATAATAGTGGATGATTGTATTTGGAATCAGGAAGTAATTAAGGTTGCATGAGGTCACAGGAGTGGGGCCCTGATCCAATAGGATTAGCATCCTTTTAAGAAGAGTCAACCAGAAAGCTCATGTCTCTCTTTCTCTTTGTGTCTGCACAAGGAAGAGGTCATACAAGCACATGGTGAAAAGGTAGCCAGGAAGAGAGCCTTAATTAGAAACTAATCACTGGCAACTTGATTGTCGACTTCTGGAAATGTTTCTGTTGGTAAATCACCCAGTCTGTGGTGTTCTGTAATGCAGCTGAGTAGACTAGTATAGCTGGTAAACTCTCTAGGGCTGAATACCTGCATGGAACCAGTAGTCAAGAATTTCTGTTTGGGAATGTCAAAAAGAACTTCCAAGTGTTGAAGTGGCTAGGGTTCCATATGAAGAGCAGTTGAACATGCTTAGGTTTGTCCTAAGAGATAGATGAATGCCATTCAGTAGATGGACAGGGACGTTTGTTGTCCTTGGCTGTTCTAAAGGGAGTTGGATTTAGACCCCCAAATCTGGAGTGGCAGGTGAGTGCCACAGGCATCCAGTAAAGTAAAGCATTCAGTCTCAGAGAAGCCGACAAGAGCTCTGGTGAGAGTTCTCTCTTCTCCTGATGTGGAAAGCTGTGTAGGGAGAAGGGCTTGCACCTTGCTGGAATGAACCCTGCATCAGCGCACTGTCTCTGCTCAGTCTTGGTTGGGAGCTTCCTGCAGGAATGTAGGTGTTGGTACAACACAGTGGTAGATCCAGAAGGGCAGCAACAGGGACAGGCCATAGCCCGAGTGTCAAATTTCCATGGCCACCACACATCCTCTCCTGCGTTCCATTCTGAAGATTGTTGGGAACCTGGAAGATTTTAGCTGTATTCTCTTCCATCAAAAGGCTTACATTCTAGTTGGGGAAATAGGAACATTGGTGAGGAGGTTGGAAGGGTTTGCATTTAATTTATGCAGCCATTGCTGAACCCTCACTCTGCCAGCTTTGTGCCGGCTTCTACAATAATAATGGTGTGGCTGGATGAACCGCTGGGTTAGGGTGGGGCCTGTGGGAATGGAGAAGAAAGGGGAAAGGAAAATAAAAGAAAGATTTTGTATAGCATTTTGTAAATCAAGGGATGTGTATCAGAAAGAACCAGACAAGAGCAAGGTTTAACTCTCAAAAGTAGAGGTTAATAAGAAAAAGCTCAGTTTAGGTAAAACTAACCTCTTCAGGATTGCACATTGGGCTTTCGTAAAGTAAAATGAGCTCTTCACTTGGTAAAGTAGTAAGACATGCCCATTAGTGACTGTGTACTGAATGAGCTCCGTGTTGCTAATCGTGCCTGTTTGATGTCACTCCTTGCAGTTGTGCACTGTTAGCTATGGAAAAGTCAAGCTGGTCCTGAAGCACAACAGGTAAGGGATTCTGTGAGAGGCCCACCCGTGGCACATTCGCTCTGCTCATAGAAGGGAGCAAGGAGCACATGTCTGTGAACGGTCTGTCTTCACTAGCACCTACTCTCCTGAGTAAGGGGATAAAAGGAATAAGCAAAGTGAAGTGACCAAAACTGGAAATTCATTCACTGGCTACTCTGTTCCCCCTGGCAGTGGAGCTGGGACTCAGACCCCTCCTTATTTGACTTTAAAGCAGGGTTTTGCTTCTTATTTGCTATATCTTGGCCAGTAGCTCATAGCTCAGATTTGGCCAAGGTTGTGGGAGAGTAAGAGCAGAGAGAGGAACAAAGCCACTATTTCCAGACCATCTGATCAAATAAGCAATAGAATGTTCTGGAAATGGTGTACTGGTCACTAGTCCCCTCCTTCATCGCCTCTTGCAGGTATTTCGTTGAAAGTTCCCACCCTGATGTCATCCAGCATCTTCTCCAGGATCCAGTGATCCGGGAATGCCGTCTACGGAACTCCGAGGGGGAGGCTACAGAGCTCATCACAGAGACCTTCACCAGCAAGTCTGCCGTATGTGGCCTCCTGGGTCACCCTCCCGGGTGGGAGCGTTTGGGATGTCAGCTCTCTCAGGGATGGTTAGTTTAGCGTTTGCAACCTGGGGACCCTACAGTCTTCTTACAGCTACGGTTCCCCTTGCAACTTTGGCTCTTGCCTGGTAGCAGGAGGGCTTGTTGTCATACAGAGGTCCGGATCCCGCCTTGCTCTTACAGACGAGATCGGGTGCGTTCAGGGTGGTATGGCCATAGACCCGCCTTGCTCTTACAGATTGCCAAGACTGCTGAAGGCAGCGGTGGGCCTTCCACTTCCCGGGTGACAGATCCACAGAGTAAATCTGACATCCCCACGGACCTGTTTGACTTTTATGAACAAATGGACAAGGATGAGGAGGAAGAAGAAGAGACCCAGACAGTGTCTTTTGAAGTTAAGCAGGTTAGTGAATGTATCCCTGCCTCAGCTGGCCCAGCCCTGCATGGACTCTGCAGTGTGTGGGAGACCAGGTCCCCATCTGTATTGCTTTCTCCTTTTTGACATCTGTGGGCTATAGCATCGTTCCTCCTCATGGAGTTAGTCCTGAGTGTCCTGTTCCTCAGGCTGGTGTGGCAGTCTTCATAAGTCCTAGAGAGATGTAGGAAATGGCCCCTTGGATTATGTACAGTTTATCAGCTCGGTTTCAACTTAACATTATAAAACCTCTTTCATGCTCACTCCCCAGGAAATGATTGAGGAACTCCAGAAACGTTGCATCCATCTGGAGTACCCTCTGTTGGCAGAATATGACTTCCGGAATGATTCTGTTAACCCTGATATCAACATTGACCTGAAACCCACAGCTGTCCTTAGACCTTATCAGGAGAAGAGCCTGCGGAAGATGTTCGGCAATGGACGTGCCCGTTCTGGAGTCATTGTGCTTCCTTGTGGTGAGTGACACCTCTGTGAAGAAGGTGGTCAGGCTCTCTGTCTCGGTCTGCCAGCTTCCCCTCACTCTCTTTTGTGTGCTTTTCTCTAAATCACACCTGGCCAGGGAGCAGTGAAGATCAGATGGCTCCCTGATTCATTACTTAACAAATGTTTGAGTGCCTGCGGTGTGCAGAGTTCTGACCTCAGCAGTGAAGATATATTGGTGGATAGAATAGCACTTCTGATCTCACGGAGCTTGTTTTGGTGGTAGAGAGACGGAGGATAAACAAATCAATTAAGCCATGTGTCAGACCTTGGGCACTGGAGAAGAGGGCAGGGCCAGCAGTTAGTGATGTAGGGAAGGTGCTATTTTTAAACACTGGGGTTAGGGTCTTGTTCCTTGTAATCAGTCTTGTGAGTTGTGTGTATATAGAGACCTCCTAGCACAGAAACTTTGTTTGCTTGTCCTGGATGGCTTATTACAGTGTACATGTCTAAGAAGGGGCAGTATAGACCCATTGTTACCTGTCTGATATCATTTGTCCTAAGTCATGTCAGATCCTGACCAGTGTTCTTGGCCAGAGGTCACAACAGATTCACCTGGGGTCCCTTCTTCAGACTTAAGGAGGTTAGAATTCCTAGGGGAGAGGCCAGTGCCTTTAAGTTCTTTTTTTAAATCAGCCTGGGAGATTTTGATGCACATACCTGGTAAGAAAAGAATTTCTGTTTAAAGGAAGAGCTTGATTTTTATCTTGATCTTCAAATGGTGGGTGATAGTAAACTTGGAAGCCCTGGAATTTCACTTCTGTCTGTGCCAGTAATGTCCGCCTTTCCTGTATTCCTGAGCTCTCAGCCCAGCATGCCCTGTGGTCATTGCAGCTGCCTGGTACTGAGCCCTCAAATACGCAGTCCGCGTGCCCCAGCAGCGCACCTCCCCATGGCTTGGGCACGTTGTCCTCAGCTTTCCTTTTCTCAGGTTCAAAATGGCAACAATAAGAGTGTCACTCACCTCTGGTTTGTTTTGAGATTTCAACATTTGAACTGAATTCATGGAAAATGTTAGAGTAGGGCCTAGGGCCTGTCTCTTTTAATTCTCGTGTTCAGCGTGAGCTGGGCGTATCTCCTTTTTTTAAGAAAGAAAACAGGCTCTGGAGCAGTAAGTGCCCCAGAATATCAGCTGTGAGGATTATTAATTTGCTCAGATTCATGTGTTACTGGGCCATTCTGTCTGTTGTATCCATTGCAACCTGGCCTTTGGTTTCTCATAGGTGCTGGGAAGTCCCTGGTTGGCGTGACAGCTGCATGCACTGTGAGAAAGCGCTGTCTGGTGCTGGGCAACTCCGCAGTGTCTGTGGAGCAGTGGAAAGCCCAATTCAAGATGTGGTCCACCATTGATGACAGCCAGATCTGCCGCTTCACCTCCGACGCCAAGGACAAGCCCATAGGCTGCTCCGTTGCCATTAGCACCTACTCCATGCTGGGCCACACCACCAAGAGGTCTTGGGAGGCTGAGCGAGTCATGGAGTGGCTCAAAACTCAGGAATGGGGCCTCATGATCCTGGATGAAGTCCATACCATACCAGGTAAGCAGGCTGAGAGCTGAGCTGCCTGCTCATTGCAGGGACAGAAATTGATTTCCACTTGTTGGGTTGAGGGAAGGACTGCTGTGTAGCTTTATCTGTCTTGCTAGAAAGCCTTGCTGCTTTGAGTTTTAAAATAAATCATAAGCTACGGGGGTGGGTGTGAGGGTAGGAGGTGGATGGGTGTATCCTTCACGGCTTCCTCAATCATAGGCCCAGAGTAATCATTCAGAAAATGGTATTTCCCTCTTTCCTCCATCTTACTGTTGCAGCTCAGTTTACCCTTAACCACCGGTTTGTGGTGCCATGAAAACTGCACCAGGACCTCTGAAGTCCTTGCTGTAGTAGTGTTCGTTTTATTTGAAGCCCAAAGTATTGATTCTTAATATATTATAGAAGCGTTACTTCTCCAAGTGTTGCAGGCAGTCTTTTTTTTTTTTAATAAGAATAGCTGTATTGATATTGATCCATTGATAAAATCCACCCTTTATAAGCATACAGTTCGATTCTCAGTTAATTTGTGGACTTGAGCAGCTGTCGCTGTGATCCAGATTTAGAGCCTCTCTCTCACACTCATCTACAGTCCGTGCTTTCACCCCAGCCCCAGGGACCATGGAGGTGCTTCCTGTCTCTGTGGATTTGCCTTTTCTGGAAATACCCTATTAACAGAATCATATAGTACATATTTTCTTATGTGTACCTGGTTTTACTTTGCATGATGATTTATCTCTATTACATGTATTGATAGTGTCTTCCCTTTTATTGCTGAGTAGTAATCTAGACAAATCATTTTTGATGAAACAAGTGAAGGGGGAGCCCTGATAAGTTAAGAAGTATAAATTAGAGATTTCTCAATAAATGAAATCAGAGGCATTTTCACATAGAATATTCAAAATATGGCCAAAGTGGCCCTAGCATCCATTCTTTTCAGTGCAGTGAGAGCCTCTCCGGCGCTCTTCTCAGGTGGTTATATAGTGTATGGTGCCTTTAGAAAGCCTAAAGGATAGTGATGGAGAGCAGCTCAGTGGGTGCCAGGGGTTGAGAAGGGTGTGACAGTAAAGGGAGAGCACTAGGGAATGTTGGAGTAATGTGTTGGTCCGTATCCTGATTATAGTGGTGGTAGCGGTGGTCACACAAATCCATGTGTGTGAAAATTTATAGAACCAATCCCACCCACCCACTTACCAGTTTTACTGTGTGCTATTTGAAAAACTAAAAAAAATTTGGGAACAGGGGACATTGGGTCTGGTTGGATTGGAAGTTGGTGACCTAGAGAATCACATCCTACAGATGAATTTGAAATTGCCATGTAGCGGTTTAGAGGCTGTGTTTGAAGCTTGGGAAAACTTGAAGCTTTCTGCTTGAGTGTGTATTTAGTTTATGTTTATGTTTCTCTTCAGACTGTGTCTCGGGTCCCAGAGGGCAGCTGTCAGGCTTGGGATTGGTTGTCTGGTGATGAGAATACAGAAGTGTACCCCCACAAAATTTCACTCTTGCCGTGGATGTCTATGTGTGTGTCTTTCTTCCCTGGTTCACTGGGTCAGTTTGTCTCTGGCTGGGTGGGAGAGTAAAACCAATAGCCTTAGAGAATTCTGACTTCAGTCTTGTGAGCCCCTTGGCCTGGCCACACTCCCTGGGCCAGAGAGCCAATGTCAAATAAGGGAATTCTAGTAAATCACAGTAAGTTTTGTGATTGTTAAACATCTACCACATTGGATTAGGTAGAAAGATAAATCTTTGAGATCTATCTCAAAAGGCAGTTTGCTGTGTTGTTTTATACATCTTCCAAAAAGAGTCCTCTTGGGTCACTGTATTAATATGAAATTTACAACTGCAGGATTTATGTATATTAAGTGCTTACTGCAGGCAAGACACTGTGCCAATTTCATTATTTTGGCAAGTAATTATTAAGAGCCCACTAAGTGTCAGGCACTGTGCTTGGACTGGAGATGAAGTGGGAGAGACAAAAATACTACACAAATAATGTCAAATAACAACTGTGACATAACGTACAGTGAAATAAGTCATATCCACAAAGTGTGTATTGTGATTCTGTTTATACAAAGTTTGGGTGACTGAAGGTGGATGGTGGTTGCATTGAGGGAGAGTGCTGGTATTGACAGGAGGGGTCAGAGGAGAGACTTCCAGGTGCTAAGATCACTTATCTTGACCTGGGTGATTTCACAGGCACATACCTGTGTAAAGATTTGTCAAGGGGCGCCTGGGTGGTTCAGTGGGTTAAGCCTCTGCCTTCAGCTCAGGTCATGATCTCAGGGTCCTGGGATCGAGCCCCACATCAGGCTCTCTGCTCTGCAGGGAGCCTGCTTCCCCCTTTCTCTCTCCGCCTGCCTCTGCCTCTCTGCCTACTTGTGATCTCTGTCAAATAAATAAATAGAATCTAAAAAAAAAAAAAAGATTTGTCAAGCCATGCACTATATCATATGTGAGTTCTTCCTGACAGCCATATGGCTATTAGAGAATGTGGTAGTGGGACATGACCTGTTTGCAGGGCAGATTCCACAGGAAAGCCTTTCTGGCTGCAGAGTGTCCAGGCAGGGTTAAGACTCGTGCTTCCCTTGGGCTGATAGAATCTCTGGACTGTCTGGTGCTGCCTCCCTGGCTCTCGCAGTAGGTCGGTCTCTCCATTGCCTTGGCTACCATGCCCTTCTAACATGAGAAACCTGGTCTGGGGTCCTACGCTACCCTTTTCTGGACCGGTACAGTCCTCAGACATATCTGCGCTTCTGGTCTTCTTCTTCCAAGTGTATGTGCGAACCACGTTAGTCTTGGAAGACCTGGTACTTGGGGGTTAGGCAGTCGTCTGCTGTTTTGCTGTTATGACATTTTTGGCTTGTGTTCTGGTGCAGTCTGAACCCTCTTTCCTCAGATAGTTAACATCTCTTTCTGTGGTATCACTAACTCTACCTTTAGTTGTATTAGAAGATAAGCATGACTCAGGTATTTTAACCTTCTTTCAGAGTATTAGGATTTTAATTAATTAATTATTAATTATTGATAGTCATCAATCTTTTTCTTCTATTTTATTCAGCATGAATAAACAATTCCCTCCTAGACTATATAATGAGGTCACAGACAAAACACACAAAAAGGGTCGGAACAATGGGTAGAGTAAATAGTCAAGCAGGCTTTCCTTCCTTTGTAACAACACTAGAGGAAGAGGCAGAATGGTTTCCTTGGGTGACAAACTTATTTCCCAAATAAGAACTTATTGTGCTATATTGGTAATGCTTTTGAATCACTGGCTCTAGTTTTTCTGATTCTTGCCTTAAATAAGAGGAAATATCTAGCTAGTAATGACTACCCCATTTATTAGGATTTTTAAAAGATGAGCTCATGGAAACCCACAGTCGGGTTTTTTGAAATTAATGTCTCATACCCACTTTTGTGTGAAGAATTATAACATTCCAGAGAGAGAAAGACGGGACTGCTGGTTGACCAGATGAATCTAATTGGAAAAGTGCGAAGGGGGTTTCCAAGGCAGGTCAGGGTGCTGGGGTTTCATGTCTCCCTGTTTTCTCCTTGGTCTCTGGGAAGATGGTGGGAAGCCAAGCAGATCCAGCTCCTGTCATTCCTCTGATCCCCCATTTCCCCAGTCATCTTCCTGTAATCTGGGTACAAGTTTTAGGACAAGCAAATTCCTTGCATCCTTTAGAGCTCAGTGGTGTTTTAAGTGTTGTAGGTCATGTTTCAGATTGCCATTTGTGCTCCTCCTGGTAGCTTAGCTGCTTCAAGGAAGGATCCTGGGGTTCCCTAACTTGGAGCTTCCCTAAAGCCAATTCTCCCTTATGTTCTCTTTTTCTTCCCTCTTTTGGACAGGTCTGAAAGTGATGATTAAGTGTTCTTGCCTAGTCACTCTTGTCTAGAGCCAGATTCCTGTGATCCAGAAACCTGGGGGTTAGCCCCTGTAGTGTCCCAAGCCAGTGTGAAGTTGCAAGGCTGGGTGTGGTCCTTGAGCATTTAAAAAAGTGACAGTGTGAATGCACCGATTGTCTTCCTAGCCAAGATGTTCCGACGGGTGCTCACCATCGTGCAGGCCCACTGCAAGCTGGGTTTGACTGCAACCCTTGTCCGGGAAGATGACAAAATCGTCGATTTAAATTTTCTGATTGGGCCCAAGCTCTATGAAGCCAACTGGATGGAGCTGCAGAACAACGGCTACATCGCCAAAGTCCAGTGCGCTGAGGTAGCTGGCTCCTTCCCAGCACTGTCTCTAAGGGGGGGACTCCCGCAGGGTTCAGGGGAAAGGGATCAGGTCCACTCCCCATGGGCAGATACACAGGTCAGGACTTGTGGAAAAGTGCTGCCATCTCATCCTCTTGCCTTAGGCCCCCTGTGTGGTGGGCAGTGTTCTTCCCACTCTGCAGACTCCAGAAGCAGAATCACATTCCAGGGGCACACAGTCAGTAAGTGCTCAAGTCGGGATGGTAATTCAGACTGGTTTGACTCCGGAGTCCATGCTCCCCCTCTTCTCTGGGAGTGAGCACCTCAGGCTGTTCCCACCCATCCTCACCCTTGAGGGATTCTTGGGTGGTCTTGTACGGACAACTGTCCAGACCCACCCTAGTGTCCAAACCTCTTGGTTTCGATGCCCCTAAAAGGCACCTGTGGCCTAGATCATTTATTTCTGAACACACTGGGAAATCCACTGTCCCAATCTTATTCTGCAGTGAATACCTGCACAGGTAAAATGCTTAGAGTAAATGTTCAGAGGTAAGTCTTCTCACAGGGAACAACAGCACCCTGAAGTGACTGTCACTCACTGGCTAGGGTAGGGTGGCCTCTGTCCTGAAAGGGCAGAAGGGGTCCCCTTGGGTCGAGGTAAGTGCGAAGAACCTGTGCAGGTGGACTTGCTCTGCTGCAAACTTTCCTTCCCTGTAGTTTCATCTTCATAATTGGCACCCATTTTACGAAGTGGAGCATTGCTGATAGGTGTGAGGCCCCCTGTTCCTCTCTAGTTGCTTCTCTCCTCCCCCTGCTTGTGGAACTTGGGTTTGTCACTCTTTTGCTTCCCTTTATTATTTTATTTCCGTGTAAATTTCTCTCATCTATTTTGTTTAGCTTTGCCTTAACAATAAGTCTTTAGGGATGCTTGAGTGGCTCAATTGGTTAAGCGTCTGCCTTCAGCTCATGTCATGTGGAATGGAGTCCTGCTAGGTTGACTCAATAGACAGAGTTAGGAAGTATGAGTGCGTTTCTCCCTAGCAGTGCTGTGCATAGACTTGTGTGTGAAGGGGTGGTCTACACTGGAGGGATTACTTAGACCCCTGGTTAAGAACCTGATTTCCCTTACTTGGAGCTGTTGTAAAAGTAATTCCCTGGATATCAATGCATTTGTTAAGAGATAAATATGAGAGTGTCCTGGTTCACCATTAGGTATTTGATTTGTGTGTGTGTGTTTACATATATATAGATGGATGGATGGATGGAAAAGTAATTCCCTGGATATCAATGCATTTGTTAAGAGATAAATATGAGAGTGTCCTGGTTCACCATTAGGTATTTGATTTGTGTGTGTGTGTTTACATATATATAGATGGATGGATGGATGGATGGAAGGGAGGGAGGGAGGAAGAAAGGAAGTGGGGGGGGGGGGGGGCAGAGGGAAAGGGAGGGAGAATCTTAAGCAGGCTCCAAGCCCAGCTTAGAGCCTGATGTGAGGCTTGATATCACAACCCTGAGCCAAAATCGAGAGTCTAATGCTTAACCGAC
Source organism: Meles meles (assembly GCF_922984935.1). NCBI lineage: Eukaryota > Metazoa > Chordata > Mammalia > Carnivora > Mustelidae > Meles > Meles meles. Next base: position 112,195,413 of record NC_060074.1, on the reverse strand, counting down.
TAGAGCCACCCAGGTATCCTTTTTAAGTTTATTTTAAAGCTAGTTCTGCTAACTGAATGGTCTTCAAAAGTTTCTAGTCATGTGATGTTTCAACGTGGAAACTGACCCTTGGTTCTTACTGTGTCAACAGGTTTGGTGCCCAATGTCTCCTGAATTTTACCGGGAGTATGTGGCAATCAAAACCAAGAAACGAATCTTGCTGTACACCATGAACCCTAACAAATTCAGAGCTTGCCAGTTTCTGATCAAGTTTCATGAAAGGAGGAATGACAAGATTATTGTCTTTGCTGACAATGTGTTTGCCCTGAAGGAATATGCCATTAGGCTGAACAAGTAAGAATTGAAAAGTTGGAGTTGCTGCCAGGCAGCTTATTTTTCTCAAGCCAAAGTGCAGAAGGTGCTCGGTTTTTGTTGTTTGTTTGTTTCCTCTTCCTCTCTTGAAGCTCTCAGGAACTTCTTAGGATCTAAAGGTCTGGTTCTGTGGCCCCAGTGCCAGGAACCAGGTAAGATAGTCAGACTTAGTGGTCAGACTCAAAGGTCAGAACATATAGAAAGGGAGCCCGGTCGCCCTCAGCCCAGGGATCAGGGGCTAGATTTGCACTGCTTTGGTGGGACACCATCTTTGAGCTGGGCTCCAAAGGTGGGCAGAAGTTGGTATCTGGAGTGGCAAGCCGAGTGAGCACTCTGGTAGAGCCAAGGTCAGACTGTATGGGCCAGGGGCCAGGAGGGCCAAGCTGACTCGACCAGCATCCCAGCTATGGCCCTGCATCTAGAAAGAGCTTCTCAGGAATCACCAGCCGTGTCTTCACTGACCACAGTCCCACCTGGATTCTGTGTTAGCACTACTTGTGTAGACATGAAACTTAGATCGAGGGATGCTGACTCAGGAGAAAAAGCATAAACAAAGGAAAAAGGAAAAAGTAAGGGAGGGAATCCTGAAGAGAACTATGACCAGAATGTTGGCTGAGGGTCTGTGGCCACTCATTTTTATGGGCCTCCTCCTTGTATTCTTGGAGGAGAGAGACCTTGCAGAGGCTTACTTTCCCTCTGATGTGCTTTCAGGATAATTGAGGGGGTGATTCTGTGGTCTTCCTAATACAGCTTCATTCTTCTCTAGACCCTATATCTATGGTCCTACATCCCAAGGAGAGAGGATGCAGATACTCCAGAATTTCAAGCACAACCCCAAAATCAACACCATCTTCATATCCAAGGTCTGTGTGGCATGCAGGGTGTCCCCCAGGCTAGGGGGACAGTGGAGCATTTCTCGACAGTGAATTCATGTTTATCGAAGGGACATCATGTGTCAGTTTTCAGTCCCATGTTTCTGTGTCTGGGTACAGAGGAATGCTTCCTGATGGGTAGCAGAAGGAGCAGATGCAGGCCTCAAAGCACTGTGGGTAATCTAAAAAGTCTCTTTGCTTGACTGAGATTTTTCCTGCTGCTTTTGGGGATATGGGGATTTAAAATTATATTTTATTTATCTAAAGGGGAAACTTTCATTACCTATTCTGGCCAAAGCAGGCATTCAGATGAGGTTCTCTTTGTGGAGTTAGAGATTGCTGTGGCCTGTAGGCAGCTTTTCTCCTGGCTCCTCGTATGTCCTGATGGTGGGTGATGAATGTAAGCACGATAGAAACTAATGAAGGCCCAGCCTGGTGATGCTCTTAGAAGCTGTGGCCCAACAGTGGAGAGTGGTCATTCAGATTAGAACAGACCCAAAGCTCAAAATAAATGAGATTTACTAATAAGGTGATCATGGCTGGGTCAGTAATGCCAAACTTTGATGTGTGCTTGGGAATCTTGGTGGTAGGAACCCTCAAGTGGAGGCCGTTACCTGGAGCCTGACCCATCCCTTTGTGGACAGTGACCCCTACCAGGTCACGTGTCCTGCACGTGCCGTTGGTTTCATTGACCTCCAGCTGAGAGTGGGATGGTTTTTTTTTTCCCCCCTAAAGATTTTATTTATTTATTTGACAGAGATCACAAGTAGGCAGAGAGGCAGGCAGAGAGGGAAGCAGGCTCCCCGCTGAGCTGAGTGCCCAATGTGGGGCTTGATCCCAGGACCCTGAGATCATGACCTGAGTCGAAGGCAGAGGCTTTAACCCAGTGAGCCATTGAGGCGCCCCAGAGAGTGTGGATGGTTTTGTGCAGACATGTTTCTGTAGCAAAAAAGGAGAGGGGTCATTTATAGATAATGTTGATAGGGCCTTTTTGTCTCTGGGCCCCAGCAGCCCATACTGGCAATGTTGCTGAGACAGCGGGTGGGGTCTGTGGGTCTTGACAGCTTCTTTAGGAGAGCTCTCAGGAGAATTCACACTAGGTCCTAGAGGCCCGCCTCTATCTGCAGGACTCTGGTGCTGAGAAGAGGATGGTGATTATCTTTCTTAATTACTGGAAAGTTTATTTAAATTCAGGGCCAATTGATTTTTTTTTCCCTTTGTCCTAAATAAAAAACCTTCCCAGACTTACAGCTGTTTCGTTTCTGTAGGTGGGTGACACATCGTTTGATCTGCCAGAAGCAAATGTTCTCATTCAGATCTCATCTCATGGTGGCTCCCGGCGGCAGGAGGCCCAGAGGTTGGGGCGAGTGCTCCGAGCCAAAAAAGGTAAAGGTGGTCCTACCTCTTCTGCTCCAGGAAGTCTTTCCTTTTGAACCACTTTGGTTAGGAAGAGAGTAGGGCTAAGCTGCCTATGTGTTCATGGTGGCAAGGTTGTGCCCCTGGGCCTAGTAGATTCTGCAGGGAGGGATCCCAGAGTAAGGACCAAGATCTGCTTGGTTCTTATTATTTCTCATGCCTTGGGGTTGCTATGTGGATATTTTTCCTGGCAGCTGCTTGGTTCACATGGATATCCTCTCAGCTGGGCGCTTGCTTTGGTAGACAGTAAGAGGAGCCAGGAGCACAGTGTGTCGTGCTTTAGACATAGAGGGAGAAAGCAGAGCTGGCCCACCAGTGCCGTCTAGGAGCTGGAGCTGTACCCTGGACCTTGAGTCAGGAGTAAGGGGAAGGCTTGGGCAGCCACGGATGGTTTCCTTACACACCACCTGGAAAGAGTCCCACCCTGGGCGGCAGCTTGCAGCAGGGCTGGCGCATGTTCAGCACTTGGGGACTCCGGAGGTTGGAGTCTGTGCCTGATTATTGTGGCAGAAGGACCCAGACCCTAACAGTGGGCATGGCAGGCACAGACGATGGTGCTTAGAGATGGCCATGGCTCTCCTTCTGGGACCAGGCAGGCCCTAAGACAGGGACACAGGCCTTGTCCTCAGGGTATTTGCTTTCCTTTCCTAGGAGACAGCCGGACTGCTAGGATGTTAGGGGAAACAAGGTTAGTGGGTGTATGTTGGAATTGTACCGTATTAGAATATGTGTAAGAGGGGCTAACTGTATTTAATATGGAGGCAGGGCATGTTAATAGAAAGAACATCCATGTGGGCACCAGGCCAACCTTGTGACCTTGGGCAGGTAGTTGCCCCTCTGAGCCTTGCTTTTCCATCCAGAGTGGGGGGACATCCTGTCTTACAGGGCATTTGTGAGGAGTGAGCCTTATGTAACAGAATATAGGAAGCTGTTGGGTAAATTGCAGCTTTTATAAGCTGAAAGGAATATAATCTGCCTAGCATATGTGAACTTAATTCCTAACTTATGCCTTATTCACCACCTCCCAAAAAAGAAACACATCTAACCTGAAAACCACTTTGAATTTGAGTAGAATTTTTTTTTTTTTAAATACTAGTTGAAAAAAAAAATACTAGTTAAACAAACTTTCTTTGCATCTCTGAGCTCTTGTAAGACTAAGAAACAGTTGAATTCAGAGGCAGTACACAGATACAGAATGTGCTGACATTTGAACTGTGAAGCAAAAATCTGCAGATTGTCCAGAGGCATCACCTTTTATAGGGTGCAGTATTCTCTGTCCTAGTTTCTGTGATAATTCTGTCCTAGGTTTTCTGTTTGAGCCATTTTTTTTCTTAGTAACTTTATTGAGATAGAATTCACATACCATACAGTTGATCCATTGGAAGGGTACACAATTCAGTGGTTTTTCCCTTCCTTTTCCTTTCCTTTCTCTCTTTTTTCTTTCTTTCTTTCTTTCTTTCTTTGAAGAGAGTGTGAGTTTGCACAGTGGGGTGTGGAGGGTCAGAGGGAGAGGGAGAGAATCTTAAGGAGGCTCTACACCCAGTGCGGAGCCTGACTTGGGGCTCCATCTCAAGACCCTGACTGAGATCATGACCTGAGATTGAACCCTTAACCAACTGAGCCACCCAGGCGTCCCCAGTGGTTTTTAATATAATTGCAAAGTGTATAACCATCACCATAGGCTGTGTTTAGAATATTCTCATCACTCCAGAAAAGAAACCCTTTCCCATTGGCAATCCCTCCTTTCTCCTTGTCTCCTAGCCCCAACTGCAGGCAATCATGACTCCGTTTTTACCTTGATAAATGTGCCCATTCTAGACATTGCATACATGCAGAGTCATGCAGTCTGAGTCCTCTGCAACTGACTTCTTTCACTACTGTGATGTTTTCAAAAGGGTCCTCTATAGTAGCATGTAGTTTTTAAGATTTTATTTATTTATATGCTAGAGAGAGCACGCACACAAATGGGGAGAGGGGTCAGAGGGAGAGGAAGATGCAGACTCCCCTTTGAGCAGGGAGCCCAATGTAAGGCTTGGTCCTGGGACCCCGGGATTGACCTGAGCTGAAGGCAGCTGCTTAGCTGGCTGAGCCACCCAGGTGCCCCAGTACTTCCCCTCTTTTTATTGCTGAATGATCCTCCATTGAGCAGACATGCCACACATCTTGTTTGTTCTTCTGTTGATGGACACTTGTGTTGTTTCTACTTTTCGGTTCTTAGGAATACTGCTGCTGTGAAATTCATATGCAAATTTTGTGTGAACATACGTTTTTTGTTCTGTTGGGTATATATCCAGGAGTAGATTGTTGGGTTAGCTGTGGTAGCTCTCTGTTTAACATTTTAATTATCTGCCAGACTATCTTCCAAAACGGCTGTACCATTTTACACTCTACCAGCAGTGGATGAGGAATCCAGTTTCTCTACATCCTTGACAATTGGTGTAATTCTCTCTTTTGTTTCTGGCCATCCAAGGGCGGGCTAGGGGGTACCTCACTGTGATTTTGGTTTGCATTTCCCAAATGATGACTGATGATGTTGGGCACTTTTCATGGGCTTGTTGGCCATTTGTAGATTTTCTTTGGAGAAATGTCTGTTCAGATCCTTTGCCCTTTTTATAATTAGGTCATTTGTTTTTTCATTGTTGATTTGTAATGTGATTTATATATAGTCCAGATACAAATCCCTTATCAGATACCTGCTTTGTAAATATCTTCTCCCATTCTGTGGGTTGTCTTTTTACTTTTGTGGTGGTGTCCTTTAAAGCACAAATGTTTTTAATTTTGATGAAGTGCCCAAGCAAAGTCAGGACTTTTTGCCCCCTACCTGCAAAGCTTTCCCACTACATTATAGTTGGCCCTTGAATAACATGGGTTTAGACTGTGAGGGATTTTTTTGATAACTCTAGTTCAGTAAGTGTATTTTCTCTTCTTTACAATTTTCTTAATAATGTTTTCTCTAGCTTATTTTATACTAAAAATAATATGTAACACATATAAGTCAGTCAACTATTTATGTTATTGGTAAGTAGGCCAGTCAGCAGTAGGCTCTGAGTAGTTAAGTTGTGGGGGAGTCAGAAGTTACATGTGGTGCCCCTAACTCTCATGCTGTTCAGAGGTCAGCTGTACTTACTTTTGAGCCCTGGACCCTCGGTTCCTGGCACTGTAACAGCTAATGTTGTCCTTTCTCCTTTCCTCTCTTAAGGGATGGTTGCCGAGGAGTACAATGCCTTCTTCTACTCATTGGTGTCCCAGGACACACAGGAAATGGCTTATTCAACCAAGAGGCAGAGGTTTTTGGTAGATCAGGGTTATAGCTTTAAGGTATGTATTCATTTGATCTGTGGTCTGAATAGAACTAAGGCTCTTTTTAGTACCCACACCTCCAGGAGACTTTGGAACTGCTATTGGCACAGTGTGGGACAAAGCTCGGACGGACGCAGAACATTAGGGCATTAGACGCCCTGCCTCAGGTTCCCTTTATCTCGGCATGAATTGCCAGGAACTTTGAGGGAATTGTTGTTCAGGATCCCTGCCTGCACCCAGCTTCCCACAGTGAATGGTCAAAGAATGGCGCCTCTGAAGCGAGGGGCTTGGATTGTCTACTTGTTAACATTTATAGTTGTCTTGCAGAAAGAAAGTTAGTTGTCAGTGGGAAAAAGTGCTAGCCTCGCAGACTTGAGATGCCACAGAGCTTTGGCCATCACTGTGCCACCCTGAGCCCCTTGGGGTTACTTTCCTGTACCGGGAATGGTTGTCAGCCAAAGCTTTAGGATTTCCTATTGTTCACAGACCTGATTTGTCGTAGGAGGAAGGCTGCAGTGGGGTTCCCTCCAGGTACCAGGGAGAGCCCTTCCTTTAGTCAGTTGGTGAGCCAGGGCCTCAGTGGGCCTCATGCTGGAGCTGTCCGCATGCAACGAACTGGCGGTTGTACAGCTTTGGAGATGCTGAAGCTTTGGCTGACCTCCATCAGCTGAGGTGTTTGCTCTCCTTCCTGTTTATGCCAGGACTTAGTGTCCCTAAAGATTTTTATTTGTGGGAGTGAATGGGGGTGCTGGAGGCAGGTAACTAAAGGATACCCCTAGAACATGCAGGTTCCCAGGTTCTTGGTTTACAAAAGACTATAGGCTGCCTTTTCACATGCTTTTGATGATGTGTTTTTACAGGTTGATAAGTTGCCATTATTAGCCATAGACAAGAGGTCAGGGCTGTCTAGCCCTTCCTTTCTTAGCCAGAAGCAGTGATGGTTTCAGACCTCTCCTGCCGAGCTGGAGGAAAGGATATTTGGCCGTATTTTAAAGGGTTTGCATGATGGCCTTTTTATGTATCTGTAAAAAGTATGCGATGATGGCAGCGTTCATACCTCCTAATCTCTTGAGAGTCAAGGATGACACAAGCACCAAATCAGGGAGTGTTCTGGGTTGTTTGAAAAGTGAGCTGGACAGAAAGGCACCTGGGCATGTGCTTATCTGTGTTGGTTTGGGCTGCCCTTGCCTTCCTTGCCTTCAGCACTGCCCGCTGAGAGCAGCCAGGTTAGAGTTCCTAGAATCAGGACCCCGCAGTTCCCAGAGGAGTGACCGGGCCAGGGCAGACATGCCCAGTATCTGTTCTCCAGGTCTGCGGCCACTTGAAGGGCTCAGCCACATCCCTACTTCTGGGACTTTTCTTGTAATTAAAATGATGAGCAGAACTTAAGGGGGGAATATAATTCCTCTACACCAATCAGTCCAGGCTTTCTTCAGGGATAGGTAAGCTATATGTAAGTAACCCCCAAAGAAAGGTAAACCAAATCTCCACCATGCTGTTCTCTTGCTCTCTTAGAAAAAATCTTGTAAATCCACCTCAACAGGCTCCCATTTCTAAGTGTTCCCTCCCACTGGAAGCCCTGGCTGCCAAGCCCAGGAGGCGGAAGACCCCTCCCAAGGGCAGCAGGCTGTGCCTGTCAGTCTTTGGTCCCTTCCTTTATCTGGTACAAGATGGAAAACTGCCAGAAGGGACATTTCAGAGTTGCTGAGGCTCCAGTTGATCTATTATAAGTGATCATGTATCTGCTGTTTGAAGAGTAGTTTTCTCTGGAATTTCCTTCACCTCTCCTGCCCTACAGTCAGTAGTTAAGCCCATTGTCTCAGATGGCTCCGAAGCTGGTCTCTGGAGTGCCAGGGAGGAGCTCCCCGTTGTCAGTCACCTGCTCAGCTGGGCCTAACAGAGGGAAAACAAAAGGGGACATGGGGCCGTGGCTTTCGGCTCTACAGGTGATCACAAAGCTTGCTGGCATGGAGGACGAAGAGCTGGCATTTTCCACGAGAGAAGAGCAGCAGCAGCTCTTACAGAAAGTCCTGGCGGCCACTGACCTGGATGCTGAGGAAGAGGTGGTGGCAGGAGAATTTGGCTCCAGGTCCAGCCAGGTGAGTGAACGGGTGAGGCCCCAGGTGGCAGCTCTCCTGAAGGACAGGTCTTATGCACATGCACACACTTAGTTGTGTGTGCGCGTGCGTGCACCTGTGTGGCCCTTGTAAAAACTCAGAAAACCCAGGAAGCTGCAGACGAGAGTAACAGAAACAGCCCCCATTAGCCTTTTGGTGCGAATCCTTCTTTCCGTACATATTGTTTCACATGGCCAAGTCCACGGTGGCTGTAGCTGGCCTCCTGCTCCGTTCCCCTCACAGTCTGGTCTGAGTTTTGTTAGTTCCTTGAGGTTGCAACCTGGAATATCACAGGTGGCCCCAGGCTTACTCCAGGGTGGCTGTGAGAGGAGGTGTTGCAGCCTGGGCCCACCATCTGGGGCCTTGGACAGGTCACTTTAGCTCTAGCTCCCTGTAATAGAGCTGAGCCTCCCAGCCTGTAAGGTGGGTAAGAATAGGAAATCTGAGTTGACTGTTTATCTTGAAACATTTCGAGTTCTCTGAAAATAGTGAACTATCCATTTATTCTGCAAATACTTACTGAGTACCATGTGCCAGGCCAATATAATGTGGTATAATTAATGAAAGTACCATTACAGGGATTCTGATTAGCCCTTCCAAGAGAAAAGCACAGTTTAGTTCGTTCTTTGGAAACAAATTAAAATGATATTAGAGCCAAAATGTGAGCAGTGTTTGGGACAAGGAAAGAAAAGCAGCGTCCCCTGGGGAAGTGCTGCTCTTCTTCCAGCCGGAGGCCATTCTGCTCCCAGATGTGGGGGCTGGATCCCCCTCTGGGCACTTTCCATGGATGGATGCTTCAGGGAAATTTCTTGCCTCTGTGTGCTAAGGCCATGCCTACCAACCAGTGAGTCACCTAATGTCAGGCTGTTGAAGGAATTGCTCGGTTCCTGTCAGCATATTTGGCTTGTAATCTGGTACAAATAGTGTGCCAGGCTCTGGGTCAGACCATTGCCTGTGTGATATCTGTTCACACCACTTGTATCAAGATGGGTGAGGCTATCCCCATCTTACAGATGAGTTCACTGAGGCTCAGACATTCAGTATTTGTCCAGAGTCATCCAGTGAGAGGTAGAGCCAAGATTCATGCCCAGGGCTTTCTGGATTTCCACTTGATTCAGAGCCTAATGGTAGAGCCTTAAGGTGTTGGGGGACTGCTGCCCTCATTGAAAAATTCTTTTTATAAATTGGCATTAAGAGAGGCAGAGTGGCATTATGGTTAAGAATAGGGAATCTGAAGCCAGCTGCCTGGGTTCAAGTCCCATCTCTTAAAGAGCTGTGTGATCTTGGACAAGTTACTTCATCTCTCTGTGCCCCAGTTTCCTCATCTGTAAGATGGGGATTATAATAATTGTGAGGATTGGATGAGTTAACACATGTAAATATGTATACAATGCCTGAGACACAATAAGGAGTCAATAAATGTTGCTCTTAAATTAGTATTTATTAAACTTAAAAACATTACAAAACTTATTAGGATTATAAATGTTATAAAAGGAGTGTCTTTTCCCTTGGAAACTAACCGTGGGCTGGGTCCCCCTGCAGGTATCTCGGCGCTTTGGCACCATGAGCTCTATGTCTGGGGCTGACGACACTGTGTACATGGAGTACCATTCGGCTCGGAGCAAGGCTTCCACGAAGCACGTGCACCCGCTTTTCAAACGCTTCAGGAAATGACATCCATAGGGTCACGTGGGTGAGGGCTGGGTCCTCGGCACCAACATCAGATAGGGATTTTCCACATCCTTATTCTTTGCTCTAGCATTGGCCAAACTGATCTAGAGGCAATGTTTGTTAACTGTGTTGAGGAAAATGGATCCAGAGCTTGGTTCTGTCTTCATGGGTCGTCCAGGGCTTAAAGAAAGTTGGGAGACTCTATTTTTTGTTTTTTTTTTCCCCAGACCCCTTTTCAATAATGGGCAGTGGTCTTTCCTGTATATAAATATTTGTAATATTTAAGATGTATTTATCTTAATATTCTGAATAAACAGAAATGGAGAATTTGACCACTCTTGATTACAGGTGTTCTGCCTTGTCACAGGCCCTTTTTGTAGTAGGGACTGAGGAGTAAGATGGGGCCCATCTCTGAGAGCTCTATTGGGGAGACACACCCCAAGATAAAGAAGACTTGCTTCTTGGTGTTGAGGCATGGACAGGGCCAAGGCTCAGAGAGAGGGAAGAGCTAGAGCTGCCTGTGCCCCGTTCAGCCTCTGTGCCCTCCATGCTGGGCACCCCTGTGTGCAGGTCCTCTGGGTCACCAGAAGGCCCTCCATGCCTAGGGAGCCACCGTGCACACAGGTCTTACAGTTGGGCTTCTCCAAGAGAGTGAGCTCTTCTTCCCCAGATTCATTTTTTTTTGTGTTGTTGGGAGGCTGGGTTCTTCTTCAATCGCTAGCTCCTTTATTCTGAGAAATGTCTTTTTCTCTCTTGTTCTGGGCATGAAAGAAAAGAGGGAAAGAAAAGGCAGGAATGTTTCATAAAAGAGACACACACAAGGCATACATAGGTCACAAAGAATAACTTGTTATTTTGAGGAGGAGGCTTATCCTAATAGGCCACAGTACTTGCACCTGGGGAGTGTTGAAAGCCTGTGCTAAATAAATAAGGCCTCTAAATTTGGAGTCCCTGCCCGCCCTCCCACCACCCCCCTGGGGCTCTGCAGCAGCAGCAGCATTCTGTTTCCTGTCATCAGACACGCCTCTACGGCTGTTCTTCACAGAACAGACCAGGCATGGGAAGGTGTACCTATCTGATCAGGAGTGCTTTGTAGCAAGAGCTACCTTACCCAAATTCTGCTTCTCTGAGCTGACTTTTGGGGCCAAACACTCATAGTCTGGCCAGTAGCTAGCTGCTCTGTGCAAACCCCAGAAATGGCCGGAGCAGCCAGATCTGAGGCCTGTGCTTAGGCATGTATGCACTAAGGCCTGTAGGGCTGCTCATTACTCAATGATAGGCTGGCACCCAAATGTCTTAGACTTGATCACAACCAGTATTATTTCCAGATTCTTATCTCCTTTCACACCTTTCTGCTTGAGATACTCAATACCAAATACTTCTTATATTTTCACATTTCTGCCCTTGGTTCCCACTGTTTTCTTGTTCTGTAATCTATCTACTGATAATGTGGACTTTTACCCAAGCCCTGTGATCTGGAAAATGGGGACTGTTAAAGAAATCCTCCATTTTTTGTGTTCTGGAAAAGTGCTTACTGTAGAGAGCAACCTTCCCACATATGACTTGGACAAGACTTGCGGATGCCCCCTTTGTTTACCTGCGACAAGGCCAGACACAGATCTTCCATGTTCCCATTTTTTGCCTCTGCTGTGCTATGTCCTTTATGGTGTTGGTTTTCTTCATTTTTTATATTTGTACCTATTAGTCTGAGTTCTGTCTGTACCTTAGGAGCTGGTGTATAGTAGGTGCCTAGTGACTATTGAATTGGATTCTTAAAAGAGTTTATGGACTTAAGAAAAGTTAATGAAAAATCTTTAAACACTTTCTAAAAACGTAAAGTTTGTGGACTTAAAAGGAGCACTATGACCCCTGTCTGCTTATTGAGTGAAACCCCTACTGGTAACCATGCACCCCACTATCCCTTCCTCCTGCTTTGGCCCTGAGCCAGCCCTCACACCCATGACAAATGGCATCAGCATGATTAAAGTACCAAAGAGGAGGGTTGCACAAAGAACTACAGAGATTTCCTTACGGTCCCGTGAGTCTCGCACCAAGCACTGGTCAGCACGGGCATATAAGAAGCCACGTGAAAGGATTGGGGGAGCTTACGTGGGGCCTGGTCGGTTTTGTTCCTGTCAGCCAGAGCGAGAAACCTCATACTTCACAGGGCATCTAGTAGAACGTGCAGCAAGGCTCTGTGTCAGCAGTGTGTGAAGTGAGAACTAAAGTAAGGCTGCCTCAGTCCTAACAAAGTTTAAAAGCCAGACCCAAAAGGACCAAACTGTTTGCATGTAACTTACTGTGTCCCAGAACAAAGCTAACTGCTGCAATAAGAAAATATCCCGCAACCAATAAGGTAAAATTCCTGATGCCTTATATCCGATCAGAAACCACCAGGCAGTGGGGGAGCCTGTTGGCTCAATCGATGAAGCATCCAACTCTTGATTTCAGCTCAGGTCATGATCTCAGGGTGGTGAGATGGAGACCTGTATCAGGCTCTGTGCTGCTTCGTGCTGGGTGTGGAGTCTACTTACGAATCTTTCCCTCTCGCTCTTCCCCTCCCCCCTCCCCTCCCTCTCTGCCTGCTCATGTATGCTTGCTCTCTCTAAAAAAAAAAAAAAAGGAAAAAAGTTACCATGCAAACAAAGAGCCAGTAAAACACAACCCATAAAGAAAAGGGAAATAAAGTGGATCCGGAAATAACCCAGATGATACAATTAGGACACAGCTATTAAAAGTTGTAACCGTGTTCCAGATGCTTACAAAGCCAGAAAAATTCAACATGTTGACACAGAAGATAAGAAAACCCATCTCAGACTTCTAGAGATTAAAACTACAATGTCTAAAATGAAAAATCGACTTTATGGGTATCTTGGGCAGCTTCTGAAATGGCTCTCAATTATCCCACCTCTGGCATTCAGGTTCTGGTATAATCTCCTCCCTTAAAGGTGAGCTAGAAGTACAGACTTGCTTCTAATGGATAAAATCTATCAGAAGAGATGGCTATCCCTTCCAGGATCTGCTTACAAAAGACTTTGACTTCTGCCTTGTTTCTGTAATCTCTCTGACACTTCTCCTTTGCTTGCTTTGATCAAGCATGCTGCCCTGTGGAGAGTCCCACACAAGGAACGGAGTGGGTGTGGTGGTGGGGCTAGCCCAACAGCCTAGGAGGGATTGAATCCTGCCAACAGCCCCATGAGCAAACTTGGAAACGGATCATCCCCCAGCTGAGCCTTGAGATGGCTGTACCCCTAACCTAGCCCTGATGACAGCCTGTGAGAAACCCTGAGTCAGAGGACCCAGGTGAGTCCCTAGACTCCTGGATTCTTGAGGCACGGAAGCTGTGAGATAGTAAATGTCATTTTAAGTCACTGAATTTCAAATTTAAAAACTTTCCTATTATTTACATGTCTTTTTTTTTTTTTTAAGCAGAATTAATTGCTTGGTTCTGGGGATGGATAGTGGTCCTGGCTGCGTATAGTAACAGGGCAACGTGGCAATGGGAGTGTTACCACGGGTGGTACAGAGGGTGAGATGCTGCTGTAGCAGATACCCAGGAGCAGTGGATGTGGCTTTGAAACTAGGAAGTGGGCAGAGGCTGCTGGGCTTTGGAGGTACATGTTAGAGCACACCTAAATTCCCTTCAACAGACTATTAGTAGAAATCTGGACTATACCAGTGAGTGCTCAAAAGAAAGTGAGGGGCATGGTATTGGAAACAACGGGGATCTCTTAAACAGTGGCAAAAAACTTACTGGTGCTATTGTCTGTGGTTCTGTGGAGAGCAGAACGTTTTAATGAACTTTGTGACCTAGGTTTGCAAGATTTGCAAACAGCATTCAAGGTGCCACCTGATTTAATCAGCTCTTGCTCCTTAAGTAGTAAGATGCAAACGGAGGACAGAACTGTTTTAAAGAGGAGCCATTTCTTGATGGTTTATAAAATTCTCAGCCTCTCCCAACAGCAACTGATAGCTGAAACAGTTTGGCTATTGGAGATCAGATATTGTGAAGGAAAGATTTGTGAACTTGAAAATACACCAACTTAAGTGTCCAAAATGAAACAGGAGAAAGACTGAAACAAATGAGCAGAGCATCCATGAGCCATGGGGCAACTTCAGGTGCATCTATTCAGAATCCTGGACGCAGAAAAGGGAGAAGAGAAGACAGAAAAAAAGGTTGAATATATAATGGCTGAAGTTTTTCTAAACTTGATGCAAAATGTAAACCCCCAGTAACAAGAAACAAAATGAACTCTAAACATCCAGGATACAAAAGGAAACAACACCCAGGATACATCAAAATCAAATTGCTTAAAACCAGTAATAAAAAAAAAAATCTTAGAAAGAAGCCAGAAAGAGGACATGTTATTATGTACAGGGAACACAGATAAAGATGACTGCAGAAAGAATTCATCACTAGCAAACCTACACTACAAGTTGTGTTTAAGGAAGTTCTTCCAAAGAAAGGAAGATAATATTAGTTGGGAATCTGTATCTATGCAAAAGAAGGAAGAGCACTGCAAACAACATTAGTGAATATGAAAGATTTTCTTATTCTTTACATCTCTGTAAAGAATTTATTGCAGAGTTCCGGAGAGAGAGATAGTGGTCATTATTGTGCTATAATGTGACTATAATTAATGCCACTGAACTGTGCACTTAAAAGTGGTTCAAGGGGCACCTGGGTGGTTCAGTTGGTTAAGCATCTACCTTCAGCTGAGGTCTTGATCTCCGGGTCCTGAGATAGAGCCTGGCTGGCATTGGACTCCCTCGCAGCAGGAACTCTATTTCTCCCTCTCCTCTGCCCCTCCCCACCACTCATTCTCGCTCTCAAATAAGTAAAATCTTAAATTAAAAAAAAGTGGTTAAAATGGCAAGCTTTATGTTACATATATTTCATTGCAATAAAAACAACTTTAAAGCAACAATAATGTGGAGTTTATAAAAATAAAATATATAACAATAGCACAAAAGACAAGGGGATGGAAATGGAAGTATACTATTGTAAAGTTCTTGTATTATATATAAAGGAGCACAATATTACTTGGAAGTAGTCTGTGATGAGTTAAAGCAACCTCTGAAGTAGCCACTAAAATAGCACCGCAAAGAGTTATGGCTAATAAGCCAACACAGGAGCTACAATGGAACCATGAAAAATACTGAACCCTAAAAAAGGTGAACAAAGGAAATAAGAGGCAGTGGGAAAAATCAAGAATAAATAGGAAATGGTCTGAGCAGCCTCAATTAAAAGGCAGAGAGTGTCCGATTCTGAGAACGAGAACCTAATTATGCTGCCTACAAGATGAAATATTAGGATGCAAATAGGTTATAAGTAAAAGAATGGAAAAATATATACTGCCTTAACACTAAGCAAAAGCAAGCTGGGGTAGCTATACTAATACTAGGTGAAGTAGATTTCAGAGCGTAGACTATTACCCAGATAAAGAGCATCATTTTATAATGATAAATAGTTCAATTCATAAAGAGGGAATAACTCCAAATATTTATGTCCCCAATAACAGTTCAAAAATACATGAAGGAAAAGTTGGTAGTACTGCAAGAAGGAATAGGACAAGTTTACATTTATATTCAGAGATTTTAATACCTTTCTTTCAATAATCGATAAAGTAGACCAAAAATCAGTTGAGACACAGAAGACACTATTCACCAACTTGACCTAATCGACACTTCTAGAAGACCACCCACTAACAGCAGAATATATATTCTTCTCAAGACAGATCATTTGCTAAGACAGATTTCATCTGGGCCATACAGTAGTTCTCAATAAACTCAAAAGGATTCAAGTCATACTGACTATATTCTGTGATCACATTGGAATTAAATTAAAAACCAATAAAAGATCTCTGGGAAACCCCCAAATATTTGAAAACCAATAGCATGATTATAAATTAAAAAGCTCAAAAAGGGAGTTTAGTATTTTTGAACTGAGTGAAAATGAAAACCATGTTGTTTATATTTTTGTATTTCTGCATGTTACAATGTCTGGTATCTTAACCTTTTTGGCTGGGAAGTGACTGGTCCTCCTGGGGCGAGCCAGTTCTGGGGACAGCAAAGGGTCTAGCCATGAGCATGTCTTTGATCTGCTGACTAACAAATCAAGAGCCATCCCTCCTCTATTTGGCCCAGATACCTGAAGAGGTAATATTAATTCATTCCAGAGCCAGATGTGGACAACTAGGGACCATCTCTCTAATTTAGAGCCCGCTGAGATTATTCAGATTAGCCAGCCCTGAAGTGTTTATCCTGCCTTGCCTTGCCTGTTTCACAGAAACTCCAGTAAAGATTCTAGCTCCAGCCCCACCCCCCAACTCCTGTATCTGTCTGCTGACCACACTGAGGCTTCCCCAGGTGGTCCTGTGTGGCATGGTGTATCATGCCTTGTGTTTCTGCGACCTGTGAGTATAATAAACCTCTTCTGTGTATTCTCTTGTAGCTATACCTGGCTGATCATGACATAACTGAACCCAGCATATCAAAAATTGGGACTACAGCCAATCCAGTTCTTAGAGGGAAATGTATAGCATTGAACTATAATAGAAATGAAGAAAGATCTTAAATCAATGAACTCAGCTTCCAGTTTAATAAACTGGAAAAGAAAGAGCAAATAAAACACAAAGCAAGCAAAAGAATTTTTTTTTTTTTCAAAGCAGAGGGGCACCTGGGTGGCTTGGTCGTTAAGCATCTGCCTTTGGCTCAGGTCATGATCCCCAGATCCTGGGATGGATCCCACATTGGGCTCCCTGCTTAGCAGGAGGCCTGCTTCTCCCCCTCCGACTCCCCCTCCTTGTGTTCCCTCTCTTGCTGTGTCTCTCTCAGTCAAATACATAAATAAAATCTTAAAGAAAAAAGGCAGAAGGGGCGCCTGGGTGGCTCAGTGGGTTAAAGCCTCTGCCTTCGGCTCAGGTCATGATCCCAGGGCCCTGAGATCGAGCCCCACATGGGGCTTTCTGCTCAGCGGGGAGCCTGCTTCCTCCTCTCTCTCTGCCTGCCTCTCTGCCTACTTGTGATCTCTGTCTGTCAAATAAATAAAATCTTTAAAAAAAAAGAAAAAAGGCAGAAAATCAATGAGATGAGAAACAAACAATGCAGAAAAACAGCAAAACTGAAAACTTGTTCTTAACCAGGACTTTCATGGAAATTTACAAAGCAATTGTAAAATGTCAAAGAATAAAGAAACAAAATATTAAAGATAATTTGCAAGAAGAATGCTGTAGGCACAGGGATGGAAAAATATACCAATGGAATGGAACAGACAACCTAGTTAAAACTAAACTCATCATGGAGAACCTGATTCATGATAAAATAGCATATGAGTGTATATACATCCTTATACATCTATATCCATTTCAGTAGTATCTAATATCTATCTCTCCCCTTTCCTGCCTCCCTCTTTCCTCCTCCCCTTCCTCCCCTCTTCCTTCCTTCCTTCCTTTCTTCCCTCCCTTCCTTCCTTCCTTGCACCTACCTATTTATCTCCCTATGAATTCACATTGATACCTGTATAATTCCAGTTCAACACACAGGGTTTATTTTAGCTTTCATATTTACAACTCCCTTCTCTGACAGTGAGAAAACTGATTCCCATCTTACATACTTTATTTTCCTATTTTCTCAGTTCTAGAATGTACATAAGTTAGTTTCAGAGATGTTAATTTTCACCTCTGTAGAAGAGAAGCCTATTATTATTATTCTTCAGTGTTTGTTCAGGGATATTTGGAGGCTTTAACCTGAGGGTATACATCTTAATTCTGTGTTCAAGCATAATTTGGGTTCTTTCCCTAATCTCCCTTCAGTGTGGTTATGTTATTCATTGGATATGCAGTTTGGCTCATTTGGAGTTTTTTTAAATTGGTGCCGTTAAGTTTTAATTTGTATTAAAATTTCCCCTTTGTAGATTTTACTTATTTTCTTTTTTTGATATGTGAAACACTAACGTAATTCCAAAAGTCTGGACTTTATAAAAAATTACATTCTGAGAAGTGTCCTTCTCACTTCCCTACCCCCTTAATTTCCTTTGTCTTTTCCTGACATGCCCAATAGCCATCCATCTAAACTTATAGTTTATCTTGCATGTGCTTCCTTCTCAAATGAGTAAATACATGTTTATTTTCTTATGTTTCCTTCTTTATTACTATTTCTTCTTTATTATACAATAGTAGTATACTATATAGGTCATCCTTTGCATTTTGCTTTTTAAAATTTTTATTTAAGTAATTCTACACCCAATGTGTGGCTTGAAGTCACAACCCTGAGATCAAGAATCACGTGCTCTATTGACTGAGCCAGCCAGGCACCCCTGCTTTTTTTTTCTTTTTTTAATTTAATAAATTCTGGAAAATCATATCAATTCAGGGAGATCGTCCTCTGTCTTTTTCTTCTTCTTTTTCTTCTTTTTTTAACAACTGACAGTAGGTCCACCCCAGACATCGGGTCTGCTTGGCCCTCCCTTCTTTCAGAACTGAGCCACCCTCTATGGTATTTCATTATAACAGCCAGAGCAGATGAAGGGAACTGTCTCTTGTTTGACATTTAGATTACTGAAAGTATTCTGCAACTGCAAATAATGCTTCAATAATAAACATTGGGCAATATATTTTCTTATTGTTGGAAGTATATCTTCAGGAAAAAGTCCTAGAAATGGGATGGTTAATTCAAAAGGTAAAGGCAAAGTAGTTTTGTTGGCTACTCCCAAATTACCCTTGATGATGGATGTACGAATTCACATTCCCTCCAGCAATGTATGAGATGCTTGTTTATCCACTGCCTTGTCATCAGGATGTATTATAATTTTAAAATTTTGCCAATGTGGTAAGTGAGATATGGAATTTTAATGAAGCTTTAATTTGCTTTTCTCTTATGAGTGGGGTTGAAAATCTTTTCACATATAAATTTTCCAATAAAAATTTTATTTATTTTTTATTTATTTATTTTTTACTTGACAGATAGAGAGAGAGAGAGAGAGAGATCACAAGTAGGCAAAGAGGGAGGCAGAGAGGGGGAAGCAGGCTTCCTGCCGAGCAGAGAGCCGATACGGGGCTCGATCTCAGGACCCTGAGATCATGACCCAAGCCGAAGGCAGAGGCCCAACCCACTGAGCCACCCAGGCGTCCCCACATAAAAATTTTAAATTACCAGTTCCCATCTTCTGCCAGTTTTTCCTTATTTTTTTCCCCCCTCCTTCTTTCCCCTTAATTTTAAGTTACTTATACATTGGCATATTGGTCCTTGCTCTGTAATATATGTTGCAAATATTGTCTCCCAGGGTGTTGATGGTCTTATGACTTTGTTTATGGTGATATTTGCCATGCAAAACCAGTTTTTGCTTTAATCAAATTTATCAATCATTTAGTGCATTTAGTGAATCTGGACTTCGAAGCATAGTTAGAAAGACTTTTCTTATATGCAGGCTAAAGAGAAATTCATCTAGTTTTCTCCTAATACTTATATGGATTCAGTTTATATTTAGATCCTGATCATTTGGAGTTTATTCTTTTTTTATTTTTATTTTTATTTTTTATTTTTTATAAATATAATGTATTTTTATCCCCAGGGGTGCAGGTCTGTGAATCGCCAGGTTTACACACTTCACAGCACTCACCATAACACATACCCTCCCCAATGTCCATAACCCCACTCCCCCTCTCCCAACCCCCACCTCCCCCCAGCAGCCCCCAGTTTGTTTTGTGCAATTAAGAGTCACTTATGGTGGGGTGCCTGGGTGGCTCAGTGGGTTAGGCCGCTGCCTTTGGCTCAGGTCATGGTCTCGGTGTCCTGGGATCGAGTCCCGCATCGGGCTCTCTGCTCAGCTGGGAGCCTGCCCCCCTCTCTCTCTCTCTCTGCCTGCCTCTCTATCTACTTGTGATCTCTCTCTGTCAAAAAAAAAAAAAAAAAGTCACTTATGGTTTGTCTCCCTCCCAATCCCATCTTGTTTCATTTATTCTTCTCCTATCCCCCTACCCCCCATATTGCATCTCCACGTCCTCATCAGGGAGATCATATGATAGTTGTCTTTCTCTGATTGACTTATTTCACTAAGCATGATACCCTCTAGTTCCATCCACGTCATCGCAAATGGCAAGATTTCATTTCTTTTGATGGCTGCATAGTATTCCATTGTGTATATATACCACACCTTCTTTATCCATTCATCTGTTGATGGACATCTAGGTTCTTTCCATAGTTTGGCTATTGTAGGCATTGCTGCTGTAAACATTCGGGTGCACGTGCCCCTTCCGACCACTATGTTTGTATCTTTAGGGTAAATACCCAGTAGTGCAATTGCTGGGTCATAAGGTAGTTCTATTTTCAACATTTTGAGGAACCTCCATGCTGTTTTCCAGAGTGGTTGCACCAGCTTGCATTCCCACCAACAGTGGAGGAGGGTTCCCCTTTCTCCGCATCCTCGCCAGCATCTGTCATTTCCTGACTTGTTAATTTTAGCCATTCTGACTGGTGTGAGGTGATATCTCATTGTGGTTTTGATTTGTATTTCCCTGATGCCGAGTGACGTGGAGCACTTTTTCATGTGTCTGTTGGCCATCTGGATGTCTTCTTTGCAGAAATGTCTGTTCCTGTCCTCTGCCCATTTCTTGATTGGATTGTTTGTTCTTTGGGTGTTGAGTTTGCTAAGTTCCTTATAGATTTTGGATACTAGCCCTTTATCTGATATGTCGTTTGCAAATATCTTCTCCCATTCTGTCAGTTGTCTTTTGGTTTTGTTAACTGTTTCCTTTGCTGTACAAAAGCTTTTGATCTTGATGAAAACCCAGTAGTTCATTTTTGCCCTTGCTTCCCTTGCCTTTGCCGATGTTCCTAGGAAGATGTTGCTGCGGATGAGGTCGAAGAGGTTGTTGCCTGTGCTCTCCTCAAGGATTTTGATGGATTCCTTTCTCAAATTGAGGTCCTTCATCCATTTTGAGTCTATTTTCGTGTGCGGTGTAAGGAAGTGGTCCAATTTCATTTTTCTGCATGTGGCTGTCCAATTTCCCAGCACCATTTATTGAAGAGGCTGTCTTTTTTCCATTGGACATTCTTTCCTGCTTTGTCGAAGATTAGTTGACCATAGAGTTGAGGGTCTATTTCTGGGCTCTCTATTCTGTTCCATTGATCTATGTGTCTGTTTTTGTGCCAGTACCATGCTGTCTTGATGACGACAGCTTTGTAATAGAGCTTGAAGTCCGGAATTGTGATGCCACCAACTTTGGCTTTCTTTTTCAATATTCCTTTGGCTATTCGAGGTCTTTTCTGGTTCCATATAAATTTAAGGATTATTTGTTCCATTTCTTTGAAAAAAATGGATGGTATTTTGATAAGGATTGCATTAAATGTGTAGATTGCTTTAGGTAACATAGACATTTTCACAATATTTATTCTTCCAATCCAGGAGCATGGAACATTTTTCCATTTCTTTGTGTCTTCCTCAGTTTCTTTCATGAGTACTTTTTGTAGTTTTCTGCATATAGATTCTTAGCCTCTTTGGTTAGGTTTATTCCTAGGTATCTTATAGTTTTGGGTGCAATTGTAAATGGGATCGACTCCTTAATTTCTCTTTCTTCTGTCTTGTTGTTGGTGTACAGAAATGCAACTGATTTCTGTGCATTGATTTTATATCCTGACACTTTACTGAATTCCTGTACAAGTTCTAGCAGTTGTGGAGTGGAGTCTTTTGGGTTTTCCACATATAGTATCATATCATCTGCGAAGAGTGATAGTTTGACTTCTTCTTTGCCGATTTGGATGCCTTTAATTTCTTTTTGTTGTCTGATTGCTGAGGCTAGGACTTCTAGTACTATGTTGAAAAGCAGTGGTGATAATGGACATCCCTGCCGTGTTCCTGACCTTAGCGGAAAAGCTTTCAGTTTTTCTCCATTGAGAATGATATTTGCGGTGGGTTTTTCATAGATGGCTTTGATAATATTGAGGTATGTGCCCTCTCTCCCTACACTTTGAAGAGTTTTGATCAGGAAGGGATGCTGTACTTTGTCAAATGCTTTTTCAGCAACTATGGAGAGTATCATATGGTTCTTGTTCTTTCTTTTATTAATGTGTTCTATCACATTGATTGATTTGCAGATGTTGAACCAACCTTGCAGCCCTGGAATAAATCCCACTTGGTCGTGGTGAATAATCCTTTTAATGTACTGTTGAATCCTATTGGCTAGTATTTTGGTGAGAATTTTTGCATCTGTGTTCATCAAGGATATTGGTCTGTAGTTCTCTTTTTTGGTGGGATCCTTGTCTGATTTTGGGATCAAGGTGATGCTTGCCTCATAAAATGAGTTTGGAAGTTTTCCTTCCATTTCTCCTTTTTGGAACAGTTTCAGGAGAATAGGAATTAGTTCTTCTTTAAATGTTTGGTAGAATTCACCTGGAAAGTTGTCTGGCCCTGGGCTTTTGTTTGTTTGGAGACTTTTGATGACTGTTTCAATCTCCTTACTGGAGTTTATTCTTTTTAAAAATTTTATTGTGCTTGCTTTGGCGGCACATATACTAAAATTGGATTTATTCTTTTTTACATTTTATTTATTTTTAATTAACATATAATGTATTATTTGCTTCAGGGGTACAGGTCTGTGAATCATCAGTCTTATACAATTCACAACACTCGCCATAGCACATACCCTTCCCAATGTCCATAACCCAGCCACCCCATCTCTCTCCGTCCATCCCCCAGCAACCCTCAGTTTGTTTCCTGAGATTAAGAGTCTTTTATGGTTTGTCTCCCTCCCGATCCCATCTTGTTTCATTTTTTCCCTCCCTACCCTCCATGACCCCCCACCCTGCTTCTCAAATTCCTCATATCAGAGACATCATATGATAATTGTCTTTCTCTGACTTGTTTTGCTTAGCATAATTCCCTCTAGTTCCATTCACTTTGTTGCAAATGGCAAGATTTCATTGTTGTTGTTATTTTTTTTTTTGATGGCTGCAATATATTCCATTTTATATATATACCACATCTTCTTTATCCATTCATCTGTTGATGGACATCTAGGTTCTTTCCATAGTTTGGCTATTGTGGGCATAATGCCATAAACATTAGGGTGTGGAGTTTATTCTTGAATAGTTTGGGGTAAAGCTCAATGTTACTTTTTCCCCAAATGGCTAACCATTTGTTCCAACATCATTTATTAAAAAGTCAATTTTTGCCCTAATGATTTGAGTTGCTACTCATATCATATACTAAAGCTTAATATGTACTTGAAATTATTTCTGGTTTTTCCATGCTAGACTTGATAAACAATGATAGACTTTTTGTCTATTCCTGTGTTAGCACCACACTTACTAATTATAGAAATTTTATAGCATGATTTAATGATTTATAGGGCTAGACTCCTTATATCTTTTTCTTTTAGTGTTTTTCCTGGTATTCTTGATTTACATGTTTGTTTTTCCATATGAAATTCAGCATCAACTTGTATATTCCATTTAAAAAACTTGTTAGTGTCTTTCTTGGGCTTGTATTAAATTTATAAACTTATTTAGGGAGACCTGACGTTTTTATAATACTGAGTCATTATAATCAAGAACAAGAAATATTTCTCCATTTGTTTGTCTACTTTTATATTTTAAAAAATTTCCTCATGTAATTTTAAAATATTCATTATATTCACTCCTAAGTCATTTATTTTCTTGTCATATAAGTGGGATTTTCTGTATTATATGTTCTTACTGCTTATTGTTTTTATAAGTTGGAAGCTATTGATTTCTTTTTTCTTTTTTTTTTAAGATTTTTTTATTTTTAATTTTTTTTATTTGACAGACAGAGATCACAAGTAGGCAGAGAGGCAGTCAAAGAGAGAGAAAGGGAGGCAGGCTCCCTGCCAAGCAGACAGCCTGATGTGGGGCTTGATCCCAGGATCCTGGGATCATGACCTGAGCCGAAGGCAGAGGCTTTAACCCACTGAGCCACCCAGGCGCCCCTCCTTTAGGATTTTAAAAACATCTTCTGTTTCAATGGTTATTTCCCCACTTAATATTTCCTATTTTGCATATTTATACTTTCTCCCTTTTTTTCTTGAGTAAATGTAAGTAGCAGTTTGTCTATTTTGTTCATGTTTTCCCCAAGAAACCTGGATTTCAATTTACTAATTGAATCTATTATTTCTTGATTCTTTGCTGTATTAATTTCTCTTCGAGCTGAGAACTGAAGTTCTTTCATTTTATTGATAAAAATGTTCAAGTTTCTTCTGATCACTACTTTAAATGAATTTGATGGATTATACTATTAGTTATCATCATTACTTTTTCTTAGAAATTTCATAATTTTGGTTTGCATTTTCCTGTTTGCTCAAGGAGTTTTTTTTTTTTTTTTAAGATTTTATTTCACAGAAAGAGAGAGAGAGCACAAGTAGGCAGAGCAGCAGGCAGAGGGAGAGGGAGAAGCAGACTCTCTGCTGAGCAGGGGGCCCAACACAGGGCTCAATCCCATTAGGACCCGAGCTGAAGGCAGATGCTTAGCCTACTGAGCCATCCAGGTACCATGCTCAAGGAATTTGATAGAAGGTTATTTAATTTCCAGATGGAGGGGCCTTTTTAAAAATTGTTATTAATAATTTCTTATTCTTATGTTCCAGCACTATTTGTTGAAAGACTTTCTCCACCATATTCCCTTTGCCCCTTTGTCAAAGGTCAGTGGATATTGTGAGGATCTATTTCTGGGCTCTCTATTCTGTTTCATCAAAATACTTGGTTATTCTTTCACCAATATCACATTGTCTTTATTATTGTAACTTTATGTAGGTCTTGAAGTTGGGTAGTGTCAGTCCTCCAACTTTGTTCTTTTCTGTTTTATTGGCTATTCTGGGTCTTTTGCATCTCCACATAAACTTTAGAATCAGTTTGTCAATAGCCACAAAATAACGTCCTAGGATTTTTGACTGGAACTGAATCTATAGATGATATTGGGAAGAACTGGCATATTGACAATATTGGGTCTTCCTATCCATGTAATATCTCTCCATTTATTTAGATCTTTGATTTCTTTCATCAGCATTTTTTAGTATTCTTTATATAGATCTTGTACATGTTTTACCAGATGTATACTTAATATTTCATTTGCTAATGTAAATGGTATTGGGTTTTTAATTTTAATTTCCAACTGTTCGTTGTTAGTATTTAGGAAAACAACTGACATATATTAATCTTGTATCTTTTCTTTTAAAGATTTTTATTTATTTATTTGACAGAGAAAGAGCACACAAGCAGGGGGAGCTGTAGGCAGATGAAGAGGGAGAAGAAAGCTCCCCACTGAGCAGGGAGCCCGACGTGGGGCTTGATCCCAAGATCCTGGGATCATGACCTGAGTGGAAGGCAGATGCTTACTCGACTGAGCCAAGCAGGCACTCCACTATCTTCTATCTTTAATCTTGCATCTTGCAACCTTGTAATTGCTTATTCATTCTAGGAGTTAGTTTGTTGATCCTTTGGGATTTTCCACATGGATAATCATGTCATCTGCAAATCAAAATGGTTTTATTTTTTCCTTCCTAATCTGTATACCTTTTTTTCCTTTTCTTACCATATTGTCCCAAGTTGGGTATAGAGATTACTTTGAAAAAATTAGAACAGAAATTAATACAATTAATTCTACCAAACATTAAGAGGATGTCTGTTATCACAAGTTCTGTTCAACATCATACGTGAAATCCATGCTAATGCAATGTGGTAGGCTCCCCTCTCTTTCACTTCCTAAGAATAATTTTTCTAGGGTATCTGGGTGGCTCAGTGGGTTAAAGCCTCTGCCTTCGGCTCAGGTCATGATCCTGGGATCCTGGGATCAAGCCCCACATTGGGCTCTCTGCTCAGTGGTGAGCCTGCTTCCCCACCCCCCCCCCCCCCCCCCGCCTGCCTCTCTGCCTACTCGTGATCTCTGTCTGTCAAACAAATAAATAAAGTCTTTGGGGGTATAACTCAGTGGTAGAGCATTTGACTGCAAATAAATCTTCAAAAAAAATGGAATAATTCTTCTAGTACAGAATGCTAGGTTGGTGGGTTTTCTTTTCTTTCTTCTTTTTCAATGCTTTAAATTTTTCACACTACTCTCCTTTTGCTTCCATGGTTTCTGAAGAGAAGTCCAGTATAATACTTATTCTTTCTTTTATATAGGTAAAGTGTTTTTTTCCCTGTACCTCCTTCGAGATTCTCTCTTTGTCTTTGATTTTTAGCAGTTTGAATAAGATATGTCTAGGTATAGTTTTTTTTTTTTTTTAATGTTATTTTGTGTGATGTTTTCTGAGCCTTGATGCTATCTGAGCTTGATGTTTTCAGATCAGTAGTTTGGTCACTAGTGGGAATTAGTTAGTTGTCATTAATTTTGGAAAATTCTCAGTCATTATTACTTCAAATATTTCTTCTTTCCTTTATTTTTTTCTTGTATTTCCATTATGTGTATATTATACCTTTTAAAATTGTTCCACCATTCTTAGGTATTCTGTTCTTTTCATCACCTGTATTTCTCTTTGTATTTCAGTTTTAGAAGTGTCTATTGACGTTTCTTCAAACTCACTGATTCTTTCCTGGGCTGTGATCAGTCTGTCGATAAGCCTGACATTCTTCAATTCTTTACAGTGTTTTTTTTATTTCTAGCATTAACTTCCAATTTTACTTTAAAAAAAATATTTTACTTATTTATTTCACAGAGACACAGTGAGAGAGGGAACACAAGCAAGGGGAGTGGGAGAGTGAGAAGCAGGCTTCCCACTGAGCAGGAAGCCTGATGTAGGGCTCGATGTGGGGCTCGATCCCAGGACCCTGGGATCATGACCTGAGCCAAAGGCAGATGCTTAATGACTGAGCCACCCAGTTGCCCCAACTTCCAATTCTTTTTTAGAATCTCCATCTCTCTGTTTACATTGCTCATCTATTCTTTCATGCCTACTTTTTTCCATTACATCCCTTAGCATATTTATCATAGTTATTTTAAATTCATAGTCTGATAATTCCCACATCTCTGCCATACCTGAGTCTGGTCTGATGTTTGCTCTGTCTCTTCAAAGTGTTTTTTGTCTTTTGGATTTCCTTGTGATTTTCTGTTGAAAGCCTGACATGATGTAGTGGGTAAAAGGAACTGAGCTAAATAGGCCATTAGTGTGAGGCTTTATGTTTACCTAAGAGTTAGACTTTGTTCAGTGTTTGTCGTAGAGGTGTCAGAGACTAAACTGCCCCTGATTTTTTTTTTTTTTTTTTTTTTTTGGTTTTGCCTCCCTTTATCACACAGGAACCCTACTGATGTCCTCATAAGATGTGTGGGAAGGGGAACATTCTCTCAACTCATGATTAGGTCTCAGTCTTTCAGTGAGCTTGTGCTGTGACTGTTTCAAGTGCTTCTCAGTTCCACTGTCCCCTTAGGTGAGACAGGAAGGATAGAGTGGGCTGCAGGTGAGTATTCCCCTTCCCTCAGGTTGGCTAGGCTCCGGTAAAACCTCAGCTATTTAGGCTCTGGTAAATAAAAAAAAAATTTTTTTTTGAAAGCTGGTCTTATTAAAAACTGAGTGTTCTAATGTATTTCCCTTTGTTAGTTTGCAACTTCTTTGGGAGCTTCCCAGGTGAAATCTGAAACCAGCCCCGGTACATGGGGGGCAGGGAAAGAGCAAAGTGAGAGGCAGAGCCCTGCAGATTGGTAGGTGGCAAGTTTCATATGCAAGAAAACCTACTTACAGGGCTTGTCTTGGGCAGCCACAAAATGAGTAGATTTCTGCACTTGCTCTACCAGAATCTTAAAGTTTATACAGATGTCTTAACTGGGTGCAGTCATGCATACCATCCAGATAGTCTCAGCAGTGCATTTCTTTCTCTGGGCTGTATCCTTGGGGCAGCTCCTGGGAACACAGAAAGCAAGTGGAACACACGTTCCAAAGGACAGGGGAGGGGTGGGGAGTCTTCAAGTGCCCAGTTCCACTTTAGGTTGATTGGTGGTCACATCTCAGTGACTGCCCTCAACACCCCTCCCAGTTCTGGAAGTATGGTGGGATTTTCCTCTGATCTTCCTGGTAGGGCTCTTGGAGGTAAAACTCACAAATTTTGAGGTCTTCCCTAAGAATGGACACCTGGTGTTTTAGTCTCAAACTTGCCCACACTAAGCCTCCAGCAATTCATCCATCACAGTTTCAGTTTCTCTGCTCTGGTGCTGCTTCCTGCAGAGCTTCTGTGCTTGGGCTTCGTCTTTGGTATGTGGCGATTCTCTGTACTCACGTGTTGGTCTCACCAGTGTCTGGCGTGGCAGCCTGCCCTGTGACCGCAGTTCTCTCTTGGATCTAAGAAACGTGGTTTTCAGTTTCTTGTTGTTAGTGCAAGAGTGATGAGTTCCAGGTGCCTTATGTGTCAGACCAGAAACTGGAAATCTGGGTGGCCATTTCACTTTTCTTCATTTTCTTTGGAGCACAACGATTTTAAACTTTGATGAACTGCAACTTACTTTTTTTTTTTTTTTTAAAGTAAGCTCTATACCCTGCGTGGGGCTTGAACTCACCACCCCAAGATCAAGAGTTACGTGCTCTACCAACTGAGCCAGGCAATTGTCCTTTATTTTTCTTTTGTTGTTTGTGCTTTAGCTGTCTTACCTAAGAGACCATTGCCTAATCAAAGGTCATAAACATTTACACGTTTCCTTTTTTTTTTTTAAAGGTTTTATTTATTTATTTGACAGACAGAGATCACAAGTAGGCAGAGAGGCAGGCAGAGAGAGGGTGGAGGAAGCAGGCTCACTGCTGAGCAGGGAGCCTGATGTGGGGCTCAATCCCAGGACCCTGGGATTATGACCTGAGCTGAAGGCGGAGGCTTTAACCCACTGAGCCACCCAGGCGCACCATACCTATGTTTCCTTTTACGGATTTTATAGTTTGGGCTCTGGTATGTTTAAATCTTTGGCCTATATTTGAGATTTTTTTGCAGATGGCATGAGGTAGGAGTCAAACACTATTCTTTTGCATGTGAATATCCAGTTGTCCCAGTACAATCTGTTGAAAAGGCTTCTTTCCCCACTTAACTGTATTGGCACACTTGTTGAAAATAAATTGTCCATAGGTTTATGGGCAATTCTATCTCATTGATGAAGTGTCTATCATTACGCCAATACAGTATCACCTTGATTATGTAGTAATCTTGATTATGTAGTAAGTTTTGAAGTGAGGAAGTATGAATCCTCCAACTTTGTTCTTCTTTTTCAAGATTATTTTGGCTATTCTGGGCCCCTTGCATTTCTATACCAATTTTAGGATTTGGTTGTCAATGTCTGTAAAAAAGACAGCTACAATTTTGATAGGGATTACACTGAAGCAGTAGATCATTTGGGGGTGTATCATTAATATCTCAATGATATTAAGTCAGGTCTCTCAACTCATGTATATGGATGACTTTCCACTGATTTCTTTTTAAAATTTCTTTCAATGACATTTTATAGTGTTTAGTGTCCAATCTTATACTTCTTTTGTTAAATTTATTCTTAAATATTTTAATCCTTTTGATGCTATTTTAAGTGGAGTTGTTTCTTAATTTTATCTTTGGACTGTTCATTGCTAGCATGTAGAAATACAGCCAATTTTGTACATTTACCTTGTGTCCTGCAACTTTGCTGAACTCATTTATTAGCTTGAATATCTGGTGTGTTTGGATTTGTATTAGCTTAGATATGTGTGTGTATGGATTCCTTATGATTTGCAAACACTTGGTTTTACTTCTTCCTTTCCAATATTGGTTCCTTTTTTCCCCCCACCTTTTTCTTTTTCTTATCTAATTGCCCTGGCTAGAACCTCTAGTAGAGTGTTGAACAGAAATGACAAGAACAGAGATCATTGTTTTTGATATTAGGGAGAAAGCTTTAGTCTTTCCTCATTACATATGAGATTATGGGCTTTCTTATGGATGCTCTTTATTAGGCACCCAATTATTATTGTTTCCATTTTTTCAGATGAAAACACTGGGCTCAGAGATTGATTAAGTTGTTGGAAGACCCAGTGGTCTCCAAAGGCTCTTGGTACTTTCCTTCTCTGCCCGGGAGTGGCCCAGGAAGAGAAGGGAGACAGTGAGAGCTCAGTGGCTAAGAGTGGATTTTCTTCACCCCACAGGTGACTTTGGGAATCACCCATTCACATAGTTTGCCCATGTCCCACCAGGCCCTCCTAGCCCAAGACGGAGGCAAGTTTTGTGTATGGCCTGTCCCTCTGCTGTTTGGTCAGTGGCACTGGCAACATCAGTGCTATTTGAGACGGGTCCTGTCCACTGTCCCTGTCTTGTCTCCTGCGGCGGGAGAGGCCCAGGAGAGATCGCCCGCTAGGAAAACAATGTGCTGGGTGCAAAGAAATGATCTTTTACTTTTTGCTCGTTCTTCTTCCAGTTTCTTATCTGGAGTTTTTGTTTTCCCTTAAAAGATTTCCATAGTGGATCTTCACTAATAATAAGCTCTACTGCTCCCTGACCAATTTCTCATCTTAAAGAAGGTGTTCTGAGATATATTAAGATCTCAGTTTAGAATTCAGCTATTTCTTCAGCCCATCCTTTGTTCTCACCTAATAAATGAGATAGACATATCGGACACAGAGGTAAGAGGTTTGGGTGAATTCCCCAAGGTCAAGTAGTAAGGTACAGGCTGGGTCAAAACTCAGATCTGGGTCAGATCTGGGACATTAGATGTCTACGGTACTGTTTTTCTATACAATATTGCTTCACACATGCTAGGGCATTTTCTGGAGACCCTTTGCTGCTGCTGGTTTGCCCTCTGATGCTGTGCTGTGGAGACTTAGCTGGGAGGGAACAGTGCTTGGCTAAATTTGTGGGCATAGAGCCCAAGGCCTGGTTTGAATCTTGATTGCATTGTTTACTGCTGGGTGGCCATGGGCTTATTGAACTTCTGTAATTGTCTTTTTTTTTTTCTTCATGTATAAAATGGAGATTTTTATGAGAATTGAGAAGCTGCATGAGGATCTCTGTGTAATGCCTGGCATGTAGTAAATGCTCAATAAATTACAATTATTAACATTATTCCTTCCACTGGTGAACGGAGGACAGTTTGATTCTGAGTAGGTCTGTCTTGCACAGAATGCCTTGCTGGTAGCCCGCTTTCATCAGGGTGCATGTCAGTGCCTGCGCTCCTCATACTTCAGAGCCTGCTTTAATGCTGAGAAGACTTTCATGGACAGTGGAAACCCGTGCGCTCTTCTCGCTGGCCTGACAATGGCCTCAGGACTCCATGAAGTTAAGGTGATTTTGTGGCAAAACACTGATTCCTAGTCTAGGGAGAACTGTGGATCTTTAAAAAGGATTAGAAGTAAAATAGCAATAATGCAGTGAGAGACCCAACGCCTCACTGAGTTGAGAGTCAACCAGATGTCTGCTTCTCTTCCCGTTTCCAGTGGGTGTCCTGTCCCAGGAGCCTTCACCACCCTCCCAACATGCTGAGCTTTTCAGGCTACCCCTTTGTTCCTCTGGAGGCCCTGTCCATGGGCACATGAGAAAGCGAAGGCCAGGGGGACAGGAGGCTGCCTCCTACACCTAGCGATCGCCACTGGACACCCCTTGCCCATGCCTAGAACATCACTCAGCCTTTGTTCACTCTCTGGCCTGGAAGGCCAGAGAGCACGGGTCCGGAGTTAGCCGGAAAGCTGATGGCTGTGCTGCCTGGGTGCACAGGGCCAGGCCCCTCCGTTCTAAGACCTGCTGCATGGAGTATAGCGTTGTGGGGCGTAGCACTGGGAGCCCAGCCTGGCTCCCCCCGCACATAAAGCCAGGCTCTCATTCCCAGCTGTGTGATGCGGGCAAGTAGTTTCTCTTTTGAAGAAGAGGGGACAATGAAGTGTTGATGGGGACCTTCAGGTGTATGGTGTGTGTGTGACCAGAAATTTTACCTTATTCTTAGTCACATAGTTTCCCTGTGCCTCAGTTTCCTTATCTGTAAAATGGAGATCAACCCCATGGAGATTTCAGAGACTGTTTATAGAAGTCAGCGGCCAATCTAAAGTCATCACCGGCAGGATGTTGTGGTAGAAAACAGATACAGGGGCACCTGGGTGGCTCAGTGGGTTAAAGCCTCTGCCTTCGGCTCAGGTCATGATCCCAGGGTCCTGGGATCGAGCCCCACATCGGGCTCTCTGCTTAGCAGGGAGCCTGCTTCCTCCTCTCTCTCCCTGCCTGCCTCTCTGCCTACTTGTGATCTCTGTCTGTCAAATAAATAAATAAAATCTTTAAAAAAAAAAAAAAGAAAGAAAACAGATACAAAGTGGCATGGAAAGAGGGAAGGTTCTGTGCTGTGAGGTGGCCAATAGAACCTCCTTGGGGAATGGAACTTGAGCTGGTTCTTGTAATGGGGAAAGTGATTCCAAGGTAGAGGAGACCAGACCTCAGTCGTGGGCTGAGGGACAATGGGGGAAGCTCTGCTAGAAGCAGCACACCCTGTCCTGGGACTTTCCAGGGATACCTCCCTTTGCTGGAAAACCATGTAATCTACCATGTAATGTGAGCTCTATGCTGACTAATTGTTTGCCTGCTAGAAGAAACAAAAACATGATATAATCAGTCCTAAAAAGGGCAGAAGACCTTTGAGGGCATGAAAAAGCATCGTGAATCCCACATACTCATTCCCATGTATTTATTCACCAAAAAACCTGTTCATAAATGTTCAGAGTGAGTTGGTTCATAATCCCCAAGTCGAGAAACAACCCACAAGTCTGCAAGTGATCAGAATGACTGAAAGAGCTATACTGGAAGACTACTTCGCAACGAAAAGGAACAGACAACTGGAAATGGAACAACGTGGGTGAATCCTAAAGGCATTGTGCGAAGTGAAAGAAGCCTGACTCAGCCAGCTGTCTTTTGTACGACTCCATTTATGTGATATTTTGGAAAAGGCGGAACTGGAGGGGTCTACCCCCAACCTAACTGGCTGACTGTGGAAGAACATGAGGGCTTTCCTTGGAGGTGATGAGACCGGTATCTCAGCTGCAGTGGTCGATACACAACTGTGTGCTTCTCAGACTGTATCCCGAAGAGCGTCCACTGGAAATTGTGCCTCCGTGGGCGAAGGACACGGGAGTTGGTGCCCAGGCAGAGAGGCTCCCATTTTGTTCAGCTTGTCTTGGCACCCTCCACAGCTCCTTGCCTGCTGGCTTCCACACACGGGAACTCAACAACTGGGGACCACCACAAGTGAACTTCAGCCTCATCAAATTCTGGTGTTGATGGAATACAGTAGTGTGTTATTTCCGGACCTAACTGTGGCGGCTATCAGAGTGTGTGGGAAGAGACCAGGCAGGTAGGCAGAGAGAAGCTGACCTCCAAACTGGGAAAACCAGAATTCTCCTGGCCACCGGCCAGCAGTGTCTCTGGGTGCGCCACTTGACTCATCTCCGATGACCCGTCACTGAGCCATCTAGACCAAGAGTCGTGGGGAGGGTCAACTGAAAATAAGGTGTGTTCAGATATTAATACTATTTTTATTATTATCTTCATTCATTTATTAATTCAAATACTTAAAAAAAGAAATCAAAATCTTCGGGCAAGACTTTAAAACATGCAAATGAATGCCACCAAATATGTTTGCAAAGCTATGTAACATGAACACTATCCCAGGCAAATGTTGAACCCAGTTCGTAGTATTATTGTAATTTCAAATAGGGAGTGTAAGGATTTAAGGGAAATATCCAAGATAAGAATCCTAAAGGGGTGCCTGGCTGGCTCAACAGGCAGAGCACGTGACTCTTGCTTCAGGGTCCTGAGTTCAAATCTCATGTTAGGCATAGAGTTCACTTAAAAAAATTCCTAATGTGAAATTCCTTCCTAAACACTTCTCAAGTTAAACGAAAAGTTGGTGCTCTCAAAATAAAATGAAAAACAAGCCTTGTAAGAGCTATTTTAGGCAATTTAGAAGGCATCATGATATGAACTTGCAAGCTACTTAATCCATACACACCTGTTTTCCTATTTGTTACAAGGGAATTTCTATGAAGTTCCTGTGTCCTGTGCCCCATGGCTGGTGCGGGGTTTCAGCACCCATGGAGGGTGGAGTGGAGGCAACGGTCCACAGAGCTCCTGGGGACTGGGGCAACTGCCTCGTGTCCCAGAGGACTGTAGAGGGAAGTGCTGAAGCGAGCTGTTCTATAATAAGTCTCCCTCAGTGGACAGTGGGCTCAGGAATTCAAATAGCTACTGGAAGGTCATTTGTCTAATGTCAAAGTCGTGTTTTGCCATTGCAGGGAAAGTTTCCACTTAAGCAGGAAGTTGCTTTGTGGTTTGCATCTCAGTAGTAGGGACTGGATTCTTCATTTTGCTAACTGAAACAGAAATTGGTTTTGACGTTTGTGTCAAATTTGGGCCGGCTCTGTGTTAGACTTGGGGGAATGCAGCTGCGAGTCAGACACAATCCCAGCCCTAGGACGTTTATAATTCTAGCCTCAGGCTGGGAAACCGTTACATACACACGCCCAATCAAGGGTTAAAGGGGTCTATGGCAGACAGGAGACTGGGCCCTGATCACCAGGCAAAGTTCTGAGAGTTTAGTTTTCAGTGTCCACAGGGACAAAACAGGCTGGTAAGGTCAGTGGAAATGTTTGATACTTAGAGAGTTCTCCCTCTTATTGTGAAGTAATCATTTAATTGGAAGTGCCCATTCCTTTGGGCAGGTATTCTCATAAACGGGGCTCTAACATTCTAGTAAGGAGAGCTCTCTGAATCTACAAGACAAAGACCTCACCTCAAGCGGTGATTTACTCACCAAGTAAAAGCCAATTCGTAAAGGCAAATGAAAGAATGTGTGACTGGCCCACTTGAGAAATCAGGGAGAGGGTGGCAGATCTCTTCTGGGCACAGCTGGATCCGCTGTCTCCAAGGATGGTGTCATGGCTGTTTGTTGTGTGCAAGGCCCTCAGTCAGGTGCTGTCTGTGTATGATGGGACGGATGGCTCGCAGGGCCTTCCAGATTGCAGTCCCCAAACAAGAGGGCACCTGGGCTGATGCTCTAGCAGAGTCCCTTGAGGACTCTGACCACCCTGGAGCAAAGGGCCCAGGGCAGCTGTCTCTATCCAAGCCACCTGGACCAGACAGAGCATACGGGAAATGAGAGGGTGGCTATCCAAGAAAAGGAGAGTGAGCATACAATTCCCATCTCCTATGGATCTTCTGGAGACCATGGGGGAGCCTTCTGCCTCTGCCTTTCTTTCTGAGTTCACTACAGTCATTGCTTGTGAATCTCTCACATCACTAGTGTCTAAGAAAGGCGAGTGCTGTGAAGCTTGCCTCCTGCCGATGCGAGGAGAACTGGCCTGAAGCCTCCTCACTTCCACTAAAGCAGGTGTAGGGAAAACAAATGTAGAAGCAGATTGGGATTCAAGACTCAGCTCTTTGGAGCAAGTCTCTGAAGCCTGTTTCCTCAAAGAAAATGAAGACCGTGTACCTGTGTGGGCTAACGGTGAGAATGGAATGGGTGAAAGGGCGCCTAGGAGAGAGCCTGGTGCTTGATACATGTTTGTGAACAGGCAAACCCGTATTTCATAAAGCTAGTTAGTGCAATCAACAGGTTTTCATTCTGGGACGTTAAAGCTATTTTGGCAGCTAGACAACTGCTTCTAACGCTTTGCTGGCTAACCAAGCCCACTGGAGAATTCCCACATAGCTGTGAGGAAGAGGGGTATTTTTCTCTTTGCCTCAGCGGATGGGGATTGTTGGAGCTACGTGTCAGTGGTAGCTTCAGGAAGCCCAACTCACTCACAGAAAGAAGGTTTGAGATCCTACCAGTTCTGTCTTCCAGGATATCTTTGTTTCACTTCCTTTGTCTTTTGTCTTTTAATTGACGGGAGTGGGGAAGTAGAAAGATCATACCATTAATTTTTTTTGAGGCATCATTAATTTTTCAGATGGAAGATGAAACCAGTCAGGGGCAAGGAATCAGAGCACCGGAAGCCAGCATGGGGGACAGATACTCCCCCAGACCATGGGAAGCTTGGGAAACCATTCCTGCCCCACGGTGACTGGCAAGTTTGGGTTGTGGAATGGAAAGCCTTGCTTCCCAGAATGTCTTGTACACTAGTTCCCTTTTCTGAGATTGTTTGATCATCCCTGTTCTATTCCACGAATACACTTCATGAAGCTTTGGTTACCTATCAGCCCCCACATTCCAGTTTTGTATCCTAGAGATTCATCTGAGGGGACCTTGATTTGAGTCCTGGGAGCTTTTAAAGACTATCTCTTGATTTTACACCCACAGATGGCTAGTTAATGTGTGTAGAGTTTATTGGTCCAACTTCTAGAAGGCAACTTTATTTCCCCCCTTTTTTTTGCTTTTGGGTAAGGGCACCTCATTGTTTCCCTATGTACTGCCAATAAGCTGGTTTTATTGAGGGAAAAGAGCTTTGCGAAGTCTCCTGGTTTCAGGTCAGATGGGGACAGATAGTGCTGTCCTGTCTACTTGAAATCAGAGTCTCATTTTTGTTTCTCTTGCTCACTGGGGGAGAAAGGAACAAACACATGAACAGTATTTACCTATTTGGAAAAATTTTTTTTCAGTCATTTTTTACTTGTGTTTCAGATTCTTATAACATTCCACCCTTTGTTTTCTCCCATTAAACTTCCCCATAACTATGAGGATCATTTATTTCGAATAAACTATATTTTATTATAAAAGTAATATTCATTGAAAAAAACTGCACAAAGACCAAAGTAACAGTTACTTAGTAATATTTATTTATTTATTTATGAAGAAATTCTCCCAGTCAGAATGATTTATTCTATTCCTGGGTTCATACACGTTTCCCACTAATAATAATAATTAGCCACAAACGAGTAATAAGAAAACAGGAAAAAAAAAAAAACAACTAAATGATGTACTGTTCTACTGCAGAATTTCAGATTGATAATTTATACCACCATACTGAGATTCTAAAATAGCCTTCAGCTTAGTTTCATTAGGACTTGAGGCAAATATGAAGAACTGATAACTTTACCTGTATCCACAGTTATGGAATGAGCTTTAGACATCACCAGAGATGACGTCCTGAGACACAGGAGTGCAAGGGTGCTCCCTGAAAACCTGTTTCTGTGTGTGATTAAATCTTTCTTCCTCCTTGTCTTTCTCTATATTCTTTTATTATTATTATTTTTTATTTTTTTTAAGATTTTATTTATTTACTTGACAGAGATATCACAAGTAGGCAGGGAGGCAGGCAGAGAGAGAGAGGAAGGGAAGCAAGCGCCCCGCCGAGCAGAGAGCTCGATTCCAGGACCCAGAGATCATGACCTGAGAGGAAGGCACAGGCCTTAAGCCACTGAGCCACCCAGGAGCCCTCTCTATATTCTTTTACTGTCCTCTATTTTCCTGTCTTCAACCCCAGGCTTTTCTTATTTAGCCCTCATAAATGACTTTATTTTTTAAAAGAGATTTTATTTGAGAGTGAGAGAGCCAGCATGAGTGGAGGGAGGGGCAGAGGCAGAAGCAGGCGCCCCGCTAAGCAGGGAACTCAACTCCTGGTCTATCCCAGGACCCTGGGACCATGACTGAGTCCAAGGCAGATGCTTAACCGACTGAGCCAGCCAGGCGTCCCAAATCACTTTATATATAAATCTGTATTCAACAGTTTCTTGTCTAGAATGGACTGAATTGCCTTTTTATACGCAAGGTCCCTTTGATGAGATCTTCGTTTGGAGGACCAGTAACCCTCAGAAATACTTAAAGTCTCTTGGAACAAAGTCATTGTGCCATTCTTCATACTTCCCTTGCACAATTGCTGCCCCACTTCTGATTACTGAAATTGAGCCCAAGCTTCAAACCTTGCCGAAAATGCTACTTCTCTAGGGAGGTCTTTCTTCTGCACCAGCCCTTCAACTAGGTGTGATTGCTCCTTCCCACAAATGCCAGACATACTCTGTACCAGCTTTACGCCACTGATGCGAACCCTGCTCGGACCTGTGTGACTGCTGTGTTCCTCTTTCAGGTTATGAGACTTCAGAGCCAGGTTCCGTGGCTTACTCTGTGAACCCCTTGCAGCTACAGTGCTTTCTAAATAAGAGTTCTAGAAATTGAATAACTGTGGCCATCTTTGCTTCATTTACTACTTACAATTATTATAATGGTATTATTATAATTGTGTAGATTTAACAGAGCTGTAAAGGCATAAACTACCAATCAAAAAGTAGATCAATTTTTGCTTAGTAACAATACTTGGTGTCTGTGGTTTGTGTGTGTGTTTTCTCCTTCAGCTGCACGAGTCCAAACCGTATGAAATCTTGAAGCAATGTTCTCAGTTTTTAGAGTAAGTTGTTGAACTGCTCATTCAGAGTCTGGGCTCCCTTCCTGAAACCAGATGACACACTTCTTGCCCTTCCCATGCCAAGTCCCTCCCTCAGTGGCCCTCTTCCTCTCTACAGCAAGGCACTGAGCTCTGAACCCAAGCTGGCAAACTCCCCTCTTTTCTCACCTTCCTGCGAAGGTGTGTTCCTTTCTCTTAAGCATTGCATAACAGGACCAATCCTTGCCAGAAACGGGAAACTTGCCAAATGCTCAAGCCAATGTGCAAGCACCACACTTCCTCACTACTTGCAGTGGTGAGCAGGGATAAAATCCAGGAGACTTATAAAAGCCAAATGGAGCCTGCACAATTATCCTTATGGAAACTTGTGGTAAAATAATAGTGTGGCCATTTTACAATGTCACTAACTACGTGCACAAAAGATCAACATATTTGTATGTTGAATCGTAACTGTACAGCTTGAAATCATGAAGAGCTGTTTCTAAAATATATATACATAAAAAGTGAATTAGATTTTTCAGGTGTACTCTCCATAGTAATTTTTAAGCAAGAAGGTACTTTTAAAAACCCCAGTAGATTTTTCTTTTTCTTTCTTACCTTTTTTTTTTTTTGGCCATGGTCAGAAGTGGGGTTGAATGTAAAATTTTGTGGTTTCGAAGAACGCCGAAGTGGTGAATTAATGTGATGTGAAGGAAAGCTAACCGCCTCATTCTCTTGCAGTCTAATCACAGACCACCCCTTTTTTTCCAGCCTTAGGGGAGGGAGCCTTTAATAATGGTCTGTGTAAACTGATGCCCAGGCGGTATGAGTTCGAAGAAGCGCTGCTCGAACACGTTGGAGCGGAGCAAAGAGCAACCCCCAAGGACAACAGCTCCCCAAACAAAACAGTCGCGTCGAACAACCAACCCACCCAAACGGCTGCAATGGCTCTGCTGGCGCGAATCCTGAAAGCCCGTGTGAGCCCGGCGCCCGGGCGGGGCGGGTTCCTGGGCGCCCGGGCCCCGCGGCCGTCCCGGCTCGAGGGCGCCCGGCTGCCGGCGGGGGCGCGGGCCGAGGACAAAGGAGCGGGGCGGCGGGGAGCGCCGCGGGCTGGGGGCCAGGCCGAGGGACCCCGCAGCCTCGCCGCCATGCCGGGGCCCCGCACCCTCGCCAACCTGGTGGAGTTCTTCTGGAAGGACGGCTTCAGCCGCATCCACGAGATCCAGGTAGCGGCGCGCGCGGGGCGGTAAGGGGAGCGGGCCGGGGCACTGTTCCTCTGAGCGCGGAGAGCCCGCGCGCGCCGGAGGGCGTCTGGGAGGAGGCACCGCGGAGGGTGCCCGAAGGGACTCCAGGGAGGGGGACCGGGCGGGGGACGCCGGGGGGGGGGGTGGTGGTGCCAGGCCCTGCCGGGAAGGGGACGTCAAGGAGGGTCGCCCAAGGAGGAGGCACGGGGCAGCGGATGCTGCGGGGGAGGGGACGCCGGCGGGGTGGGGCAAGAAAAGTGGCTTCCTGGAAGGGCGCCAGGGCGGGGTCTCCGGGCTGGGGGCGCGGGGGAGAGGGCTCTGGGGAGTGAGCGTGAGGAGGGGTGCCGCGGAGCAGTCCCTGGGTAGGAGACCTCGCGCGGGGTTGGGACGTGTGGAGCCCAGCGGAGGGAGTCTCCGTCCCGCCCCAGGATGGCCCCGAGGGGGGCCCAGAAGAGCTCCTTCTCCCGCGGGGGCGTCGGGGCCCGGCCCGGAGCGCTGAGAGCAGCTGTGAGCTCTCAGAGCACCGCGTCTACGCGGTCGAAGTCATGTTGAGTCCGTTTCTGGTCCCTTTTGCTTGTGTTTTGGAAATGGAAAACAAACACGCCCCCCCTCCCCCAAAGAGCCGAGGTCCGGAGGCCACAGGTTGGTTAGCCTGTAAGTGGTGGGGTCGCCACACGAATGTAAATGAACCTCGGCTGCAAGCCCGGACTCCGGCAGGGACCTAGGAAGAACCCAGTCGTTCCAACAACCTGTGGGAGTTATGGGACCGGCTCAGTCTACAGGTTCTTATCTTGACCCCGAGTTTTGCCTTTCTTCCCTCATCGCACATTGTGCCCTTCATTGCAAGGCGACCCTCCACCTTCAAGGGTCATGGGATCTCCTTTCCTCTCGTTCGCTCTGGCAGCTGCTTCCTCGCTGGACTTCTTCATTTTCTCAGGGCTCCCACCCCAGCGCACACTTATTTCTGGGACCTGGGCCTTATGACCGTTTCCAAGAACACCCTCCCCACAGCCCCACTTCCTTTCGTTCAAATCTGTCATCCTTCAAAGCACTTCTCGGAGGAAATCTTCTGGGACCACCCACCTGGCCTGGGTCATGGTCATTCATTCGTTCCCTCAACTGAGAAGCACGCGTGGCGGTGCAGAGGCCCTGACTGGGCTGGAGACGCAGGAACTGCATTGGGCGAAAACAGCAGAACTCCGGAGCAAGTTTGATTTGATGGAAGTTCCAGCCCCTCCTCTCCATCTCCCACACCAGCCCTACACAGTGTTCTGCCAGACATGCTTCTAGGGGTCAGGAGTGATTTTCTCCCTTTTCCGTTCCGAATTTGAACAGAAGCTATCTGTTCTGGGATAAAACATGTTTTGCTATTGATTGTGGGCAAGTCATTGTAGCTGGATTTTTTGGTTTCTGTTTTTTTTTTTGTAGCTGTTTTTTTTCCCTTTTACCTGCCTCTGGTGCCATCTGGTTTTGTCCTCACAGTATAGGCCCACAGTTGGTTCCTCAGCACAGGTGTCTTCGAGAAGCTGACCACATTTAAAACCTGCCTTTCTAGCAGGAGCCACCTCTCCACAACTACAAAGTGTCTCAGTTCAGAGGGGCATTTTCTCTGCATCTGCCCTGCTTCCCGCCATCACCTACAGGCAGCCCTCTTGCCCAAGGCTCAGACCCCGATCGGTCCTGAGTGGTAGCACCACCCGCCAGAGGACAGTCATGGAGCTAACTCACCTGAGCTTTCCTGAAACAGGGAAGACAGGCCCCAACTGTTCCCAGCTCTGTTGTCCTTCTGGGCTCCCCTTTTCCTTTATTCTCCAAATAGCACTCATTTGCAAGAGCTGGAATCCTCCTGAAACCCCTCTGAGGACCCCAGGGAGTGCTTGATGGCCTTGGGTTACCCTGCTGCAGGAGTGCTCAGATTGCTCTAGACTGAATAAGGTTTTAGCAAGCCCGTCTGCCCTGTTCTCCAGCTTGCCCCTGAGGCACTTGTAGGAGGAAGACAGTTACTCTGTTACCGTTACCTCCAGTATACTTTATTCCACTTGTGATCACACTTGTGATAACACAGTGTTAGCTCAGGAGTCATCTGTATGGTTCAAGTCTTTCCCGTACGGGTGGAAAAGACCCAGGTGTTGGTTGAGTGACTTGCCCGAGGTCACACAGCTAGTCTGTGGCAGAGCAGACTTCCCAGCCTGTGTTGCCAAAGACTGGTTTCAGATGTGATGGAGCAGAAGGATCCCATCTTCAAATGTTAGCCCTCCACAGGCACCTGTGGAGTCTTGACCAATCACTTATTCTTTCTGGACCTTAGTTTCCTTGTCTGTACAGGAGTCTGACAGTCTTCATTCATCTCACAAGTTATGGTGAGGTCAAATGAGATTAGGGCTGTGGAAGGGCTTTGTAAGCTATAATCATAACATGTAAATACTAATAATGAACATTTCTAGAACTCTTTTCAAAGTCCTACACATGTCCATTTCTCAGGTGAGGAAACTGAAGTACAGTGGGTAAGGTTGCCTAGTTAATGCACCTGAGCTAAGATTCAAACTCCAGTGTTTGTGCTTTTAATGTCCAGACAAATTCTAAGTACTGGGACCGACTGTATGGTTCTGTGGTCCGCTAGCAAAAAAGTGCTATACACTATCTGGATCATCCATCTTGTTCTGCCTTGTGCCTGGTTGATTGTTTCCTTGGGCTGAGGGTGGCCCATTTAATAGCTGAATTTGTTTGGGGAGTGACCCATTTCCCAGTAGTTTCAATCCCATTTCCCAGTAGTACAGTCATCTCATCCGTGGTTCCCATTCAGAGACCCAGAGGAACACCTTTCAGCTGAGTCTGAGTTTCTTTATAACTGGGTAGAAGGACTTCACCCAGGTTGATAAGGAAGTGAGTATCTTTTATCTGAGGAGTAGAAGAATGGAGAGACAACAGCCCCTTTGGCCTGTTATTTCTGAGATTAAGAAGGGGGTGATAAGAAATGTTGGCAGATGCGAAAGAGCGACTTAGGCATTTTCTCCATATGCTCAGCCCTGGCTCTGCCATGCTGACCTAAGGCTAGAGGCACACTCTCTCTCTTATTTATTTATTTAACCCATTTACATTTATTGTGATTTCTCTTTGTCTTTTGGTACTAGCACTATTGAGATATAATTCATATACCATACAACAGTCACCACAGTCAATCTTAGAACATGTTCATAACCTTAAAAAGAAATCCCATATTGTTTCTTTTAGCTATCACTTCCCAACTCTCCATCCCTCCAGCCATAAGCAACCATTAACTTACTTTCTGTCTTTGTAGACTGGCCTATTCTGGACATTTCATATAACTGGAATCATAACATGTGGTCTTTTGTGTCTGGCTTCTTTCACTTAGCATCACGTTTTGAAAGTTCATCTATGTTGTGGTATGTACCAGTACATCATTTCTTTATATGGACAAATAATACTCCAGTG
Source organism: Meles meles (assembly GCF_922984935.1). Taxonomy (NCBI): domain Eukaryota; kingdom Metazoa; phylum Chordata; class Mammalia; order Carnivora; family Mustelidae; genus Meles; species Meles meles. The sequence goes on along the minus strand of NC_060074.1, from coordinate 112,152,763 downwards.
TAGGGGCATACTACATTTTGCTTGTCCATTCATCAGTTGACAGACACATGGATCATTTCTACCTTTTTGCTAATTGTGAAAAATACAGCTATGAACATTCAGTATAAGTTTACTTTTGTATAGATTTATGTTTTCATTTCTTTGGTTATATATCTAGGAATGGAATTGCAGGGCCAAATAACAACTCTAGTTGAAACTTTTGAGGAACTGCCAGATTATTTCTCAAAGTGGTTGCACTATGTACATTCCAACCAGCAAGTGTAAGAGGTTGTGATTTCTCTGCATCCTTGCCAGGGCTTGTTCTTACGTATTCTTTTGATTATAACCACTGTAGTAGGTGTGAAGTGGCATCTCATTGTGATTATGATTTGCATTTCCCTGATGACTAATGATGTCGAGCTTCTTTTCATCTGCTTATTATCCATTTGTATATCTTCTTTGGAGAAATGTCCATTCAAATAATTGCCCAGTCTTTAATTGGTTCATTGTTTCATTGAGTTGTAATAGTTCTTTATATGTTTTACATACACGTCCCTTATCAGATATACACTTCACAAATATTTTCTCAATTCTGGGGATTATCTTTTACTTTCTTTATAGTGTCCTTTGAAATCCAAGGTTTTAAATCATGATGAAGTCCAATTATCTACTTTTTCTTTTGTCGTTCATGGTTCTGGTTTTATATCTTAAGACACCATTGCCAAATTCAAGGTCATGAAGATTCACCCCTATCTTTTCTTATAGGAGTTTTATGGTTTTGGCTCTTACATTTAGGACTTGAATGCTTTTGAGGAAATTTTTATATCTCATATGAAAGAAGGGTATAAATTCATTCTTTGCCTTAGATATCCATTTGTTCCTGTACCCCCATTTGTTGAAGAGACTCTTCTTCCCCCAATTAATTGTCTTGGCACTGGCACCCTTGTTGACAATCAGTTGACCAGAGATGTGTGGGTTTATTTCTGAATTCTCAATTCTACTCCAGCGGTTTAGATGTTTATCCTCATGCCAGTACTACGCTGTCTTGATTACTGTTGCTTTTGTAGCAAGTTTTGAAATAGAAAAAAGGGAAGCCTTCAACTTTGCTCTTTTTTTCAGGGTTGTTTTTTATATTGGTCCCTCGCATTTCCGTATGAATTTTAAGCTTGTCAATTTTCTACAAAGAAGTCAAAAGGAATTCTGATAGAGATTGTGTTGAACCTATGGGTCAATTTGGAGAGTATTCCCATCTTAATAATATTAAGTCTTCCAATCCAGGAACATGGGAAAGCTTTCCATTTATTTAGGTCTTCTTTAATTTCTTTCAAAGTATAAGTTTTGTACTTCTTTTGTTGTCTAAGCATTTTATTGTTTTTGATGCTATTGTAAATGGAATTGTTTTCTTAATTTTCTTTTTGGATTGTTCATTGCAACTGACTTTTGTATATCGGTTTTATATCCTGCAAGCTTGCTGAACTTGTTTATTAGTTCTGATAGTTTTTTAGTGGATTCCTTAGAATTTTCTGGATCATGTCATTTGTGATTAAATGTAGCTTTAGTTTGCTCTTTCTAATCTAGATGCCCTTTCTTTCATTTTCTTGATGGGGGCCATTTTTATAGGTCTGTTACAGATTGCCTGCAGAAGGCTCGCTCTCTGCAGAACAGGGTGAGGGAGCTGCGGAGGGTCTGACAGGCTAGCACAGTCTTTTTGGCTCAGGCCATTGAAGGCTCTGCAGTTCATCTCCATCCATAATGACATTTCTCTCTTGTTGCTCCACATGGCTAAGTATTGTTAAAATCATGCTCTAAGGAATAAGAAAACTTATGTGAATCTTGTTAATGACGTGAAAGTACATTTACCTTAGGAATATGTAAACTTACAACTCTGATTCAGCTCTGTATAATGTAGAGCTTTCCTCTGCCCCAATTTTCTACTCCCCTAACACCCAGAAATGTTTCTGTCAAAGGTATATCATATCTGTATTTTTTCCTTTTTTGGTTTCTCCATGGTATTGCAGCAGAAGCACACACGGGAATATGGAAAAATCTTCAAGTCTCACTTTGGTCCTCAGTTTGTAGTATCTATTGCAGACCGAGACATGGTGGCTCAGGTGCTCCGGGCAGAGGGGGCCGCGCCCCAGAGAGCCAACATGGGGTCCTGGCAGGAGTACCGACACTTGCGAGGGAGATCCACCGGGCTCATCTCGGCGTGAGTATGTGGCCCCGGAGGGCCGTGGTTGGGAGGCCCCTGCTTGGACACTTGGCTTTGAAAACCAGTCTTTAATAAATTGCACGCCTCCCAGTGGCGTGGTGGCAAAACGGCCTCTTTGTGTGAGCTCCTAAATACTGGGGCCAGAGGGCCCGCCCCTTCTTCTCTGGGGAGAGGTTTGCTGGCAGGGACAAGGTCGGGTTGCACTAGCCTGGGAGAAGGGAGGAACGGGTTCTCAAGCAGTGCTCCAAGGCCGTCAGTGTCCTCTCCGTGACAACGAAGGCAGGAGGTTCACAGAGCACAGAGCCGCCCTGTGGGCAGAGGGGGAGGGAGCAGCTGCTTTAGGAGACACCGAAGAGGGGCTAAGAGCCTTCCTGTGTGGATCTCTATGTGATGCTGTTCCCATCTCATAACAGGCTATGATTATTGTTTGTAAACGAGGCTTGCCAACACCTCTGCGCCCCTAAGAGCTAATCAGCACGGTTCCAGGCAGGAAGGAGAACACAGAGCACCTGTGGATCCCCTGGTCCAAATCCCTTTGGTTTAGAAATTCCATTTGTGATTCTTTTTTCATATATATGCCCTATACATGAATTGAAGAGAAGTACAACGATTGGTTTCTCAAATGAGGTAAATAAAAGCTGGGACTGGATATCGCCAGAGCCCCTCAACTTTGGCTCTGAGAGAAATAATCAAACACCTCCTCCCCACTGGTCTAGCCCCAGAGGGGAGTGGCCAAATGCTGCAAAAGCTCTCACTCCTGCGTCATCCATCCATTGAGGCATCCACTATCCACTCTCCGTCCAGGAGCTCAGTTCAGGGTTCAGGAGTTCATACACATAAACCTTTTTCTCTTTTGCTAATCCCAACAGCCTCATGTCTCATTATTATATATTTGACAGAGATCACAAATAGGCAGAGAGGCGGGCAGAAAGAGACGGGGAAGCAGGCTCCCTGCTGAGCAAAGAGCCCGAGGTAGGGCTCCATCCCAGGATCCTGGGATCATGAGGTGAGGCAGAAGAGAGGCTTTAACCCACGGAGCCAGCCAGGCGCCCCTCATCTCACTTTCATAAAGATGATTCCCAGTGGGATTTTTTCCCCCTTCCAAGTTTGCTTCCAGGGGAACAGACTGCAGGGCTGAAGTTCTCCCCTCCTCTTGCGTAGTATCTTAATTCTATTTGGATCGGCAGATCTTATTGGCTTTTTATTGCTGGAGAAACTCTCAGAGGTTCCCTGAGTTCTTTTCCAGGATGCCAATGGAAGTAAGATGATTTGAAACTCACTTTGCTCTTCTAGGGAGGGTGAACAGTGGCTCAAGATGAGACGTGTACTGAGACAAAGAATCCTGAAACCAAGAGATGTGGCCATTTTTTCAGGCGAAATCAACCAAGTTATTGCTGATTTAATTAAAAGAATCTACGTCCTCAAGAGCCAGGCAGAAGATGGAGAAACAGTGACCAATGTCAATGACCTTTTCTTCAAATATTCAATGGAAGGTGAGGCAAAGTCAGAGGGTAGATGGCAGAAAGGACATTTGCCCTGAATGGTAGTTCTCATCCACTGGGCATGCCCTATGTCCCTGGCAGGCACTGGGCTGAGCCCCGCACGTACACTTCCATATCCCTCATGGTGCTGACTTAGCCAGGGGTACCGTCACCGCTGGTTTACAAGTGGGGAAATTGAAAATCTGCCCCCACTTTTAGTGGCAGAAACTTAATTTCGAATCCAGGTCTTTTTAACTCAAGAATCATGCTCCTAATTCCTGCACATTTTGCTTTAGCACAGTTTGTAGAAAACAGTAGACGTTTAGAGGGCCTCTACTGCAGTCATTCTAGCTTTTAAAATTCATGTGGGATGGGTAGGGTATTCCCATCCATGTCCTAAAATCAAAAATCAAACCCCAAATGTAGTTATTGAAAAGTCCCTGTCATCTCTCTCTCTCCTGACCTGGGGAGGTCACCAGTTTCTTTAAAGGATACATGTGAATACTCTTCTTTTTTTTTTTTTTTGCTCAGAGAGAGAGAGAGAGCACAAGCAGGGGGAGGGACAGGCAGAGGGAGAAGCAGACTCCCTGCTGAGCAAGGAGCCCATGCAGGACTCTCTCCCAGGACCCTGGAATCATGACCTGAGCTGAAGGCAGATGCTTAACACACTGAATCACCCAGATGTCCCTAATTTTCACTTAAAAACAAAACAAAACAAAACCAAAACATAATAGTAGCGAACCAAACTTCTTGTTTTGTGTTTTTGTACTCGATCAGCATTCTCCTTTTTTAAAAGCGAGTTTACCTTAATTCAAATTTAATTTTTAAGTTAACTTTTTAAAGTTCTGTTAATGCGCCCTGAACAGAGTAACAAAATCAACAGAGAGTTGTAAACACAGTGGAAAATCTTGCTTTTTCCTGATTCATTGAGACTGTTTCCTCTGCTCCCGTGACTCTCTGGGCCTGGGGCTCCCCCCTTCATGGCCCAGAGGAGCCACCTTTCAATTCCCTAAAGTTGGGCAAGTGGCCAAAAGATTGGGGCCTTTGTATCCTGGGTCTTGAACAAACCCTCAGGAGGGTTGGGGGAGGGAGCAGTGGGGGCTGCGATAGGGCTGAGCCCTGCCAGACAAAAGGAATGACCTGCCAACCTGCTTCCAATCAGCCCTGAATACTCAGGACCTGGTAGAGAAAACCCCTGGTGATACAGCGGAACCTCGCTGGAGGAAGGCCCTTTGATTGCTTTTGTAACGTCTGTGGCTAGATGTTGCCTGTTGATACTGTGCATAACGAAAAAGGGGAGGGTCTTTCAACTCACTTTCCCGTGCAGGAGTGGCCACCATCCTTTATGAGAGCCGCCTGGGCTGCCTGGAGGACAGCATCCCGCAGGCCACCGAGGACTACATCGAGGCCCTGGGGCTCATGTTCAGCATGTTCAAGACCTCCATGTACGCGGGCGCCATCCCCAGGTGGCTCCGCCCGTTCATCCCGAAACCCTGGCGGCAGTTCTGCAGGTCCTGGGACGGACTCTTCAGATTCAGTAAGAGAAGAATCGAGGGGCCCCTGTTGTCTCACCGGTTGACCCAGCTGCGTGGCTGGCGGCGGATCTGAGGCTTCTGCCGCTGGAGGGGTGGCGCTGCGGAGGGGCCCGGCGTGGCTGTTACTGGCCCTGTTATCTGGCTCGGCTTCTCAGATGACGAGACGCATGTGGGTTGCTACCATCAGCAACGCGACCCATTCCCCATTTTTGAATCTTTTCGTTGTGACAAACGTGCTAGCGGTGGTACGTGCTCGTAAATGTCTAAGGGAGAGGATGTCTTCCGTCCGGTGATTCTGCGAGTGCTTGAAGTGCAGACAGCGTTTCGGGCCTGTGCTCGCTCTTTCTTTCTTTCCTTTTAATTATTTTTACTAACATATAATGTATTATTTGCCCCAGGGGTACAGGTCCGTGAATCATCGGGCGTACACATTTCACAGCACTCACCATAGCACATGCCCTCCCCAATGTCCATCACCCAGCCACCCCGTCTCTCTCCATCCATCCCCAGCAACCCTCAGTTTGTTTCCCGAGATTAAGAGTCTGTTATGGTTTGTTTCCCTCCCAATCCCATCTTGTTTCATTTTTTCTTTCCCTACCCCCAACAACCCCCTCACCACCTCTCAAATTCCTCATATCAGGGAGATCATATGATAATTGTCTTTCTCTGATTGACTTATTTCGCTAAGCATGATACCCTCTAGTTCCATCCACATCGTTGCAAATGGCAAGATTTCATTTCTTTTGATGGCTGCAGAGTATTCCAGTATATGTATGTATGTGTGTGTGTGTGTGTGTGTGTGTATATATATCTCACATCTTCTTTATCCATTCATCTGTTCTTTCCATAGTTTGGCTATTGTGGACATTGCTGCTATAAACATTCGGGTGCGGGCCTGTGCACTTTCACTCGAACATTCTCACTTGCAGCTTTTTGGAAAGAGACAAATTCCTCTGTTTCTTACCTGGTGAAGCAAACTAGGAAACTATACTTTGTTCAAACCCAGCAAAACGAGATTAGTTTTCCTACATAGCTAACCAAGAATTTCCAAAAAGAAAAGATTTGCAAAATGTTTGTTAGAACGATGTTTTTAGAACAACACTAACGTTGAAAGAAGTGTCTCATAGTGTCTTTTGAAGACCAACATTCATTTGAATATGTAAGTTCTGGTGGATTGAATGTGGCACCATCTTTTTAGGGTAACATAGCCTTTACCCTCACTCCATTCTCCCTTCTGGAAACATGGTAGGAAAAAAAAAAAAAAGAAAGAAAAGAAAAGAAAGGATCTGTAGTTTTATTACTCCAAAGCTTTCTTGGCTCTTTGATGAGTAAAGCAAACATTTGCAAGTATCTTCTGCATTATTTTCAGAGAGGAAGAGATATTTAGCTTGTCTTTAATTTTTTTTTAAAAAGGTTTTATTTATTTGAGAGAGAGAGAATGAGCATGAGGTAGGGGAGAGGGACAAGGAGACACCCTGCTGGGCAGGGAGCCTGACTCGGGACCCTATCCCAGGACTCTGGGATCGTGACCTGAGCAGAAGGCAACTGACTGAGCTGTGCAGGCACCCCCTGGTTTTAACTTTTCATTCATTTATACAAACAAGCATGTGGATGAGCTTCCCATGTTGACAGCACATCGACCTGGGTTTCGTTTAGCTTTGGAATCTGCCACAGATTAAGTTACTGGGAAGATGAAGAGGTTATTCTCAACCAAAACTTCTTTCAAAAGAAATAACTCTTTTCAAACAGGCCAAATCCACGTTGACAACAAGCTGAAGGACATACAGTCCCACATGGACAGCGGGGAGAGTGTGAGAGGGGGGCTGCTCACATGCCTCTTCCTCAGTCAGGAGCTGACGCTGGAGGAGATCTATGCCAACGTGACGGAGATGCTGCTGGCCGGCGTGGACACGGTGAGTGTCTTGGCCTTTGTCTCTCCTCCGTAAGCAAAGCACAGCTAAAGCCAGGAGCCTTCCTGAGTGGTCTCATACGTGCATACGTGTTGCTGCTAACAACTTCTGCTTCACTGCTGAAAATTTCCAGGAGAAAACTCCAACTTTTAAATAATATACATGTATTTTAAAACATAAAACCATAATTCTGCAAAAAATGTAAGTTATCACGCACGCAAAGTAACAATATGTTTTAAAGCTTAAAAATCATTCCCGATTGACAAACCTTGGTCCATTGCTTCATAATATAAAAAATGAAGAAGGCACAGACATTAGAAACATTATATTTATCATTTAAAGTATTACAGATCACGGAGAACTCCCCAATTCATTTTATAAAGCCACCATCCCTTTTAAACCCAAATGTGCTAAGGAGAGCACAAAGAAAAGAAAGTTTAATAAACAGTTTAATTTATGAATATGTGTGTCTATCGGTCTTAAGTAAGATGCCGATGAATAGATTTATTGTGGCAGATAAGTAATCCACTATGACCAAGGGAGGGTGACTATCAGAATGAACAAAGCACAGCCAAAAGACTGGGTGGGAATTGCATCCCATGTTGTTAAGTGAGAAATGAAGACGCAGAAAACTGTGTGTGTTGTGCTCCTATTGGTAAAACAAACAGTGGCCCGGCCCCTGCTCGTCTGTGTGCGTGTCCATATCTGTACATGATTTTATGAGTGTGGAGGGAGGTATGGAGGGAGCACACTGGGTTGTTAACGTGGGTTACCTGCCTGGGGAAATGGGGGCCAAGTTTCCCTCCAAAACATATGTGTAATGGGATACATTTATTCATGTATGGAAAATGATATACATGTGGGTATATATACAGAGAAATTAAAAAATTTGCTAAAAAGAAGTAGCGAAACAGGAAAAAGCAGGGCTAGGTTTTTAGTATTTGGTGGAGGAAAAGTTAGTTGAGTGAAATAATTAAGATTTGCCTGATGCTTCACTATTTCCAAAGCCCTTCAAAACTAAACAACTAAGCTCATCACCTCAGAGCTTTTCCTTTACAGGAGTGCTTCTTGGAACTTGAATAAGGCACAGACCTCCTGTTTAAAGGGAGAACTACCCCACCCCAGGGTTGACATCGTTTTTATTATAATGTCACATAAACATGTGAAAGCAAAAAACTTAGTATAAATTCCTTATTTTTATGGATCTTCTACAACAATAAAACAAAGATATGTATAAAACTAACCAATGAAATAAATGTGATGAATGAAAATTCTAATCAGCCACGTTGATGTGATGAGTGGTGTGGGTTTGCTTGAATGGGGAGGGGATGAGCTGAGCGGAGTGAATGGTTGGCCTTGCCTCTAAGAGGATTTGGGTGTATTGTCCCTCCTGCCCCCTGGTGGTAACTAAGAGCATCACATGAGGTGGAGCACAGAAAGGACCATTCCTACCAGAGGCCACTGAAAGGAACATCCGCAGACATGTTCTTATAATTCATATTCATTTTCTAAAATATTACTTAAAAAAACTTTATGCGGTATAACTTATGCAAAAGAAATGGCACCCTTTTATTTTTTTTATTTTTTTTTTTTCTTTTTTTTTTCCATTTTATTTATTTTTTCAGTGTAACAGTATTCCTTCTTTTTGCACAACACCCAGTGCTCCATACAAAACGTGCCCTCCCCATTACCCACCACCTGTTCCCCCAACCTCCCACCCCTGACCCTTCAAAACCCTCAGGTTGCCCCAACCTCCCACCCCTGACCCTTCAAAATCCTCAGGTTGTTTTTCAGAGTACATAGTCTCTTATGGTTCGCCTCCCCTCCCCAATGTTCATAGCCCGCTCCCCCTCTCCCAATCCCACCTCCCCCCAGCAACCCCCAGTTTGTTTTGTGAGATTAAGAGTCATTTATGGTTTGTCTTTTAAACCGTACAATTTATTATAACTTGTTGGCAGATACAGGATAAACACAAATGTGATCATTTATGAAACCACCACCCTAATCAAGATCCTGAATATTTCTACCACTCCTGAAATTTCCTTACTCCCATTTCAGTCCATCTCTCCTGACCCGCCTGCCCCAGGTAACCGCCGATCTACTTTCTGATGCTCAACATCAGTTATCAGTTTTCTAGAAATTTTTAGAAATAGAATCACACAGTGTGTATTTTGCATCTAGCTTCATTCAGTCAGCACATGATTTCAGGATATGAAAGTAGTTTATTCACGGTTTTATTGCGCTTCACAGATAAGTTTTTTTTTTTTTTTTTGCAAATTAAATGTTTGTGGCCACCCTGCATTGAGCAAGACTGTTGTCTCCATTTTTCCAATAGCATCTGCTCATTTTTTGTCTCCAAGTCATATTTTGCTAATTCTCATGATACTTCATTTTCATCATTATTATATTCATTATAACAATACACAACACATATTATATATATTATTTGTATTAGATATTATTATATATAACATAAATATATATTATTTATAATAGTAGAATCACTGGTCTGTGCTCAGTGGATGATTAGGACTTGCTGAAAGCTCAGGTGATTGTTAGCAGTTCTTACCAATAAAGTATTTTTAAATTAAGGTGGGTAAGTTGTTGTTTTAGACATAATGCTATTGCATACTTAAGAGATTACAGTAAAGTATAAGCATGGCTTTTATTTGCACTAGGAAAGCAAACAATTCACTTGACTCACTTTATTGTGATACTCTTTTTTTTTTTTTTAAAGATTTATTTATTTGACAGATAGAGATTACAAGTAGGCAGAGAGGCAGGCAGAGAGAGAGAGGAGGAAGCAGGCTCCCAGCCAAGCAGAGAGCCCGATGCGGGGCTCGATCCCAGGACCCTGGGATCATGACCTGAGCTGAAGGCAGAGGCTTTAACCCGCTGAGCCACCCAGGCGCCCCTATTGTGATACTCTTTTTATTGTGGTAGTCTGGAACCCAACCCAGATTATCTCCAAGGTATGCCTATAGTATCCCATTGTACACATATACCACATTTGGTTTTTCCACATAAATATGATTGTAATAGAAATTTCTAAATTTTTTCCTTATCATTTATAAGGAAGAACTTGCACATTATATGCATTATAGGTGAGCTTGCCCTCTAAAAACATATGCTATCTACCACGGGGAAATGATATCAGTATGGCGTACTGACTTTAGATTTTTTTTTACGTAAAAGTAAAGGCATTTATATTGTGGACTTTACTTGTTTATGAGAGTGAAATACAGTCACATAGATAATAGGGAAAATGTAGTGAAAGTCTTGGAACCTCAGAGAATAAGAAGAATTGTTTTCAATGACCAGAAATGTAATTCTTCAGTCTGAGACATGGTATTAAAAAACAGGGTACTGTTTTGAATAAATAATCTATTAACTCTTTATAGGTTGCTTTACTTGAGAAGGGCATGGAAACAGTGAACAAATTACACCCTGCCTCCTATGAGCAAGTCCCGCCCAGTCATTGTGGCCCTGGGCTTTGCCAGACTGAACAGTTCCCAGGCTGACCAGCAGGCTCTGGCCCTTGCTAGCAAAAACCAGATGACATTTGCAAAGAAGGTCACAGAAAGTTCCAGGCACAACTTCCAGGCTTGACCAGCATCCTTAGATCCTCTCAGATGCCATTGAAGGGAACTGCTCTTACGTGATCCAAAGAAGTTCCAAAATAATGTCTTCTGCAGCCCTTCATTGAAAGAGCATCTGAATCACACAGTTGATGTTACTTTCCAAAAATATTTGGGTTTTTTTCTGGCATGGTTTAGGGAAAATCAGCTTTTGCTTTGGTAAGGCCTACGAATGAACATGACATCGCCTGTTGCTTAAATCCCTCACTTGACTTCCTGGCCGACATTGCCTGTTGCTTAAATCCTTGGTTTCACCCATGTGCCTGTGTCTGCTGTTTCTTTATTAGACATCCTTCACGTTATCCTGGGCAGTGTATCTCCTGGCGAGGCACCCAGAAGTGCAGCAGACCGTGTACCAGGAGATCCTTAAGAATTTGGGGGATAGGCACGTCCCAACGGCAGCCGACGTCCCCAAAGTCCCACTTGTCAGAGCTCTGCTGAAGGAAACACTGAGGTAAACGGCTCACCAAAATTCATGTCAAAAACTGTCTTGTAAGTCTCTGATGCTTTATCATCACGATTTAACTGGGTCCAAACCAAATGCACCAACAAGCTGCAGTGGCCGAAGGAGATAGTTTTAACTATCTTTGTTTCCTCTCTGCTCTTTTCAGAATAGCAGAAAGGCTGCTCTGTTTTATGGTCTGAACTGTTAATTGTTCTTCATAAAGCTCTTTGGAGCCATCACCCCACGACATCGTCCCTGCTTTAGTCATTTGGTTCACCGAGTTCCCCAGCATGCTCCTGGTGCAGTACTCCGTGGCTCCCGTCCTCTGAATGTAAAGCCGAGCAAGAGGGGTTGACCAGGAAAATATTCTGGGCTGTTCGGCTGACTACCAAACCTGCTTACGGTGGTTCTTGCGCGGACATGCTAGTCCGACTGGCAACACCGAGTGGACTCACTCACTCCGCGACAGGGCGTTACCAGCACTCAGAAAAGGCAGGACGCGAGGCATGTGGGTGGCCTTGAGTGGGTTTGGGTGGGAGGTAGGATCAGGCGGCCCATGAAATTTCTTCCTCCTTTGAGGTTCAGGGATTCTGAACCCCACGTTCCTCTGTGGAGGACCGCCATGCAGAAGAGCTGAGACGGATTCATGGTATGCCCTACAGTAATTCTTTTAAACTTGACTTGATCATGGTGTTTCAAGTTGTACCTCCTCAATCCATAGCATGTTGTTTAAGCTCGGGGGAAAAAAGCTAGCTGTGTGTTTACTGGTATTTGTCAGTTGCACTTTCATTCAGAGTTTTCTCAAGATTGCCTCTCAGAGACAATCCAAACGCTGAAGTAGAGCTTTTCTCAGCATGTGTTTCCTGGGTCCCTGAGCCCTGTGGCCTGTTCCTTGAGGAAGGGGGTCCCATGTGCACGTAAGTTTCCCAGACTCGAGATTATCCCTCCTGGGAACACAAGAGCACGTTCAAAGCTCTGCGTCGTGTTTCGTGAACATTTTTGACCAGGGGACCTGCTTTCTCTTTCCTAAGAGTACTCGCTGGCCAAAGCTAAGGAACCACGCAGGTCCTCCAAGATTTTTTAGGTGAAACTGTACCTCGGGTTACGTTTTAGAAAAATGAAAATGACAAGATGTCCAGATTTTTGAAAGTGAAGTAAAATACTTTAAAAGTGACTACCCCAATCCTGCTCCTGTTGGTTCTTTTCCAGGCTGTTTCCAGTGCTGCCGGGGAATGGCCGCGTGACCCAGGAAGACCTGGTCATTGGCGGGTACCTGATTCCCAAAGGCGTGAGTGTGGTTGCCAGGGTGGGGGGACTTGGGCTCTGCCATGTGGCTGAGCAGGAAGTCTGCTGGTATGTTTAGGAAGTCCTTGCACCCTAGCAAATATCACTAGGTTCCTTTCCTTCTGCACATATTTTATGATGGAGATGGGGCTTTGGAAGCAAGGACCCTTACGTGTCTCCTCCTAGCCAGAAGTATCTTGGGAGGGACCGGCCAACAGGGTTCTTGCCTCTGCCCTGCTTTTGTGTGATCCTATTCTTCATTCCTTTTCTGTTGCAAATGGTGCCCTCAGACCCAGCTGGCCCTCTGCCACTATGCCACGTCCTATGCGGATGAGAACTTCCCTCGGGCCAAGGAGTTCCGGCCGGAGCGTTGGCTGCGGAAGGGAAGGCTGTACCGAGTTGACAACTTTGGGTCCATCCCCTTTGGGTATGGGGTTCGGAGCTGCATCGGGCGGAGAATCGCAGAGCTGGAGATCCATCTCCTCGTGATCCAGGTAGGCGGGTGGGGGCCAAACATCAGCCTTCTGCCTTGGCCTTGTTTCCTGGGCTCCATCAGACCAAGACTTGAGTAGGAAAGGAGATGAACTTGGAACATTTGGTAAACTCAAAAGTAAGAACTTCATGGTAAATCCTTTTTACATTTTAAAATGCCACCCCTTGGGTCCCCTGACCACCCACGGAGCCTCTTTTCTCCTTGGAACCACGGAACAGCAGTTTGGGCCCTTGGAGGCCTGAAGGACTGGGAAGTGTCCATGTTGCGCTGGGTCTGCAGGGGCCCGAGAGCTCAGCTCTTCCTCACCAGGAGCTGTCGACAGAAGTGAATGGGAAGGTGACACGCGTGAAAGGAGGTTTCGGAGCAGCAAAGGCATCGGGAGGCTCCTTAAAATGCAGGTTCCTGGGCCTCCACAGAGATAGTAATTTGGTGGGTCTGGGGTGGGGCTTCGGGGGGGGGTTCTGACGCTGGTGGTCACTGGGCACCCTCTGAGAGGCTTGTGAACCAGCCACTTTGACACAGTGCGGCGGTTCTCACACTTGTGTAGGTTGTGCAACAGCAGGGAGGCTTGGTTTTTGTTGGAGAACATCTTACATTTAATCTCTTACTGTTAAAACGGTGCTTTTCGGCTTCTGCTGTTTAGAGTTTGTGCCATAGCATGAGCTAAATGGTGTTTGAAGGGAATTTTATAAAATGAAAGATTTAAAAAAATTTTTTTAAGGATTTTATTTATTTGACAGCACAAACGGGGAACAGCAGGCAGAAGAAGAAGAGACTTTAGTAGAGAAAATGCTACTTGTTAGGTTTCCCTGCAAATTTAGGAAGACTACTATTAACATGTCTTGGCCTTGACCTTGGCCCAGGGTTTGGGAGCTACTGCGTTGGCATTGCATTGGAAGAATGTAGAGATTACCGGGTGACCCAGCCAGGCTCCCCATTTTATTGAGGAGGCAACTGAGGCTCAGAGAGTTGGAGCCACTTGCCCTGGTCACAGAGTGGCAGGTACGTGGCATGAGCTACGTGTCTGGACTCCTTTCTACATTTCCACCATGTCCTGGTGGTGCTTTCCTACAGCCTCACAGAGCTTAGAGCAGAACACTGAGAGGTTAGGACCTCGAACCATGGCATGAGTGAGTGCAAGACGCTATGGAAGCCAGGCCAGCCTGGGAAGGTAGAGAGGGATTCTGGATGGCCAGCACTTGGGGACAGCTCTGAGAGCTGGAGAACTTGAGAGGCTTCTGCTTAGCTGGGGAGTGGGCAGCTGGAGGTGCGGGAGCAGAGCACCTCTCGAGCTGGGCGGTTCAGGCGGAGAAAGCCTGGTGCTGGTGTGTCAACCAGTCACCCCCAGCTCGGTCGGGTGCGGTGACTGCTGGCCAGGCTCAGTGGCATTTCCACCAGCGCAGCCGTCCCGGGGACAGTCGGGCCTGTGGACATCGACCCATCCTGCTGCATCTGGGGTGAGAGGCAGCTCAGTTTGGTGGAGACGGGAGTTCTGGGGCAAGTGGACTCAAATCCCAGCTCTGCTCGTTGCCGGTTCTGACACTCTGGGCAGGTTTCTCAGCCATGCGGAGCCTATGTCCTTATTCATGACAGGGGCCACATGCCTGCTTCCTGCGTGTGTGAGGACACAGTCTGTGCTGGAGAAGTGGAAGCTGCTGTTGGCCATGCACCCGCTCTGAGGGTCTGCCCTTGGGTTTTTGGGAAGGTCTCACACTATAAAGGGCTGCCATAGATTCTGCAGCCACATCCGGGACAGGCCAGAGGCTTCCTACCCAGGCGGCCACGGGGGCTTTCTAGCCCTGCCTGGCGCTTCCTTGGAAGAGGGTCAGGAACAGGGTATTTGGTGGCCATGATGGGGTTTTGTTTCTCGGTGCTGTTCACATACAACTGTACCTGCTGGAGTTTTCCTGAGAGTCCTCATTTCTACTTGTGCAAATAGAGAAAGGGAGCGTCATTATCTGTAATTGTCAAGGGGGGAAAAAAAAGAGGGAGAGGAGGAACAAATAAGCCAAGCTAGGAATGAGAAAAGAGAGCTAAAAATGCAGTCACTGATTTTTTTAAATCAAGAAAATACCACAAATGGCTTTTTTTGGCTAATAGATTTGAAGACTTAGATAAAAGGTGCAACGTACTAGAAAATGTAAGTTGCCCAAATTGACTCGAAATAGAATAGACCTCAGATACCGAATGCATGGAGTCAGTGGTAAGAAGATTTGCCCCCCAAATGTTCCAGACCTAGACGGTTTCATTGCAAGTTTTATCAAAACTTCCATGAAAGGGTAATCATCATCTTATACAAACAGAGATTAGGAAAAGGAAGTCTCATTTTTATGAGACTTGCATCGCCCCAGTAGTCCAAACCCGGAGAGGAAAACCACCAGCCCGTCGCATTTATTAACAAAGCTGGAAGATATCCTAAGTGAAAACTTGGCAAATGGAACCCTGCTGTGTAGGCAACAGAAATGCATCCCCAGCACCTCAGGTTTCTTCAGAAATGCAAGGATGGCCCACCTCAGGGACATCTGTTGCTATCCCCTGCCACAGTAGCTAACTGAAGGAGAAACATTAAATGACCCCCCCCCAAAGAATGATAGTGCGCCACACACATTCATGAAGAAAATCTCTTAGCAGTAACAGAAGGGCTTTCCCTAACAAGATAAATGGCGTCTCCCCCAGTAGGACGGGGAGCATGCTTGTGGCTTCAGGAAGGGAAAGGCCTTTAGTGGCGCACCGTCAAATGGGAGCAAGATCTTTGTATCAGGCAGAGAACTTTCAGAAGATACACTTTAGCTCCTTGGGACTTGAGCTGCAAGAGGGGCTTTGTTTTTTGCTTGTACATTTCCTGTGTCGTTTGGATTTTCTTTTAGTGAGCACAGTATTGCCCACTCAGAAAGGGACGAAGGCCATGTGGCACGTTGGCCTGGAAGTGGAGGAGACCTACACATGAGTTCTTTTGCTATGTGGGATGCGCAAGCAGTTCTGAGAAGTCAGAACCAAAGGTCAGAAGTGAGGTGTTTTCTGAAGCTACCTTGATGCCATAACATGTTGGAGCTGCCTAAACACCGTCATTCAGCTTGGCTCTTGAAATGGGACAACGAAGGAGGTCCAACATTTGTTCCCAGTCGGCCCTGCCCCTTCCTCCTGCCAGACCTCCCCTGGGGCCCCAGCCCACCTGAGGACCTGTTAGGGGGTCCCGGTTCTTTGCTTGGGAGACAAGGCTGGAGAGGGAGTCAGGGCTGGGTGGGGATGGGCAGCCTGGATCCCCTGTGGCACTTTATGTTCTCCCAGACTGACACTTTGTTAGGCTGGACTTTTTTCTGGACCCAGTGGGCAGCAGGGTAGGGGCAGTAGCTAGTGTGCTGGTGAGCACGGCCTTCCTCCCCTCCAGGAACCCATGTGTGCTCTGACTCAGGCCTTTAGAGCAGGTTGCCCTGAGTTCCCTAAGCCAACATGACCTTGAACATCAGTCCAGGGCCGGTAGGTGGCGAATATTATTGCTTTAAGCTGGTGGATACTTTGGTGCTCTCTAAACTCATTGCTGAGGTTCTTTCCAGGCTGACCCTGAATGGTAGAGCTGGTTCTCTTTTTGAGCTGCAGAAATGAGAAATGCAATCAAAGGTACAGATTGAGAATATTTAAATTGAGGACATCCCTGAAGCCTGTTTGGATGATTCACTTGCCAACGGCAGTGTGCTCCCCCGGGCCTTTATCACCTTGGGTTCCCAGCCGGTGGGAGACCTGGAACTTTCACCTTGTCCCTTTGTCCTTCCTCCTCTGACTCCTTCTTTACCTTGAGCCAAAGAGGAAGCAGAGGAGCTGGGGTTTTGAAATGGCTGAGAAAATGGAAGTCATTTGAACACTGTGTTTGCATATCTTTGCCATGTGAGCTTCCCAGCTGCTCCGTGGACAGGCTGGGCTCCCAAGCAGGACCTAGTGCTGCTCCCAGACCCACAGCCCCTGCATCCCCTGATGGGTGACTGGTGTCCGCACCATGGTCATGCCCACTCCCTGGGCTCCTTGCAGTCCATGGCCAATGCAGGAGGAGGAGGGGCTCTCATTCGGAGCGCTATGAGCCCTCTGCTGACCCCATTTTGAATCCCCCCTCTCTCTTTCTCTTCTTAGTTGCTTCAACATTTTGAGATCAAAACATCCTCTTGGACTAAAGCTGTTCCTGCAAAAACCCATGGGCTGCTGACGCCAGGGGGGCCCATCCATGTGCGTTTTGTGAACAGAAAGTGAGCCTGGATTTCGAAGCCCCGCCAGCTGCCCGACACAAACCGTGTTCCAGTGCCTCTGATGACAGCGGTGGAGGGAAACCGTCGCGTTTACGGGCTGTCCTGGTGAGAAATTGCCCCCCCCCCCCCCCAGGTTCCGGGAGACTTGTACGTCTTTATGCAAAGTACTTTGAAAAGATGATCTGACTTTGGCAAACCAGTGTAGCCTTTTCTTTGGAGAAACGACTGTTTAAAAACGAGGGGTGCTGAATCCTGGTGTCTCCTCCGTGGTCTTACCCTTGTGCTATACTTGATATTCCGTTACTTATAGTCTCCTTGGCGTTTGTGCAAGGAAGTGTTGGTTTACTTACAAATTCCGTGCTTGAACATATGTCCTGTAATACTGTACCGGGACTCTATGTCAGGAGGCCAATGCAGCTAACTGTTTCTAATCTGAAGAGGGAACATACAAATGTCTCTGTAATACTGTAAGTATGAGAGGAAAGCACCAGAGTCAACATTTTATCCCCAGTACCTTTTAGATCCTGCAGACGGGCTCAAAATGAACAGGACCATATTCTTATTTTTCTCTCCAAACTGGTGCTTCCTTTTCCAGTAAGAGCTCCTGAAGAAGTTGAAGATTAGCTTTTGTTTGAAAGAAATAATCAGTAAAAAATAGAACTCCTGGTGGAATCCAGAATAATTGGGTTTTCTAACCAAGTATACATCTAAAAAGATGTATAAGAAAGAAAATCTGACTGTGGAATTTTATTGCCTCAGTTGAGAGAAATGAATTAGACAAGAAGCGTGGAAAACTGTTTAACTTTAGAACATTTTTATTTTAAGGAAAAATAAATATATAAGTGGACATGCTATAGAAAAAATAATATTTTGATCTTCATGGTGTTTTCAATATCTGAACTGGAAATGTGAACCAGCTGTTGGTGCTTAGGTAAGGCTCCAACCGGATGCTTAGGGCCTCAGGATTGTTCGCTCATGCCAAGCTCTTTGCCTTTCACGCTACTTGCTGATCGTTAATAAGAAAACGCACCATTTTGTAACATTCTCCCTGCATAGTTGTGCTTGAAATGGCTTCTTCTCAATCCCACAAATCTTTTCACACAATCCTTCCCCCAAATCCCTTTCCTACTAATACATACCACACAGCTCCCCCTGCACTTCAGTCAGTCATGTCGCAAAATAACCCTTAAATAAAATAGAAATAATAGCCATTTCACATCCCGTCTTTGTTAAAGTATGTAACAACGTTGAATCTGTGTGTGAAGACAGCATGCTTCTAGTCTGAGCGCTGTGGAAACATGTACAGTTAAATATGAAATTATGTCATTATAACTGACAAGATGTTGGATTACTTTGAGATCTATAAACTTTTATAAGCTCGCTACAATTTTCTTCTGTTTGTAACTGAAATTAAAAAGTACTGAGACGAATGAAACGACTTGAAGCGAACTCTTGCTCTACAACGCAACCGTCTCGGGCAGCGTGTCCCCGCCTGGCTATGGGTCCGCGGTGAGGACGGTGGTCACACCCGAGCCTGCTGTTCTGTCTCACTGGACAGAGGGACAGACTGACCTTAGGAGCCTCCTGATGTGATGCACAGGAAGCACGTGGCACCAACTATGTGGTTCTTACGCAAGAAATGGAAATTGTATCGGATAAGCCTGTAGATCTACTACCAGCCTGTAGGAAACACAGGTTATAGAGGGACTTGTTAAAACTCCAAGACAGATACCATATGATCTCTCTCATAAGTGGAATCTAAAAACAAAAAAAAAAAACAGATGACTAAACAAAAAGCAGAACCAGAACTATAAATACAGAGAAAAAAACTGATGGATGACTAAGGGAAAGGGGGTGCTGGGCAGAATGGGTGAAGGGGCAGGGGAGGCACAGGCTTCCAGTTCTGGGATGAATACGTTGCGGGAATGAAAGGCACAGCACCGGGAACACAGTCAGTGGTGGGGTAGTGCACGGCGTGAGAGGGTAGCTACATGCGTGCTGACTGGGACGTGATGTGTCAAGTTGTCCAATCCAAGGTCATATTGTGTCAACTATACGCAAATAAAAACAATGGTTTTGAAATGAAAAAAAAAAAAAAGTGGTCTTTAAATGGAAAAATTATTATTATTTTTATAGATATTATTTATTCATTTGAGAAAGACAGAGACAGAGCACAAGCAGGGGGAGAGGCAGAGAGAGACAAAGAATCAGACACCCAGCTGAGCACGGAGCCCGATGCGGGGCTCCATCCCAGGACCCTGGGATCATGACCCCAGCCGAAGGCAGATGCTTAACCATCTGAGCCCCCCAGGTGCCCCTAAATGGAAAAATTACAGAAGATTCAAAACAAAAACAGAAACAAAAACAAAACAACTCCATGCAGAAGCCGTCAGTAGAATCCAGAATATAGTGAAGTCTACATGACAAATAACTCCATTTTTTTCAGCGAGTAAGTGACAAGGGAAAAGAAAAAGAGGGAGGAGACGTATTGAGTGTACATAATGCTGGACTTGGTTTGGATCCAGGTTTATTTTTTTTAGATTTTATTTATTTATTTGACAGACAGAGATCACAAGTAAGCAGAGAGAGCGGGGAGAAGCAGGCTTCCTGCAGAGCAGAGAGCCCGATGTGGGACTTGATTCCAGGACCCTGAGATCATGACCCAAGCTGAAGGCAGCGGCTTAACCCACTGAGCCACCCAGGCACCCCTGAATCCAGATTTAAATAAACCACTTGTGAAGAGACATTTAAGAGGTAATTAGGGAAATTTGGACACTGTGTATTTGGATGGCATTAAGGAATTCTTGGTTTTTTTGTGTGTGTGCTAGCGGTAGTTGTTAAATTAAAAAGGGAGAGATCTTGTCTCTTGGAGACAGCTCTTAGAGATACCAATGAGCCATGTTTGCTGATGAGCTGCTAGGACATCTTGGATTTGCTTTAAACATTTTGGATTTGCCTTAAAATAACGTTGCTGTGGAGGGTGGGTTATGTGGGGTGCTGGAGGGTGTGGGGAGGAGGAGGTGAACCGAGACTGGCCCAGTGCTGAGAACTGCTGGAGCTAGGTGAAGGGCACAGGGAAGATTCGCGACATTCTCTCCGCTTTGTGTACATGTGTGCATTTCCATAATAAAACGTGTCTTCAAAAGCCAAAGACAGGATTGATTGATAACCTCTTTATTCATTTCTTTTTCATTACTGTTCATTAACCAGCCACACTGACTATAAATTAGGTTCTTTTGGGATCTATACCTTTTCTTTCAGTAATTGTTAGCAATGATCAATTTGACTATGGGACAGCCTCGGAGGATGTGGGGTACCCGGATGTGGGGGACCTGCCAACTTGTTCAGCCGGCCTTCAGAGCTGAGGACAGATCCAGAGACAGGAGTGAGGAAGGGAGGAGCCAGGCGGGCACTGCAGCTGGAACCGGGACAGAGCCCCGGGTGTGGGACAGCAGAGCTGTGGGCCCTGCGCCGTCTCTCCCTGCCTCAGGGTTCTCAAACTCCAAACTCCATTCTCTTTCTTTCTCCTTCCCCCCTTCCTTCTTTCCTCCCTAATTCTTTCTTTCTTTCGATTTTATTTATTTATTTGACAGAGAGAGAGAGATAGAGAACACAAAAAGGGGGAGTAGCAGAGGGAGCGGGAGAAGCAGTCTCCCCACTGATCAGGGAGCCTGACATGGGGCTCGATCCCAGTACCCTGAGCTGAAGGCAGACGCTTAACCAACTGAGCCACCCAGGTGACCCCAAACTCCATTTCTAAAAACGTGCCAGTCCAGAGAAAGGGGTCCACGTCTGGCAGGTCTGATTGCTGACAGAAGTGCCGGAAGTGTGGTGAGAATCAGCTCGAGGCTCCTCCGCCAAGGTAGCTGGGCCAACGGTGCAGACAACTGGGGGGGACGCTGGCCGTCCTCTATGGTGAGCGACAGCTGGACTGCCAGACACCAGGAAGGCTAGGGCCCTGGGCTGCGGGATCTGTAGGGGACTCCCTCCCAGCCCTGGCTTCCGCTTCCATCAGGCGTTTGACAGGCTTGGCTTGTAACAGGCATCCTAATCCAAGGTCACTGCTGGAAAAGTCTCCAGTTACCCTTAGCCAGCATAACCCTCTCATTTAATGATGAAGATATCCAGTGTTCTATAAATAACACCTCCCTGAGCCTCACTCCCAGACAAGCCCCTTAGCCTCCTCAGCTCTGGGCAGTTCAGGGAAGCTGATGGAGGGAGGGACAGGTTGGTGTCTCTTTTCTGCCCTCCCCCGCCCTCCCTGGGTCTGTTGCTGGAGAGGAAGAGGACGACGCAGGAAGGGGAAGGGTGGCTTCTGAAGGCGGCAGGAGATCTGGCTTCAGGCTCTTTGGCCAGAGCAGACATGCAAAGCTGACTCTCCCTCCTTTGGAGTTTTTCTAAATGAGAAACCTCCAGCTGTACCTCCAAGAAACAGGGAGTGCCTTTCCTCCAAGTGGCTTCTTATGACTGTCCCCCAGCCATGGGGCACCCAGGGTCCACTTCTGTCTGGGTCCCATGGCCCATCCAAGCTCTCCCCTTGGGCAGACTCTAACCCCCTGCCCGACGACGTTGTCCCCACTCTTAGTGATTCCAGTTGCCTCCCTGTGGGCCCAGGCTTGTGCGCGGCCTCTTTCAGGTGTGAGCCGGACACCGGTGCCTACCCCCCACGGCCTGCAGGCAGAGAGGGTCAGGCTCCCTCTGAGTGGCTCTCTCAGCCCGGGCTGAGGAAGTAACCCCAGGCTGGACTGCCTGAGTGTGAACGAGGGCAGCCACATGCTGCCTCAGCCGGGAGAGACAGAGTCCTGTTGCCTCCGCCATAGCTGCTGTGCGGGGACACCTTGGGAGGCTCCTCCTTCTGGCCTCCAGGAAGCCAGAGGGCCTGGTCCCAGTTGACCCCAGGGACAGGACAAGCCCACACTGGACGAAGTGTAGGCATGGAAGTCTGCGCTAGGGCTTGCTTACTTTTTTAGACAAGGGTCAGAGCTGTTGCCTGGACTGGGCCGTATGATTCTCCTCAGGGTGGAAAGGGGCCGTTAGAGCCCCACCTGTTGTCATGTCTGCGAATTCTACAACCTTCTTTTTCTTCTTCAAGATTTTGTTTTTAAGTCATCTCTACATGCAACATGGGGCTTGAACTCACAACCCGGAGATCAAGAGTCACATGCCCCCCCCACTGAGCCAGCCTGCCCCTCTGTGACCTTCTTTTGATTTAAATTGCGAATTTGATTGTACTGTGATCTGCATGACTTTGTGGAGACTTGCTTTGTGGTCTCACACAGGGTTAATTTTTAAAAAATGTTGCGTGTGTGCTGTTGAGTGCCGGCCTCAACTTATGTCTTATTAGGCCAGGTTTGGTGGTGTGTTGTCGGGAACATCTGTCTGCTCACTAATGTTTGCCTGCCAGTTATTGAAAATGCCGTGCTAAAAATTCCCCCTGTAATTGTGGATTTATCAGTTTTTGCTTGGTGTATTCTTAGTTTGTGTTATTAGGTGCATCCAAGTGAAGTGTTGCTTCGTCGTCCCGGGGAGCTCTCCCATTTGTCGTTGTCATGATCATCCATGCCCTGCAGCTGCTTATGCCTCAGAGTCCGCTTTCATCTGCCATTTCTTTAGCTCCTGCAGCTGTATTTTGTTTGCCTGGCATTTCTACTCGCAGTTTATGCCCCCGCCCCAGGTCTTTATTTTCAATCCTGCTGTGTTCTTATGTCCCAGATGTATCTCTTGTAAACAGACTATAGCTGGATTAAAAAAAATCTCAGCTGGTGACCTCTGTCATTTACCTCTTAATGTTTACTGTGACCGCTGATACATTTGAATTTGTCTTACATTTTCCTATGCGTTTTCTTTTTAGCTTCTCTCTTCGTCTTCTTCTTTGATTCCCCTTTCCTGACTTCTTTCTGATTCAATTGAGTTTCCCCTTCCCCAGCCCACTGGCTTGGCAATGATGCATTCTTTTCCTACTCTGTGATTTTTTAAAATTTAATTTAATTTTTTAAAGATTTTATTTATTTGTTTCTTTGTTTATAGAATGTGTGCACAAGCAGAGGGAGTGGCAGGCAGGGGGAAAGGGTGAAGCAGGCTCCCCACTGAGCAGGGAGCCCGACTGGGGCTAGATCTCTGGACCCTGGGATCACAATCTGGGCCAAAGGCAGAAGCTTAACCCACTAAGCCATCCAGAAGCCCCTGCTCCCCTGCTCTGTCTTACGTATCTCTCCTGCCCTGTCTTTGAGGTTCACCTTTCCTACCCTCCATATTACTACTATTGCAATTAAGTTTTATAGCATAAACAATCATTTAGATTTACCCACATATCTACCTGTCTCTCTGCCATCTATTTATTCCTTGCATCTCAGATCTTCCTCTGGTTTTAATTCCTTTCTTCCTGAAGTACATCATTTAGAAGTTGTAGCCAGAAAAATCCGTTAGTGATACCGTAGGGATGTCAGTCAGGAGGATGACTGCCGCTCACACTGCCATCTGGTATATTCAAAAATTGTTGGGGGCGCCTGGGTGGCTCAGTGGGTTAGAGCCTCTCCCTTCGGCTCAGGTCATGATCCCAGGGTCCTGGGATGGAGCCCCGCATCGGGCTCTCTTCTCGGCAGGGAGCCTGCTTCCCTTCCTCTCTCTCTGACTGCCTCTCTGCCTACTTGTGATCTCTGCCTGTCAAATAAATAAATAAAATCTTTAAAAAAAATTATTAGAGAGTAGATCCTAAGAGTCCTCATCACGAGGAGAAAACATCTTTTTTTCTTTTCCTTTTTCTTTTTTTTTTTTGTATGTATAAGAGATGAGGATGTTAAGTTAACTTATTGTGGAAATCATTTCACTATATATGTAAGTCAAATTGTTATTCTGTACGTCTAAACTCATACAATGTTGTCTTTCAATTATATCTCAATAAAAACTGGAAAAAAATCCAAGAAAACCCCACATAAAACAAAACAAAACAAAACAAAACAAAACAAATCTATTGGTAGTAAACTCAGTTATGTCTGGAGAGGTCTTTGTTTCATGCTCACTTGTTTTATGTTTTCAAATTTTATATAAATAGTGTCATACTCCTCAGTCTGTTTTATTCTCTCAACATTATGTTATGTACTCATCTTGTTACATGCCTGTTTCTTTAATTTTAACTCTCTATAATATTTCATTATATTAATATAGTGTAATGTGTTTATCCATATATTTGAAAGATGCTTTTTCAACTAATGATTTATTTTGTTACCACTATTACTATTATACTTTTATTATGAAAAATTTCAAGCAGCCACACAGATAGAGAAATGAGTCCCCTTGTATCAGCCTCAACAATCATCAACTCACAGCCAGTCTCGTTTTATGTGTATCTCCACTTACTAGGTTATTTTGCAGCAAACACTACATTTCATATCATTACATGTGTTAATAGTTCAATGTACATCTCTCAAACATAAAGATTATTTAAAACAGATAGCCATAATACCATAATAACCTACATATCCTAATATATAGGTTATATTATATTATATATATATAATATCATAATATCCTAAAATGTTCACAATGATTTGTTATTTTTATGACATATCCACTCGGTGTTCAAGCTTCCAGTTGTCTCATGAATATAATGTTTAACATGGTTGAATCAATTTGAATAAGATCTATTCATTGAGACTGGGTGATTTGTCTCTTCCGTCTTTTTTAGGGTCCTCCTCTTCCTCTTTTTCTTTCTTCCTTAAATTTCCTTATGATTTGTGTGTTGAAGTAACCAAGTCGTTTGTCCTGTGAAATTCGCTCCCCCCCGACCCCGATCTGACTGTGGCTGATCTCATCCTTTTGGTATCATTTAGCATGTTCTTCTGTCCTCTCCTATTCCTATGTATGTGTGGTTAGATCTAGAGCCACCCTCCCCTTTGGAGAACTCAGCTGCGTATGAAACTCTGCAGTGGGGATTATTCTCTCTTGACACTGTGGAGACATTATCGTGGTGTCATCAGGCTTTGGTTATTGCTGTTGAGGAGTCTGCGGTCAGTCCCTTTCTACTTTGCAGGCAGTTTATCTCTTCTGTCCAGCTGGCCTTGGCCTTGGCCTTTGAGTCCTCCAATTTCATTATTTTTATTGATCTTATAGCTCATTATAGTCCCTGAACTAGAAGGTCTGTGTCCCTCATCAAATCTGGAAAATTCTCAGCGATTATTTTTTTTAGAAAATTTACTTTTTCCCATTCCTCTGTACTCTCCTTCAGGAGTTTCTATTAAACGTAAGTTGGCTTTTCTAATGCTGCCTCCCACACCTCTTATCTTTTCTTTCAGGATTTATGTCTCTGTCTCTCCTGAGTGGCATTCTTGGGGATCTCTTCAGACTTATTTTTTCAGCTTACCGTTGTTCCTTCAGCTGTTTTACCTGCTACTGAACACACCCATGGAGTATTCCAGTTCAATAACCATTCTGTAAACATTGTTTAGCTCATTTTCTTGCATGCCTGGTAACATTATTTTTTAAGATTTTATTGATTTATTTGCACGTGCACGCGCGAGAGAGAGCACGCGCCAGGGAGCGCACAAACAGGAGGGGGGTCAGCAGGAGAGGAAGAAGCAGACTCCCCGCTGAGCAGGGAGCCTGAGGGCTCGATCCCAGGGCCCTGAGATCATGACCTGAGCTGAAGGCAGATGTAGTGACCAAGCCACCCAGGTGCCCCCTCATAACACATTTTAATAATATGTTGCTCGTTGTCATGCTTCTATTCCTTCTGTGATCCTTAAATAAATGCCAAGATAATTATTTTATAATCAGATCAGCTTATCCTATTATCCGGAGTTCTTAGGAGTCCAGTTCAGTGGCTCTCTGTTTCCTTCGACTCTTGCTCACCATGGCTAGTTTCCTCGCTTGCTTTTTGGCTTTGGATCATGCTTTCCCGTTGATTGTGTCTGCTCTGTAGAGCACATGTGGCCCAGATGAGGGTGTGTTCCTGCAAAGGAGCTTTACATTTGCGTTCGCCAGACACATCCAGGATATTAACAGCTTGGCACAGCTATTACTTCTCAGCCATGGGGTTCCTGAGCAATGCATGAGGGCAGCCCCATGGCTGTGTTATTCTCATGGGAACATTATGAGACAGTCTGGACAATCTTCTGTGTCATTTTGCCACTGGGAGGATTTTTATTTATCTCTGAAAGTGTAGCCCTTCAGGGCCCCTGGCTTTGGGGGCGGGGGCTCAGTTCTAACTCTGTGCTCAGGACATAGTTCTGCCTTCACAGTAGGAGGACTCCCTTCCTTGTACTCCTCCTTCTCAATCCGGTGTGTCTTGTTTATGCTCCTGGACCATAAGAGCAAGAAGGATGGCTCGGTTCTCCATACAGGACACATTTGGGAACAAACACCAAATGTAGGAAGTGAGGCCTTGAATAAGAACAGTCTTGATGGGTTCCATCGTGCGCATCTCTCAGGGTGACCTATAGAAGAGGTAGATTTTAGCCACTGACAAATGCTTTGTTTTCTCTAAAGGCTCAAATTTAGCTTTCGGATAATAAAAAACCTTCTCTAGAACTTTGTTGGCTTATTTCATCCTTTGGCTGTTTGCCGAGGAGCTGGTCCTGCTTTGGCCGCTGGATGGGCTGGGCAGAAGGAGTGGAAGGCCCCCCCAGAGAGCGAGCCTGTTGCTGTGAGTGAATGCTGGCTGCCACCGTAGGTCTGCGTTTGTGGGCGTGGTAAAACCATGAGTGCTCCCTGGGTGCCCAGCGTGGGTTTTTAAATGTCAGACATGTGGTAGGTGGTTGTGTTAATATTACCACCCATATGGGTTTTAAATTACAGTCTCAGTGAAAACAGGATTACTGCATTCTTTGCAGAGGCCCTCCTGGATCCCGCAGAGCCCGAGTGGGATTGGAGGGGCCAGAGCGAGTGGGCTGCTCCTGGAACAGGATGTTAAGACAGCTCTTAGGGACCCCCAGGAATGTGTGAATGTGCCTTCTGTATGACAGAAAATAGGGCCAGAACATATTTCTCTTAAAGCGAAGTTTTTAAAATGAAAACAAACAAAGCATTTTGGCTTTTGGTAAAGACAGAAAGAGATAAGTAACACCCTCCTCCAGGGTGTGGAAACAGTTTCCATAAATAGATTCTTCCGGAAAAGCAGCATGGGGCTCCCTGAACAAATGACTTTGGTGAGCCCTGCTTCAAAGGAGGCCAGGGGACAGAGTGCCGTGAATGTGATCCATCTTGGCGGGTAGACCTCTGCTCGGTCCCAGAGTTTTGTCTCCTTGCTCTTGTCGTGAACACCACTGTCAGGGGAGGTTTCCCCAAATGCTTGCCGTCCTCACGCTGCCCTGGAGCTCCTGAGATGAGGAGCTGGATGCTGGAAACACCTCTGAGCTTTGATGCAGACACATGCCAGGTAGGGTCTGTCTAGACCTCAGGTCTGTCTGGTACTTGACCTTGGCAAGCACTCAGGGATCTTGAGGCCTTCACATAGACATGAGGGATGTCCTGGCTATTTTGCCGGGTGAGGATTCGTTAGGTCATGTACAGGAAGCCCCTGGCACATAGCTGGGACTCAGGAAAGACTGACGGCGTGGTTTCTCCCATGGGGTTTCGGGAAGCAGGCCTCCCGGAGCAAGCACTCAGCACTGCCTGCTGCGGGGAGTGGGACTCAGACTGAGTTCTGAGCTGCAGGTTAGCAGGCTGGCTCTGAGGACAGGAACCGTGTGTTCCCATGACGGTTGGTCCTTGGGGACTGAGCCATTACAAAGTCATGGCCCAGATGGAAAAGGGCACAATGGCTGAGGTGAAGGCCAGGTAGCATTGAAGTGCACAGCACGGAGTGCGGGCTGCCTGGGCTGAGTCCGGGGCTCCCTGCTGACACCGCAGAGCTTGTGAAGTGACCCCATCTCCCCTCACTGCCCTGTGCCCCGGCTCCCGGTCGGCTCCCCTCTGGTGACAGTGTTGACCCCTAGGAGCTTCCTCTGCGACTGCCTGGCCATGGGAAGAAGGTTTGTATTATCGTGACTCTCTCGGAGTCTGCTTCTCTCCTCCCTTCCCTCCCTGCACGTCCTGTCCCTACCAGAGCCTCGGCCGACCTGCAGCTCCTGACGACACAGCACCTTGGCTTTCCTGCATGGCCCTGCTGCTCCTCATGGCTTCTGTCCCTGCGTCTCAGCCGGCCACCCGGAGATGGGCCAGACTTCACCAGTGAAGGGCACTGTCCTTCACAAGGCTGCCCTTACTTCAGACATCAGCCCCGAGTTCAAAGGTCCCCAGGCCACCCTCACTTCTGATTAGCTGGCTACAGATTTGGGGTCGCTTTCCAACCCCCTCATGTTCAGGAATTTACCAGAAGACTCACAGAACCCAGGAGAGTGCTGTACTCCCGATACAGTTTTATTAGGACACAGGGATGCTCATCAGAAGTGTGACCATATGCAGAGCTCTGCCAACTGAGGAAGCTCACCTGAGCCCTGGTGTCAGAGTTTTTACTGGGATTTTATTATGTAGTCATGACGACTGAACTGGGGCCCATGTGACTCCGTCTCCTACACCTTTAGCCCCAAGGTAAGGTTGATATCACATTGTTCAAAGTCCCAGTCCTGTAACGATGTGCTTGGTCTTTCTGAGGTGACCAGCCTCCTTCCTGAGCCACCATGTTAGCATAAACCATCAGGCGTGGTCCAAGGGATCCGCCATGAATAACGCTTGGGAAATTCCAAGGGTTTAGAGGCTGCCTCTCGGGGACTGGAGGCAAAGGCCAGCCCATTTCTTTATTACATATAATACGCTCCCAGTTAGTGCCCCCTGTCCCTCCAACCACTGCCCCTTTCCGTAGTTCTTCACCCGTGTTTGAAGGAATGGTACCAATGAAAGAAGTTAAGTAGATGTTTTGGTAAAACTTATCGAGCAATTTAAAATTTTCTACAACCATGCTAAACAAGTACAAAGATACAGGCAAAATTAATTTTAATAATGTGTTTTATTTAACCCAATATACCCAAAATATTATCTTTTCAACATGTCATTGATAAGAACATTGATATGAACATACTAATTCCCAAATATTATCTTTTTTTTTTTTTAAAGATTTTATTTATTTATTTGACAGATAGAGATCACAAGTAGGGAGAGAGGCAGGCAGAGAGAGAGAGAGAGGAGGAAGCAGGCCCCCCGCCAAGCAGAGAGCCCCATGTGGGACTCGATCCCAGGACCCCGGGATCATGACCCATGTGAAAGGCAGAGGCTTTAACCCACTGAGTCACCCAGGCGCCCCCCAAATATTATCTTCTTAACATGTCATTGATATAAACATTACTAATCTGGTATTTTACAACTTTTTAAAGATTTTATTGATTGATCGATTTTTTTGAAGGAGAGCAGTGGGGGGGGGGGTGGTGAGGGGCAGAGAGAGAAGCAGTCTTCCCACTGAGCAGGGATCCTGACATGGGGCTTGATCCCAGGATCCTGGGATCATGACCTGAGCTGAAAGTAGACACTTAACTGACTGAGCCACCCAAGGCACTCATATTTTACAATTTTTAGTGAAAAAAATTTTTTGTTGAAAAAAATTGTGAAATATCACATTAATAATGTTTCTATCAGTGCTGACTAACCCCAATTCAAATGCTCAACCTCCTGTGGTCAGTGGCTGCCATACTAGAAACAAAACTACATGTTTACTTTATATATATATAATATGTATCATATATTATAATATATAATATATTACGTATTTTAATATATTTAATGTGTTTATGTTATATTTCATATATTGTACATGTGTGTACATGCCCCACTGCTTCCTGGCAAGTTACCAGTCTTCCAGAGCTACTCTTTCTTCCTCAGCGGCACATGGATAAAAATACCTACACAGAATGGTCGGGAGAGGTAAATGAGCGTCCACATGGCATGGAGCAGGTGATTAATAAATAGCTCATTCTCTGTTCTCGGAGACCTGAAGCAGTGACACAGATGAAGATGGTAAGTTGGCTCCTGACCCAGCGTGACCAGAACTGTAGTGAGGAAATCATAAGTTTGTATCCAGCTGACAAAGACCAGCGTCTGTGGTATGGGCTAAGGCTTCCCAGTGTGTTAGCTCCCATGAAGTTGGCTCACTTCATGGACTGTCTGTATAAGCTTGTCAATGTATCAGAATTGTCCGTGATCAAATATATTTGGGGAACAATCAGGTTTCTTTACTGCAGGGCTTCTCAGGATCTTAATATGTAAGCATATTAGGCTTCATGAATCTCTAAAAGTGGGATATGTCCAAATGTACTTGACCATGTAACCTTTTTTACAGAACATCTAAAGGAGAGATGGGAAACACCTTTCTAGGCTTCCTGCCACACCCGCATACATATAATGTCTATATATACAGTGTGTGTATGTGTTAACAGAAGTTTGATTCCTCTTAGGTGAATGCTTAAAAGTGGGATTCCAGGGTCATGTGGTCATTGTAATTTTAACTTTCTAAGAAACTACCAAACTGTTTTCCAGAGTGGCTGAACCATTTTGCATTCTCATCAGTAATGTATGAGAGTTCCTGTTTCTCCACATTTTTTTTTTTACTTTATTTCTTACGTTAGTCATTAAATATTTATTTAGCACTCCACAACGGAGCCATGTTTACTCAAGGTAGGGTTCCACAGACCAGCAGCACAGCATTCCTGGGAACTTGTTTTTTTTAATGACAAGTGCACTCCTTACTCCCCATTACCTACTCTGCATCCCCCTCCCCACCTCCCTCTGGTAACCATCTGTGTGTTCTCTACAGTTAAGAGTCTGCGTTAGGGCACTTGGGTGACGCAGTCTGGTAAGCATCTGACTTTTGATGCTGGCTCAGGTCAGGATCTCAGGGTCATGAGATCGAGCCCAGAGTTGGGCTCCATGCTGGGTGTGAAGCCTGCTTAAGATTTTCTCTCTCCCTCTCCTTCTGCCCTACACCCCCTGGGGAAAAAAAAGTCCATTTCTTGGCTTGTCTCTTTCTTTTTTCCTTTGCTCATTTGTTTGTTTTTTTAAATCCACATATGAGTGAAATCATATGATATTTGTCTTTCTCTGACTGATTTATTTTTCTTAACATTATACTCTCTAGCTCCATCCATGTTATTGCAAATGGCAAGATTTCATTCTTCTTTATGGCTGAGTTATATATATATATATCCCACATCTTCTTTATCCACTTTATCCACTTATCAGTTGACAGACACTTGGGCTGCTTCAATAGTTTTGTTATTATAGATAATGCTGCAACAAACACAGGGGCATGTATATTCCTTTGAATTAGTGTTCTTATATTTTGGGGGCAAATACCCAGTAGTTGCAATTATTGGATCATAGGTAGTTCTATTTTTAATTTTTTGAAGAATCTCCGTACTGTTTTCCACAGTGGCTGCACCAGCTTGCATTCCCACCAAGAGTGCAGGAAGATTCCTTTTTCTCCACGTCCTTGCCAACATTGCTTATTTCTTGAAATTCTGATTTTAGCCATTTTGACAGATGAGAGGTGGTATCTTATTGAGGTTTTGATTTGCATTTCCCTGAAAATGAGAGATGTTGAACATCTTTTCATGTGTCTGTTAGCCATCTATATGTTTTCTTCAGAGAAATGTCTGTTCATGTCTTCTGCCTATTCTTCAGCATGTGTGGATGCTGTCTCTTCTGTCTCTGAGAAGTCTTTTCCTCTCCAGGTCTTTTCTTGGCCATGGCACGTGCTGTGGCTTCCAGCCCCTTTGCCACCATGGCCCCTTCCTTCCTCCTTCTTATATGTTCCATCTGATGCATGCCTGCCCTTCATGAAGCGTGGCTTTCAGAGCTGGGCCTGGGACCCAGGGGAAGCCTGGGATGTGGCCAACTCCAAGATCAGGATGGCCAACACCTACCTTGTTTGGAGTACTGTACAGCCGCTGATTCAGCCAGAATGTGGTCAGCCTCCTGCGTACCCTGTCCCTGTCAGCCCTCTGGGAGCCTGAGAAAGATGTAGCCCAGTCTGTCCTCCCACAGGAGCCACCCTTCACCAGGGGTCCCCCCTCACCCCTTACTATTCTATCCAGATTTGATCTTTGTTGGCTTAATCTGTTTAGCTCATTGGATCACTTTTCTATCCTGGTTCTGTTAACTGAAATGTTTAATGGCTCGGCTGGCATTGTGTGGGTCACAATCTTGGCCACCACAAACCCTGTGTTCATGCAAGTCACTGACAAAAACACATGGAACTGCTTGTTGTAGACATCCTCAGCCTCTGGGTGGGAATTGACTGTAGTGCATGGCTCCCCACACTTCACTGCTTGGAGACCCCGTGAGCGTCTGCACCTCTCCTGTCTCCGGTTCTCTGGGATTACTGCTCTCTCCAGCCTCGGTTTAGGTTCCCTGCCCTCTGGATGCTTCCAGGCGCAGGGGGCTGCTGGCCTGCACAGCAAGCCCCATCTGCCTCAAACGTCCTCTCCCTTGGCTGCCTGAGCTTTGAGCCCCCACCCTGCATTCTCGCTGTCCCTTTATGCAGAGCTCTACCAGGATTAGTGTGCACTTGGGAGAAGGCTCCTCTCCCCCACTCAGAGCCTGTCTTGGCCCCTCACCCTGAGCCTTTGCAGATGGTGCACAGATACCGGGCTCATGTCTCCCCTGCCTCTGTCCCCAGGGACGCTGCGCAAAGCTTTCTCCTTCACTGTCTGGGGGCTTCTCTGTCTGTACTTAGTTTGGACAATCATGGCTGAAAAATGACTGCCTTTTCCTGGGCTTCCATCTTTCTCTTCGTCTTCATCACTGCCACCTGGAATGCATTTATTATCCCCACTCTTCAGATAAAACAGAAGCTCAGGGATATTAAATAGCTTGCTCAAAAATTATACGGACGGTAAGTCGAGGGTCGAGTCAACAGATACTTATTGGGCACCTATGCAGGCTGCCTCCAAAGCCCACGTTCTTTGTCTGCAGCACAGCCGACCTTTCGACCTTTCGGGAAGGGAGGCCTGGGGTGGGAACACCGCCCTCAGGGAGGCGCTGGCCCGGTCTCACCACTAGGTGGAGCTGCTGGCCCAACCGGCCGAGGCTAACGATGGATAAGTTGCGGTCCATGCTCAACCCCTCCCTGGGCCCTCCTTGTTCTTGGAAGCAGGGACACTCCAGTCATGCCAGGAGAGCACTTTCAAGCGGTCAGGAAGCCACCAAGAGAGTTACTGCATCTGAAAAGCTGGAGGCTGAGGGGACTTGGAGTCCCCTGTCTCAGGACACGCATTTTGATTTCTCATAAATTGCAGCTCTAGAAGTTTCCAGAAGACTCCGGAGGGTGGGTGAGCCCAAGAAGACGCTGGAGGATAGACCTTGAGCTACAATTCTACTGACAGGAGGTCAACAGAGATGACCCTGGAACTGTGGGATTTCTTTTTTGTGGTTTTTTTTTCCTGCAAACTTAATTTTGAAAAATTTCAAACCGTAGAAAAAGTTGAAAGAGTAGTACAGTGAACACCCATTTCTGTCTCATCAAGATTCACTACTTGGTAACATGTGGCCACGCCTGGCTGGTCTCTTTCTCATACTGTGTGTTGTGTATGTGTACCACACAACAGTCAGTTGCCAAAATGGGACTTCTACTCTGAACATTTCAACCTGCCTCCTGCAAAGACAAGGACATTCTCTGACACGACCCTGATGCTGTTCTTGGTGGTATTACTTTTTAAGAAGGGAAAATGTACTTGGCTTAAGAACTTGAATACTCCCCAGTGAGATCTGGTTGCCAAGAATGAGTACATTAGGAAGCCAGTTTAAAGATTCAGCCTTCCCTCACGTGCTTTGAGGGAAATTTTTAGGTTTGGCTATGGATTAGACTGGATGTTCCCGAGGACAGGCTTGTGCCTGGCCACCCCCGACCCAAACCAAAAGGTGGATTTACAAAAGACACAGCCCCTGGGGCCTTGCAAGAAGGAGCTCTGTGCATGGTGGATATGGCGTCCGCCCAGCCTTGGCTTACCACATGGCCAATAAGCCCAGAGGCCAGGGCTCAGGAGGTCTGAATGCAGAGGCACAGCCCACTGACAGTTCCAGGAGCAGGAAGCGGCTCAGCTGTCCCAGGATTCCAGAAATAGCACCTGGAAGGGTGATTCTCAGAGAAGTGGTGGCTGGGGCCGAGCACTGAGGAAACGTCTTTTTCCAAAGCAGAGAACTGGGGTCATGGCATGCCAAGCAGTGCTTCTCCTTCAAGGGAGTGGGAGCTCTGCAGAGGGGGCTTGCCACCACATTTCTCTGTGGAGAGGATGGCGGAGAAAGCGGGGTGCGGAGCTGGGCTGAGGGCCCACTGTTCCAGACCCAGCTCTTGCTGGCCTGCCCATGAGGGGCAGGGAAGAACTGCTGTTTGTTTGTTGGGAAGGAAAACTTCCATTTAGAACACGTAGACCCCAGCTTGTGTGGAAGCTTCTAGGGGCCACCGCCCTAAGCCCTGCCAAGAAGACTGTCTATTACAGAAAGCTGGTCCTTGTTTGTTGGAGGACAGGCAGAACTTTGGGAGGTCAGGAACCCTCTCTAGGTTGCTGCTTGCATGTTCAGTGGCCTTTGGAAGGATCTCTGAGTTTCTGTCCACACCCCTCAAGCTATCTTGGGCAGTGCTTAACTGCACACCATGAGGCCAAGCTTGGTTTTCAGCTGTCTTGACATCTGAACGCATACCAGGCTCCTTCTGGCCCTGCCACACCGGGAAGGAAGACACACGCACTCAAACTGTTCTCAAAATAAAGAAAAGAACACATAGATACTCTCAGCCCAGCACTCAGGTATTATAAAACTGTTAAGAATTATTCCGGACTAGGGCATAGATATTTAGCAAAGATCCCACACCTCAGAGGTGGGGAGGGGCCTAGGAGGTGTCTCAGCCCCAGAGTGCACAGCACGGAGGGGCCTGTGTGCCCAGCTCATGGGCCTCACTAGACTCTCAGTGCCCTGGGTTACCTGGTCCTCCTGCTTCGATGCCCCAGCCTGCCTTCGCTGGTCTCCTCTCCACCCTGGTATTCTCCTGGGGGACACCCTGTAAGGACACAGGCCTGAGTCTGTTGGTATGTGCCGTTTGAGTAGAGTCCCCCCGTGCTCTGGACGCAGGTTTGTTTCCGGGGTCCTTAATCTAAGAAATAGTCCTGGGGACACAGAGCAGCGGGTGTCTCCCCTTTTCTTTGCAGACTGGCCCTAACTTCTTTGGAAACACAGCAGTTCACTCTTGCCCTCCACGTGGGATGGGCCGACGAGCAGGGAGCTCACCAGCAAGCTTTCCTGCCTCCTGTGTTGGTGAGCCTGGCCGTGATGGAATTTCGGGGCCGGTGGAGGACTGACTGATGGGAAGGGTAGTCTTCCCCCTCGGATTCTCGCTCGGAAGCTGATGAGCAAGCTGCTCATGGCACCAAAGTGAGACCTAGGGGTGCCTGGCCCCACCGTAAAAGAGCGGTCCTCCAGCTGTTTGGTCTTCAGGAGCTCATTCAACTTCTAAAAGTTATAAAAGGCCTGAAGAGCGTCAGCTCCTGTTGATTGTATTTATAGCATTTAGCATATTAGAGATTAAAGAGAACATTTAGAAATATGAATCCCTCCATCGAGTGCTTTTATTCTCTGGCTCTCGGTACCTTGGCTCCCCCGTCCAAGGCTGAAGGCTGAAAGACGATCTGCCCCTTCTCCGCGTGAGCGCCTGCAGCCAAAAAGTCTCCCTCGGCCACTGCAGCTGGTCTCAGGGTCGGAAAGCTATGGTTTTCCTCAGTAAGTCTTACTAAGGTGTACGTGATTGCCAGCCACCAGGCCTTCTAGGAAGAACCTGATCAGAAAATGGGTCAGGTTAATTCAAATAATTCTCTCCTTCTTTGGCTTTTCCAGCAACAGGACAATGGAATGAGCATTCTACCCACCTCTGTGGGCATCTTCAGACTCCACTTTCCTAGACCCTTTCTGCTCTTCAGAGCTGCTTCTACTTTTCCACTTTAAGCCCTTTTAAAACGGTTTTCCCCGAGCCCCCAGTGTGTCTAGTCATGAATGGACGTGCTGCCGTCGACATCATGCCAACACCTAAGCCAGGGAGTGGACGAACCAAGTGCCTGTTGCAAGTCAGGACACCCAGGAGGGCACAGCCGGGCTTCACCTCTTGCCTCATGGGTTTCAGTTTGCATTAAAGCTGCAGGACTCACACTTTTTGGTCCTAGGTTCCTTTTCAATCTTCAAAATGATTCAAGACTCCAGTGAGCTTTTTTGTGTGTGGACTATATCTGTATTTTTCCCATTTGAACCTGAGCAAGTTTCAAATATTTACTTATTAATCCGTAAAAAAATAAAGCCATTGCATATAAACATAAAAAAAACACATTTTTGTGAAAAATAACTACATGTCTCAAAAATAAATTTAGTGGCATTTTTAAAAATAGTTTTGCCAAGTCTCTTTAACATCTGGCTTAATGGGAAACAGCTGGATTCTCCCAGCAGCGTCTGCAGGCAATACAGTGTGGTAGGTTGTTCTGGTTGAAGGTGTCAAGAAAAATGTGCCCCTGGAGTCGGGGGTGGATTTTCTTTCACAGCCTTTCCAGGTAGTTATAGATCTGCTTCCTTGCTACTGCGCCAAAACGTGCCACGTAGTGGTTTCTTAAAGGTTAATTTCCACGTGGAATCTGAAACCATTTATCCTCTCTTTGCCTTTAACCCACTGGTCTAACTGGCTCTGTGAAAGGATCTCTTACGCAGGCGCGCACAAGCATGAGTCCTTGGGAACATTCGTGGAGCTACACAGTGCTTCCCTGCTGCTGACCTTTTCTACCATCATGCAATACCAAAAAATCAAATTTGATGTCACGGCCACTGATCGCATCAGAAAAGTCTTCCTATATTCGGAGGCTGACAAGCTTAGGATGGCAGTTACAGTTTTGCAAAATTCTAATTTTTGCTTGAATGCTCAAATTTTATCATTGGCAACAAATACTGTCATTGTTTCCCTGGAAATGACAAGGCTTACTTTGTTCATTTTCCAAGAAATGTCTGTCAAATGCCCAACTCTGAATAACCATTGTTTGTTTGTCATTCTTTCAAGTAAAATGAGATTTCATTCTCTCAAGTGAAAATGGTATTCTATGCAAAAAAAGAGACTGAATAGACTTACAAGGCACACAAACCCACAGGTGCTTTCCTCAGGACAACCATCACCCCTGTCTGTGTGCTACAAGTGTTCTGTGCCAAACTGAATCTAATACAATTGATGTATTTTACTGCTCTATGAAGGACAATAATTTTATTTAATTTAAAAAAATTTTTAATAAACATATAATGTATTTTTATCCCCAGGGGTACAGGTCTGTGAATCGCCAGGTTTACACACTTCACAGCACTCACCATACATAGCACATACCCTCCCCAATGCCCATAACCCCACCACCCTCTCCCAACCCCCCTCCCCCAGCAACCCTCAGTTTGTTTTGTGAGATTGAGAGTCACTTATGGTTTGTCTCCCTCCTGATCCCATCTTGTTTCATTTATTCTTTTCCTACCCCCAGACCCCCATGTTGCATCTCCACGTCCTCATATCAGGGAGATCATATGATAGTTGTCTTTCTCCGATTGACTTATTTCACTAAGCATGATATCCTCTTAGTTCCATCCACATCGTCGCAAATGGCAAAATTTCATTTCTTTTGATGGCTGCATAGTATTCCATTGTGTATATATACTACATCTTCTTTATCCATTCATCTGTTGATGGACATCTAGGTTCTTTCCATAGTTTGGCTATTGTGGATGTTGCTGCTATAAACATTCGGGTACACGTGCCCCTTTGTATCACTACGTTTGTATCTTTAGGGTAAATACCCAGTAGTGCAATTGCTGGGTCATAGGGTAGTTCTATTTTCAACATTTTGAGGAACCTCCATGCTGTTTTCCAGAGTGATTGCACCAGCTTGCATTCCCACCAACAGTGTAGGAGGGTTCCCCTTTCTCCATATCTTCGCCAGCATCTGTCATATCCTGACTTGTTGATTTTAGCCATATGAAGGACAATCTTAAGGAGAATGGGCACTTTTAAAAAATTTGTGAGTGTGAGTGGTGGAGAAGGAAATGACTATAGTTTGGAACCCCTGGGTGAGTCATGCTAAGGCCCTGCAGCTTTACCCACGAATGTTTGTGATCATCAACGCAAATGCTGATAAAATAATCTTGACCTCTTGCACTCTCATAAAGGTCTCATGGGCTTTCCAGCCTGCCTGGACTATACTTTGAACACCTGAAGATGGAATCATTTTCATGCCAGTGATGGGTATGTTCTCTCCATCTCTCTTAACCCCAGCTCCAAGTCCCCGTGGCCTGGGCACCCAGAAGAAGTTCCACTAATGCTTGCTGGATGAATGTTTGGCATTTCTGTGATGCAAGGTTAGGGAACAGAGTCTGGATAAAGGTACTTGTCATGGGGGTACATGTCATTCATGCCCAGAGCCTGAGATTGTCTCCCTGGAGACTGGTTGGTTTGGGACAGTGCCTAGGTATTGATACAAATATATATTTTTAAAGATTTTATTTACTTATTCAACAGAGATCACAAGTAGGCAGAGAGGCAGGCAGAGAGAGAGAGAAGAGGAAGCAGGCACCCCGCTGAGCAGAGAGCCTGATGCGGGGCTTGATCCCGGGACCCTGAGATCATGACCTGAGCTGAAGGCAGAGGTTTAATCCACTGAGTCACACAGGTGCCCCAGGCATTGATACTTTTAAAATATTTAAAACACTGAAAAATCCTGCAACAAGAGAACTAACTCCAGGACTCTCAGGCCAAGAGCAGAAAGACAACCTAACTATAAGGGGTGGAAACCCATAGGCATCTCTTCCCTACCTTGGCTTCTGCTTAACACAATCAAGACAGAGCATCTTGACCTTGGACCATGCAGTCTTGTACATTGTCAGGTGACTTCCAGGGTCTTCCTGCAGAATGGGTGGAGAGGGGTAGGAGGGAGGGAGGTGGGCTCTCAGAGGCCCGGGAGGGACTGGGGTGCTGGCTCCTCCGGGTGCTATTGGAATGATAGGGGGATGGAATCTTGTACCGGGAGCGGATGGGGCCCCAGGGCAGATGTCTGGTTCTGCCACAGATTTTGGAGCCACGCCGGGCAAGGTGCTGTTTATGTAGCTCTTCCCTCTAGTCCTCCGCTGGGGGTCTGTCTGCTCTTCTCATTCTGAGAAAGTTCTCCCCAAACGTCCAAGAGCCATCTCTTTGACCTTACTTCTTCCCAAGGGACTCTTAGCAAGTCACCCAAGTGGGAGTGATTCTAATTCTGTGTCCTTGTCCCATGTCAGGGCAGCATCCCTACTCTCTAGCCCTGGGCACTCTCTGTTCAAGCACAGGCCTGGAGCCCGGCAGGCTCCGCCATGCATCTCTAAGCCTCCCTCCTGAGCACATTTCTGTGGCTGTGAAGAGGCTATTTTTGTTCGTGGTGATGCTTATAATTTCTTTTTTTGCAAGTGTCTTGTGCCTTTCAGAGAGCAACTCAGGGCTGCATGTCTAAAAACCTTCCCAGGTTCTAATGCGTGGCCAGGGGGAGAACCTGGTTTTGTGTGTTTGTTTGTTCATCCTTCAATATTGATTTTCAGTGGGAAAACTAGGGAAGCTATTTTGAGATCCAGGTGGAAACCAGAGATATGTACCCCACATGTGGTTATGCAATAAAACAAATGAAACAAAACAAACAAGTATGTTTCTATGCAATTTACCTATATAGATCAGTAAGCCAGAACTGTAGTTAAAATTTGGTTAACAATTTCATTGATTATGTTTGTCTTTCTGTGATCAATGCCAAAGAAGTATATGAAATCTTGAGGACCAAGTTTCTCGATAGCAGAATGGGCTTGTAAGAAAACTAGCACTATTTTATAATGTGGTGGTGTGTAGAGAAAACATTTTTGTGTTTCTGAACAAATTTTGCTGAAACTTGGAATTGGTTGTCTTAGTGGGCTCAGGCTGTTGTAACAGACTACCACAGACTGGGTGGTTTAAACAACAGGAACGTATTTCTCACAGTTCTGGAGGCTGGGAGTCAGAGATCCAGGTGGTAGCTGATTCAGTCTCTGGCCAGGGCTCCCTTCC
The DNA here is from genome assembly GCF_922984935.1 of Meles meles. Taxonomy (NCBI): domain Eukaryota; kingdom Metazoa; phylum Chordata; class Mammalia; order Carnivora; family Mustelidae; genus Meles; species Meles meles. Next base: position 112,112,516 of record NC_060074.1, on the reverse strand, counting down.
TCCTTGCAGACGGCCGCCATCTTGCTGTGTACTCCCAGGGCAGAGCGAGCGAGCAAGCTCGCTGGTGTCTCCTTAATACAGGTGCTAATGCTATCCTGGGGCCCCACCCGAGCAAGCTGATCTGGCCCTAAACAGCTTCCCAAGGCCCCATCTCCAAATATCACATTGTGAGTTAGGACTTTAACACAGGAATTTGGAGGGCAAGCAGTCTGTCTATAAGACAAGCCTTAGAAGTTAATTTACAGTTGTGAAGGTAGTGAGAAGACTTTAGAGAGGCTAACCTCTCTAAGCTGGGGGTATGCGTTTACATTTCAGCCAGGAATGAGGCCTGGGCTTAGAGACAACTGGCTCTAGGTTATCTGCCCTGGAGGGGTAAACAGCTGGCCCTTGAACAAAACAGGTATGAACTGCATGGGTCCATTAATGTGTGCGTTTTCTTCTGAGAAATGCAGTACAATTCTATAAATGTATTTTCTCTTCCTTATGATTTTCTTAGTAACATTTTCTCTTCTCTAACTTACTTTGTTTATAATATACTGTACATGGAGTATTTACTGTATATTTACTATATCCTTTAAGAATATAGTATATAGGGCGCCTGGGTGGCTCAGTGGGTTAAGTCTCTGTCTTTGGCTAAGGTCATGATCTCAGGGTTCTGGGATCGAGCCCCACATCGGGCTCTCTGCTCAGCGGTGAGCCTGCTTCCCCCACCCCCCTGCCTGCCTCTCTGTCTACTTGTGATCTCTCTTTGTCAAATAAAAAAAAAATTAAAAAAAAAAGAATATAGTATATTAAAAGTACTTCCAGCCAACAGTAGGCTGTGAGTAGTTAAATTCTGGGGGAGTCAAAAATTATATGGTGATTGTTAACTGTTTGGGAGTTAGTGCCCCTAACACTGGTGTTGTGCAAAGGTCAGCTATATTCACTCCAGCTTACCTGCCACGCAGTCTCTAAGGGGCAAGGGTGCTTTCCCTCCTCGTAGGAGAAGAGGGCCTATAGATGATGCATCACTCTCCACCCATCAGCCAAAGGATGTCATCTGCACCCTGGAGATCTACCAAATGGCTCTCCTCGTCCCCTGGCTGGAACGGGGGGGGGGGCCACCTGCGTGATATTTACTGTAAGATCATTAGTGAGACGTCTGTCTCATTCAGAACACCTCATACATTCATTTAAAACAAAATTAATAAAGATGATGTTAATAACCCCGAAGTGGTAAGTAATATATACTGAATGTTGATAACGAGGCAAAATGCCTTCTCAGTGGAAAAAGAAATGAAAAGATATAGAATCAAATGATTACTAGAATGACCGTTGCTCGGCGACAAGGGTGGTGACTTTAACTTGTCGTTCCTCCTAAAATGTTCTCAAAGAGTATGTATCAATTTGACAATGGAAAGGATTAAAAAGAAATTTTTTTTGCATAAGGATCATAATAGAGAGGATCTCTGTCTTAGTTATCCATTGCTGCATTACAAATTAAGTCCAACTTAATAGGAAAACAACACACCTTGATTATCCCCCGGTGCCTGTGGTCAGGAGTCTGGGCCGAGCCGAGCTGGGTTCCCTGGCAGCCCCATGCCAGGCCTCCCAGCGGGGGCCCCAGAGCCCCACCACCTTAGCAGCACAACAGGTAATTTCAGTATTGAACTTATAAAGAAAATCATATTAATTCATGAAATATGAGCTTTGCACAGTGGCAGTATCGTAGCCAATGACGTTTATCCGAGGCGCCATTATTGCTAATTGAAAACTTTTCCTAATTCATGAAATATGTTTGAGTGCCTTGTGGTTCTTTCCTGTTCTTCTATTTTGGGGTTTTGCCTACGATTTCTAGAATGTGTCAGTGTGACCGTGTTCCCCGTCTTCCTGAGGGCTCCTCATGCTTCCTGCAGCCTCAACATGCTTGTGTTAACCAGCTCTCACGAGGGCTGGAGCTTGTGTTGCACGCTAGGTCTTCTTGGCAGAGCTCCTTGTGTGTTTGGAATCAGTCACAGTAGGGGCTGGAGAAGCTGTTACACAATTTCTTGGCAGTGAGTATCTTCATTAGTGATCTGCATAATCAGGCATGGTGGCACAGGGCGGGGGGACTGTGGCTTGGACTTTGCATTAAGGCAAAAGCTGAGAAGGAAATAGAAGAGCCGCTATTTGAAAACTTAGAAGCTAGCCATGCAGAAGCATTACCCCTTACCTGGGATCTTGGTCACCAGGGCTCTCCAGGCCTCTGCTGCTTCCCTCCCTCTCCAGGGACCAAGGTCTTTGTACTTCCACCCACAGGAGAAGCTCCTGAGAACTCCTCCAAGTTCCTAGTAAGGCCTCAAGACGCTCCACTCCTGGACCACCCTTCCTAGTCCTCACTGGGCTGACCTGCCCCCGACTTAGACCCCAGTGGGCAGTGGGGGCAGGACCATGAAGGAGCTCATTTTTTCCATCACCAGCTCATTTTCCCCTCTGGGTAATCCACTGGCCAGCCCAGAGGGAGACACTTCTTCATGTATCCAAAGAAAGCAGTGTGGTTCCCCTGAGGGTCTCCCAGGGTCCTAATATCTTAGCAGCACAAAGAATGTCAGGTGCATATAGTTGTGTCTGTGAGGCCTCCATGAGGCTGACTTTAAGACCTGAGCTCTGACGGAGGACTGGGAAGAATACCCATATGCAGGGACCAGTTATTCCAGCATTGGGGGTCCTCAAAAAGCTTTTGGGATCCAGAGGATATGTGTGCGCTCTGGAGTTCATAAACAGAAACTAGTCACGAGCCCACCTTCTCTAAGACTTGAAATGCTACTGCCTAGACTCAGGATCACAAATCCTATGCAGTGGATTCTTGATTGTTAGGGAAATGTACAAGACTGTTAATAATAAAAATGGGGACTGGCCAAAGGTCCAAGAGGGGAATGTCGTGCAGTGGCTGCTGAAGCAGAGCGGAAGAGCACTGAGTGTTTGGAGAGGGCTGAGGGTTGTGGAGGCAGACAGGGGAGGTACTGGCAGCCTGGGCAGGAACCATGGATGGCCTGATCACTACCCAAGCTTTGTCCCAGAAGCCATCTGGAGATGGTGCCACCCTCCCTGGACCCTCAGCTCCTCTGCTGGAGTAGGATGACCTCGCTGGCTCTGGGACCCTGGCAGAAGAATCCAGTCAGCTGAGCCTGAGTTGTGTAACCTTTCCTGGCTACCAGGGAGTGTGGAGGGAGAGGGCTTGGCCTCCTCCAGCCGCACAGTGGGTGGCAAACCTGGCTTCCACCAGCAGATAAGAAGATCGCTCTCCTGGCTGAGTATCCCTAAACATCAAATGTCCAGCACAATGACCGAGAGATTGTGGTTATTTAGTCATGCAGTTGAAATGACCGGTAAAAGAATTGCGTATGTATACATGTATATGTTGTTGAATATTATATGTATATATAATATTATATATACTATATATTATAATTACATACAGCAAATATAACATCATATATACTACTTGATTTTATTCATTTTGAAAGAAATGTCTCTGTTTTAGTGGCATCAGAGGCTTCTAACCTAAAACATGAAGATGGTAATTTTCTGGACCAGGAAACATTTTGGAACCTGTGGCAGAGGACATACAGTTTGGGAATGACCAAGTTTATGTCAGAGCTTGAAGTAAGTATTGAACCTTCTTTTGGGGTTAAGAAGCCATTTCCCCCAGAGGTTATTGGGCTATCCTGCCCAATGTTGGTATCACCAGATAAATAAGAACATGGACTATTAATTTTGACTCCACATTTATTTTCATTTTTATTTATATTCTTTTTTTTAAAGATTTTATTTATTTATTTGAGAGAGAGAGGGAGAGGGCACATGAGCAAGTAAGAGGAGGGGCAAAGGGAGAAGGAGAGAGAGAGAGTCCCAAGCAGACTTCATGCTAAGCATGAAGCCTTATGTGGGGATTGATTTCACAACACTGAGATCATGACCTCAGCCAAAATCAAGAGTTGGACGCTTAATCAACTGAGCCACCCAGGTGCTCCTTGTCTAATCACCTTATTTCAAGTTATTGTGCCAAGCATCGGTGACAGAAATGAAGGCTGCTTGGTTCTGCGCACAGGGAGGTTACAGTTGGGTATAGCAGACAACGCATAATTAGAACGTTATAATGCGTTATACTTCTTAACAGTATGCTGGTGGGTGTGAAGTCCCAGAATAGACTACTCAATGTATCTTTCTAGAGAGTTGATTTCATTCCATGTTAAATAATTTAAAATCCGATAATGTTATATTAAGACACTTGGAAAAAAAAACACTCAGCTATACTGTGGAGTTGAATGTAAAATATGAAGTGGATGTTAGCAAAAATGGTGAAATAAAGACCTCTGACATTTCTTTCTATAAAAGCAATGAGAAATACAGCAAAAATGGTCAGAATCAGCTTTTTTAGAACTCTGGGAATTAACTACAAACTTGCAGAAATTTGGGGAGCGTCTATTTAAGACAAATACCTGAATCTTGGTAAGAATGGTAAGCTTTGTGGCATTTTATTCTACCCTAATCCCACCCTCTGGATAGCCTTGAAAAATAACAGCCCACATTTGCAGTGAAAATTAGCAGCCTGGCAGCCATCTAACAGAGCAGAACTGACCTGGAACACTTCCAAAGCCCCATCACCAGAAAACTGTCATAATTGACATGATGATGGTTCCTTGGAAGACCTCATTTACTAGGCTGTCTGTATTTGACTTCTAAGCACACACAGTGTGAAAAGTCTTTTCCTAGGGAGCATTTTAAAAAAACAATTACAGGCAGGGCTTCTGGGTGGCTCAGTGGGTTAAGCACCAGACTCATTATTTTGGCTTAGATCATGATCTCATGGGTTATGGGATTGACCCCTGCATCAGTGGGAAGTCTGCTTGGGATGCTTTCTTTCTATCTCCTCTTGCCCCTCCCCCCACTTGCACCTGCTCTGTCTCAAATAAATAAATAAATATTAAAAGAAAACAATTACAGGTAATTGATTACAGTTGGGTCAAATAGTAGAGGTTTAGGAGGAAATTATGGGGAGTGCAATGTCCATGGGATACTGAAAAGCTCTAAAATATTCTTGGGAATCTAGAAGGCCATGCTTATGTGTAGGGTTGTGAGCATATTAAGGGCTGTATGCACACTCAAGAAAGACTTGAAAAGGCTTTACGCTCTCACCTCTGGCTGATCTTGAGGATCTGCAAGCCTCAAGTAAAAGCTTTAAGAACTGAGTTGTACAATTGCCTGGTTTAGTTGTAAACTGTCTGGCGGAGTATTGAAGGCATACTGAACACATACAGAGGCCCTCAACAAAGTCTGGGGACCTTATTGGTTCCAAGTCTTTAAGGAACTTTCTCTCCAGACCACCAGACTAACTTAACAGAAACTTCAGTGTCCATATATGATGACGAATACCTTGTATGAAGGATTAGTTAAAAAGAAAAAAAGGCATTTAAACAAAGCAAAAACCCAACTACAACAAACAGCAAAAACAACAAACTCTGGGGAGAGGGAGAATCTGATTTTCAGAATTGCCATAGCATATTATCTGATATATTCAGTTTTCAACAAAAAATTGTGAGATATGGAAAGAAATAAGAAAGCATGACCTAGTCACAGGAAAAAGAAAAGTAATCAATAAACACTCTCCCTGAGGAAGTCCAGATGTTGGACTTACTAGTCAAAGACTTTGAATTAGTTATTTTAAATATGTTCAAAGAATTAGAAACCATGTTATACTAAAATAAAACATATACTTAATTTCTACCACTTTATTCGTGTTCTATACTCATTGTGCCATCAGCATTCTCTTATTTTCTTTTAATATGACACAGCCATGTATATGTATTATAAATTCCGCAGTTGAAAAATGCAATAACTAAAATGAAAACTTCACCAGAAGTGCTCAACATATTTGAGCAGACAGAAGTAAAAGCCAATGAATTTGAAGATAACTCAATTGAGGTTACTCAGTCTGAGAAACAGAAAGAAAAAAGAATGAAGAAACATTAACAGATTCTCAGAGTCCTGTGGGCACCATCAAACATACCAGCATATGCATAATGGGAATCTCAGCAGGAGAGGAGAGAGAAAAAGGGGCAGAAAAAAATACTTGAAGATATATTGGATGAACACTCCAAAATTTGGTGAAAAAAAATCATTTCATATTTTACATGAAATACATATAAATAATATAGATCTAGGGTTATGAGTGCTCAACAAACTTCCAAGTGGTCAATAAACTTCAAGTATGGTGAATTCAAAGAGAGAGAGAGAGACCCACACCTATAAACATCACAATTAAACTGTCAAAAGACAAAGGCAAAAAAGAAAATCTTGAAAGCAGTAAGAGAGAAGTGACTCATCATGTACAAGTGATCCCCAATAAGATTCAAACTGATTTCTCATTAGAAATAATGGAGACCAGGAAACTGTGGGATGATATATTCAAAGTTGTGAAAGAAAAAAAAAGTCAAACAAAGATTCCATATCCAGCAAAGCTGTCCTTTGAAGATGAAGAAATTTAGATATTTCCATATAAACAAACACTGAAAGAATTAATCACTAGGAGATCTGCCTTACAAGATATGCTAATGGGGGTCCTTTAGGCTGAAATAAAAAAAAAACACCAGACAGCAACTTGAATCTGTATGAAGAAATAAAAATCACTGGTAAGGTAACTAATAGGTACATATAAAAAAGATTATAAATGTCTTTTTTTAATCCGACCTAAAAGACAAGTGCATAAAGCACCAATTAGAAATCTGTGTCAATGGTCACAAACTGTATAAGATATAATTTGTATGACAATAAAGCCACAAAGCAGAGGGAGGAGAATGGAGCTTTATAGGAACAAAGTTTTATATACTATTGAAACTAACTTGGTATTAATCTGAACTAGAATGATATAAATTAATATGCTAATTGTAATCCCCTGAGTAACAACTAAGAAAGAACTTGAAAAGTATATAGTAAAAGAAATACTAAGAAAATAGAAATGATACATTAGGAAATATCTATTTAATAAATAAAATAATAAATAAATAATAATAATATATAAATAATATATAAATAATAAAATAAATAAATAATATTTAATACAAAAGAAGATAGTATCAGAGGAATAGAGGAACAAAAACATATAAAAAATATAGAAAGCAAAAAAGAAAAGGGCAGACATAATTCCAACCATATCAGTGATCACATTAAATGTAAATGAATTAAGCAATCCCATCAAAAGGCATAGATTTTCACACTGGATCAACAAAACAAAACAAAACACAAGATTCAACTATATGCTTTCTACAGGAGACATACTTTAGATCCAAAGATACAAATTGATTAAAAGTAAAAGAATGGATGGGGTCCCTGTTCAAGCATCTGACTCTTGATATTGGCTCAGGTCATGACTTCAGGGTTGTGAGATCAAACCCTGTGTAGGGCTCTGTGCTCAGGGTGGAGTCTGCTTGAGATTCTCTCTCTCTCACTCTCTGTTTGCCCTTCCTCTCTTTCATGCTCTCTCTCTCTCAAATGTATAAATAAATCTTTAAATAAAAGAGTAAAAGACCTAAAGATACAAACGTAGTGATCCAAAGGGACACGTGCACCCGAATGTTTATAGCAGTAATGTCCACAATAGCCAAACTATGGAAAGAACCTAGATGTCCATCAACAGATGAATGGATATATATACAATGGAATACAACGCAGCCATCAAAAGAAATGAAATCTTGCCATTTGCAATGATGTGGATGGAACTAGAAGGTATTATGCTTAGCAAAATAAGTCAATCAGAGAAAGACAACTATCATATGATCTCCCTGATGTGAGGAAGTGGAGATGCAACGTGGGGGGGTTTGGGAGGTAGGAAAAGAATAAATGAAACAAAATGGGATCGGGAGGGAGACAAACCATAAGAGACTTTTAATCTCACAAAATAAACTGAGGGTTGCCGGGGAGAGGGGGGTAGGGAGAGGGTGGTGGGATTATAGACATTGGGGAAGGTATGTGCTATGGTGAGTGCTGTGAAGTGTGTAAACCTGGCGATTCACAGACCTGTACCCCTGGGGCTAATAATACATTATATGTTTATAAAAAATTTTAAAAAATTATTAAAAAAAGAAAAAAGTAAAAGAATGGGAAAAAAGATATGTGATGAAAACATCTGCAAAGATAAGAAAGATGAAGTGGTTAGTCACTGGACAAAATATACTGTAAAAATATTAATAGAGATAAGGAGGGTGATTTTATAATGATAGTCAACTCATCAGTAAGGTGTAACAATTGTAAACATATAAGCAGCTGACAGCAAAGCCACAAAATACTTGAAGCAAGACATAATTGAAGGACGGAAAGGCAATTCAACAGTAATAATTGGGAGACTTCATATGTCTTATTCAGCAATAGACAGAACGATGCCATAAATCAACAAATAAAAGACCTGAATGTCATTATAAACCAAGTAGAACTAACAGACAACTATAGAACTTCCCATCCAACAACAGTAAAATATACAATCTTTTCAGCTGCACATGCAACATTCTGAAGAATAGATCATATGCTAGGCCATAAAATAATCTGAAATAAATATTTAAAGATTGAAATAATACAAAATATATCCTCTCACCCCAATGGTATGCAATTGCAAATAAATAACTGAAAGAAATTTGAGAAACTCACAAATATGTAGAAATTAACAATACACTTCTAAATACCCAATGGATCTAAGAAGAAATCAAAAGCGAAATTAGAAAATACTTTGAGATAAATGAAGATATAACATACCAAACTTATAAGATGCAGCTAAAACAGAGCTGAGGGGGAAATTTATAGCTGTAAAGACCGATGTTAAAAAAACAAGACCTAAACCCAAATAACCTAATCTTCCACTTTAAGACAATAGAAAGAGAACAAACCAAACCTCAAGCAAGCAAAGGAAGGTGATTAACAAAGAACAGAGTGACTATAAATGATGCAGGGAACAGAAAAATAATAGAGAAAAATCAATACAACCAAAAGTTAGTCTTTTAGAAAGATCATCAAAATGGACAAATCTTCCTACTTTGGTCAAGGAAAAAGAGAAAAAATTCAAATAACTAAAATCATAAAAGAAATAAGGGATATTATTACTGACAGAAATAAAAAAGATGTTAGAGGAATATTATGAACAATTGTATGTTAATAAATTAGATAACAGATGAAATGGATAAATTTTTGCAAAAATACAAACCACCAAAACTGACTCAAAAAGAAATAGAAAATCTAAATAGCCTTAAAACAAGAAAAGAGACTGAATTTGTAATAAAAACCCCAAACCATACACACAGAAAACCCAGGCCCAGATGGCATTAATGGTTAATCAAACCCTTCCAAAAATTGGAATGGAAAGGAACAAAAACAGTTTGTGTGTTTATTTTCCAAGATTGGATTTATTTTCCCTAGGATCAGGAACAAGACACGGATGTCTGCTTTCACTATTTCTATTCAATATTGTAATGTAGATTCTAGCCAGGGAAATTAGGCAAGAAAAAGAAATAAATAGAATCCAGATTGGAAAGGAAGAAATAAAAGTTTCTCAGTTTATAGATGACATAATCTTATAAAAAGCAAATTCTACGGAATCCACAAAAAAAATTGTTAGAACTGATGTATGAGTTCATCAAGGTTGCAGGATATCAGCACAATATACAAAAACCAAAACCAAAGCCAAACCAAGAGTATTTCCATACATTGGAATGAAAAATACAAAAAAAAAAAAATAAAATTAAGAAAACAGCATTAAGAGGAGTAAAATACTCTGGAATAAATTTAACAAAAAAAAAAAAAGCTTTGCACATAGAAAACCACAAAATATCATTGAAAGAAATTACATAAAACTTAAATGGAAACATATTCCATATTCATGGATCTGAAGACAATACTCCTCAAATAGATTTACAAATTCAACACTGTCCTTCCCAGAGTTTGAGCTGGATTTTTCATGGAAATTAACAAGTTGATCCTAAAACTCATGTGAAAGCCCAAGGGACCCAGAATAGCCAAAATAATCTTTAAAGGAAAAACAGTGTCAGACAACTCACATTTCCCAATTTCAAAACTTACTACAAAGCTGCATTAATCAAGACAGTGTGATGTGGGCATAAGGAAAGACCTATAGATCAATGGAATAGATGAAAATCTGGAAATAAATTCTCACATTTACATTAGTTGATTACTAATTAGTTGATATAAATAAAACAAACTAAACAAACAAAACAAACAAAAACAACTAATTAGTTGATGCAAAAGGATCAAACTAATTCAATGAGCAAAAACCAGTCCTTTCCACAAATGTGCTAAGACAACTGGATATTCACATGCAAATGGAAGAAATTGGGACCTCTACCTCATACCACATGTAAAAGTTAACTCAAAGTGGAGTAAAGACCTAATGTAAATGTGAAAGCTATAAAAATTTTAGGTGAAATCATAACTTTTATAACTTTGGATTTGGTAATGGTTTCTTAAATATGACATCAAAAGGACAGAAAACCAAACAAAAAGTAAATAAATTAAACTTCATCAAAATTAAACATTCCTGTGCTTCAAAGAGCACCATGGAGAAAGTAAAAGCTGGGGCCCCTGGCTGGCTCAGTTGGTAGAACATGTGACTCTTGGTCTCAGGGTTGTGGGAGTTTGAGCCCCATGTTGAGTGTAGAGACAACTTAAAAAAAAAAAAAAGTGAAAGCCAACCCACAGATTGAGAAGAAATATTTGTAAGTCATATATTTAACAAGAAGCTTGTATCTACAATATAAAAAGAACACTTACAGCTCAATAATAAAAAGACTAATAACCCAATTTAAAATGGGAAAATAATCTTGTAACCCATGTTGTAACCCAAGCTACACTGATAAGGGGAGGTGAATCCAGGGTCTCAGGCAAAGTTACTGTGATGAAGATTCACTTGCTAATGTTGTATAGACTATGGGGGCAGTGTTCCTTCCAAGTTGTCAGGATGCATCAGCTCCATCTTTTAGGCTTTAAGAGGTATGCCAATAGGACACACATCCAACTCAGTCATGCTCAAGAAAGGCCTCCCGGAGCCCCTAAGCTTTAATCCCCAGCTGCAATGTGAGTCCAGTTCATTCTGCTAAGCTCATGAGCTAAGCATGGTAGCACAGTGAAGGACCAGCTCATCTTTCCCCCAGGACATGCAGCCACGGGATCCTGATCCCTTCCTGAACCATAGCATGCTGCTAAGAATAGTGAAAGTACAGTATATGTCCTCTGAAGATCTTCCCATGGCGTCATGAATATTTACAAGCTTTCCCAGGATAAAGAGATCCTCAGCCTGCAGTTCTGCCCCGAGTGGTCTCTCTCTTCAGAACACAACCTTAAATTCCTGTCCTCCAGGAATCATATCTTGATTTCACCACAGCCTTCTAATTGAATTTCTGGAATGATGAAACCTGAATTTGGCTGATGAATAAGCCAGTGCTCTTGTAAACTAGGTCTGCTAGGCTATATGAGGGAGGACTCTGGCCCCAACATTTCTTAAAGTTATCTCTTTTTTGGATAAAATAATATATGACATGAATGTTAGTTATAACTCTCTGGTTGCAAGTGACAAAAACCCAACCCGAACTCGGGAAGAAGCTGGGCTGATGGCTCTAGGGATGCTACAATGACATCGTCTCCGTGTGGCTTCTGCTCTCTTTGAGCATTCCCTTCATTCTCTTCTATGGCACACTGTCTTTCTTCTAGAGCATGGCCCTAGAAACTTCCAGGATTGCCTCCTCATGTATTTGCCACCTGAGAGGAGTGGGCTTTCCTTCTGACTCCTAGTTCAGAAAATCCCTGGGAAGGGCTCAGATTAGCTCAGTCTGAGTCAGGCGCTCACCTGCGAACCTGTTAACTATGGCTGGGAGGTGGGTCAGACTACACTGATATGAGGAGGGAAAAGTCCTCCAAGGAAAGAAGTGCTGTTTTTAGAGGAATGGGAGCATGAGAGGCTTAAAGACAACTGACCTCTGTTACATGATGCTGACTGGATTCTTTGATGCTGAAGCTGGTCAGGTTGATAAAACCCTGGTATAGCAGGCCAAGAATGATATTTACTATTTTTTGTCTACATAGTACTCATTCACCTTTTCCATAACAACCACTGCAGTTTCCTCTGAGCAACTACTCTACTCCTATTTCCAGCCAGTGTGTTGATATGGGACTCCAGCCCAGCCCAGTGAGGAGTGTGATCCATAACCTGGACTGGTCAGTTAGCATAGAACAAGACCTATGGCCAGCTACCCTGATGGTTCCTATGAGTGTCTTTGGGACTGGAGCTGTGAGTCACTCAGTTCTGGGTCTTCCACAGCAGTGGTTTCCAGACCTGGATGACCTCACAAACACGTAGGGACTCCTTCCCAGATGTAAAGAATCTATAAATGTGGGGTTGGTCCTTGGCATGCATCTATCTACCTATCTATCTATCATCTATCTATCTATCTATCTATCTATCTATCTATCATCTATCTATCTATCATTGTCTTTTTTTTCCCCTGGGCATCTGTATTTTTAATAAGCTTCCTAGTGAATAGGAATGTTTGGATTTGGGTATCATTGCTCCACCATGTTTGTATACAGTAGGTAATTTATGGCTGCTGGTATACTGGAAAAGCTTGGGGTCAGTTTTCCAGATGTGATCATACTACCTGTCTTTGAATTGCCCGTGGGAATAGAGCTGCCAGGACTCCCTTGATGAGTTTTGAGGTGGTCCTGCTACTTTCAGCTAATGATCTAGGTCCTCCTTTTTGGTGACATTCCACTTGCTGATGGGAACAAGGCCTCCCAATTCCAGGAGCTGGCAGAACCCCAGAGGTCTGGGACACTTGAGGAGACAGCCAAGCTTGAAATGGGCTTGCCGGGTTAGTTCCAATCAGGCCAGGATGACTCAGTTTGAATGTCAGGACCTTCTAAAATTAATCTGCAGCCACATCTAAAATCAGCACCTCACACAAAGTCACCAGCTCCCTCCTTGCCCATGGAGGATTTGGGAACCTGGGGGAGCTGGGGCTGGGCCATCTCCATTTTTCAGCCCCTCAGACATTTGTCTGAATTTAAACTTGCTAACAGACAGTTTTCCTTCTGCTTTTTCTCTTCTTTTCTTTTAAAATTCTTTCCCTTCCAATTGCAAGCAAAGGCTATTTTTATGTCCAGGGGTTTCATTTCTCAAAAGGAGGATGACAGGCGGTAGATATTTTAGTACCATGTCCTTAGTTCTTATTAATGGAATTAAGGTACAAATTTCATCCAAAATATTCAGAGCTTTTTTTTAAAGTTATTTTTTCAATTAAAATAGTTGTATATAATCATTGTAAAAAATCAGACAATACAGAAAGTTCTAAAGAAGAAAGTAATAATTATTGGAAATTTGTCATCCAGAGATAAATAATTGCTGTCATGTTGGTGTCAGTCTTCCTAGTGTTTTTAAACAAACCTCAAATTCCACACACTTAAAAAAAATAAAAAGGCATAAGTTGCATAAATGGTAAGCCCAAGAAAGTCTTTGGATTCTTTATCCAAGACAGTCTCCTAGAGGGAAGAAATCAGATATTGAGAGTCTCTACATCAATGTTACTTTTTTTTAAAACAGATTTTTATTTATTTATTTGACAGAGAGATCACAAGTAGGCAGAGAGGCAGGCAGAGAGAGAGAGAGAGAGAGAGAGAGAGGATGAAGCAGGCTCCCCGCTGAGCAGAGAGCCTGATGCAGGACTCTGATCCCAGGACCCTGAGATCATGACCTGAGCAGAAGGCAGAGGTTTACACTGAGCCACCCAGGCGCCCCATCAATGTTACTTTTAAACTGTCTTTAACTTTCATAGTTTGTTGGTTAAATTATAAGTAAGAACTTTCTGGAAGGCAATTTGGTGTTATGTATTGAAAAAACAATCCTGCATAGCACCTGAGGCAGCAAATGAATTGTAGGAATTTATACTAGAGCACAGCTTCCCAAACTTTCGGGTTCTTGGTGCCTTCAGTGTCTCAGAAATTTTTTCACAACATCTCCTAGGCCATGGAAGCACGTAATAGTTCCATTTATTAAGTAATTATGTCCAAACAACTTAAGTATTTATGTCCTAAAAACTTAGAGGTCAACATTATTTCAGATTCTCTCGCACTGGTTCAGTTAAAGCGCCAGCAAAACAGGAATAATCATGATATTTATCTCATAAAATTAAATGAGTTTGACAGCATCCTGGCGTTTGATTAGCACTCCATAAATATTAACAATTGGTATTAGTGGCTGGTCATTTAGAACCATGTTTCCAACATGTAGTTCACAGTAGGAATGAGAGAGGGCGCCCGTGGGTATGTTCTGAGCTCAGGGCTGTCACAGGAGCCTCTCGCCCCCCACCCTTTGCCCCCAGGTGGGCAGACTCCTCACGTTCCCTTGGCTCCTCTTTACCTTCTCATCTTGCTCTTTACATTCTCTCCCACCATCCTGCTTTTCCCACCAAAGAGGAACAGGAAGTGAAACTAATGAAAGACAAAAAGGAAAAGGACCTTTTCTTGTAGGGTAAGAGTGTCTCCTGATTGAGTGGGCTCCCATCCACCCTGATCTTGGGTATGGGCTCTTTGAGGGCAGCCTACAGGACTTCCTGTGTGTTCTGTGTAGAATTCTCTGGAGAGTATGCTTGAGGCTTGACCTAACTCTTGTAAGATCCTGGTCCTGGCATGCCTTACTCATTCTGTAATGGAGGGGTCTGATTGCCTACTTCCTTGCAGTGCCCAGACTGCCCGCTCCCTGAAGTCCGCCAGTCCAGCTGCTCCTTGGTGTTGAGACAGGCCAGGGGATGGTGGCAGAGGAAAGCTCGTGACAGCGGATTCTCCTTAGCTTTGATCTGGCTCAATTTGCAACGCCCCTTGGGCATAAGGCTCAAATAAGCTAATTCCTTTGGAAGAATGCTTGAAGTGGACCTTGGGTTCCCATTTACACCAGGCAGGACTCTTAGGAGATAAAGTGACAAATCTAATCATCACCATCACACAACAGCTGTTAATTGGACACCTACAATGAACCAAGAGCGATACCTTTTATGTACCTTATCCCATTTATTTATTTATTTATTTATTTATTTTTTAAAGATTTTATTTATTTATTTGTCAGAGAGAGAGAGAGATCACAAGTAGGCAGAGAGGCAGGCAGAGGCAGAGGGAGAAGCAGGCTCCCTGCCGAGCAAGGAGCCCGATATGGGACTAGATCCCAGGACGCTGGGATCATGACCTGAGCTGAAGGCAGCCGCTTAACCAACTGAGCCACCCAGGCGTCCTCCTTATCCCATTTATTAATGATAAATACCATGTGCAATATATTTTATTTATCTCATTTTGCAGGTGAGGAAACTGACAACCAAAGAGGTTAAAATTTGTCCCAAGTTCACACAGATGGCAAAGCTAGTATCAGTCACAGTTTGTTTGTCTTGGAGATTAGTATTATGAAATCTGAGAATATTATTTGCAAGATTGATGTATAATCACAAAAAATTGGAAATTGGCCTTAATTTCCAACAATAGCATATTGATTACATAATGTGTAATACAATGGAGTATTGTACAATGAGTAAGATTGGCAGTGTGATATTTATTGACATGGGATGTTTTCACAGTATGTTTTCTTTCTTTCTTTTCTTTTTGTTTATTTGACAGACAGAGATCACAAGTAGGCAGAGGCAGGCAGAGAGAGAGGAGGAATCAGGATCCCTGCTGAGCAGAGAGCCCGATGCAGGGCTCAATCCCAGGACCCTGGGATCATGACCTGAGCCGACGACAGAGGCTTTAACCCACTGAGCCACCCAGGTACCGCTCACAGTATATTTTCAAGGACAAATATATAGTATGATTCTATTTCTGAAAGATAAAACAAGTGTTCTAAGATCTTACAAATATTGTTATGTAAAAAAAAACACGTATGGAAAGAAAGATATTTAAAAGTATAAATGCCAAAATATTAGTCTTAGACCTTTGCAAAGTGGGATTGTGGGTGATTTTTATTCCTTCTTCATTGTTCACTTCTATTTTCTTGTCTTCCAAAGTATCTGTGTATTGCTTATAAAAAGACAGGTGATGAGCCCTGGGTGTTATACACAACTAATGAATCATCAAAAACTAGTGATGTACTATGTGCTGGCTAATTGAACATAATAATAATAATAATAAAAAAAAGACAGAGGAAAAGGGGATACCGGTCTGGAAATAAGGAAATTCTGTGTTCTAATGCCAGCTCTGCCTCTGACTTGTTTTGAGCAAGTCCTTTTCCTTATGAGTTTTGGCATCTTCATTTGTAATATGAGTGATTGCTTAGTAGACAGGAAAACCCATGAGAGTAAAGACCATGTCTATTTTGTCCTAGAAATGTTTGTAATGCAGGCTGTACTAAGTAGTGAATTAATGAACGAATGATAAGAGATTTTAAAATTCGGGGGTATGTGGGTGGGAGAGTTTCAGAGACATGGCATGCAACAATGGTCCTCAAATGTGATCCAGGGGCAGAAGACTTAGAGATTGTGGGATTTTTTGTGCACACCATGAAACAATCATGAGACTGGTCTCTGTTACATTCATTTTGGCAGTTTGGGAAGTTGGTTCAGCTCTGGGCTTAGTATTGAATGGACTTGGGTTCCAGTTCCTATACTGCTCTTTGCCAGCTGTGAAATCTTGAAATTATATATTTTTTCCTGAGCTTGTTTTCTCATCTGTAAAATGAGAGTAATAATTAACACTTAGCTCAGGGTTGTTCTGAGCATTTAAACACTCTGTTTAGAAATTAGTTCAGAACGGTAGACTAAACTCTAGCCACTTTTTCTTATTCCAAAGATTTAGAAACACCAGAAAAAAGAAATTTATATAATCCATAATGTTTTGGCAAACAAGAAAGGGCAATCTCAGTGGAACTGAAATTGTGAGGAATTGATGAAAGCAAAAAAGATGCCAGATGTGGAAGAATGCAAGCAGTGTCTAAAACATGTGCAGGAAAGACCACTATGAAAGGTGGGAGTGGTTTTGATGGTGCTTCAAGCTTGAAGACAGTGGATGGCGGGGAAGGGGGGTGGTAGCTGACAGGGTAATGCGCTCAGATGTTGCAGTAGGAACAGTCAAGCCAACCAGCTACTTACTCCTCCCACCCCATCTTTCCCCCTTAGCCAAGCAGCAGCATCAGAGATATTTGCCTCCATCATACAAATGTGGGCACTTGAACTGGAGAGGCAAAGCAACACCTAGGAAGAACAGATACCAGTTTTTGTTTTTTTTTTTATCAGTTTGTTTCTTACACTCTATCATCTTTCCCGTATGATGACTGGAGACATCACCCATAGACTGGGTAACAAAGAATCTCAAATCCAAGGTGAGTGCACAACCTAGAACCACTGGCCACTGAGAAAAACCACTACAATGACACAGGCACAGGGTACAATAAACAGAAACACTAGCTCCCAAAGAAACAGAACTAGCAGAACGGATAGATTAAACACTTAGAATGAGCAGAAATAGCCTCAGAGAATTATTAGAGAAAGTCTGAGATGTCAGGAATAAAAAGATAATAAAATTATCAAAGGCATCCTCAATAAATGGGCTATGAACAGGTTAGACATAGATGAACAATAGCACATAAGAGATCAAATTGAGGAATTCTTTTACAATATACTGCAAAAAAGGGAGAAAGCATGAAATACAAGTTAGGATATATGAAAAGTAGATCCAGAAGTTTCAATATCCATCAGATAGAGGTTCCAGAAAGAAAAATAGAGACTAGAAGCGAGGAAGACTGAAGTAAGTACAGGAGGAAATTTCTCAAGTTGATGAAAAACAAAAGTCCTCATCCTGAAAGGGTCCACCACATGACAAACAGAACAGAAATCTTAACATGACGAATAGTTATGCTATGGTGAAATTTGGAACATGAAGGATAGAGAAAAGGAAAACAGATTACTCATAAAGGAAAGCTGATAAATGTCAGATTCAACTACAACACTGCACACTGGAATATCTTCAGAGATCCAAGAAAAAAATGATTTGAACCAGCCTAGCTATCTCTCAAGTGTGAGGGCAAAATATATGAACACAATTTCAGGCATCCAAGGATGATTAAATAAATTACCTTCAGTTTTTCCTGCAAGAGGATGTACTCCAACACAATGAAAATAAATCCAAGAGAAAGCTATAGGATTCAAGTAGCAGTGATGAATAAAAAAATTAGTAGGAATAGTAGATGTCTAAATAAGTGTTAACTGAAAAAAAAAACTCCGCCATCTGGAATTGAAATCCCAAAATGTACCATTGTAGGTGGGGAGAGAGGAGGAGGAAAGAAGTATGAGAGGAGAAAGGTCTATGAGGTGTGTAGTGGCTGCTTATGAGAGGCACTATACTTACATGAGCCAAGAAAGGACAAAAAATAATGATCAGATACTGGAGTTAAAATTTAAAAGTAAGCACTTGAACATTAGAAATTAAATCAAGAAAACCCAATCCATTGACAAAAAGGAAAAAAGTGGGGAAAAATAGAAAACATGATGAACACAAATATAAAATAAGATGGCAACAATAGGCCTGCATATATCAGTAATTATAATAAATGTGAGCAGGTTAAATTGACTTATGAAAAAAAAATAGCAGATCAGGAGAAAAAGAAGTCTTCAAAATGTAGCTTCATAGTGTTTCTAAGAGAGATAGCTAAAACGAAATGACAGAGACATTGAAAATGAAGGGGTAGAAGATATGATGAATATAAGCTGACAAAAAAGAAAGAATGTCTAATCATATTAACATCAGAAAAAAATGGAATATAAGGCAAAACGAATGTTACAAGGAATAAAAAAGTTCATACATAATGGTATAACAATTATGAACTTTTATTCACCTAACTACCTAACATTAATATATAGAAAGAAAGCATACTTTAAAAAAATGGAAGCCACAACCAAATGAGGTTTGTTTAATAAATATAATGTGTTAATAAATTCAAGGTTCAGAAGACTATATTTCCTGTAGATGCGGAAGGGTATTTGATAATATCCAACATTGTTAATAGAATAATTTAACGAACTAAGAATAGATGGACTCCCACTTAACATGATAAAATATGTACATATTGCCACCAAAAAGGGGATGCTTAGAAATGTTCTTGCTACAGTCAGGAAGAAGAGAGGCTGCCCCATATCAGTAATATTATTTAATTTTGTTCTGGATTTATCAGCTAACATAATTGAACAGAAGAATAAAATAAGAGCTCTAAAAATGGGGAAAAAGTAATATTATTTTTACTTGTAAACATTGTTGCTTACTGGGGAACTCAAGATAATTTATTGGAAAATTATAACACATGATAGAGAATTCAGTAAGTTTGGTATGTGTAAAATTAATATACAGAACACAAACTACGTATATATAAACAAAAGTTATAATGGAAGAAATGACTTAACTTACAATAGCAATAAAAGAGATGAAATGCTAAGGTAGATGGTATCATAATTGGGTTAAATTGTGGGACAGACACACAGCTGGTGTTGCATGCAGGATTGTTTGGTGTGTGGAAAACATGTATCTGGTGTCAGAAGTGAGGTAGTGTGGTAGTAACAAATTAAGAGTAGAAGAGACACACTGGAGATGTAAGTTTTATTTTAATTCTTTTAGGGTAGAAAACCTTAAAATATTCCATAAAAAGCCCTGGTTGGAGCTAATAAATTCAGCAAAGTTCCAGGGTACAAAGTCAACACACAAAACCGAGTTCCATTTCTATATGCTGATGAATAATCTAAAAAGGAAATTAAGAAAACAATTCCATTTACAATAGCATAAAAAAAAAACTTGTGCCCTGAAAGCTAAAAAATATTGCTGAAAGAAGACACAGATAAATAAATGAACACATAAATTAAAATCCATTGGTCACGGACTGGAAAACTTAATATTATTAAGATATCACTATTACCCAAAGTGATCTACAGATTTAATGCACTTCCTAGCAACATCCTAACTATGATTTTTGCAGAAGTAGAAAAATCCACATCTAAAGTTCATATGGAATGTCAGGGGACCCTGAGTAGCCAAAACAATCCCGAAAAAGAACAAAGTTAGAAGACTCACATACCTTGATTTCGAAACTTACTATAAAACTACTGTAATCAAAACAGTGTGGTACTGACACAAAGACACACATACAGATTAATAGAATAGAATAGAAAGCCTAGAAATAAACCCTTGCGTATATGGTGCCAAGACTTGAATAGGGAAAAGGATAACCATTTAAACAAAGGTATTGGGAAAACTGGATATCCACACGCAAAAGAATGATGCTGGGTCCTTATCTTATACTATACACCAAAATTAACTCAAAATCAATAAAAACCTAAGTGTAAGAGCTAAAATTTAGAAGAAAGCACAGGGAAAAAAGCCTTTTGACAATGATTTGGCAATGATATCTTAATATGACATGAAGAACACAGTCAATGAAAGTGAAAACAGATGAATTGGATTACATCAACTTTGAAAACTTTTGTGAATCAAAGGGCACAATCAACAGCATGAAAAGGTGAAAAGGTGAAGAGGGGAAAATATTTACAAATCATATATCTGATAAAAGGGTTAACATCCAGAATATATATACACATAAAACATCCAGAATATGTATACATTTAACTCTTACAACTTAACAAAAACAAACAACCCGATTTAAAAAACAGGCAAATGGGGGCCCCTGCGTCACTCAGTCAGTTGTGTCCTACCCTTGATTTCAGCTCAGGTTATGAATTGGTGGTCTTGTGATCAAGCCCGGGAGCCTGACTCTGCACCCAGCAGGTAGTCTGCTTGAGATTCTCTCTCTTGCTCTGCCTTAACCTCCTTTCAAATCAATCAATCAATCAATCAATCAATCTTTAAATTCTTTTGGCTATATATCCAGACATGGAAATGCTGGATGAAATATGGTAAGTCTGTTTTTCTAAAGTTTTGGGGAAACCACCCTACCATGGTTTCAGCTGTGGTATTGTCTTACATTCCCACCAACAGTGCACAAGGGCTCCAATTTCACGTCCTGTCCTATCCAGCACTCGTTATTCTGACTGCACAGAGGGACCAGACAGACATGTGAGGGAAGAAACTTCCAAGCAATTCCCGCTTGCAGCCACTGGGGGCTTTTCAGTGAGATCCTAGACATGGTTGGAGCAGAGGAAAACCAATTCCCTAGAACCCTGCAAAACTCCTCACCCAGAATCTGTGGCTTTCTACAATGGTTGTTATTTTATGCCAAGTTTGGAGTATTTTTGTTACGTGACTCTAAGTACCTGGAAGACACTTTTTGTGGGGAGGAGAGGATGAACACATGTAGGGGTTTGTACCCACGTGAACCATCTCCGAAAGACCCACAAAAAACTGGCTACAGTGGCTACTTCCCAGGGAGGGGACCCGGGTGATAAGGGGATGGGAAGGAGAGACACTGCCCTTCCACTTTCGTACCTCTTGTAATACACATTCCTGTGACCCAAAGAGGAAATAAAATAGGAAAGTGCCGGAAAGGAAGAGACAAACTGTTCTCGATGGTGGATAGTACAACCTTCTATCTGGTTCACCAGGAGCGTTATTCTGGCAATAGTTGAAGTGAGTAAGGGGACGTAGCGTGCTGGTCAGGTGATATGAGGTGAATGAGGCGCTTTCTCAGGTCCCAGCGATAATCAGTTTGAAAATGCCACAAAAACATTTTCTTCCGGACTGCCCTCTACAGTTAAGCTCCAGGATAGCCATCTTTACTCTCCTAATGTCCCAGGTTGCATGGCTCTTCTCTAGAGTGCAGGGAGCAGCTGGGAAGAGGCCCGCCCCGCTGATGGGGAGTCAAAGGGTGCAGGCAACAAGGGGACGAAGCTTCTTACCCTGGAAGAGCTGCTGGTTTGGGCAGGACGCAAGCTGGCAGCCCTGAGGAGCCTTCAGCCAGCAGCAAGAGGGCGGGGAGGCCATGCAGGGAGAGAGAGAGGAGGTTAAGTAATCTCTGATGGGACTGCAGCCAGGGTCGCACTGGACTGGCTCTCCGGGGGAAACGGCCCTCCCTCCACGCCTCTGCCTTCCCTGGCTGGAACTCATCAGGAGCCTCTGAGTGCAGGGCAAAGTCCAAGAAATGGAGGCTGTGTTCCAAAAGAAGGGTTAATGCCTAAGCCAGTGCTTCTCAGCCTTTTGTACCCCCAGAACCACTGAGTGGGGAGTTGCTGCAGAATGGAGTTACCAGGGCTTCCCCCCCACCCCCAGGAGCCCTCCTTGAGTAGTCCTGAGGGGGTCTGGTATGCAACAAAGCAGGGAAACCCAGCCCCCAAACTCATGCATAAGCAGGGGTGGGGACCCCCAGGAGGTCCAGCTGCTTGAGTCAGAAACTGGGAAGTGTGTTGGTTGTCTTCTCTTTGACATCTCCTCACTCCTGGGGTCCCATCACCTGCTCTCTTCACCTTCTGACTTACTCATTTTTTCATCACCTCTTCATCTCCACCATTAATGATGGCAACAACCAATTAAAAAAAAAATCCCGGGCGCTTGGGTGGCTCCGTGGGTTAAGCCTCTGCCTTCAGCTCAGGTCATGATCTCAGGGTCCTGGAATTGAGTCCCACATCAGGCTCTCTGCTTGGCAGGGAGCCTGCTTCCTCCTCCTCTTCTCTCTCTCTGCCTGCCTCTCTGCCTACTTGTGATCTCTCTGTCAAATAAATAAATAAAATCTGTAAAAAAAAAAAAAATCCCAACGCCCTTGCCAGTGCCCTACACCAATTCAATACAAATTTCTTGGGGTAGGTCCCCAAGCTCATGGTTTTTTGAAGGTCCCCAGGTGATCCAATGTGCAGCAAAGACAGTCATTACTGAAGAGTAACCCCATTGCCCTTGCCAGTGTTGGGCTCAGAAATGGGCATGTGACCCGATTCTGCTCAATGAGACCTGAGAAGTCTTGGGGATGAGGCTTCTGAAAATCTAGCAGTTCTGAAACATTATTCAGTTGTAAAAAGGAATGAAATACTGAGGCATGCTACAACATGAATGCATGGGATGGTGAGTTATCACTCACTGGTTATGAGGGCTCCTTCCCGGGTGACGAAAATGTTCTGGAACTAGACAGGAGTGGTGATTGCACAACACTGGGAATATACTAAATGCTGTTAATAGTAAGTTTCATTACGTGTGTTTTACTAAAGAAGATGGCGCTTCTCCTTTGTGTCACAGTGAGGAAGAAGCCAAGAGTGAGAGACACAGAGCAGAAAAATGGGGGCAAACCTGGTCACATATGACAGGGTTGGACTGCTGAATTGGCACGCCTTGGGGTCCGTGTTACTTCCAGGCATCTTGTCATAGGTGATGATAAACGCCCTTATGGTTTCAGGCTGTTACGGTCAGCGTTTGGTATAAAACGTTTTAGATTTTCCTCCTCCAGTCCTTGGAACTGGATGATGTCAGGTGGCCTCTGAGCCTGCCTGCCTGAGACCACCCACCTCTGCACAGAATGTCCACCAGCTCCCCAAGGCCACTCCATCTCTTCCAGCTCTCCTGGGCAGCAACACTGGGCACCAGACCTTGGTTCTGCAGGAGCTCTGAGAGAATAGCATGCTTTGGCCGTTGATTGGAGGGGCAAGTCCTCCCTAAACTGCCTCCTGTCTTTCTAGATGGAGAGCAGCTTCAGTCAGATTCCCCATGAAGAGATTATTAGTGTGTCAGTGACTTCGAAGACTGAAGGGAAAATTGTCACGAGCCTCATGACCAACTTGCACTCTAAATTAGACCTCTTGGGTGACCTGGCACTTGGGAGACTCAGGCTTGAGGCTCTCCGACACCATCAACACTATCATGGATATCGGACCAGGAGTGTTTCCAGGTTCATCCTTGGAGTTAATCATGCCCCCCAACCCCCACAGGAGAGCTTTCCTCTCAGCCCTCTGCCTCCCACACCCCTCCATACTGCCAGAGTAATGCCCAACCCTGCAAGGCACCTCTCTGCCCATCTCCCCACCCCATTCCTTCTCTCTCCCATCACCTGGAGTTCCTGTTGCATAACCAAGACGTGCCTGTATCACAAACCTTTGTGTAAACTTCCAACTTTTTCCTCTCATAATGGATGGGAAAGGTCTCTAGACCATATGATTCACTTGGTCACCCTTTCGCTTGTCCCGTTCCATCTTGGGGGTGGGGAGATGGGGCCAGCAGACTCTCAGCTTCTTTCATGGTCATTTTCAGGCCTTTGCTTCCTCATTTATTCCTCATACCTCTCCTTCTTCATTCCAGCTTCTCTACATCTTTCCCCATTCCACAAACCTGAGCCCTCTCTAGTCACTGAAGCTCTGCTTCTCCCCTTTCAACACTTGCCAGCGTTGGGGCCAATGGGGCATCTGCTCCATGGCATGTCTAACAAGCCTCACCATTCACCTGGTATTATGGCCAAGTTATACTGGGCATGGGTAGCGGCCAGACCTTGCCCACTCACCTCACAGCCTTCTCACAACAGAACCATGTTGAGGCACCATTTTCAGGCCTGCACAGTGAGGATGATCATGTGAATGCCTGTCCTTCCTCTAGGTGAGGGCTTCTCCAGGGCCTGCCTGCTTTGGGATTTGACAGAGTGATGCTCTGAGAGTAGGGCTGAATCATCTCATGGTACTAGGGACTCAGTGTTTGGGCTTCAGGGGAAAGGGGATAAGTAGCCAGCCTGACTTGTTAGGATAGATACCCTGGAGTTGGTAGTTGGCTAACAGTATGCTGGGTCGTTGCCCATAGATACTTCTTGGACAGGCAGCTGAGATCCTCTGAGCCCTTCCCATCCATCCATCCATCCATAAAACAGTGCAACTTAGTGCAGGCTTCCAAACTCTCTTGTGTACAGGACCATGTGGGTACCATGACTGAGTGGAACAGACCAGGTGGAGGATGGTTGCTAACTTTTGACACTTGCCTTTGGTGCTGGATGTGCAACAGGGAGCAGGGAGGACTAGGGGAAAAGTAGGGAGAAGAGTCTGATATAAAGGGATCAGCTCAGTCAATTATTGCCAAGAGGAAATATGGGCCCAATGGGACCTGATATCCTGATTTTTCTAGAAAATCCAGAAGTGTGAGCTTTTATGTAAACTCTCCCAATGTTAAATGTTAATGACTAATCAAATTAAAAACTTTGGGCAGACTCCAGTTATGCAAGTCAAGCAAAACACGTACGGGTTGGAATCAGCCCTGGCACCCCCTCTGGCATGAGATCCAAAACACAGGCTTTGGAAACAGATCGAGCACCTGTTCTAGCACTGGCTAGCTGAGAGATTCAGGGCAAGTCATTCACTCACTTTGAACCTCAGTTTCCTCATCTGTAAAATGGGCTGAGACCTACAGGGTTGATGTGAGGACTGAAGTGGACAACGCATGAAAACCTCTGCACAGTGCATACTTAGAACACATGCTCACATGGTGACTGTTGTTACTGTTTTTTTTGTGTGTGTGTGTTTGTTTTCTGTTTTTTTAAGTAGCGAGTATCTGCTCTGGGCCTGGCACAGAGGCAGGCATGGGCAGTGAGGACCCTCACAGGCTTGGTGGTGCTGACTTCAGTGGGCCTGGTGCCCAGCAAGCTCCAAGGACGTGGGCAAGGATGACGGGCCTCCCAGTCGGTACCTAGACTTCCCCTTCTCTCCTTCCACCTTCCCTTGGCATCCGCCCCTAGTCTTTTTTGGTTCCTTCTGCTGAAAATGAAAAGGGGAAAAGGAATTTTTAAAAAGCAGAACAAAGGTTTTGGTTTTATTTCTTGTTTGCTTTTTAAGCGTATTTAAAATCCCGGTTTCCAGAAAAGTCAGCAAAGATCATGGGGTAAGTGCAGGGAAGAGAAGAGCTTGTCTTTATGGGGGTCAGAGCCTAGGGTACTGGGAACCTCTATGCTCAGAGGTCTTTCCTCTTCCAAGTGTCTGCTCAGTGAGTGTTGTGGGGCAAGAGGTGCCGCAACAAGCAGGCAGGGGCTGCTTCGTAGCATCCACTTCGTAGCACAGGGACAGGAAGGCCCTTGGTTTCCTTCTGTGTCCATGTCAAACATCTTCCTGGTTGCTTGAGTTGACTTCAGTTAGTTTCTGTTATTTGAATCCCAGACGAGTGGTTTTGGTTCCAGGGAGCAGTGATCTGCCCACATTCTTATGACTGAGGAGGGGTTCACTGTGGGTCCCCCGCAGCTCTGCTCTGGGGCTGGGCACCCCAGAGCTCTGCTTGTTTCCTGTGATGGCACTATAGCTTCTGCCTCTCCTGTGACTGCTGTAGGTCCAGCTCCAAATCCCTCTAACTGGGACCAGTGGTCAGAGTTGGGGCCTGGGCATGCCTGGGTCCTTGGACTGTTCCTGTTCCCCTCTCCTCCTTCCCTTCTCTTCCCCTCTCCTTTCTTCCCTTCTCTCCACCTCCCTACTCCTCCCTCCTCCTCTCAGCACCCTTCTATCCCTTCTACCCCCCATTGAAAGAACTTCTCTAGGTTCCCAGTTCAAAGAAAAAGACACCTGGGGGGTGGAGGTCTGAGAAATTTTCTGGTTAATTTGGCTCCTGTCTTTGGTTGCTGGCCTGTTCATGGACTGATTGCCCTATATGGGTCAGGTGTCAGTTCTAAATACTGGGTGATCTTGAGCAAATTCCTTCACCTCTCTGAGCTTCCATTTATCCAATCTGCCAAATGGGACAATGATATTTATTTTACAGAATTATGTGAAGAACGCAAATATAATCCAGGTGCTGGGAACTCCTTGAGACCAGGGACAATATCTTTTTATGTCTGAATCCTTAGATTCAGGTTCATGGAAGTGCTCAATACCTGGCTGTTGAATTAACTTTTTCTAGGTGGTATATGTATGTATCAGTTAAGAATACTTTCTGGGTAGTGTGTAAACCTGGCGATTCACAGACCTGTACCCCTGGGGATAAAAATACATTATATGTTTATAAAAAAAAAAATTGGAAGGGGAGGCGAACCATAAGAGACTATGGACTCTGAAAAACAACCTGAGGGTTTTGAAGGGTCAGGGGTGGGAGGTTGGGGGAACAGGTGGTGGGTAATAGGGAGGGCACGTATTGCATGGAGCACTGGGTGTTGTGCAAAAACAATGAATACTGTTATGCTGAAAAAATAAATAAATTAAAGAAAAAAAAAGAATACTTTCTGGGGTTGAGGGAAGGGTGAAATAGGAGAAGTGAATTAAAAGACACAAACTTCCCGTTATAACATAAATTAGATTTGGGAATACAAAGCACAGCACAGGGGAGGTAGTTGATAATATGTAACAACTTCATACGGCGACAGATGGCAGCGGGATTTATCACGGTAATCACTTCACAATGTATATAGAATGTTGAATCACTATGTTGCACACCTGAAACTAGTATAATATTGAATTCAATACAATTCAAAACTAAAAAGTAAATAGATAAAAATGAAACATAAAAAGATATTCTGATTAAAATGGTAATATTTAAATGTATTTATCAATTGTGATTCAAATGAGTATCACTGTAACTTGTGCTTTCTGCATAAAATATTCAAATAAACACACACACACACACACACACACACACACACACACGAATACTTTTTGCTACAAGAAATGGAAAATGCTCTCTGTAGAGGCCCAGTCACATAAAAAGATTCTCCAAATCATGCAACTGCTTGCATTGGTTCTGTAACTCATGGCATCAGTATAAGCTTATGTGCGAATCTCTTGCTTGTTGTCTTGCGATAACAAAATAACTGCTGGTGCTCCAGACATTTCATTGTGTTCGAGGCAGCGTGAAGGAGGAAGAGCTGCAATTTCCTTTTATTTTTAAAAAAGAGTTTATTTATTTATTTAACAGACAGAGATCACAAGTAGGCAGAGAGGCAGGCAGAGAGAGAGGAAGGGAAGCAGGCTCCCTGCTGAGCAGAGATGCCAATTAGATTGGGGCTGGATCCCAGGACCCTGGGACCATGACCTGAGCCGAAGGCAGAGACTTTAACCCAGTGAGCCATCCAGGTGCCCTGCAATTTCCTTTTAATCAAGAAAAGCAGAAAACTTTCCCAATCCCAGAGAATTTTCACTTAAATCTCATTTCCCAGAGCTAATGTCAAATGTCCACTTGGTTTCAGGGGAGGCTGGAAAGTATTTAATTTTCCCAAGCACTTTAAGAGAGGTGGCAAGAGACAGGGGAGAAATCCTACTGGTTTAGACAACTGCAGTCTACCCAGTTTGTGGTGCTCCTGCCCTCCGCTTTCTTTTATTATTTTTTTCTTTTTTCTTAAAGATTTTATTTATTTATTTGACACAGAGAGAGATCACAAGTAGGCAGAGAGGCAGGCAGAGATAGAGGGGGAAGCAGGCTCCCCGCTGAGCAGAAAGCCCTGATGCGGGGCTCGATCCCAGGACCCTGGGATCATGACCTGAGCTGAAGGCAGAGGCTTTAACCCACTGAGCCACCCAGGCACCCCTGCCCTCCGCTTTCTGATGGAATTGTGGGATAGAGGCATTTTGTGAGCTTATCAGGTTAATGCTTAGAGTACATAAAAGAGAAAGTCAAGTGTGAGATGCGGGATGGGTCCAGAGGTTTGTCTCACTAGAAGGTGTGGCCATCATTTAGTCCATCCTTCTCTCTCGACTTTGACTTCCAGGTTCCTTAAAGAGCCTACCTGGACAAGATGGTGTCTGAGACCCCTGCAGCTTACTATGGTCTAGCTTCATGAGATCACTGTATGAGTCCAGAGAGGAAGGAAGACTAGGCTGGAAGGCAAAGAGTTAAAAACAATACTATGTATGATTATGTGCACATAGGTACAGATGCATTTGTAGACAACCGGAACAGAAATGCTTGTTTGAAGCATCCCCTACGCTTGGTCAACTGAGGCAGGAGTGAGAAAGCTGTGGATTTATAACTGTGACAGTATCAACCCGGCAGGCAGTCTTGGGCCTCAGAGAGGGCTCCAGCCACGCCCATCTAGCCTGGCGGGGAAGAGAGGGCAGCACGGGGCCCTCATCATAAAAGAATGAGTCAGGGTGTCTTGGACTCCTTACTCCTCCTTCTTCCTTCCAGGGAGGCACTACTTTATTATTGGCTCCAAGAGCAATCTCTTTCTTTTTTTTCTTTTTATTTGTTTATTTACAGCATAACAGTGTTCATTGTTTTGGCATCACATCCAGTGCTCCATGCAGTACGTGCCCTCCCTATTACCCACCACCTGGTTCCTCAACCTCCCCCCCCCCCCTCGCCCCTTCAAAACCCTCTGGTTGTTTTTCAGAGTCCATAGTCTCTCATGGTTCATCTCCCCTTCCAGTTTCCCTCAACTCCCTCTTCTCTCCATCTCCTCATGTCCTCCATGTTATTTGTTATGCTCCACAAATAAGTGAGACCATATGATACTTGACTCTCTCTGCTTGACTTATTTCACTCAGCATAATCTCTTCCAGTCCCGTCCTTGTTGCTACAAAAGTTGGGTATTCATCATTTCTGATGGAGGCATAATACTCCATCGTGTATATGGACCACATCTTCCTTATCCATTCGTCCGTTGAAGGGCATCTTGGTTCTTTCCACAGTTTGGCGACCGTGGCCATTGCTGCAATAAACATTGGGGTACAGATGGCCCTTCTTTTCACTACATCTGTATCTTTGGGGTAAATACCCAGCAGTGCAATTGCAGGGTCATAGGGAAGCTCTATTTTTAATTTCTTCAGAAATCTCCACACTGTTCTCCAAAGTGGCTGCACTAACTTGCATTCCCACCAACAGTGTAAGAGGGTTCCCCTTTCTCCACATCCTCTCCAACACGCGTTGTTTCCTGTCTTGCTAATTTTGGCCATTCTAACTGGTGTCAGGTGGTATCTCAATGTTGTTTTAATTTGAATCTCCCTGATGGCTAGTGATGATGAACATTTTTTCATGTGTCTGATAGCCATTTGTATGTCTTCATTGGAGAAGTGTCTGTTCATATCTTCTGCCCATTTTTTGATATGATTATCTGTTTTGTGTGTGTTGAGTTTGAGAAGTCCTTTATAGATCCTGGATATCAACCTTTTGTCTGTACTGTCATTTGCAAATATCTTCTGTTGCCTTTTTGTTTTGTTGACTGTTTCCTTTGCTGTGCAGAAGCTTTTGATCTTGATGAAGTCCCAAAAGTTCATTTTCGCTTTTGTTTCCTTGGCCTTTGGAGACATATCTTGAAAGAAGTTGCTGTGGCTGATATCGAAGAGGTTACTGCCTATGTTCTCTTCTAGGATTTTGATGGATTCCTGTCTCACGTTGAGGTCTTTTATCCATTTCGAGTTTATCTTTGTGTATGGTGTAAGAGAATGGTCGAGTTTCATTCTTCTACATATCGCTGTCCAGTTTTCCCAGCACCATTTATTGAAGAGACTGTCTTTTTTCCATTGAATATTTTTTCCTGTTTTGTCAAAGATTATTTGACCATAGAGTTGAGGGTCCATATCTGGGCTCTTCACTCTGTTCCACTGGTCTATGTGTCTGTTTTTATGCCAGTACCACGCTGTCTTGGTGATCACAGCTTTGTCGTAAAGCTTGAAATCGGGTAACGTGATGCCGCCAGTTTTGTTTTTGTTTTTCAACATTTCCTTAGCAATTCGGGTTCTCTTCTGATTCCATACAAATTTTAGGATTATTTGCTCCAGCTCTTTGAAAAATACTGTGGAATTTTGATCGGAATGGCATTAAAAGTATAGATTGCTCTAGGCAGTATAGACATTTTAACAATGTTTATTCTTCCAATCCAAGAGCATGGAACAGTCTTCCATCTTTTTGTGTCTTCTTCAATTTCTTTCATGAGTGTTCTGTAGTTCCTCAAGTATAGGTCCTTTACCTCTTTGGTTAGGTTTATTCCCAGGTATCTTATGGTTCTTGGTGCTATAGTAAATGGGATTGATTCTCTAATTTCCCTTTCTGTATTTTCATTGTTAGTATATAAGAAAGCCACGGATTTCTGTACATTGACTTTGTATCCTGCCACGTTACTGAATTGCTGTATGAGTTCTAGTAGTTTGGGGGTGGAGTCTTTGGGGTTTTCCATATAAAGAATCATGTCATCTGGGAAGAGAGAGAGTTTGACTTCTTCCTTGCCAATTTGGATACCTTTGATTTCTCTTTGTTGTCTGATTGCTGTTGCTAGAACTTCTAATACTATGCTGAACAAGAGTGGTGAGAGTGGGCATCCTTGTCGTGTTCCTGATCTCAACGGGAAGGCTGCAAGCTTTTTCCCACTGAGGATGATATTTGCTGTGGGTCTTTCATAGATAGATTTTATGAAGTTCAGGAATGTTCCCTCCATCCCTATACTTTGAAGCGTTTTCATCAGGAACGGATGCTGGATTTTGTCAAATGCTTTTTCTGCATCAATTGAGAGGACCATGTGGTTCTTCTCTCTTCTCTTATTGATTTGTTCTATCACATTGATTGATTGAGCAATCTCTTTCTTGAGTTTGTCTGTGCTTTCCACCTTTTCTAAAAGCCAGGTCTGGGCTTATAGCAACGTTTGACATCTCTTAAAGGAAGAAATTCTCCCTTACCTCAAGTGCGGGCTTAAATTACATTTTTAAAATAGCCTTGTTTCCTAATTATTATTTTTTAGTTTGTGAGAATGCTCTAGGCTAATTATAAAGAAATCATTCACTGTAGAAAAATATAAAAAAAATATAAAAATATAAAAAGAAGAGCCTATAACAGGTTTTGTTGTGAGATCTTTACTTGAAACTATGACCTAAATGGTTTTGATTATAATATTTCTTACATATATAAAATATAACATTAAGCATAAACTCCTTATGCTTATGGCTCTTATACTGCTATAAAACCAAAGCAAATTTAGAAACCATATATAAAGAGGGCACCTGGGTGGGTCAGTCAGTTCGGCATCTGCCTTCAGCTCAGGTCATGATCTCAGGGTCCTGGGATTGAGCCCCGCATCGGACTCCCCTGCTCAGTGGGGAGCCTGCTACTCCCATGCCCCTTCTCTGCCCCTTCTTCTGTTCAAACTTGTTCTCTCTGTCTCTCATAAATAATTAAAGAGAAATCTTAAAAAAAAGAAACCATACATAAACAAAATGACAAAGCCAGTAAGATTCAAAATAATATTAATTTAACATGAAGGATGTTCAGATTTTACTGAAAATGAATAACTTACAATATGGCTGGGAGACATAAAATGCTTTACTTTTGTTTTTTGTTTTGTTTTATTCTTTGTTCAACATGCCTACACTTCAGAAGAATTGAAAAAAAAATCTTAAACTTTTTACTTAAGAGTTTTAGTTCTCCAGGTAATATTAGTAATGTAATTTTGGACTTATTTGATGCATGGTGTAGGAGAAAGTGAATAAGTAAATGTGCTAATTAAAACCAAGATCTTCAGCCTAAGGGGAAAAAAGATATAAATATAAAATCAAAGAAGTTGATGAGGATATGTAATATTTGCAATATTAAATTTGAATTTGAAATATTAGTAAGAAAGCATGATTTTCTTAAATGTGAATTTTCTAGCTCCATCCACAAAGAGGCCCAAAAAGCAATCATATCTCGATGGGCAATGGGCAAACTGACCATCCAGATTTTGTTTTTTACTGCCATTTTCCACTGCAACAAATTAGAACTTTTGGAGAATTGACTCATCGTAGGAAAGGAGAGAGAAAATATAAGGTAAACTTTCAATACTTATACAAGAATAGTGAATTTTATGTGTTAGCTTAGTCGAGGTTATGGTGTCCAGCTGTTTGATCAAACACTAATCTAGCTGCTGTTGTGAAGGTGTTCTGTGGATGTGGTTAACATCTAGAATCTTTGAGTAGGGGAGTTCACCCTTGATAATGTGAGTGAGCCTCATCTCATCAGTTGAAAGCCTTATGAGCAAAAATGGAGGTTTCCTGGAGCAGAAGAGATTCTGCCTGACTATAACATAAAAATCCTGCCTGATCCCTTCTCGGCCTTTTGGCTAAGATCAAGTGTAAAAATCCTGCCTGAGTTTCCAGCCTCCTGGCCTATCCCACAGATTTCAAGTTTGTTTGTTCAATTGTGTGAATTATATTATGATTATGTAACAAATGTATAACACTTAAATATTTGTATACATTTATATACAAATATATAATTACATATTAAATTAATATACAGTAATATGTAGTAACACATTAAATACATTTCTATATTTAAGTAATATATAAATAGTTATAATAATATTATAAATTATTGGTTTGGTTTCTCTCTGAACCCTGACTGATATCCCTTTAAAGACTAGTAAGAAGACGGGCACCTGTATGGCTCAGTCCTTTAAGCATTTGCTTTCATTCACGTCATGATCCCAGGGTCCTGGGATTGAGCTCCCACATCGTATTGAGCTCTCTGCTCATCAGGGAGTCTATTGCTCCCTCCCTCTCTCCCCCTCACCCCTGCTCATGCCCTCTATCTCTCTTTCTCTCTCTCTCAAATAAATAAGTAAGATCTTAAAAAAAAAAAAGACTAATAGGGGCATAGCAAAAGAAAAAGGGGCCAGCCAAATGGGACAATTTGAGTATCAAATTTGGGACAATTCGAGTATCAAATAAAAGGACTGAAGTGACTGAAAACACTCAATAAGTAAAAACCCATGAGTCCATAGTAATGTTCAAAAAGAAAGAGAGGGGCATCTGGGCGGCTCAGTTGGTTAAATGTGTGCCTTCAGCTCAGGTCATGATCCTGGAGTTCTGGGATCAAGCCCTATGACAGGCTCCCTGCTCAGAGAGAAGTCTTCTTTTCCCTCTGACCCTCTCCCATCTTATGCTCTCACTCTCTCTCTAAAATAAATAAACAAGGGCACCTGGGTGGCTCAGTGGATTAAAGCCTCTGCCTTGGCTCTGGTCATGATCCCAGGGTCCTGGGATGGAGCCCCATGTCTGGCTCTGCTCAGCAGGGAGCCTGCTTCCCTTTCTCTCTCTGCCTGCTCTGCCTACTTGTGATTATCTGTCAAATAAATGAATAAAATCTTAAATAAAATAAAAGAAAATATCCCCCCCGAAAAAAACCCTTAAAAAAAAGAAAAAAAAAAGAGAGAGAAAAAGAGGAAGAGGAAAAAACTCCACTTCACTTACTACCCTAGATGGTTATTGTACCAATTCCTAACCTGGAAATAAAGAGAAAGAATTAAGCATTCAAACTATCTTTTTAGCAGAAAGTGTAGAAGGAATGTTAGAATGAAAAATTATTTTGCAACCCCCAGTGAAATAACTGACTTAGCTCGTCAATAGATGTTGAAACCATTCAGTTGAAAGTGTGTTAGGATCAGGATACTTACATGACATTTCTCAGTTTATCTGCTGATTGCAAAGCAAAAGCAGAGCTCCACAATGGAAAGAGTAGGCTGTCACCACCTTAGCCAAGTGACTAAATGAAGTATCACTAATAATGGCATGAGCCTATATCATGTACTTCCTGTGTGATATGGTGTGAGGTACACAGCCTCAGGGGTCAAGTGAGCCTGCTGATGAGTGGTTAGACTGAACTTCCAGTTGCTAGTAAGTTCAAGGGAACAAGTCAAACAAACCTCGAGGAAACATAGTTCAGAATATGGGACAGTCTATAGGACAACTGACCTGGTTTCTTCAAACAGGTAATATCATACCCTCAACCCCCAAAGGAGGATGGTTTGAGATGGACTAAAATGTCCCAGGAATAAATGCAATATGTGAAACTTAACTGACTCCTGTTTCAAAAAAAAAAAAAAAGGAAGAAAAGAAAAAGAAACCCAATAAGAGTAAAATTAAATGGGTAAAACTGGTATAATTAAATTAAATTTAATATGGATTAGATATAAGATGCTATAGACATATTATTGTTAAAATTCTTAGGCATGATAATGGTCATTAATTCATGAGATGCACACAGAAGCCTCTATAAGTGAAATGTCATGATACTCTCAGCTACACTTCAAACAGGTCATATATATATTACATATTTATTTAAATTATATGTAATATATACATTGTGTATACATTATATATAATATAGAAATTATGTATACTATATGTGAGTTATATATATTATATATGTTATATGAATATCATGTATATGTAATGTTTTACTACATATATAATGTGTCCAAGTGTTCACAGCTGTTGCATTGAGGAGATGGGTATGTGAGTGTTGTGTTATTTTTTTCAAAAGAAATTCTAGTATTTATTGATAAATGTAAGACTGATGCTAATGAAACACCTTTTTTAAAAATTGAAGTATAGTTAAGATACCTTGTATTAGTTTCAGGTGTACAACATAGTGATTTGGAACTGTATACATTATGCAGTGCTCACTGCAATAAGGGTAGTCACCATAACTGTATGATATAACTGTATATCTGTATACAGGATATATAACTGTATGATAACCATACAAGTTATCACAATATCATTGACTATATTCTCTATGCTGTATTTTTTATCCCTGTGATTTACTTATTTTATAACTGGAAGTTTGTACTACTTACCCTTTGCCTATTTTGCCCATTCCTCTGTTCCTTCCCTCTGGCAACCACCAGGTGTTCTCTGTATTTATGACACTGTGTGTGTATTTGATTTATTGTAAGTGAAATCATATGATGTCTGGCTTTCTCTGTCTGACTTATTTCACTTAGCCTAATAACTTCAGGGTCCAGCCATGTTGTCTTGAATGGTAAGATTCCATATTAGTTATATTCCCTTGTGTATATACCACATCTTTATCCATTCATCTATCATGGACACTTGGGTTCCTTCCATATCTTGGCTTTTAAGAATACTGCTGCAATAAACATAGGAGTCCATCTTTTCAAATTAGTGTTTTCATTTCCTTTGGGTAAGTACTTAGCAGTGGAATCAACTATTTTTAGTTTTTTGAGGAACCTTCATACTGTTTTCCACAGCTGTACCAATTTACATTTCCACCAACACTACACAGGGGTTCCTTCTCCACATCCTCACCAACACTTGTTATTTCTTGTCTTTTTGATACTAGCCATTCTGACAGGTATGAGGTTATATCCTAATGTGGGATATAATGATTTGTATTTCTCTGATGGTGAGTGATGTTGCACATTTTTGCATGTGTCTATTGGCTATCTGGATGTCTTCCTTGGAAAAATGTCCATTCAGGTCCTTTCCTAATTTAAATAGGATTACTTGTGGATTTGTTTTATTATTTATTTATTTATTTATTTATTTATTTATTTGGTTTGAGTTGTAGGATTTCTTTATATATTTTGCATATTAACCCCTTATTGGCTATATCATTTGCAAATATTTTTCCCTTTCAGTAGGCTGCCCTTTCATTCTGTTAATGGTTTCTTTTTTCTGTGCAAAAGCTTTTTAAAAAAATATTTTATTTCTTTATCTGTCAGAGAGAGAGAGAGCACAAGCAGGGGAAGCAACAGACCAAGGCAGGGGGAGAAGCAGGCTCGCTGCTGAGCAGGGAGTCTGATGCGGGACTGGATCCCAGGACCCTGGGATCGTGACCTGAGCCGAAGGCAAGCAGTTAAAGGACTGAACCACCCAGGCGTCCCAGTGTGCAAAAGCTTTTTAGTTTAATGTAATTCCAACAGCTTATTTTTGTTTTGGTTTCCCTTGCCTGAAGTAAGTGAGGAGACAGATCTGGAAAAAAGTTGCCGAGGCGGTTGTCTAAGAGATTATCGCCTATGTTTTCTTTTATGAGTTATATGGTTTCAGACCTCACATTTAGGTCTTTAATCCAATTTTAGTTTACTTTTGTGTGTAGTGTAAGGAAATGGTCCAGTTTCTTTTTTTTACATGTAGCTGACCAGTTTTCCTAGCACCATTCTTTGAAGAGACTTTCTTTTCCCCCCACTGTATATTCTGGCCTCCATATAAGCGAGGATTTATTTTCAGGCTCTCTATATTGTTCTGTTGATCTATGTGTCTGTTTTGGGGCCCGTGCCATAATTACTGGCACTACTATAGTTTTGTACGATAGCTTCATACTACAGCTTGAAATCTGGAATGGTTGTATTAGTCTTTCTATATTTCTTTATGCTTGAAATTTTCCATTAGGGAAAGTTGGGGAAAAAAAAAAACCCTGTAAAAGCAAAAAAATCAAAATAACAACAAAAATCGAACATAATAAAGGACCTTGCCTTATGAAAAAGAAGCCATGCTCTCCAGCGTGGCCAGCTGGATGCAAGCTCTTGCTGCTGTTCTAATTCTCATGTGCAGCATGCCCGTAGAAAGTAGTTCTGGGGGAAGACCCAGTTCCCACTTTCTCCCTTCCGACTATTGTCAAACTTTTCATGGGGCAGTATGACAGTGTTTGGCCTTCTCTCAACTTAATGTCAACATTGACATGTTAAATCTTCTGACTTTTTTTTCTTCTATTGATCATTAGACACAGTAATTTACGTGGTGCCAGCATATTCTAAACGGAAACTGATTCCAGAGATTCTAGCCCGGTGTGGCTGAAGCACTCAGCTAGAGATGCTCATGCAGGCAATCCTGGCGCCAACACTGCTGTTAGTCGGCCTGGCTCCCTTTTATCAGCACATTGATGACAGCACAGTAGCTTTTTAAAAGACAAATTATTTATTCATTCATTTATTTAGTAAAGGCAGAGGGAGAGGGAGAGAGAGAGAGAATCTCTAGCAGACTCCATAGTGAGCATGGAGCCTGAGGTGGGGCTTCAATTCATGACCCTGAGATCATTACCTGAGCTGAAATCAAGAGTTGGATGCTTAACTGACTGAGCACTCATGTGCCCCTAACACAGTGTTAACCCCTTCCCCCCCACCCCAAAGATCTTATTTGTTTATTTGACAGAGAGAGAGAGAGAGAGAGAGAGAGAATACAAGTAGGGGAAGCAAGAGAGGGAGAAACAGGCTCCCGCTGAGTAGAGAGTCTAACATGGGACTTGATCCCAGGACCCTGGGATCATGACCTGAGCTGAAGGCAGATGCTTAACCAACTGAGCCACCCAGGTGCCCCACAGTGCCAGCTTTAATGCTCATGTTCCCAAACTCTCTTGTTGCAGTGTGACATGTGACCCAGTTCTAGCCAATGGATGAAGCAAGTCATTCATGGGGTGAGGATCCTGAAGAATCTCTGTACCAGGGACACGCTTGGAGGGCACGAGGCTTCAGTCTTTTACTCTTTGCTCCTCCATTTCTCCCTGGCTAAAATTGAAGGTGCAGTAGCCATATTGTTGCTGTGAGCATAAACATCCCATAAACTAACTAGAGTATCTTAGTCAGCAGATGGAAGAAAAGAAAAGAAAAGAAGATGGAAGGAATCCTATGTCCTTGATAACATCTTTGAAGAGTTGCATCGGCCCTAGACTGCTTTTCTCCAGACTTCTTTCTACATAGAAAATATACGCTCATGTGTTTAAGCTGGTGTTTACTGGTTTAACTTGCAAATAAATATATCTCTGTATGACTCATTCTGAATATGCTAATGTTAGATGTCTAGGTTACCATATATGACATGAATGTAGATGCAAAAATTCTTAACAAAATATTAGCAAATAGAATTTAGCAATATATAAAAGAAAATATACACCATGACAAAGTGGGATTTATTCCAGGGATGCAAGTTTGGCTCAATATGTAAAAAAATCAGTCAATGTAATCTATTACAGTAACAGT
This sequence comes from Meles meles, assembly GCF_922984935.1. Taxonomy (NCBI): domain Eukaryota; kingdom Metazoa; phylum Chordata; class Mammalia; order Carnivora; family Mustelidae; genus Meles; species Meles meles. Next base: position 112,073,932 of record NC_060074.1, on the reverse strand, counting down.
GTAAAGAAGAAAAATTATATAATTTCCATTGATGCAGAAAAATCATTTGAAAAATTCAATACTTATAATAAAAACTCAGATAAGTAAGAATAGAGGGAACTTTCTCACTCTGATAAAGAACATCTTTAAAAAACCTACAACCAACATCATACCTAATAATTAAAGACTGGATGCTTTCCCCACTCTCACTACTGCTGTTCAACATAGTACTAGAAGATCTAGCCAGGGCAATAAATCAAGAAAAGGAAGTTAAAGGCAGACGGATGAGAAAGGTAGAAATAAAACTATCCCTATTTGCAATTGACATGATTTTCTACATAGACAATCCTGATGAAAGAAGTCAAAGACGATCTAAATAAATGGAGAGACATTGCAATGGTCAGGGGTTGGAAAACATTGAAAAGATGTCAGCTCTCCCCAGATTGACGTATAGTGCAATTCCTATCAAAATCACAGCAAGAAATTTTGTAGATATAAGCAAGATTACCCTAAAATTTATGTGAAAAGACAAAGGAGCTAGAGTTGCTCTTCCATTTCAATTCCAACTATTCTACAGCAGCGGATGCTCAATGCAATTCTGAGACTGGCTATGCAGAGTCGGACTCCACAGATTAAAGGTCATGGTCCCCAACAAGACTGTTCCCACTGCAGATGCTGGCCACAAGTGGGGTCCCAAGACATTGCATGTCGGATCAACTGGATGCAAACTGGAGGGTTCCCATAGCCTCCTCAGGTTCACTGATTCACTAGAATGACGCATAGAACTCAGGAAAGTTTGATACTTAAGATTATAATTTTATTATACAAATTAGGGACAGTCAAATGAAAAGAAAAGGAGGACATGGTCTGGGAGGGTCTGTGCTGTCTCCCTGTGGAATCAGGGGACATCGCTCTGCTGGCACATCGATGGGCCACCATTCAGGAAGCTCCACTGAGCTTCAGTATCCCCTGTTTTTATTGGTGTATTGTTATATATTGAATCACTGGCCATGTCAATGAGCTCAATCTCTGGTTCCCTTGCTTCCCCTGAGAGCAGAGTTTGGGCTGATATCATTTGGCCCAAAGCCCCAGGCCTGCAATCGCATGATATCGGTGATCAGCCTTTATCCAAGAGTCATTTTATCTCTTAGCATAAACTCAGAGGAGATCCAAAGGGTTCATGAATAACAGACACTCCTACTACTTTGGAAATTCCAAGGATCAACTTTCTCGTCTAGGAAAAAGAGGCAAGATTCCAGTCAAATTCTTTAGTATATTATAGTATAAATATATATAGCATATATATATAGTATAAATTTTCTGTATATGTTATTATATAGTAGCTAATATTATACTGTATATTATAGTGTATTATATAATATAGTATAAATTTCTTTATATATATTGTATAGTAATAGCTAAAACAATTTTGAAAAAGAAGAATAAAGGGGGAAGAACCACTTCATCTGTTTTCAAGGCTTATTATATCGCTACTGTTATTAAGACTATGTGGTATTGGTGAAGAGATAGACACATAGATCAATGCAACAAAATAGAGAAACCCAGAAATAGACCTACACGTGTGGCCATGGTGGTGGTTTATATTAATCTACACATGTGACAAAATGACAAAGAGCTACACACATATGTTGTACCAATGTCAGGGTCTGGGTTTGTTTTTTTTTTTAAAGATTTTATTTATTTATTTGACAGAGACATAGTGAGAGAGGGAACACAAGCAGGGGGAGTGGGAGAAGGAGAAGCAGGCTTCCCTCTGAGCAGGGAGCCCGATATGTGGCTGGATCCCAGAACCCTGAGATCATGACCTGAGCCAAAGGCAGATGCTTAACGACTGAGCCACCCAGGCGCTCCAGGGTCTGATTTTATATTGTAGGTGAGATGTTAGCTCTGGGGGAAACTGGGTGAAGGGTACACAGGCTCTCTCGCTACTATCTTGCAACTTCCTGTGAATTTGCCATTATTTCATGGTTGAAAGTAAAGAAACAATGGGGGCAAAGTCAAGACTTTTCCAGAAAGAAATGATAATAAAGGATATGGACTGCCTTGTGTACCTCATTATACTTGCTCCCCTCCAGAGTGCACAAGCCCAGTCTGAGAATCAGGGAGGTGGAGAGGCTGGGTTTGAGTCCTCCCATGTGCAGGTGCTGCCTGCTTGCTCTGGGGTGGGCTTCACCTAGTCAAAAAAGGTACAAATAATAAAAGAGCCCTTGCTCTCTCTTTCATTCTCATCTCAGCTTCTCCCATGCATTTGGGTGCATTCAGCCTCAGATGCTGTGGGCACTGACCTGCCCTTGGAGAGACAAACAATAAGGCAAAATAAGTACTATGGGATGGCAGAGCAGGGGAACCTGGCCGCCTGGTTGACCAGAGGAGGTTTCTGGGTGGTGGGATTCTTGAACTGGGTCTAGTGTTGAGTTAGAAACAGTGAGGCAAAGGGGAGGATGCGGGTCAGACCCAGGGAACAGCTTGTGCCAAGGTCTATAGTGGAGGGCTGGCAGGTAAGGGTTGGGGCTGGCTTTGAGCCTAGGAGTGCAGGGAGAGGAAGGTACGGAGGCAGGTGGGAGCTGGGCCATCAAGACCCTGCATGTTAATATAGAGTGTTTGGAATTTATTTTAGAATCTCAGGAGGCAGTGAAGGGCAGGAGAGTTGCACTGTCAGAATAACATTTGAGAAAAGTCTCCCCAGGCAGAGGAGAGGGCAGATGGGAGGGGAAAGGCCAGGGTCCAGACAGGAGGGCAAGGCAGATGGGAGGTGGGAGGCCTGAAGGAAGACAGCCTATGAGCACAGGAAAGAGGATTCAGAGGGAGATGGTTTGGAGGGGCAAACTTAACCAGGGCTGTGTAGACACAGTGTGGCTATAATGGCTTTAGAGCCCAAGCCAGGCCCCTTTCAAGAATCTCTGGAACACAGCTTCCTCCTGGCTGCCAAATTGTCCTCGCCCGGACCCTGGGGCAGCGTGGGTCCAGCCCTGGGCTATCTCATAGCATTGTCAGAGATGCTGAGCCAAGAGCCTGGTCATGGCTTGGGAATGTCTTAATTTCTGTAGACGACGTGTACCAATGTCAGAATTCTAAAACGGGTATGTCAAGGTGCTCACTGCAGGGACCTCCCCCTCTCCAGGGGGGGCTGCTCCTGCACTGGTGAAGACCTCAGGCACAGGGCCCATACAAGGCAGTTGCTTTCCTCCTAAGGTGTCTACATTTGTGTATCTGTAAAAGTCAATCAATTCAAAATACCTACCTAGTTCACGTTTCCTCCCCCCTCCCGCTTGCAGAATTTTGGGCAACAGGCAGCATTTTATTATGCTACAAATTATCATTTACTATGGGTAGTTTGTAGAGTATTACTTGTACCCTTCCAGACTGAGGACTCCTTGCAGGCAGGGACCTGCTGTATTCTCTGCTGTGTGTGTCCCCAGTGTCTGGGGCCAGCCCGCCTAGTGCTTGATGATGGGTGATCTGGAGATTTCACTCCCTGGGGGGCAGACAGTTCTTCCAACAGCCTTTGTTTCGGTACTTATGGGCAGACTGTTTTTGGGGTCTAATTAGGCTGTAAAAAACACCTCCCTGCTTCATGTTTATGGCGGGGTTTACATAAACTTTATATATATATCATATATACCCCCACACATGTAATTTGCATAAACCATATGTACATAAACTGTACATGATATATACAGGATAGCATTGGGAATGCTAAGCACTGCTTTGCCCCTTGGCATTTCTGTTGCTCCTGACCTTTCCTGGTTCAGACAGATGAGCTCTCTGCTTTCATTGTTTGAAGGGACAAGTCAAATTTTTGGCTTCTGACATTTGAAAGCCGGGACCTGTTCATAAGCCAGTATACTGGGGGCAGTGCCGTATGAGTTAGCCTAGAGCAAGTCTGCCTCCTATCAGACCAGAACGTTACTCTTAGGGTGGGATGGTGATGGTGGAGAGTCAGAGGGAAAGCGAACACAAATCAGATACTCTAGGTTCTGATGGAGACCAATGCCCTGTCACAGGGAGGGTGACGGAAATCCCAGCCAGGTCTGGAAGAATATGAGAGCATAGTACACTTTGCGCAGAGTCCTCCCAGAAGTCATGCACAAGGCACGGAAGCTCTGCTGTCCTGTCTGGGCAGGGGGCTAAGGAAGCCTCAGAAGGTCACCCATGGCCCCAGCATGGAGGGGCAGGCAAAAAGATTCCTATGTCTGCCCCACTGCCTGAGAGGCATCCTGGGACCTCAATCATGAAGGATGTAAGATGTTTCTCTCGAGCCCTGGACCAGACCTGGGATGCAGCCGTGTGGGTGACACAGAGAACCCAGGCTGGAAAGAGAAGCAGAAGGCACACTATGGTGTGGAAATGGCCAGAAGACAAACGTGAGGACTAGAGCTTTCTAAGTCTGGAGAAATGAGAAAGGGGGATGGAATGACTTCTTGGTGAAATCAGGCTTGAGAGGGAAGAGCAAACGAAGTCAGTTAGTTCTTGCACAGCCCAGACTGTGGCTTGAGCTCTGCCCCTACTACCTATGAATATGCATATATTAAGCCATTTTTTATTTAAGGAAGCATTGTGTTTTGGAGGCAGAAGCCATTGAATTGGACATTGTCAGATGTTTACTTAAAGTGAACAAAAACTATTATGTTCTGTGTCCCACTCCGTAAAATACAAAATACGAGAAACATGATTGCATGTCAAGACTGCTGCAGGCCACCTGCACTCTGTGAATGTGGATCACTGTCCGCGCTGCCGCAGCCCACACGGCAGGCCCCCAGTCAGAGCGCGGCCAGACCCTCCGTGCCTCTCCCAGCTCCCGGGGGCCAGGAACGAGCTGGGTGGTAGAAACCGGCTTAAACGCAATGCGGGTCAGCAGGAAATAAGTGAATGAAGAAGCAGGGCCAGTGAGTGATCAAACCAGAAGTAAATACAGCATCCTGCATGCAGCAAGCGCCAGCTAGAGAGGGACAAGTGACAAGGGTGGGACCCATGTGAAGACAGACAGGCAGGCGACTTTGACTGAACACAGCCTGCCCACTTAAGAGACACCAGCTCCAGGTGGGTCTCCCCGGCCTTGGTGCTGAGTGCCTGGGCGACCTTGGGTGGACCATGCCCAGAGCCAGGTGCAGGGGCAACATTCTAGCAGGGATTTGCTGAGTGTCTGATCCGTGCTTCACGGAGAGCGTCGGGAATCAGAGCTAACCAGACCCTGTCCTTGCTGCCCAGGAGTGTCAGCTGGGCTGTTGTTCTCAAATGGAGCATGGCCTCCACTCAGTTCTGTGTAGGAGGTTGTCATTTCTCAGCTCATCATCTGAGAAAGACATGATTCTTCTCCATGAAGATGCATAACCTCTACTTCTGCTCTGGTCGCCACCAGGCTGGGAGGAACACATTGGATGCATCACTGCTCACCGTCAGAATTAAGAATTGGGTCCTAAAGTGTTTTCCCCCCACAATCACGGATTGACTTTCGGGAGATATCAGGTATGTGAGAAAGCAGGCACAGAGCGGTGCAGAGAAGGGTCACTTAGCCCTGCCTGCGTTAGATGGGTGGAGGAAGGCTGGCGAGAGGAGATGACGTGTGAGCTGGGTCGGAAGGGTGGGGAGGGGTTGGTGGGTAGCCGGGTGAAGACGCGGGGCTGGGCGCTGGGCATGGCAGCAGATGCATACGAGACGTTAGGAAGGGTACATTCGAAGGCCCAGCACGCTGGGGGCTCTCTGGACAAGGTGACGTGCATCAGGAGGCCCCCGCCACCCAGGTGTTTGCTTGCAGACACAAGGATGCTCAGGAAGCAAAACTCAGCTGGGCCACAATTATGTTTCAGGTATATATGACGAACTTGAGTAGAATAAGTAGGAGAAAAAGATGAGAAGAGAAAAATTCATCGTAAAGAAGGAAGGAGGAATCTGGTATAAGGGGAGAAGAATTTTTCTAAAGACTAATGAAATTTACTGTCTTCTCATGGGCATTTTGCAATCTTTGATGAAGAGTCTCTTCAGATCATTCGCTTGCCTTTTTGTTGTTGTCTCTTAAAACAGGCTGTTTACCTTCTTGTAACTGAGCTATAACAGTTGTTCATATGTTTTCAATGCAAGTCCTTTCCTCGTATGCATCATGAGTGGATTTTATGCGACTGAATGACCTCATAATGGTCTCTTTGAAAGAACAGACTTTGTAAATGCTGAGGAAGTCCCATTTATCACTTTTTAGTGGGAACTTAATATTCAAAATATAGCTATGCCAAAACTTAGAAATTTACTCATTTAACGAGCCCATGCTTGGATATTGGGGCTGCTTCCCACTTTTTACTGTTTCATTTGTTGTGAGGAAGGTTACACGTAAACCTGTGTTCTGTTCTCAGGACGCCAGTGCTTGCAAGTCTTTTGTTACCTGCTTTGAAATGTCTTCCTAGGGATTCCTGGTCACTTGTACATGAAGATCAGTTTCAAGGGATCATCCAGTCCTCCCTCTTAAGAGTCCGATAGCTTGTCAGTTTGTTTATAAACAAATGAAACTCTAGAAATGTCTGAAAACGTGCATGTGCCATTTTGTCCCTGCTCTCTGTTTGGGAAACCATTTTTTTTCATAGGTAATACAAAGGCAATGCTAGTAAATTTCCAGTGAGCCTTTCCAAAGTCTGGAATCTTATTTCCAAAGGAAGTCAGCAGTGATTTATTGAAGGAACACCGGGCAAAGGGTTGTTTGCTTTTCTGCATCTCTATTTGTCTGTCGGTAAAGCTGGCAAAGGTCATCCTGCTGTGTCTCCACAAAGACAGCCACAGTCCAGATTAACTGAGAGACACAATTGTTGGCCTTTAAGACAATGTGTCATGATAGTAACTACCATTTATTGAGGCCACTAAGCCCTATGTTGCCTCTAATTCTCGGCCTTGTACTGTGTGTATTATTGCTTCACTTAGAAGCTACAGGGAATGACTGACCCAAGGTCACATGACTAACAGTGACAGAGCCTTCTGGCTCTGAAGACTATGATGTTGTCATTTTCTTGCTCTACTACATTTTAGTTGCACTGCAAACCACACATGACAGCAAAAGTTTAAAACATGGAGGAGAAGCACAAGTAAGTTGATTATCTTAAAAATTTTGCTTTGCTCTTGGAGACTTCATTTGTTGGTGGCAAAAGGGAGTAACTGGTTTTTACTGGAAATCTTGTTCCCCAGAAGCCTTGGAAATATCTCAGAGGCATTTGGTGGCCCAGTGATGGCCCTACTCCCCGGACTCTTCCTGCAGCACCTAGTTAAATCTGATCAAGGCTGGAGCTAAACATCTGGGGTGGTAGGTTTGAAAACCAGGAGGCAAATCCCAGGACAAGTCTCCTGTCAGAAGTTCTTCTGGAAGGTCGCTCTGCCATTTCCGCAAGGATCTCCTAAATTATGGCTGCACAGGCCGGGGAAGGTGGACAGATGTCAGTGCTCAGCACCAGCTTGAGCAGAGATTGTGAACTGCATGTCTTCAGCTTCCTTTTCCACCTTTAGTCTTGCTTCCTGTTCCTTTGCTAGGTACTCCTACATCCCGATTTGCCCAGAACACTCCTGGTTTATGTCTACTGTCAGTTGTAACCCACCCCCCACCTCCCACCCCTTTAGGTTTATATTAACACAGATGGATTAGGGAGAGGCACTTCAGAGAAGCTCTCACTTGACGATACATCAGGGAGTCATTAGGGTTGCCTCTCAGAAGGGCCTTATTATGAGAACACACATTAGCCATGACTCTTTTGATTGTAAGTGACTTCCAATTGGCCTCAGCAAGAAAAAGATGTATTGGTTCATGTAGCTAGACTGTTGGAGCTGAGGGGGGTGCCGGACCCAAGGCTGATTGGAACCAAGTTCTCAAATAACGTTGTTACATCTGTCTCTCTGTCTCTATTTCTCTCTCTGTCCCCAACTCTCCAACTCTTTGTCAGTTTCATCTTCTAGGCAGGATTGTCCACACGGTAGGCAAAGCGGCCCTTGAGGACTCTAGACTCACATCCTCTCGTCTTAACAAGTTTCCTGAAAAGAGGAACTTTCCTTTCCTACAGGCGTATATCCCTTCATGCCCAGGGAAGGCTCTGATTGGCTCTGCTTGAGTCATGTGCTCATCCTGAGCCAGTTGTTACCGCTTGGGTGAGTGGCTTGCCTGGGGTACCTACACATAATGGCAAAGGGACACGGCTGCACCACACCACACCAAATGAGGAAAGAGTCCCTAAAGAAAGTAGGTCAGTCAGCTGAGCTGACCAAATTGCATCTGCTGTCCACTATATACAGCCATCATTCACATGGTCACCTCTTGATCCTCAGGGGCTTTATGTACAATGTTCATCGTTTCACAGTTATGTAAAAAGATTCACCCCCACATTATAGGTGAGGCTTGAACTGTTTAAATAATATAGCCATGGATGGAAAACTTGTCAACGGAAGACCTGACTTCTGACTCCAGATCTGTCTGCTCTTTCTACGATATCCTGGTGGCCTGTAAGAGGCCTGTACAAGGTGAGAGGGAGTGAGGATAATCTGTCAGGGGGGCTTCTTGGACACAGATCACACATAGGCTGCCCTGAAATAATGCTTTTGGAAAGACAAATCCCCCTCTGGTTCTGCCTATAGATTCTCCTGCATTCTCCATCTCTGTAGGGGACAAAGGCTGCTGTGCCAGGAGGGAGGTAGGAAGCTGGCTCATTCCAGTCACTGGAGATGGCCAGGTACTGACTGATCTCAGCCGTGGACCTACACGGTGCCCTGTGCCTTTGCGTAAACCCACCCTATCTTGTCTGACTCCCCATCATTATACAATGTTGGCAAAAATCTTACTGCTATTGCCCACAGGGTTTTTCTGACAGTCACAAGCATACAAATAAAAAATCTTGTTTTGTAAGATAAAACGATGATGATGACGATCATGAGAGCTTCTTATTTGATTCTTGAAGAACAGAGGGAAAACGTGGAGGCGGTGTTATTTTCTCTTCAAGGGAAAGGAGGACTGCTGTTTGCTTGTGTGAGTTTTTGGCGATTTGGAAAATCATTTTCCCAGACCTCACAGTTCAGCCGTGCTGGTCGGCAGGCAGAGCACACGTATTTCGTCTTTATGGTTACTCTTTCTGTGCTGCGTATTGTGGTTTCCCAACCAGCACCCCAGGGGACAGCTTCCTTATTTCAATTCGTATTTTTAATAGCATTTCTTTCTGATCACAAAAATAGTATGTGTGCAAAATTTGGAAAATAAAAAAGTGAGGGAAAAAACCCTCACCCGAATTGCTCCACCCAGAGATACAAAACACATTTGGATAACAACTGACACTAGAATCATAACAACTTAATATCCTGCTTTATTCTGCTACCAGCACATTAACGGCGTTTCCCCATCACAAAAAACTTCATGAACATTGTTTCGGCAGACATTTCTTGCATTGCTGTACTACAGTTAACTGCACAGGGTATCAGGCCTTTGCGCAGAGGTCTGGGAGTGGGCTGGACAGCTGGGCCCTCAAGGTCTTATGTGCAGAGCTGGAGGGATGCAGGGGCGGGAGACTTGGGCCCTGAAGGGGCAGAAGGAAAAGCAGGCCCAGAACACGTTGCATATTTACTTGTCTGTTCATTCATTCTTGCCTTGATATTTGAGGCTCCATTAGGCACCAGTTTCCCTTCCTGTTCTCCTATCAATGCCCATTTCAGGTCTTCAACATCCCTCCCTTAAAGAGCCTCCCTGCCCCTTCCCAGATCCCATCCTGTCCCAGATGTGGTGCACTCCTGGGAAAGGAGCCCTATGGAACCCACCACCGTTTCTGCCAAGCCCAGCTCAGGACCGGTACCGAGGAGGTGCTCAGAACTGTTTGGAGACTGAGGGACAGAGCAAACATGAATAATAACAGCAAACAATGGCAATAAATAGCTGACACTCACGTTTTCAATTTTGCGTGATCATAAATCAAGGTGACAGAATCTGTGTGACTAAACTTTGCTGAATGTTTATTTATTTCCTAGACTTGAAATTCTAGGATTGAAGAATGAAAGCATTTTGATGAATCTTAATACATACTGCAAGATCACTTTCCAGAAATTCCATTTTCTGTTATACTCTCAGAAGAGTGCATGTGAGTGTCTGTGTTTCTGGTTGTAAGTAATGTAATTTAAAAACCTGTTCACTGATTTGATGAAAGTGGAGGAAGAAATGATATTTTCATTGATTTAATGAATGCGTTTTAAATTTCCTGGTAAGACTGGACATCTAAAGTTTTGTTATTTGTTTTTTTTAAGTAATCTCTATACCCAATGGGGGCTTGAACTCATGACCCTGAGATCAAGAGTCACATGTTCCTCTCACTGAGCCAGGCAGGTGCCCCAAGACTGAACTTTTTTTTTTTAAGATTTTATTTATTTATGAGAGAGAGAGGGAGTGAGAAGGAGTGCCGGCACAAGCAGGGGGAGTGGTAGAGAGAGAGGGAGAAGCGGGAAGCTGACGCAGTCTCCATCCGATCCTAGGACCCCAGTATCATGACCTGAGCCACCCAGGTGCCCCAAGACTGAACTTTTGAAAACTGTTTGTTGATCATTTGAATCTCCTTTTGTGACGTGTCCATTTGTGCTATTTGCCCAGTTATATTGGGATCTTAGTGTTTTTCTTGTGTATTGTGAGAGTTCTATTTGTTTTCAGAAATATTTCCTTAGGGGGCCCCTGGGTGGCTCAGTGGGTTAAAGCTTTTGCTCTTGGCTCAGGTCATGATCCTAGGGTCCTGGGATCGAGCCCCACATGGAGCCCCACATCGGGCTTCCTGCTCAGCGGGGAGCCTGCTTCTCCCTCTCTCTGCCTGCCTCTCTGCCTACTTGAGATCTCTGCCTGTCAAATAAATAAATAAAATCTTAAAAAAAAAAGAATTACCGTGTTTAAAGATAGAGCTGTGTATGTGTTTAGTTATTAAAGCCAAATAGCATATTACGGAATATTTAGGGAATTAAAAGGAAAGAATCAGCCATAATGCTTTAACCTTAAACACATCTATTTCTTTTATGCATGGTCCTTTTGAGTCTTGGATCATGAGCACTTGTATTTATTTTTAGTGGTTGCAAGGATTGTGCACAGCTTTTGGTCTTCTCCTTTTCACTCACAATTATACCGTAAGCATTATTTTCATGTTGCTATGGCCCTGTAACGGTTGTTTAGAATGATCCCTCAATGGCCCCTTCGGTTGCTGTGCAAGCTAACTGATTCTGTTCTGCTGATAACCGTGTAAGTTGCTTCTAATTGTTTTTTTTTTTTTTTTGTCAAGTGATATTTTGAAACACCGAAGTCCATCAAAACAGAATCTCCCACTGTTCCCTGGGAGCCAGCTGGAATACAGTTTGACTTTTCTGCTCATTTCCTCCTTTCCTCAGAGGAGTGTTGGGAGGAAATCACTCTTAGGGAATGGTTAGAAAAATGGCAATCATAAAATTAGGAAAAGAGACCATGAGGTGAAAGCATGCTGAGCTTTTGGAAGAAAGTTACTTTAGCTACTCAGGCCAGGTCGTTGAGGTTTTGTTTTTGTAACTTGTGAATTGATCATGAGTTTATAATAATAATTTTGACAAAATGCTTTCCATTTGTGCAGTGCTTCGTGTTTTTTCTGGGAAGCAGTTCAGTGTCTCAGCTGAGGGCTTTAGTGCCAGAAGACCTGGGTTTGGATATCTGCTTATCTCTTGTGACCTTCAGCAAGCCTCAGTCTATCTTTCTGCAAAAAAGGAGTAATAATAGGCCAGGAGGGAGGTTACTCATCCTCTGTGGGTGCTGAGCAGTAATGGGAAGAACCAGGAGGAGCAGCCAGAGTTCAGGGGGACTTCCAGGCAGAGGGAAGCCAGAAACTTATTTCCTGGGCCTCAGTTTCTCCACTTGTATGGGGAAGGGTCTTGGTGTATGATCCCAGGAGCCTCGCAGGGGTCCCTTCCCTGGCTTCTGTCCATTGTCCTCAGCAGGGCCTCCAGAACTCCTTTTTCCACCCAGCTCCACCAATTCCCTGAGAAATCCTCCAGGGCTGTCCTTGGCCTCCAGGACAGCAAAGGGCTGTGGCATCCTTCAAAGCATCTGATATGATTTGGGGAAGGGGTGTGAGAGGAATCAGTAGATTGAATATATATTTATAAATTTCGAATGAGTGTCATTGATTTGTTGACAAAGCTGCTTAGCAATAACTTTATCTTCTCTTTGAATAATGATCATCAATCATTTTTTTTTTTTCTCCAGCACCGAAGAGAAGACAGCCCACAGTGTAGTGTTTGAGACCCTGGAATGCAGAATCAAGAGATTTGGTTTCAGGCCAGTCTGTGCTTCATTTTTTTTTTTTTTTAAGATTTTATTTATTTATTTGACAGACAGAGATTACAAGTAGGCAAGAGAGACAGGCAGAGAGAGAGAGAGAGGAGGAAGCAGGGGTTCGATCCCAGGATGCTGGGATCATGACCTGAGCCGAAAGCAGAGGCTTTAACCCACTGAACCACCCAGGCACCCCCCCCCCCTTTTAAAAAAGATTTTATTTATCCACTTGACAGAGAGAGAGAGAGAGAGAGCTCACAAGTAGGCAGAGAGGCAGGCAGAGAGAGAGGAGGAAGCAGGCTCCCCGCGGGGCTTGATCCCAGGAGGGAGCGGCTTAACCTACGGAACCACCCAGGTGCCCCATGTGCCTCATTTGTAAAAGGGGAATGATAATAGCGCCCACCTCTTAGGGCTGTCGTGTTGGCACTTAGCTGAGTGCCAGGCACACAGTAAGCGCTTAGTAATGTTAAATTGTAGTAGTAGTAGTAGTAGCAGTAGTAATCATAATAATAACTATCAGCAAATGGTAAGATGGAGATCCTGGTTGGCATGGAACTAGGTTCCAGGGACAGAGATGTGAAGTTGTCCCAGAGGCCCCCAGAGAACCCAGGTGGAAACCGGTGAGTCTATAGGCCAGGAGGAGGCGGAACGTCCGGCGTGAGGCCAGAGCCGAGCCCCAGGCAGGAGAGCGGGTTTCTGCCGCGCGCTCGCAGCCGGCGTTTCTCTGATTCCAGGGACACGCACCAATCGTAGCTCTTAAACCCGGGTGTTTGAACGCACTGGTCTCAAAGTGGCCTCCTCTCCGGGGAGGACCCGCACCTTAGTCTCCGCCCCGGGGCGGTGTCATAGGAGTGTCCCAGGAGTCCCACTCGCCGCAGCTCCCGGCATCCGCGCGCACCGCTCCCTCCTTCTTAGCCAAGCTTTCCCGCGCCCGCAATGGCCCTTTAAAAGGCAGAGTCTAGTCCAGAGGGGGCGGGCGGGGGGCGCTGACCGCCGTCCGAGGCCCGGCCCCTCCTCTCTGCCCCTCCCTCGGCCCGTCCCTCCCTGGGTCCCCGCGTCGCTCGCCCCCTCGTTCGCTCGCCCGGCGCACGCTCCGCCTCCGTCAGTCGGCTCGGCTGTCTAGCGCGCGGCGTGGAGCCGGAGCCGGGGCCGGACGCGCGGCTAGGGGCTGGGGGCTGGGAGATCGGCGCCCGCCGCCGGGCCAGGCCTGAGCCGCGATGGCTGAGATGGGCAGCAAGGGGGTGTCGGCAGGGAAGATCGCCAGCAACGTACAGAAGAAGCTCACGCGCGCTCAGGAGAAGGTGAGCGAGCCCGATCCCCGGCCTCCGCGCGGTCCAAGCCACCTGTCCCCCCCCTTCCCGTCCCTCCCCCCGCAGGGGCTGGTCCTCACCCGGGATCAGGCGCTGTCACCTCCGCACGACCGCTGCCGAGGGCCTTCGGGGCTCCATAGCCTGCGGCCCCCGACGTTCTGGGCGCCTCTCCGGTCCGCGTCTTCTGTCTCCCCACCCCCAGCGGGGGCAGAAAAGGGCGCAGCTGTCCTCTCACCCCCACTCTCCCCACCCCCAGCTTTGTATATTCTCTGCCTGTCTGCGGAGAAGAGACGGCCCACGCTCTTCTCCGGGCGCGAGGTCCAGTAAATCCTGCCCTGGAGGCCAAGGGCCGGGGGGCTGGGAGGCGAGGTGGCGCCCAAGTCCCCCAGCCTCGCGCGGGCCACGCGGGCTGGGCCCTTGCTAGGGGGAGGGAGCCTGCCCCTTGTGTCCCAGGGCCGCTCTGCTCCGGGAATCCCGAGGCTGTCCCTCAGCCCTTGGGTGCCAGCGGTCTAGCTCCAGGCCTCTGGGCGCTTCCTGCGCCCGCCGTTCCCTCCTCCCCACCCGCCTCTCCACCTTCTGTCCCCGCGGGCTGAAGGAGGGATCGGGTTTCCTTTCCTGAGAGGTGCCCGAGGCCTGGACGCTCCGGCTCGGCCCCCGGGGAGCACAGCACTGCGCGCCCCTCCGGGAGGTGCCCTCCTCCGAGCCCCGGCTTTGCGTTTCCCGCGGCTGGGAAGGGGGTGGTGGCTTCGGCTCCGGGAGCCCACCACCTGGGTGGGGAGCTGGCCCGAAGGAGCTGGGGCCACACCGGGGGCGTGGGGGGCGCCGCAGGAAACCCGACCCCTCAGTGTCCAGAGCAACTGGCAGCAGGCGAAGGGGATGGAGCCTGGGCTCCCCGTGGCACCCTGACAGTGCAGGAAATGCAGTATTGGGGGGCGGGGGTCCGCGCCTGTTCAGCTTTCTATCTCCAGCCACCTCTGGTTCATTGAATTGGATCACGCCAGCTGCTGACGCCACTTCCCCTGCCGACTGGGACTCTGAAATCTAGGATTGCAGATTCTGTGCTCCAGCCAGGGTGGTCCCCCAGTGCCCCCCAGCGGAGTCTCTCCCACCCGACACTCAGGCAAGAGTGGGAACCCGAGGATAGGCCGGCCTCCTCCAACCAGTCTGTGGCTGTTTATAAACAATGACTTTTGCAGCTGAGACCTTCGGGCTCCCTAAGGATGCAGCCACGTGATTGGGGGGGGTGGGGAGCAGCGGTTAGAGCTTCCTCAGCGCCTCCCTGCGAGTCCCGCTGCTCATCCTTGTAGTCCCAGGCTAAGCAGATGGGTGGTGTGCGTGGAGGTTAGGGCGATGGGCCAAGCTCCAGATCTGGCCAGCCCCAGCAGCTGCACACCCTTCCCACCGACCCCCCTCCCCCACCTCCTGCCCCAGGCGGGAGGAGGGATTAGAGCACCACAGATACTGGCTGGGGGCTGGGTAGACTTCAGTAAGCTCTGGTGGTGGTGGAGGGGGGCAGATGCTGCTGCCCTTGCTTCCTCCCCCCATCCTCCTCCTGCCCAGGACCGGTGCCTGGAGCCGGCAGCTCTGGGCTAAGCCGGCTTCCTGCTCCTCAGGGGCTAAGGAAGATGAATGGGAAGCAGGTTAGGTGAGACAAGTTCCCCGCCCCCACTCCACTGAGGTCCTACTCTTCTCTGGCTCCCCTTTGCTCTTTTGGTGTCCCCTTTGCCCTGGTTGTCTTGTCTCTGCAGCAGCATCTTTCGCTAATTTTAGGGGCAGTGGGCATGAGCTTTGTCCCCTCCTTGTAAGTGGCAATATGTCATCACTGACTCCGCTGAGCTGCCACCGCTCCCTCCTCAGCTCCTCTGTGGCATGGGCAGTTGGCTGACAGCTGGTCGGCC
The DNA here is from genome assembly GCF_922984935.1 of Meles meles. Taxonomy (NCBI): domain Eukaryota; kingdom Metazoa; phylum Chordata; class Mammalia; order Carnivora; family Mustelidae; genus Meles; species Meles meles. The sequence continues at coordinate 112,058,453 of NC_060074.1, read as the reverse complement.
ATGGATGCTGGCCTTGGCCAAGGGCTGGCCCTTCGCAAGCCTGAGCTGCAGGGGACTGGAGTTGTTAGTGGTACTGCTGTTGTCTTCCCTTCTGGCACTGCGCACTGGTTAGGAGACCCTCCCCTACTCTCGGGAGCCAGAGAGTAGCCTTCCTTCAGTTCCCTCCTTTGTTGGCCCTGCTGCAGTACCCGCTTCTGGGGAAGCCCGAGGCCTCAATGCACACCAGCCTCTCCCCTTTGCCCTCTTGTGGTTCAGAGTTTGTTGCAGCATGGGTCAAAGGCTGCCTCCCCAGCGTCTTTCGGTGGTGTCCAGCACCCCGCCTAATTCACATTGCCAGTGGTCTCACAGCCTGCCCCTGCCTCGTCTCGGCCAAACCAATGAGTAATGGGGACAGTTCCAGTTGTGTTGCCATAGGAGGGCATTTCCTGACCAGAGACAAGCGGTAGCTTTGGTGTGGGGCCTGGATAATATCCCCATAGGTAGAAGGGCCTCATCTCTCTTTTTCTTCTTTCCCAGTTTCCCCTCTCAGCCCAAATATCCAGCAGGACTCAGAGGGTGACAATGGGTCAAGGAAAGTTTGCCCTCTGGTGTCCATGGGGCCAGCTCTCCTGTGTCCCCCGCTGAGTATGTCTCTCCATGGGTCTTGGCTTGGCATTACCATCTCATCCTACCCTGGCCCTGCATCACTGGTCTGGGTGCTCCCCCTGAGGGGGGGGCAGATCTGTGTGTGTCTCCAGGCATTAACCTGGCCCCAGCAGGAGCAGAGTGACTGTTTATGGACAAACAAAAGAGCATTTGGTGGCTTGGCAGGGGAGCCCTGATGCAGGCCTGTGGGTGGGCTGATTTGTGCTGTGTGCTCCTCTGCTTTCCCTACTTCAGCAACTCCTGCCTTGGACATGTGGTGTGTGCCTGGGCCTGGGCAGAGCCCTGGGTGCAGTGCAGAGCGGGATGTGTGAGGCTCCGATTGCTGTGGAGCTTACTGTCGAAAGATCCCACTGCCGCTGGCCCTGAGGAGACATAAGAGTGTATTGGAAGGGACACCAGGGTCTGAGTATGGCACCGCACTTCTCGCCTGCTGCCCCCAGAATGCTGGGGTGCAGAGCGTGGGCCTGGAGCTTGGGCGTCATGAGGTCATCTTCCTATTACGTTTGGCTTGTTGGACCCTCTGTGAATGACTTTGTCCATTTTTGGGCCTCAGTAGGGTGGCTGGGCAGAGCCAAGGTAGGGTGGAGCCTGGGTCAGATGACAGAGGATTAGCGGTTGGCTGGCTGGGCCCCTTGGGGGAGGGGCAGGTGGGGGAGAAGGGACAGCTGTGGTGGGGGTGGATTCTGGCCTGCTGGGCCCTGCCCCTGAGGCCCACTGCTTAGGAGTCCTCACAGAGGGAGGCCAGAGCTGGGCTGATGATGAGCAAAGGAAGAAGGCTCTGGCAGGGGTGGGAGTATGCACTCTTTCTGTCCCTCATGGCCAGTGGAGCCTGGTGCGAGTGGGGAGGCCCAGCTGGGAGGGGGCAGGGCCCAGGGCTGGCCAGTTGGAGTAGATGCTCAGCAGAGGGAAGGCGCAATGGCAGTTATTTATAGGACCCTGACACATCGCCATGATGGCACCATGCTCATCTGCTGGTCAAGGTCTCCTAACAAAGTAGCCCCATCGGCTTCAGCTGGTGCCAGGCCTGTACAACCAATCCTTACCCTCACGACAGCCGTAAGAGGAGCCACGCGGCACAGAAGAGCAGGTGCCCTGGAAGGGGGCCCATCTGGGTCTGGGGGAGGGCCTGTGCTCCCCCTATATTCTGCATTTCTCTTTGCACATCTTTCCTCTCTCTGTCCCTGGGTATCTGAGGACTCTTCTTGCCCCTCTTTCTTTGCCCATACCCCACCCAGTGTCCTCTTTTCCTCCGCCTCTCTCTACCTCCCTGCTCTGTGTCTCTTTCCTCTGACCTCTTCCCTCAGAGCAGCTTCTCCCTGAATCTGAGTTATCCGTGTGGGTCTTTCCCCTTGCTCGCTGAGGGAAGGCTTCTGAGCTAGCCATCATCTCTGGTAGGGTGTCTGTGGGAGACATTTGGCTGGGGAATGTGGGCATGGAGAGGGTGGAAATATGGCCTCCAGACTTTCCCGAGCTCCAGTGTGCCCTGGCTGGGCTGGGGCCCAGGGGGGAGCTGAGTCCCCACCCAGGAGAGTCTGCTGGCTTATGCCTGGACTCAGAGGGAGGCCAAGGCTGTTTTGCCCAGGGGCGTGCAGAGAAGGGCGTGCTTCCTGGGCTGCATGGGACATGGAGAAGGTGTTTCCGAAGGGTCCATGTTGGCCAAGGTGCAGGGTAAGAGTGAACACAGGAGGCCATTAGTTCCTTTGAAGAAAAGGGTCACGGTTGGGAGTGGTGAAGGGTGGCAGGGTGGTAGATTTGGGTCATATTTGATCAAGTCTTGTGGGGAAATCTTTGTATCTCTTGGATTCTCAGAGAAGCCGAGGTTTGAACTCTTCTCCTCTCTTCTTCGCAGATGACCCCATCAGGGGCCCCCTTCCCACCTCTGATTTCTGGCAGCCGACCAGATCCCTGCCTCTGGAGCAGGCAATCTTGATCCAACTTGTCCCTTTCAAGCTGTGTGACTTGGACAATGTGAAGAGAATGCTTCTCTCTCTCCCTGCTGCTTTAACCCAAGGCCAGCCTTGGCGTGGTTCTGTTTCCATCAGGTTCTAGGATCCCTGGGGCCTACCCTCAGCATTAGGCGTCTTTCTCACCACAGGAGAAGAGAGTACAAGGGCACGTCGGAGCGAAGAACATGCGTGGGCTTGGCAGGCAGGCAGTCCTCAGTTTCCCTGTCTAGTTAGGACCTTGGGCAAGTGGCGGGATCTTCATGTATAAACTGGGGCAATAATGGTTCCTCTGCGCATACTGGTTTTGGAGAGCAAAGCCTTGGACAGGGCCCAGCACATGGCAAGTGCTCCCTAGATGCCTGCTCTGTGGGGGCGGGACCGTACGAGGAAGCCTCCCAGGAGCCTGCCATCCCTGCCTAGGCCTGCTTCCCAACCCTGCCCCTGTGAGTGTCCATTTCAGGCCTCTATAGACAGCTAATCCCTGCTGAGCCCTAGCTGATCAGGGCTTATGATGCCCAGTGCCAGGGTGGTGGCAGCGGCGGCGTGCGTGTGTATGTATGTGTGCGTGTGCACGTAGAGGGGCAGCCTAGAGCAGGGGAGGGAATCAGACAGTTCTGGAGTGAATCTTAACTCATCTTACACATAAACTCCGTGGCTCCGAGTAAGTCCTCCCCTCCCACCACTTTGGGCTTCTTCACTTTGGCCCTCAGTAGAGTGATGGGGGTTGCTTATTCATTCTTCTACTCATTAAATGAACATCGAACACCCACTAGGTGCTGGGCCTTCTTCTAGGGACAGAGGGTACAGGACTGAACAAAACCACACCCCACCCTCAGGGAACTGACCCATCAGGGAGCGAGGGTGGGGGTGAAGGTGGGGTGGGGGAGATGCTGGCAGCTAGTGAAGCAGGAGCTGACCCTTCACTTTTTCTCGGGGGAGTCTGATTAATGGGTGCAGCTTTTCCTGAGCATCTGTAGTGCCCCTGCTGAGGACTCAGGCGGGGTTGTGAACGTGGGTGCTCATGCAGTTCATAGGATCAGCCAGAGAGAGGCTGAGTGGAAGCGTCTGGTCTCCAGGTAAGAGGGCACCTGGGGGAGGAAGGCTTTCTGTTGGATGTCACACTGGTCTGTTGTGTTTTTCTAGAGCCTCTTTGGCAAGTCTCCTTTTGGGATTAAAGGTACGAAGAAAAGGATGCCAATGCTAAAACCACTCAGCAGGGCCCTGACAGAGGACAGGCCTGGACAGTTGCGGAGGAGCCTGGGCAGGGGCTCTGGATGTGGGATGTAGGATTGGAGGATGGAGAGCAGGGGGGCCCTGAAAGAGGAAGAGGGAGGCGCGGAATATGGCCCAGACTTGGGGGCAGGCACTTGTAAGACTTTTTAGAAAACTGAGTTTGCATTGCTCCCCAGGCCTTCCTGCCTTTGGGGAAGTCTGCTTCACCTCTCTGAGCCTGCTTCTTCACCTGCTGTCGGGGACAAATGGCATGCAGCATGCTGTGCAGGTTTGGTGGTCAGAAGCAAAGGGCAGGGCTCATCATCCCCCAGAGGGCTGCTCTTGTGCCATGGAAGGAGCCCTCTCGTGGGAACTGGCTGGTACCTGGGGTTCCTGGGGCCTCCCCAAAGAGGCTGCCATCTCCCAAGAAGGCCACCCATTTGTGGACTGAGCAGCAAAGCTGGCTCTGTGCTGAGGGCGGATAGGGGTCCGTGTTGGGCAGTTGAAAAGGGAAAGGCAGACTCTTCTTGCTCCAAGGGAAGCCTTTGTCAAATATTAACTTAGCAATAACAGCCATGGTTTATTCTATACGTGCTGAGTGCCAAGTACTTGGTAAAAATTCTCATCCCGACTTCCACCAGGTGAGGTCATGATGATTTCCCTGGAGCAGATGAAGAAACTGAGGCTGAGCAGTGGTGTGACTTGGCTATGGGCTCTCCCGGTCAACTGTCTGGCTTACCACATCTCTGGTGGAACCATGCAAATGAGATGGGAATCTCTAGTGACCTTTCTTGACCCCTCCTGACCAAGAAGTCCTTGCCTATGAGGGGGATCATTTGACAGATTTGGGTCCCCAAGTTAAAGGAGGGGTCTTCTTCCCCCATTAAAGGAGATTTGAGGGCACCTGTGTGTGACCTCTACCCTTTTGGGATGTGTGGTGGGCTCTGGGGTGAGGGGATGGCCTGAGGTTTCCTGATGCAGTCTAATGCAAGAGTTTCTGCAAGAAAATGAGGACAAAGGAGGCAATGTGGTGTGTATGTGAGTGTATGTGTTTTCCCAAATATAAAAGCTGCATCCAGTTCGTTCAGTATAAAGAAACCCTCTTTATTTAGAGTCTGTCTACTTTTGTTTATGTTGTTGCAACAGTGTTTCTTTTATGAAATGATGTTAGTACTAGTTATTTCTTTTTTTTTTTATATTTTATTTATTTGACAGAGAGAAATCACAACTAGGCAGAGAGGCAGGCAGAGAGAGAGGAGGAAGCAGGCTCCCTGAGGAGCAGAGAGCCTGATGTGGGGCTCGATCCCAGGACCCTGGGATCATGACCTGAGCCGAAGGCAGAGGCTTTAACCCACTGAGCCACCCAGGTGCCCCAGTACTAGTTATTTCTTAATGTTCTTGGGGAAGAAATAGTCATGCAACTGACCACACATGCATAGACACCAAACACACACACACACACACACACACACACACACACACTCTCTCTCTCTCTCTCTCTCTCTCTCAGTATTTTCATAGGGTGGAATCTAAAAGTCTGGGACCCACTGCCCCTGGGGAGCCTGCTGCCCGCCCCTGCAGACTGGCTATGTGGAGTGGGAAGGCAGCTCTCCTGGGTTCAGGCTTGAGTCTGGCCCATGGTAGCCTGGGACCAGCCCCCTAGAGTATCTGCTTCCTGAGGGTGAGTCCTGCCTCCTGCAGGGGTTGTGGCCTCTCCCAGCTCAGTGACTGGGTGTGTGCTCGCAGGGATGCATGGACTCTTAGGGCAGGGCTGGCAGAGGCCTGGGAGATCCCCTGGGTTTTCAGGGTACAGGGTGGGTGGGGGAGGGCAACTGGGGCTGTAGGATTTCAGGACTTCAGGGAGCAGAAGAGGCCATAGTTAGAGCTCAGGACTTGGAGTCTGATGGCTGGGGCACCTCCCCCTTGCCACAGCCACATTCTGAGGGACTTAGGCATCACTGGAAAGTGCCGTCTCCCACAGTAAAATGGCCTAGGACTGTGGTGGAGCTTCCCTGAGATGGGGGCCGCGGCGCTTGATCCCAGAAACTGAGGTTCTCAAGAGTGGGCTGGGGCCCTGCTGGAGAGCCCTGCCTGGCTCTAGGCCAGATGCCAGAGAGGGCTTGGCCTAACCACTCTCTCTCTGCCAGAGCCTTCTTCCAACCGGAAACAGCTTTTGGGTGATAGAAATGCCAGGGATCGCTGACCTGGGGGTCTGTGTGGTTTGCTGGACCCATGACTTCACTGTTAGGGCCAGTGAGCTGCTGCCCTCAGACCCATTTCCACTGGACTGTCTGCAGGCCTTCTGCCCTCCGCTTTCTGGATCTCCCTTTCAGCCCTGCTGCACAGCCGATGGGGTAGGATTGGAGCCCCAGCATGCACCAAGAGGAGGAGTTGGAGACTGGCTGCAGACAGTGGCCTCAGGAACAGAGAGCTGGGGTGCCCTGGGGTTGGGCACTTGTGCCTCACATGCAGTGCGCAAGCCTGGGGTTATGGGCCAGCCCCCCACCGCTGCCTCTGCGGAAGGGTGGAGAGAGGCAGACGTGCCTTCCTCTGCAGTTCGAGGGCCGCAGTGGCTCTGGGCTGAGCCCCATGGGCTGGGGAGTGAGTGGGCGGTTGCCAGCATCCGCCACCACATGGCTGCAGGGAGGGACTCGTACCGGCTGGTGCCAGGCCAGGGCTTCGGGGCCTTCTGAGCCCCTGCAGGCCTCCCTGTCTGGAGCTCCCAGGGCACCTTCGTAGGGACATCTCTGCTGGCTCCTTGTTTTAGATGCTTCAACTTACATTGAATTAGTTCCCTCAGGTTGTGGTGACCTTATTTATTTTGTCATTCCCTTGTTTGTGGCTTGCCCATGGTGGGCCAGGATGCTGAGGTGCTTGCGGGTACCAAGAGAGAACCTGCCCCTGACCTCAAGGAGCTCCCAGGGCCCATCACAGCAGTAGGGAGAGATCAAAGCAAGGATGCTGGTGCCGGAAGTGCTTCTCGTCCAGCCTACGCTATCAGGAGGTCTCCCTGGAGGAGGCAATTTCAAACCCTGAGCTGGATTTGAAAGGCAGAAGAGGTGGGTTGTGGGGTGGCCAGGGATGTTTCTGGTAGCCTTTCTGGGGTGGCTGGAATGTGTGTGAGTGAGGCTGGTCTGGTGCGTCCCGAGACTGAAAGGGTAGGTGGGGGGAGAGCAGGCCCTGGAGGGCCAGGAGGGACGCCAGACCCCTGTGCCTCAGCCTGCTCACCCTCCTTCCTCGTGTGCCGCCCGAGCCATTGGTCCATTTGTCTGTCTTCCGGTCTGGGCTTAGCCGAGAACCCGGTGTCTCACTGTCCAGGGCCGAGGAAACCCCGGGCTTTCTGAGGAAAAGGAGGAGACCCGGGGTGAGGGGGTGAGTCCTGAGTCCCGAGGGAATGTCCCCAGGCTTGGCCAGGTTAGGATCTTGCTGTGCCCAGGAAGGCACAGTGGGGTCTGGGGTCGGGCTGCCATCCTGGAGTCTACCCTGTCAGGGCTGGGATTACAGGTCTGGGTGATGTCTGTTCCCCAGGCTTGCTAGAGAGACACAACATCCTACACTCCCCACCCCACATGTGCACCTGCTTCTTTGTTTTGGGGTCCCAAGGTGGCACTGAGGGGTGACCCTGCTAAGCTTGGAGAGCCTGACAGCAGGGAGAGGCCCTCAGTGCATCCGGTCACCCCTCTTCCAGGCACCCTGTGTGCTCTGCCCTTCGCGGCCAGGCCACTGGTGAGATGGCCCTGTGGGGCTCCCCCAGCTCCGGGGTCAGAGCAGGGGAGGGTCATCAGAAGAGGAGCATCCTCAGGGAAGAAGGGGTCATGCCAGCGGGTGGGGAACTCTGGCTCTAAGTGCAGACTGCTGGGAGAGGAGTGGACAACAGGAACAGTAATGTTGGTAATATTGTCCGGAAGGAGGCTTGGGGGCAGCTCTGGCTCGCTGGGGGTTTCCATTCAGGCCTGTGGCTGGAGGAGCCGTCAGGGGCCGTGGGGCTGGATGGGGGTATCCGGTGACAGCAGAGCCTTTGTCAGACTGGCCCCTTCTCCAACAGCTGCTGCTACTTTCTTTGGACCCTTTGGTCAGCTCAGCATCTCCCCAGGATCGTCGCCAACGTGACTGAGGACTGGACGAGCCTGGGCCCGCCACTGGGCACCAGGGCACAGGGCACAGGAGACCTGGGCCAGGAGAGGCCCCTCAAGGGGACCCCCACTTCCCACCCCCATTTGCCGTGGTGCCCTATTTCTCTCTCTGGGATAACATCCACTTCCAGGACGTGTTCACTCTCTCCAGGGCAGATACAGGTGGTGGGTAGGTGCAAATGCTAACCCGGGGCCCCGGGACACTGGCAGCTGGGCAGGGTCAGCGGACAGATTGATCCACGGTTAAGAGGTGTGTATGGGAGGAAGACAGACCCTAAGAGAGAGGGTGGAGTGTGGCCCCGGTGACAACTTGGCTCCTCTGAGGTCTGGAGCAAGTTGCACCCCCATTTCCTCCTCTGTACCCGGGAACAAGAGGAAGTGATGGGACCAATGCCTGGTCCCTGGTGGGTACCGGCACATGGTTTTTTTTTCCTGGGGAGCATTTGGGGAAGGCCCTGTGAACCCACAGGTAGGGACCATTCTGGCTTTTGTGTTTTGAACTATTTGTTTTGCTTATGACAGGATTCTTGAAGTTGAACTGCGGTATACATTTTTTCCCTCTTTTTTCCTGTGCTGGTTGAACTGGGAGGTCGTGGTGTGGACTCTGAGGCCCCTGAGCCAGAGCCCCATTGAATGAGGTCGGGGAAGGACACAGGGTTCCAGGTGGGCTGTGCTTCCAGGGACCAGATGAGGCGTGTGGAGCAGGGGGACAGTGGTGAGGGGTCTCCCATCATTCCACTCAGGGAGCCCAATGTGCAACAGAAGAACACAGGCTTTAGAGACCTGGCTTGAACCCCAGTTCTGCCCCCAAACCTCAGCGTGCCCATCTGGGAATTTGAGAAGCATGAGATCCTCTTCTCAATGAGATAAGGTGAACGCTGCCTGGGGCAGAGCTGTGTCCCTGCTGGGTCCAGCTGGCTCCAGAGGGTTGGAGGTGGGAGGGTGACAAAGTCTTTTATCCTTGTGGCATTGTGTAATTTATGCAGAACCCTCCCACCCACCTTTTTTTCATTTGATTCATTGTCTTGCTGACCTGTGAGGTAGGCAGGACTGGATTATGGTTCCATTTGGCAGATGAGAGCACCGAGGCTCAGGGAAACCCTGGAATTTCCTCCCTTCCTGCTGTCAGACTTGGCTCTAGGTTGGCCTTTCCCAGGTGCTGCCACCCTCATCCCCGAATCCAGGGGTAGGGAGAGACTTTTTTTTTTAATGTTCTCCATACCTAAGGGTCTTGAACTCACGACCGCTGAGGTCAAGAGCTCTAGCTACTGAGCCAGTCAGATCAATTAGGCTCCCCTAGGGGGAGACCACTAAAGTGTAGATAAATGCTCATGCCTGTGCCGTGTGTGTGTGTGCATGCGTTTATGTGTGGTGGGGAAGCCGACTCTTGGTTGCCCCAGGAGGCTGGTACATCAGAGGAGAAGGTGAAGCTGCAGAGAAAGCAAGTCTGGGGTTCCCTCATAGCCAGGCATCCACCAACCTGCTCCATGAGGGAGGTGGGAACCTGGCTGCCCCCAGGAATCAAGCGACCCTAGAGGGTCAGATTTGGACAGAGCTGGCCTGATCAGGGAACCCAAAGGTAGAGAAAGAACTGAGCACAGGCCCCGTAGCTCACACCTCCCATGAAGAAAGAGTTGGGGGATCCTGGGGCAGGGAACACTTAAGAATGAGCTAATAGCTGGGGTGTGAGCTGCGTCCTGATCCAAAATGAGAAACAAAATCAACAATTAGTTGGATACATCTACTGATCTTGGGACAGGACACAAATAACTGTTATTTTTCTGAAATAGAAACTAAGCTAGCGTGTTATTTATTTGCCTCCCCTCCACACATAACAGGACAGTTTAGCAGTCTGTTTGGGCAGTGGGCTTGGCTCAGCTAGAATGTCACCACCTTCCCCAAGTTGACCGCTTAGCCCTACTGATTGAGTGGACTGTGGGTCTGGAGGAGGCCACGACCAAGGCGGGACCCTGGGCCCTTCCTGAGGACGCTGGGGGAGGCCCTTTCTGGATCTGGTGGACTGGGGGCAGGGGCGGGGGGGGGGGTGTCTGATCCTGGCACCTCTGGCCCAGGGCACTGCAGAAGCTACCTGGAGGGAGAGCTGAGTCAGCACTGTGGGAAACCCACGGTCAGCAGCAGGACAGAATCCAGTGCCTGCATCCCTGCTTTGTGCCGCTGCACTCACAGGTCACCCTGGACGTTGTGCACCCCAGGAGAGCTGGGGAGGCCGCCAACACATTCTGCAGCCAGTGCAGTGCTGCTCCTGAGCAATGCGGTAGAGAGAGAAGCCTCCAGGCAGTCAAGTGCTTTCAGCATGCCCTGAGTCCTGGGATTCCAGTTCCTGGTCTCCTTCTTTTATCTAGGACTTGGTCTAGCTACTTAATCCTTCCTGCTTTGGTTTGCTTCTCTGTAGAATGGGGTAACCATCCTCCCCGCTGGATCCGGAGTCTTTGAGGGTGGAGGCTGGTCCCATGGTGGGTCTGTGACCTGGGCACCTACACATAGTAGACACCTAATGTTAAGGGAGTTGGAGTGTGAGGCTTCAGTGCAGAAGCAATGGTGAATGTTTCGCATAGTACCTCAAGCAGTGTGGCAAGGTGGAAGGCTCGGGTTCAAATCCAGCTCTGCTCCTCCCAAGCCCTTGACTTTGGGCAAGTTACTTATCCCCTCTGAGCCTCGGTTTTCCTATTTGTGGGGATTAAATGTGAGAATGGTGTCTCCAGTTCACACCAAGGACACTGAAAGTTGGGATGCCAGCTCGTGGACCCAGCTGTATTCTGGGGTGGGGGTGCTGAGGTGCCTTGTGTGGGTGTGGGTGTTCGACTGTGCCTTGGCACTTTGTGTGTGTCTTGTTGGGCCATCCTGGCCAAGTCTAGGCCAATCTTGGCCCATTGGTGGTACAGAAGTCCAGCCCAGCTTGGAATGGTGGGTCTGAGGCCTCCAAGGAGGAAGGAAGGAAGGAGGCATTGCCTGGATGCGGTCTCCTGAGGGCAGGGGTGGGACGCCGGGGGACAGCATGGACTCCTCCCTTTATTTCACACTCTTTCAGTTCTCCCACTCTGATTTCCTCTCCCCGTAGGCGGCAGAATCCTTTCCAGCATTTAGATGATCCAGAAGTGTCCAGAGCTGTAGCAGGGGAAGGCCAGGGCTGACCTTCAGAATCTGGGATCGGGTGTCCATCCCTAGGCCTTGCTCTACTCGGATCTTTCCTGTGTGCCTCCTTGGGCACATTCCCATGATTTAAAAACATTTAAAAAAAAAAAAGATTCATAACTCTGTCTGGCTGTTCAGCTTACCCTCTGTGTTGAATTGTGTTTCTTCTGGTAAGGAGAGCGCCAGGGGAGGAAGGGGAAGTGGGCATGAACCCCTCTCCAGCAGGCACACAGGGTTTTCTGGTGTGGGCTGTGGTTTTGTGTGTGGGGGGAGGGTTCTGCCACACCTCCCTGTCCTCACTGTCTCAGCCCTTCTGGAACCTTGGTGGGAGCCTAGATGTGTTGAGTGGAGGGATGTGGGCCAGATCCTGGGGTCCCTCCCTAGTTGGTGAGACAGGGACTCCAGGGCTGGTGGTCTGCATGCGCCCTGGGAAGCCGAGATGGACAGCACTTTCATGCTCACTTGGTCCTTACTTCCCTCCTTTTATTACGGAGGTAGGACTCTGAGACCTGGAAAGTGATGACGTGCCCAGGCCTCTGGTGGGCCCCACATCATCCCCCCAGCTGTCCGTAGCAACAGGGAGGCCTCCAGGGCTCTGCTCCTGTGCACTGACCTCCTGTGTCTGCTGGGGCTTGGGGGGATGGTGCCTTCCCCTTCAGCCTGCCCATTGCCCACCCTATTTTTCTAACCTCCCCCCAGAAGCACAGAAAAACAGGATGCAGGATCAGCAGAAGGAAGCCTGCAAAAGCCCCTGAATATTCATTCCATTTCCCAGGGACAGGGGCAGCCATGTGACCCCCAGTCTGTTGGTGGTCCCTCTTGCTTCCCTGACCCCAGCCTCACTCTCAACGGGATTACCAGATTACCGGGATTACCAGATTACCGGTTTACCAAGTGGTCAAACACCTCTTCCCCTTGGGTTCCTTCCCAAATTCCCCCCTGCCTTCTCTATTGAAATGCAGTGGAGCTAGCCCTCCTCTGCTGGGAAGCACTGAACCAGCCAGTCCTCACCCTCTGATTCCCCATCTGGGAAGTTGGCGGCCCCTGTGGTGCTCTCACAGGTACTGGGGATTTGTGGACAGTCCAGGGCTGAAGCAGGGAAGTCTCGGGCCGGACTGGGTGCGAGTTATTTAAAAGTGATCGTGGGCATTGCTTCTTTGAGTAACAAAAATAACAACAAGAACCAAAATAGTAGCAATAATGTGTTTGGAAAAAATATCACATATCTTATCTCCATTAAGTACTGTTTAATAGTTACAATTTCACAGATGTGGACATGGAGGATTCCAGTTGGTGAAATAAATGAATGACCTGTTTGCATATTTAGGTCGAGCTTCTCTGATAGAAACAGACATATGCGAAGGGCTCAGGCCATCTGGAGGGGCAAGTGAGTCCTTGTGGCTGGGGTGGAGTCAGGGAAGCCTGCCTGGAAGAGGTGATGCGAAAGGCCAACATGGGCTGGCATCGTGAGGAAGCAGGGTCTCCTTGTGGAGCTTGTGGGTGCCCAGGGCTGAACTTCCTTGGCTCCAGTCCATGTGGGTACTTCACCCTCTCTTCCCCCGGCTCTGGGTTTGTGTTCTGCTGAGCTGTGGGCTGGGCCCATGCTTGGTTGCTCTTGCACGCAGGCTGTTCCCCCACTGAGCTAAAGCAGCAGCTGATGAGGGGTCTGTGGGAGGCGGTGCACTGGAGGGCCAGATTCCCCCCTCTGTCCATGGCCCACTGGAGGGCCAGATTCCCCTCCTCTGTCCTGGAGCCTGGGGCTGAGAATAGCCCTCACACTTGCATGGAGGGGACAGATGGGGTGGTTGATGGCTCTGGGGGTGGTTGTGCTGACATCTCTCGACAGGTGGTATGGGGTGTTGAGCCAAGGGTGGGGTCGTTCCCGCCCTCTGCAGGCCCCGCGCAGCATGACAGGAGGCCCTGTGTCACTCAGATGGGATGGCTGTGGGCCTTCTCTGGACCTACTTTGTAGAGGCTCCATGCCGGGAATGTCAAGCGCATTAGGGCTGCTAGTGGGGGCTGCCACTGCTCGTAGCTGCTGCTTAGTTTCCACGGGCTCTGCCATTTTGCCCTCTTATTGCCACAGGGGGCCGGGCAAGGGGGTGGCTTGCAGGGTCTCTGCAGAGCGGTGGGGTGGAGGAGGCTGCTGAGGGAGGTGGGGTGGATTCGTGTTTGCCGTCCACCAGGAGTGCCTGGGTGAGTCATGGGGAGCAGGTGCACTGGGTGGCAGGCACCATGGAAGGCATGTGTGGACGGGGGGTGAGAGGGTGGGGCAGGGTGGGGACTAGGTGGGAGAGGCTGCTCGAACTTTCTGGCTTGGGTATAAGGATCCCAGGTCAAGTTATGGGCGAAGGAATAGAAAGGAAATCAGCTACCACTTCGGGCTGGGTCCTCTTATCTACTCAGCCGAACTTAATCCTCCCTTGTCTTGCTCGGTGTTTACTGATGAGGCTCAGGGCTCAAAAAGGCGTACTCCCTGCCCAGGGTTGCACAGCCTGGGCCTGCTCCCTAAATCTTCTGCCGTGGGGCTTCTCACACCAGAAGTAGTTCTGAGCGAGAGATGTTCCTCCCTCTCTCCCCTTCCCCTGCAGCTGTCCAGACTAGACACTCTGAGCTGGACGTCCCAGAACAGGAGTGACGGAGGGGGGGAAGTGGATAAGGAATGGGGGGGGGTTCAGGAGCCCGATGGTGGGATCTGCCCTGGCTGCTCTGGGGTCCTGGCTGTTGTGTCCCCACCGCCCTGCCCTCCCAGACATCTCTGGGCACCTCAGATTCACCGTGTCCCTATCTTGGGTAATGACTACTCCTTCCCTTTGTCGCTCAGACCCTGGAGTCTCCTTCACTTCTCTCTGTCATCCCATATTCAGCCACTGCTCACATTTCCTGCCTTTGCCAAACCTGGCATTTCCTGTCTTTGGCTCCATCTGGGTCATTGAGGACATCTTTTAAATGGGCTCCCTGCTTCATCCTGCTCTTGGGTCTGTCCCCAACAGCAGCCTAAGTGTTCTAGCACTGTGGGTCAGAGCAGAGCTCCCCAGGGCTTCCTATTTCCATGCAGAACTTCAAAGCAGGGGCCCCCAGCTAAGGCCCTGTGGTCTGGTCCTGGCTGCTAGGGTAGTTTGTGCAGTGATGAGAACATGTGGCCTCTGGAACCAGGCTTGGGGTTTGGATTCCAGCCACCCTGCTGACTGGCTCTGTGACCCTGGGGAGATTTTAAAGCTGTGCCTCAGTTTCTTCATCTGCAAAGTGGGGGATCCTACTACCATTCCCTTGTGAGGATTCCGGGAGATTGATAGGTAAATTGTGTGGAGTGCTCGGCATGACGTTTTAGGACTTCTTCCCCTTCACCCACCCTCTTACCTTACCTTTGCACTGACCTTGCTCTTCCCACCACAGGGCCTTTGCACTTGTTTGTACTCTGTTTGGCACGCTCTGTCTCCTTCGTCAAGTCTCAGCTGTCACTTCCCTGAGCCACTTAAGAACAGCCCTGACTTGCCTCGCTCTTTCTGTGCACTGCTGGGTTTTTGTTTAGAGGCTTGTATTATCACTAGTCATGCCTTCTCTCAAGTGTTGGCTCAGGATCTTGCTTTGCTCCCTGCAGAACAGAGCCAGGGAGGCTGGGGGAGGGTGTCCAAGATGAGCCCCCGCCACAGCTTTCCCAGCCCAGGAGGCCACGTCCCGGAGCCCAGGAGGCCACGTCCTGGAGTCCAGGAGTAGGGACTGCTCACTGCGGACTATATGTGAGGGTCAAAATCCAGTGGGAGCTCCTGAGAAGAGAGCAGCTTGAGCCCTCCTGGGAAGTTGGTAAAAAGTTCCTTTCTCCCCCTGGAGTGTGGATGGGAGGAGTGGAGGGCTCTTTGGGGAGGTCTGGTCAGTTGGGTGGTTTCTGATTGTGGAAGGGGGTGGCCTGCCTCCATCTGGGTGGTTCTGGCCCTTCCAGAAGAACTATTCACGTGGAAGTCTGATTCTGCTGTTGACTAGGGATGGGCTCAACCTGGTGGGTGGTCCCTGAGGGGAGGGGAGCCTGTCCCCAGCCAGGGCCCCTCCAGCACTCCCTTGGGGCTCGGTGCTTCTTTTAGCCTAAACTTCCTTTTGCCTGACTTCGCCCTGAGATCCTGGGCTTTGAGCCCCAGTCTCCTCATCTGTGGAACACCTCCCTCCTCTCACAGATGTGGGGAACTCCTGTAAGCCTTTTAGACGCCTTCGGATGAGTGACTGCTGCTGTTTTATGTCTTCCACCTCAACTACTCCAGCTCAGCTGGGCCCTTCTGGGCTGTCTTTAACCCCTTCCCCATTCTGACGTGGGTCCCTGCTGCTTCTGCTCCCCTGTGCTCTGTTGTGGGCTGTTCCTGCCTCCCCGCCCCATTGTACCCTAGCTTCCCCTGGGCTCTGGGTGGCCCTACCCTGGCCACTGGCCATAGGCTTATCTGCTGAACCGGCTGGAATTTCCCCTCCCAGGAGAGAGGGGAGAGGGGTGGCTTTTGGACGCAGGCACCTGGAGAGGGAGCCTTCCCTTCCATCTGGAGAGGTGGGTATGGAGGAAGAGCAGACCCCAGCCCCCCACCTGTCTCAGGGGTGAGGCTTCCAGCCCTGGGACTGAAGGATTGACGGACAGACAGCTGACATGGGCCACGGAGCTCTCTGCACTCTGGCTTTTGACCAGCCAGTCATATTTGAAGGCATTGTGGTGGGGCTGATATCCGTGAGGGCAAAGTGTTTATATATTCAGTTAGGGATGTAAAAGAGAGAACCAAACATCACTCTTCACTCTCACCAGTATTTCATAAAGGAAAGGGAAAATCACTAAAAGAGGAAGGACGTAATTTTAGAGTGACCATCTCCCAAGCAAGGCCAGTTGGCTTCCTCAGCCAGTCACTCTTTGCAGACTGGTGTCAGGGAACAGTGACTTCCAGAGCACCGGGACTTGTTAAAAAAAAAAAAACAGATCACCAAGCGGAGGTGAGAGGAGGAGCTTCCTGGGTTGGGGGAGGGGCAGGGGTGTGCCCAGCCCAGCCTAGCCCAACCTCAGTGGGCCAGCGGGAACCTGGAAATGTTTTTCTAGTTTTGTATTTCATGGCAAAAATCTTTGCAAACTTTGCATTCTGCTACACAATCTGTCCATCTGTGTTGGTTATGTCACAAAAGTGCCCCCCCCTTTTTTTTTAAAATAAAGGGTGAGAGTTGGGGACAGAGGGAATAGGAGAGAGAAAATAGTGAGCAGGCTCAACGCCTGGCCCAGTGGAGAGCTTGATCTAACAACTCTGAGATCAGGATTTAAGCCAAAATCAAGAGTCAGATGCTTAATCAACTGAGCCACCCAGGTGCTCCTTCAAAAGTGCTTTCTTTGCCAGTTAAATCTTTGCAATGCAGCAAGATGGAGTAGCAGCAAGATGAATCTTCTGTAGTAAACCCTAAGTGTGCTGCCTGTGGCTGTTGGGCGTCTGTGCAGTCCTCACTGGAGAATTACAAGTTGAATTTGGGCTTTGGAGTCCATTGGGTCTGGGGCCTGGCTCTGCCACTTAGCGGCTAAGTGACCTCTCTGAGCCTCAGTTCCTTCATCTGTAAAATGAGATGACAGTCCCCACCTCAGGAGGTCCGATAAGCCCAGTGAATGCGGGTGTCAGAGATGATGGGCCTCCCTCAATGTGGGTCCTTGGACCCGGCTTGCTGGGGTCACGCCTTGTAGTGTGATCTTTGTGGAGCTCAGGAGTTGGGCCGTTGCAGTGCCCACAGCTGGAGCCTGCGGGGAGCCCCACTGGGCTGGGATCTGATGGTGAGGGGACCCCTCCGGAGTGGGAGGTGGGCTGGCATCACTTTTCCCCTGGGAAGAAGGCAGGATGCCAGATTCCAGTCCTCAGAGCCAGCTTCCCTTGCCAACATCTTGCAGCCAGCCTGGGGAAATGGAGGTCCTAGGATGGGGGTGCAGTGAGACCAAGAGAAGGGACTAGGGCCCCTTGGTCAGGCTTGTCTTTTGGGGGCAGAAATGTGTGCGTGTGCTTGAGAGAGAGAGAGAGAGAGAGAGAGAGAGAGTGTGTCTATGTTTGGGGTGGGGAGAGGGAGCTGGAGTTGGAGGGTCTCTCTCCTCCCTGAGACCCACCTGCCTGGAGCTGCTGGGCCCTTCCCTGGCCTGGAGCCCTGCTCTTGTGCTCTCTGGACTACTGCTGGTTTCCCTTTCTCTGGTTTTCTCTCCATTTCCCCTTCCTCATTCTGGCTTCTCCTTACACAGCATCTCCTGGTCTCTGCTTCTTTCCTGGGGGGGGGGGGGGCTTCTTGTGGTTCCCGCAGCCTTCCTGCTGTGCCTGGGGGCGACTGAAGGGCCCCATCAGGAAGTGTGTGTGAGCGTGTGTGCGCAGACACGTGGGCGAGCATCAGCACGTGAACACGAGGGTAGTGGGTGTGCCTGCCGCCTGTGCATGGGAGCCTGCGCGCGTGCAGCCGGGTGCTGCGTGGGGGGGCCTCGGTGCTGGGGAGCATTCTCCTCCCGGGGATGGAATCCTGCTCCTGGCTCTTGCCCAAGGCTCGTGTTTCAACATTTATCTTTCTTCAAAAGTCTCTGAGCCTCTGGGAAGTTGTAAGGGAAAGCCTGATGTGTGGCCAGCCCGGGGCTGCCGGAGGGCTAAGGGGTTTTGCTGGCCAGGGACACTCTGCCGTGTGTTGGATTTCCTTTCGGAGACCCTGGGCTCTGCTCCCAGGCAGGAGCCTCAGGGATTTCTCCCTACTGCTGGTTGCAGTGGGGCTGGAGTGGGGCCAGACTCCTTCCCAGAGAGGTCAGGCCCCTCATTCTCCCCCCCTCCTTGGCACACACCAAAGGCACAGCAGCAGGCCTGGGGCTGCTCAGTGGCAAACTGGTCACTGGGAGACCCCCAGCCTTTGGGGGAAGCACAGCGGCTTGCTCCGAAGGCAAAGCTGACTGACTGCTCTGTGAGTGAGTTCATGGGGTTCTCTGGAAGGAGGGGGCAGACTTTGCTGGGGCTGGATGCTAGAAGGGAAGAGGCAGCTACTTCCTTGGGCCCAGGAGAAAGGACCCAGGAGTCAGGAGCCCTGGCTCTAGCCTTGGCCAGGCACCAGGCTACCTCTGTCTTCTTTCTCATTAAGTGAGAATGCCAGGTGCCCACTTCGGGGGGGGGGGGGCAGGGAAGGAGGGCAGCTAGCAGGGTTCGGCGAGGCTGGTGGGGTATCCTCAGGCCAGATTCACCTGTTGGAGCCAGTTGTCTCTGCCATCACACCCCCATCCCTGACTCAGTCACTGGCCAGAGAAGCCCATGGACTGTGTGGCCTCAGCGGGGACACAATGATGGACCCAGAGGTCTAGGTCGTTTGCCACAGCAGTTGAGATCTGAGCCACACTTGTTCACGGCCACCGAAAAGCCACAGAGTCCTGGCTTGGCTCCTTCTTAGCCATGTGGCCTTATTACTTAATGTCTCAGCCTTACTTTTCTTATCTCTAAAGCTGGGGGTAAGAATATGTAGCTCAGGACATGGCCTCAAGATTAAATGAGATACTCAGGAGCAAGGATACCCAAGAGCAATGAACACACCTGCCCCTGAAGACAGCCAGGGCTCCTTAGAGAAATGGCGCGTTCTGGAGTCATCTGCAGTGTGTCCGTGAGGCATACGCAAAGTGTTTGGCTTGGGGGCCTACGTCCTTCCTCTCCTGTGCTCTCTCGTGGGTGCTGCTGGGGTCCCGCCCAGATCCTGGGTTGCCAGAGGGTCTCAGAGGAGCATGGCCGCAGGCTCACACCATGAGTGTCAGAGTCCGTCCGTGGGCCGAGGGCCCCTGCAGCACAGGAGCAGGATGAACAGGGGCCGGGTCTGTCGGGCCACAGAGCTCCGCGGCCATGCCTGGCCCACCCAGGCCACTGTGTGTGGCAGAGATGGTGCAGAGGGAGGCAGCCAGAGCTGACCACAGAGAGAAAGCCCTGGGGTGACAGGCAGTGAGCCAGGAACCTAGAGGCCCCTGGGGAGAGGGGGCAGAGTATGCCAAACTGGCATGTTTGCCTGGGGAGGGGGCAGTGTGGCTTTTCCCCTCTTGGGGTGTCTTTCTAGAATAGGGCCCGGCTGTGTGTGCTGAGTGCTCTGTGGGAAAATCTGGCCGTATACCTGCCTGCCCCTCTGTGTGTCGGTCCGTGTGTCCTGCCTGTTTGGGAGCCTCTGTGTGAGGTGCGAGGACGTGCATCCTGTTGCTGTGGTCCCCCCGGACCGCAAGCTCTCCTGGGAGGAAGCAGTGAAGTGGTGACGCCCAGCCCCCCGGGTACAGCTCACTTCTCCCCCAACCCTGACCGAGGCAGCCACCAGGCAGGCGCCAGGAGGAGATGATGAGGAAGGTGAAGGTCTGGCGGGGTCTTAGCAGCTGGGTGGTGGGTCCTTGGAGGGGAGCTGGATGAGGCCTCTCTCCACTGTGTGTGTGTGGGGGGGTTGGGGTTCTGGGGACACTGGGGTAAGGTGTGGGCGGGTCCCCGTCTTGGCTGGCTGTGTGAGATGCCTCTGCGGCAGCCATGACACGGTGTGCCGTAGATGCTGGAGGGGCCCCCTAGCTTTTCTTTCTGACCCAGAGCCTGGGGACCAGGGCTGATTGGGAACATGGGCCCTGCCTCCCTGGGGTTTCCCTCCTAGGCCCCTGGACTTGGTCCTTCTCTCTAGCCTTCGGTTCTAGAAAGCACTTATTCCTGCCCTGTGCCGTGCCATTCAGATGTGAATGTGTGTCCCCTCAGTGCAGGAGAACTCAGTCCCTCTCTGGAGGAAGGAGGGCTTAGAGCCCCTGGGAGGGGACTGTCCCCTCAGGGCTCCAAGCAGGGCCACCCACCGTCTGCCCAGGGGGTGAGGGCCCGCAGACATGCTCACCCACACTGTATCTGCTGGGCTGGAGTGGCTTGTGCCCGGTGAGGCTTATGGGGTGCCCCTCCTCAAGTTTTGGGGGCCGGGAGCAGCAGAGAAACTCAGAGCTTACTCCCAACTGTAAGACCTTAGGCGGTGTGTCCTGACTGATGTGTACTCCCCTGTCATCTGTCACACGGAGGTGAAGACACTCAACTCTAGGAGGGGGCGCTTGGTGACTATAATGTGCTTTGCTCGGCTCGGTGAGAAGTAAGTGATCAACTGCTCCTAGTTCAAACCAGCCTGGCCCCCAGGGGCTTTCCTGTTCTTCTGGGGTTGGTGGTCATGCAAGCATGGCTGGGCAGAGACACAGGCGTTTTGTCCCAGGGGCCGTGTGCTGGCTGGGAGGAGGAGAGTTGAGGTTTGGCAGACGCCCCATGCTGGCTGTGGGAGTGGGATGCTCTGGGCTGTGAGAAAGGTCAAAGCACAAAGACTGGGGGAGGGGCACCTCGTTCCTCTGAAGCTCCCCCTGAGCCCTGGTGGGCCTCCTCCGCTGCTCAGAGAGGGGCTGCAGGGCCGGGTCATGGCCCAGGCTCAGTAAGGTGGGAGTGTGGATGCTCTCAGAAGGAGGTTTGTTTCTGCCACCAGCTGCTCGTCTCTGCCCTGCCCTGCATGGTCCCTTTGGGGCATGTGGGCTCCACTGCTCTCTGGCTGGGGTGAGGACGTGCTGAGAAGCGGTGGCCCTGATGAGGCTTTCTGGACTGCTGGCCGTTGGGCTGCTGAACCGTCTCTACTCCCACGCCCTGGGCTAACACCGAGGTGTGGCAGGGCCTGTGCACCTGTCCTCTGTCCCATAGTCAGGAAGGCTCCCCTTTTATTTTATTGCAAAGGGAAACATAGTGTGAAAGCGTGTGACATAGTGTGAAAGTGTGACACCAGAGTGTCTGGGGCTCTCCCCTACGTAACCCTCAGCAGACAGTGGAAATCCGGCCTCTCTGCCACCAGGCCTTCCTGCCCACCAACTCCTGCTTATCCCTTATAACCACCTTGGTTCTCCCGCATTCTCTGAACCCCTGGGAGCAGGCCCCTCTGGACAGCCAGAGTCCCCCTGCTGCTCTCAGTGGTCTGCGAGTGAGCTTGGCACAAGAACCGAGAGGCCCCACTAACCGCGTGCTGAATGGTTGGAGCACCGGTGCTGCCGAGCCCACGGCCACGGTCAGGAGGGCACTGGCCGTGGTCATGGTCTGGGACTCGCCAGCAGCTGACCAGAAAGGCCTCTTACCGCGTGGCTGGGCCGTGGTAGGAGTTCCAGTTACAGCGGTTGGAAAAAATGGAAGCTGGTAGTGGGAGTTTGTGGGATTTTACTGGACCGAGTTTTGTCCTGGTCTCTCTTCCGAGGCAGGCATGCCCAGCTTGTTTTGAGGCTTGTTTTGAGGTCGGGGACCCAGGCTGTGTGTCCTTCCTTCTGCCATCTGTTAAATGGGGGTGGGTGCAGTGAGGATTAATGAGGCCAAGGCCAGCACGCACTCACCGGGTGTTTTCTTAAGAGGTTAAGCTGTTAGCCTGAGGTCGTGCAGAGTGGGGAGCCGGGCCCACCTTCCTGTGCTCATCACCCCCCTGTACCCTGGCTCTTCAGGCCTGGGCCCCCCTGGCGCTGGCCCATGTCACTCTAGACCAGACTTCAGACTCATGGAAGTGCCCCCTCTAACCCTAGTTCTAAGGGTGATCTTCAGCTTTCTGTCCGGGTGTCAGGCTGAGTACTTGACACAGCCCTTCCCTTTTGCATAAGAGGATACTTCGCCTGAGAGATGGGATGTCTTGTTCAAGGTCTTGACTCTGTCCTCAAAGCTCATGGTTTAGATTAGCCAGCAGCCTCCAAGAGCAAGTTGTGTGTCTGCCCTGTCCCCAGCCCTCTGCAGGAGCTGGGGACATGGAAAGGACTGGACACTGTCTCTGACCTCAGACTGTTCATGGGCCGGGACAGCCAGAGGCAGACACTTGGGCACATGGCGCAGCAGTGAGGGGAGTAGGTCCCTGGCCGTAGTGGTACAGGAGGTGCTGGGGAGAGAGGGGGCGGGGGCAGCTTCATGGAGGTGTCATCTGAGCCAAGTTTTGAAGGATAATAGGAGTTTGCTATCCATCTTGGAGGAAGGTTGGTGTCAGGCTTGGCCCCCCGTTGTCTGAAAGCAGCTCTGAAGGCCCGGTAAGAGACTGTGATTACTCGAGTGTGCCACACACAGAGATAGACTTTACAGACACGAGCCTTAAGGTGGGTGCTAATGTTCTCTCTATTTCCCAGACAATGCCCTTGAGGCTCAGAGAAAGTCCCTTTTCTCAGTGGTCTTCTCACCACCTGGCCTGCTCACTGTGGCTGGCCTGAAGACCTGTCTGGTGCAACCTACATCCCGGCTGGGGAGCTGGGGCCAGGTGTGCATGTGTGTGTGAGGTTCTGGGGGCTTGGGGCCCTCGGGCGCTCTGGTGGCAGGACTGGGACTAGGGACCTTTGGCCGACTGAGTACATCTCCTTAGGGAGAAGAGAGATAGGGAGTGGACAAGTCCACCTTCCCAGTACCCTGCTTCCTTGGAGCTTCGTGCTCACTTAAGTGACCTCTTTTGACTTCTGGAAGTTCTTTCCCACCTGGTGTTCCATTTCTGTCTTTGGAGGTGGTGGGCCAAGGGGCTGGTGTCTGATGGGGGGTGAGTCACCCACTCAAGCTCCGTGCAGAGAGGGCCAGGCGCTTCCACAGCTCCACCCCATTTCCATGGGACCATCGGGGTATGGTTGCCAAGGGGGAGGTGGTGGGAGCCCGTGGCTGGCGGGAAGTGCTGATTTTCTTGCTCATGGTTGTTTTGTTTTGCTTTGTGCCTCTCACCTCAGTGTCAGCCTTTGGCCTACAGCTGCCCTTGCCCAGTAAACTGTGTTGTGACCATTACAGCACAAAGTTGTTGGCGGGCTGCTCTCCCGTGCCTTTTCCTGCTCCTTCTGTTGCCCATATCCTCCCTCACCATCCTCTGTGGCTTCTGGTCACCTCAAGCTATTTGAAATTCCCTGGTAACATACCTTACATCTCTCTGGTCTCCCCGCCTTTGCTGCATGCTCTCTCCCTGCCGTCTGAGCAGCTGCCGCTTCCCCCAGGAAGCCTTCTCTGATTGTCCGGGCTATATGGCTAGCCATCCCAGGCTCCTGCAGTACCACACGCTGCCCTCTCTCTGGCTGGATCCATGTCTGATTAGCATCTGCTCCCACAGCAGAGGTGCCCATGGCTGTGCACAGAGCAGGCGCTTGGTGATACGCTCAATGTACACGCCGAGAGAAGGT
This sequence comes from Meles meles, assembly GCF_922984935.1. NCBI lineage: Eukaryota > Metazoa > Chordata > Mammalia > Carnivora > Mustelidae > Meles > Meles meles. Next base: position 112,035,231 of record NC_060074.1, on the reverse strand, counting down.
CTGAGAGCCGACGGGCCTGGCTGTGGCCCCCAAGCCTGCTGGAGATGGTACAGCGTGGCAGCCTGGGCCATCCTATAGCCAGTCAGGGCTGGGAAGGGTCCAGGTTCTGTCTGGGGCAGAGCATCCCTTGGTCCAGGCTGCCGTTTTTCCCTCTGCCTGCCACCCCACCCACTGCCACCTTTCCTTCTCTCTCTCTTTCTTTCTTTCTTTTTTTTTTTTTTAAGATTTTATTTATTTATTTGAGAAAGAGAGAGAGTGAACAGCGGGGAGGGGTGGAGGGAGAGGGAGAAGCAGACTTCCTACTGAGCAGGGAACCGGGTGCCAGGCTGGATCCCAAGACCCTGGGATGATGACCTGAGTTGAAGGCAGACACTTAACTGACTGAGCTGCCCAGGCTCTCTTCTCCTTGTTTTTGGGCTTTGGCCACTGCCTTTGCTGAGCATCTCAGTGCTGTCCTTCTGCTTCCTGTGGAGATGCTGTGAGTGGGGGTCTCTGTCTCCATTTTGGTCTCTGCTGCCCTCTCTTCCTGCAAACCCACCCCATCTCTGCCTCAGCTTCCCCTTTCTGCAGCCTTTCTGTAAACCTCCTTCTCTTTCCCTGCCCTCTCCTCCCCTGTTGCCCTTACCCCTTCTTCCCTCCACCACTCTATCTCTCTCATGATACTTCCTCTCAGGCTCCTGATCCAGCTCCTTCTTTTTCTAGGTCTTTCCCCATTTTCTGGTCTGGGGTCTCTCTGCCTCTACCCAGCTCTCTCTGCACATCTGTCCTCCCCTCCTGCTCTCCCCACACAGCTGAGAAAGCACAGTTGTGACTCATCAGAAGAGTCTGCCTCTGAGATGTCTAGTTGGGAGTAGAGCGGGTGACCGTGAGCTGTATGTGGTATGCGTGTGTGTGTGAATATAAGTGTGTTAGTGTGAGTGTGAGTGCCACGAGTGGGCCCAGTATGGCCTGCTGGGTTGTAGAGAAGGGAGCAGGGTGGCTAGAGCAGGTCACATCTGAAAATCTAGTCAGATTTTGAGCTGGCTCCCAGTGATACAAACAGTCTGACCCCTGGCCACCCCTCGCTGCCCTCCGTGTCTTGGGGTGGCTACCTCCCAGTTCAGGGCTGCTCTGCTCCTCCCTCTGGTATTCAAGAGTCTTGGGACCAGGAAATGGAGTCATGTGGGGAGGTGTGGCTGCTCTTACCTGGCCCTTCTTGTGCTCAGCTCACTTTTTAGCCACCAGGATTGGATGGAACCCCCAGGGGTGCAGTGTGAGATAGCAAGGAGGGGTGCCTGACCCCTCAAACTCTCTTTAAGCATGTCCCCCTCCTCCTGGTTTCAGTCATTCCAGCAAGCCTGACCTAAGCTCCTCCTCTTGGCCGATAGAGGATGAGGAGGACTCAAGACTTGATGGACTGAGTTGCTTTTGGGGCTCACAGCAGCCACGAGACCTTCTGATGGTCCCAGTGCCCTGGGCTGTGTGATGCTGGCTGTGGGCCTCCAGGACATTGGCTGGGGTGGGAAGCCCTCTGTGGTGTTGGTGATTGGGCGCTTTTGGTTTGGCCACCCTCTTTCTTATGGTAACTCTTTCTCCCGCTGCCTTGGCAGGTCCTCCAGAAACTGGGAAAGGCGGATGAGACAAAGGATGAGCAGTTTGAACAGTGTGTCCAGAATTTCAACAAGCAGCTGGTGAGTGTGGCTGACCTTTGGCCTTAGGGAGCTTGTGCAAAGTAGAAGTGAGGCTGCCAGGTAAAAAATGTCAAGAGCTGAGTTTGTGGAATGAGAGAGCTGGGAGAAGGGGCCAGTGTGGGCTGGCAAGGTCATGGAAGACTTCCTGGAAGAGGGAATACTGGCTTAGGGTGTGGACCAAGGGAAATAGGAGGGAGGGCTGGGGGGTGTATTGTAGGTCTTTGATAAGGCCCACGGGGTGGATTGTTGGGGGCTGGGAGGGTTTGGGTTGGAGCGGGCAGTAGATTTTGGCCAAATTCTGGAAAACCTCGAATGCCAAGGCAAGTGGGAGCTAAAGAAGCTTCTTGTGAGGAGAGTCGCATTTGCAGAATTTACTGTGGGAGCAGAGCAGACAGGATCTGATTGGAGCACTTGCTGAGTGTGGCCTCTGGATGCCTCCCAGCAGCCCTCTAAGGTATCTGGTATCATCATTCCCCTTTTATAGATGAAGCAGTTGAGGCTCAGAGAAGTTGGTAATTTGCCCAGGGCCATCCTGCTTTGGGAGTGGATTTAGAGCCATATTTGTTTGGTTCCAGAGACTGCAATGGCCCCTTACCAGCTCCTTTAGATAGTTAAGAGACCAGTGACAGGAGGGGCTGAATCAGGTGGGCAGCCTGGGGGCGGTGGTTAGATACCAGGGAGGATTTCCTGACTGAGGGACCCTGAATACCTTAACGGGGATGTCCCTGAAAACTTTTCCCTCACATACATCTGCTAAGTCTAAAATTAGCCACTCCCCCTCCCCCCCCCATGACCCTGAGATCAAGACCTGAGCTGAGATCAAGAGTCAGATGCTTAACTAGCTGGGCCACTCAGGTGCCCCTAGAATTAGCCACTTCTGTGGCTGTATCTGAAGAGGGGAATGAGATGACCCTGGTGATTCTGCCCTCTCTGGGAAGGGCCTGGTGGCAGGAAGTGAGGGAGAGCTGGGCCATGGCCCTGTGACTTCTGCAGGCCAGCCCTCAGTGAGTAACAGATGGGGATGGAGGCAAGCAGGGGCCACAAGGAATGGGCATGGGGGGTGGGGTCATTGTCTAAGCCGTGCTAGGAAAGGGGCCAAATAGGCCCAGATTTTGGGCTGGGAAGGACCAGGTTCTCCCTGCTCCTCGTTCATGCCTGAGGCCTCTGAAAGCAGTGAAGGTGCCCACCCATGCCTCTGCAGCTGGAACGGAACCTGGGATAGGGGGCCTTCTTTGGAGAACTTTGACAGTCCACTCACTGGCCAGGAGCTGGTTGCTGGGGAGCATGCTGGGAGAGAGTGGGGGGCATGCTAGGAAAGGGCCAGAGGGCATGCTGGCAGAGGACTAGGAGGGGTATGCTAGGAGACGGGGGCGGGGGGTATGCTAGGAGAGGTCCCAGGGTGCATGCTGGGAGAGAGGAGGGGGCAAGCTGGGTGAGAGTGAGGGGCATGCTGGGAGATAGTAAGAGGTAAGCTGGTAGAGTGCCGGGTTTGGGCAGATGCCCGATGGAAGAGAGGGGTTTAGAGAGCAGCTGGGACAGTCTCCAGGGCCAAGCCCACCCTCACCTGCCAGTGAAGCTCACCGAGAGGCTCTTTAGGGCAGGGATGGGAGCCCTCAAGGCTGCTTGTCCCCCAGGCCACAAATGGGAGGGGTTTCAAGGCCCAGGTATGTGCCATGTCAGAACCATCTATGGCCCCTGTGCCCTTGGGTGTCCTGCTCCTTGGGCTTCAGTTTTGTTACCTGCAAAATGGAGGCTTGGACAAGCAAAGCCTGATGTCTTTGCTTCTGGTTCTTTCTGCTGCAAGCCCCTGGGGTAGGTCCCCTGCTCAGTTGGCTTCCTCAGGCTGTGTGGGATGCTCTGAAAGTCCTTTAGGGAATCACTGTTCTGATCCCTGTTGTGGACGAGGTACTGCTTGTGTGTCACAGACCCGAACCTTGTGTTCTTGAGGTGCTGATACTCTTCCTAGAGTAGGCGCTTGAAGCCCAGCGGGGTCCAGCGACTCTTCCAAGGACACACAACGCATGGTGTCCAGATCTGTCCACTCTCAGTTTCCCTCTCTGGAGCTGAGCCCCGGTCCTGAGGGCGACTGGCTGGGCTGGGGAGAGAGATTGGGGCGACTCCTGATCTGGGTAGGGGGTGATGGGGCTGCCTCATCAGCTGGACTGTTTGGCGGAAGGCGAGCAACGTATGCGTCTGGGAGCTGAGGTTCCACGTGGCCTGGCCCCAATACAGGGACCAGAGCGTTACTCCCTGCTTTCGTCCCTCAGAGTCACCCCCGCTGGGCCCCGGTTCTGGACAAGGAGTCACTCTGATCCTGGGCAGAGCCACCAGGCAGTGAGGCCAGCACTAAAGACAGACAGTGCTGGTGGCCCCCCGGAGGTGGCACGGAGTGGTCACTTGAGCTGGGGCTCTGTCTGCCTTCAGGTCGGGTGGGGTGGCTGGCTTTTCAGGGGCCAAGTAAGAAGGGGTAGATTGGAGGTCTCATTTGAGACTTGGGGTAACATTCTCTTGGGGGTTAAGGCAGCCGTGTGATTCTGGATTTGATGGGTGTGTGGGCGTGGCTGGGGCCCCGGGCTTGGGCGACCCTGGGGAAGATGAAGTGGATGCTGAGCAGGGGAAGTCTGCAAGCCGAGTGTTCTGCTCGTTTATTTGTGAAGACTACATACAGCGTGCTAGCTGGGGCCTGGGATGGCAGGGAATATGGCCTTCAAGGAAGCAAATCTGCTTCCCCTTCCTATAGGTGCCCTAGGTGAGGCTGTAGGTCGCTGGCTAGCACGAGGGGCAGGTTTCATAGCCCTTCCTGGGTGCACTCAGCATCAGTCTTGGCACTTCTGCCCTCTGTCCCTGCACAGAGAAACAGAGCTTGGCCCACTCAGAGGACCCAGGATGGCTCCCGGGAAGGCCTGAGTAGGACCTGAGCTGAGGGGCTGTGGAAGGGAGGGGAGTGGACCAGGCTCTTCCTCCTGGGACCACCTGTAGCTTGCACCCAGGGGCTCATTATTGCTTTGACTTGTCTGTTGCCGAGGTGGCGCTAGGTCGGACTCCTTCTTGTTCTCAGGGCCCGCTCTGGTTGAAGAGGGGGTCCCTGGCTATTGTGTGAAGACCCTCTGGGACTGACTGCGAGGGCATGAGTCAGCTGGAGCCAGAGGGAGTCCTGCAGGAGGGATGTCCTTTCCCCCTAGACTCACTGGGAAGATGAGGGCTTGGGTCTTCAGACCACTGGTGGGGGCTGGTGTCAGGGGAGGCAGGGGAGCACCCTTTGAAGGGAGGTATAGCAGGGTTGTGGGGTGTGGGCCAAGTCACCCCCGTGGAGCTATACTAGGTGTTGGTACTGGGTTGTGGTGTCCTTCCAGACTCCGAGTCCAGAGGCAGGAGAGCAGGCTGAAGGGATCATGCTCCAGAACTTTATTGCTTCCTCAGCTGCTCTGCAAGGAGTGTGCTAAAGCCCCAGGGACCTCCAGAGAGCAGTTTCTCAGGTGCCCTATGGTGGGGGGCCAAGGGAGCCAGTTTGGGAGCAAACACACAGGGTCTGCATTGGCCTACTGGGCGCTGCCCTGCGAGAGGCAGCTGCCTGGGGGAGGGCTGGGCTTCATCCTGGGCACTGGCTGTGGAGTGCGGCTGAGGGCCCAGCTGCAGCTGGCACGTGCGAGGCAGGGCTCTGGGGGTGGCCCCTTGCACATCTGTGCCCAGTGTGCCCTGATCACAGCATGGCCTTGTTTGGGAAGCACAAGGGGCCCTGGTACGGCCTGAGGCCCTGGGCAAGCACAGCAGCCCGCCCCTGGGGAGACCCCTTCATCGGGGTGCAGAGGAGACAGGCTCTCGTAGGATGGTGAGGAGGGGAGGGAGATGATGGTAGCTTGGCAGGAAGAGAAACCGAGTCTGGAAGATTCTGTGGCATCAGATGAATCCAATAGCCTCGAGTCAGAAGCACATTTGAATCCTCGTTTCCGTCCCTGAAGCATCAAAAGTGGGACGGGCCCTTCCCCATTCCTGGTCCCACAGGGCCCACATCTGATCCCGGGTGGAATTCCAGAGAGGTTTCAATGCTGTGGACTGGCCCTTGTTTCTTCCTTTATCTTTAATCGGCAGGCCACAAGCTTTGAAGTTCCTCAGAATTCCGTGTGGCTAGGGTTCTAGAGGCTAGTCTGTGGTCTGTGGGGATTGAAGGAATTTTGGAGGTTTTTTTTTCTCCTTTCCACCACCCCTTGTTTCCCCTGCAACCCCCCCCCCCCATTGTACCTCTTATGTGCCACCCTGGAGCCCTCCCTGCACAAAACCTCTACTGTCTTCTGGAAGCCTTCATCATAATAAGCAGGCCGCTGCCTGTGGGGCCTGAGTGCCCAGGCTGTGGGGTTACTCACTGGTTCTACCAGTCTGTGTAGCCCCGGGCAGGTCACTGAACCTCTCAGCTCCCTCAATGGTCAGGCAGGGACAATGATGCTACGGAGACGAGTACAGGGCAAGAGCCAGCCCCACTGGGCCACTGCTGTGTGACACTCTGAGGACACCAGGAGAGGAAGAGCAGGACCTGTCTATGAGGAGGGAAAGCTTGTTTCCAGGGAGTGGGGAGGCAGGGGCAGCAGAGGTTTGAGGGTGCCTCGGGCATGCCCAGAAGGTTGGTTATGCCCCTGCTTGCCGTGGAGACCACCTTTCACCTCCTGTAGAGGCGCCACAGGCCAGGAGGGGGACTGTGGCATCTTTCTGGGTCTGTGTCTGCCTAGTGTTCTACCAGGGCAGGGGGGTTGCCGAGATGTGAGAGCCTCAGGCAGGGACACTCCAGGAGGGTGCTCTTCCCCTGCAGAAGCCAGCCTCTGGCACTGCTGTCCTTGGCCCCCCAGAAGCCCTCTCTCCTCCTGTCCTCCCACTGCCCCATATCACCGTCCTCAGCATAAGGCCCATCTCCTGCAGTGGGCCTTCAAGGCTAGGGGCCAGGCCTGGCTCACTTGTGCTGTTCTTTGTGAGCATGCATCAGCCTGTGGTCTGCCAGGCAGGGGTCATTCATCCCAGCTAACAGAGGAGGAGACTGAGTCTCAAAGAAGTTTGGTCACTTGCTCAGGGCTACATGTCCAGTGATGGCCAGGGTTGGGTGGGTCTTCATAACCTCAAAGCCAGTGTGCTCTCTCCCGCTTTGTGTGTGACTTCTGGAAGCGCCAGCATCTCACTCTTGGTGCTCCCATACCTCACCTGTGGGCTCAGCCTGTTCACCCCCTCTCTCACCCGGGGCTCAGTTTTGCTGTTCCTACCTTGTGTGGTACTGATAACCCAGAGGAACTGGAGGTTTTGCCTATGGGTGTGACGTCTCTGCTTGTCCTGCTGTCTCAGCAAGTCCCTGGTGCTGCCTCCCCAGCTCAGGGCCTTCCTCGTCTGGCCCAGTCTCCTGGCCCATCTTTTCCTCTTATATCCCATATCCTCCCTTGGCTGGGCCAGTGTCCTGAGAGTCATGGGCATGACCCCCACCCCCCACTTCTGTGCAGCCTGGCTAAGCCATTCCCTTCCACCTTTTAGAGTCTACCTCCAGGGCCATCCTCCGTCCCTGGCATGAGGCAGTGGGAGCCTGCTGGCCTAAGCTTTTGGGGCAAGGTGTTGGGTGTTCCACTCCCCTGTTCTGTGCTCATTGGTCCCCTGCTCCGTGGTTGTCTGAGGGCATGCCTGGGACATGCGCCAGTCCCACTATACATGGGTGCTGTGTCATTTGTATCATTCAGTCTGTGCCTTATCTGGGGTGGCGGGGTCTCCACTTTCCTGCCTTCCTTACAGGACAGAGAAGATTGCCGGGAAGAGATAGGTGCTGCCACGCCAGGAGGAATATCCCATGGCGCTCAGGGCTCCAAGGCAGGGGTGGCGATGAGGAGCATGGGATGCTCCATACACATTTGCATCCAGAGAGGAAGGAGCTGCCATGCTCCAAGGGGTGCTCTGGACCAGGTCGTGCCCAGGAACCATTGCACAGGTCTTGTCTTCCCCAGTCCGGCCAGTGCCCCGATGAGTGCAGCCGATCTGGGGCGGCCATCAGGTGCAGCCTGCGTTTCTCCACATGGGAGTGTAGGAAGAACAGAGTCAGGCACAGCGTGTGCCCCAGGCCCTCACCCTGGCCTTATCTTTCTCTTTGCAGACCGAGGGCACTCGACTGCAGAAGGATCTCCGGACCTACCTGGCCTCAGTCAAGGGTAAGGGGCAGGAGAGGACCTGGTCTGAGTAGGTGGGCTTCATGGGACACTGAGGGGCCTTTGCCACATGAAGCTGATGGGGGCAGAGCTGGGATGGGGACCAGGGTTTGTGGTGGAGGGGTAAGCGCTGGCAGTGGGGACCCACATACCTCCTGGGCCTTTCGAGTTGGGGGCAAGGGCGACCCTCCCTGTCCCGTCCCTGCCCCCATCTTCGTCCCCCCATGGCCCTGGCTGCAGCATGGCCCTTCTGCCCCACAGCCATGCACGAGGCCTCCAAGAAACTGAATGAATGTCTGCAGGAGGTGTACGAGCCCGACTGGCCTGGCAGGGATGAAGCCAACAAGATCGCTGAGGTGAGCGTGAGGCAGGTGACCTCCGTCCTTCCCAGAGGGCCCTCTGCTTTCAGCCCCAGACCCATCCCGCCCTGCCTTGTGCTCTGGGTCAAGCCCTTCTGGTCTTTGGGCATTCACATGCTGTGTGCCCTTGGGCAAATCCCCTCCCCTCCCCGACCCTCCCAGCCCCGGGTTTATCTGTTCCTTACAGTGGCCCTGGAAGAGGCTATTGGGCAGGAGTTACTACCTCTGTTTTACTTGAGGTTCTGAGAAGCTTCTGGGTTGTGAACCCCAGGTTTCTGGGAGGAGAGAGCGGGGGACTGAGCATAGCCCAGCTCCCCTGGCCATATTCTTATGAGCCCTCACCTCCTTCAGAACAATGACCTCCTCTGGCTGGATTACCACCAGAAGCTGGTGGACCAGGCGCTGCTGACCATGGACACCTACCTGGGCCAGTTCCCTGACATCAAGGTGAGAGGCACCCTTTGTAGGTCTGTCCTGCTCTGGCCCGGTAGCCTGTGCAGGGGAGGCAGGCGCTGAGGTGACCCTGCCTGAAGGCGGGCACCTCTCTCACCAGGCAATTCATCCCTCCCTCTGAGGCCAGCCACCGGCCCCCAGACCTGGGCCTTTCTGAGCTGAGGCCTTTGGGTCTCCAGACTACGGGAAGAGACCCCATGATGCACGTGTGTCTGTTTGACCGTGTCACTGTGGAGCAACTATAGGGTTGTAGGAAGTATGTAAGGGGAGGTGAGACCTGAGCACGAGTGCCTGATAGGTGCCCTCCCCTGTGGCCGATGGGCCCTGGGCGCTGCAGACGTGGAAGCAGAGGCGTTGAGGCCATTTGGTGGTGGTTGTGCTAGACCTAATCCCCTGGGGGTTGGGCTCCATGTGGGCGCCCATGGCACCCAATGCAGATGCTTTGGGCTCCTCGAGATCCTTATGGGGAGGGCAGGAGGGAGGCAGCGGTGCCAGCCTGGGAGTACAGAAGCCTGGGGTCCCGCAGGGAGGACGCTTGTGGACACGTTGCTGGCAAAAGTGTCTGGATATTGAAGGCAGTGGTTTGACCTCTGGATAAGGGCGGTCCCCAAGGCCATAGGCTGCCTTGTGAAGGGGTGAGCTCTTTGTCTCCAGAAATGTTGGAGCAAGCGAGTCAAGCATGCATTAGATGCACTTTTGAGCCTGGGGTCGATTGCCCTGCGCCTTTCGGCTTCATCCAGTTCCCAGTGCCCACAGCCCAGTTTCTCTGAGCCCAGCCTGGGTCGGCATCCCAGCGTGGGTGCCAGGCCCTGTTCAGCAACCCTCCCCCCACCCAACCTCCGTCTGTCCTCCAGTCACGCATTGCCAAGCGAGGGCGGAAGCTGGTGGACTATGACAGTGCCCGGCACCATTACGAGTCCCTCCAAACCGCCAAAAAGAAGGATGAAGCCAAAATTGCCAAGGTAAGGGCTGGAGGGCGGGGCTGGGGGAGAAACTAGAGGTGGGTACCCAGGTACCCTGGAGGGGCCTTCTTCCTGGGCCGTATTCACCGCACCCCTTTGCACTGTTGGGTCTCACTGCTCCCCTGGGGCAGGAATCATCAACCCCACTCACAGATGGGTTTACAGCTGGTGACTAGTCCCAGGTAGAGAGCGGGGTAGGGGATGCTGCTGGGCCTACGGCAGGTGAGGGAAAAGCACTTGTGGGCACCTGGGAGAGGGCCCACCCTGCCCATCCGATGGTGCTTGCCCTGGGTCCTGGGCCCTCTGCCCTTACCACTTTCTGAGGCCACTTTCCAGGATGAGAACAGGCCTGGCTTGGGTTTCACTGGAGCGGCCCCTCCCGACCTCGCGTGCTCCGAGTGGAATTCTGTCATGGGAGCCGACGTGACCCTGTCTCCGCTGGAACAAGCCGGAGGGCACAGGGCTTAAGCTGGTCACACTGTCCACAAGTGAGGGGCGGAGGGTGGATCCCCCTCCCCAGTCCACCCTGGGGCAGGACCAAGCTTGCTGAGCTCCCACTAACGATTCTCACATTTTGCTTTGCAGTTGGAGTTCACCCCTTTCTCTGCCCCTTCCCCAGGGCTCCCCTTAATTCTTTTAGCCTCAAGGGATCTTACCTGCTGGGGGGCTGGACCCCTGGAGGGGTGGCCGGCTTGTCTGTCACTGCATTTGGGACGTTTGGACTTGGTGTTTAATATCTGTGTCTCTGTTTCTCTCTCCCCATCTCCCTCCTGTTTCTCCACTCTCCTTTGCCTTGACCTCCCCTCCCCACCCCCAGCCTGTCTCGCTGCTTGAGAAAGCTGCCCCCCAGTGGTGCCAAGGCAAACTGCAGGCTCATCTCGTAGCTCAAACTAACCTGCTCCGAAATCAGGTGACACCGGCTTCTAACCTTGCACGTGCTGGCGCCTTCTGGTCTGTTGTCCTGTCCTTGGCGCTGGGCGCCGGTCTTGCGCTGCCCAGGCGGGGGGAGGGCTCGGTCACTCTCCTGGGTTGGGGGGCAGGGCCGTTTTCAAATGCCTCTGCTGAGAGAGCACCTGATTTAGATGAGACCTGAGGTCAAATGTGGCGGGGGAGGTGATGAGAGAGGCTTGGGGCGCTGGTTAACCTGGGTTGGGCCCCAGTCAAGTGCTTCGTGCCCAGGTCTCTGGTAGTCGTGGGACTCTGTGAAATCCTAGCCTCTGGGAACACAGGAAAGCCTCTGAGCCATTTGTCCTCTCTGAGGGCTCCTGTCCTGACATGTATGGTCCTTCGAGCCTCATAAAAGCTGGGAGGCTATCCAGAATTTACCAAAGAGACAAATCTGTCCAGAGAGGCAAAATCCCCAGCTCAAAGGGACCCTTGGGACCTGGGGACCCTCATGATGCTCCTGGATGGGGAGCCCTGGCAGAGCTCTTCAAGTGTGGTTGGGATGCTGAGACCTGGGACCTGAATGGTCTGCCCGTTAGGAGTTCCATAAAGGGCAAACTATGTACCACAGTGGTTCTGGTGGGCTTCTCGGAGGAGGGTCTTTGTACAAAACTCCTGACTGGTCCTAATACTCTGACAGTACTTTATTCTTCTCAGCTCTCTGCCCTTGGGACGGGCTGGGGTCTGGGTGAGCTCAGTGTGTTGGAGGACCACTATATACACCCTGGGAGAGGTTGCCTCATGGTTTCCTCTCCAGTGAAACTGACAGGACTCCAGCACCCCTTCATGGTCCTGAGGTGGGGATGGGCCAACAGAGCCCTGACCCACAAGGCTGGGTTTCTCTTTGGGCAGCTGCCCCATGTTTTCTGGACCATCTCCTGATTTCATCATCTTCAACCCACATGTGTTGAATGCCCGTGATGTGGAGAGCTCTGGGCTCAGCATGGGATCACAGACCAATTTCTTACCTGACTTGCTGCCTGATTTCTTTTAGGCCAAAGTTATGGGCTGACTTTGGAGTTGGTGACAGTCCCACCCTGAGGCTGGGGTAACCTAGATCTCCAAAGTCTGGGGGAGATGGTCCGTGGGAAGTGGAGAAGAGTTGGGGCTGGAGCACCAGCCTGACCTGTAGAGTCCAGGACTTCTGGCTGGAGGGAGAAGGGGCCACTGACCCAGCGCCAGGGTGTCTGCATAATTTTCCCTAAAATGGGTTTGGTGGGAGACCAGCTGAAAATTTTTGTTGTCCCTCAGAGACAGGGACAGTAGGGGCTTGGGGGTAGTGCCTATGGTTTGATTTTGGGCTCCTGAGATGCGTGTGGATGGGGGATCCTGCTGGGAGGGCCCCACACCCCTACCTCAGGGGAGCCACTAGGGAGCTAACGCATGTGATCTCATTTTTGGATGTGGGACTGCAGATGTTTGGCCTTTCGGCCAAATTGGCTTTCCCATTTGGACCCAATTTTTATTTGAGCATATCCTCTTTCTGCCCCAACCCTGCCTCACGCCTGGCTGGAAGCAGGAGAGCCTTCCGCGTTCCCATGGACAGCTGGCTGGCTGTGAGCTGGGGCACTGGGGTCCTGAGACGGTCCTGCTGGTTAACTTGACTTTGGGGAGGGAGTGTGACCTGATGAAGCTGTGCTCTCTCAAGCTGACCAGCACCACATACCCCGTGGGCTCGTTCTGAGCTGCTCTCCACACTGGCCACAGTCCCCTCAAACCTGCCTGCAGGACCCCGGTGCCCCGCAGCCTGGTCAGTGGCCTGTTGTGGCTGCTCCGCATGTCCGTCTGCATTTAGTTGAGCCATTGCGGCTGCAAAGCCTCCCCAACAACGGACAGCTCTCCCCCCACTTCCTGCCACCCCAGGTGCTTCTCAAACAGCCCGAATATGAGGAATGGGCCCCAAAGGGAATAACAGACACAGGCCCTGAGTCCCAGGAACACTAAAACAGAGGCAGCCCGGTCTTTGCAGCATCGCTGGGCGTGTGAACAGGGCTTGGGCTACCCACGTGGGCTGCTGTGCCACAGTCGTCACCATTGTCGTGGATGTTCCTCTGAGGCCTATGACCAGCATTGGGGGAGGCGGCTGAATCCCCAAGTTGAGGTGGTCTCTGGGGGTGCGGGAGCCAGACCAAGGCAGGTTCCTGGGGAACATGGGCCTTGAGCCAGACCGTTGGCAGCTGGGTCGGAGGGGTGTGTGACAGTGCCCGCACTGGGTGCCCTGTGCGAGTCCCTCATTCTCGGGGTGTAGACCCGTGTTAGTGGCCTCCTCTCAGGTACCAGCATGCCCCGTGGGGTAGGGCGGGGAAGGCCCTTTGGCTCCGATCCTCTGTGGGGGCTGCACCAGGCATGCATGTTCAAACAGACATTTCTTTTCTTCCTTCCCCCTCCTCTACCTTTAATTTTTAAATTAGATTTTAAATTAGATTTTAAAAAGTTAGGCGTGGAGCTTATGTTCCTTCTAGCAAGTTCTGATAATGAAGGTAATTGTAGGCAGGAGGAAGGTGGCGTCTCTCTCCTCCAGCCCCACCCACCCACGTCACTGAGGCTGGGCTGACTGGGGCTGGTGCCTGAAGCTGGATGGGACAGCTGGGTGGGCCGGGGAAATCTTGTGCTTTGTGGCAGTTTGGCGTTCTGGCCAGTTGGCTTGCCTTTGCCAGAGGGCCTGAGAATGGAAGGCTGCTGGCGGGAAGTGTTCTCCGGGGAGGGGCCTGCCACGTTCCTGGGTTGTGACTCAGACCCTGAATCCAAGTCACCCCCTTGAGTCACTGTTTCCAGCAGCCCCTTCCAAATGAGCTAGCAGAGCTCCTTCTCTGCCCAGGGTCTGTGACTCACCCCTACCCTTCCCTCAGCTTCAGCCCGCTGCCTTAGTCCCTACAGTCTTTGGCTGTGGGATGGGGCCTTAGCGCCACCTGATGGTGAGCGTGAGCAGGCCTGGAGGGCGCTGGGCCTGCCCTGGGAAGGGTGAAGGCTTTGGGGGTGAGCGCAGGCATCCTGCCCAGCAGCCTAGCTCCCTCCTCCCTGGCCCTGCCCTCTTCCCTGCCTTTCCTGGATGTGCCTGAGCTGCTGCCTCTGGCCTCCCGCTGGTGGGGACAGGTCACAGAGGAGAGAGGAGTAGGGATAGGAAATACTGCTGCCACATCCTACAGGGAGGTAGCGGAGGCAGAGTAGGACCTGCTTTGAGAAAGGGACAGTCAGGCAGGGACAGCAAGGACAAGGCCAAGGGAGCTGGGCAGCAGGTTGATGCTTAGCCTGAGAGGGGGTTACAGGTAAGTGGGCAGAATCCCTGCTGGGCTTGATCTGGGGTCTGCCTCTGCCTCCTTCCTGGGCCCCAGCCCCTGAGCCCCTTGTCTTGAGCTTTCTCGGAGTGCCCTGTTCACTTCTCACCTCTCTCCTGGCCCATGCGGGGCTAACGGGCTTCTCTCCTTTCCCCTTCCTGGAGCAGACCTGGAGGCAGGTGCCCCGAGAGGGGCCGCATGGGGAAGTCCCCTTGAGTGTCCTCATCTGGTTCAACCCATCTTGCCCAGAGCCCTGGTCCTAATGTGTTGGGTGGGAGGTTAGGGGAAGCAGGTCTTGGGGGTGGGCTTGGCCTGGCCTGGGCTGGCTGGGACTGAGGCCCAGCAGGGGGGAATGACCAGTCCCGCCCCTCAGGCAGAGGAGGAGCTCATCAAAGCCCAGAAAGTGTTTGAGGAGATGAACGTGGACCTGCAGGAAGAGCTGCCGTCCCTGTGGAACAGGTAAGTCCCAGGAGGTCCTGGGGCTGAGCCTTGGCCTCCCTCCTGAGGCTTCAGGCGGTGGCTTCCTGTGTTTGTCCACTGGGCCCCATGCCTTCCCATGGTTTGGGTCTCTGGGGCGGGTGGAAGTGGGGCTCTTCTGGGCTGTCTGCACTGATCTGTGTGTTCACTTCGCCCTTTTGCTTCCCTTCCTCCCTCCTGCAGCCGTGTGGGTTTCTACGTGAACACGTTTCAGAGCATTGCGGGCCTGGAGGAGAACTTCCACAAGGAGATGAGTAAGGTAGGTCCTGGTGACCCCTGCGCACTTCAGGCCTTGGGCTGTGCTCTGGTGCCAAGGGCCAGGGGCAGAGACATACAAGGGGCCGGTCAAGTGCCCGCTTTCTGGCTGGGGCTTGGTACACAGTGCCATCTCTGGGCCCTGGCGAGGAGCCACCCAGCCCTGCCCTCCAGGAGCTCTCCATTCTTAGAGGATCCAGGCCCAGCAGAAGTGCTGGAGAGGCTTATGAGCAGGACCCCTAGGCCCAGCCCCTGTCTCCTTCCAGTCCCCAGTCCAGTCCTCCTGCCTGGACAGAGCCAGCCACTCTCCAGCTGTCAGTGGTGACCCAGCGAGCTCAGAGACAGAATGGTGGCACCCTCTCCTAGTTCATAGGCAAATAATGAAGTACTGGAATTTTCTCTCATCTTTCTTAAGACATTGAAACATGTCCGTTTTATCTGCCAGAATCTGGTGTAAGAAGGGGTCTGATTAGCTTAAATTCTTATGTTGTGTTATGTTCATTTTGACTTAACTGGCAATTAAACTGGCAAAGCAGAGGTGGAGAAACCCAGTGCTGGCAGCCTTTCCCTCTGTGCTGTCGGCCGTTCTGCCTCTGTCTCTTGGCCCCAGAGGAACAAAGTGATGGTAGCTGATTCCAAGCCCAGGGTGGAGGAGAAAAAGCAGCTTGGGGCCTCTCCTGAGTCACCACCCTGACCATGGATTCCTGCCTTTTAGGTCTTCCCTTTCTTTTCCTTCCTCCCTTTAAAGATTTGAGACAACTTATGAAAAGTTAAAACAAACAAACAAACAAACAAACAGAAAAAGGCATTTGGGGAAAGGAAACATTTACATAAAGTAGGAAGAAAATTTAGTTCTGAGTTTCCTGGTGGCCAAAGCAAAAGAAGGAAATTTTCTCAGTCGTGAGAATGTTCTTTATACACAGGATACACCTCTTGTCTTGCCTGTGCTTTTGGTGAAATCTCTGGCAGTCGGAATGTGGCCTGGAAACATCTTGGCAAAATGACCTTAACAGTTAGAATCCGAAGTTAGTTTGCAGAAACAATGAAAAACTTTTAAAAACAGTACATGCTGTGGGAGGCATTTTAGGAAATGTCTACGAGTCCAGAGAAAAGACAGTCCTCCAAAACAGTAACGATTTAGCAGTGGAACCCATCTCCTCCATTTTTCCCCTTTGGTTTTCTGGGTCTGGTGTGCGGTTCCCAGTTCCGACTGATACAGTAAGGAAAGCTTATTCCTGGTTAGGGCCGGGGTGCCAGGAAGGGGCTAGCGTGTGGGAGAAGCAGGGATGTGACTGGGGACAGCGGGGCTGTTTGGTGGCCCCAGAGGCGCCGCTCACATGCCTGCTGTTCCTCCTGCAGCTCAACGAGAGCCTCAACGAGGTGCTGGTCAGCCTGGAGAAGCAGCACGGGAGCAACACCTTCCCAGTCAAGGCCCAGCCCAGGTGTGTGACGCGCACTGCAGTCTGGCTGCATATGGCGGGGGTGGGGGGGGTGTGGGGGGGTGTGGGGGGTGGGTGGGGGTGGGGGGGTGTGTGGGGGTGTGTGGGGTGGTGGGGGGGTGTGGTCCTGGGTGGCTCCTTCCTGCCAGACCAGGGCGAGGCTTGCATGCCCCGTCCCTCCGGTGTGTCCCACTGGGAAAGAGCACTGTGGGCAGTCTGTGTATGCCCTGAGCCTGGGCCTGCCTCTCCCATCGGTGGAGTGGGAGTAGCCAGGGACACTGTGCGCCTCTGGAGGGGCGGCCCAGGAACGAGGTGATTCAGTGCTGGTGCAGAGCCCCGGGGAGGCAGTGCCACACCTTCCCTCTCTCCGGCTCCTGGGAGAGGGCGAGTCCCTGGAGAGGGGCATTCTGCATACCCACAAAAGCATCCCGGTTGCTGTCTTCAGGCTGGCCCCACCTCTCAGGGCCCCTCCAGTGGCCAGGAGATTCCTGCTTCCTGAGGGGAAGCCACGAGGGAGGAGGGAGCGGGGAAGTGCCTTGCCCTCTGGCCCTGGCTCAGGGGAAACAATAGCGAGTCTGGGGTTTTCCTTCCTTTCTGGCTTGCACCTGTGGCGGCACAGTGTGGTGAGCGTGGACGAACCTCGCTGTCCTGTCCATAAAACTGGTGCATTTGTCTGTGCCTGGGGTCGCTGGGGCATCCCCCAGGACTGAGAAGGGAGTGGGTGTTGCTGCTCTCTTGCTCTCTTCTCCCTGAAAATAAGACCGGACACGTGTGACTGAGGGGGCCGTGAGGCCGAGGAGTGCCTCCGGGCCAGGCCCGGGTGGGGATAAAGGCCAGAAGGCCATTTCCCAGGTCCCTGCGCTGCTCCTGCCTGGCCTCTGGGTAATGGTGGGAGGGTCAGGATGGGTGAGGAGGGTGGCAAGCAGCAGCTGGCCTGGGCGGCCACATCTGTGCTTCCTGTGGGAGAAGCCTGGTCTGAGCTGATGGGAGTGTGGGGCACTTCGCGAAACTCCTTGACCACGGCGGCCCATTTTGTGCCTGGTTGCCTCCTCTCACCCGCCCCACCCTGCCCGCTCCCTCCTGGCACTGTGGGCCCCCAGAGCCCCTGTGTGCTGAGCCATAGGCTGGGTGGGTGGCTGGCAGTCTCCTCCAGCTCTATTTTGGGGCTGCTGCCAGCAGTCTTCTCCAGCTCTGTTTTGGGGCTGCTCCTTTTGCTCATTTTTTCAGCTCCATCCCAGGGCACCTGGCAGCAGGCCGAGGCCAGTGGGGTCCCCAGGACCGGGCGATGGGGTTCTGAGGGCAAGGTCAGGCCCTCTTCATGGTCTTTGAATATTAGGGGAAGCTTGGCTCTGTGGCACTCCTCTGAGCACAGGGGTTGCTGATGAGGGAAGGGAACAGGCCAGCCAGCCTCGAATCAGGCATGATTCATGCCCGAAATGAAGGCCTCTGCGTCCCGTCCGTTCCCACAGAAAGAAAACTAAACTGCTCTCCCGGCTGCTCAGAAAGAAGAACAGGTACCAGCACCGAGTGCTGTCTTGTGGGGGTGTCCGAGGCCAGCACCCCGGCCGTCCGGCCCCGTGCATGCGCCTAGGCCCTTCTCGAAGGGTACCACTAACCCCTAACCTGTCCTCCCGTGTGCCGTGCTATGGGCGGGACTGCTGGTGGGAGGGGGCCGGCAGGGCGGCAGGCTGCGCTGTGTCCTGTGTGTGTTGTGGGGGTAGAGGGCTTGGGGTCTGTTGGGTGGGAGCAAGGAGGGCATGTGGCTGGAGCTCAGTTGAGTCTATTCCTCTCTGTACCACAGTGTGTTCACCAGACTGTGGCCCAGACCAGGAGGTTAATGGGGGAATGTAGCCAGAAAGGAGGCCTGGTGAGCCTCCAGGGAAGGGCTCTGGTAGCAGGTGGGGTTTTTAAAAAGTGTGTGTGTGTGTGTGTGTGTGTGTGTACTGTGTTACTATACATGCTCTAAGGAGGCAAACACATTCCCATGAAACACAAATCGACTAGAGATGAGGTGAGACCATGATGTCCCTCACACCGGTCACCTGTCCCATCATCACCCTGCTCCCCAGGTGATGTGGTCGCTAGCTTCTTTGTAGCCTTCCAGAGCTGCCCTGTACGACATTCGCCTCAAGAGGCTGGGGAGCACTTGAAATGTGGCCAGGGCCACTGCGCACTGAACTGTTAATTTTACTTAAGTTGAATATGAATTCAAACAGCTGCCTGTGGTGGGTGGCTCATCAGGGCCGGTCTAGAGCTTCCTGATGCAAGGACAAATACATGTTTTTATTTTCTGCCCCCTTGTACCCGAGTGGCTGGTGACGCACACCGTTTGCCCTTGTTCTCGGTTCCGTACTGACCGTGTGGCTGGGGGACCTTGTTCTCGGTTCCGTACTGACCGTGTGGCTGGGGGACCTTGTTCTCGGTTCCGTACTGACCATGTGGCTGGGGGACCTTGTTCTCGGTTCTGTACTGACCGTGTGGCTGGGGGACCTTGTTCTCGGTTCTGTACTGACCGTGTGGCTGGGAGCCCTCCCCTTCTCATCCCCAGCAGCCACTCTGGCTGTGCCTCTGGTTGGCTTCTTCCGTTTTCCCCCAAAGGGCCTGGGGGAGGGGCAAAGGTGTGGAGATGGTGACGGCGGTGTGGGTGCGGAGTGGGTGGGCAGTGTGGACCCTGGGAACGGGGCAGTGGTTGGTGTCCTGGTGTGAGTGGGTGGACAGGCAGGGAGGCCTGCTGAGGCCTTGGGGAGCTGGCTGAGGAGTGGGGCCCAGGCTGGGCACTGAGGCTGCTGCGTGACGTGTGGGATGAAACTCATTTGCCTCTAGGATGTTTGGCTTTCTTGTGCTGTGGAGCAGGGCTCCCTGGTGGAGCCTGGCAGCGGCCTGTGGGGTGGCTTCCCTAGGGACCGATGACCTCCAGCTTGGAGTTCCGCCTGGGGCTGTCACTGTCTTTGAGGCAGGCCCTGTGCCTGCACCCCTTCATTTCCCCCCACTCTGATACACGTGCACATGCATTTCTCACATGCAAGCATGGGGACACACACTCATGCACACGTGGACATGATATTTTCACAGCAAATCTATGTGGACACACATACCCCCTCCTTTTCACACATTGGTGGACACACATACCCACATGGACACATGTTTTCACACAGGGATTCCTGGGGTACACATCCCAACCCATGCACACCTGTGGAGTCCCACATTGCCTCTTGTAAGTGGTGACCTCCCTCCATCAGGCTTCCTCTCTGGTCTTACCTCCACAGTGACAACGCCCCTGCAAAAGGGAACAAGAGCCCTTCGCCTCCGCCAGATGGCTCCCCGGCTGCCACCCCAGAGATCAGAGTCAACCACGAGCCCGAGCTGCCTAGCTCGGCCACAGCCGGGGCATCCCTCCCCAAGTCCCCATCTCAGGTAGGCACCCTGTCCCCTCCTCCCCCTCCTCATCCTCCTCCTGCATTCCCGGTGTCCCCCTCCTTCCCAGTCTTCCATCCCCAACACTGACTGGGCTCCCCTCAGTGAGGGAGCCCTGCCTTCTCTCAGGGGCACCTGTGACTGTGTCTCTCCCTCTACCCCCACAGCACCCTCTCCTTCCCTTTCTCCCTAACCCTTGGCGCTGCTGACTTCCTCCTCCTCCTTTCCTGATGGGCACCCAGGGCCCTCAGCCCCAGGGCACCGAGATCTGTAGAGGTGGCTGCTTTCCCTCCTCCTCACCCTCTTCTCTCTAGGGGCCACGCAGGACCTTTACAGGGCCAGCAAGGGAATGGGCTCAGTGAGGGGAATGTGCAGTAGCCAAAGGGACTGGCCGTGAGCTTCCAGAAGGCCCCCACCGAGCCTAGCCTGGCCCCCACCCCTGCCAATTTTTCCAGGTTTTAGCCATGTCTCCAGGAGCTGGCCAGCAGCTCTGAGCTGTCAGCCTTCCCCTACCATCAGTTCCTGGCAGCAGCCCTCTTGGTGGGGGGCCCTTGCCCGCCCTGCAGCTGATTAGGATAACCACGTGAAGAGTGTGACAAGAGCCCACACTTGAATAGCACTTGCTCTGGGCCCGACACTGTGCCCTTGCGTTCTACATTTTCATCCATTCAATCCTCATGACCACTCTGTGAGGCCCAGCCCAGCTCAGCATCTGAGGAAACCGAGGCTTGGGGGTTTCCTGACCTGCCTGAGGTCCCCCCTCTGGCTCCTGCTCCGCCACAGGGGACAGGCGAGTCAAAGCTCCTTGGGCCGGAGGTGCAGGGAGGGTCCAGGGAGGGTGGAGAGCCCAGGCTGGGAGGGAGGCTTTCTTATCTGCTCCTCTCTACGGCGTCTCTCACCCAGCTGGGTGTCAGCCTAGTTTTTCTCCAGGGGCCGCTAGGCAGCCTGCACCCTCTCCCTTTTCTCTCCTTTCCTTTCTATCCTCTCCTCTCCCTGTCTTTCTCTTTTCACTTCCTCCCCCTCGGTCCCCTCCTCTCCTCCTCTCTCTCTGTACATTGTTTCTGGACCTCTTGCTTCAGTCTCCCTCTGGGGGTGGTCCTGTAATTCTGGTGTCTGTGCCTTGGGCGGCAGTGGTTCCTCTGGCTTCGTCTTCTTCAGTTGCCTGGGTGGGGCCACTGCCTGCAGTGTGACTAACTGTGGCTTTGTCTCTGTCTGTCTGTCTGCCCCGCCCTGCCCCCCATGCTCTGCTGGGCCTCCCCGTGCGGCCCCTCACCCGCGGACCCACAGCTCCGGAAAGGGCCACCAGTCCCTCCGCCTCCCAAACACACTCCGTCCAAGGAGGTCAAGCAGGAGCAGATCCTCAGCCTGTTTGATGACACGTTTGTCCCTGAGATCAGCGTGACCACCCCCTCCCAGGTCAGCCGCGGCCACCGCGGCCCAGCTCTCTCTTGCTCTCTCGGGGTGTGCATGGCCTTCTTCCGTCATCCCATGCCCTGCGCCTCTGCCTCAAGAGCCAGAATCTGGCCCTAGAGGATGGCCCAGAGCCTCCCCCTTGCTCATTCATCCATCCCTCCATCCATCCTCCCTCATCCATCTCTGAGCATGTACTGTGGCCAGATACAGGGACACAGGTGGGTGGTTCTTGTGGAGCCGGTCAGCTCAGTAGTGGCTTCGTACCTCCACTGATGCGATGGCCAAAGGGCAGAGCGGGAGATGGGGGAGGACTCGGGCCATCAAGGAAGGCTTCCTGGAGCAGGGGACATTGCCAGGTGGCTGTAAGCAGACTCATTGCTTTACCTAGAGAAAGCAGCATGTGTGTAGGCCAGGAGGGGTAAGACATGGTTCTGGGAGTTCAGTGTGTCTGCAGAGTGCTGCAGTGTGGCAGTCAGAGGAGGCAGTGAGAACATAGTTGGGAAGACCCTGGTATGTCTGGCCAAGGCACCTAGACTTTAGCTCCCACAGCTGCTCACTGGCTTTGGAGGTGGGATGGTGCTTGGGCCCTAGAGCAGGGCTGCTGCTGGTAAGTGCCCCGAGAAGGTATGTCATGCCTGTCCCCAGATGGACAGAAGGTCACTGGGGAGGTGGACGGGAGTGGGCTGCACATGTCAGATCAGCTCGCGGAGGCCACACTGGGCCCTCCGAGTCTTGTCTCTCGGCCTTGCAGCCAAGGCCCTTCCCACTAGGGTGCTCACTTGTGGTGCAGGCTGGCTAATCCCAGGTTGTGGTCCCCTGCTCTGGAGCACTGCCACAGAGTTCTCTGCTCACGGCCTCTGTGCTCTGCCCCTGAAGGCTCCCTTGCCCAAGCTCAGATTCCTGGAGGGGAGGGGCAGGGCCAGAGAGTGTAAGTGTGGAGGGAGAGCCAGTTGGCAACCGAGGACAGTGGTCTTTGTTCAGAGGGGCCTGGGGAGAGTGGGCCTTACTTAAGCCCCAGCAGGAAGACTCCAAGTTAGGACTAGGAACTTCCAATACAGTGTGGCTAGTGGGCAGGTGGGTGACACCCTGGCTCAGGGCCCTGGGAGGCAGGCGAGCTCCCCTCTGTAGATGGTGGCCTGCGCTGTTCCAGGGGCGCTCCTGAGCCATGAGGAAACCTGGCGGCACAGTGTCTCGGGCAATGTGCTGCTGGAACGCTGGAGTAGGTCTTCACCCTGGCGCTGTGCTCTGGGGAGACAGGAGGATGCGGAGCGCTAGTAAACACTCAGCGGGGAATGGCGCCAGCCATTTATCTATGCGAGCTTGTTGGGTTTTCATCTACACTCCAGGAGGGGGTCGTTGTCCCCATTTAACAGGTGAGGAACCCACGGGCCCACCCTGCAGCCAGACTGCCTGCACCGAGTGTGTCGGCCTCTCTGTTCTCACACTCGCTGCTTGCCTGCCTTGCTGCCCTATCTGCCCACTCCAGGGGCCAGATCTTTGTCCCCGGGGAGGGATGCGTACCCTGTGGGTGCTGTTGCCTGGGGCTGGGGTGGGCTGTTGGCGAGGCTGTGCTAACAGGGCTGCTTTGCAGGGCTCAGGTGAGTAGCCTGTGTCCCTGCACCAAAGGACAGTTCTGATCCTCCATGAGGGGGAAGCTGGCCAGCTGGGAGGTAGGGCAGGAGAATGTGGTCTGCCTTTGGCCTGGTGACCTTGTCCCCTTGGAGCATGAGAGGGCAGCTGTCTGGGCTTGATGGACTTCTGACGAGGGGCTGGTGCTGGGGCTCGTTGGGGGAGGGAAATGCTGCCGCCAACAAGTGGGAGGCCACCTAAAACCATGTACTCATGGAGTCTTGAGCACTCTCTCGCTTAGAGAGGGCAGGGTTTGGGGGTCAGAGCAGCGACACCCCCTCCCCCTCCCGCCGCAGCCCTGGCCCATTAGACAAGGACCAACCTAAGGAAAGTTAGTGGCTGGGGGTGAGCCTAGGGCAGAGGCTCGAAGATCGGGACCCATGTTGAGGAAGCGAGACCACTTGGCCTGGGCTCTCTGAGGTCTGTGGCTTGGCCCACAGTGGATGCCTTATCTTCCGAGCCATGGGACAGCTGGTACTTTGGGTTCTCAGAATTGAGAGTCTTGGGTCTCTCCTGGTAGGCCACAGCTCAGGTGTGAAGGCCTTTTTGGGGAGACCGTCTCCCTAGGACCAAAGCCTTGGGTCCTTGTTGATGGAAGACTTCAGGAGGACACAGGCGGGAAAGGTCTCCTCTCGGCACTGGGTGCCATCAAGAGCGAGGAGACATGGGAAGCTGGGCTGGCCCTCCTGGCACCGCATGAAGGAGGGCAGGAGGACCCAGGGCCAAGCCAGGGCCCTTTTCTCTCAGGCAAAGTGTTCTCTGACCCCCAAAGGGCAACCCTGTGCGTGAATGGGAGGTGCCCCTGAGCAGGCCCCGCCTGACCCAGCCTAACCTCCTCAAGGGTAGCTCTCCCTCCATTGTCTGACCCAGCTTCTCAGTGTGAACACCGTCTCCTCTTACAAGCATATTCCTAGGCTGCACTCAGGCCCCCTGAATGGGAGTCTCTGGGGGTGGCTGGGGGTAGGACCTGTAGTTTGAGCACAGGTGGCCCCAGTGTTGGGGAACCCACACTTAAGATTGGGCTCCTAGTCAGTGTGCTCTGGCTCAGCCCTGTCCTCCCTCTGAGGAGCTGGCGGGCAGCTGGGTGTCCCTGCAGATGACCTGTCTGTCTAGGGGTAGCGAGGCTTGGCCAGGGTCTGTCCTGGGGCCCCTTCTCAGTTAGAGGGAGTGTGTGTGGTCTTGTCCAGCCCGGGGTCGTGGACTGTGCTGCTTCTGGGGTGGGGGTGGGGAGGCTGGGAGAGCCTGAAGATGTGG
This sequence comes from Meles meles, assembly GCF_922984935.1. Classification (NCBI taxonomy): domain Eukaryota; kingdom Metazoa; phylum Chordata; class Mammalia; order Carnivora; family Mustelidae; genus Meles; species Meles meles. The sequence goes on along the minus strand of NC_060074.1, from coordinate 112,011,522 downwards.
GGAGCAGAGAGGAGGAGCAGGCGCTGGGAGACCATCTCGGTGCAGGACAGAGTCGGGGCTGATGCTGGCGGGTGACTGCCCCGGTGGGTCTGTTGCTGGTGTCTGAGGTGGGTGGTGGGGGCTGCTTTTGTGCGCGAGGAGCTCACGCCGGGGTTGTGCACAGGTCGTGCTCCTTTGTGTGTGAGGTGGAGGTGTCTGTGAGTGTGTGCACCTACCGTGTGTGCCCCACAGAATGCTCCAGCTGGTCACTAACTGCCTTTCTCCTCTGCTACTGCTGCCAAGTTTGAGGCCCCGGGGCCTTTCTCGGAGCAGGCCAGTCTGCTGGACCTGGACTTTGACCCCCTCCCACCTGTGGCGAGCCCTGTGAAGGCACCCACACCCTCTGGTCAGGTTGGTCTGAGTCCACCAGCACCTGTGGGCCCATGGGTCTCTGGGGCGCTGGGTCATGGGCTCAGGTCTGGCCATGTGTGCCCATCTGAGCCAGGCCTTTGGGGTCGTGGGGTCAGCAGGATCTGACACTCACTGCCCTTCCCCCGGCCCACAGCTCTTGTCTTCTCCTCCAGCCTTGAGCAGGAGGAGGGTAAGAGCACACTCAGGTCAGGGAGAAGGCCCTCAAGAGGAGGGTCAACTGAATACTCACTCGGTAACTTAGGGCCCCTGTCGGCATCCTTCCCCTCTCCTTGTAGCAGGCCCACGTCTGGGTGCTCGCTGGCCTGGGGTCTCCGTCCCCCTGGCTGGCATCGGACTCGACCCTCTGGAGACTCGGGAGCCTGGTTCCATGCTGCCCTGTCCCTGCTGAGCTGTAGGGACCTGGGTTGGGGGTCACTGGGGACAGCTTCCCCCCTCTCCCCAACTAACCTCTGTACTAACTCTCTCCTTCTCCCTCTCTGCTGCGTTTAGTCAATTCCATGGGACCTCTGGGAGGTAAGCGGTGTTTGCTCTGTGCCCACCCCGGGGGGGAGGGGCCGTTCTCTATGTGTGTCGGGTCCCGCCCTGGCCTTTTCACAGGTACATGCACAGGCGAGCGCTTGTGCGCACAGGGAGCGGGCCGTCACTGCTTGTCTCCAGCTGTCCCACGGCTTCCCGTCTGTGGAGAAGCTCCTCTCAGCCAAGCCCTGTGGGGAAGGGGCTCCTCAGCTTAGCTGGAGAAGAGGGTCCTCCGTGGTTCAGCTCCGTAGTCAGCATCTGTGAGCAGTTGCCTGGGAGGCGTGTGGTGTCCTCCTGCTGGGCTGAGGCCTGTGAGGGGGGCCTTGGGATGGAGGGTGTTTGTCCTTGAGGAGTTGTCTATCTGTGGGGGCCCTACAGGGCAGTGGCATCAGGGAGCTGCTGGGACAGGGGGAGAGGGAGGGTGGCTTGAGATACAGGACGAACAGGGTGAGGCCAGGTGTCCTCGTGTGAGCAGGTCTGCTGGGGGGCGTCGTCATCGCTGGGCGGCTCGGGCATGCGGCTCAGGGAGGGAAGGGGACATCATCAGCAAACACGGTGTGGCTTCTGCAGGATCGGGGCAGCTGGTGTGGAAGTGCTGGTAGCACAGTCTCGCCAGCTCCAAGGCTCCACATAACCTCACTCTGGGGGAGGCCAGAGAAAGCCTGCTGTGGGCAGCCACCTTGATAAGTGGGTTTTGGTGGGCGCTGAGCTGAGTGCGGCTCGTTTGCATCTGCTCGTCCCGTTGGCAGTGCTAGGAGCAAGGAAGTGGGCGTGGTTTTCTCTTCATGGGTCCATGTCTGTGCCCCGCTGGGCCAGGCTGCCTGCCACAGGTACCCGGTCTCCCTTCTGCCAACACCGGGCTGCTCACGACTTTCTTCTCTTGTCTCGTGCCCTTGCCCAAAACCTCTCCTCCCTGGTCTCCCCGCTCCCCCCCCCACCCTGTTCTCCCTGGTGGCCCGTCACTAGCCCACAGAGAGTCCAGCTGGCAGCCTGCCTTCCAGGGAGCCCAGCGCTGCCGAGGGCACCTTTGCTGTGGCCTGGCCCAGCCAGACAGCCGAGCCGGGGCCTGCCCAAGTAAGTGTGCACCTGCCAGCCTCCACCTGTCCCCAGTCTCTGGGGGTGTAGCAGTGAGGAAGAGCCCCGAGGAGGGGGCACAGGATGGACGAGGCCTCTGGGCCTGAGGGTGAGGCCAGGGCCATGAGCCAGGAGGCCCCAGGACGGGGCTTGTCACTCCTGGTTGCAGTGATTCAGGCCAGATGGGCCCTTCTTCTCCTTGCCAGCCCCAGCCTCCCACCTTAGTCCTCCCGCATATGGAGGGGGCATCTACTGACCTATGGCAGGCCCTTGCCAGAATTTTCTCATTTAATTTTCTCCCTAACCTAGACATTTCCTCCTTTTACAGATGAGGAAGGTGGGGGCTAGGAAGCTTGAGTGATTGCTCCCAGAGCTTGGAACTGGCTGAGTGTGAGTGTTGGCCCAGGTCAGCCTGACCGAGGCTGGGCAGTGTCCACTCTGCCTTGGCTGGGCCCCCACCATGGTGCCCAGCTCTGTGCTGCCCCCTTCTTGGGGTTTGCTTGGCCTGCCCTGGGTTGTTGGGGCTGGGACAGGGGCTTACTGTTGTCCCCGAGTGTGGGGCCTCCTGGCTCAACCACCAGGCCAGGCAGGTGGGAAGAAGCTGAGAGTTGGCCAGGTCTTGGGCATAGAGGGCAGGGCCTGTGGGGGAGGGTCTTGGTGGCACCCAAGTGGCAGGTCACTTGGCATCTCTGTGCTGCCAGCACCTTCTCCAGCTGCTTCTCCGGCTGTTTCCCGTGGCAGGAAGCTGGCCTTTCCTCCAGGGGCTCCCTGTACCACACAGCAGCATTGGCGAGCTCTAGACACCACTTGGGGTACTGCCCTCCATGGCCCCCTTCCTGGTCCTGGTTACAGCGTCTGTCCTGTGTCTGACCCCATGCCGGCATTTATGTTGCAGCCAGCGGAGGCCTCGGAGGTGGCGGGTGGGACCCAACCTGCGGCTGGAGCCCAGGAGCCCGGGGAGACAGCAGCAAGTGAAGCGGCCTCCGTAAGACGACAGGGGCCAAGGCCCTGTCTTTTCTTTCCTGCTGTCCACCTGCCCTCCCGTTTGTGGCTCCCCAGCCCTGTGTCTTGCCTATGCTCCTTGCTCTGTGCTGGTCCAGGTTACAGTTCCTATCGAGGAACCCGGAGGCAGACCAGTCTGGCATCAGTCACAGAGACCCTCCCCTTCCCTTGCCCCTGTGGCCCCTGCCCTCTTGGGACCAGCTTCCTGCCCATGCTGACTATGCTTCCTCCCCTCAGAGCTCTCTCCCTGCGGTGGTGGTAGAGACCTTCTCAGCAACTGTGAATGGCACCGTGGAGGGTGGCAGCGGGGCGGGACGCTTGGACCTGCCCCCGGGGTTCATGTTCAAGGTAAGCCTTGGCCAGCCGACCCCACAGCCTCTGCCATCATCTGACCCGACAGTGCCCTTTAACAGATGAGGGCACTGAGCTAGGACACTACGTGGGTTTGCTCAAAGTTCCCCTGCCCCACTACCCCTGCTACCCAGGGTGGCATCCTGAGCCCTGGTCCTGTTGCTTTCCCGTGCTTCCAGTCACCATGTTTCCAGGGCACACTGAAGCCACCACAAGGACTGGTGCACCGTGCTAGGTTGCAGGTGGGACCAGAGGCCTCGGAGGATGGGGTGTTGAGCTCTCCCCCAACCTCTGCAGGTGCAGGCCCAGCACGACTATGTGGCCACCGACACGGATGAGCTGCAGCTCAAGGCTGGTGACGTGGTGCTGGTGATCCCCTTCCAGAACCCTGAGGAGCAGGTAAGGGGCAGGAGTGGCCAGCAGGCGGCAGCAGAGACCCACCGGTGCGCAGCTGCTCACCCCTCCTTCTCCTCTTTCGTTTTCTCTCCTCCCCTCGCTCATTTCCCCCTCCCTTCACCTCTCTCCCTTGTCTCTCCCTTCCCTTTGGTGTCTCCTCCCGTTCTGTCACATTCCCTGGGTCTCCATGTCCCCTCTGTCCATTTCCTCGGGCTGTCAGCTTTCTTTCTGGCTTCCTCCCTTCCTTGGCTCTGCCATTCTCTCAGGTTTTTGCATCTAGGTGTCTTTCTCCCCTCCTCCTCCCCTACGTTTCAAAGTCTCCTTCCCCTCCTAGGACAGGATCCCTGGCCACCTCTCCGCGAAACCTTTGGCCCAGCAGTGAGCTGGTGAGGTGTCCTCTCATCAGCCTCATGTTGGGCTGCGTCTTCCAGGCTGGCCTTGCCCCCTGCCCACAGGGACAGTGTGTGGTTTCCTGCAGGACCCCCAAACACCCCCAGTTGTGTCCCCAGCTGCTTCCCAGGCCAATACCTTTCCCTGCGGTGGCTTCTCCTCGTTAGTCCATGTCAGAGTAAGCTCCTGGTAGAGCCTGGGGCTGGCACAGAGTAGGGACTGCCCTCCTAAATTCCCACAGGCTGCTTGCTCTGGGTAACTGTGGGTTCTTAGCAGGAGCTCACTGTGGGTGCTGAGACTTGAGGGTAGTAGGTATCGACTGAGGCCACAAGGGCTAGGAGGTTTGAGTAACAAGGATTTCCTGGGCCCAAGTGCTAAACCTGCCAATTCCCCTCAACCCCCAGCTCTCCACTCATGTCCTCCCAGGGCCAGCCCTGGACTGGGTGGGATTTTAAGAAGCAGAATCCTGGCCCCCAGCCCGTAGTGGGAGTCATGTGGGTGGGTGGACATGGGTCAGAGAACATACATAGGCTCTGTTGAGAGAGAACATACATAGACAGGTAGGCCATGACATAACGAAGACCGAGGGAGATCCCTGGCTTAGTGGGGTCAGTGATGGCCTCCACCATGGGCAGGGATATATGGCTCCTGTAGGCCCAGGGGTCAGGGTCTGGGGCTAGGGACCTTGTCAGGGGTTGGGTAGGTGGTCCCTGTGAGGGGTCCGTTTGAAAGCAAAGGCCAGGTGTGTGGTAGAGGGCTTGAGGGGGTGGCCTTGAGTCACTTGAGAAACTTTAACTGGTCAATGCTCACCAGAAATTTCTGGTGTTGTCTGTAGAAGTCTGGAAGGACAGCTGATGTGCTCTGTGGGCACCAGACAGTGGGAAGCTCCTGGCTGGGATTGAGGGTGTTCAGATACATTCAGACCAGAGCAGCAGTTAGGCTGCCTTTCTAGAGAGAGGAGGACTTGCCCCAATGCCAGAGTTAAATCCACCTGCTAAAAGGCAGATGGCTCCTAGCTTGGGCTGGTTTGAGTCTGGGGTAGCAGGGAATGCTGCCTGGAGGAGGCATTCTTTCAGGTGGGTGTGATAGGCTGGAGGAAATGATCAGGAAGAGTGAGCGGATATCCTCCCAGCACGTCTCCAGTGTGACCCATGCCCTGCAGGGTTTGAGTGCCCTCTGTCCCCTTCCCTGTGTGACCTGGGTGCTCCGCTTCACTCTCAGGATGAAGGCTGGCTCATGGGCGTGAAGGAGAGTGACTGGAACCAGCACAAGGAGCTGGAGAAATGCCGGGGCGTCTTTCCCGAGAACTTCACCGAGCGGGTTCAGTGAGGGCAGCAGCTGGTGCAGCTCTCTGGGCGTGTGAAGAACACCTTTTCCCGAAAAATGTGTGGGCTTTTTTTTTTTTTTTTTCCTGATTTTGTTTTTAAACTTTTGAAAAGAAAAGGGAAATTGAGAGGAGAGACCTACGTCAAGAGGTGCTCTCCCAAAGATTAGGTTGTTTTCCAAAGAGCCTGTTTTCGGCAAGTCCAGTGGAATCACCAGTGTTCCTGAAGCTGCTGTGTCCCCTAGTTAGGTTCCCGGCCAGCCCGGTCTCCCTCGCCCCCACACTGTGCCCGCATGTGTGTCTGGCCGCAGGGCGGGGCCTGGGGGCTGCCGAGCCACCACGCCTGCCTGAAGCTTCGGCTGAGCAGCCCGGGCAAGGGTCCTCTTTTTCCTGGCAGCTGCTGTGGGTGGGGTCGGGTCTCTCTAGAGACCTCAGGGCCCAGACATCGGCCTGGCCTGGCCCTGCCCTGCAGACCGTCTGTGTGCTGTTTGAAAATAAATCTTAGTGTTCCAAACAAAAGGAAACCAACTGACAACGACACGCAGAAAACTTGTGTTCATTTATTTGTCCTCACTCCCTTCCTGTCTACAGCGTGACCACACCGTGATTATCAGTGGGTTTTTTTTTTTAAAGATTTTATTTTTTATTTGTCAGAGAGTGAGAGAGAGAGGGATCACAGGCAGACAGAGAGGCAGGCAGAGTCAGAGGGAGAAGCAGGCTCCCCGCTGAGCATGGAGCCCGATGTGGGACTCGATCCCAGGACGCTGGGATCATGACCTGAGCCGAAGGCAGCTGCTTAACCAACTGAGCCACCCAGGCGTCCCTATCAGTGGGTTTTCTACCAAGGCAGTCGGCCCCCCTGACCCCCTGCCCGGGCAGGTGCTGCTGGTCAAGAGCCTCCGTTCTCCCAGCCGCCCCACCAGCTGCGGTGTGCTCGCCATCGCCTATGGAGTTGCTCTGGGCCCCACCCAATGCTTCAGCCCCTGCCCCCGGCCGTTAGACTGGTGATCGGTTGGGGTGTGGGTGATGGGAGCCAAGAGACAGGCAGGGAAGGGGCCTGAAGAGCCAAGGTGCCGCCCTAAGTGACATTATTTAATATATGTGAGAACTCTGGGCTCAGGTGCTAGGACTCCATTTCCCGGATGTGGAAGTGGAGGAGGGTGGGTGGCTAGCTGGTGAGTGGGACAGGATTGTGAATCTGCACAACTGGCCTCAGGGACATGGGAAAGGCCTGAGCCTGGTGCCAGGAAGGAAAAGCACAGCGGCCCAGCCTCTCCCTCTTCACACCACCTGCCTCGCTTTCCAGCGCTCAGGTCTCCACCGCATGCGGCCCAGTTCTTCAGTTTCCAGCGAGCTTGGGCCGCTGCGAACAAGCCTGTGTCACACACAGCGGTGGCCTGGGTCCGGAGCTGTGCTCACGGGCCTGGGGACCCGCTGGACTTCCAGGTGGAAGGGGCGTCTCTCTATGTAACTTTGGATGGTGGAGAAAAGCCAGTGAAGGAGATGAATGTCAGAGTCTTAGATTGATTTTTGGGTAAAACCCCTGAGCTTTGCTTCGGGGGATATATCACTGCAGTGGCCTTTCCTTGTCTGTGGCTGACCGTGCTGGCTCTGCCCACCATGGTTTCCGTGAGCACGGTGGGGGGCGGGGGGCACACCGAGCTCATTTCCAGTGACCCCTGCTTCGGAAGCTTTAGCTTTTCATTCATTTGTCCATTCCTCCCACGTTGACCGCTCATGCTGGCAGAGGTGGGCTTGAAGTTCAGGCTTGGTCCGCTCCGCTGTGCTTCAGAATCTGCGGTGTGGGGTGTGCCTTGAGAAGCTTCCCTTTTATTTCATGATGAGAAGAAATTTAAACACATCGCGCAGGACAAAACATTTGCCTCCGGTTTGTCTCAGTATGAGATTCATGGATGTATCAAATGGTGGCTTTGAGCTTCACCCCCTGACCCTCAAGGAGGTCCTGCCCCTGGCGGTGGGGCTGCATTCAGCAGGAAAAGCCCTGCTCCGGCTCCCAGGAGTGGCGCCTGCAGGGAGCTCTGTGTAGGCAGTGGAGGAAGCGGACCCTGCACAGAAAGCTCCCAGAGGGAGGGAGCCTGGGTGCGGTACCCCTGCCCAAATGGTAGGCAGTCGGCCTGCAGCCTGAGCCGGCCGAGTGTCTGGGAGCTGGGACACTACCAGGTTTGTGTCTGTCTGAGAGAAATTCAAAATTTAGAGGCGAACAGCACATGCCTTGTCACGGCTAATGATCCCTCTCCTTGCCCAAGGCCACAGACTCTGCACAAACAGTGACCATCCCGGGAGGTCCCCCTGGTCTCCCCTCCCTCCTGCCAGCTCCCAAGCTCTTCCACAGCGACTCAGACACTGGTCAGCTCTGGCTGGCCTCTTGTTCCTCATCCTCGGTTGGATTTGGAGACCACACTGGCAGTGCTTCTCTTGGTCCCGCCAGCCCTGACATCACCTGTGGTTTTTGCCTCTGGGAATTTAAGTATTCACACTCCCAGTGTCACCCATTCCCAAATACCAGGTCTGAACGGGGACACTGTGACCAAACTTAGGGTTCATTTGCTCAGCAAGTCTTGGCTGGGCATTCTTGGCATCTAAAGTAAGTGGGCACTCGGGCTGTAGCTTGGGCCTTCTGTGATGCTCTTGGGTTCCCTGTTCCCTGGGGTTGGCTTCATCTTTGGACAGGGTTCTCAAAGTTTCAGGTTTGATGTCTGTCACTTGCACTGTGCAGAAGAGACCTCCATAGAGGGACACGAGTCTTCCTTTCCAGAAGCCACTCAGCAAATCTTTGTCTCATTGGCTGGAGTCCCCAGTGCTGAGTCAGTTTCTGTGGCTGGTGGTGGGGCCTCTGATCAGCCCCCAAAATTTCAAGGCCTTGAGCCAGAGGTGGGGCTGGGCTGAGTCAAAAAGGGTGGACACCTGAACACAAATTTTGGCATGGCTTCCAAGGAGATGGGGGATGGGTTCTAGGAGCTCAAACCAGTGAGTGTGCACTGCATGGTGTCTTCCAGAACGGGCCATGAGACCAGGGAATGTGACTGGATGGAGGCTACCAGTAGGGGTGTGTGTGTGTGTGTGTGTGTGTGTGTTTGGGAGTGCAAGCATGTGTGTGAGACTGGGGAGACCCTTGCATTACTCACCTCAAGAGGGTCAGTATGTGATCAGGAAATACAACTCATGTGGGGGTGTTCCTCCACGTTCCAGCAGGACTCACCCCAGAACTTGTCCCACGATGGGAGATGGTGTAGACAGTGTGTTGTCTTCCTCAGCCTGTGTGGTTGAGGGTACACCTGAGTCTGTATAGATCTAGTCTCCTGAGCATTCATTCACTTGCTCATTCATTCATTCATTCATTCACTCACTCACCAGCCATCTCCCACACAGTCCCTGAGATTGCAGAGATTACAGAGAAGTGTGGTTCCTACCCCTCATGCACTCACAGCCGAGCAGGCAAGAAAGGATCATAGGAGGGACTATCGTGATTGTGTCTTCAAGGCTCTGGAGACAAAAAGGAGCGAGCACCCCGGCTTCCCATGGGAGGAGGAGTCTCTGCTGAGCCTGCCAAGGTGATAGGCGTCTCTGGGAGCTGAAACAGGCAGGTGCCAGCCCACACAGGGAGAAGCAAGTGGAAGCGGAGGCAAGCCCGGTCAAGAAGAGGGGGTTGGTTGGAGAGGCCTGTGGGGGTTCAGGGCCTTGCTGGGGAGGGGGGCTCAGGGGAGAGGTTGAGGCTGAGGGACACTGAAGGAAGCGATGAGGGCACGTGGGGGAGTTTGTAAAGGAGGCAGGATGAGCGCCTCTGGGCGGCCTGACCACCAATGTCAGGAGGGGAGGAAGAAGTTTTGAGGCAGGACTGCTGAGGAGTTGAGAAACACCGCCCTATAAGAAAAGCCCCTTCAGAAGCCATTTATGGTCCATGAAGCCAGAGAGGGGCAAGGCAGTCAAGACAGCTTGCCTGGCCTGCTCTCAGGCTGAGGCTCCTAAGAGGGGCCCCTGTGAGCCTGTTGGCAGAGAGGGCAGGCTGCTGCCAGCAGCATCCCAGGCCCAGCTCTGGCTGCGGAAGAGCAAATCACTGAGGAAGGGCCCTTCTAGCATAATTAGAAAGGATAATTAACAAGCAAGGAAGCAGCCTTCCTAACAGCCCTGATTATAGATGAGGACCCTGGCTGTGGCGGGAAGGCTGGGGAAGATCCCCTGTCCCAGCCGGCCAAGGTCAACACACAGTGACAAAGAGGGACATTGAGTTTTGCTCAAGGAAACACTTTGAGTCTCAGGGTGACAGAGGTCCCGGCCACCAGCCTGTCAGCCTCCAGCGTTTATCTCCTGTCCTCGACGTGCCCTGCTCTGTGTGAATGTCTGGAGGCAACCAGGAAGGAGGGGCAGCTCTTCCCCAAGGAGATGATGAGTGCACGGTGGGCCAAGGTTCTTACACAGAAACCGCCCTAGAGGCAAGGCTGTGGGGTTCCTCCCTCTAGAAGCCTGATATGACACTGTCATTCTTACTTTGGTTGTCCTGGAGGATTCGTGGTCTCTATAGAGCAGAGTTGTGGAAGGGGCTGGGAGGATCCTCCTTCATTACGAGCTGGTGACTTCAAGTTTATGGCTTCAGGTCAGGGTCCTCACTGAAGCTTCAGGTGGGTGTATCTAATTGCCGGTCTTCTCTGGAGGTCAATGGGGACCTCAAACTGTTTATGCCTCTAGGCTCGGCCTGTCAAACCTGTGGTATCCCCTGGACATCTGCCACCTTCCCCAGGGGCGGACACTGCGAACCACCCAGCCAGTACTCCTCTGTTTCTCCTCCCTCACCAAATGCAGGGTACCAATGAGCTCCACTAAAGTCACTCAGCCTTCCTTGCAGTTATGGGTGGCTGTATGACGCGGTCCTGGCCGACGGCATGAAGGACGGCATCCCTTCCCAAATAAAAAAAAGTCGAAGCTTTTTCAACGGAAAGCTGCTTGCTCCTTCCCTGTCTAGAAGGAGGGCTGGAGGTACAGCAGCTGTCTCGAGAGCCTGAGGCCGCATGAATAAGAGCAGAGGACCGCTCACTGAGGATGGCGGAATGGAAAGGCGGAGGGAAGGCTTCCTAGAATTCTGTTCATTCCGACCCGCCTGGCTTTTCCTGACTTGGCATGTGAAACAAATAAGCCCATCACGTCTGTGGGGGTTTCCATTACCTGAAGTGTTCTTGATTACTTCAAGCTCCCAGGTCTGCCACCGAGTCCTCTGGCCTCTTAAAATGCTCAGAATTGGTTTCTTCCTGCCCATCTCCCCTTCCTCCTGGCTCAGGTCCCGTCACCTCCTCCTGCACTTAAGATGCAGTGTTCTGGTGGGTCTCGCTGCCCTCTGGCATCTCCCCCCAGTCCGTCTCTGGAGCAGATCATGGCTGCCAAGGCAATTTTCAGACTCATTCCTGAACACATGGCTCCTGTGTTTTCCCACAGAAGCCCACATCCCTCAGCCAGACCCTTCAGGAGCTGGCCCCCAACCATCTCTCTACCCCCATCTTCCTCTACTCCCTGCCTCAAATCTACTGTCTCGGTGACATAGTTGAGCTGTCTGGCCTCTTCCCGCTGTCCCACTTTTCTTTGCTGTGCTGTGGCCAAGTGCCCTCAGTGACAGGCCCTCTCCTCTCCAGGTGACACCACTCCCCTTTAGAGCAGAGTGTCCAGCCCTGGGAGTCAGCCACCTCCTCTGAGCTTGCCCCCATCAGTCCCTCTGTCTGTCCTGGCATTTGTCACGCTGCATGTAGTGGGCTGAGCTTAGCTGTTCCCTCCCCTGAGCTCCCCCTGCAGCAGGAACACTCTGTGTCCCCTGGCTCCATCCAGGTCAGCATCCTGCCTCGGGTGCTCCACCACGCTCTTCTTGGACCCTGCCCTCTGGCCACCACAGCTAATTGCAGAAGCCGGGGAGCCTTGTTTGCTGGAAACTGGAGCAAAGGAGCACCAGTCCCATCACCCCAACCCAGCAATCTGCTTTGTCTTTGCCTATCTGGGAGTGTGGTTTTTAGATGCTCAAAGGCAGACCGGGGCTTCACCTGGCTGCATTTTGCCTGTTTAATTTGACCTGAAGGCTGAACCTTGTCAGCAGTCTGTGTGGGCTCTGCGTCTGTCACAGCCAACTTCCGTCTCAGCCTGGGTCCAGTCTTGGCTGAAGTCCAGCACCCAGGGTGGTGGACTGATGGTGGACAGGAGAACAGTGCTATGATTGGTTGTAATACAGTCACTGAGATTTGGTGAGCCCCAAGGCACACCACCATAGACTCGCACTTGGTCAGATTGTCTCTTCTGAAATGTTGGTTTCCCCAGTGTGACATCCGCCCCCTGCCCCACTGTTCTGTGGCTGCAAACCTTTCTCTATCTTGCTCACATGAATTTTTTTGAAAGATTGTAGGCAAGATTTACATTTAAGATCTTTCAAAATAGTGTGCTGTGTGTGTGTGTCCTTATTCAAACAAAAGACTGCAGTTGCTCGGCACATTTAGAATTTCCTCTCCAAGTGTCTTCAGGCCGGAGGCAACATTGTTTGGGTGCATTCCATGCTGACAGATTATCATCACCTTCTGTCGGGGAATTCGATTTTTGTGTAATAGGAAGAAAACAATTTCTATTAGAAAAGTTGCCCACAGTTTAAAGTTGGAAAGGATCGGGCCAGCAGGAAACAAAAAACTCCTCTAACAGAGTCAAAAGGTCATTTGTTGGGCTGAAAAAACCAACAGCCCTAAGATCATGCTTACTTCTGAAACATGATTCTTTCTCTCTTTCCCACATGGCCTGGATAGCAGAAACCAAAGAAGAGAGTTGTTCTTCATGATAAAGTAGTTTTGCCTCTGCCTGTGGAGGGTGAGGGAGGTTGTTGTGAGGATGTTACCAGGGGCAGGGTGGGGAGAGATGGAGGAGTCTGGAAGAAGACTGGAAGGGACCCGAGGAGGGAACAGTGAGCCAGGCAAGGAGCAAAGGTGAGTTGTATGTCTGGTGGCAAACACCTGGTGTTTGTAAGGCACTGAAGACTAATATTCAATTTAAGTTGTTTCTAATTCTGTTCTGGGCTGAAAATCCCACCTTTAATTCTATACCTTTAGTTGTGTCATTGTTGCTTTGAGGAAACCAAGGAGCAGGGCTGAGTTGCAGGCAAGAACTGATCCAGGGCTGAGAGGGGGGCCACCGGGGACAGAAGACTCTCTGGGAGCAGAGGACCCTCAGAGCTGTGCATGGAAGAAAGGCCACTCCTCCCCCCTACAAGTCCTCTGCCCAGAGGAAGCCCTAGGAAGTAGCTGGACAGGAAACAAGGTTTTCAAAATATGTAGGGAAGGGAAAGTGAGCTGCTTGACTCAGGAGCAGAGGAAAGGTTGATTCCTGCGGGAACAAGGGTACAGAGCACTGACAAGATGGATGTTCAGACTGTATCCAGGCACCTGCAAGCAGGCCTGGGATGCTTAAGAACTGTGCTCTCACACTGGACGCATCTAGCCTTGATGGTGTGACCCAGCCTTGGGTCTCAGTTTGTGGTGATAACATTTCATTCACAGAGTGATTGTGGGAATTAAGAAGTACTGCGGAATAATTTATTTATTTTATTTTTTAAAAAGTTTATTTATTTGAGAAAGTGAGCATGATCAGGGGAGGGGGAGGGGCGGAGGGTGAGGGAAGCAGATACCCACTGAGCATGGAGTGGGGTTTAATCCCAGAACCCTGAGATCATGATCTGAGCCGAAGTCAGCTGCTTAACTCACTGAGCCACCCAGGTACCCCAAAGTATTACAGAATATTTTCAAAAAGTAAAACCAGGCATACATATCCACATATGTCTCATAGAAATAAAAATGCAGCATATTTTATTTAACTAATTAATGAGGAGCTGGTGAGCTGCTCCAGGCATTCTACATGAGAACAGGATTTACGGAGATTTATAGTTTCTCCTGGACAATAGTTATTTGCATCTCTTTTGGCCTGCATTAACTCACTCTGTCTTTACAAAACAGCCCAGCCGCAGACACTCGAAGGCATGCATCCCACAGAATCAGACAACCGCAGGGTCCACTAGGTCATGTCCAGGTTTCTGGTGAAGAGACACACAGTAATTCTTTGGCTTAGTTAAAGTCTTTCACATTTTTTTAAAAAAACAGTCTCCACCCCACCCAGGGTCATAATAATCTCTAAAAATGATTCTTGATCCCCAACCAATGGGTCTGATCAGGCTTGGCCTGACTGTTTTCATAGGTGCAGTAAGTAAATGAATGTTCATTAATTTACAGGCTTCCTTGAGTTTGCTTTCAAATCTAGGGAGCCATGCAGCATCATCGAGGATTGCAAAGGCCCCGGCATTAGCTTCTGTCGGGAAGTTTTCATAAGGGCCCTCAGCCTGGATTTTTAAAAGTTTCTGTTTTTTGCTAGGAAACGGAGCCTACAAACTGTCCACACCAGGTGACTGGATGATTTCTTCTCTTTCCAAAGTTCCTAAGCCAGGGGAATGGTCCTGCCCTGCAGGAAGCCACCTTATTTCCCACCTGTGAGGCCGGCACCCGGTACAGTCTCTGGGGAGGACTTGGTAGCACTGATTCTGTACATAAAGTGACTCATCACACTTGGTTAAATGAGTATTATCCCCAGGTATGGCATCCCAAATGCACAATCCAATTATATTTCAGTAAAAAGGAGGACAGTTTCTCCTGTCATTGAATCTCTGACGATAACTACACTTCCATGAAAAGCTGAAAGAACGAAGTAATTCTGAATTCTGGCGGATCAGTGGGAATCAGATGAAAATGTTTCTTCTCGTGCTCAGTTATGAGCTGTTTAACAGCTAAAACCAGTGCCAGTTTTCCACTGCAGGTTCTAATACTTAATAAGTAGGTCATCGGACCTGTACGAGATTTCAGTGCAGCGCCACTTGTAAACAAACAACGGCAAAGACCTAAATGTCTACCATCAGGAAATAGATAGACTCTAGTCATTCGATGGGAAAGTGAAGGGCAAGAACTACATAGATCAATATGGACAAATTTCAAAAACAATGTTCACCACCTTCTTCCCAGAAGAGAAAACTGCAGGGGGAGAGTTACAACATGCTTCCAATTTTATGAAGATTAAAAGCTTGAAAACTATGCCATCTATTACTAAGGGATGTCTATCTATAACAAAGTGTTCAAAAATGCGTGGGGATAATAAATATTAAATTCAGATGAATAGCCACTTCTGTGGAAGGAAGTATATAGGAGAAAAGGTACCCAGAGACTTTAGTAATTTCTGGGAAAAAAAATGTTTCTTTTCAATATACAAAAGCAAAGTCCATAAAATTGCAGGTTAAGAAGGAAGAGAAAGGGCATCCTCACGGATCTGTAAATGAAAGATAACTAAAGCAATACCAACAACGTTCCAAAAAACAATCACAGTAAAATAATCTCATTCAATCTGAATTAATTCTCATTCGTCATTGGCTTTCAGAAAGCTTCTGCTCTGAACTATGTCCTACGATCCTGATCCGTCCATTGGTGTGGCCTAAAGTTGGTCCAGGCGAGGTCAGCTAAGCAGGCTGTTCCCCAGAGGTTGACTCGTTCAAGTGTTGGTGTTTGGAGCCGCGGGTAGAGTCTCTTCCTGAGGTGCTCAGGCTGCCCTTCTGTGGGCACACACGCAGTGCCTGGCCTGCAGCTGACCGCAGAGCTTCCCCACAAACAGAGTTCAGGAAGAACAACCTGTGACAGAACTGTGCTATTTTTTTTTTTTTTTTCACAGCAGCCAGTAATACAAAGACAGAAGAGAGTAAAATACTCTACTCCACTGGGAGGGCACTGACAAGCCTTCGGGGCCTTCACGTAAAGCATACAGTGTCTGTAATAGTCACGCCAATGACATTCACAGAGACAAACTTAACCTGGGGAAGGCCGAGGGTCTCTTCTGATGTGACGACGCTTCCAATGCAGTGCTGATAAAGGAAGATGGAACCCAGTAAACAAACGTAATGACTCAGCATCTCTCATCCTCGTTTTATAAGGTGAAGGAACAAATCTTTGTGAGTTTCCAGGGGCTTTCTGGGAAGTTTCAAAGAAAGTTTTAGCTGAAGATATCTGAAAGTTTTGTTTTTATTGTTTCTGTATTCAGGATCTGTTCTTAAGGAGAAATCAAAAGAGTTGTCAGAGAATATTTGGGTGCTTGATGAAGAAAGTATCATGGATCCCCAGAAATAATCCTTGGTCGCCTACTTAGTACTAAAGGAAATTGTAGGTTGCAAGATTGGATCAGTATTTGTAAATCAATCAATGTGATACGTCACATTAATAAAGGAAAGGATAAGAACCAAATGATCCTCTAAATAGATGCAGAGATATAATCTGACAAAGTGCCACACTCATTCAGGATAAAAGCCCTCAATAAAGTAGGTCTGGAGGGAACGTACCTCAACATGACAAACACTATATATGAGAAACCCACAGAAAACCTCATCCTCAATGGGGAAAAACTGAGAGCTTTTCCCCTAAGATCAGGAACAAATGAGGATGTCCACTCTCTCCACTTCATTCAGCATAGTACTGGAAGTCCCAACCACAACAATCAGATGACAAAAAGAAATAGAAGGCATTCCAATCAGCAAGGAAGAAGTCAAACTTTTATTATTTGCAAATGACATGGTACTATCTGTAGAAAACCTGGAAAAGACACCACCAAAAACTGGCTAGAACTGATACATGAATTCAGTAAAGTTGCAGGATACAAAATCAATGTGCAGAAATCTGTTGCATTTGTATACACCAATAATGAAGCAGCAGAAAGAGAAATTAAGAAAAAAATTCCATTTACAGTCACCCAAAAACAATAAGATACTAAGGAATAAATCTAACCAAAGAGGTGAAAGATTTGTACTCTGAAAACTATAAAATATTGATGAAAGAAATCGAAGATGACACAAAGCAATAGAAAGACATTCCATGCTCATGGATTGGAAGACAAATACCACAATGTCTATACTACCCAAAGCAATCTTTGTAAACATATAATGTATTTTTAGCTCCCAAAGCGATCTTTGTTGGCAAAAAAATGCCAATAGCATTTTTCATGGATCTAGAACAATGCTAAAATTTTGTGTAGAACCACAGAAGACTCTGAGTAGTCAAAGCAATCTTGAAAAAGAAAAGCAAAGCTAGAGACACCACGATTCCAGACTTCCAATCACATACATTACAAAGCTGTAATCATCAAAACAATATGGTACTGGCACAAAAACAGACACAGAGATCAATAGAACAAAACAGAAAACCTGGAAATGGACGCACAATTATACGGTCAAATACTCTTCAACAAAGCAGGAAAGACTATCCAATAGAAAAAAATACAGTCTCTTTAATAAATGGTGCTGGGAAAACTGGACAGCCACATGCAGAAGAATGAAACTGGATCATTCTCTTACATCATACACAAAGATAAACTCAAAATGGATGAAAGACCTAAGTGTGAGGCAGGACTCCATCAAAATCCTAGAGGAGAACACAGACAGCAACCTCTTTGATCTCAACTGCAGCAACTTCTTGTTAAGATATATATTTAAATGCAAGGGAAACAAAAGCAAAAATGAACTATTAGGACTTCATGAAGATAAAAAGCTTCTGCACAGTGAAGGAAACAGTGAAGAGAACTGAAAGGCAGTCTATGGGATGGGGAAAGATATTTGCAAATGACATATCTGACAAAGAGTTAGGATCCAAAATATATAAAGAACTTATCAAACTCCACACTCCCAAAACAGATAATACACTTAAAAATGGACAGAAGACATGAATTAGACATTTATCTAAAGAAGACCTAGAGATGGCCAACAGACACATGAAAAGATGCTCATCATCTTATCACCAGAGAATTACAAACTGAAACTACCATGAGATATCACCTCATACTTGTCAGAATGGCTAAAATAAAAAACACAAGAAACAATAAGTATTGGTAAGGTTGTGGAATAAAAGGAACATTTGTGCACTATTGGTGGGAATGCAAACTGGTACTGCCACTCTGAAAAACGGTATGAAGTTTCCGCAAAAAGTTAAAAATAGACCTACCTTATGACTGGCAATCATACTACTGAGTATTTATTTACCCAAAGAATAGAAGAGCTTTAATTCAAAGGCATACATGCACCCCATGTTTATAGCAGCATTATTTACAATAGCCACAATATGGAAGCAGCCCAAGTGTCCATCAGCTGAAGAATGGATAAAGACGTGGTACATATGTGCAATAGAATATACTCAGCCATAAAAATAAGAATGAGATTGTTGCCATTTGCAAGGACATGGATGGAGCCAAAGAGTGTATCACTAAGCAAAATAAATCAGTCAGAGGAAGACAAATACCATATGATTTTACTCATGTGTGGAATTTAAGCAACAAAACAAGCAGACAGAAAAAATAAAAGAGAGAGAGAAACCACCAAGAAACAGACTCTTAACTATAGAAAACACACTGATGGGGGCACCTGAGTGGCTCAGTCTGTTAAGCATCTTCCTTTGACTCAGGTCATGGTCCTGGGGTCCTGGGATAGAGCCCCGTGTTGGGCTCCCTGATCAACAGGGTACCTGCTTTTCCCTCTCCCTCTGCCCTTCCCCTCCACTTGGGCTCTTGCTCTCTAATAAATAAATAAAATCTTAAAAAAAAAAAAGAAAGAAAACACACTGATGGTTACTAGAGAGGAGGTGGGTGGGTGGGGGATGGGTGAAATAGGTGATGGGATTAAGGGGGCACTTTCTGTGATGAGCACTGGGTGATGTATGCAAGTGTTGAATCACTATATTGAGTCACACTTGAAACTCATATAACACTGTATGTTCACTAACTGGAATTAAAATAAAAACTCAAATAAATAAAAAGAGAAAAAGGAAAATTGTAAAGTGAACATAGAAGGTGATAAAATTTTGAAGATCAGCATCTTTTACAAGTGAGGTTTTGTGTGTATTTTGTTTTTTAATAATCAGGGATGTAATAAAGTCAACAGAAAGCACAGCAATTTTTATGGTAGGACACAAACTATCCACTACGGGGGCAAATTACATGCAAGTGTAGAATCGCTTCCGCATAGTAAACAGAGGCACTTATCCATGAACCAAGGCAACAAACCCATCAACAACGAATGAGTTTTGCCAAATCTTTAACATATTTCATGGCTTCATTTCAGACCCAGGTATTATAAACCAAGACAAATAAAATGTACTTTTTCAGTTTGTCCTTCGCTGTTCTCTCTCACATTTTGGGAAGAAAACTGCCCTTTACCGCCTCACAGAACAAAAGCACACACACAGTTGTATTTCTTTGATACTACTGCTTTGTGTATGGCATCAACTGCCCTTATTAAAGACAACTTTTATCTGAAGTAACCAACTTCTTTTATACAGAAAAAATCCGAGGGGTGGGTGGAAAATTGAGGACCATCTCCGGCCAGCCCGTGTGCAGGTGAGCAGCGTGCGTGAGTACACACGCACACATTTCGGCAGCCACGTGCATCCATTTTACCTTCTCTTAAAGTGGCAAACATGAATACGTTTATCAACATGACCTAAATACATGGTGCTTCAGTAGCATATAAAAATAAGAGCAAACTAACATGAAGTTGTGCTTAGTAATTATATTGTAGTGTCATATCTTAGAAATTACCTAGGTAGCCAATGATTATCCATCAATTAGCTCCATTCAACCTCAGCTTAGGGTTTTAAGTTATCTGAAGACATTGGAAACTTAGTTGGATACACTATAAAACAGATGAATAACCATTCAATTTAGAAGAACGTTAATTTATGGTTTTCATTGTACCATGTAAGACTAAGGCTAGATTTTTGATCTTTTATCAGTAACTATCTGGGAAGTTCAAATGGACTCTTTTCTTCATGATGAAGCAAACCAAAATAAATGTGTACTTGCATTCTACTTGACAATGACAATGAGAAAGAGATACAGAGATAGAGAGAGAGAGGGCACAAGCAGGCGGTGCGGCAGGCGGGCAGAGGGAGAAAGAGAAGTGGACAACGCACCGAGCAAGAAGTCCAATGCAGGACTTGATTCCAGGACCCCAGGATTATGACCTGAACTGAAGACAGTCCCTTAACCAACTGAGCCACCCAGGTTCCTCTGTACATGGATTTAGAAAACATTTTTTTTTTTTTAAGATTTATTTATTTGACAGATAGAGATTACAAGTAGGCAGAGAGAGAGAGAGAGAGAGGAGGAAGCAGGCTCCCAGCTAAGCAGAGAGCCCGACGCGGGGCTCGATCCCAGGACCCTGGGATCATGACCTGAGCTGAAGGCAGAGGCTTTAACCCGCTGAGCCACCCAGGCGCCCCTAGAAAACATTTTTTAAGTTAGCAGATTTTTATGCCATTTTTAATGCTATTTTTATTTTTTCAAAGCCTAACACTTCAAAGTATTACAGGTTAGGAATATTAGATTTAATAAGTGCTTATTTTTTTTTTCTATGAACGAAACAGAATAGAGCTCCTTTGATTTAAGAGACATAATAATCTAATGTGTTGTACACTCATACACCAAGAGGTCAAGGCCTTTCTCACAGTAGGCTCATAGAAACAGGGATGGACAGATACTTTGAGAGATTTTGATTTCACTTCCACAGTTTCAGCCACAGGCCAAAAATAAACAAAGATTTTGACCAATCCTAGATCTCAAAGAGAGATTCTTCCCAGGTGGCACTGAATTCCTAATGGACTGACCCTCAAATAGACAAAGACCAACAAGCTGTATTTTCTGTTGTTTCTCATGCAAAAGGGGATAGATCTCTATCATCTGTCTACAGAGATCACCAAATGGTCAAACTGTAAAAGCAAATTCTCAACCACCGTAGCCAAGAATGGAGAATAACTTAGCAGTCGTGCAAGAACCAGAACTAAAAACACAAACACAAATTCAGTTAAGATTAAAACAGAGCCAGAGAAGCAGAGGATGAACGAGCAAAGCCAAAGCTTTGTTGCTGACTGGGACTCCCTCTGGGGGTCTTGAAGGCTATGTCAGAGCTCAGTAGCCCAGGAAATGCCCTCTCCAGCATGTTGTTTACCTGGCTCTGCCCAGTGAGTCCACTGGGTATCTCATAGGACCTGTGAAACCACTACAGGGTAATATTCAGAGACGTGAAATTATGACTCTCATACACGTATAAACACATGGAAGATTTTATTTAACTACTAGTGAACAAGGGAGCCAGTTCAAATGACAATTGGGTTTAAAGAGATTATATTCTCCACTGGATTCAATTCATTCGCATTGCTATGGACAAAAAAGTCTTCATCACCATCAACCCTCCAAAAGTTAATTTCTCTACAGGCTTGCTAAACAGCCCAACTAAAAACAACCAAAGGCACACATCCTCATGGAATCAGACAGTTCCTGGAGGGTTTGCTAGCCAGCATTCCATTGAAAGTATACCTGTAATCTTTTTTCCCTTCCAGTGTGTTTCCTGATAGAAGGATGCAGAATTGCACTTGTCACAGAGGGGAGACCAGGTAAAGGGCAACTGCTGGTCAAGTCCAGTGGCTAGGAGTCATCGGGTGCTCCACAATGTTTTCAGGCAGGAAGGAGTTATACTCTCTGGCATTGTCCAGACTTGGGTTATGCCCTGGCTTCCCTGAGTTACCTTCCTTTCTTCCTGGGAAAGAGAAGTATGTGCTGGGAGAGTGGGGTTAAGAAGGGGAGTGAGTAGGAAGGGGGACACCAGCTAAGGACATGGGCTTGCTGGGTTCCTGCAGGAAGGTAAAGTGTCCCCCTATTCCCTCCATTTTTCTGGAAAGTTGAACAGACTGTTCACAAATAAACATTTATCTTGAAGGTATTAGAGTTTATACAGAATTGAACATTATAGTAGTTCTTCTCCTGCTGGGTTTAAGATTTCTTTCAAAATGATCTAATGGGTCCATAACCTACATCCATTCTCATCTGTCAGCACAGGGACTTACTTGTCACTGTCTGTGCCATTTGGTCATTAAAACATTTTTAAGTCACTTCTGGAAGAAAAATAGTATATTTACTTTTGAACTACTATAATGTTCAATTTGAAACACCCTTCATATGTCTAATAACTGTCTATAGGTAGTGTTTGTTAGGCTTCTCCACCATAAAATTACTCTTTTCCCTCTTTTTTTGTGTGTTCTCTGGAAGTCACTATGAACATCCTTCCACTTAAGAGGTGGGGAATTATGGGGTGCCTGGGTGGCTAGTCAGTTAAGCGACAGTCTCTTGTTCAGATCACATGATGATCTCAGGGTCATGGGATTTAGCCGTGTGAAGGGTTTTGGACTCAGCTTGGAGTCTACTTGAGATTCTTTCCTCTGTTTTTCCCCCTCTGCTCCTCCCCTCATTTCTCTCCTCCCATCTTGCATGCTCCTCTCTCTCTCTAATAAATAAATAAATAAATAAATAAATCTTGAGAAAAAAAGAAAAAAAGAGTTGGGGAATTATGCTCTACCTCCTTGAGTGGGGAGCACTACACAGGAATTGGAATTTGGGATGCATGGGAGATTTTCCTCGTCTCCCCATTAATTTAATTACTTATGCACTCATTTATATCAGGATGGACTCATGGATATTGATTTTATACTTTGGGTTACTACCCAATGCTACTTTATTTTGTTGGATGGGGTTTTTTGTTTTTCCTTCTTCACTTTGCTCCAGGCTCATCTTGAATATTTCTTGCCCCAGTTAAAGAAACAGCCATTTCTCTGAGGTGTCCGGGGCACACATTTTTAAGGGTCTTTAATACATGTTGCCCAATTATCTGCTAGAAGGTTGACGCAATTTATAACCTACCCAGGAACATGTTTGTTTCTCATCACACTGTGATGATTAAAACAATATTGAAAAAATATTGAAAATATTGAAAAATATTTAATCACTTTTAATTTAATTCCTTTGATAATTAGTGACTTTCTCTAATTTTTGTAAGTTTACTAGCCATTTGTAAATAGGTAAATTGCTTTTTCATTATCCTTAACTTATCTTTTTATTACAATGCTCACTTTTAACATGTTATAACAACTTTATCTAGAATGTATATTGACTTTTTGACTATCATATAAATTTCAAATATTTTTCCTAGTTTCTTACTTGGTTTTTGAATTTATTGAATGATAGATAATAGACATTTGCTTAGAAATTTTAGACATGCACAAAAGTAAAGAGGACAATATAATGAAGAGTTCTTATGTTCCCATACATCAATTTCAATAATTGTCACCATTTTGCCATCTCTACCTGAGCTACCACTTCTCTCACATCATTTTTAAAAATTGGAATCATTTTTTTCTTTTTAAGATTTTATTTATTTATTTGACAGACGGAGATCACAAGTAGGCAGAGAGGCAGGCAGAGAGAGAGGAGGAAGCAGCCTCTCCGCTGAGCAGAGAGCCTGATGTGGGGCTCGATCCCAGACCCTGGGATCATGACTTGAGACGAAAGCAGAGGCTTAACCCACTGAGCCATCCAGGTGCCCCCAAAATTGGAATCATTTAAAGCAAATTCCAGACAGCATGTAATTTTACCTCTAAATACTACAGTATGCATCTCTGACTAAAAAGAACATTTAAAAAACCCATTTGATAGGTATTATCACACCTATCAAATTAAATAAACCATAGTTCCTTGATATCATGTAGTACATAGCTAAGGGCCACATTCCCAAAAATTATCTTTTAGAGTTGATTTGTCTGAATCAGGATCCAAAGAAGACCCACATATCACTTTGGGATATATCTTAAATATTCTTTGTTCTTTTCACTTAATTTGTTATTATTATTATTATTATCATTACTGAAAATGCTATTGATTTGTTAGAAAAATGAGCTCATTGGATTTCTAGAATGTCCTGTACCCTAGATTTGGCTGATTGTTGCACAGAGGGCCTCTTTAACTTCTGTCTCCAGGGATCCAGCCCCTCATGGGGCTCCCTGCTCAACCTCCTTCTCCTTCTTTCTCTGCCGCTCCCCACTACTCTGCTCGCTCTCTTTCTGTCTCTTTCTCTCCCTCTGAACCATAAATAAAATCTAAAAAAAAAAAAAAGAAAGAAAGAAAAGAAAAAGAAGGGGCACCTGGGTGGCTCAGTGGGTTGAGCCTCTGCCTTCTGCTCACGTCATGATCTCAGGGTCCTGGGATCAAGCCCCGAATCGGGCTCTCTGCTTGGCAGCAGGGAGCCTGCTTCTCTTCCTCTCTCTCTGTCTGCCTGCTTCTCTGCCTACTTGTGATCTCTCTCTCTCTGTCAAATAAATAAATAAAATCTTTAAAAATAAAAAAAGAAATCTTTCACTATCTCAAGGTCATGAAGATATTCTATTTTAGTTTCTAAGAATTTTTTATATCTTTACTCTCCATATTTAGGTATTTAAGACATCTAAAAGAGATTATGTATTGTGCAAGGTAGAGATTCCATTTTATTTTTTTTCTCATGGATTTCCACTTATCACTTTATTGAGACATTTATAATTCATGTTATAAATCAAAGGTCTAGGAATGTATGGGTCTGTATCTAAACCATATTTTGGATCAATGGTCTATATGTCTATTCTTGCACCAATAACATGTTACCTCAATTACAAGAGCTTTACAATAAGTCTTGGCATCTGGAAGCTGGAGTCTTCCTACACTGTTCTTTTTAAATAGTATCTTTGTTTGGCCTTTGCATGCCCATGTAAATTTTTAAGTGACTCCAACCAGTTGTCCCAAGAAGTTTATTGGAATTTTATTTAAAATTTCATTAAATCTATAAATGTATTTGAAGAAAATGACATATTTAAAACTACTGAGTCTTCCAATCCATGAACATAGTTTATCTCTTCATTCATTTAGGACTTTTTTTTTTTAAAGTAGCCTCCACAACCAGCATGGAGCCCAAGGTGGGACTTGAACTCACAACACTAGGGAAAGCAAGACCTGAGCTGAGATCAAGAGTCAGACACTTAACCAACAGAGCCAAGTGTTATAATCTGAAAAGAAAGAAGAGATACAGTCGTCTATTTTAAAAGGCTACACTGGCTTAAGATGGGACCATTTGAGCACAAGTAAAGTGATTGTCATGGAATGAAACACAACAAATATATAAAAGTTCATGAGTTTTTTTTCATTTTTAAAAACTCTTCAGTCGGGGAGCCTGGGTGTCTCAGTCCATTAAGCATCTGCCTTCAGCTCAGGTCATGATCCCAGAGTCCTGTGATGGAGTCCCACATTGTGGGGGGGGTCCCTGCTCAGCGGGGAGTCTGCTTCTCCCTCTGCCTGTCCACCACTGCCCCCAGCTTGTGCACTCTCTCTCACTCAGTCTCTCTCTCAAATAAATAAATTAAAATTTTTTAAATAAAAATAAAAACTCTTCAATCATCATAACAAATTGTTAGGACATCAATAATTACTCTGAAAACTGATAAATTGATAAAGGGGCAAAATTAAACATCCACCTTTCCCTTGTGAACTATATTCCAGAGGAACCAATGAATCTATTAGGTGAAACTTTGGTGGAGAACTTTATAACAGAAAGAACAGGTTGACCCTACTTGAACCTATGATCAATCTTATCATTACTGAAAGGACAACAGATATGTTGAGCCTCCCAGCATACCACCAAAGTGGGATGCAATAGAAAACCACAGCACCATCTGTAAAAAGGGTTTTTGC
Source organism: Meles meles (assembly GCF_922984935.1). NCBI lineage: Eukaryota > Metazoa > Chordata > Mammalia > Carnivora > Mustelidae > Meles > Meles meles. Next base: position 111,986,423 of record NC_060074.1, on the reverse strand, counting down.
CTTAAAAAGGAAACCTAACTTAATCAAGTCTCTGGATCCAACCACCACTTTATAAGAAATACAGGAGACAGAAGTTAAAGAGGCCCTCTGTGCAACAATCAGCCAAATCTAGGGTACAGGACATTCTAGAAATCCAATGAGCTCATTTTTCTGACAAATCAATAGCATTTTCAGTAATGATAATAATAATAATAATAACAAATTAAGTGAAAAGAACAAAGAATATTTAAGATATATCCCAAAGTGATATGTGGGTCTTCTTTGGATCCTGATTCAGACAAATCAACTCTAAAAGATAATTTTTGGGAATGTGGCCCTTAGCTATGTACTACATGATATCAAGGAACTATGGTTTATTTAATTTGATAGGTGTGATAATACCTATCAAATGGGTTTTTTAAATGTTCTTTTTAGTCAGAGATGCATACTGTAGTATTTAGAGGTAAAATTACATGCTGTCTGGAATTTGTTTTAAATGATTCCAATTTTGGGGGCACCTGGATGGCTCAGTGGGTTAAGCCTCTGCTTTTGTCTCAAGTCATGATCCCAGGGTCTGGGATCGAGCCCCACATCAGGCTCTCTGCTCAGCGGAGAGGCTGCTTCCTCCTCTCTCTCTGCTTGCCTCTCTGCCTACTTGTGATCTCCGTCTGTCAAATAAATAAATAAAATCTTAAAAAGAAAAAAATGATTCCAATTTTTAAAAATGATGTGAGAGAAGTGGTAGCTCAGGTAGAGATGGCAAAATGGTGACAATTATTGAAATTGATGTATGGGGACATAAGAACTCTTCATTATATTGTCCTCTTTACTTTTGTGTATGTCTAAAATTTCTAAGCAAATGTCTATTATCTGTGTAAGTTAAAGACATTCAATAAATTCAAAGAACCGGGAAGACGACCAACCACAGCCTCAGGCACTTCTGGGCATAAGTCGTAGGGGGAGGGCACCTGGTCCCCTGGGGCTCCCGGGGCACATGCAGGGTGGTGCAAGGAGACTCCCCAGAAATTCAGTAAACGCCCTGTTTGGGGGAGTCCTTCCAGCCACTAGGCCAACTTCCCCATAGTATCCAGACATCCTGGGGGACAAGAAAGATTCCCCCAAGGGGTTTTGGGTGGGAGGAGCCCTGCCAGGTCAAGGAATGACACTGACTCTGGTGTGGATCCAAGCAGAAAGCTCCTGAACCCAGGCTAGGGCTGGATAGAGTGGGTTTTGCTACTGGGGAGCTGGCCCTGGGGTGGAATGAGGGGTAGGACGGGGTGCTGCAGACACCTGGGACCCTGGGGAACAGAGGTCTGCAGAGACAGGGGCTCAGACAATGTGTGTGCACACACAGGCTCTGGGCCACTGGCCTGGCTGCCACGATGGCCCCTGCTTTTAAGAGCATTTGGTCCTGCCGTTCTTTTTTAAAAAAGATTTTATTTATTTGAGAGAGAGAGAGAGAGAGAGAGAGAGCGTGAGCGAGCATGGGGCAGGCAAAGGGAATGGGAGAAGTAAACTCCCCACTGAGTCTAGCTGCAAGCAGGCTCTATCTGAGGACCCTGGGATCATGACCTGAGCAGAAGGCAGCTGCTTAACCAACTGAGCCACCCAGGCCCGCCCCGCACCCCTGCCAGCCAGGTCTTTCGGTTCTTGTACCAAACCTGCTCTTGGTGTTCCTGCAGGTTGAGTCTAGTGCCCAGGATCCCTTCACCCCTTACTGCAGCTCCTCCTGGGTATCAGGAGCTCTTTTTTCAAATGGTTTCTCCAGTCCCTGCCATTATTCCTTGCCCAGAGTCTGGGGTTGGTGGAGTCCCCTGAGATACTAAAGTTCTTCCGTCCTCATTCTTGTTCTGTTCCTTGCCCAGAGCCTGTGCCTGTTAGGGCTGAGTTTCCATTCCACTCTCCCCGCTTTGCCTACCCAGGCCCACCCTACTGGTGCTGGGACTCCTCCTTCCTTGTCTCGCCTCCAGCCTGCAGTCCTCACGCCTGTCTCAGATGAGTTTGGCAGCCATGGATTCATCAGTCCCTCCATTACTGAGCAGCTGCTACAAGCTGCAGGGGCTCTCCTGTATCACTTCTGCATGACCTCCTCAGTCTTTGATAGCTCCCTGGCTCTCTGGTACAAGATGACTCATTCTCATTTTGTACATTTTTTGCCCTAGACCTGGAATTAGCCCATTTCCCTGGTAAATGGTATCTAGAGAGCACAGCCTGGCTCTAAGCATTACTCGTTATTAGGTGGTCATTGCTTCTAGCCTTTCAGTGAACAGAGCTAGGACACGTGTATTTTAAAAGAGAAAAATACAACATGAGTTCATAACGCTATTTCTGATTGATTTTTAAGATTGTAGGATTTTTACTTAACTTCCTTGATTTTATACTGTATCATTTTTATGCTGAAAATTATGGTAACTAATGATGGCAACATAGTCATTTAATAAATATCAATACTAATCACATGACTAGTGAATGTAGTTTATCATTTGTTTCCTTTTTTATTATCTATACAATATCTCCTACTTGAGATGCAGAGTCAAAACGCTGAGTTTTAAAACCACTTCAAGTAATTGTTTTCTTTATGTGGCCTGCCACATGCTTTATATGCAGTTAGTGTCCTTCATTTAGGTGTACTTTCAGATTTTAAGGGATTGTCTGCTTTTCTTTTGTCTAAACTTTAAAAAAAATTATTTAAGACATTTACGGTCCAAAATAAAAAGCTTCTAACAATTACACCCACAGAAGTCTTGTCTTTATAGCTATCCTCTTCATTCTTTTTTTCCCCTCAAAAACCATTTAAAAATATTGGTTTTTGGTTTATCCTTCCATTTTTCTTATGATACTATAAATAAATGATCTATCTATGTTTCAATCTAGTTTTCCCCCTTTCTTCCATAAAAGGTATCATATTATAACCACTGCTCTTCTTGCTTACTTCTTTTGCCTTATTTATTCTCCCTATCAGTGTACAGAGATATTTCCCATTTCTAGTTAAAGCTGCTCAGTACTTCCTTGTGTGACTGAAACATAGTTTATTTGGTCACTGCCCTGGACTGGTTTAAGCCTTATAGAGACTTTTCTCTTAAAATTTCTACCTTTCAAGTCATTTTAATAAATTTTTAAGGTGAGGAATTCAAATAAATAAAAAAAAAATCCCCCTCATGGTTTATCTTAAAAATTCTTAAAGTTCTCCCTTTAATACCAACTAGTTAATATACAGTGTAATATTAGTTTCAGGTATAGAAACACCTGGTGCTCATCACAAGTGACATCCTTAATCTCTATCACCTATTTCACCTACCCCCTGCCCCCCAGCCTCCCCTCTGGTAACCATGTTTGGTCTCTACAGTTAAGAGTCTTTTTCTTGGTTTGTCTCTCTCTCTTTTTCTCTATGCTCATTTGTTTAGTTTGTTTGCTATCCTATGATCCAGCAATTTCCCTGCTAGGTATTTACCCAAAGAATACAAAAATACTAATCAAAAGGATATATGCACCCTGATGTTTACAACAACATTATCTACAATAGCAAAATTATGGACAGAGCCCAAATATCCACTGATTGATGAATGGTTAAAGATGCGGTATATATACACACTGGAATATTACTCAGCCATAAAAAGAACGAAATCTTGCCATTTGCAATAACATGGATGGAACTAGAGAGTATAATGCTAAGTGAAATAAGTCTGAGAAAGACAAATATATGATTTCATTCATATGTGGAATTTAAGAAACCAAACAAATGAGTGTCTTAAAATTTTTGATTTTTGTTTGTTGGAGTTCTTTAAATGAGGCATTTTAAAAAAAATCTGAGGGTGCACAGGATGCTTCAAGTTGCCATCACATGAGAATGCTCACTGCTGGGCTTGTTACATGTGACCCTGGCCCTCGTGCAAGTGTTTCTCACTGCTGTGGGGAGTCTGTGTCCTGGCTTTGGGGTCTCTTACTGCCCAGCCTTCCCCTGAGATGGATGAATATAGTGGAAGCATACTGCTGAGCCAAATTAGGATTTTGTGGAAGGTGCTGAATTTTATGAAGCAGTCAAAATGCTATGTGCAACAGAATAAACGACTTGAATACTAAAACCATAAAGCCAGGATAGTGTATGCCTTTACTGGCAAGTTCAGTGTGAAGGTGAGAGCTCTTGACTATCTCACAATTCTGCTAGCATACATTTTAAGGAGAAACCACCTCTCCACCCCAAACAACACTTGCTGCTTTCTATTGATCTAATAATTAAATTTAATAAAGACTTTAGCTCTAACTTAGAGTTTATAAGCAATACAGGGGGTAAAGAAATGAATTAAATGACACCACAAAGAAGCAGTCAGATGAGTCCAGAAGGTGGGCATTCCAAGTAACAACTGGCCATATCTTTTCAACAGATCAATGTTAAATATAAAAACGAAGAGAGTGAGTGTGCTCAGAGCAAGGGGAATGTTCTAGATTAGCACTGTGGAGTAGAACTTTCTGTTATGATGGAAATGTTCTATCATATAGGTGTGATTGTTAAGCACTAGATGTGTGGTTGGTGAGATGAGGAGCTGAATTTTTAATATCACTTTATTTTTTAAATTAAAAGTCATTAGCCAACATATAGAACATCATTAATTTCAGATGTAGAGTCCAATGATTCATCAGTTGTGTATCACACCTAGTGCTCATCCCATCACATTCCCTCCTTGATGTCCATCATCCAGTTACCCCATCTCCCCCCACCTCCACTCCAGCAACCCTCAGTCTGTTTCCTGAGGTTAAGACTCTTTCATGGGTTGTCTCCCTCTTTGATGACTTCCCATTCCATTTTCCCTCCCTTCCCTTATGATCCTCTGCTCTGTTTCTTATATTCCACATATGACTGAGACCATGTGATAATTGTCTTACTCTGACTGACTTGTTTTACTTAACATAATACTCTCCATTTCCATCCACATCAATATAAATGGTAAATATTCATCCTTCTTGATGGCTGAGTAATACTCTATTGTATATACAAACCACATCTTCTTTATCCATTCATTTGTCAATGGACATCTTGGCTCTTTCCATAATTTGGCTGTTGTGGACATTGCTGCTATGAACATGGGGTGTAGGTGCCCCTTATTTTCACTACATTGGTATCTCTGTGGCAAATACCCAGTAGTGCAATTGCTGGTCATAGGGTAGCTCAATTTTTAACTTCTTGAGGAATTTCCATATTGTTTCCCAGAATGGCTGTACCAGCTTGCATTCCCACCAACAGTGTAAAAGGGTTCCCCTTTCCCCACATCCTCATCAACATTTGTTGTTTCCTGATTTGTTAATTTTAGCCATTCTGACTGGTGCGAGGTTGTCTATCATTGTAGTTTTGATCAGTATTTCCCTGATGTCAAGTGATATGGAGCATTTTTTCATAGGTCTGTTGGCCATTTGTACGTCTTCTTTGGAGAAATATCTGTTCATGTCTTCTGTCTATTTTTAAGTGGATTATTTGTTTTTGGGGTGTTGAGTTTGATAAGTTCTTTATAGATCTTGGATACTAGCCCTTTATCTGATATGTCATTTGCAAATATCTTCTCCCATTCTGTAGGTTGCTTTTTAGTTCTCTTGACTGTTTCCTTTGCTGGGCAGAAGATTTTTATCTTGATGTAGTTCCAATAGTTAATTTTTGGTTTTGTTTCTCTTGCTTTTAGAGACGTGTCTTGCAAGAAGTTGCTGTAGTTGAGGTCAAAGAAGTTGCTGCTGTTTTCTCTTTCAGGATTTTGATGGATTCCTGCCTCACATTTAGGTCTTTCATCCATTTTGAATTTATCTTTGGGTATGGTGTAAGGAAGTGGTCCAGTTTCGTTCTTCTGCATGCATCTATCCAATTTTTCCAGTACCATTTATTGAAGACACTGTCATTTTTTTCCTATTGGATATTTTTTCCTGCTTTGTTACAAATTAGTTGACCATAGAGTTGAGGGTCCATTTCTGGGTTTTCTATTGTACTCCATTGATCTATGTGTCTGTTGATACCATACTGTCTAGATGATCATAGTTTTGTAATATAGCTTGAAGTCAGACATTGTGATGCCCCCAGCTTTGGTTTTCTTTTTCAACATTCCTCTGGTTATTTGGGGTCTTTTCTGGTTCCATACAAATTTTAGGCTTGTTTGTTCCAGCTCTGCGAAAAATGTTGATCATATTTTGATAGGGATTGCTTTGAATGTGTAGATTGTTCTGGGTAGCATAGACATTTTAACAATATTTATTCTTCCAATCCATTGGCATGGAGTGTTTTCCTATCTCTTTGTGTCTTCCTTAATTTCTTTCATAAGTGTTCTGTAGTTTTTAGAGTATAGATCCTTTGCTTCATTGGTTAGGTTTATTCCCAGGTGCCTTATGGTTTTTGGTGCAATTATAAATGGGAATGATTTCTTAATTTCCCTTTCTTCAGTCACATTGTTAGTATATAGAAATGCAACTAATTTCTGTGCACTGATCTTGTATCCTACTATGTTGTTGAATTCCTGTATGAGTTCTAGTAATTTTAGGTTGGAATCTTTTGGGTTTTCCACATAAAGTATCATGTCATCTGCAAAGAGTGAGAGTTTGACTTCTTTGCCAATTTGAATCTCTTATTTCTTTTTGTTGTCTGATTGCTGAGGCTAGGATTTCTAGTACTTTGTTGAACAACAGTGGTGAAAGTGGCCATCCCTGTCCCTTCCTGGCCTTAGGGGAAAAGCTCTCAGTTGTTCCCTATTGAGAATGATATTTGCTGTGGGCTTTTCATAGATGGCTTTGTGATATTGAGGTATGTTCCCTCTATTCCTACACTTTCAAGAGTTTTAATCAAGAAAGGATGCTGTATTTTGTCAAGTGTTTTTCCTGCATCAATTGAGAGTATCATATGGTTCTTGTCTTTTCCTTTATTAACATGATTTATCACACTGATTGATCTGTGACTGTTGAACCACCCTTGCATCCGTATTAAATCCCACTTGGTCATGGTGAATAATCCTTTGAATGTAATGTTGGATCTTATTGGCTAGTATCTTGGTGAGTGTTTTGGCATCCATGATCATCAGGGATATTGGTCTGTAATTCTCCTTTTCGATGGGGTCTTTGTCTGGTTTTGGGATCAGGGTAATGCTGGCCTCACAGAACGAGCTTGGAATTTTCTTTCCATTTCTATTTTTTGAAAGAGCTTCAGTAGGTTAGGTATTAATTCTTCTTTAAATGTTTGGTAGAATTCCCCTAGGAGGCCATCTGGCCCTGTACTCTTGTTTTTTGGGAGGCTTTGATTACTGCTTTAATATCCTTGCTGGTTATTGGTCTGTTTAGATTTTCCATTTCTTCCTGTTTCAGTTTTGGTAGTTTATAAGCTTCCAGGATGCATTCATTTCTTCCAGATTACCTAATTTTTGGCATATAGTTGCTCATAATATGTTCTTAAAATTGTCTGTATTTCTTTGGTGTTGGTCATGACCTCTCCTCTTTCATTCATGATTTTATTAATTTGAGTCCTTTCTCTTTCCTTTTGGACAAGGCTGGCTAGAGGTTTATCAATCTTATTAATTTTTTCAAAGAACCAGCTTCTAGTTTTATCTGTTCTACTGTTCCTTTGATTTCTATTTCATTGATTTCTGTTTTAATCTTGATTATTTCTCTTCTTCTGCTGGGTTTAGGCTTTATTTGCTGTTCTTTCTTCAGCTTCAGGTGTAAGGTTAGCTTGTGTATTTGAGATTTTTCCAATTTTTTGAGAGAGGTTTGTATTGCAATTGATTTCTTTCTTAGGACTGCCTTTGCTGTATCCCCAAAATTTGAACAGTTGTGTTTTCATTCTCTTTAGTTTCCATGAATTTCTTAAATTCTTCTTTAATTTCCTTATTGACCCTTTCATTCTTTAGTAGGATGTTCTTTAACCTCCAAGTATTTGAGTTCTTTCTAAATTTCTTCTTTTGATTGAGTTCCAGTTTTAAAGCATTGTGGCCTGAAAATGTGCAGGGAATAATCTTAATCTTTTGGTATCAATTGAGATCTGATTTGTGACCCAGTATATGATCTATTCTGGAGAAAGTTCCATGTGCACTTGAGAAGAATGATCATTCTGTTGTTTTAGATGGAATGTTCTGCATATATCTGTGAAGTCCATTTGGTCCAATGTGTCATTCAAAGCCCTTATTTTTTTTGTTGATATTCACAACTTCTCAAGCGAAATCAATAAGCACATGAATTATTGCTCTTTGTGGCCTAGGGCCTCATCTTCTTATTGAAAAAGAAACCTGTTATTTACAATTTCTCAAATGAAACTAGCAATCACTCTTTGTTGATATTCTGCTTAGATGATCTATCTATTGCTCTGAGTGGGATCTTGAAGTCCCATGCTACTAATGTATTATTATCAATGTCTTTCTTTACTTTGGTTATTAATTGGTTTATATAATTGACTGCTCCCATGTTGAGGGCATAAATTTTTACAATTGTTAGATCTTCTTGTTGGATAGACACTTTAACTATGATATAGGGTCCGTCTCTTACTACAGTCTTCGGTTTAAAAATCCAATTTGTCTGATATGAGGATTGCTACCCCTCTTTTCTTTTGATGTCCATCAGTGTGGTAAATGGTTCTCCATCCCCTCACTTTCAATTTGGAGGTGACTTTAGGTCTAAAATAAGTCTCTTGTAGATAGCATATGGATAGGTCTTGCTTTTTTACCCAATCTGATACCCTGTGTCTTTTGATTGAAGCATTTAGCCCATTTACATTCAGAGTAACTGTTGAAAGATTCAAATTTAATGCCATTGTATTGCATGTAAAGTCTCTGTTGCTGTAGATTGTCTTCATTACTGTCTGATCTATGTGACTCTTGGGGTCTCCCTTCACTTACAGGATCCCCCTTAATATTTCTTTCATGGCTGGGTTGGTGGTCACAAGTTCTTTCAGTTTCTGTCTGCCCTGGGAGCATTTTATCTCTCCTTCCATTCTCAAGGACAGCCTTGCTGGATAAAATATTCTTGGATGCATGCTTTTTCCATTTAGTACCCTGAATATGTCATGCCAGCACTTTCTGGCCTGCCAGGTTTCTCTGAGTATGTCTGATGTTAGTCTGATGTTCCTCCCTCTGTAGGTAAGGAGCCTCTTGTCTCAAGCTGCTCTCAGAATTCTTCTTCTCTAAAATTTCAAAGCTTCGCTGTTATATGTCATGGTGTTGATCTATTTTTATTGATTTTGGGAGGGGTCCTCTCTGCCTCTTGGACATGAATACTTGTTTCCTTCCCCAGAAATTCTCAGCTATGATTTACTCAAATATACTTGTGGTCCCCTTCTCTCTTCACCTTCAGGCTCTGCAATTATTCTGACATTGTTATGTTTCATTGCATCGTTAACTTTTTGAAATCTTTCTTCATGGGCTATTAGTTGTTTTTCTATCTTTTTCTCAACTTCTTTCCTTTCCATCCACCTGCCTTCTAGATCATTTATTCTCTCTTCTGCCTCATTCACCCTAGCTGTTAGAGCATCCAATTTAGACTGCATCTCAGTTATAGCATTTTTAAGTTTGGCCTGATTACATCTCATTTCTGCTGTAAGAAATTCTCTAGAGTCTTTTATGCTTTTTTCAAGCCCAGCTATTAACTTTAAAATTGTTATCCTGAATTCTATCTCTGACCCCTTACTTATATCCATATCAATTGGATCTGTGGCAGAGAACATTACCTTTGGTTCTTTCTTTTGTTGTGAATTCCTCCTTCTAGTCATTTTTCCCAGAGAAGAATGGGTGAGTGAGTAAGAAGAATCAAAAATATAAACCATGACCCAAGCAAAATACACACTAGAGAAATCCAAAGCAGTCAGAACCGGAAACAGAAAAGCAAACAAATACAAAACAAAACAAAAGAAAAGGCAGGGGAGAGAATATAATCTCATAGGGTGGACAAAGCAGGGCGATCCACTCATTCCTGAGTAAATTTTGGTCTGTGTGTTAGAAGAGACTAAGTCCCAAAATTGCAAAGAAAGCAAAACTGACTGTATGTATATATATATATATATATACGTATATGTATATATACGTGTATATATATATATGTATATATATACGTATATATATACGTATATATATGTATATATATGTATATATATACGTATATATATATGTATATATATATGTATATATATACGTATATATATATACACACACACACATACATACACACACACACACACACATATATATATATATATATAAAATTTGAATAGCATGAAAAAAGGCAAAAAATGAAGGATATATCTATAAAATGTAGATGTAAAAAATAAAAGTTAAAAAGCAACTTAAAAACAAAGGGTTAATAAAATAAGAAACTAGTTTAAAGAGGAAAAAAGACAAAAAAGAAATGGCGAGTTTTAGACTGAAAGATAAATGAACCATGAGAAAAATGCCTTGTTTTCTATATACTATTTCCCCCTTGGACTAGAGTTTTACAGCATTGTGAGATCTGTAAACTAGTTGTTCACCTCTTCTTCCAGTTGGTCTTCTGGGGGAAGGGACTGCTGCTTGTCCTTGCCTGGGTGGAGTTACACTGCCCCTTGCCAGGGGGCTGGGTTCAGTGTAAGCTGGTCCTCTGTGTGACTTTTGTTTCTTGAAGGCTTTCTACGCCTTTTCAAGCATCACAGTAAAAATGGCCATGTCTTGATCTCCACCCCCAGGACTGAAAGATTGCAGTCACTCCTCTGCAGTAAACCCTCTGGGACAAAACAGTCTTCATGTTTGTGTGTGCTAAACTCTACAGACTCGTGCAGTGGGTGCCCACAACAACCCTCCTGGGAGGAATCCAAGAGTCTGATATTACTGCTGTTTGTAGAGCCCTGGGGCTGATAGCAGTCACTGGCTCATGTGTGTACCTGCTGTGCTACTCCTGGGGGACTGCTGAGTGTTGCCCTACTATCTTTTCTGGGGTTTCTGCCCTGAGAGCTGTGGCCTGGTCATGGGTACACCTGTTTCTCCCCTCCTGGGGAATGGCCAAAGGTCCTCTCATTTCAGTCCTTTTCAGGCTGCTCAGGCAGAAAGTGGTCACCCCATCTGCCGGGCTCATGGTTTATGGCAACTGGGGCTGAGAGTCCCCTCCTGGGCTTGCTGATGGTAACCAGTTTCCCCACTCCACTGCTTGAGTACTCTCTGGACCAGGCACCCCTGTTAGTTCTGTGACTCCTGGGATCCTGAGACCACACTGACCCACCTAGAATTCTGTTCTTTTTATCCCCTGAGCCCCTTTCAGACAGGGATGTTTCTCACTGGAGTAGATTTCTAAGGGTTCTGATTTTGCCCTCTGGGGCTATATAGCTTATGGAAACTCCCTCTCCCCTCCACTCATCTTCTGATATCTCCCCTCAGAGTTATGTCTCCACACCTCCTATCTTGGAAAAAACAGTTGCTTTTCTATTTGTAGAGCTCCAGATTTTTTTTCCTTACATCTCAGGCAAAAGTCATGTGTGTTCAGAATGGTTTGATAGTTGTCCAGCTAAATTCAAAGGACTAAATGAAACAAGGTCCCTATTCTTCCACCATCTTGCTTCCTCTCCCCAATCACTTCATTTTTATTATTTGTTTATTTTCAATTAACTTAGATGGCTACATGTGGCCAGTATCCACTGTTTTGGACAGTGCAATATTTAGAGTAAAAGATACCTAGAAATCATAGTAGCTGAATGCAATGAGTGCTTCTTGATTGGATTTTTCTTTTTTATTATTGAAGTATAGTTTGATGTACAATGTTATACTAGTTTAAGTTACAACATAGTGATTCAACCATTCTGTGCATTATGCAGTGCTCACCACTATAAGTGTACTCACCTTCTGTCACCATACAATGTTATTACAATATTATTGGCTATATTCCCTGTGCTGTACTTTTCATCTCTTTGACTTATTTATTTTAGAACAAAATTTTGTGCCTCTTAATCCCCTTCACCTATTTCACCCATCCACATAAGTGAAATTGTGTGGTATTTCTTTTTCATTCCAACTTATTTCATTTAGGATAATACTCCCTAGATCCACCCATGTTGTCACAAATGACCAAAAAAAAAAAAAAAAAAAAAACCAACAACCAAAACTCATTCTTTTTTATGGCTGTGTAATATTCCATTGTATATATGACTCTCTGTGTGTGTGTGTGTGTGTGTTTATTAACATATAATGTGTTATTTGCTTCGGGGGTATAGGTCTGAATCATCAGTCTTACACAATTCACAGCACTTACCATAGTACATATCCTCCCCAATGTCCATAACCCAGGCACCCTATCACTTCCCCCCCACTCCCAGCAACCCTCAGATTGTTTCGTGAGTTTGAGTCTCTTATGGTTTTTTTCCCTCCTGATCCCATATAGCCATTACCTAGATTTAATATTTAATTGTGTATATATATATACACACACACAAACTATATATATAATATATATTAAATAAATAATAAACAAATGTATATAATATATACAATATAATATATATACAATGTATAATATACTATATACAATTAAATATTATATCTAGGTAATGGATATATGGTGTTCTGTCACCATTCTCTTTCCTCTTTTGCTTGAAACTTTTTATAATATAAAATAAAAAAATCCACAGAAGTAAGGAGCCATTATACTTATAAATCAGGTTTTATTTAAGATATGGTAAAGTAGTATTATTTTTATAATTTTTAGTTTTATTTTTCAAATAAATTCTAACTATAAGATTTTCTACCTATTCTTTCTAATGAATTTTAGTTTCTGCTTTAAGCAGATAAACATTGAGCAGACTTTTATTTTTTTTTTTTTTTTTTTGGTGCCAGTATCTTTGGTAACGTGAATGAAGTGCTCACAACCTTCACAAGTAAGAATACTAAAAAAAATTCCCTTTGAAAATGAAAGTGGAAAAGTTTCTTTTGAAATCAGAGCCAAAGCTGAATGAAGGTCTACATTTGGACATTGCTTAGTCACTGCTGACTGGCCTTGCTGGGCCATTTCCTCCATGCCTCACATGTGCCATCTCTTCTGAGGTGCTGGGTTCCAGGGTGGGCTCTGCTCCCACTGGCTGTGCAAGGGCAGGGTTCGTTGACTTTCTTTCTGTTATCTGGGGGTAACCCTGGCCTCTCAGGAGGTAGTGAGGAGTAAGTCATCTGCCTGAAGTGACTCTAAAGCTTCCTACACCTCCCAGGAACACTTTGGAAATGAAGCCCACTGAAGGAATTTACAAAAGGAAATTAACTAGGCCTGGAAGGTTCTGGATGGTTTGGGGAATGGACAAGGTGGTGGTCAGCATAGCTCAGAAAGACTAAATGGTCTAAGCAAAGAGAAAGGAATGGAAGGTTTGAAGAGGTTGTTTTGGTGAGTAAATATTTTAACTTCCAAGCAATTTATTGGCTGCAATACCTTGGGCCAGCTGTATTTTGGGCAAAGGAATGAACTGATTATAACCTCACTCCAACCTCCACTGGAGATCCTGGCCTCAAGTAAACCCACTGCCTGGGAGCTGCTATTTGGTGCAATTACCATGTATATATGCAGGTGGCTCTCCATTTCTTTGAATCTCTAGTTTAACCCTGTCCTCTGAGCTTTACATGGCAATACCCAGCTACTCACCTGGTGGCTACCACAGATTTCTCAAAGGCATCTTGGTTCTGGCCCACAACATAAGACAAAATGCCTAGCTTGAGGTGTCCCCAAACCTGCTTCTCCTTCAATGAGAAACATCATCTTCCACCCAGAATCTGGGAGTCATTTGGATACTCCTCCTCTTCTCTCCCAGAGCCAATCCTGACCAGGTCTGATTAGTCTCACCTCTATCACCAGATTGCATACACTCTTGCCCCATTTTGTAACGAAACCAATGTGAGCTCACTTCTTTGTGAGTCATAGAAACTAGACTAGGTGAGTTGTACAAAGAAAACTATTTGTAGCAAAAAAGGAGCTCATGATGGATAACTTCCAAAGCTATGACTCCCTGGGCAAGGCTGGATAGGTTCCTTTTATTTAGGATCAGGAAAGTATTTAAAAAGGGGGTTCCTGTCATGGTCTGTGGAGAAAGGCACAAGATGTGTATGTCCCTTAAGGAAACATATCTGTATACATGTAGCATATTATGTAAATGAGGCTTGTTCTCATTTACACATTTTAGTAGTATGATGACATAAAGTTAGTTGTGGGGCATTTTAGAGGTCACTGTAAGGGCTTATTTAGCCAGAGCGATTCCATCCCATTAAACAATGATTTTGTTGTTTATGCAGTAAAACATAAACTGAACCTGCCCCCCACTCCCCCCCACCAGGGGACTTACTTAAAAACAAATCTGGGAAAATAGTCCCAGGTAACAAAGCCCAAATACAAGGGCAGGTCAGGCCAGGTGGAGACAGCCAATCAGTGGGGCATGCATACTGCCTCCCTAGCTACCAGGAGTGTGAGCCCCACCTTTTGGGCGCCAATTCTGACCAAGGTGATAGGCTAGTTCAAATATCTACTATAGGGTAAATTGTAATTCAATTGGTCACTCGTGTGTGACCTAGCATGACTATGCAACTTTCCCTCTGTGTTACAATCTCATTGGCCACCTGTGTGTGGCCAGGCTGAACCACATGGCCTTTGCCCTTTAAAAGTCAGTTGGCAAGGCAGGGAGGGGTCGCCCTCTCTGTAAGAGGCAACCCTGACCGGTCGGTTTGATTCTCCATGCTTGGTGCGAAATAAAGCTTTGCTTGACCTTTGCTTTGTATCCGTCTCGCTCCTTTGATTACGGACCCAACAACACCATAGTCCATCTGCACAGGCATGAGTTGGGGGTTACACTCAAACAGTCTGGGTGGTCTGAGCTGGAGGGAGGTCTCAGTAGTCACTATAGCTCAGAGCCAGTTTTGCTTTCCATTTACCTGGGTCAGGAGATAAGGCGGAAAGAAGAGCTTAAGGGAAAATGTGGGACAAAGGTGAGTACAAGCAGGTGGGCAGTAAAGGTCAGGTCTTGGTGAAGAGGCAACAGAAAGCTACAGAAGGCTAGCTGAGGACAAAGCAGAAGCTGACACACTGCAATTCCCCCCACACTCCACTCCTGGGTGGGACATGTGCGACAGTCTTCCAGGAATCTCCCAACTATCTTAATGTTAATACCTTGCTAAGAAGGGAAAAACAACCGTAACTTGATAATGGCAAGCCCTCTAGTACTTATCTTGTAGGTCTTCTTTAGCATATGAAAGTTCTTTTGAAATTTCCCTTTTCCTTACCTCCCCCAATTCCATAGTATATAATCAGTCACCCCTCACAACCCCAGGGCAGCAACTTTCTGGGCACAGGTCCTGTCCCTGTGCTTTAATAAACCACCAATTTGCACCAAAGTTGTCTCAAGAATTCTTTCTTGGTCTTTGGCTCTGGACTCTACCCCACTGAACCTCACTTGTATTCTAAAACTTCATCATTGGGGTCTTGCTGGTGACAATTTTAGTTCCCTGCAATCTTCTAAGGACATTGATCTTCTGATATCACCCTTCTGCTTATAATTTTTTAGTAGCTGTCCATTGGTCTTGGGATTAAAAATCACATTCAGTAATAGGGACATCAGGGCTCACTATGTCTGACCCTTGCTCTCCTCTCCTGCCTTCTCTTGTCCCATTCTCTGCTCTGACTCTAGTTCCACTGAGGAAAATGGGCTTGGCCAAGAAAGAGATTATTTGGTAACAGTCTTCTGGAGCATAGACTTGGGAAGAGTCTGTCCTGTCGGTTATACAAACCGACTACTTGGAAACAGGGTGCCTGCCATTAGTGGAAAGACTGGGTTTTAAGAAATGAAACTGGCTCCTTTTAGCTGCCCATTTGCCTCCTTTTGGGTGCTTTTCATAATTACAGAGGGACAATAGGTGCAACGTGGGATGTCTGGCACTCTGGGTGTGGAGGACCATCTTTCTCTATACTGTGGCTTTTGTTCTTACAGGTAACCCAGCAGTGAAAGAAAGGCTAAGGGGCTGCCATGTAAGGGCAGATTGGAGAATGCATCTGTAAATCGACATGTGTTTTAGGTCCCTGTGGAAATTATGTCAACTTCTTAGAGAATTCAAGATAAAAATAGATTTGTTTTTGGAAGCCATTAAATTACACACTTTAGTCCTGCTACTGTGTCTGCCAATTACAAATACTAGCTCTTTGAAGAGAAAGCTTTCAAACCCCAAAGGAAGCCTGCATCGGCTGGTGGGGGTCATTTGCATAAATCCTACAGTCAGTGGCTTGGAACTGGTCCTTTCTCTTCTCTTTAATCTTTTGTGTTTTCTACTTCTCTCTTTCTGCTTTTGTGTCTTTGTTTCTCTTCTCCCTGGTCCTGTCTGTTCTCCCTTGGCTGACTTAATTACTTTGGGTTCTGGTTGATTTGCACAATACCACTCAGCAGTAAACGCTTATCTGGAGCCACTTTCCATTAGAAGAAAAAGCTTGCTTTGGGGTAGGGGTGGCAAGGGTGAGGGGAATGAGGGCATTGCCATGGCTGTAAAATTTAGAAGGGCACCAAAAAACCCCAGTAATCAAGATATATACTATTTTAATGTGAGATTTAAGAAAAGAAAACAAAGATAAAATTTCCATCATGAACAAATTCAAAATTTTAAAGACAGGGTTGGTGCTGAATCATATTAGACTCTAAGGCAAAGAAAATCTGTAATATTGATCCTGTTTCTAATGAAAGATTTGATAATTTTTTGTATTATGATTTTTTTTTTTTTGCATTAAATCTGCCACAGGAGGATCTAGAGCTGAAATTCCACGAGGACTCCCATCTCATTACTATTGGATGTGTTTCTGTAAAAGGGCTGGATACAAGAATAAATCATCTATTTCATGCTGCAAGGGCAGAGGGAGAACAAGATCAAGACATAAATGCTGCTGAGGTGGTGGAGATGAGAGAAGCCTGGCCTTTAAGGATGGGCAGTGATAAGGGGAGGTCAAGGTGGGGATTCTCCTCGAGGGTGTGTTCGTGGGGTGGGGTAGGCTGGGTGGTATGCGGCACTAGCTCAGGGCTAAGACAAGAGATGCAGACCATGTGTGAAGAAACTTGGATTTCACTCTGTGAACATGGAAAGTGAGCATCTCAAGGAGTTTGGTTGTCATTGTTTCAGGAGAACTTGCTCTGTGCCAAGCCCCTGGAAGGCCCTGCAGTCAGAAGACACAACCCACTCATCTATCAGGAGCCCAAAGGGTAGCTGGGGAGACAGGGTCTGAGGAGCCATCCATTTCATAGCCTTCTTTTGGGTGGCTAGAGAGCTGTCCTCTCACACACTCTCCCTTATCCACTAAAATCTCTGCGGGCATTTCCTTCAGGTCTGAAGCTGGTAGTGAATCCTGGAGAGGACCCCAAGAATGAAGCTGATGGTGGTGGGGCTTCCTTCTGCAGCCCTCTTTGTGCTGGGAGGGACAGAGACAGTTCCCATTGTGTTTGTGACCTACTCAAAGACCCACAGATCCTCAGAATTCCTTTGTTGTCCTTGAGAAGGCCACCCCACCATTATCTTTCTACTCAGACTCTCATAGCCTGGAGGTTGGCAGAGGACTCTGGCAGAGTACTCTGGACCTCTCCAACCATACTACAGAGCATAGCACTGCAGAGCTCAGCCTTCAGCTGTAGTTTGTGTTCTTTTGGAAACAGATTCTGAAGAAGTACATGGGTATGGGAAGTTTATTTGGGAACGGGTCGCAAAAGGAAGAAGAACATGGAGGATGGGACAGAATGAGACAGGGAAGGAGACAACACCAGTTTCAGGTAGGATTTTGAGACTGTCACTGCATGTAATTGGGTCACTTCCAAGCATTATCCATTGGAAGATCAGGAGCTGGAAATTTGCTGCTTCTGTCTCCCACTGGTTGGTATGGTCCCCAGAGGTATTCGTAATGGACTTTGACAAAGGTGGACAGACGCACAGCTCCTGCACACTCTTTTGTCTTTCTTTTTTAAAAAATTGAAGCAAAACTGGTATAAAATATTTTATATAAGCTTCAAGTGTACAACATTATAATTTGACATCTGTATACACTATAAAATGATCACCACCAAAAGTCTAGTTACCATCCATCACCATATAGTTGACCACCTTTACTCATTTTGCTCACCGCCAATACTTTCCCCTTCTGGTAACTGTTTATCTATTCTCTGTATCTGTGATTTTGTTTTCATATTATTTCACTTGTTTCATTAGATTCCACATTTGAGTGAAATCATACAGTTTTTGTCTTTCTTTTCTTTCTTTTTTTTTTTAGTTTTTGTCTTTCTTTTTTGACTTATTTTACTTAGCACAACACCCTCAAGTTCATGATATCATGTGGCTCAAAGCCCCATCCCTCTGATCATGGTTGGTTTTTCTGGGGTGGCTGGCCCCCATCTTGAAATCATATTATCTTGGGGCTGCCAGGAGTTGTCTAGTCATCATAAACTATCAGGGACCACCATGAATAGCCAAGATGCTCTCAGTACTCAGGAAATCCCAAGGATTTAGAGGTGACCTCCCAGGAACCAAGGACAAAGACCTGTCAAATTCTTTATTGGTCAACATATGCCACTTTTGATTTGTTAGGGGTGCTTTGAGAACTGTGCTAAGAAAGGCTCTGAGGAAAGACTCAGGCTCAGTAGAGGGGAATGTCATGGTGGATGGAGGTGGTGGGAGTACTCATTTCCCTTCTTTGACATCCCTGCACTAGTTAGAATTCTCAGAAAGAGAGGCAGTTTTGTCGACACTGGAATACTTTATAATTTATCTAATGAATAGGTTAGTAAAGCCCAGGGAAAAACACTTGGAATGTAGATTTTTGCAACAGAGAGGAAAGAAGCCCTTTTCAATGGTGATGGCAATATTAGTTTCCATCTATTAAATCCCAGAAACTGCGATAGGCGCCTTATATATGTTCTCTCATTTAATGCTCATAGTGTCCCCCAAAACACATCTTTTTTAAAAAAAATTGAAATGTAGTTAACACACAATGTTATATCAGTTTCAGGTGCACAACATAGTGATTGGACAAGTCTAGATGCTATGCAATGCTCACCACAAGTGTAGCTACCCTGACACCACACAAGGCTATTACATTATCATTGACTATATTCCCTATGCTGCGCCTTTATTCCCTATGACTTATTCATTTCGTAACTAGAAGCCTGTGTCTCCCACACCCCCTCACCTGTTTTCTGCATACCCCCATCTCCCTTTCATCTGGCAACCATCAGTTTGTTTCCTATATGTATGGGCCTATTTCTGCTTTTTAATTTTTGTTTGTTTTATAGATTCCACATATAAGTGAAACCATATGGTATTTATCTTTGTCTACCTTATTTCCTTTAAGCATAATATCCTCTAGTTTCATCCATGTTGTTGCAAATGTCATGATCTCATTCTTTTTTATGGTGGAGTAATATTCCATTGTACAGAAGCACATTTTAAAAAATTCTCATTTCTCTGGACAACCAACCTGAGACTCTGAAATTTTGAGTAGCTTACCCAAGGCCACACAATTATGTAGTCTATATTTTGATTATATCACTAATCTGCCTTATTGGCAAACATCTGCAAGCTTCAGGCATGTGACTGGTCAACAGTCTGAGGAGTGTAAGTGGAGATGTTACTTTGTCATACACAGTGTTCTAAATATGAAAAGATAGACCTAAACTGTGCAGGGGCCAAGAGAAAGGAGAGCTTAGGTTGAGATGGTTCTCAGAGGGCTTCCTGGAGGAAAACAGGCATGGGGGAGGAAGGGGAGATAGAAGAAGGGGAAAGATGATTGGTATTTGGGTAGGAAGGGAGTGGGGGGTAAACATTCTGGGAAGGGTCCAGCCTGGGTTAAGTAGAGGGACATATGGGGGGCTGGAAGGGCCAAGTCAGGCCTGGCCCAAAGTTGGTGGAGGCACTTAGACTGGAAGCAGGAGCAGTAGAAGGCCAGAAAGCTACAGATCAGGGAAGGGCAGCAGAACAGTTCAATAGCTCAAGGGGGTTGCCCTGCTCAGACGAAGGGTTTACGGACTGTAGACAAAATCTTGGTTCATGCTCCTTTCCCAGTGGAGAAACCAAGGCTCAGAGAAGCGCTTGGGTTCATCTCAGGTCACCCAGGAGGAGATGAAGAAGCTAGAACTGGGGGTCAGATATCTGAGCAGAGTTGTGTTTTAACTGCTATGTGAGCTGCCTCCCAACAACCAGTCACCATGTGACTGTGGGAAGACCCACCTTGTGGCAAAGTGCATGGTTGGGAGAGAGCTGAGGGGTCAGAGGAAGCCCAGGAGGCCTCTGTCAAGGTGAAGGAGAGTCACTGTAGAGGCTGAGGATGGACAGGCATGCTGAAGAGAGCACTGCTGGGAACATGGGATGAAGAGGAGACAGGCCTCAATGAGGCCTACATGAAGACCCTAATGTTTTCATAATGACCTCACACACTTGCCTATATCCCCAAGTGCTTGCCCGCCTGTGCCCTGACTCACGAGGGAGCTGTGTCCTCCAATGACTGGTACTCCAGGATTAATAGTATGTTTCTTTGATGATGGGATTAATCAGAAGAGAGGGACATTTTGGTGTAAGAGAGAAAGAATTACAGTGGCTCTTTCTTAAGGGTAAGAAAACCCCCAGAAGGTGCTAGCAGCAATTCTCCCATTATAGGCCATGGGTTTATGCCTTGTGGTGTGGAGGCTGTTTGGCTAGAATCAACCATATTCCTAAGCCAGTTTCTAAAGAGGGTGGTTGGATTACCTATACACTCTATCCCTGGAACTAGGGAGTAGGTCAGCTTCCCTTGAACCACAGGGGACTGGATGGTGGATATCTGAATGAGTCCTAATCAGGAAGGGTAAGATGGATACAGAGAAGGCAGCTGTCAGTGTCCACTGGGGTCTATTTCCCTGGCTACTAATACCCCCCACACCTATGCCTTCAAAAACACTCATGTGCCCACGGGAAAACTCCCCAAGAGGAGTCAAGGCTGAGATATCACCTCCCGCACTCTGTGCCAGGACTTCAGGATCAGGACAGCAATCCAACTAGCTTTAAATGCAATGTTGTCTTGTGTAGTCACCAATGGCTGAAGTGCTTGCAATTCAGCCCCGGAACACCAGATGTGCAATGGTAGAGTAAGAACAGGATGGTTATTAAGAACAAAAACTACCTGTTGGTGAAGGGCAGTATTGGAATGTGTTCACGGCTGCCACGGACCTACAGTGCACACAAGACTAGAGAAGCACGGTAGGCTCCTGTTCCAGGGCCAGCCCCTGAGCAGCCCCTACAGCGCCCCCTGTGCATCTCGATGGCCATTAACTTCTGTGAAGTCCAGGATCCAGGCTCTGGGGGGCTCCATCAGCATGCCACAGTGCTGTCCTCTCCCTACTGGTTTGGATATTGCATAGGGCAGAAGTGGTCCCAGGCTGTAGTTAGCCAGCTCAGCCTCTCATTTATTTGCTTTGGGCTATTCTCACAGTCAGAGGTCTTACTGCTTTTAATCTTTGAGTGTGGGAGTGTCTAGCTCTTCCTGACAAGCCATCGTCTTCGGGTCAGTACTTTTCAAACTTGAGCTTGCATCACCATTGTCTGGAGGGCCTCCTGGAACACAGAGTACTGGGTCCTCACCCCTAGGATTTGACTCTAGTAGGTCTGGAGCAGGAGCCTGAGGATTTGTATTTCTAATACATTTCCTGGAGCTGCTGATGATGCGGGTCTAGGGACACACTTCGAGAACCAAGTTGGATCTACTTTAAAGGCTTCTACTTTCATCTTGGCTTCTATGTTTTGTGTGTGTGTGTGTGTGTATCTCCTCTACCCTGCTATTGCATCTTAGAGACTACTTTCTAGTGAAAGTTCCTGTAGTCAATCTGGAAATGCTCACTGGGGGTATATGGAGGGGCAAGGCACAGAGTGGCCTTTGCCTCAGCTTTGTCTCCAGCTCATAAGCTTTCCTCCGTTTCCATTTGAGCCCCCAAAAATCAGCTTTCTTAGTCCTGCAGGCTTCAAGTTAGAGAACTCTGTTCCCATGCCGCCCCTGGGACATCTGGTTTCCTCAGGGATGTCAGGCAGAGTTGATGACCAGCCTTAGGTGAATTCCCCACTCAAAGATGGCTGCAAGGAAGGGCTTGGCCACGCCCTGCCATCTCCTGCCCAGGAGAGAGACAAACAGCTTCTTATTCCTGAGGGGAGAAAGGAGGCCTTCCCACGTGGTTCATAAAGAGGCTAGTATCTCTTCTGCAGAATTTATCTCACTTAGTCTCCTCAAGGACCAGTATAAGGCTGGAATTTGGCTCATGCTTTACAGAGAGGCAAACTGAAGTTCCAAGCAGCCATAAAACTTGTCCAGGGACATTCAGCTAGGCAGTGGGAAGCTGGGATTTGAGAGCAGCCGGGTTTATTTTTAAACTGCTCTTAATTACCATTCCTTTCCAACTCAGTCTTGTTCAATTGGGACTATTTGGTTTTCAAAACCAGAAACCAAGTCCAACCAGCTTCCCCACAAATGTAAGGGTTGAGGGGTGCTCCACAGAGCCATGGGGCAGGAATGTGCCCAAGCCTGGGTAATGCCTGGAACTAAGTCTTGATGTGGTCAGGCTTTAGGGGTACCACGGCCCTGAGGCTCATGATCTTCTCCTGTCTCTCTCTTCCCCACATATATTGGCCTTCTCTTCTCCTCCAGACATAGAAAAACATGGCTGCTGAGCCCAAATTTGATTCTTCTCCTAGGAATACCCCTTGTGGAAACCAAGTAGAAGGGAAAGCTGGGTAGAATAAATATTTGTGTGAGAGAATTCTGGAACCACTCTGCCTGGATTTCAAGCTAGGGCTACAATATACTAGTTGTACCACTTTGGCATGTTACCTCACTTCTCCAACAAAATGATGAGAACAGTAACACTCACATGGTCAGCATGAGGAGTAAGTAAGTTACTACATGCAGAATGCCTAGAACAGAACCTGGCAGATGGCAAGTATTCAAATAGTATTAATGAATCTTCTTCCACTTCTTGCTATTGTTGTTGGTCTCTGAATTCCAATGAGAGTTTCTGGGAACCAGACTTTGGCCCGGTTTATGTTGGCCTGTATATTCGGTACAGGTGGTCCAATCAGCTGTGTGAAAGCCTGTGTTCCAATGCCACTCATGAGGATGGGAAGGGGTGAGGGAAACAGGTAGACCTCTGGAAAGGCAAGGTGTGTTGATGGGCAATCCCAAAGGTGTCTGTCAGATCTAGGGTGAATAATCATTCCTATTTGCCTGGAACTGAGTGGTTTCCTGGGAAATGAAACTTTCAGTGCTAAAATTAAGAAGATCCCAGTCAAACCAGGAAGGTTGGTCATCCTATAAAATCAGAACTGACTTAGTGATTCCCAGGTATGGACAATGTACCAGCATAACATGTGTTGAGACTTTTCTTAAAGCCTTGGAGGGAGAGTGAACAGATAGATGAAGCTGTTTTGGAAATATTTTGTGATTTGTCCTGGGCTGCTCCAAAAGTTTTCTTCTATAATCCCTCTCTACTTTCACTTTTCAGCCCTGACTCTTGCTGGCTACTGATGTCTCTAAGATTCTACAGTGCTTCCAGTTTCTTAGGTGTTGCTCAATATCATAGCCATCGCTAAGAAGGTATTTCCCACATCCCAAGTCTTTCCTTCCTCTGACCCGCCCTGGTGCATGAAACTCAATTATTTCCTTCTTTGGCTTAATGCATTCAGACTGAATTAAAATTCAAGTGTTTTTATAGAAGACAGAGTCTATTGAACTGTTATGGCTCATTAGAGTCTTAGCCTGGGTAACTTCATTGTATTAGTCAGTCCCTGAAGCAGTGCCCCAGCCTGGGACACAGTAACTTGTGCTCAGAGTAGAGAAAGGAAGATGGAGTGTGAGGATGCACCAGGGTAGAAGAGGACATTGGCCATATGGAGGCAAGAGTGAGCCCTGTGGAGGCAAGCTACTTTCTTCCCAAGTCAGTTGTCTAGTCTGTGCTGAATCAGAGGTGTTTCCTTTTCCTCTACCCCATGGAAACTGGCTCAGAATTGTGGGCAACTTTTCAAAGGGCTAGAGAGAAAA
Source organism: Meles meles (assembly GCF_922984935.1). Lineage (NCBI taxonomy): Eukaryota > Metazoa > Chordata > Mammalia > Carnivora > Mustelidae > Meles > Meles meles. Next base: position 111,962,441 of record NC_060074.1, on the reverse strand, counting down.
ATTTAAGCCTGAGAATAGTTTGGGTCCCAGAGGTTGGTTTGGATATTCTGAATGGGTCTCTAAGAAAAACTGGATTTACGGATCTTATTTTCTGAGCCTCATTCTTTTCCCAAAGATCAGTACATGGTGCTTGGGGTGGGGTGGGGGACTGGGACATTAAGAAAGGAATTATATGAAACATTCACTCATCCACTGTTGGAACAGAATTTAGGCAAATTCACACTGTGAAAATAAGCTTATAAGATTAAATAAGGAAAAAAGAGGAATCAAATTTCTAAATGACTAAAATCAGAAATGAAAATGGGATTGTTACTACCAAGGATTGTAAGAGAGTGCTATGAATAATGGTAAGCCAAAATATTGGATAACCTTGGTGAAATGGATAGATTCCTAGAAACACAAAACTTATGAAGATGGAATTATGTAGAAATAGAACATCTGAGTAGACCTATAGCTCATAAGGACATTATATCAGTAACCAGAAGCCTCCTAACAAAGAGAACACTTGGATCTGATGGTTTTATTGGTGAATTTGACCAAACTTTTAATGAAGAACTGATACCAACCCTTCTTAAACTTTCCCAAAAAATTGTAAAGGAGAAAGTACTTCCTAATTTATTTTGAGGCCAGCATTTCTTTGATGACAAAGTTGACAAAGACACAATGAAAAAAGAAAATCATAGACCAATATCTCTGTGATTATTGATGTAAAAATCCTCAAGAAAGTACTAGCAAATTGAATTTAGCTGCATATTGAAGGAATATACATCAAGATCAAATGGGATTTATGCCTGTAATGCAAGAATGTTTCAACAGATTAACTTGATCAGTGTAATATACCACATTAGTAGAATAAGGAAAGAAAAACACATCACCATCTCAATTGTTGCAGAAAAAGTGTTTGACAAAATCCAATATTCTCTCAAGATAAAACACTAAAAAAAAAAACTAGGAATGGAAAGAAACTGTCTGAACATAATAAAACCCATATATGAAAACCCCTTTGCTCTTACTCAATGGTGAAAACAGAAAGATTTTCCTCAAAGAACAGGATTAAGGGTATCATCACTTTTATTCAATATACTAGTGAAAGTTCTAGCCAGAACAGTTAGACAAGAAGAAGAAATAAAGGACATGGAAAGGAAGAAGTAAAATTATTTCTGTTCCCAGATTATATAGATCTTATAGTGGAAAACTTTAAAGATTTTACTTAAAACTATTAGAATGAATAAACAAATGCAACAAAGTAAGAGGATACAAAATCAACATGCAGAAGTCAGTTGTATTCTTATACACCAATGAACAATTTTTTTAAAAGATTTTATTTATTTATTTGATAGGTAGCAATCACAAGTAGGCAGAGAGGCAGGCAGAGAGAGAGGGGCTGAGCAGAGATCCCAATGCGGGGCTCGATCCCAGGACCCTGGGATCACAACCTGAGCTGAAGGCAGAGGCTTTAACCCACTGAGCCAGCCAGGCCCCCAACAATGAACAATTGTAAAAGGAATTTAAGACAGTTCCATTTACAGTAGCATCAAAAAGAATAAAATACACAAGAATTAACAGGGAGCTGAAAAACTTGTACAATATAAATTACAAAACATCACTGAAAGAAATTAAAGAAGACATAAGTAAATGGAAAGACATCCTATGTCCATGGATTGGAAGACTTAATATTGCTAAAGTGTCAATACTTTCCAAAGCAATCTATAGAATTGACACAATCTTTATCAAAATCTCCATGATATTTTTGGCAGAAATTAAAAAAAAATGCATCTTAAAATTCAAATGGAATCTCAAGGTACCATGAATAGTCAAAACAAACTTGAAAAAGAGGAACAAAATTGGAGTACTCAAACTCTTTGATTTCAAAACCTATGACAAAGCTGCAATAATGAAAACTGTATGGTACTGGCATAAAAGACAGACACATAGACCAAAAGAATAGAAGAGAGAACCCAGAAATAAACACTTGAATATGATCAAATGATTTTTGATGATGGTGTCAACAAATGATGGTGGGTAAACTTGATGTCCACATACTGAAAAATGAGGTTTGCCCCTTACCTTACACCATATACAAAAATTAACTAAAAAAAAAATTAGATCAAAGACCTAAATGTAAGGGCTAAAGCTATAAAACTGTCAGAAGAAAACATAGGGTAAAATCTTCATGACATTGAATTAGCAATGATTTCTTGGATATGACACCAGAGGATAGGCAACAAAACAAAACAAAACAAAACAAAACAAAACAAAAAATAGATGAATTGGACTTCAGCAAAATAAAAAACTTTTGTGTATCAAAGGACATTGTCAATAGAATAAAAAGGCAACATATAGAGTGGCAGAAAATACTTGTAAATCATTTTTTTATATAAACATATATGAAAATCCCTTAATATAACAAATACCCTAAAGTGTGTGTGTGGTTTTTTTTATACAATTCATAGTGCTCACCATAGCACATTCCCTCCCCAGTGTTCTTCACACAGCCACCCCATCTTTTCCACCCCTCTCTACTCCAGCAACCCTCAGTTTGTTTCCTGAGACTAAGAGTCTCTTATGGTTTGTCTCCCTCTCTACTTTCATCCTGTTTCATTTTTTCCTCTCTTCACCCATGATCCTCTGCCTTGTTTCTTAAATACCACATATCAGTGAGATCATATGATTGTAAATTACATTTCTATTAAGAGATTACCATCCAGAATATATAGAGAACTCCTACAACTCAACAACAAAAAGATGAACAAACCAATTAAATAAAGGGCAAAGGACTTGAATAAACATTTCACCAAGGAAGATATACAAATGGCCAATAAGCACATGAAAAGATGCTCAGCATCACCAATCATTACAGAAATGCAAGCATTATTTTAAATGAGATTTACATTTTTTTTTATGTATAGATGAGAAATTCCATGGACTTAAAGATTTTATTTCAGTTTATTTTTTTATTTTCAAAGATTTTTATTTAAGAGAGAAAGAGAGTGAGCGAGCAGGGAGAGGCAGAGGAAGAGGGAGAGGCAGATTCCTGGCTGAGCAGGGAGCCAGACATGGGACTCAAACCCAGGACCCTGGGATCATGACCTGAACTGAAGGCAGATCCTTAACCAACTGAGTTGCCCAGGTGTACCTTAAAGATTTTGTTTACCCGAATGTTTATAGCAGCAATGTCTACAATAGCCAAACTATGGAAAGAACCTAGATGTCCATCAACAGATGAATGGATAAAGAAGATGTGGTATATATACACAATGGAATACTATGCAGCCATCAAAAGAAATGAAATCTTCCGGGCACCTGGGTGGCTCAGTGGTTTAGGCCGCTGCCTTCGGCTCAGGTCATGATCTCAGGGTCCTGGGATCGAGCCCTGCATCGGGCTCTCTGCTCCACAGGGAGCCTGCTTCCCTTCCTCTCTCTCTGCCTGCCTCTCTGCCTACTTGTGATCTCTCTCTCTGTCAAATGAATAAATAAAATCTTAAAAAAAAAAGAAATCTTCCCATTTGTGACGACGTGGATGGAACTAGAGGATATCATGCTTAGTGAAATAAGTCAATCGGAGAAAGACAACTATCATATGATCTCCCTGATATGAGGACATGGAGAAGCAACATGGGGGATTAGGGGGATAGGAGAAGAATAAATGAAACAAGATGGGATTGGGAGGGAGACAAACCATAAATGACTCTTAATCTCACAAAACAAACTGGGGGTTGCTGGGGGGAGGTGTGGTTGGGAGAGGGGGAGGGGTTTATGGACATTGGGGAGGGTATATGCTATCGTGAGTGCTGTGAAGTGTGTAAACCTGGCGATTCACAGACCTGTACCCCTGGGGATAAAAATACATTATATGTTTATAAAAAAAAAATTGGAAGGGGAGGCTAACCATAAGAGACTATGGACTCTGAAAAACAACCTGAGGGTTTTGAAGGGTGGGGGTGGGAGGTTGGGGGAACAGGTGGTGGGTAATAGGGAGGGCACGTATTGCATGGAGCACTGGGTGTTGTGCAAAAACAATGAATACTGTTATGCTGAAAAAATAAATAAATTAAAGAAAAAAAAAGATTTTGTTTAAAAAAAAATTTTCTAGGTAAGCAAGAGAAGAGGAAAGTAGAAATGGTCATTTTCTGTCTTAATTATAAAATATGCCAAATATTTATCATTTAGAAACATGGACATTGAATATTTAAATATTATTACCAAGGCAAATAAATTATTAGAAAAGAAAAGGGATCATAATTACATATTTAGGAGTCAAAATTAGTTTCATAGGCCATAGTGATAATTTCTGAAGTCCAGATACATATTTTATTAAAAAGAAGAAAAACTAAGGATATTTAATAATACTTTCCTGCACCTATTAGGAAAGAGGCAAAATTTGCTTCTTATCTCATTGAGATTTTTTTCATCAGCATTTTTTAAGATCCTATCCTTCTAAGGCTAAGTACTAGAACTCCTTTAGTTAGAACAGAGAAAGGAAAGATAGGACAGGGACCCAAAACTTGCAAAATGGGAAAGAAACGTAGACAGGATAATTACATAAATGACATTATACTGTACATCTATAATCACTTGAAATTTTAGCTGAAACTGGTGAATTCATAGACTGATATAGAGAATTGCCGGTTTTTTGAGAGTCTTGCCATACACAAACGTGCTTTCTCTCTCCATTCATTTTAACTTTTCTCTCTTAACAGTTTTTGAAATTCTTACCTGTAAAGGCTTTGCACATGTTTTGTTACATAAATTTCCAGATACCTGACTGTTTTGTTGTTAAGGTAAAACCTGTCCTTTTAGAATTTCATGTTCTAATTGATTGCTGCTGTTGGGTGGGAGAGCTTGGGTGACCTGCTGAATGCTCTAATTTGTTATAATATTTGTCCTGTCGGTCTCTTTGAGACATCTGCAAATCATCATGGGCAAATTGTGATTTTTAAAAAAAACTTCCTTTGTAATCCTTACATTTATTCTTCTTATGTTTTTTCGAAAGCCAGGAGCTCCAGGACAAGGAGAAAAAGAAATGATGGGAGCATTGCATCCACAGATGCAATAACCAGTCACATTTGTCTTGTTCCAGGCCTTGAAAAGGATGGTCTACTGCTGCACTATTCACATTTGCTGCTACAGGTTTTTGAAATGCACTTTACCATGTTAAGGAAATTTGTTTTTATTTCTAGTTTATTATGGAGTTTTTTCTCAAATCATGAAAGAGCGTCAAATTTTCTAAGATGATTTTTCTGCATTTGCTGAAAATGTTTTTGTTTTTCTCCTTTATCATGTATGGGCACACACATAGGTGTATGTCTGAATTTGAATGTTTATAATATTTATTCCTGGATTGATTTTTTTTCTTGTGTTTTTCTCTGATATTCGAAGGTAAGATTGGCTATAACTTTCCTTTCTTATACTGTTATTTTCCTGCCTTGTAGTCAAGATTTGGCTAGTCTATAAAATGAACCTACCAGAACTCAGTAGTAAAACTTTCTGGACTCAGTTTATTCTATGGACTGAATTTTATTTTTATTAACATATAATGTATTATTTGCCCCAGGGTGCAGGTCTGTGAATCATCAGGCTTACACATTTCATAGCACTCACCATAGCACATACCCTCCCTAATGTCCATAACCTAGCCACCCTATCCCTATACCCCTCCCCCTAGCAACCCTGTTTGTTTCATGAGATTAAGAGTCTTTTATGGGGGGCGCCTGGGTGGCTCAGTGGGTTAAGCCACTGCCTTCGGCTCAGGTCATGATCTCAGGGTCCTGGGATCGAGTCCCGCATCGGGCTCTCTGCTCGGCGGCGAGCCTGCTTCCCTCTCTCTCTCTCTGCCTGCCTGTCTACTTGTGGTCTCTCTCTGTCAAAAAAAGAGTCTTTTATGGTTTGTCTCCCTCCCAATCACATCTTGTTTCATTTTTTCCCTCCCCACCCTACATGACCCCCCACCCTGTGTCTCAAAATTCCTCATATCAGAGAGATCATATGGTAATTGTCTTTCTCTGATTGACTTATTTCACTTAGCATAATACCCTCTAGTTCCATCCACATTGTTGTAAATGGAAGATTTCATTTTTTGATGGCTGCATGGTATTTCACTGTGTGTGTGTGTGTGTATAATCTCACATATTCTTTATCCACTCATCTGTTGATGAACATCTACTTTTTTCCCATAGTTTGACTATTGTGGACATTTCTGCTATAAACATTTAGGTGCATGTGCCACTTCAGATCATCACATTTGTATCCTTAAGGTAAATACCCAGTAGTGTGATTGCTGGGCCATAGTGTAGCTCTATTTTGGATTTCTTTTTGAAGAACCTCCATACTGTTTTCCAGAGTGGTTGCACCAGCTTGCATTCCCACCAACAGTGTAGGAGGGTTCCCTTTCCTCTGCATCCTTGCTAACATCTCTATTTTCCTGACTTGTTAGTTTTAGCCATCTGACTGGTGTGAAGTGGTATCTCATTGTGGTTTTGATTTGTATTTCCCTGATGCTGAGTGATATTGAGCACTTTTTCACATGTCTGTTGGCCATTTGTACATCTTCTTTGCAGAAATATCTGCTTATGTCTTCTGCTCATTTTTTGATTGTATTATTTGTTCTTTGGGTGTTGAATATGATAAGTTCTTTATAGATTTTGGATACTAGCCCCTTATCTGATATGTCATTTGCAAATATCTTCTCCCATTCTGTCAGTTGTCTTTTGGTTTTGTTGACTGTTTCCTTTGCTGTGCAAAAGCTTTTGATCTTGATGAAGTCCCAATAGTTCACTTTTGCCCTTGCTTCCCTCACCTTTGGTGATGTTTCTAGGAAGAAGTTGCTGTGGCTGAGGTCGAAGAGGTTGCTGCCTGTGTTCTCCTCAAGGATTTTGATGGATTCCTGTCTCACATTGAGGCCTTTCATCCATTTTGAGTCTATTTTTGTGTGTGGTGTAAGGAAATGGTCCAGTTTCATTCTTCTGCTTCTAGTTGTCCAATTTTCCCAACACCATTTGTTGAAGAGACTGTCTTTTTTCCATTGGACATTCTTTCCTGCTTTGTGAAAGATTTGTTGACCATAGAGTTGAGGATCAATTTCTAGGCTCTCTATTCTGTTCCAATGATCTATGTGTCTGTCTTTGTGCCAGTACCATACTGTCTTGATGATTTCAACTTTGTAATAGAGTTTGAAGTCTGGAATTGTGATGCCACCAATTGTGATGGCTTTCTTTTTCAATGTTCTTCTGGTTATTCGGGGTCTTTTCTTGTTCCATATAAATTTTAGGGTAATGTGTTCCATTTCTTTGAAAAAACATATCCTTTATGTGGTGGCTGCAATCAGTTTTGCAAGAGATCTAAGACATGAAGGTGCTAGGGGCCCTTGGGGCCATGAGGCTGTGAACCACGTCCACACCTGCCAGGAAAGCGAGTGGAAGTAGAGTAGACAGTGGATACGAGAGAGAGAGAGAGAGACTGAGCCTGTGGCCCTTTGGAGCAGGTGCAGACATGCTTTGGAGCAGGTGCAGATGGGGATTGGGTTAAATGTGTAGACTGCTTTAGGTAGCATAGAAGTTTTCACAATATTTGTTCTTCCAATCCACGAACATGGAATGTTTTCCTGTTTCTTTGCGTCTTTCTCAATTTCTTTCATGAATTTCTTTATAGTTTTCTGAGTATAGATTCTTTGCCTCTTTGGTTAGGTTTACTCCTAGGTATCTTATGGTTTTGGGTGCAATTGTAAATGGGATTGACTCCTTAGTTTCTCTTTCTTCTGTCTTGTTGTTGGTGTATAGAAATGCAACTGATTTCTGAACAATTGATTTTATATCCTGACACTCTACTGAATTCCTGTATCCGTTATAGCAGTTTTGGAGTGGAGTCTTTGGGTTTTCCACATAAAGTATCATACCATCTGAAAGAGGAAGGGTTTGACTTCTTTGGCAATTCACATGTCTTTTATTTCTTTTTGTTGTCTGATTGCTGAGGCTAGGACTTCTAGTACTATGTTGTATAACAGTGGTGATAGTGGACATCTCTGCTGTGTTCCTGACCTTAGGGGAAAAGCTTTTAGTTTCCCCCCATTAAGAATGATATTTGCAGTGGGTTTTTCATAGATGGCTTTTATGATATTGAAGTATGTACCTTCTATGTCTACACTGTGAAGAGTTTTGATCAGGAAGGGATGCTGTACTTTGTCAAATGCTTTTTCAGCATCTATTGAGAGAGTATCACATGGTTCTTTTTCTTTCTTTTATTAATGTATCATATCACATTGATTGATCTGTGGATGTTGAATCAACCTTGCAGCCCAGGGATAAATTTTACTTGGTTGTGGTGAATAAGCTTTTGACTGTACTCTTGGATCCTATTAGCTAATATTTGGTGAGAATTTTTGCAGCCATGCTCATCAAGGATTTTTGGTCTCAAAAATCCTTTTTGATGGGGTCTTTGTCTGGTTTTTGGGATCAAGGTAATGCTGGCCTTATAAAATGAGTTTGGAAGTTTTCCTTCCATTTCTATTTTTTGGAACAGTTTCAGGAGAATAGGTATTAACTCTTCTTTAAATGTTTGGTAGAATTCCCCTGGGAAGCCGTCTGGCCTTGGGCTCTTGTTTGTTGGGAGATGTTTGATGACTGCTTCAATATCCTTACTAGTTATGGGTCTGTTCAGGTTTACCATGTCTTCCTGGTTCAGTTGTGGTAGTTTATGTGTCTCTAGGAATGCATCCATTTCTTCCAGATTGCCAAATTTGCTGGTGTAGAGTTGCTCATAATATGTTCTTATAATTGTTTGTATTTCTTTGGTGTTGGTTATGATCTCTCCTCTTTCATTCATGATTTTATTAATTTGGGTCCTTTCTCTTTTCTTTTTGATAAGTCTGGCCAGGGGTTTATCAATCTTTTTAATTCTTTCAAAGAACCAGTTCCTAGTTTTGTTGATTTGTTCTACTGTTCTTTTGGTTTCTATTTCATTGATTTCTGCTCAGATTTTTATGATTTCTCTTCTCCTGGTGGATTTAGGCTTTCTTTGCTGTTCTTTCTCCAGCTCCTTTAGGTGTAGGTTTAGGTTGTGTACTTGAGACCTTTCTTGTTTCCTGAGAAAGGCTATTATCGCTATATACTGTCCTCTCAGGACCACCTTTGTAGCATCCCAAAGATTTTTTTTAAAAAAATATTTTATTTATTTACTTGACAGAGAGAGACACACACACACACAGAACACAAGCAGGGGGAGTGGAAGAGGGAGAAGCAGGCTTCCTGTTGAGCATGGAGCATATTTCAGGGCCCAATGCCAGGACCTTGGGCCTGAAGACCTGAGGCCTCAGGCCTGACCACCTGAGCTGAAGGCAGATGTTTAACTGCCTGAGACACCCACACACCACTGTCCCAAAGATGTTGGACAGTTGTGTTTTCATTTTCATTTGTTTCCATTAATTTTTTTTTAATTCTTCTTTAATTTCCTGGTTGACCCATTCATCCTTTGGTAGGATGCTCTTTTGCCTCTATGTATTTAAATTCTTTCCAACTTTCCTCTTGTGATTGAGTTCTAGTTTCAGAGCATTGTGTTCTGAAAATATGCAGGGAATAATTCCAATCTTTTGGTACCAGTGGAGGCCCGATTTGTGACCCAGGATGTGATCTATTCTGGAGAATGTTCCATATGCACTAGAGAAGAATGTGTGTTCTCTGGCTTTGGGAGGTAATATTCTGAATATATCTGTGATATCCATCTGGTACAGTGTGTCATTTAAAGCCTTTATTTCCCTGTTGATCTTTTCTTAGATGATCTATCCATTTCAGTGGGGAGGTGTAAAAATCCCCCACTATTATTGTATTATTGTTGATGTGTTTCTTTGATTTTATTATTAATTGGTTTATATAATTTGCTGTTCCCATGCTAGGGGCATAGATATTTAAAATTGTTAGATCTTCTTGTTTGACAGACCCTTTAAATATGATATAATTTCCTTCCTCATCTCTTATTATAGTCTTTGGCTTAAAATCTAATTTATCTGTTATAAGGATTGCCACCCCACCTTTCTTTTGATGTCCATTAGCATAGTAAATTGTTTTCCACCCCCTCACTTTAAATCTGGAGGTGTCTTTGGGTCTAAAATGAGTTTCTTGCAGACAGCATATTGATAGGTCTTGTTTCTTATCCATTCTGATACCCTGTGTCCTTTGATTTGAGCAATTAGCCTATCTACATTCAGGGTAATTGTTGAAAGATATGAATTTAGTGCCATTGTATTGCCTGTAAGGTGACTGTTACTGTATATTGTCTCTGTTCCTTTCTGGTCTACTACTTTTAGGCTCTCTCTTTGCTTAGAGGATGCCTTTCAATGTTTCCTGTAGGGCTGGTTTGGTATTTGCAAATTCTTTTAATTTTTGTTTGTCCTAGAAGCTTTTTATCTCTCCTTCTATTTTCAATGACAGTGTAGTTGGATGTAGTTTCTTGACTGCATATTTTTCTTGTTTAGTGCTCTGAATATATTATTCCAGTCCTTTCTGGCCTGCCAGGTTTCTGTGGATAGGTCTGCTGCCAATCTCATATTTCTACCATTGTATGTTACAGACCTCTTTTCACAAACTGCTTTCAGGATTGTCACTGAGACTTGTAAGTTTTACTAATAGATGATGGGATGTGGACTTATTTTTATTGATTTTGAGGAGGTCTCTGTGCTTCCTGGATTTTGATGCTTGTTCTCTTGCCATATTAGGGAAATTCTCTGCTGTAATTTGCTCCAAAATACCTTTTGCCCCCCCTCTCTCTTTCTTCTTCTTCTGGGATCCCAATTATTCTAATATTGTTTTGTCTTATGGTATCATTTATCTCTGAATTCTCCCCTTGTGGTCCAGTAGTTGTTTGTCTCTCTTGCTCAGCATCTTTATTCACCATCATTTGGTCTTCTATATCACTAGTTCTCTCTTTTGCCTCATTTATCCTAGCAGTAATAGACTCCATTTTTGATTGCACCTCATTAATAGCTTTTTTGATTTCAACTTAGATTTTATTCTTTTATTTCTCCAGAAAGGGATTTTATTTCTCCAGAAATGTTTCTCTAATAACATCCAGGCCTTTTTCAAGCCCAGTTAGCACCTTGATAATCATCATTCTGAACTCCAGTTCTGACATATTACTAATGTCTGTATTGATTAGATCCCTAGCTGTCAGTACTACCTCTTGTTCCTTTTTTTTTTTTTTGTGGTGAGTTTTTCCACCTTTTCATTTTATCCAGATAAAAATAAATGAATGAGAGAACAAAATACTAAAAGGGGAACAACGACTCCAGAAAAATAAACACTAACCCAATCACAAGAGACCCTAAGCCAGAAGGAGAAGGAGGGGAAAAAAGAAAAAAAAATAGATTTATTAGACTGGTAAATAGAACAGAGTCACATACTTGATTTTGGGAGGATTGTCTGTCCCAAAATTTTAAAGAAATAAAAACCTATATGTATATTAAAAATATGGTTATATACAATGATGGGATAAAATATGATTATAACAATGAAAATTAAAAAAAGATATATAAAAGGTATTGATAAGATAAAATAGTTAAAACACTAAAATAGGAAAGAGGGAAAATTAAAAAAATAGAGTAAGAAAAAATAAATTAAAAAAAATTTAACTTTTACAGGAGAATACCATGTAAAGATGAAAACAGAGATCGGGGCATGCATCCGAAGCCAGGGAACACCAGCAGTTGCCAGCAAACCACCAGAGGCTAGGAAAGGCATGGAGGAGATTCTCTGTCACAGCTCTCAGAAGACATCAACCCTGCAGAACCCTGGCCCTTGGACTTCTGGGCTCCAGAACTGTGAGAGAACACATTTCTGTGGTGTAAGTCCTGCAGTTTGTGGTACTCTGTTATAGTCGTTTTAGGAAATCCATGCATCCCTCTATCCACTTCCTGTGGTTGTATCGTACATTTCATTGCTTAAAAGAACAGAAATGTGTCCTCTTATCGTTTGGGGGTCCAGAAGTCCAAAACCAGTTTTCACTGAACCAATATCAAGATGTCAGCTGGTTGAGTGAAATAATTCAAGCAGAGAGAGTCAAGTATCATTTGGTTTCACTTATTTGTGGAGCATAACAAATGACATGGAGGACATTGGGAGATGGAGAGGAGAAGGAAGTTGAGGGAAATTGGAAGGGGAGGCGAACCATAAGAGACTATGAACTCTGAAAAACAACCTGAGGGTTTTGAAAGGACGGGGGTGGGAGGTTGGGGGAACCAGGTGGTGGGTAATACGGAGGGCATGTATTGCAAGGAGCACTGGGTTTTGTGCAAAAACAATGAATACTGTTATGCTGAAAAAATAAATAAATAAATTTAAAAAATTAAAAAAAAAAAGATGTCAGCTGGTTAGTTCCTTTCAGAAACTCTTGGAGGGAATCTGTTGCTTAAATCTCCTGGCTTCTCGTGGTTGCTGGCATTCCTTGGGTTTTTGCCCCATGACTTCCAACTGCCTCTGCAGTAACCTTGCCTTCTTCTCTGTGCATTTGTCAAATTTGTCTCTGCCCCTCCCTTATAAGAACATTTGTGATTATATATTTGGCCCACCCAGGTAATCCAGGATAGTCTCCTCTCAGATTCCTCAATCTCTGCAAAGACTCTTTTTCCAAATAAGGTAACTTTTACAGGTTCCAGGAATTTGGATTTGATCTCTTTGGGGGCCGTTATTAGCCTACCCCAAGTCCTCTGGTACCGAGGTTGAAGTGTCCAGTGGTCAGTCAGGTGTGAGTGACTGAGGAGGAAGTGTGTGTGTGAGAGGAGGAAGTCCACAGGAGAGGAAGTGGCCAGAACATATGTGACAGTGAAAACCATGAAAAGTGGATATGATCACCTACAGGGAGGATGAGGGGGCCAAGGACAGAACTCTGGAGAGTGTCCATTCTAAAGAGGTGAATGGAAGAAGATAATCCAGTTAAATGGGCTAAAAAGATGATTTAGGGACAGAAACAGAACCAGGAAGGTATGGTGTCCCTGGAAGCCAATGAAGGATTTTTTTTTAAACAAGTCCTTCATAGGCTACAACATGGGTGAATCTTGAGAATATTATGCTAAATGAAATAAGCCAGTCACAAAAGGATGACTACTACATGATGTCACTATATAAGAGTTACCCTGGAGTAGTCAGAATTGCAGAGACAAAGAGCAGAATGATGGTTTCTCAAGGTTGGGGAGAGGGGGCAGTGGGCAATTGCTGTTTAACGGGTTCAGAGTTTCAGTTTTGCAAGATGAAAAGAATTCTGGAAATTGGTTGAACAACAATATGAATGTACTTAACACTACTGAACTGTACTCAAAGAAAGGTTAAGATGAAAGCTTTTATGTGTGTTTTGTCACAATGAAAATAAGAGAAAGTTCTTATAATTTAATTAATATTTTGTTCAGTGTCAGCATTGTCCCTGTAAGTAATATAAATGTTTCCTAATGTAAAAAAAAAATTTAACTTTTAAAGACTAAAGGATCATGGTAAAAAAGCCATGAATTCTATGTCTTGCTTTCCCCTAGCTCTGGGGTTGTTCAATTCTCCTTGATTGGTGAAATTGTTCTTGGCTGCATGCTCTTGTTGAACTTCTGCAGGAGGGGTCTATTGCAGAGATTCTCAAATGTCTTTGCCCTAGGTGGAATTGTACCACCGTTGCCTGGGGTCAGGCCAAGCAATCTATCAGTTTTGGTCTCTGGAACTTTTGTTCTTTGAATGCTTTCCATACAGCTTTGGAGGATGGGAATGAAGATGGCAGGCTCCCAATCTCCCACCCTATAGGAGCCAAGAGGTTGGGCCCCACTCCTCAGTATGCCCTCAAGGAAAAGCATTCCATCCCTTCCTTCTCCCTTGTCTCTGGCTGCACTCTGAGCTCACCCAACCTTTGACCAAGCATTTCTATCCCTGGTACATGGCCTTATTTGGAGTTTCCAAATCCAGCAGATTCTGGCAGCATGCTTCTTCCATGCCACTCCTCCAGGAGGAGGAAGGAGGGGGAGTCTACCTGAATCTGCCACCTGTGGGGTCCCTGCTCAAAAGCAGTGGTCTGACTGTGCCTTGGATCATGGTTTAAGGTAAGCCTGAGCTGAAACCCCACTCCTCAGCTCCATCTCTGTGACTGGCTTCATGGCTCTGAAACCTGGGGGCTCTGCCACACTCAGGTATCCCCTGTCTTGTTCTGACCCTCTGGGTCCTGAGACCACACTGTCCCTGTGAGGGCTTGAAGTCCCACTTAATCTCTGGAGTGAAGTCCCTCAGTGGAGCAGACTTCTAAATCTTCCAATTTTGTGCTCCACTGCTCTCTCACTTGCCAGGAGCCTTCCCCTCCCCCTGCGGTCTATCTTCTGCTCGCTTCAGATTAACTTCTTTGCTCATCCTACCTTCTGGAAAGTGGTTGATTTTCTGTTCCTAGAATTGCTGCTCTTTTTCTCTTCAATCTCCTTCTGCATTTGTAGGTGTTCAGAATAGTTTGATAACTATCTAGCTGAACTCCTGGGACCTGATGATATCTCAGTCTCCTACTCTTCTGCCATCTTGCTCCTCCTCCACTGGATTGAATTTTAAATATGAGTTCAAAGTCTTTAATAGGAGAAACTCATTTGGGTGTTTTTTTTTTTTTTTTTTTTTTTTTGGAAGTGTGTTTGACATATGACATTATATAAATCTAAGGTATACAACATATTGATTTAGTACATTGATATACCATGATTGCCATTATAGTGATAACTGACACTTCTATCATGGCATATAATTATCCTTTCTTTTCTGTGGTGGGAATAATTAAGATCTATTCTTCTAGCCAATTTGATGATCAAAATAAAATATTGTTGTCTATATTCACTATGCTACGCATTCAATCTCTTTTAAACTTAGGTCATTTAGCATAACGTCCACAAGGTCTGCCCATATTGTTGCAAATGGCAGGATTTCTTTTTTTCTCCTATACAATACTTCTTGCATACAATATTTTATATATATATACACACACACACACACACACACACACACATACACATACACACACATACACACACAGATGCACATACATATATCTCACATCCTCTATATCCATTCATCTATATATCTATAGTTTGGTTGTTTCCATGTCTTGACTATGGTGACTAATGCTGCAGTGAAGGTAGGGATGCACTTAACTCTTTGATAACCTGTTTTTATGTCCTTTGGGTGCATACCTAGAAGCGGGATTGCTAGATCCCTTTCAAGGTTTTAATTTTCTTCTTGAGCCACATTTGGTGATGTATATTAATTCTGGAGAATTTCCCACTATATCTAAGTTCTAAATTTTTTTTCCCATTTTATTTATTTTTTCAGCATAACAGTATTCATTCTTTTTGCACAACACCCAGTGCTCCATGCAAAACGTGCCCTCCCCATTACCCACCACCTGTTCCCCTAACCTCCCACCCCTGACCCTTCAAAACCCTCAGGTTGCCCCAACCTCCCACCCCTGACCCTTCAAAACCCTCAGGTTGTTTTTCAGAGTCCATAGTCTCTTATGGTTCACCTCCCCTCCCCAATGTCCATAGCCCGTCTTTTCTTTTTTAGATTTATGATCTACCTGGTACTGATTTTTGAGAATGGGCTGATGTAAACATCAAAGTTTATCTTTTTCATATGGATTTCTAGTTGTTTTGGCACCATATGATGCAAAGCTAATCTTTCTTTGATGCTCTGTGATATCACACTGTTCACTTATCAAGTGTTTATATATTTTTTGGGATTGTTTCCCCCTAGAATTTCTAATATTTTCCATTGGCCTTTTGGTCTGTCTTTGTGCCAATACCATGCTTTCTTAATTCCCATTTTTGATTATTAGTTTAACTTGGTTGGGCCATGGTGCACAAATATTTTTTTTAAAGATTTTATTTCTTTATTTGACAGAAAGAGATCACAAGCAGGCAGAGAGGCAGGCAGAGAGAGAGGGGGAAGCAGGCTCCCTGCTGAGCAGAGAGCCCGATGCAGGGCTCAATCCCAGGACCCTGGGATCATGACCCCAGCTGAAGGCAGAGGCTTTAACCCACTGAGCCACCTAGGCTCCCCATGGTGCCCAAATATTTGCTCAAACATTATTCTGCATCTTTCTGTGAAAGTACTTTTGGGATGAGATTAACGTTTAAACTGGGGGACTTTGAGTAAAACAGATTGTTCTTTGTAATATGGGTGAGTCTCCTCCAGTCAGTTAAGGCCTAAATAGAGCAAGGACTGGCTTTCTCTAAGCAGGAAAGAATTTTGCCAGCAGGCAGTCTTTGTGTGTGTATTTCTTTTTTTAATTAAGTTTTTATTTTGATTCCAGTATAGTTAATCTACAGTATGTATGTATGTATTTAAAGATTTTATTTATTTGACAGAAAGAGACACAGTGTGAGAGGGAACATAAGCAGGGGGAGTGGGAGAGGGAGAAACAGGCTTCCTGCTGGGCAGGGAACCTGATGTGGGGCTCAATCCCAGGAACCTGGGATCATGACCTGAGCTGAAGGCAGATGTTTAAGGACCGAGTCACCCAGGTGCCCCAAACTACAGTATTTAAATAATTTCAGGTATACAATATAGTGACTCAACCCTTCCATACATTACCTGAGCAGACTGTCTTTGGATTAAACTGCAGCTTTTCTCTGGGTCTCCAACCAAATCCATAATCATGTGGGATGAGTCCTTAAAATAAATCTCTGCACACGTACAGATCCTGTTGATTCTGTCTTACTAATACACCATGATATTATAATGTTTTGATAGTGGAACAAGTGGATTCACTTTTTAAATTCTTTTTTAAAATTGAGGTATAATTAACATATATTAGTTTCAGGTGTACAATTTACAATTCACAATTACAAATTTATAAATTATAATTTCAGCTGTACAATTTAATGATTCAACAATTCTTTTTAAAAATTTTAAAGATTTATTTATTTAGTTGAGAAACAGAGAGAGAGAGTGTGTGTGAGAAAGGGGAGGGCTGAGGGAGAAAGAAGGAGATAAGCTGACTCCCTTCTGGGCAGGGAGCCTGACATGGGGTTTGATCCCAGAACCCTGAGATCATAGCCTGAGCCAAAATCAAGAGTCCGATGGTTAACTGACTGATCCAATCAGGAGCCCTGATCCAACAAGTCTATACATTTTTCTGTGGTCATCAAGATAAGATCTTTTTAAGAAAAGCCTTTATTTATTTATTTGAGAGAGAGAGAGAGCGAGCAAGCATGAGTGAAGGAGAGGGGTAAAGGGAGATGGAGAAGCAGACTCTCCTGAGCAGGGGGGAGCACAATGTGGGCTCCATCCCAGGACTCTGAGATCTTGACCTGAGCTGAAGGCATATGCCCAGCTGATGGAGCCACATGGTACCCCCAAATAAGTGTATTCTTAGTTCTCTTAATCTTCTTCACCTATTTCACCCATCCCCCACCCACCTCCCTTCTGGCAACCACGAGTTTTTTCTCTGTATTTAAGAACCTGTTTTTGGTTGTTTGTTTGTCTCTTTTTGTCTTTGTTCATTTGTTTTGTTTCTTAAATTCCACACGTAAGTGAGATTATATGGTATTTGTCTTCTTCTGTCTGACTTATTTCACTTAGTGTTATAACCTCTAGACACATCCATGTTATTGCAAACAGAAAGATCTCATTTTTATGTCTGAGTAATGTTCCATGGTAAACTTTTATTTATTATTATTTTTTTAAAGGATGCCTGGTTAATCTGGGTCCTTTGCATTTCTGAATAATGCAGGTGTTCATTTTTCCTCAACAATGCTGTGTATTTTTCAGTGGAAGGAAAGGGTCTTGCACATCTTTCCTCCGTAATAACACCCTTAGGGATTCTTCAGGTCCTTTGAGGTCTCAGCACCAGACAGTGTGGTTGCTGAGGGTATAAATGTGATTTTGCTTCTGTATCCCTGCCACCTAACACAGGCTGGCCCAGAGTAGCTGTGTAACAAATATTTCTTGCATAATTTAATAAATTTTATTATTCATACAGAGGTTGATTTTTTTCAGTGGTCTGCCAAAAGATTAATAATGCAATAGTGAGTCATCAGACATTTACTGGAACACCATAACAGGCAAGGATGCATATAAAGCACATGGCTTTTATTTTGTTATGTAAGTGTCTCCAGCTTTAACACCAGCTGAGAGAGCATCTTTGGGGTCTCTCCAGCATCACATTTCTCTCAGCATAAGGAGCACGATGTGATGGAGCTGGTATACAATATGCACTTTGAGCATGCTTCTCTTCTATTTCAGTGTCTCTTCCTGGGATGTGGGGAAGACTTAATGTAGAAGGCAAGCTAGCTGGCCCTGAGTCTCTCCTACTAAAGCTGTAGCTCAGAATGGTTTCAGCACCACCTGGGTCCCAGCTTTACCTTCAACCCAGGCCTGCCCACCACATCCCACCATTTCCCTCCGGCCTCCCCCTTGTTCTCTTTGTGTAAATCTCAATTTGCATCTTGATGGATATGAATAATTAGAACCCTCCAGTGTGAATAATTCTAAGCAAATTAATTTTCATGTCAATCAGGGAAAATTAATTGGCTTCATGATGTGTCAAATTTTCCAGGTGGGGCTCCCCAGGCATGGCGCCCACCTCTTCCCAGCCTCAGGCTCTTCCTTCCCCAGTACTTTGGAGAAGATTGTTTGTTTGTTTTATTTGTCTATTTTCAATGCTATGACAGGCAACAGTGCTGCCCCTCTTTGCACTTAATGACCCATTTAACAAGCATGATGAAAACCTCCTTAGGGCCACTACTGGCTGAGTCAAATCCACCTGGTCCAAATACAAAAACCATACAGAGAAGTACATAAAAGATATAAATATGCAGGAGAATGAGTTATTCTAAAACAGCCCTCCCAAATATCCTCTCCCATTTTGTGGCTTACTCCTCTCCTTTCCTTTCTTTTCCATTCCTATCCTATCCTACCCTTTCCTTTCCCTTCTCTTTTTTAAAAAGATTTTTAAAAAAAGATTTTATTTATTTATTTGACACACAGAGATCACAAGTAGACAGAGAGGCAGGCAGAGAGAGGAGGGGAAGCAGGCTCTCAGCTGAGCAGAGAGCCTGATGCAGAGCTCGATCCCAGGACTCTGAGATCATGACCTGAGCTGAAGGCAGAGGCTTAACCCACTGAGCCACCCAGGTGCCCCTTAAAAAGATTTTATTTATTTATTTGACAGAGAGAGACAGAGAGGGAGCACAAGCAGGGGGAGCAGCAGGCATAGGGAGAGGGAGAAGCAGACTTCCTGCTGAGCAGGGAACCCCATGGGGAGCTTGATCCCATTACACTGGGATCGTGATGTGAATGAAAGCAGATGCTTAACTGACTGAGCCACCCAGGTTCCCTTCCTTTCTCTGTCTTAACAATGTCTTTTGATGAAAAAAGTTCTTAATCTAATATAGTCAGATGTAGCAATTCTTCCCTTTATGACCTGATTAAAAATTTATTCCAAAATGAAGTGTTTATATTGTATTTTTATGAGAAAATTGTAGTTCTTTCCAATTTTTCCCTAAAATGAAATAGCTTTATTTTTTTCTGATAATAAAAATAATTGGTGGGGATGCCTGGGTGGCTCAGTTGGTTAGTGACTGCCTTCGGCTCAGGTCATGATCCCAGCGTCCTGGGATGGAGTCCCACATCGGGCTCCGTGCTCGGCGGGGAGCCTGCTTCTCTCTCTGTCTCTGCCTGCCACTCTGTCTGCCTGTGCTCACTCTCTCTCTCTCTCTGACAAATAAATAAAATCTTTAAAAAAAAAATAGGCGATTCTAATATTTCCTCTGCACACACACATTCACAAGAACTATTTAAAAGTAGGTTCCAAACGTCATGACACCTTACTCTTAATTATTTCAGATGAAGGTAATACCTTCACCACACCTAAGAAAATTAATAAATAAATATCTAATACTGCCAGATATCCAGTACTTATTTATATTTCCCTAATTATCCTCAAAATGCTTTTGATATATGTAGGATTACTTTGCCTCTTCTTAAATTTCGTATAAATGGGATCACACATATATATTCTTTGTTTGCTTTTGCTTATTGTTATATCTGACTAAATCAACCCTTGTGTCTTTAGTTTATTTTTGTTCATTGCTATGAAGTATTTCGTCATATGAACACACTATAAATTATGTATCCAGCTTACTGCTGATGGATAATTGAGTTGTCTTCCATTTATAAGTAAAACTATGATCAAGATTCTATTATATTACTTTAAAAAAAAACCACTGTCCACCAACATTTTCAGAACTTTGGAGTTTAGGAGAAAAAAAATCAACAGAACTTGTGTTTGTTTGTTTTAACATTTCCAGCAGTTAAAAATGAAGAACACATTTGTGGACACCTATTACAATACATGGAAGGACAAAAAAACCCCACAAAACCTTCTGAGACCCATTATATATAAAAACTCTGTATAGAACGACAACTTTGTATAACGTAATATTTTTATTCTAGCATCTATATGTTTTTATCTGCATAATCATATACTTTTCTAGTGGGGTCAAAATTAACTGACAACAAAAAATAAAATTCCATTTAAAAAGAAAAAAAGATTGTCTTATGTTCCTATTTTTTTTTTTCTAAATTTTATTTATTTGACAGACAGAGATCACAAGTAGACAGAGAGGCAGTCAGAGAGGAAGGGAAGCAGGCTCCCTGCTGAGCAGAGAGCCTGATGCAGGGCTCGATCCCAGAACCCTGGGATCATGACCTGAGCGGAAGGCAGAGGCTTTAACCTACTGAGCCACCCAGGTGCCCCTCTTATGTTCCTATTAAGGCACACTCTTAAGAGTGGAGTTGCTGGGTCACAGTGTATATGTGGTTGTCTTAACTGTATTCCCACCAGCAGTGCATGGGAGTTTAGTAATGCATATCCTTGCCAGTTTTTGCTTTGTCAGTACCTTGAATTTTAGCTTTTTAAGGGGTATAGTGGTATCTTGTGATGGTTTTAATTTGTTTTTTTGAGAAGTAAAGGTGTTCACACCTTCTTAGATATCTATTGGTCATTCAGATATTATTTTTTATAAAGTAAAAGTCTTTTGCTTATTTTCCTCTGGAATATAACAATCAATTGGTTAAAAACAATCAATTGCTTAAAAAACAATCAATTGGTAAGAGTTCTGGATACAACTTAATTTTGGATACAAGTCCTATGCTTAATTTATGTAAAGCAAATATCTTCTAGTTGTTCATATTCTTACTGTTTTAATGATGTCTTTTGGTGAACAGAAGCTCTTAATTTTAATAAATTTTAACTTTCATTTTTCAAATGTGTTCTGTTTAAGAAATGTGTCTACCCTGTATATTTTTTCCTGCTTTGTCGAAGATTATTTGAGCATAGAGATTTGGGTCCATATCTGGGCTCTCTACTCTGTTTCACTGGTCTATGTGCCTGTTTTTATGCCAGTACCATGCTGTCTTGGTGATCACAGCTTTGTAGTAAAGCTTGAAATCAGGCAATGTGATGCCCCCAGTTTTGTTTTTCTTTTTCAACATTTCTTCAGCTATTCGGGGTCTCTTCTGATTCCATACAAATTCTAGGGTTCTTTGCCCAAGCTCTTTGAAAAATGCCAGTGGAATTTTGATCAGAATGATAATGAAAATATAGATAGCTCTAGGCAGTATAGACATTTTAACAATGTTTATTCTTCCGATCCATGAACATGGAGTGGTCTTCCATCTTTTCATGTCTTCTTCGATTTCTTTCATGAGTGTTCTGTAGTTCCTTGAGTACAGATCCTTTACCACTTTGGTTAGGCTTATTCCCAGGTATCTTATGGTTCTTGGTGCTATAGTAAATGGAATTGATTCTCTAATTTCCTTTTCTGTATTTTCATTGTTAGTGTATAAGAAAGCAACTGATTTCTGTACATTGACTTTGTATCCTGCACACTACTGAATTGCTGTATGAGTTCTAGTAGTTTGGGAGTGGAGTCTTTTGGCTTTTCCATATAAATAGTGGAAAAAAGACAGTCTCTTCAATAAACGGTGCTGGGAAAATTGGACAGCTATATGTAGAAGAATGAAACTCGACCATTCTCTTACACCGTACACAAAGATAAACTTGAAATGGATAAAAGACCTCAACATGAGGTGGGAATCCATCAGAATCATAGAGGAGAACATAGGCAGTAACCTCTTCGAAATCAGCCACAGCAACTTCTTTCAAGATATGTCTCCAAAGGCAAAGGAAACAAAGGCAAAAATGAATTTTTGGGACTTCATCAAGATCAAAAGCTTCTGCACAGTAAAGAAAACAGTCAACAAAACAAAGAGGCAGCCCATGGAATGGGAGATGATATTTGCAAATGACAGTACAGACAAAAGGCTGATGTTTAGGATCTATAAAGAACTTCTCAAACTCAACACACACAAAACAGATAATCATGTCAAAAAATGGGCAGAAGACATGAACAGACACTTCTCCAATGAAGACATACAAATGGCTATCAGACACATGAAAAAATGTTCATCATCACTAGCCATCAGGGAGATTCAAATCAAAACCACATTGAGATACCACCTTATACCAGTTAGAATGGCCAAAATTAATAAGACAGTAAACAATGTGTGTCGGAGAGGATGTGGAGAATGGGGGGCCCTCTTACACTGTTGGTGAGCATGCAAGTTGGTGCAGCCACTTTGGAGAACAATGTGGAGATTCCTTAAGAATTAAAAATAGAGCTTCCCTATGACCCTGCAATTGCAAAGATACAGATGTAGTGAAAAGAAGGGCTATCTGTACCCCAATGTTTATAGCAGCAATGGCCACAGTCACCAAACTGTGGAAAGAACCAAGATGCCACCCAATGGATGAATGGATAAGAAAGATGTGGTCCATATACATTATGGAGTATTATGCCTCCATCAGAAAGGATGAATATCCAACTTTTATATCAATATGGATGGGTCTGGAAGAGATTATGCTGAGTGACATAAATCAAGCAGAGAGAGTCAATTATCATATGGTTTCACTTATTTGTGGAGCATAAGAAATAACTGGAGGATATGGGGAAATCCAGAGGGGAAGGGAATTGAGGGAAGTTAGAGGGGGAGATGAACCATGAGAGACTATGGACTCTGAAAAACAATCTGAGGGTTTTTCAAGGCATTGGGGGTGGGAAGTTGGGTGAGCCTGGTGATGGGTATTAAGGAGGGCACTATTGCATGGAGCAATGGGTGTGGTACATAAACAATGAATTCTGGTACACTGAAAAGAAATTTAAAAAATAAAAAATTAAAAAAAGTATTAAAAAAAGAAATTAAGACTTTGATTAAAGGTTTATTTTTAAAGGTAAAAAAAAAAAGAAATTTGCCTACCCTAAGTTCATAAAGATATTCTCCTATATTTTTCTTGAGAATCTTTAGTGTTTTACCTTTCATATTTAGGTCTATTATCTTTCACAAGTTCATTATTGCAGGGGGAAGGGTTGAGGCTTATGTTTTCCCATGAGTATCAAACTGTTCCAGTATTATTGATTGAAAAGATCATTCTTTCCCCTACTGAATTGTAGCTGCCTCTGCCATGAATAAAATGACTATGCATGTGTGGGTCTTTTTCTGGGATTTAAAAAATTCTATTCTATTGGTTTATATCTTTACTGTATGACAGTGTGTTACATTGTCACTGTGGTTATATAGCATGCCTTGACATTTGGTAGTCTCTTTACTGTTCTTTTTTTTTTAATTGAAGTATATTGATACACAATGTTATATTAGTTTCAGGCATACAACATAGTGATTTGACAATTCTATACATTATACAGTGCTCATCACAATAAATGTAGTTACTGTCTGTCACCATAGGATATTGTTACATATTATTGACAGTATTCCCTATGCTGTAGTTTTCTTTTCATTCCTGTGACTTATTTATTTTATAATTGGACATTTGTATCTCTTAATCCCTTTCACCTATTTTGCCCATTCCCCCACCCACCTCCCCTCTGGCAGCTACAAGTTTGTTCTCTGTATTTATGAGTTTCTTTTTGTTTACTCATTTGTTTTGTTTTTCAGATTTCTTACTTCAAAATTGTCATGGCTATTCTAGGTTTTTGTTATTCTAGGTGTATTAACTTTAGAATCACATAATAATTTACACATACATGACTAGTGAGATTTTGGTTGGTATCTATAGATCATCTGTGGAGAATTGGTAGTTTAACAATATCAACTCTTCCAATCCACGGACAAGGTATATTGCTTTCATTTATTTAGGTTGTCTTTATTTTCCTTTAACCATGCTTTGTAGTTTTCAGTGATAGAGGTCTTGCACAACGTTTATTAGATTTATTCAGTATGTGCTGGTAAACCTGCTCTTTGGGATGGAGGTGGGAGGGGAAGCCTGACTTACAGCATTTGCTAACTTTCATGGTATAAATACTTTCAACGCAGTTAATTTCAAGCTAGCAATAGGGTGTCAAAGAGCTTGGAGTTAGAGAGAGATGCTATGATAAGCAGGAGCCCCCAGGCTCCTATGTTCCCTAAGATTTTCTGCTCCCCGCCCTTCGGGGAGCACACTATATCATTGTATATCATTATATCATTATAACCCTATATCATTATATCATTGTATATCATTATATCATTATAACCCACAGTTATAAAGATAATGGATTTTATCCCTGTGATCAGATTGTCAAATGGCGTAGCTGACCTTAAGATGGGGAAGATTATCTAAGTGTGCCTAACCTAATCACATGAGTCCTTTAAAAGCAAGACATTTTCTATAGCTGGTTGAAGAGGACTAAACTAGAGAGATTCAAAGCATAAGATGTATTCAACCTGAGGGAAGCTCTCTGTTGATGATGTGGAAGGAGATAATATGGTGAAGACCGGAGGGCAACCTATAGGAGCTGGTCCACAGCTAGCAAGATAATGGGGACCTCAGTCTTACAGCAGCAAGAAAATGAATTGTGCCAACAACCAGTGAACTTGGAAGAGGAACCTGAGCCTCAGATGAGACTTACATCCCAGTGAGACCCTGAGCTGAGAATCTAGTCATGTTCTGCTTGGAATTATGACCTGTAGAAACTGTGAGGTAATAAAGTAGTATTGTTTTAAGGTAATTGAGAAACAGTGGACACGGGAAAAATTCTCTACCTTTATTTTTTTGCTTAACTTCAGGGTACAAATTTCCTTTGTGAAGGTGTTCTTCCTCTCCTATACTAGGAGGAGGAAAGCAACCATTGTCGCTGGAGACAGAAAGCCAGCACTGAGATGGATCTGAACCAACAAACCTTACTAAAATACCACTTACCTTCTCTAAGTTTTCCCCATATAGTCACCTTTACATAATTAACTTACTGCCCCTAGAAGTTCAAACTGCTTTTCCTTTGTCTTACCATTTCTTCTTATTCTTTAAAAAAATTTATTTATTTGAGAGAGAGAGAGGGAGAGAGGTAGAGAGAGCATTAACAGGGAATAGAAGGAGAAGCAGGTTCCCTGCAAGGAGGGAGCCCAATGCAGGGCTTGATTCCAGGACCCTGAGACCATGACCCAAGCCAAAGGCAGATGCCCAACAAACTGAGCCACCCAGCCATACAGTCTTCCCACTTCTTCACAAATTCCTAAGATGGTATATAAGCTGCAAATTCTAACCACCAATTTGTTTTACTCATCACTTAGTTCTCTTGCATGAATGCACATTACACTCATAAATGAACTATTTTTTGTCTTGTTAATTTTTCTTGTTATATTTTCTTTTATTAGTTTGATTTTGGACCACTGTCACTAAACCTAAGACAGCAGAGGAACATTTTCCTCCCCTACAAAAATTAATAAGGCACTGAGAACAAGACTAGCTTTCAGACTGTCACATTTGTGAGGTGGGGATCCTGGTGATTGGAGCTGAAATGATGGGGGAGACTATCAACTGGTGATCAGTAGATGACTTTATTTCTTATAATCAGTTCTTTTATACTTTACACAAGATCTGGCTACAAACAGGATATAGATTTACATGCAGGATGTGAACTGTCTGTGAGATGTGAGCTGCGTGCAGGACGTGGGCTACGTGCAGGCAATGAAGTGCGACAAGTGAACAACGATTATCTCTTAACTTTAAATGATGAGCAAGTTAAGGACTCTCCACACTTATCAGATCCATCTAAAGGAGGACGTGAAAGCACTCCAGGGATCCTCTCATGTTTATTCCAGGCATCAGCCCAGGAAAACTCTTGCCCTCCATCTCCTGGAGTTTTCTCACAAGATCCAACATAATCCCAGTTACATTGGTGAGGATCTGGGTTGCGTTCCAACACAGACAAATGAAAAAGTGTTCATCATCACTAGCTATCAGGGAGATTCAAATCAAAACCACATTGAGATACCACCTTACACCAGTTAGAATGGCCAAAATTAGCAAGACAGTAAACAACAAGTGCTGGAGAGGATGTGGAGAAAGGGAAACCTTCTTACACTGTTGGTGGGAATGCAAGTTGGTGCAGCCACTTTGGAGAACAGTGTGGAGATTCCTTAAGAAATTGAAAATAGAGCTTCCCTATGACCCTGAAATTGCACTACTGGGTATTTACCCCAAAGATACAGATATAATGAAAATAAGGGCCATCTGTACCCCAATGTTCATAGCAGCAATTGCCACAGTTGCCAAACTGGAAAGAACCAAGATGCCCTTCAACAGACGAATGGGTAAGGAAGATGTGGTCCATATACACAATGGAAAGTTATGCCTCCATTAGAAAGGATTAATACCCAACTTTTGTATCAACATGGATGGGACTGGAGGAGATTATGCTGAGTGAAATAAGTCAGTCAGAGAGAGAGTCAATTATCATATGGTTTCACTTACTTGTGGAACATACGCAATAACTAGCTTTCACTCTTACCTGACATCAAAGAAGTGGAACAAAGTGGTAAAAAGTGGGGATCATCTGTGATCATCTTCCTTGTCTCTTCCCAGGTGTCAGCAGGTTCACCAGAGCTTCTGACTGCTTCCTGCAGCAGGAAGCAGTATGAGTCAGCCCTTCTCCTCCTCTTCCTGGTGGCAGTGGGGCCCATCAGAAAGCTGATCTTACATACGCACTTGGAAACATTGACTCTGTACCAGTTGGTGCCTCATGTCCCAGGAAGTGGGAGCTGAGGGAGTAGTTAAACTGCCACCCCAATCACCTGGAAGGATGCAGTATGAGTCACTGCCTGCTGTTGGAAGAGTGTGGTCAGTGAGCCCAGTGAGAAGCTGAACATATACAACCATTGGCTCTTGTGCTACACCTCAACAGGGAAATTGCCTGCTTAACAAAGCAAAGGTTAAGTAGGATCCAGAATCTCATAAGATAATTTCTAAAATGTCCAGATTACAACTGAAAATCATTTATCATACCAAGAAACAAGAAAATCACAACAGGAATGAGAATAAGCAACGAACAGATGGTGGCACTGAGACAGAGTAGGTGTTGGATTATCTGAAATGGATTTTAGAATAGCCATCATAAAAATGCTTCAACAAATAATCATGATTCCTCTGGAAACAAATTATAGAAAATATCAGTAAGGAGAAGGAAGTTATAAAAAAAGAATCAATAGATAGGTATAGAACTCTCCACCCAAAAGCAAAATAAACATTTAAGTACCCATAGATCTTTTAACCAAGATAGATCATATTCTGGGTTATAAAACAATTTCAACAAATTTAAGAATTGAAATTAGAGTTTTTTTCTGACCCTAATGAAATCAAACTACAAATGAAAAACAGAAAGACCACAGAAAAATTTCTACACACTTAGAAATTAAAATCACTCTTCTAAATAATACATGAGTCAAAGGATAAGTCCAAATACATACATATAAAAAATGAAATGAAAATAGATTTTAAAATATGTGGGACATAGCTAAGGTAATTCTGAGAGGAAAATTTATAGCTTACTGTATTTAAGTGCTTACATGAGAAAAGAGAAACAGTTTTAATCAATAATTTAAGCACCTACCTCAAGAAAATAGAAAAGAAAAGCAAAATAAATGTTAAGTGAGCAATAGGAAGGAAATAATAAACATAAGAGCAGAAAAAAACCCCAGGAAACCAACAGAGAAAAATCAGTGAAACAACAAAAGCTGTTTTAAAAAATATATATTTTATAAAATTTATAAATCTGTAGCAAGACTGACAAGCATTAACAGAGTAAAAACACAAGTAATCAATATCAGGAATGAAATAGGATATGAATACAGAACCTGTAACCAATGAAAGGATAATAAGGGAAACACTATGAACATCTTGACACTCATAAATTCAACAGTTTAAAACAAATGCACCAATTTTTCAAAAACTGCAAGCTACCAAATCTCAATCAAAGTGAGATGATTTAATGAAATTGAATTTGCAATTAAAATGCCAGGTACTTTCGAGTCTAAATGGTTTTGCCAGCGAATTCCACTGAACACTTAAGGAAAAATTGACATCAATTTTACACAAACTTTACTAGACAGTAGAAAAAGAGGAAACAGTTCCCAATTTATCTTATGAAGCCAGTATTATCCTAACACAAAATCAGACAAAGCACTACAATAAAAACAACAGAAGACCCCAAAAAACCACAGACCAATATTTTCATTATGTTAGATGCAAAAAATGCTCATAAATGTTAGCAAACCAAATCCAACAATGTGTAAAAATTATCATACACCATGACTAAGTGGAATTTATTTCAGGTGGGTGAGGCTGGCTCAACATTCTGAAATCAATGTAATTTACCATATTAACAAGCTAACATACAGAAAGAGCATTTAACAAAAACCAACACCATTTATAATAAAAATACTCAGCAAATTAGGAATAGATGGTAGTGATCTCAATTTGATTCAGAGTGCCCCCCCCCCAAAAATACAGCTAATATCAAGTGATGTTTCATGATGAAAGACTGAATGCTTTTCCTCTAAGACTGGAAACAAGGCAAGGATGTTGGCTTTCACCACTCTTACTTAATATAGTTCTGGAAGTTGAAACCACTGCAATAAGGCAAGAGAAAGAAATAAAAGACATATAGATTGCAAAGGAAGAAATAAAACAGTCTAGATTTGCAGATATCATGATTTTTATATAGAAAATTCCAAGGGATATATGAAAAAAAAAACAAAACACCTCCTAGAACCAAGAAGAGAGTTCAACAAGGTCACAGGATACAACATCAATGTGAATATCAGTTGCATTTCTATGTACTAACACTACAGAAGCTGAAATTAAAAATGCAGTGCCACTTATAATCAGTCCAAAGAAAATGAAAAATTTAGGTGTAAACTTTAAATATGTGTAGGATCTGTGTGCTGAAAATGATCAAATCCTGATGAAAATAATCTAAGATTTAAATAAATGGACAGACACATCATGTTCAAGGATTGGGAAACTCAATAAAGTAATAATGCTAACTCTCATTAATTTGATATGCAGGTTTAGTGCAATTTCTATCAAAATCCCAGCAAGTTATTTTTGTAGATATGAGCAAGCTTATTTTAAAATTCATATGAAAATAAAAAAGAACTAGAATAACTAAAATAGTCTTAACAAAGAATTATGAAGTGGGATGAATCACTTTACCCCAAATGAAAACTTAGTAAATGGGGCATCTGGGTAGCTCAGTTGGTTGAGCGTCTCTTGATTTTGACTCAGGTCACAATTTCAGGGTCATGAATTTGAGCTTCACATTGGGCTACACGATCAGCATGGAGTCTGCTTGAAATTCTTTCTCCCTCTCCCTCTGCCTCTCCCTCTGCTCACACTCTTTCTCTCTAAATAAATAACCTAAAAAAAAAACAAACCAAAAAAACCCAAACAAAAAACCTTTAGTATATAGTTATAGTAATCAAAACATTATGGTAGGGGGAGGAATAGACACATAGATCAATGCAACATATTAGAGACCCACATGTAGACATGCACAAATATCCTCAACTCATTTTTGATAAAGGTGCAAAATTCAATAGAGGAAGGATAGACTTTTCAACAATGGTGCTAGAAAAATCTGATATAGATAAGGAGAAAAAAAAAGAACCCTCATCTAAACCTCATACTTTATGCAAAAAATTACCCATATGGATCAAAGATTTAAATGTAAAATGTAAAACTTTTAGAAGATAGCAATAAGGGGTTTTTTTTAAAAAAAATCTAAGGCTAGGTAAGTGTTCTTAGACCTTTCATCAAAACACCAAAAAGGGGTTGCCTGGCTGACTCAGTCAGGAAAGCATGTGATTCTTGATCTTGTGAGTTCAAGGCCCATGTTGGGTATAGAGATTACTTAAAAATAAAATCTTAAAAAAAAAAACCCGAAAAAGGAAAAATTGATATACTGGAGTTTATCAAAATAAAAAGTTTGCTTTGTGATAGATCTTGTAAAATAAAAATACAAAAAGGAAATATTTGCTAATCACATATCTGACAAAGTACTAATATCTAGAGTATATAACAAATTTTCAAAACTCAGCAGTAAATAATCTAGTTAGAAAATGGAAAAATGTCATGAACAGACTTTCCATCAATAAGATATGCAAATGGAAGACCAGCATATGTAAAGATGTTCAACATGCATTAGTTAATCCAAATCATAGCATAAAGAGACATTATTACAAAGCTCTCAGAATGGCTAAAATAAGTAACCACATCAAATGCTGGCAAGGATACAGGGAAACTAGATCACTCATATTCAATATGGGAATATAAAATGGTATGACCATCCTGAAAAATAGTTTGGTAGTGTCTTAAAAACCAAGCATATATGCCATACAACACAGTGTTGTACTCTAGTGTTTGTCTCAGAGGAATGAAAAATATTCACACAAGAATTGTACACAAAAATTCATAGCAATTTTAATAGCCCCTAAATGGAAACAACCCATATGTTCTTCAATGGGTAAATGGTTAAACAAACTCTGGTGTACCCATCCTGTGGAATACTACTCTGCAATTAAAGGAATGAACTATGATACATGCCACAACTTAGATGAACTCCCAGGGAATTACTGTTACATGAAAAATAGTGTATTTTAAAATGTTCAATACTGTATAACTCTATTTACATAATATTCTTGAAATGACAATATTCTAGAAATTGAGAACAGGTTAGTAGTTCCAAGGGATCAGGGAAGAAGGAGCTGGATGTGGATATACAAATGACATGGAGGACATTGGGAGATGGAGAGGAGAAGGAAGTTGAGGGAAATTGGAAGGGGAGGTGAACCATAAGAGACTATGGACTCTGAAAAACAACCTGAGGGTTTTGAAGGGGCGGGGGTGGGAGGTTGGGGGAACAGGTGGTGGGTAGTAGGCAGGGCACGTATTGCATGGAGCACTGGGTGTTGTGCAAAAATAATGAATACTGTTTTGCTGAAAAAAATAAATTAATCAAAAGAAAAAAAATGTAACATGAGGAGCATTTGGTGATAGAACTGTTCTGCACTTTGACTATATCAATGTCAATATCCAGTTGTGATATTTTGCAAGATATAACTGTCAGGGGAAACTGGGTAAAGGATGCATGGGATCTCTTTGTATTATTCCTTACATGTGAACATTCATTGATCTCAAAAACTCTGAATAAAAATGTTGATGTGACTTTGGAATCAGTCCATTGGCAGAAGGTGGAAGAATTTTGAGGATTAAGATAGGGGGGGAAAAACCCTTAATTGCCTTGAATAAACTGGTAATAGAAATATGGACATTAAAATTTCTGCTAGTGAGAGCTCAGAAGGAAGTAAAGTGCATTATAGAGATATCCTAAATTGCCTTAGAGAAAACCTAAATTAGCTGTGAACAGACTATTAATAGAAATCTGGAATTTGAGAACACTCTTGGTGAGGGTTCAGAATTAAGTAAGGAATATATTATTGAAAATTGGAGGAAGAATTATCCTTGTTAAGAAATCTTAACAAAATTGTGCCTGCAGTTATGTGGAAAGCAGAATCCTATAATTGATAAATTTGGATATATGACAAAGGAGACCTCAAAGCAAAATGCTAAAGGTACTCCCTGGTTTCTTCTTATCGATTATGGTAAAATGAGAGAGGCAAGAGAGAAATTGAGGGAAGAACTGTAAACAAAAAGGAATCAGGACTGGATGATTTTGGAAATTCTCACTTTCTCCAGAAGATAAAATATGTTGAGTCATGGTGACTGCTATCTCTAAGTGTGGCTCAGAGAAAGGGCTGAGCATGTGATTAAACCCCTTTGCTGAAATCCAAGGAAGATATCGGTCATAGTATTCAGCCACACATAATCTAAGGGATAAGGGATATCCTCATAAGTCTTCTCAATCAAGCTAGAGGGCTTCTAGGAAGCTTAAAATGCTTGTCCCTCAGTCATCTCAGAGAAAGTCCAAGATACAGAAGGGATTATCTTGAAATAATGTGTCAATGTGGCTTTTGTCTAAAGGACACAGCACCTGTTACAAACACATGCTATGTTTCATGAAGGATAATTTGGAGGATGGAGCCAAGAGCCACAGAGGGTCATTCTCAGGTCATGAAGCCTAAACAAGGACCCATGGCTGGTAGTTATCTGGCTGGATTTCAAACGGTTTTGGATTGGTGGCTTCTTTTTACTTTCCATTTCTTCCTTCATTGAACCAGAATGCATGTAACTATAATGCTATACTGGTCCCATAATTGGATGACGGGAATGTTGGGCAGATAATGGTTTCTAGTTTCACAGGTTTACAGATGGAGAGTATATGTGCCTCCAAGCTATATTGATGGATTACTCCCAGAAGTTTCATCACACCTGATTACCTATTTTGATACCTATATGATGAAATTTTGGACTTTTTTTTTAAAGATTTTTTATTTATTTATTTGACAGGCAGAGATCACAAGTAGGCAGAGAGGCAGGCAGAGAGAGAGGAGGAAGCAGGCTCCCCGCTGAGCAGAGAGCCTGATGTGGGGCTCGATCCCAGGACCCTGGGATCATGACCTGAGCCGAAGGCAGAGGCTTCAACCCACTGAGCCACCCAGGTGCCCTGAAATTTTGGACTTTTTGAGCTGATAAGATTTACATGAGAATTTGGACACTGCATGCTAGAATGAGGGGAGAACATTGCCAACTTGGGAAGAGATAAATATGTTTTTGTATTTGAGGGGTTGTAAATATTTAGGAGCTAGAGGGCAGGTTGTTGGGCAGGATTCTAAAATGTTTCCCAAGATTACTCTCTTTCTTGTTTACATGCCCTGCAGAGCCCCGGGACCATGAAGATGATGGATCTTTCTGTGACTAATCTGACCTTAGATTGGAACATTATCTGGATGAGTGTGACATAGTCACATGAGCACTTTAAGAGCAGAGAGTTTTCTGTCTGGTTGTTAGAAAGTTAGATGTTTAAAGCACTAGAGAAATTTGATGTGCAAGAAATTCTGTTTCTGGAAGTGGCCATGTGGCAAGGAATGGCAAGGAATGTATGTGATCTGGAGTTGCTTAGAGTGCCCCTGACTGACAGCCAGCAAGAAAATGGGAACTTCAGTCTGAATTCTGCCAACAACAAAATAAGGTTGGAAGTGCATTTTTTCTCCAGAACCTCCAGATGAAATCTCAGCCCAGTGACAGCTTGGTTTCAGCCTTGTGAGACCATGAACAGAGAACCCAGTCACACTGTGCAAAGTTCTGATCTTCAGAACTGTATAATACACCTGTGTACACAGTAATTTGCTATGCCACAATAGAATAGGAATGTAAATGTACTCAATTGACTGTCATGAGCTGGTACAATTTGTCCCCAGCATGGCATCTCCTATATACTTGGTATTTTTTTGATGCTATCATAAATGGCATTATATCTTTTTTCCTTTCCAGCCATTCTCATTACTTTTTAAAATTTTTATTTTATTTCTATTTTATTTTACTTCTTTGGAAGATTTTATTTACTTATTTGTCAGAGAGAGAGAGAGCACAAGCAGGGGGAGTAGCAGGCAGAGGGAGATGCAAGCAGAGGAAGAACCAGGTGCCCTGCTGAGAAGGGAGCCTGATGCTGGACTTGATCCCAGGACGCTGGGATCATGGCTTGAGCAGAAGGCAGATGCTTAACTGACTGAGCCACCCAGGGATCCGCATTCTCATCACTTCTATCCAACATTGTGCTGGAGGCCTTAGCCAGGCAAAGAAAAAGAAGACTGGAAAGAACAAAATGAAACTGTTTACAAATTGTATTAAGTGTAAGCCCAATGTTCAAGATATTATTGCCTATGTTTTCTTTTAGGAGTTCAGGTGTCACATTCAAGTGTTGTATTCAAGTGTCACATAGTTCTTTAATCCATTTGGAGTTTACTTTTGTGCATGGTGTAAGGAAATGGTCTAGTTTTGTTACTGTGCATACAGCTGTTCAGTTTTCCCAACACCATTTAGTGAAAAGACATGTCTTTTTCCCATTGTATTTTCCTGCTTTTCTTTTTATTGTAGATTAAATGATCATATAAGTGTGAGTTTATTTCTGGGCTTTCTGTTCTGTTCCACTGATCCATGTGTCTATTTTTGTGCCAGTACCATACCGTTTTGATTACTATAGCTTTGTAGTATATCTTGAAATCTGGGATTGTGAGAGCTCCAGCTTTGTTCTTCTTTCTCAAGATTGCTTTGGTTATTTTGTAATCCCATACAAATTTCAGGATTATTTGTTCGAGTTCTGTGAAAAATGCTATTGGTATTTTGATAGGGGTTGCATTGAATCTGTAGATTGTTTTGGATAGTATAGACATTTAAACAATATTAATTCTTCCAATCCATAAACATGACATATCTTTCCATTTGTTTTAGTCATCTTCAATTTCTTTTGTCAATGTCTTATGGTTTTCAGAGTAAATATCTTTTTTTGTTTGTTTGTTTAATTTATTCCTAGGTATTTTATTATTATTTAAAAAATTTTCAAAATATCTTCTAAGTGTTCCAGAATTCATTATTTATACACCACACCCAGTGCTCCATGCAATACACGCCCTCAATGACATCCACCCCAGGCTTACCCAACCTCTCACCCACTACCCTCCAAAACCCTCAGTTTGTTTCCCAGAGTCCACAGTCTCTCATGGTTCACCTCTACCTCCAATTTCCCCCAACTCACTTCTCCTCTCCATCTCCCCATGTCCTATGTGTTATTCCTTATGGGATACAGCAGGTCCTAAGGGGGAGATACATAGCCATCCAAGCCTCCCTCAAAAAATTAAAAAAATCCAGAATACACCAGCTCTCTTTACACTTTAAAGAACTGGAGAATCAACAACAAATTAAGCCAACCCCACACACAAGAAGGGAAATAATCAAGATTAGAGCAGAGATCAATGAGATAGAAACTAGAGATACAATAGAATGCATCAACGAAACTAGAAGCTGTTTTTTTGAAAGAATCAATAAGGTTGATAAACCATTGACCAAACTAATCCAAAAGAAAAGAGAGAGGACCCAAATTAATAAAATTCTGAACGAAAAGGGAGAGATCACGACTAACACCAAGGAAATAGAAACAGTCATCAGAAATTATTATCTACAGATATATGTCAATATAACTAGGAACCTAGACAAAATGGATGCATTCCTGGAAAGCTATAAACTTCCAAAACTGAAACAGGAAGAAATTGACAACCTGAATAGACCAATATCTATCAACGAGATTGAAGCAGTGATCAAAAACCTCCAAGAAAACAAGAGCCCAGGACCTGACAGATTCCCTGGGGAATTCTACCAAACAGTCAAAGAAGAAATAACACCAATTCTTCTGAAGCTGTTCCAAAAAATAGAAACAGAAGAAAAACTTCCAGATTCATTTTAGGAAGCCAGCATTACCCTGATCCCCAAACCAGGCAAGGCCCCACCAAAAAGGAGAATTTCAGACCCATATCACTGATGAATATGGATGCTCAGATTCTCAACAAGATCCTATCTTATAGGCTCCAACAGTACATTAAAAAGATTATTCACCATGACCAGGTGGGATTTATCCTGGGTTGGAGGAGTGGTTCAACATTCACAAATCAGTCAATGTGATAGAACAAATCAATAAGAGAAGAGAGAAAAACCACATGGTACTCTCAATTAATGCAGAAAAAAGCATTTGACAAGATACAGCATCAGTTCCTGATTAAAACCCTTCAAAGTATAGGGATAGAGGGAACATTTCTCAACTTAATAAAATCTATCTATGAAACACCCACAGTAAATATCATTCTCAGTGGGGAAATGCTGACAGCCTTCCCTTTGAGATCAGGAACACGACAAGGATGCCCACTCTCCCCTCTTGTTGTTCAACATAGTATTAGAAGTCCTAGCAACAGCAATCAGACAACAAAAATAAATAAAAGGTATTCAAATTGGCAATGAAAAAATCAAACACTCTCTCTTCACAGATGACATGATACTTTATATGGAAAACCCAAAAAACTACACCCCTGAACTACTCGAACTCATACAGCAATTCAGTAATGTGGCAGGATACCATGTCAATGTACAGAAATCAGTGGCTTTCTTATACACTAACAATGAAAATACAGAAAGGGAAATTAGAGAATCGATTCCATTTACTATAGCACCAAGAACCATAAGATACCTGGGAATAAACCTAACCAAAGAGGTAAAGGATCTGTACTCAAAGAACTACAGAACACTCATGAAAGAAATTGAAGACACAAAAAGGTGGAAGTCCATTCCATGCTCATGGATTGGAAGAATAAACATTCTTAAAATGTCTATACTGCCTAGAGCAATCTATATTTTCAATGCCATTCGGATCAAAATTTTATTATTTTTTGGTGCAATTGTAAATGGGATTGTTTTCCTAATTCTCTTTTTGCTACTTTGTCATTAGTGTATAGAAATGAGACAGATTTCTCTATATTAATTTTGTATCCTGAAACATTACTAAACTCATTTATCAGTTCTAATAGTTTCTTGGTGGAGTCTTTAAGGTTTTCTTTATATAGTATCATGTCATTTGCCAAATAGTGACAGTTTTACATCTTTACCAATTTCCTTCCTTCCTTCCCACGTGAGGACTTTAAGTGCTATGTTGAATAAAAGTGGTGGTAGTTGACATCTTTGTCTTTTTCCTCATCATAGAGTGAAAGTTTTCAGTTTTTCCTCATTAAGGATGATGTTAGCTGTGGGTTTGTGATATATGGCCTTTATTATGTTGAGGTATGTTTCCTCTAAATCCTCTTTGCTGAAAGTCTTTATTATGATGGGCATTGTAGTTTGTCAAATGCTTTTTCTGGATCTATTGAGGTGATCAAATGGTTTTTATCTTTTCTCTTCTTAATGTGGTATATTACATTGATTGATTTGTTATCATTGAACCACATTTACATCTTGGGTAAATCCCACTTGATTGTGCCAAATAATTTTTAAAATTTATTGTTGAATTCAGTTTGCTAATATTTTGTTGAGGATTTTTTTTATTTGTTTATTTTCAGTGTAACAGTGTTCATTGTTTTTGCACCACACCCAGTGCTCCATGCACTGTGTGCCTTCCCTATTACCCACCACCTGGTTCCTCAACCCCCCCCCCCCGCCCCTTCAAAACCCTCTGGTTGTTTTTCAGAGTCCATAGTCTCTCATGGTTCATCTCCCCTTCCAGTTTCCCTCAACTCCCTCTCCTCTCCATCTCCCCATGTCCTCTGTGTTCTTTGTTATGCTCCACAAATAAGTGAGACCATATGATACTTGACTCTCTCTGCTTGACTTATTTTGCTCAGCATAATCTCCAGTCCCGTCCATGTTGCTACAAAAGTTGGGTATTCATCCTTTCTGATGGAGGCATAATACTCCATTGTGTATATATACCACATCTTCCTTATCCATTCATCCGTTGAAGGGCATCTTGGTTCTTTCCACAGTTTGGTGACCGTGGCCATTGCTGCAATAAACATTGGGGTACAGATGGCTCTTCTTTTGTTGAGGATTTTTGTATTTATGTTCATCAGAGACATTGGTCTATAGTTTTCTTTTTTTATAGTTTTCTTTTTTTATAGTATCTTTGTCTGGTTTTGGTATCAGGGTAATGTTGACCTCATAGAATGAATTTGGAACTTATTCTCCCTCTTCTATTTTTTTTTTTTGAATAGTTTGAGAAGAATCAGTGTTAACTCTTCCTTAAATGTTTGATGGAACTCACCTATAAAGCCTTGTGCTCTTCTATTTTATTTATTGGGAATTTTTTGATTATTGTTTTAATTTTATTGCTAGTAATTGGATTGTTCAAGTTTTCTATTTCTTCCTGATTTGGTTTT
This sequence comes from Meles meles, assembly GCF_922984935.1. Lineage (NCBI taxonomy): Eukaryota > Metazoa > Chordata > Mammalia > Carnivora > Mustelidae > Meles > Meles meles. The sequence goes on along the minus strand of NC_060074.1, from coordinate 111,924,255 downwards.
GGAAGATTATATGTTTCTAGAAAATTATCAACTTCTTCGAGGTTGTCCAATTATTTATAATAGACTTTTATGATCTTTTGTATTTCTGTGGTGTTGAATGTTATTTCTTCTTCATTTCTAATTTTGTTGATTTAAGTCTTCTCTTTTTTTCTTGTTAAGTCTAGCTAAAAGTTTATCAATTTAGTTTAACTTTTACAACAATCAACTCTTTGTTTTACTGATCTTTTCTATTTCTTTGGTTTCTATTTAATTTGTTCTTTTTTTCTGTAATTTTTATTATTTATTTCCTTCTTTTTCTAGCTCCTTCTGGGTAAGGTTAGGTTGCTTATTTGAGATTTTCCCCTTACTATACTGGTGTAAACATCCCTCTTAGGACTGCTTTTGCTATGTCCCACAAATTTTGGACCATTATGTTTCCATTTTCACTTTCATTCTGTATGTTTCTTTAGGTCTGAAGTGTACCTCTTGAGGATAGCATATAGATTAGCATATAGCTGGGTCTTTTATTTTATTTTTTTCCCATTCAGCCATCCTATCTCTTTTGATTGGAGCATTTAGTCCATTTACATTTAAAGTAAATATCGATACATATTTAAATACTGTCATTTTGTTAATTGTTTTCTTTTATTTTAAAAACATTTTATTAACATATAATATATTATTAGCTGCAGAGATACAGGTCTGTGAATTGCCAGGTTTACACACTTCACAGCACTCACCATAGCACATACCCTCCCCAATGTCCATAACCCAACCACCCTCTCCTCCATCACCCCCAGCAACCCTCAGTTTTGTTTTGTGAGATTAAGAGTCTCTTATGGTTTGTCTCCCTCCCAATCCCATCTTGTTTCATTTTTTCCTTCCCTACCCCTCACACCTCCCATGTTGCTTCTCAACTTCCTCATATCAGGGAGATCATATGATAGTTGTCTTTCTCTGATTGACTTATTTCGCTCAGCACAATACCCTCTAGTTCCATCCACATCATTACAAATGGCAAGATCTCATTTCTTTTGATGGCTGTGTAGTATTCCATTGTATATATACCACATCTTCTTTATCCATTCATCGTTGATGGAGATCTAGGTTCTTTCCATAGTTTGGCTATTGTGGACATTGTTACTATACACATTCAGGTGCATGTCCCCCTTTGGATCACTACATTTGTATCTTTAGGGTAAATACCCAGTAGTGCAATTTCTGGGTCATAGGGTAGCTCTATTTTCAACTTTTTGAGGAACCTCCATGCTGTTTTCTAGAGTGGCTGCACCAGCTTGCATTCCCACCAGCAGTGTAGGAGGGTTCCCCTTTCTCTACATCCTCTCTAGCATCTGTAGTTTCTTGACTTGTTAATTTTAGCCATTCTGACTGGTGTGAGGTGGTATCTCATTGTGGTTTTGATTTGTATTTCCCTGATGCCGAGTGAGGTGGAGCACTTGTTCATGTGTCTGTTGGCCATCTGGATGTCTTCTTTGCAGAAATGTCTGTTCACGTTCTCTGCCCATTTCTTGATTGGATTATATGTTATTTGGATGTTGAGTTTGATAAGTTCTTTATAGATTTTGGATACTAGTGTTTATCTGATATGTCATTTGCAAATATCTTCTCCCATTCTGTCAGTTGTCTTTTGGTTTTGTTGACTGTTTCCTTTTCTCTGCAAAAACTTTTGATCTTGATGAAGTCCCAGTCATTCATTTTTGTCCTTGTTTCCCTCACCTTTGGTGATGTTTCTAGGAAGAAGTTGTTGTGGCTGAAGTCGAAGAGGTTGCTGCCTGTGTTCTCAAGGATTTTAATAGATTCCTGTCTCACATTGAGGTCTTTCAACCATTTAGTTTTCTGGTTATTTGTAGTACTTCTCTGTTTCTTTCTTCTCTTTCTCTCCTCCCATGTGGTTTGTTAACTTTCTTCAGTGTTGTGTTAAATTCCTTTTTCATTTTCTTTTGTGTATTTACTATAAGTTTGTGTTTTGTGGTTACTGCGAGGTTCACATGTAACCACCTATGCATAAAAAGTCCATTTTAGTCAATAGCTTTATGAGGTTTCCTATGTACATAACAAGTTATATTTTCCTGCTATTTTTAAGATTTTAAGATTTTTAAAATTTTAAGATTGTTAAAGATTTATCTTTAACACTTGATGTTTATTTATTTATCTATTTTATTTATTTATTTATTTATTTATTTATAGAGTAGGGGAAGGGCAGAGGGAGAGGAAAAGAAAGAATCCTTAGCAGGCTCCATGCATGGAGCCTGAGGCAGGTCTCAATCTCATAACCCTGAATCATGATCTGAGCCAAAATTGAGTCAGATGCTTAACTGACTGGGCCACACAGCCTCCCCAAACATTTGACATTTTATTTTTTTATTCTCTTTTTAATTCTTTCCTTTTTGTAATTTAAATTCAATTAGCCAATATATAGTACATACTCAGTTTCCAAGGTAGTGTTCAATAATTTATCAATTGCATGAAACATTTGATATGTTAATTATAGTGTGTCTTGGTGTGGCTTTGTTTAGACTCATCTTATTTGGAACTCTCTGGTCTTCCTAGACTGGGATGTCTATTTGCTTTTCTAGATTAGAGAAATTTTCAGCCATTATTTCTTTAAATAAGTTTTGTGCACCTTTCTCTTTCTTTTTTCTTCTGGGACCTCTATAATGTGGATGTTGTTCCACTTGATGTAGGCATATAGGTCCCTTTGGCTATTTTCACTTTTTAAAACTATTTTTTTCTTTTCACTGCTCTGTCTGGGTGAGTTCCACTGCTTTGTCTCCCAGCTTGCTGATCCTTCCTTCTGCTTCATCCAGTCTGCTGTTAAAGTGTTCAGTGTATTTTTTTAGTTCAGCCATTGTGTTTTTCAGTGCTGTAACCTCTGGTACTTTCTTATATTTTCTATTTCTTTGTTGAAGTTTTCACTGTGTTCATCCATTCTTCTCCCTAGTTTGTGAACATCTTTATGACTATTACTTTGAACTCTTTACCAGGTTGATTACTTATATCTGTTCTTTTGTTTAGAACACATTCTTCTATTTCTTCACTTTACCTGATTCTCTGTGTTTGTTTTGATGTATTAGGTAAAACAACTCCCTCTCCCAGTATTGAAGGAGTGGTTTTGTGTGGGAGAAGACCTATGGAGTCCAGAAACTCAATCCTCCTGGCTACCAAAGCCAGGAACTCCAGGGCCATCTCCTGTGTGGGATATATGAGTCCACCGTCTTATAAGGTGGGGGCAGGACATTTGCTTCACCAGCTGTGGGTCAGCTGTCATGGGGATAGGAGAGTACAGATACCATACATTGCAGCTGGCTGTGGTGTGACTACACTGTGTGTGTGGATAAGGGCAGAACTGTTGCCTGGCTAGATATAGTGTGACTCAGGTATGGGCACAGGGGAAGTAGGTTTGTCTGGCTGACTATGACATAGTTGTGGCACATGGGTAACAAGGTACTCACCCAGCTGGCTGGGTGTGGGTGTAGTGCAGAGAGGTGGGAAGGACCTATCTGCACTAGCAAGTTAGAGTGAGATTGCCAAAGTGATGTCGGCTAGAGTGGGCATTTTTAAGGTAGAGTAAGATGATAAAAATGGCACTTGACAGTTCTTTTCTCTTGGGAAGGAGTCCAAACAGGTTCCAGCCTCTTCAGAAGGTACTTTAAGATTAGTAAGGTGTCTCCTTTACCTGTGGTCTAGGTGCTTTTCAAAGTTCTTCTTTTGTACTGGGTCCTGGGGTAAATGAGTCTGTCTATGAGCTCTTCAAGGGTGGGCACTCAATCTCCTATAGTTCTGTGGTTCTCCTGGATGTAATCCTCATTTGTTTTATATTTTGGAGGCTTGTATTTCTGGTGCAGGACCTAAGGGTTGAGTTGTTTGCTGTGGGACACAAGCCCCTCACTCCTTAGGGAAAATTCTACTTCCTTGAGGTCCCTCTCAATTGTGAGTCACTGTGCCTGGGGTGGGGTTTTTGGTGAGAGTGTGCTCTGCCTGTCCTATCTTCTTGATGTGGCCTTTTTATCCTTTGTTGTGGATGTGCTATTTTATGCATTTTCAGGACTTTTTCAGAGGAAATTTTTCAGAGGAAATTTTTCAGAGGAAATTTTTCAGAGGAAATTTTCCAAGAGTTGTTGATTTGTTGTGTCTGTGGGAGAAGTTGAGTATACTGTCATCTAGAACCTCCTCCCCATCACTTCTTTTCTAATTTTGCTCATTTTAATTAATTTATTTATTTCAATTTTTCTCATTTTAAAAGAATTTTTGCACCCTCTTTATGAATGAGTTTGCCTAGTAATTTTCTTTCAGATTTCCTTGTCAGATATTAGAAGTAAGATTATGCCGGTCTGGTGGCAGTGTTTCTTCTTTTATTATCTGTGGAAGGTTATGTATAAAATTGGCCTTATTTCTTTTTTCGTTTTTTTAGATTTTATTTCTTTATTTGACAAACAGAGATCACAAGTAGATGGAGAGGCAGTCAGAGAGAGAGAGAGAGAGAGAGAGGAGGAAGCATGCTTCCCGCTGAACAGAGAGCCCGATGCAGGGCTTGATCCCTAGACTTTGAGATCATGACTTGAACTCAAGGCAGAGGCTTTAACCCACTGAGCCACCCAGGCACCCTTATTTCTTTTTTAAATGCTTGTTAGAGTTTTCTGGCATACTCATCTTGGCCTACCTATTTGTGGAAATAGTTTTGTTTAATTTATGGTTCTAGTTTCTTTAATCATTGTAGGATTACTCAGATTTTATATTTTTGTATATTTCTAGAAATTTATTCATTTGTTAATAGTCCAATTCTAAAAGAGAATACCTCCATGTTACTCTCACAGGCCTCCTGTCATCCTGCATCATCTTGGTGTTTCCTAGAAGTTAGGTGATATGAAGACATTACCTTAAACTGTCACTCATAGCTGCTAGTCTAGGGATAAATTTAAAAGATATTTAATATTTGGTTATGGGTTTTTCTATTTTCTTTTTTGTTCTCAATTCTGGAATATCTCTATCCGTATTGTTCTTATAAGTAGACTTTTATGAGGAATACCAGTAGATAGTTGAGAGTTTTGTTTTCCTGCAGATCAGAAAGGTTGCTACTCATAATGTTAACTTGCCATTCAAAAAGGATCTTGATATCCAAGGTTTCCATATATGTCAGGAATTTCTTGGCCGTTGAACAAATAAGACTTGTCTCCCTGCTGGCATGCTGCTCAGGGAAGAGGGTGCTTGCCTCCTCACAGTAAAGAATCCAAAGAATGCAAGAAGCCACTTTTGGCTACATCATAGATACCAGCTTGCTAGACCAGCAATAGGATCATCTCCACTCCCCTTTGTCAATGTTTGTTGACTCAGAGATGTGCCAAACAAGAGTTGATTAGAAAAGGAATTGTGAGAAAAGGAGTCATGTATGCAAGTGCTGAATCACTAAATTCTACAACTGAAACTAATATTACATTTTATGTTAACTAAGTGGAATTTAAATAAAAACTTGGGGAAACAGAGAAAAAGACAATAAATACCTAGTGAATAATTATGAAAAGCATAAAATATCATTGAATAACTGCAATAGAAATACTATTTTGGCAGAAGAAGAAGAAAAAGGAGGAGGAGGAGGAGGAAGAAAGGGGAGACAAGGACGAAAGGGGAGGTGAGGGGAAGAGGGAGGGGGAGGAGGAGGAGGAAAAAGAAAAGAGAAAAAGGACAGGAGCCATGTAGTCATGGAGAAAGGAAGCACTAGGAGCAGAACACATTCAGTGCAGCAGCCTGGTGGGCTTTAAGACTGGTGAAGGAAACCCTTCCTCCCTGTGGCTCATCAGAACTGAAAGAGACCTTAGACATGACTTAGTCCAACTCTCTTATTTTTTTTTTTAAGATTTTATTTATTTATTTGACAGAGATCACAAGTAGGCAGAGAGGCAGGCAGAGAGAGAGAGAGAGGAGGAAGCAGGCTCTCTGCTAAGCAGAGAGCCCAATGTGGGGCTTGATCCCAGGACCCTGGGATCATGACCTGAGCTGAAGGCAGAGGCTTTAACCCACTGAGCCATCCCGGCGCCCCCCAATTCTCTTATTAAACAGATGAAGAGACTCCTGCTCAGAGAGGTGGCATGGTTTATCCTTATGCATGCAGTGAGTGAAGGTGTGGCTAAGACCAGCAGTTCAGTCTTCTGCCAACCACAGCTGATTGCTTTCTGAAGCTACAGGAAGTGTCCCCTAGTTCTTTACTTTGAGTCTTAATTTTCATGTTTAGTAATCTACTCAAATCACTAGCTTTAAGGATTGATGCTCCTGTTCCTCTTCATGGCAGACTCTATCTCTTTGTCCCCTTACATTCTTATCCAGCGGAAGAGCCCAACACATTCACTGGGCCATTTTTTTAATAGCAATGTGGTTTCCAGGCCTTAATATCAGGAACCATGTGCAGTTTCTCTCTATTTCTGTGTGTTGCTCTCATAGTGTAGGAACTACAAGTAGGCCAGACATACTCCATCAAGTAGGTCATTAGGTAAGTACATTCAGGGGTCTTCTTGGGCTAAATTACCTATTTAATTCTTTTCAGGCATGATGATGAATATTGATTAACAGAGTTACTCTTGGAAAGGAAAGAGGAGGTATTGAAAACTTAAGTGTTATTTGACAAATATTTATTGAGTTTCTATTCATGCTAGGGATAAGAATTCTATATTGAATATACCAGACAGGGTTCCTGACCTCAGGGAGCTAACATTCCTGTGGGGAAAAGTGCAGTAAATAAGAAAACAAATACATAAGCAAGATGTTACAAATGGTGATGAGACTCCTGAAAAGAAATGCCTGAAGTAACACAGTAGAGAGAACCTTGGTGGGTAGGTGGGGTCCTTGCATAGGGTGGCCAGGGAAGACCAGTGCGAGAAGCCTGTATCTATTCTGGATTTGCAAGATGAGGGAGAGCCAGGTATGAGAAAAGCTGAGAGAAGAGCATTCTTGTCAGAGAGGACAGAAAACCTGAAGGCCCCAACATGGCAAGGAACTTGGACCTTATAGGGATCTCACAGAGTATGGTCAGTGTTGGTTACAGAGGATTATGAATAAGGAAGAGAGAAGTACAAGATGAGGCTTGAGTGAGGACAAGTGGCTTCAGATCTTACAGGGCCTTGTGAACCATGGCAGAAGAATTGGATTTTATTCTAAGGGGATAAAAAGATTTTAATTTGGGGGAGGGTGACAGGACTGCATTTATATTTTTCAAAGATTCCTTTGGCTAATGGAGCCACCACCGTATGGGCAAGGCTGCTAGCTAGCTATGCCCCAGTAATCGTCTCTCTTTTTTACACAGTAGCAGAATTTCTCACTGGTCATGGGGCCACCCGACTAAAGATGACATTCCAGCCTCCCTGGCAGTGGGTGTGTATGTGTGATCAGGTTCTACCTGATCAGATTCTACCCAGTGGAATCTGAGTGAAAGTGACCCCTGTAGCTTTGGGGCCATGCTCTTTAAAGGAAGGTTCGTGGTATCCCCTTCTCCTTGCTCCTTCCAAGGGATTGGATGTGGGTCCATGACTGGGAGCCGCCCTTGATATGGAAGCCACACTATGAAGATGACAGAGCTATGGGTAGACAGACTAATGGGGTGAGGCTGCCTTGCTAACCTTAGGCCACTGTCCTGAATGTTTTCATGGGTGAGCAATAAGCATCTACTTGTTTAATCTTTATTGAATTGGGTCTCTATTACAGTGGGCACACCAGTATATTAACAGATATGCCTGATTACAGTAGGAGATGGCCTGGGGTACAGAAGGGGGCAGAGGGAACTCAGATTCCCCCAGGCATCTAAGGAAGACCCTCAAGACCTATTATCATTTTCACCATTGTGGTCACAGTCAGCATTATTTCCCTCAAGATGTGGCCTGGAGTTTGGTGGATCTTGGTAAACATTTTGTAAAAATCTTAATACATCACCTCTGTTCCCATTCCAGAATATGGAAGACTCAAATGGATGGGGTAGCAGTATAAAAAGGTTATATCTTCCCCCAAAGGGAATATTAATTTAAATAGAGAGAACTTAGTGACTCTTTTTCTTCAGCTTTGGGGCCTAGTTCTATGATAAGAAGGAAAGTCTTTATCAGAAGCCTATTAAATTACTATGCCTCAATAGCATCACAGCCATTAATAATATCAGCCACATCATTATCATCATTAAAATTGTCACTGTCCCCTTCACTGACATTTTCACTATTACCATAGCCTGTAAGCATGCCATCTGCGCAATCATCACCACTGCAGACACCATCACCGTCTCCAGCATTATTGCGATCACCATCTATAATAGGTAGTAGTACTAGATGCTCTCACAAATGGATCACAAAATGTATGATGGCTCAAATACAGCAGAAATTCATTTCTCATTTATATACTTGTCTGGAGCAGGTGTTCTTGGTTGGCAGGAGACTGCCACATAATGATTTAAAACTGGGGGATTCATTGTTGTCTGCATGTAGCCAAAGGAAGGGGAAAGAGGGTGTGGGTGGGAACATCTGCTTCTTAAAGACTTGAGCTGAAAGTGGACACTGCATTTCTGCTCATTTTCCGTGGACTGGAACATGGTCCTATGTCCTCACCTGAATGCGAGGGGTCTGGGATGTGTAGCGTAGCTTCGAAATGAAATAGTTTTTGAGCAAGTGGTAGCAGTCTCTGCCAAGCCATCCTTATAAGCAGTTCAGTGTATCTGTTCTGTTCCCAGCCTGTGCTAGACCCTCTGTGTTGTATAACACTAGAACGATGTGAGATTTCTATGATCAGAAGCCTCATGACCCAAGTAAATAGCAATGGAAAGCAACATGTATTGAGTTTTATTATTAGTTTGGATTATCTAGTATTGCAGTTGCTCAGAGTATGCTGAGGTGGTTTAGCTGAATCTTAGAGAATGCGTAGAATTTCTTTGCTTGGAGGAAAAGTAGAATTTGAACTAGGGAAGATGCTCGATGCAGAAAAATGTCCTGAGCACAGGCCCAGGTGGGCTCAGCTTGAGCAGAGAAGACTGGCCTGTCTGGAACAAGTGAGTATCGAGGATGGGGAAGAATAAGCTTTGAGCAATTGAGTGGGGGCAAAAATGCCGAATACCTTTTCAAACCTCTTTTAGATGCATATTAAAGTTCTCTGGTTGCAAACAACAGGAACCTACTCTGTCTGAATGAAGCAAGGAAGCAAACAAAATCTCTCCAAAATCTCAAAATATATTGTGGGAATAAGGGAGTGTCCTATAGAAGAAAAAAGGGGTACCGAGGGGCCGACTCCTAGGTTTTGGCAGTTGTTGGTGGAAACTAAGTCACTACCATTAACAATGCCAAGCTTCTGCATTTGTCTTTTCAAACTTCATATTCCAGGGACAGAGCCTTGTACATCTTTGCTTGGGTCAGGCATCTTCTGGATCAATCTTCCATGGCTGGGGAGCTATTTTATTGAAGACAGTGCTCTCCCCTCACCTGGCCCCAAGAAGTGTGTCCTATTGAGGATATGGTGTGGGGGTCATAAGAACAGTGGAAGGAAGTTTGTTACCTGCTTTTTAGGTGGTTATTTCCATATTCAAATTCTAGCTCTTTCAGTGACCAGCTAGGTGAACAAGGCAAATAGAAAAGTGGTCTAGCTTCTGAGCCTCATTATTCTCACCTATAGGGATATGGAAGTGTAGAAACCATCTGAGGATCAGTGTATGTAGTGGGGGCTCCCCATGCTTTCATTTCCTCCTGCTTCTGGTACTCGAGATGCCTACAGTGAAGAGGAGGCAGGGTGACCTGCCAGCAGCAGAGGAAAGGTGGAGAGTCTCAGCTAAGGCTTTCCCTAGTGAGTGATGTCCCTACAGGGCCTGCCTGAAGCCATACAGCTTGGGACAGGATGCTGGCCAAGTCCACTGGGGAGAGGACTTGGGGACCCACTATGCAGGGTGCTGGCCATGTTTACAGAGGCTCTGATAGCATTAGGGCTGTGAGCCATGATGGAGCTGGAAATATAATTTTCAATTAGGAGTCCTTGCTCGTTCCTGCTTACATTACATTCTAATTAAATTTCAGTCAAACATGGCACAGTGCTGCCAGGGGAGGGCAGGGAAGTGGGCAGCATCTCCTTCTTCTCTAGATGTGAGGCATCCCTTTGCTTCAGTCCTGACTGGTCCCAGCTTCCCATACCTTTGCATCCTTCAGGACTCTCTGGAGCCAGTGTCCTTACTCAGTGGGCGCAGCTGGCCTCCCAAAGTCATGCAGAGCCACACAAATGCAGGAACACTACCTCAAAGGGGTCCCTTGTCAGAATTAAGTCAAAACGGCCACTGATGTCAGAACCCTTGGTCAAAAGGGTATGCTCTTTCTATTAGTCATTCCCAAATAAAACATGAGGTACAGACATGAGGAACCCAACTAGGTTCTGATCAGCTGGGCTTGTGCCTCCCAGAGAGAGATCCTGGACACTTCTTTCTTCCTGTTCTCGCCAGAGTTTTAGCTAGCAACTCTGGAGCTCTGGGTAAATCACTCAAATATCTCTAAAGCAGACAAAGCCATGTATATGGTGGAGGTGCAAGGGAGGCAAAGGGGGGGAGCTGTGCCTTTGGAAGGGGCTTGGGGCCCAGGATGGGCCATCATCCCAGCCATTGGTGGGCTCCTGGAGGCTGGCTGGGGCAAAGAAGAGCTTTCCCAACTTCTTCCATTCTCAGTAGCAAGAGTGGTTTCACATGTTCACTGGGGGCCGTGGGCTGTTGGAAACAGAAGCAGTTACTTGAAAGTGACTTTGGGTACCTCCTTCATGTACAAGGGGGAGGCCCTGAAGCCAGACCAGACCTGACTTTTGGCTGGTCTCACAAGGCAGGGGTAGAGCAGGACTCTCACCACTGGATGCCTCCTGGCCTTCCTTTCACTGTTCTCTGGCTAAGTCCCATCTCTTCCTTGCTCTCAGTGGAGACAAAGCAGTGCCTCTCGCACTTGGGAATAACCATTTTCTTGATGACTGGGTTGCTGTCCCTATGTAGGTTTTCTCTTTTACTCTAATGGTGTTCTTTCCAGGAGGAAAGTGACCTCCCCCCTCTTGCTGCATTCTGGTTGGAGATGGGTGTTGTTTATCCCTTTTCCCCACCATCCCCCACATTTCATCGTCTGCTTCCTCTTCCTTCTGGGCTGTGGAGAAGTCCTGGAGCCACCCCAAGGGCAGGCTATGTGGGTGCCAGGTTCATCTCTATTGTGGAGTGTGTTGTGTGTCTGTGGACATGCCCTTTTCCTTCCCTGGTGCCCAGAATTTTTACTGGTAGCGTGGAGGAGGTGTTGGACTAGACCAGCACCTCTGAACATGTCCTGCATTTGGACTCACTTTGCTGGTTTATGAAGAAACTCTCTACAGACTCTGCCCAGAAAAATCCCCAGAGTACTTCCTTTCATTTGAGTTTGGGGTTCATGGACTTCCTGAAGTCATCCAGTGAAAGACCTTTGACTACAGGGTTGATGGCTCAGAGGTCCTGTGGTCTTCATGATGCCAAGACTGGAGGCTGCATGAGACAGGGCCACTAGCACCCATGTCCGTCTCCTTAGGACCCTGCAGGGATTTCCCCCCATCTCTGGTTATCCCACCTCTCTCAGCACCAGGGCACTAAATACCTCCTTTGCAGTGGCAATTCTGGCTCTTTGCTGTAGGACCTCCTTGAGTGACCTGATGATGGTGTCTGGAGTCACTCTCAAGTTTTCAGGCAGTTTCCTCCACCTCCCTCCTCACAATATGAAATTCAGCCATCCCTTCAGGTGAATTTTCTCCTCCCTGGTGGAGATGCAGAATGGCTGAGTGCCCGCACCATCCCCTCCACCTCCTACTCACTTCCCACCAGGGCTTTGGACTAGAGAAGCTGAACACAAAGTGCCTGAATTAAGTGGAACAAAGTGCCTGTGTCACCAGAATACTGTGACAGCTGTTTGTTCTGACTCCTTGGCGCTAGGTCTTGGGACCCACCTGACCCTGATCTGCCCTCTCTGGGAGCACAGAGCAAGGCTAGGAGCCTGGACTGCCCACAGGTAATTGCAGGGCTCTCTTAGTAAAGGTCACCCATCAGGAGACATTGTGCTGCTGGCGAGGTGAGATTAAGTAGGAACTGATCAGGAAAAGCCTTCTTTTCTTTTTTCCCATAACATCCCTGGAAGCTGCTGCCAGAGCAATTACCCCCACTTAACAGTGAGCTTAGGCTCGGGTGAGCTGTATGGGAGCACAGCTTTGGCTGTGAGGATACCTTGGGCTGGCTCAAGGGACAGTCGAACACCATAAAGTCCCCTCTCAGGGGGAAGAACTGCTTGAGTTTGGGCCCAGAAGGGAAGGAGAAAGAGTATTAAGGTTCTTATTTGGGAGGCAAGAGTGAGTCCCCGCAGGTGGGCTTCTTTACATCAGGTAGACTCAGCAGCTGTGAGGTATGAAATTTGGAGTCACACGGCCCTGACTTTAAGTCCTAATTCTGCTACCCACAGCTAGCCAGTGAACTTATCAAAGCTTGTGCCCTCTTTGGTGCTTGCTGGGAAGACAATAACCCCTCACAAGGTCATTGGGAGAACGAAAGCAGTGACATAGGATGTTGCCCATTATCTTACCGGATGGGTCAGGACAAGAGGGTTAAGAGTGAGCCCTCTTAATCTCAAGTTCCAGCCACGTAGGCAAGCAAGAACGATTACATCTCTAAATTTTACAGTGAACAGAGAGAAAAAGGATACTTTTAAAAAGCATCCAAAGGAAGGGAAAGTGAGGACTCAGATATATGTGCACCCCTGTTCATAGCAGCATTTTTCACAATAGCCAAAAACTTGAAGCAAACCAGGTGTCCGTCGGTGAATGAATAGAGAAACAAAATGCAGTGTACCACTTAGCCTGAAAAAGGAGGGAAATTTTGATACATGTACAACATGGATGAACTTTGAAGATACTATAGGAAGTGAAATAAGTCAGTCACAAAAGGACAAAAACTGTAGGGCTCCACTCGTGAGGCACCGAGAGTAGGTCCATTTCATAGGCCCAGAGCGCGGAAAGTGCTGGGGGCGGGGAGTTTCAGTCTGGGAAGGTGAGGCGTTCTGGAGACGGGTGCTGCTGATGGCTGCACAGCATTCTGCACGAACGAAATACCACTCAAATGTACGATTAAAAATGGTTAGAATGGCAAATGGTGAAATGGTGCATTACGCACACTTTATCACAGTAAAAACAAAAACAAAATTTTCACTGGGAGTACCATTCCCTATGGGAAGAGGGTAAGGGGCTGACGGACCCTCTCAGCCTCATGAACCCCACTCCTATTCCCTGACTTTCCCCACCCCGCCATGTGGGGTCTCATCCTGAAATGGGAACGTCCCCTCTGTTAGCTAGGCTCACTTGGTGGGCGTATGTAGAACAGGCTTTCAGGTTGAAGGCTTCCCCTCCACTGGCAGTCCTGCTTTCCGTCTCTCTGATTTATTAGGAAAAGGCTTCCTGTTCTCTCAAATCTCTCAGATCCCGTTGTGAGCACAAGGGGCTTGCCGCTCTGACAGTGGCCCTGGCAGCTGGGGCTGGTACAGCCCCAGGCCCCTGCCTCACAGAGAAACATTCCTGGCAGGGGAAAACCTCTGGGGTGGACTGCCTGTCTAGCAGGAGGGAGGGCAGATGTCAGCCTGGAGGCAGGCTGGGCAGGGAGCTCTGTGCAGTTCTGGCTTAGCTCAGCAAGGGGGAGATAGAGCCCCATGTTTGGCTCTGAGGCCCATGGAGGGCAAAGCGCCAAAGTACTGGCACTTTGTTGGGGGAGGGGGAGGCTTGTCAGCCCTGCCAAACTCCCCGCAAAGCTTGTACAGAGCTCAGGGGTCCAGACCTGAACTGTATTTGACTCTTGTCACCCATGCATTTGCTTTGGGTACTTATGTGCTGTGTAACAAACCACTCCAATACTCAGTGCCTTAAAACAGTTAAAACAATCATTGTCTCATCTCACGGTTTTGTGAATTTTTCTGATTCACATGGCATTGGCTGGGGCTGCCCTAAGGGCTTGGCTGGCTGGGATGTTGAAGATGGCACATCCATGTGGCTTGCAGTTGGTGCCAGCTGTCAACTGGGAGTGCAACTGGGGCTGCTGACTGTGCTGGTGCCCATGTGCGGCCACTCCAGGTGGCTGCCTTCCCAGAAGGAGTCTCTGCAGAGGAAGTGTTCCAAGAGGGAAGAAGTAGAAGTTTCCATTCCTGTCTACTTCCTGCGCTGGCACAGCATTACTGCCGCTGACTTCCAGTTAAACAGTCCAGGACCAGGCTGGGCTCAAGGGGAGGGAAACTAAAGAGAATGATGAAGAATTCATGTCCCTAGTGCTTGATATTCCAGCCTCCATTTCCCTTGTCAAACGGAACCCAATAGTATAGTAAGAGTTACCAACGTGCTTCACAACACTTTAAGAGATCTTTAGGGGGCGCCTGGGTGGCTCAGTGGTTTAAGCTGCTGCCTTTGGCTCAGGTCGTGATCTCAGGGTCCTGGGATGGAGTCCCACATCCGGCTCTCTGCTCAGCAGGGAGCCTGCTTCCCTCTCACTCTCTCTGCCTGCCTCTCTGCCTACTTGTGATCTCTCTCTGTCAAATAAATAAATAAAATCTTAAAAAAAAAAAAAAAGTCCTTCCTGGAAGGTCTCTTAAGAGATCTTTAAAATCCCACAGACAGCCTTAAGAGTAGAGAATGGGCTGATGGAGTGGCTGAGGCAAGGAGGGTAGAGAAGGCTAGTGAATTGTTGTTCAGTGGGTTAGTAGTTGACTAGAGAGGACTTATTTGCGAGAGAAGGAAACATATCATTGAAAGCTTACTACATACCAGGTCATGTACTCTACTTTAATTTTCTCTAATCTTCAAAATAACTTTGTGAGAAGGTAAAATCGCCCTCATTTTGTAGATGAGAAAACTGAAATCTTTCCAGTGAATTTCAGGATTCACCCAGCAAGAGAGGCAGAAAGGTAGACTCTGAACCCAAGGGTGTCTTTGTCTCTGGAAAGCTCGTGCTTCTGCCACTGGGCTGTGCTCCCCAGAAAGCAAAGTTACGCTTTGTTTGCAGCTCAGGAATCTTCAGAGAAGAAGGATAAGGATAGCTTTGATATCTAAGGGGCCCTTCAGAGCCATTTATGGCAGGGAGTGGAGATGAGCAGGGAGCTGGCTGTCCAAGAGGCTTCAGGAAGGAAGGAAGCCAAATTGACAATGTGTCCTGGCTAGAACAGCCCCACCTGGGTAGAAGCTCCTGAGGAGTCAGAAGGGAGAACCTGAAGCCGTGAGCAGATCTGGCGGATCCTACCAGGCAATGGAGAAAGAGAAATGTTTTACAAGTAGCCAGGAGGCAGAGCGAGGATGCTGAGAACAAACTGAAGAAACTTGTAGGCAGTAGGATAAAACCTAGGAACTGGGACATAAAAGCCATCCATTTACACATCCACTCATTAATTCATTACGGCTTTCAATATTTGGGTCTCTATTATGTGTCTGGCCCTGTTTTGCTTATATAATTAAGATGCAGGCCCAGTTCTTGGGAAACTCAGATGACACTAGGACAGGCAGACTTGCAACCAGGGGATGACACTATGGTGTTGATACTGGGATGGGATGCACAGAAGAGCATTTTTGAGAGACCAGAGAAAGGACAGAAGACTCTACAAACCAGTGAGCCGGTGTGGAAGGCAGGAGAACCAAGGTATCTCTGGGCCTGATTCTGGAGAGGATGGACCCCCCAGGCCCAGGGGCTCAGCTTTTGAGACTGAGAGCAGCTATTTCTAAAGAGGGTGTATGTTTCCTCACATTGGCTGGTATATAAAGGCAAGGTCTGGTGCCCTCCAGCCCTTCCTCAGATGTGTGAGCTCTCTGGTAATTCCAACCTCTGAGAGTATGTGGACGAGCTGAAGTGATCCACGCCTATGACATCTTAGAGGAAGGTGTCTGACTCCCCTCCCTCCAGGGAGAACTGGACATAAGGATAACAGCACTGATTTGTGGCATGAAGGATTTGGGTTCATTTTAAGATAGAAATTGAAGGAAAAGTTTATCTCCTCTTGATGTGAAAGGTGAATACTTTTATTATATTGGGCCATATATAAGGCAGACATAGCAGACTGTTTTGATATTGCAATAGAACTGGTTTATGCTTGCCCTTTACACTAAAATTGTCCCTCGTTTGGGAAACTGAACCATTAGTATGACCATTGCCTGGAGCAAGAAGGCAGGACATTGTCATAACAGAATTCAAATTCTCAGGTATGAGATTACAAATAGGAAGAAATTTTTTCAGTCCGAAACGTTTTCTTCCCAAGACACATTGCCAGGAAACAACCTCTGCTGTATTTTCACGGTTCTGATGTTTTCCATGTGTAGGTATTTTTAACAGGACTGTCTGAAGCATGCCTAGATATGTAATATTGACTCTTGCTCTTTTTGTGTAACATTATAAGTTTTTTTTGGTAATCATGTGATCCTTATGTTTACTTTGTGATGTAGGTTATATTTCTTCCATTCTTTTTTTTTTAATTTATTCGTTTATTTGTTTATTTACTGCATAACAGTGTTCATTGTTTTGGCATCATACCCAGTGCTCCATGCAGTACGTGCCCTCCCTATTACCCACCACCTGGTTCCTCAACCTCCCACCCCCCCCCGCCCCTTCAAAATATTTCTTCCATTCTATTGATAAAAAATTGAGTCTCAAAGAGGTTATATAGCCTACTGAAGATCCCACAGCCAGTGAATGGAAGAACTGAGACTCAAATTCAGGTCTCTGATGCTAAGCATGAACTCTTTCTGCTTTGCTGAGCTGTTGTGTAAGAATTGAGGCACCTTCATTGGTTTGGTGTTTGAAGGTAAAAGGATAGAGGTATGGACATATGCTGGGGTTACAAGAGATCAGATATTGATTGGTTCCATGTGTAGTTTAAGTGATTCATGGTAAATGGGGTACTGTTCCTATGCTTCCAACTTAGCTTAGGAATGTGGTGGCTATTTTACTGGGCTGCCCAGCAGGATTTTTTTTTTTTTCCTTTTTTAGTTGGCATACTGGTCCTCAAGTCCCCTCCACATCACAGAGATTGGCATGAGACCCATACCTGGCCAGTTAGAACACCCTAATTTCCTTGACCTCAGTGGTTTGTTCAGGAATATTAATGTGGTCCATCTGATCAATTAGAGTCTTTCCCCAGGAATATTCTTCTGTTGATGGTGGAAAGGCTGTCTTTTACCTCGGAGTTGCAATGCTGGAAAAATGTAACTCTGGGCTACCAGAAGCATCTTCCCATCTTACAGAGGAAGCCCATTTGCTGGAGAGGAAACTCAAAGAATAGAGGGCCAGGAGTTGTTGAGGAAGCTCACTAGGGACATGAATGGCCATTGTGTGGAATGCCAGCTACCTCACTCCCACCCTGTCCTTCTCAGTCATATGAGTGATGAGAACCCATTTATAATGGAACTTGTGTTCCATTAGTGTTGGGTTTTTGTTACGTGCAATCAAGAGTCCTGACCAGTACTGGGATCATTTGTTGTAATGAATGAAAACCTAGTCAAACTAACTCATGTATAATGGCAGTTTATTGTGAGTACTTAAGGAAATAAATTGGAATTGAGGAGAAAGATGTATAACTAGACTTTGTGAGGAACAAGAAGTTTTTTTTTTTAAATTTAATTTAATTTAATTTTTTTTCAGTGATCCAAAATTCATTGTTTATGCACCACACCCAGTGCGCCATGCAATATATACTCTCCTTAATACCCACCACCAGGCTCACCAACGCCCCACTCCCCTCCCCTCCAAAACCCTCAGTTTGTTTTTCAGAGTCTACAGTCTCTCATGGTTTGTCTCCCCCTCTGATTTCCCCTAACTCACTTCTCCTTTCCATCTCCCAATGTTCTCCATATTATTCCTTATATTCCACAAGTAAGTGAAACCATATGATACCTGACTCTTTCTGCTTGATTTATTTCACTCAGCATAATCTCTTCCAGTCCCATCCATGTTGATACAAAAGTTGGGTATTCATCTTTTCTGATGCAGGCATAATCCTCCATTGTATATATGGACCATATCTTCTTTATCCATTCGTCTGTTGAAGGGCATCTTGGTTCTTTCCACAGTTTGGTGACTGTGGCCATTGCTGCTATGAACATTGGGGTACAGATGGCCTTTCTTTTCACTACATCTGTATCTTTGGTAGTAGTACAATTGCAGGGTCATAGGGTAGCTCTATTTTTAATTTCTTAAGGACTCTTCACACTGTTTTCCAAAGTGGCTGCACCAACTTGCATTCCCAGCAACAGTGTAAGAGGGTTCCCCTTTCTCCACACTGTAAGGAACAGGAAGTTATGAAGAAGATCTTCTAATCATTTTTCCTTTTCTCTCCCTCTGGGAACTCATGGCTTCAACTCTGCTTCTCTCTGGGTCTCCATTCTATTATTCTGTTTTCCTCTGTAGACTACTAGAAGAAGAAACTTCTGTGACTTGTTAGTTCCCTCCTATACCTAAGCTCAACTGTGTCTTTGGCCAACTCTGGCACCCACTGTGGTCCTGACCTACATGACTTTGCACCTTAGTCACTCTGTCTCCTGGTGTGATAGGCTAATTATGTGATCTGGGAGGAAAACAAAAACATGTGTCCATTCCTGGGCCAATCATCTGTGGTCAGAGGCACGAGGTCAATGGATATAGTTACGGCTGCTTAGACTACCCTTTCAGCAGAGGTTTTGGTTAAAGCAGTTCCTCTCAGTGAGTGTGGGGATGTGGCTGGTACAGGGTGGCTGACAATGGATGTCATGGTGATACTGGGACATTGCCTAGCTCCCCTCCCAGTATCCCTTGGGATCAGAGGTCCCAAAGCCTCCAACGTCTCAAGTCATTCTGTGTTGCTTCTTCCTGCCTTGAAGGGGAATTCCTTCACTATCTGGTTCCCATTCCAGTGCTTTTGTCCTAATAGTAGGAATCTGCTCCTACCTGTCACTCTTTCTGCCCTTCCACTCCCGTGACTGAGCAGACTATAGTCCTTCACACGTGCCATGCTACATGGCTCTGCCACCTGCTGCACTTTCTGATCCTGGCATGCATCACTTCAGCACTGCCCTATTCCTTGAGCACCGGGAAGACCCAGCTCGATTTTCTGGTCCTCATTAAAGCCTTTCTTAAGTCTAAAACTTTCTTCTTTTTCTCCATAGTTCCTCCTTGCTCCCTCCAGTAGAGTATTTATTGCATTGAGTTACAATTATATTTTTTATTTGTCTGCCTCCCACACTAGGCAGAAATTTAGCCCATAGTGGGAAGATCTTCAAATTAAAAAAATCTTGGTTTTAGATTCTGACTCTACCACTCATCAGCTCTATGTCTATGATGAGTGATTCAATTTTTCTGAGTCTTAATACCTAATCTGTAAAATAGAGATAATAATGGCACCCACCTCATGGCTTCTCATGAATAATAAATGAGAATATATAAAGTGAGTAGCATTGTGCCTTTATTGCAGACAGAGACAGTGTATAACTCATCTTTGGTTCCTCATTGTGAAGCACAGGGACTGTCATATAAGAGACTTAATACCACTTTGTTGAATGCACGAATGTTTAATTCAAAGAATAAAGCTCTAAGAGTAGACTAGCAGGCACTATGATAGGAGGAGGTGACTGAAGTCTGGGAAGTCTTTTCTAATTGACTGAGAATTGATGAATAAGACATCTCATCTCTTGTTTTTTAATCACATCCCTTACCATTTGCCTTCTTTCTCTGATTCACAACAAAGGATGACTTCTCGTTCTGGTCACAAAGAAGTTGGTAGTATCAGATTTACTTTCTGTATTAGTTATCTTTAGCTGTGTAACAATATTACCACAAACTTTTAAGCTTAAAAAAAATACCCATTTATTATCTTGTAGCTTTCATGGGTCGGGATTCTGGGCACACCATAGTTGGGATTTCTACAAAGCTGCAGTGAATAGGTCAGGCATATCTGGTGTCTCATCAGTTTCTTTGCAGGCTATTGAATTAAGGGCTATGGTTTTGCAGTGCCTTTGGGCAGAGACCACCCCAAGTTACCTGCTACGTGGCCTTCTCCAGAGATAGCTTTAAACATGGCAGCTTACTTCTTCAAAACCAGCAAAGGGAAGGGAGAAACTACTGTATAATAGACACTACAATAATATGTAACATAGCCACATGCAGTAATTATGATAGTGTAAATCTCACCATCTTTGTCACATTTTATCTGGCAAGAAGCAGGTCCTCCCCATACTGAAAGGAAGGGGATCACACAAACATGTGAACATCAAGAGGGAGAGGTAACTGGGGGCCATTTTAGAGTCTATTTATTACACCATCTCACAGCAAACAACTACAAAAAGGAACAAAATATTTGAAGCAACATTGTACAGAGAACAGCCCTGAATTGTGAGCCTAGAGAGAAGCACAAGAGATAAGGTGTGAATTTACCCTGGCTTTCAGTCTGGGAGCAATTTTCAAAGAATAGAACAAGGAAATAGAGCTCGCATAGATGGTATAAGTCTTGTGAGCAGAGGGAACAGAGATTGGAATTTGAAGATGCCAGGTGGCTGCTATTTGAAGGGTAAGTAACAGGCAGAGTAAACTTCACTGTAGAAGTCTCCCAAATCCCCTAAGAACTTTGCCAAAGGCCAATTTGCTCATATAAAGAGAAAGACTGAGAAACCACTAACAGCTGCTGGGGTACTGTGGCAGATTGTATTTTGTAAAGATGGTCACTTCCCACATGCTCCTATCCCACATGCTCTTCTAAAATGTGACTTTGGCATGTTCCCATCAAGAGATGGTGTCTGTTTCTCTTCCTTGAGACTGTGTTCATCATAGTCTGGGTGGACTGTGATTGTTTCAACCAGTAAAGCACAGGAAAATGTGATTTATGAGGCTGGGCAACAAAAGACTATTCAGCTTTTATTTGTTCATTAGAATTCTTGTGCTTGGAGCTCTGGGTGGCTATATAAGCATTCTGGCTACCTGAAAGGCATATGGAAAAGTTACATCTAGACAGGCACTTGGTCAGCAGTCCTGAACTACAGGTTACCTGAGGCAAGGTACTAGACAGTTCAGGTGATTCCATCCTTTGAGTTGTCAAGAAAGACTCATCATTTGAATCTTCCCAGCTGAGGTCTGAGACAGTGTAGAGCAGATACAAGTCAATATTATGCTATCCTGCATAAACTCCCAACCCACAGAACCAGATAGCATAAACAATTGTTTTTTAAGTTGCTAAGTTTTGGGGATAATTTGTTAAATGGAAGCAGTAAATGGAACATGGAACTGGAGCTGAGAAGAGTTTTCTGAGGTTGCAAAGTGCTGAACTGACAGTGGGGTGGTGGTCCCTGCAGGATGACTGTTGAACATACTAGGCATTTAATAAAAACCCTAGATAATATAAAGACCACATCTAACATGAAAATTCTGCATCTCTTGAGGGCAGCACTCTCAAATTAAAGATAACTTTAAAATAGACCTACCTTGCCAGGAACTGCTTAATGGAACAAAATATAACAAACTTAGAGGTAGATAGCATAACCTAGAATCTCTACAACATATCATTGAAGATTTCCAACATACAATAAAAAATAAACAAACTTGCAAAGAAGCAGAAAAATATGACCTATAACAATAAGAATGAAGTTAATATAAGCAGACTTGCAGTTAATTCATAGGTTGGAATTAGAAGACAAGGCTATAAAAAACTATTGTAAATTAAAGAACTTATAAAAAAGGTGAACAAAAGAGGTGACTGGATGGGAAATTTCATCAAGACAATGGAAACTTAAAATAGAAACTTTAAAAATGGAAATTCTAGTACTGACAAATGTCATTGAAATTAAGAATCCATTGGGTTTTTACAATTCAGCAATTAAAGTACTAGGTATTTACCCAAAGGATACAAAAACACAGATTTGAAGGTGTACATGTGCCCCAATGTTTATGGCAGCAGCATCAACAATAACCAAACACTAGAAAGAATCTAAATGTCCATAGACTGATGAATGGATAAAGAAGATGTGGGGTGTGTGTTTTTGTGTATACACACACACTTATCTATAAAATGGAATATTACTCAGCTATCAAAAGAATAAAGTCTTGCCATTAGCAACAATATAGATGGAGCTAGAGTGTATTATACTAAGTGACATAAGTCAGAGAAAGACAAATACCATATGATTTCACTCAAATGTGGAATTTAAGAAACAAAACAGATGAACATATGGGGGGAGGAAAGAAAAAAAAAGAAAAAGAGGAAACAAACCATAAGAGACTCTTAAAAATAGAGCACAAACTGAGGGTTGATGGAGGGATGTGGGTTGGGGATGGGCTAAATGGGTGATGGGTATTGAGGAGAGTACTTACTATGAACACTATGTATTGTACATAAGTGATGAATCACTAATTTCTATTCCTGGAACCAATATTGCACTGTGTGTTAACTAGCTAGAATTTAAATAAAATCTTGAAGAAAAAAATAGTTCTTTGGATTTACTTCACACTAAACTGGACATAGTCGAGGAAAAGATCAGTGAATTAAAAGACAAATCAATAGAAATCTTGAAAATTGAAGAATAAAAAAAGAAGAAAGTGAAAAAACAAAACAACCAACCCCAAACAGACTGCTTAAGGCTTATCAGATAATATCAAATAGTCTAATGTGTGAGCAATTGGAGTTTTAGAAGTAGAAGAAAGTGAAGAAATGTTTAAACAGATAATGGCTGAAAAGTTCCAAAATTGTTGAAAGACATTAACTACAGATCCCAGAAGCTCAGCAAATATGAAGCAGAAAAAATATCTATGCACATCATAGTCAACTGTTGAAAACTAAAGAAAATGAGAAAATCTAAAAGCTGTTGGTGTAGATGTGTGTCATATTACATTAAAAGAAATAACAAGAAGAATGAAGGCTGACTTCTCATGTGAGGAAAACGAAAGTAGAAACCAATGAAATGACATCTTTAAACGTTGAAATAAAATAAGAAACTGGAAATGAAAATTTTATATCCACTGATAATATTCTCCATAGATGAAAGGAAAAAAAGAAAAACTTTTTAAGATGAGGATATTTGAGACCATTTGTGGCCATCAGAATTATGTCACCAAAAATGTCAAAGAAAAGTGTCTTTTTTTGGGTAAATACATAAGGTCCCATTTGTCTTTTTTTTTTTTTGTAAATATATATGATCCCAGATATAAGGTCAGATATAAGAAAGAAGAAAGAAAACTGAAAATTTCTAATATGTGGGTAAATATGAAAGGATATATTATTTTTTTGTGTAAAGGACTATTGACTGTTTAAAACAATAATAAAAATACATGATGGGATCAATAATACACATAGTTATAAAATATGGCAATAAAAGCACAAAGGACAGGATGAAGGGATAACTGGAACTATGCTGTTATAAAGTTTTTATATTTTGTATGAATGCAGTAATGTTAAGTAAAGACAAACTGCTATAAATTGAGGACGACTGTTGTAATCTCTGGAGAAACCACTTGAAATTACAAAGAATTATAGCTAAAATCCAATATAGTAGGCAGAATAAAATATATAAAAATCATTTTAATAATTCAGAAGATGGCAGGGAAAGTGGAACATGGAAACAAAGTATTAAAGAACAGGTGGAACAAATAGAAAACAAACATAAGATGATAGAATCAACCTTAACCATGTTAGTGATTACATTAAGTGAAAATTACCTATAAATTTGCATGAATTATGTATTGGTAAAAAACCAAATTACCCCTAAACAACAAGGCTTAACATAACAAATATTTATTTTTTCATATTTTCAGTAGATTAAGAATTCAGGAGAGGTGTGGCTAGGTGATTAAGGCTCTGGATCTCTCATGGAATGACAATCATAATGTTGGCATAATGCATTTGCTATGCATCAAAAACAGTAAAATACTTAGGAATAAATTTAACAAAAGAGGTGAAATATCTATACCCTGAAAACTGTAAGGCATCGATGAAAGAAACTGAAGAAGGCACAAATAAATGGACAAATATTCCATCTTCATGGATTGGAAGAATTACTATTCCTAAAATGTCCATATTACCCAAAGCCATTTACAGATTTAATATATTCTTTATCAAGATTCTAATTACATTTTCACAGAAATAGGAAAAACAATCTTAAAATTTATATGGAAACACAAAAGACCCTGAATAGCTAAAGCAATCACGAGAAAGAGCAACAACGCTGAAGGCATCAAACTTCCTGATTTCTAGCTTTCCTACAAAGGTATGTATTAATCACAACAGTATGGTACTGGCATAAAAACAGGCACACAGACAATGAAACAGAACCCCGATCTGAGAAATAAACAGACCATACATGGTCAGCTAATATTTCACAAGATAGCCAAGAACACTCACTGGAAAAAGGGCAGTCTCTTCAATACATGGTGTTGGGAAAACTGGATATTCGCATACAAAAGAATGAAAATGGACCCTTATCTTATACCACTCAAAAAAATTAACTCAAGTGGATTAAAGACTTGGGTGTAAGACCTGACACCATAAAACTGCTAGAAGAAAACGTAGGGGAAAACTCCTAGACTGTGGGCTTGGCAATGATTTCATGGATATGACACTGAAAGCACAAGCAACAGCAGCAAAAATAAACAACTGGAACTACAACAAACTGAAAGACTTCTGCACAGGAAAATAAACAATCAACAAAATAAAATTGCAACATATGGTATTGGAGAAAATATTTGCAAACCACATATTTGAGAAGTGGCTGATATTCAAAATATATAAGGAATTCATACAACTCAATAGTAAATAGACAAACAAACAAATAATTCAATTTAAAAAGGGAAGAGGACCTGAATGGACATTTTTCTAAAGAAAATATGCAAATGGTCAAGAGGTACATGAAAACAGACTCAACATCACTAATCACCAGGGAAATGCAAGTCAAAACTACAATGAGATATCATCTCATACCTGTCAGGATGACTATTATCAAAAAGACCAAAGATAGGTATTGGAGAAGATGTGGAGAAAAGGGAATCCTCATGGACTACGGATGGGACTGTGAATTTGTGTAACCACTGCAGAAAACAGAATGCAGGCTCCTAAAAAATTAAAAATAAAACTACTATATGATCCAACTATTCCACCTCTGGGTGTATACATGAAGGAAATGAAATCCCAATCATGAAGAGATACCTGCACCCTCATAATCACAGCACTATTTATAATAGCTAAGACATGGAAACAACCTAAATATCCATTGATGGATGAATGATGGAAGATATGATATATATACATCTTGTATGCATTTTACTTTTAACTTTAAAAAGAAGGAAATTGTGCCATTTGCAATGGGCATTGGGGGCATTACGCAAAGTGAAATAAGTCAGACAGAGAAAGACAAATTGTGAATGATCTCACTTATATGTGGAATCTAAACAAACCAAGCTCCTGGAAACAGAGAGCAGATTGATGGTTTTCCCGGAGCTAGGGTGGGGGGAGAAGGAAATGAGTGAAGGTGGTCAAAGGGCACAAACTTAGTTTTAAACTGATTTAGATTTGGGGATGTAATGTACATTCAGCATGGTGACTGTAGTCAATAACACTATATTGTATATTTGAAAGTTGCTGAAAGCAAATCTTAAAATTTCTCCCCACAAAAAATTGTAATTATGTGAGGTGATGGGTCTGTTAATTAACCTTTTGTGGTGATCACTTCACAATATATACACATATCAAGTCACTACAGTGTCCATCTCAAACTTACACTATATTATATGTCAATTATATCTCAATAAAGCTGGAAAAATTATTTCATGACTCTGGGAAGGGGCTGGGAGCTGCTATCCCCATGTAGAGATCTGGATACACAGGTTTAGAGAGGGCTGTACCAGCTAGTAGGCGGCAGGCCCTATACCTACCTCTTTGGTTAAAGACTAATCATAACGATGAAGGTAAAACCTGTTGTAGTGTAAGTGCCTGACAATTAGCTTTTTAAAAATTGTAACATTAAGCTTTTGGTTGCTGAAGCATCCTTGTCAGACATTCATCTTGGGGTTCCTGGGTGGTTCAGTTGGTTAAGCCACTGCCTTTGGCTCAGATCATGACCCTGGAGTCTGAGGATCGAGTCCCACATTGGGCTCCCTGCTCAGAGGGGAGTCTGCTTCTTCCTCAGACCTTCTCCCCTCTCATGCTCTCTCTGTCTCTCTCTCTCAAGTAAATGAATAAAATCTTAAAAAAAAAAAAAAAGCTATTCATCTTGAATAAAAATGTTGCCAGCTACACAACATCATGAGGAGCTAGGCTACCCCACAGATGAATTTCCCTTTCTAGTAAGCTCTGGATGACCCAGATAACTGACTCTTTGAGGCACCCTGCTTTTCCCTTCCTGCACCCTAATTCCCACTCTTATGTTTTAAATTCACCGTAAAAAGTGAACTCCTAAATCCCTAGGCAGCACACCATCAACTTCATTAAAGGCAGAACCCCAGGTCCATGTTTGATTCTCCCTCTCTCCTCTCTCTACCTGTAACCTTGCTGTGTGGCCCTGTTGTGTGCTATATACCCTCCAGGATCTGTGAATAAAAAAAACTTGTTTTTTCAAGTTCCCTGATGGGTGTTGCTGAGGTGCATTTTGAAATGATAAGAATCACAAGGGCTGGTCCAGCCTTAACATGGGTTCCATGAAGGAAATGTCTGTCAGGGCTCACAGCAGGTAGTAAGGACCCAGGTGAGTGTCTAAGGTGCTCCTAGCTGATAGCATCACTATTGCTAGGCTGAGAATGACACAGAATACCTGTGAAACAGTGAACACATTGCTAATCTTTTCAGTTTTGAGGTCTCTGCACCTCTTTGGGGTGGTCTGGACTTGATTGTGTTTCAGGATCAATGTTCGCATTAACACTGTATGTGTAGCCCGACACTGTCAATGCTGAATGATTTACTGTGATACTGACACTAAGGAGGTGAAGGCCAGTTCAGAAGAAGGAGAGGTTGACAGAGGAGGACGAGGGGCGGAGGATGCTATAGTGCTTTGCAAGAAGTCCAAAAGCAGAATGAAGTTCGCCAGGGACATAAAACACTATTAAAGTCTATTCACAGTCCCAGGCAGAATCTCAAGTGTGGAATATCAGAGACACTGGAGGCCTTTTTATGCAATTTTCCATTTTATAGATAAGGAAATTGAGGTACAACTTAGGGAAGGAAATTGCCTTGTGATGCTCTGGTGTCCAAAGGCAGTGAGATGCCAGCCCAGTTGGGGGAAAATGGCTATCATGCCAGCCTAGAGTTGATCCTAAACCTGATAGGCCAACATGGACAGTGGTAGAAGCTATGGCCAGGTGTAGATGCAGGTTAGAGTCCATCAAGAGATTGACCCATCCTTCTTGGTTGTGGGGAGTGGGTGTGCACAGGGAATGAGGAATCTCTGCAAGGATGATGATGGATGAACATGGCTGGGGGCTGTGTTTGTTGATAAAGTGAGCCTCCTGCCTTGGGTGGGCTGTGTCCCTGCTCTAGAGTGCCCCAGATTGCTCAGTCTGAAGAGGTACATGTGGAAACAGGAGAGGTGGTCATTCCAGAGGGGCCGCCTTGACCAGCAGCCACAATGGGCGGCGTCTGGGAGTGGCTGTGCGGGAGGGAACCTAGGGGATCCAAAGAGAAGAGCAGACGGCGCTGGTATTGAGCAATGGGCTTTGTATACCTCAGACTGTTAGAGGAAACAACACGTGACAGCACCCGCACTTCAGTACTTGCCGGAGTGTGCTGGTAAGCTCACCCAGGTAAACAGATACCACATTTAAGAGGAAAATGTGGGGACGCCTGGGTGGCTCAACTGGTTAAGCAGCTGCTTTCGGCTTGGGTCATGATCCCAGGGTCCTGGGATCGAGTCCCACATTGGGCTCCTTGCTCAGTGGGGAGCCTGCTTCTTTCTCTCTCTCTGCCTGTCACTCCCCTGCTTGTGTTCTCTCTCTCTCTCTGACAAATACATAAATAAAATCTTAAAAAAAGAGAAAAATGTGAATATAAAACAGGGTGATAGTGCTTGTCTCACAGGGGACTCATTTAATCTTCTCAGCAACCTACGAGGTTGTTACCACACTAATTCCATTTTGCAGATGAGGAAACTGAGGCATAAAGAGATCAAACAACTTGCTCACAGTCACCAGTCTAGTAAGTGGCTGAGCAAGGACTAGAATCCAGGCTGTCTGCCTCCACACAACATGTTGTACAATGATCATGTGCTGTTTATATAATTGGGGGAAGAAAATCAATAAGACCAATAACAAAAAGAAAAGAAACCCCTCTGGTCAGTCAGTTTTCTATGTACTAGATGGCTCAGCAATCTGGCCACTGCGGGCTTCAGAAACCTGCCCATTGTGGTCAGGTGGATGTGCCCATGATGCTTCCTGGAGGATTTTGGTTAGTTTAGGACTTTAAAAACATGGTCAGGATTTCATTCAGGATGAAAAAAAAAAATACAGTTCTCTGCACAGTTATAATTACAATTATTATAAACTATATAATTATAAACTACAAACTGTGCATGCTGTTCAGGTACTTTGAATCTTTCCTCCCTCTGACAGGGAGTTCCTAGCCAAGTGTAACTGTAAGAATCTGCCTAGTCTTTCTTTTCCTTTTTTCTTAGGCCAGTTTGCCTGAGCATTTTCAGGCAAAAGCATCTCTAAGGATGCTTTTGCGTTGGGTCCTTGGATTGAGTCATTTATGGTGACTGTTTATGCTGCCTGTAATCAAGTCACCACACTGTAGGCTATGCACAGTATCAGAATTACATGTAATAGAGCTTCAGACCAAGTGGGCACCCGTCAGAGGAGGAGTCATGTTGAATAAGGAGAAGTGGGGCAGGACCGACCCAGGCTGGAGGCAGTAGTTAACATGATGGGAGATAGAACCTGGGTTCTGGTGATGAGGCAGAGGGACTCCCAGCATTTCTGGGAGTTCATGGGGATGATGATGTCCTTTCCCGAGATGGGGTGTACGGTGATGTGCAAGGTGGTGACTCAGGCTTGGGTGTGCCTGTGGGACATGCAGCAATGTTGTCCAAGTTGCCATGGCATACACAAGTATGGGACATACTTGGGAGAGGCTGCTCCAGGCCTACCTGGGAAAATCATTGGCTAATAGGGGGTGATTCAAGCCAGAAGGGCAGAAAAGCAGCTAGGCTGGTGTGTCTCACACAGGGGCTGGGGAGGGAAGCTTACTCTCAGGAATATGTAATCCTGGAGACCAGACGGATTGCTGCTTTGAGTGGAATAAGACCAATCCATTATGCTCACTGGCATTTATTTGGCAGAAAGAGAAAGTAAAAGCTAGGAAGGGAGACCTGTTTTTAAGCAGCCTATCACTTCTTGTGCCATTCCATTCGTGGTATAGGAGACCAGAATATGCCACCCTGAAATGTACATCTATGGCACCATGATTCTTTTGAGCTGATTACTTTGAAAAACTGTAGATACAGGAGAAGCTCTGCAGAGTAAAAGTTATCCTTCTGTAAGGGAAATTTACATTTGCACAGGAAATCTCCATTTGGAAGAGTGTCTCTCTGTACTGGAAGAATTGACTACAACTCACACAAGAAGCTTATCAATGTAGGAGGCAGTAACAACAACCTGTGAAAACAAGGATTACCCTCGCTTAGCCTGCTTTTTCTGGTCTTTGCATAACTTGACCCCCTCCCCAACTCTTTTCCTTGTTTGATTTAGCTGAAGATGGTATTTTGGCCTGACTTCTGAGCCACCTCTTAGAGCGTTATTTGTTTTTCTCTCAGTATCTCCCATATACAAGTCATACACGTTAATAAACTTCTGTTCATTTTTTCTTCTCATTAATTTGTCTCTTCTTATAGGAGCCTGAAAAGGAGCAGATTTTGCTTCCCCAAGGTATGTCTTTTTGGTGTAAGGATTGTTTTGAGCTCAAGGCAATTAAAACCCACCAGATTTAGGAAAAACTCTTTACCTCCCCTTCAACTACCTAAATCTGGATTGGAAAGGAGTCCTGTACCACAGAGTTATTGCCAGAGATAATTTTTAACCTAAGGAACTATCTCCATAACAGGGCAACCCTTGTTTTCCAAACACCTTTGCTGACTTTCTGTGAATAGCCTTCCTTCCCTTTGTATCCTGGGCTCCTACCCCTCTCCCTACCTCAATCACTTGCCCCCTTTTGGGCTCATGTTTTTATGGGGCTCCCATACATATGAAATTTATTTGTTCTTCTGTTAATCTGTTTCACATAATTTTAATTCCTAGATCAGCTGAAGAACCTATAAGGGAAAAAAGAGAAAATACTCCCTCCACAGGCCCCTGCTGAGAACTTAGAAGGATAGAGGGAAAATTATTTTTCTACCCCTATGTGGGAAGAAGACACATGCCCCACTTAGATGCATGAGTCTGAGTTATGCAGTTCTGGCTGGGTGACTCTCTCCAGCCATGTCTTAGTTTCTATAGACGGAACAGCTGCCCTTTTTCTGCCTCAGATGCCCATGTTGTGGTGTCAGTGCATTTGCATGCTGACATATTGCTCAAAATTGTGGAAGCTCTGTTTTCCTCACTTTTTTTCCATTTTATTTTATTTTATTTTATTTTATTTTATTTTATTTCTTTTCAGTGTTCTAGCATTCATTGTTTATGCACCACACCCAGTGCTCCATGCAATATGTGCCCTCCTTAATGCCCACCACCAGGCTCACCGTACCAACTCCCCCCCACCCAGTCTCTCACGGTTTGTCTCCTCCTCCAGCTTCCCCAACTCACTTCTCTGCTCCATCTTCCAATGTCCTCCGTGTTATTCCTTATGCTCCACAAGTCAGTAAAACCATATGATAATGAACTCTCTCTGCTTGACTTACTTCACTCAGCATAATCTCCTCCCCGTCCATGTTGATACAAAAGTTGGGTATTCATCCTTTCTGATGGAGGCATAATACTCGATTGTATATCTTGTTTTCCTCACTTTTCACTTCATCTCTTTCCCTTCACATTTACCCCTCCAACTTCCTCTCTTAGCTTCTCAGATCTTATGCTCAGGGAAGGGAAAGTCTTAATGCCTTGCTTGTTATTTATCAGTTCTATCAGTTAATTGCATTCAAAGTACCTGCTGTGCAGCAGGTACTGTGTTTATTGAGCCTGTAGTGCAAATAGAGAACTTAATAACATTCTTTTTGTTTGTTTGTTCCTAAATATTGAATCCTCCTAACTGTTCCTGTAAGGTGGGCATTATTTCCTCATTCTACTGTTGAATAATGGCTCCCTAAAATGTCACCAACGTAACTTGTTTGTAAGACAAATGAGTTTATTGTTTGCTGGGGTAAGGGAAATTCTGCCTTATCGGTTGAGTCTTCGTGTTTCAGAGGAGAAAGGTTGGTATACTTACTGAGATTTGAAACCTGGTTTAAGGAGTGTCTTAATCAGGGACCCGGTTGGTTTGTGTAAGTGAGAACAGGGAATTCAAATGAGAGAAAAAGCTGTTTCTTTCCTTTGCTTCTTCCCCTTCTTCTTTTCTTGCCAGGACCTGCATTCACCTCCCCCCATCCTCCCTCACCACCACTTTACACAAACCTTGTAATGCAAATAGCCTATGTCCTCCTTGTAAGGCATAAGGAGGTAATGATTTCTCTACAAGGATGACATCTAAAGAAGGACCAGGTGAGAATTCATGTGATTTTGATGTCGGATCCCGAAGGAATGCTCAATAATTCTTGAGATATTTTCAGTGCAAAAAAGCTGGTTTTATTCAAGCATGGGGACAGGACCCATGGTTAGGAAGAGCTTCACAGAGATTGTGAGGAGTGACTGGTTATATACTTTCAAGGAAGGGACAGGGTAGAGATAAAGAAGTTTCCAAAAGGATTTTTCTAAGAAGACTTACAGGACCCTGGAGGCCTGGCTATTGTCAAGCTAAGCTTGTTTTTCCCTCTAGCAAAGCATTAAGTAGTTGGGAGTTCCTGGGGGAATGTCACACTCTCCCTGCCTTAAGGATTTGTCAATGAATTGCAAGTTGTAAGGAAACTTAATTTTATCTACGTTTTCTTTTCAGTTTTTTAAAAAATATTTTATTTATTTATTTGAGAGAAAGATTAGGAACAGGGGGGAGTGGTAGAGGGAGAAGCAGACACTCCACTGAACAGGGAGCTGGGACTCAATCCCAGGACCCTGGGATTATGACCTGAGCTGAAGGCAAGCACTTAACTGACTGAGCCACTTAGGTGCCCTCTACATTTCCCTTTGCCTTTGTTCTCCACATCATTCCCCCATGAACAATTTTGACACTTAAATCTTAAAAGTTGCTAAGGATGAAATGTCCCATTTTCTGTAACTTCTTCCTGCTGATAGGAGTATAGAGATGTTTCTACTCGTGGGTCAATATTGGTCAGTTGAGAAAATGATATATAAGAGCTACCAAAGGCAGAGGCAGCTGAATCCAAAGTAGATAAAATATATGAACTTCCTTGAGTAGAAAGGATCACCTGTTAGCTGGAAATTATGGCAGTGAAGGAGTCTTGGCACTAGGTGGAGGGATATGGGAGAAAACAGCAAAGCATAATTAGAATAACAAGAAGAAAGAGAAACCCAAATAAGAGTTCTTTAGGGGGCACCTGGGTGGCTCAGAAGCCTCTACCTTCAGCTCAGGTCATGATCCTAGGGTCCTGGGATCAAGCCCTGCATTGAGCTCCCTGCTCAGCAGTGAGCCTGCTTCCCCCTCTCACTCTCTGCCTGCCTCTTTGCCCTTGTGATCTCTGTCTGTCAAATAAATAAATAAAATCTTAAAAAAAAAAAGAGTTCTTCAGTATTTGACAAAAATCTTCCTCCAGTCCAGGAGTTTAACCAATCATTAAAGGAGAGAGAGGGATCATTTAAAGTGACAGTTTCAGTATTCATGTCTTTTGGTAAACTTGTCATATTTTTGTGGTAATATGTAATTTATACTAACACTCTTTTAATAAAACATAGGTTCCTCCTTTAGTTGCAGCCAGGACATCAAAGACCATTCAGTTTTGAAGCTCCCCTATTTGAATTTGTGGGTAACAACATGTTGGGCTTGGTTAAAGATGGTATTGATGTGGTTTTGGAATATAGGTGAGGTTCAGTGGGGTGAGGTTCAGAGTTGATGGCCAAGAAAGAATCCTTGAAACATTTTTGGTGCAAAAAGGTGGTTTTATTGGGGGTGCCTGGGTGGCTCAGTGGGTTAAAGGCTCTGCCTTCGGCTCAGGTCATGATCCCAGAGTCCTGGGATCGAGCCCCACATCTGGCTCTCTGCTCCGCAGGGAGCCTGCCTCCTCCTCTCTCTCTGCCAGCCTCTCTGCCTAGTTGTGATTTCTCTCTGTCAAATGAATAAAATATTTTAAAAAAAAGTGGTTTTATTAAAGCGTGGGCACAGGATCTGTGGGCACAGGGGTTGTGAGGAGCAATTGATTATATTCCCTGGGGCTGGGGGAGGTAAGGAAAAAGGGAGGTTTTCAAAAGAACTTTTTTCCTTTTTTTAAAGATTTTATTTATTTATTTGACAGAGAGAGAGAGAGAACAAGTAGTGTGAGTGGCAGGCAGAGGGAGAGAGAGAACCAGCTCCCCGCTGAGCAGAGAGCAGATATGGGGCTTGATCCCAGGACCCTAGGATCAGGAGCTGAGCTGAAGGCAGATGCTTAACCTACTTAGCCACCCAGACCCCCCTCAAAAGAACTTTCATGTCCTAAAGAGGACTATAAGATATCAGAGGCCTTGCCATTGTCAAGTTAAGGTTATTTTCCCCTTATGAAGCAATAACATTAGGTTGGGAGCTTCCTGGAAGAGTATCACATATATCCCACCTGGGATTGGGGGGTGAAGGGAGACTGCAGGGTGTCAGTTTATGCTTTGTTTTCAGCTAGTTTTCTGTTCCTTCATCAGTATGCTTGGCTAAAGCCTCTATTTGCAATTTTACATCAATAGAGGCAGCTCCCCAGACAAATATGGCTAAGGGATAAAACCATCAAGAAGCCCTTTTTGTTTGATGTTTAGCCTTAACAATATCCTAATTATGAGGCATCACCAGCAAGTGGGAGAAAATCAACTGTCATCTGCATTATCAATAGGAAAATCTTTAAAGTCTGATCTACTAGAATAAACAAGATCAATAACCTCTGAACAGTTATGTTTGATAGAAGTACAATGATCAGGTCCAGGCATAAGGGTGGTTTCAGTTTGAAATGACTTTAGGTCAAGAGAATGAGGAAGATTGGAACCTTAGTTTGGAGAGCCACATCTAGATATTTGAGGAAAACAGAAGGATTTAGGAAATAGTATAAATTATAATATCTACAAAGATGTTATTAAAACATTTTTTCTCTATATTATCATCCTTATTTTTAACCAGAAATAGCCAATTCAAGACTAATTCATTTAGGAAAGAAGTCTAGTTTTTATAAACTTGGCCTAATTATTTATATAAGCTCAGCAAGAATAGTGATCGATCATATAGATCTTTCTAAATCTGCTTTGCTGAAATATTTTATGAGGAATCCTAATTGTAGTTTTTGTAGCCTCTCTAGGCCAGAAGCCAAGCCAAATACTTGCTGTTGGACATGCCTGTAATACCTATAGATTTGGGCAAATTCCTTTCTTGAGATCTCCCAAATATCTTGAGGTTCCTCCACCTGCCAGGAAATGATATTCTTTACTCACCTGGTAAGGCTGCTGGGAACTCTTTAAGCAAGGTATAAGGCCAACATTTCCAAGGGGCTCTATTGGCTTCATGTTTCATAAAGTCAACCTTAGATCCTTAAAGCTCTTCTGGTCATATCTGAGTCTATGCATGTGTCAAATATGACATTCCATTCAAAAGCCTTAGTAAAATAACCAATGTGTTCTATGATGTCCTGTTACAAGGAGAACAGATTCTTATTGAACTTATGCAAATAATTGTAATTGTCACAGAAGAAAGAATATTCACTGAGAGTTTTCTGAATTCTGGAGGGTTCAGGTAGGGAGAAAAGTTAAATACTTCAAATTGTTCATGAAGGAATATTTTATCATATTTCTGTATATCATGGATATTTTTTAAAAAAGTTTTCTTAATCTGTAAGTGCAAACATTAAAGAACCAGCAAGGTTTTAAATAAGAGTCACAAAAACTATAATCATCTTTCTTAGTTCATTTAGTCCCATGTTACTAATTCTTGTTCAGTTTGAAAGTTTGAATGCAGCTGCTGCTGCCCCTCCTCCTCCTTCTCCTCTTCCTCCTCCTCCTCCTCCTCCTTCTTCTTCTTCCTCCTCCTCTTCTTTTAGTTCTGGAAATTATAATGTAGCTGATGAGAGAATCCAGTTATTTCTGTGACATCTAACACTTCAAATAATCAGATTATCAGATGATGGTCTTATGCCAAAACGTATTAAAGCTTTAGGAACTGCATATAATCTCTAGAATAGTTTATAGCTTTTACCCAAACAATATAACCTAAGGCTTATCGTTTGCTCAACAATCCTTCTGGAAAAACTTAATATTACCAAATAAGGCCTAATTAGTAAAAAAGTCTACATTTATAATTCATATTACAGGGAGGTTTGTTAAAAACCTTAGAAAGTTTTAAAACACATGCCTAGATAGGATTATAGATAATCAAGAACCTGATAAAGACAAAACATAGAAACATAAAAATGTTGGCTTCTTTTGGGTAGACAAAAGAGAAAAAAATGTTTTGTTTATATTTTCTTATCAAGAGCAGGCCAACAATCAAAGAAAACTTTGTCTCTAACAGAGAGAAAGGGAGAATTTTAATCTTATGCCAGTGTACTTTCAAAATCCTTCATTTCAATCTTACTCCTGACCACATATAAAATTTCTTTCCAAAGATTTTTCTTAATAAACATTCCATAACTTTTTCATTCTGAGTTGCTCCCCTTATTTCCATCAGTCTTGATTAGTTTTAGCAGAATTTTAACTCTTAGAAACCTTGCACTTCAGTAAAAACTAAGTAGTAGCCAATTGTGAATGGTTATACCAGAATTCTTTAGATCTGAACTTTATAAATATATTTCACAATATTGGGGCGCCTGGGTTGCTCAGTGGGTCACCCTCTGCCTTCAGCTCAGGTCATGATCCCAGGGTCCTGGGACTGAGCCCCACATCGGGCTCTCTTCTCCGCGGGGAGCCTGCTTCCTCCTCTCTCTCTGCCTGCCTCTCTGCCTAGTTGTGATTTCTCTGTGTCAAATAAAAAAAATATTAAAAAAAAAATTTCACAATATTTAAAAAAAAGTTTGCCATTGGAAAAGACTTATGTGTCCAATGAATTCAGTCCAATTTATCATCCAAGCAAACCTTTAAAGTTTTAGGTTACCAAAGACTTTGAAAGCTATTTTAAAATTACCATGAAAACTTTGAGATGGGGCACCTGGGTGGCTCAGTCAGTTAAGCATCTGCCTTTGGCTCAGGTCATAATCCCAGGGTCCTGGGATCATGCCCCACATCAGGTTCTCTGCTCATCACAGAGCCTTCTTCTCCCTCTCCCTCTGCCACTCTCCCAGCTTGTGCTCTCTCTCTGTTAAATAAATATCATCTTAAAAAAATAAAGAAAACTTTGAGACAGACAAAATTAACCATCATTTTAATTCATCTTTTTGTTGACAAATTGCAGCAGAGATAACACGAGCTTATTTAACCTTTAGTAAACTTAGGTAGAGTAAAAGTTTCATGTTTAATGCTGATAACTCTAAAGATATGCTTATCTTAATTAAACCAACAAATTTAAATTAGTTTAAAATACCAAAATTGTTCTACCTGAGTCCACTTAAATGTCAATCAATTTGTTCCCCATTGTTAATTTTTACTTGGGACACTGGTGGGGGAATCTGAAGTGGGTGGTATGATTTCAAGGGGTCCTCCTAGCTCTTTGACAGTGAGGGTAGAGAGAGCAGGAACTGATGGTGCCAGAGGCCCCAAGGATGGTATAGGAGCCAGTTATGCAGACCACACCCAAGGTGGTGCAAAAAGAGGAGGAGGGAGAAGGGCAGGCAGAAGAAGTGAGATGCTGCCATTGAGGCTGAAGGTAGACAAAAACTCACAGCACAGAGAAAGAGGACTCCCAGTTCTAAAGCTCATCAGCTTGGATAGATGAAAAGGCTTCTACCAAAAAGTGGAAATAGGGAGTCCATGTTGGGCAGGAGAAGACAGAGAAAACAAAAAGGAGCTTTGACAGCTGCCTGGCAATATTCCTTAAAGTCCCTTTCCTGAGTTAGAGTAACCAAAGATAATTAGTTCCAATTATCATAGCCATTAAGCAGGAAATTAATGAGGGAGAAACCCCCACACACAACAAGAGTAACCTAGGTCTATTAAGAGGAACAGTGGGAGTCAGTGCCCCCTTTATCAGGGATGGCAACCTGGGCTTATTTGGAGAAGGCCTGTTTAGACAATCATCCAATATGTCAGGGGGCAGCTAACTAGCCTGATTAGTGGCCAAACACATTCTGCAAGAGGCCCTATGATCAGGATCCTGATTTAGGGCCATGCAGGCCTGGACTCAGGGTACCTTTGTCCATTTGTCTGCTCTTGCAGAAGAGATCTAACTTATAGGTCATATTAAAGTTTAATATCTCATTAATGGGCCATTTTTTCTCATCTTCTAAGGAATACTGAGATCATGCAGTGTTACAGAAAAAGATTGGTCTTTTTTTCTAACTCTTGCAATATGCATTGCCTCTAGTGGGTTAAAAGGCATCCCACAGGAGAGCCCCTGGGAAATGAAGGTCCCATTACCTTTACCATTAGAGAAGGTCCATTACCAAGAGAATCCCCCTCCCTGCCACTCTGTGACTCCTGTGTGGTATCCCAAGCGGGATGTGTCAGAGCTTCCTCGTGTCAAAGCCACTGCAGGCATCCCTCAAAAAAAAAAAAAAAAAAAAGTTGGTGTCCTGCTTCTCCATTGGATCATAGGCTACAAACGAGTGCTGGTTTTGGACCAGAATACCATGCTATGGTGTGCTTTGAAGAACTTGCTGTTTTAACCCATGGAAAACACTAGAAAAGTTTTACAAAGAAGAATTTACCCAGTTTTGTAACTTAAGTAGTTAATAGGGGACACTGATGGAAAACAGTAAAGATAGAAATCCATCATGATCTAAGAAACATTCCAACACATGTGGTCCTTACAGCTGGCTTCCCCAGGAAATAGTCCCCAGTTGGTTTTTAATTCAATCAGGCACTGGTTTCAGCCAGCTCTGAGCAGAAGTCTTTCAGCCAGAAGTGGTTAGACCAGAGATGTGAAGGGTATCACATTAGACCAATGAGGAGGAGACCTCACATGGAAGTCTTATGTTGGAAGATGTCCTAACCACTTGGGTGGCTGTTCTGTGCCCAAGAAAGACAATTTTGTATAATGACAGAAATGAAAAGAGGGCATCCTTCTGGCCATGGTACTACCTTAGCTAAAAGGCAGGCTTTTACTTCCTCCTTGTTAAACAGCCATGGGTTAGAGGATTTCAGTCTGGCCAGTGGACATGAACGTATTTCAATAAGACCATACTTCATGGAAAGCCCCTGGAATGAAAATAAAGAAAGAGAAGAGAAGTACTCACCAAGTACTTTCACTGAAGCTCAGTGTCCAGTTGAGAAGGCTCATGCCCCACATTAGATACCAAAATGATGTGATTTTGATGTGGGTCTGGAAGCAAATGGTCAAGAAAGAATTCTTGAGACATTTTTGGTGCAAAAAGGTGGTTTTATTAAAGCACGGGGACAAGCCTGTGGGCAGAAAGCACTGCACTGGGATTTTGAGGAGTGATCGGTTATATAGTTTTAAGTGTGCATGTGTGTGTGGGGGGTGAGGGGTGGTAGAGACAAAGAAGTTTCCAAAAGGGTGTTCATGAGAAGACTAACAGGATCCTGGAGGTCTGGCTATTGGCAAGCTAAGGTTGCTTTTTGCCTTTAGCAAAATATTAACATTAAGATAGTTGGGAGTCCCTGGAGGAATGTCATACTCCCCCATCTCAATTATTTGTCAATGGGTTGCAAGTTGTAAGGAAATTAAAAATTTTTAAAGATTTTACTTATTTATTTGACAGGCAGACATCACAAGTAGGCAGAGAGGTAGGCAGAGAGAGAGAGAGGTGGAAGCAGGCTCCCTGCTGAGCAGAGAGCCCAATGCGGGGCTTGATCCCAGGACCCTAGGATCATGACCTGAGCCGAAGGCAGAGGTTTTAACCCACTGAGCCACTCTGGCACCCCAGGAAATTTAATTTTATCTAAATTTTCTTTTCCCTTTGTTCTCCTCATCAAGAATGATTGGATGAAGCTATCATGTGTGTATTTTAGACCACTAACACTAGACCTCTCATCGCCAAGACCTCTGGTTTCACGGAATAAGTGACTTATTATAAACACCTGGATCTGGACCTCATTCTGACCAGTTCCTGATGCCTGAGAGGACATGTGCACCAGAGCACAGCCATCACAAAATACTCACATGCCCTTAACAAAGATGAGACTCATGCTTCTTTCCTTTGAGTCTCCTGGATGGCCCATCTGTATCTATGTATCTTCAATAAACTCTGTTTTCACTTCCTACTGGCTCATGTTTGATTTCCATCCTGCATGAGCCCAAGGACCTTCTTGGCTGGTCTTGCAGGATCCCCCTCTGGGACAACCTACATCATAAGGACCATGATATAATGATTTAGAATTGGTGTCACTGCAAGGAGAAGATTATGGAGGCAAAGCCACCAAAGAGTGTTACTGTATAACATCACTTTCTGTTTTTTTATCAAAGAATTGAAATTCTATCTTTCTGGGAAAGAGTTTCCTTGAATAATATAGTTATGGTGATGAAGGGATGGAATAGTAAAGACATGTTAATATGGACAGCAAGCTGTGTGGAATGTTTTTCCTCTCACCACATAGAGGGTATTAATCCCAATGCAGGAGAAAACAAAATCTGGGTGGGATAGTTGGTAAGTTTATGTTAATAGTTAGAATTCTCCATTTACAAGGGTATCTCCCTCTCTATACTGGGGAAGGGAAGGACGAGTCTAAATCACAAGAAAATCTCATCAGTGGAGGAGGCACTGACTCAAATCTGGATAATAAAACTTACCTTTGTTTGCATACTTTTCTTGGAAACTTTCCATAACTGGTCTTCTTTTAACCCCTACCCCCCACCCCAAGACCTTTCTTTGGTCTTTAGTTGAAGATGATATTTAAGGTTGATGAGCAAACAGAAGGCTGGCTGAGGACAAAGCAAAAGCTGACACCTTGCAACCTCCCCCACCCCCACTCTTGGGTAGGACATCTCTGACATTCTTTAAGAATCTCCCACCCATCTTAAAGTTAATACCTTGCAAGAGGGCAAAATGACCTTGGCAATGGCAAGGCCTCTGGTATCTGGTATCTTTGTAGGTCCTCTTTAGCATATGAAAGTTCTATTGAACTATCCCTTTTCCTTACTTCCCCCAACTCCAGGGTACAGAACTGGCCACCCCTCACAACCCCCGGGGCAGCAGCTCTTCCTGCCCACAGATCCTATCCCCGTGCTTTAATAAACCATCATTTTGCACCTCAGATGTCTCAAGAATTCTTTCTTGGTCATCGGCTCTGGACCTCACCCCACCAAACCTTACCTATATTCTAGAACTTCATCAAGGTGGAGGCTTGGGCCATCTCAAGGAATCACTCAGTTTTCCTGGTTGCCTCCCATACATAAATGAAGTATACATGTTAATAAAGCTCTGTTTGTTTTTCTCTTCTTATCCTGTCTTTTATTACAGGAGTTCTCAGCCAAGAATTCAGATGGGTAGAGAGAAATTTATTTTTCCTTCCTAAAGAAACTTTATTTCAAATAATATGGAATGAGGAACTAAAAAAAAATTTCAAAAGTAATGAGTAAAAGGTGTGCTGTTTGGGTTTTGGAAACCAGAGGCCCAACTTCAAGTGGAGAAGAACTAGTGGAGATTATGTGGATAATTTTAGGACCGGATTCCTGAAGGAGGTTGGGACTGGCATTGTGTAGTCTATTATGGATGCCTCCTAATGACAGGCACTGGGTCATTCAAAAACTGCAAGAAGGAGTGACCAGGATATCTGGGAGGAGACCCAATCAAAGCAGTTCAGAGACAGAGGAAATAAATGGGGATGCTGGATAATAGTGAAAGTGAAGGGAATCTGTGACAGCTGCCCTGAGATGTCTGAAGTGTTGTCCCATAACAGAGAACCTAGCTTATCC
This sequence comes from Meles meles, assembly GCF_922984935.1. NCBI lineage: Eukaryota > Metazoa > Chordata > Mammalia > Carnivora > Mustelidae > Meles > Meles meles. Next base: position 111,883,102 of record NC_060074.1, on the reverse strand, counting down.
TGTCTTACTGTAACACATATTACCAGGATGGATGGGCAGATGTTCAGGGAAGCAGATGTTTGCTAATGAGAGGGGAAATCCATAGTCATTCAATAATGGGGCAGCTGTCTCCTGAAGAATGAATTCCCCATCACCCAAGGGATGCAGCAGAGGCCAAGAGACCATCTCACCAGGATATGACAGAAGGGGTCCTTCTGGACTCTGAGGTCCTTCCAACAAACTGTGGTTTGTCAATATTTCTCAGTTCTTTTTTTTTAAAATGTAAATAAATAAGAACTTACTTCCTAGAAGCCTGAAAAACTCAGGTATAACTTTGAGAAAAATGGAAGTACTTTCTAAAAGCTCCTTTGATTTCTCTTTGAAATGTTAAAATATGATGTAAGCCTCTTCGCTTTGGAACTCACAGCTATTCAATTCCTTCTATAGGTGATAAAAAGCATCCAGCCTGGAGCAAAGATGTGTGAAAAGAGATTAGGCAGTGTGTGAAAACACTTCCCATCAGCCATTTGACGACTTTTTTGAAATGCTAATGTCAGTCCTACAGAACTGTTACCTTGGTGTTCACACCTATTCATTCTACATCCAGGTAAATAAAGCATTCCCAGGTGAACATAGAAGTGTGAAGCCAAACTGGGGCAAACTGTGAAAATCCTGGACTCCAGTCCCTCTCAAAGAAATAAGGAAAATACAATTATCTTCCTCCTTTATCCACCATCATTTATTTTTGGGAAAATTATGAGCTTGAAGCATTGCAGAGGAGATTGATAACTACAATTATTGAGCACCTATTATAAAACCAGGGATAATGTTTACTGTCTTATATGTAAATATTCCCATAGCCCTATATTTTAAATTTTATTAGGCCCATTTTGCAATGTGTAAATCACACTTGGCATAGGTTAAATAATTTGCTTCAAAGATGTACAGCTTATAGGGAATAGAGTAGGTATGTTGACATAAAAAAATTGAACATCAGTCACCCCAAATCTCAAAGACCTATCATACTTATTAGGGAAGTAATGGTAGTAGTTGTAACAAAATGCTTCCAAATCTCCATAGCCTATGACACAAAATAATATTAATTGGTCAGCTATGATGTGGTAGGTAGGTGGTTGATAAATGATCTGTTTGATGTAGTCTTTCAGGGGCCACATTACTTCTGTCTCATGGTGCCACTATCTTTAAAATGTGGTCACCAATGTTACAACAGAGGAAGAGAAAGGAGTGGAGATTTCTGATGGGCCAGGCCTAGAGGTAGTTTATACCATTTCAATCCTCACTCTGCAGTTCAATCGCATGGCCCAGACTAACTTCCAAGGGTCTCAGAAATGTAGTTAACTGTGTTTCCAAAAGGAAATATAAAGGATTTTGGAAATCCATAACATGGTGAATCTTTTCACTTTGTATGCTCAATAAAACATTGTGTTGCGCTTATACTAAGAACTCGAATATGTATTTTCAGGCTCAATATATTAATGAATTAATACATGAGTGAATGATGAATTAATCTCACAGTAACAACAATCTAATAGTAAACAAACCAAAAATCAAAGCTGGGTTTATTGAAGCCATTAAAGTCAATGTGGGTTTATTTGAATCAATGAAAGTGAGTAATAAATATATTAGTTAGTACAAAGTAATTCCAGTAGTAATGCTAACAGCAGCTCCCTCATGGAGGGGAGGTAAGGTTTAAATGATTTAATAAATGTAAAGGGCTGGGAACAGTAACTAGCACCTGGTAAGGCATACTGTGTTAGCTGTTATGATAACTAGCTGATGGGGGGGTCCCCCCAGTGGTCTTCAGTGAGATACTCCCAATTTCCACTGGTTTTGCTCTATTCTTCCTAAATTCTGAAGTTTTTAGTAATGATTGGTGTTTGTCAGTGGAGAGGAGGTGCTTCCTTAAATATCTAGGAGATCATGGTTTATTTATTTATTTATTTGTATTATATTAGTCACCACACAGTACATAATTAGTTTTTTATGCAGTGTTCCATGATTCATTGTTTGTGTATAACACCTAGTGTTCCATGCAGTACATGCTTTCCTTGATACTCATCACTAGGCTCACCCATCCCCCCACTCTAAAACCCTCAGTTTGTTTCCCAGGGTCCACAGTCTCTCATGGTTCATTTTCCCCACTTCATTTTTTCCTTCCTTCTCCTAATGTCCTCTGCTATTCCTTATGTTCACAAGTGAAACCATGTTCCTTATGTTCATAAGTGAAACCATGTGATAATTGACTTTCTTTACTTATTTCACTAGCATAATCTCCTTCAGTTCCATCCATATTGATGCAAAAGTTGGTATTCATCCTTTCTGATGGCTGAATAATATTCCATTGTATATATGGATCACATCTTTATCCATTTGTCTGCTGAAGGGCATCTTGGCTCTTCCCACAGTTTGGCTATTGTGGACCTTGCTGGTATGAACACTGGTGTACAGATGGCCCTTCTTTTCACTTCTGTATCTCTGGGTTAAACGTCCAGTAGTGCAATTGCTGGGCCATAGGGTAGTTCTATTTTTAACTTTCTGAGGAACCTCCATATTGTTTTCCAAAGTGGCTGTACCAACATGCATTCCCAGGAACAGTGTAAGAGGGTTCCCCTTTCTCCACATCCTCTCCAACATTTGCTGTTTCTTCCCTTGTCATTTTTTGCCATTCTAACTGGTGTAAGGTGGTATCCCAATGTGGTTTTGATTTGAATTTCCCTGATGGCTAATGATGTTGAACGTGTTTTCTTGTGTCTGTTAGCCATTTGTATGTCTTCTCTGGAGAAGTGTCTGTCACCCATTTAGAGTTTATCTTTGTGTATGGTGTAAGTGAATGATCAAGTTTCATTCTTCTGTATAGAACTGTCCAATTTTCCCAGCACCCATTTGTGAAAGAGACTGTCTTTTCTATTGGATATTTTTTCCTGCTTTGTCAAAGATTATTTGACCACAGTTGAGGGCACATATCTGGGCTCTCTATTCTGTTCCACTGATCTATATGTCTGTTTTTGTGCCAATACCATGCTGTCTTGGTGATCACAGCTTTGTAATATAGCTTGAAATCAGGCAATGTGATGTCTGCAGCTTTACTTTTCTTTTTCAACATTCCCCTGGCTATTCAGGGTCTTTTCTGGTTCCCTACAATTTTAGGATTGTTTGTTCAAGCACTTTGAAAAATACCATTGATATTTTGATTGGGATGGCATTGAAAGTATAGGTTGCTCTGGACAGCATAGACATTTTAACAATGTTCATTTTTCTGATCCATGAGCATGGAATGTTTTTCCATCTTTTTGTGTCTTCTTCAATTTCTTTCATGAGTGTTGTGCAGTTCCTCGAGTATAGATCCTTTACCTCTTTGGTTAGTTTTATTCCAAGGCATCTTATGGTTTTTGGTGCTATTGTAAATGGGATTGATTCTTTAATTTCTCTTTCTTTAGTCACATTGTTAGTATATAGAAATGTAACTGATTTCTGTGCTTTGATTTTGTATCCTGCCACATTGCTGAATTCCTGTATGTGTTCTAGCAATTTAGGGGTGGAATCTTTTGGTTTTTCCACATAAAATGTCATGCATCTGCAAAGAGAGTTTTACTTCTCTGCCAATTTGAATAACTTTTATTTCTTTTTGTTGTCTGATTGTTGTTCTAGGACCTCTAGTACTATAGTAGTACCCATTGTTCCATGGGAACTACTATAGTACTAGTATAGTATAGTACTATTTCACCAATAGTGGTGAAAGTGGGCATCCTTGTTGTTTTCCTGATCTTAAGGAAAATGGTCTCAGCTTTTTCCCATTGAGAATGAGATTTGCTGTGGGCTTTTCTGACTTCTCTGCCAATTTGAATAACTTTTGTTTCTTTTTGTTGTCTGATTGTTGTTCTAGGACCTCTAGTACTATAGTAGTACCCATTGTTCCATGGGTACTACTATAGTACTAGTATAGTATAGTATAGTATAGTATAGTATAGTATATTACTATTTCACCAATAGTGGTGAAAGTGGGCATCCTTGTTGTTTTCCTGATCTTAAGGAAAATGGTCTCAGCTTTTTCCCATTGAGAATGAGATTTGCTGTGGGCTTTTCATAGATGGTTTTTATGAAATTGAAGAATGTTCCCTCTATCTCTATACTCTAAGAGTTTTAATCCAGAAAGGATACTGTATTTTGTCAAATGCTTTTTCTGCATCAACTGAGAGGACCATATGGCTTTTCTATCACTCTTATTAATGTGTTCTATTGCATTGATTGATTTGCAAATGTTGAACTATCCTTGTATCCCAGGGATAAAACCCATCTGATTGTGATGTATAAGCCTTTTAATGTAGTGTTGGATCCTATTAGCTAGGATCTTGTTGAGAATTTTGGCATCCATATTCAGGGATATTGGTCTGAAATTCTCCTTTTTGATGGGATCTTTGCCTGGTTTTGAGATTAAGGTAATTCTGACCTCATAGAATGAGTCTGGAAGTTTTTCTTCTGTTTCTATTTTTTGAAACCACTTTAAGAGAATAGGTATTAGTTTTTCTTTGAATGTTTGTAGAATTCTCTGTGGATTCCATCAGGCCCTAGATTCTTGTTTTTTGGGAGGTTTTTGATCACTGCTTCAATCTTGCCACTGGTTATTAGATTATTCAGGTTGTCAGTTTCTTCCTGTTTTAGTCTTGGTAGTTTATAGGTTTCCTGGAAGGCATCCATTTCTTCCAGTTTGCTTAATTTATTGGCAAATAGTTGCTGATAATGATTTCTGAGGATTATTTCTATTTCTTTGGTGGTGGTCGTGATCTCTCCCCTTTCATTCATAATGTTATTAATTAGGGTTGTTTTTCTTTTCTTTGGATAAGTCTGGCCAGTGTTTTATCAATCTTTTTAATTCTATCCAAGAATCAGCTTCTAGTTTCATTGATCTGGGCTATTGTATTTCCGGTTTCTAATTCATTGATCTCTGCTCTAATCTTTATTTTTTACTTTCTCATGCATGGCTTAGACTCCATTTGTTGATTTTTCTCCAGTTCTTTAAGGAGTGAAGTTAGTTGGTGAATTTGGGATTTTTCTATTTTTTTGAGTGAGACTTGGATGGCTATGTATTTCTTCCTTAGGATTGCCTTTGCTGTATCCCATAGGTTTTGGACGAATGTGTTTTCATTATTATTGCTTACCATAATTGTTTAAGTTCTTCTTTGATTTCCTGGTTGACCCAAACATTCTTAAACAGGATGGTCTTTGCTTCCATGCATTTGAATTTCTTCCATTTTTTTTCTTGTGATTGAGCTCCAGTTTCAAAGCACGGTGGTCTGAAAATATGCAGGGAATAATCTCAGTCTTTTGGTATCGGTTGAGACCCTGATTTGTGACCTAGTATGTGGTCTATTCTGGAGCAAGTTCCATATGCCCTGGAGAAGAATGAGTATTCTGTTGTTTTAGGGTGGAATGTTCTATTTATATCTAAGGTCTATTTGGTCCAGTGTGTCATTCAAAGCTCTTGTTTCTTTGTTGATTTTCTGCTTAGATGATCTGTCTGTTGCTGAAAGTGGAGTGTTGAGGTCTCCTACTACTAATGTATTATTATCAACATGTCTTTTTTTTTTTTTTTTTTTTTGTTAGCAATTGGCTGCTCCCATGTTGGGGGCATAGATATTTACAATTCTTAGAGCCTCTTATTGGAAATACCCTTTAAGAATGACATAGTGTCCTTCTGTATCTCTAACTACAGTCTTTAGCTTGAAATCTAATTTGTCTGATATAAGAATTGCTACCCCAGCTTCTTTTGAGGTCTGTTGGCATGAAAAATTGTTCTCCATCCCTTCACTTTCAGTCTGGATGTATCTTTTGGTTCAAAATGAGTCTCTTATAGACAGCATATGGATGGGTCCTGTCTTTTTAGCCAGTGTGCAACCCTGTGACATATTATGGGAGCATTTAGGCCATTCACATTGAGAGTGATTATTGAAAGATATGATTTTATTGTTATCTAGTTGCTGTGAAGTCCTTGTTTCTGTAGATTGTCTCTGTAAATTATGTTCTATATCACTTTTGGGGTCTTTCTCCTTTTATATTTCTTTATATTTCTCCCCTAATATTTCTTGCAGAGCTGGCTTAGTGGTCACATATTCTTTCAGTTTCTGTTGGTCCTGGAAACTTTTTATTTCTCCATCCACTCTGAATGACAGCCTTGCTGAATAAAGTATTCTTGGCTGCATGTTCTTCTCCTTTAATACCCTGACTATGTCTTGCTATCCCTTTCTGGCTTGCCAGATCTCTGTGGACAGGTCTGATGTTATTCTGATGTTCCGCTCTCTGTAGACAAGGAATCTCTTCCACCTAACTGCCCTTAAGATGGTTTCCTTGGTTCTAAGATTTGTGAGTTTTACTATTACATGCTGGGGCATTGGTCTGTTCTCATTGATCTTAGGAGGGGTCTTCTCTGCCTCTAGGACATGAATTGTTTTATTCCCCAAATTAGGGAAGTTCCCCTCAGGGATCCAAATAATAATGACATTGGAATGTTTCTTGGAGTCATTTATTTCCCTAATTCTGTCTTCATGGATTTTAAGGTGTTTGTTTCAGGCCTCCCCCTGTTCCTTCCTTTCTATCAGTTTGTCTTCTAGATCAGTAATTCATTCTTCTGCCTCATTTACCCTGACTGTTAGAGTATCTAGATTAGATTGCATCTCATTTATAGCATTTTTAAGTTCAGCCTGATTAGCTCTCATTTTTGCATTTAGAGAATCTATGTTGCCATTAATGGTTTTCTCCAGCCTGCTTATTGTCTTTATAACTGTTACCCTGAAATCTATTTCTGACATCTTGCTTATATCCATATCCATTAAGTCTGCAGGAGAAGCCAATGCCTCTGATTCTTTTTTTTGTTGGGAGTCCTTCCTACTAGTCATTCTCTCAAGGGGTGGTTGATGGAATGTACAGAGTCAAAAATATCAACAACGATCCAGACAAGGTTTTACCCTGGGAAAGTTTGGAGTGATTGAAAGCCACCACCAAGAAAACCCAGTCAAAATACAACCCAAGAATTAGATTTATAAGCTTAGGGATAAAAAGGGGGGAGTTGGGGAGCTATAACCTCTTAATGTGGGCAAGGTATGGTGTTTCAGTTCCTCCTGGGTGTATTTTGTTCTCTTTGTTAGAGGACACTACTTCCCAGAGTTACAGGGATATTAAAACTTGTATATATATAAAGGTAGTCTTGAATAGGTAAAAAGGACTACATTGAAGTTTATATCTATCTTTCTATCTATATATCCAAGAAAAAGAGAAAAAAGTATATATGTGAAACAGCTAAAAAAGTTACTATGGAATATGTTGTATTAAGTATCTAGTTGAAATCCTAAGTAGACAGAAAGAAAAACACAGAGAAGAAACATGAGAAAGAATAAAAAAGTTGTATCTAAGAAATACACAGGACATGAGGCAACACCAGGAGTTCAGTATCCTATTTTCCCTTGGTGTTGGGGTTTTATGGGGACCCTCAGGTTGTTGTCCTCTTGTTCTCCCACCTTGTCTTCTGGGGTAGGGGCCTGCCACATCATGTTTCAGGCAACCCTGCTTGGTTGAGCTGAGTTGCCCTGCTCCCTATCAAGGGGCTGGACTCTGTGGAAACTGGTTTTTTGGGCTTTTGTTCTCTGGCTGGTCTTCACACATTTTCAGGGGGTCAGGGCAAAGGAAAATTATCTACATCCAGAGGAGAGAAGCCACAGTCTGCTCCTCTCTGAAACCTCCAGAACACACAGTCTCCCCCTCTGTGAGTGCCACTGAAAACAGAGCCTCCCACACGTAGCGCATGCCCACGGTGATCCTCTCAGGGGTGGACCCAGGCCCCCACTTGTCTCTGCCATTTGTGCCTCCAAAACAGTGAGGTATCCTGGTCTGGGTGGGTGTAGGCAACGCTGCAGCAGTGGTCATGGCAGCTCTGGCGATGGCCAGCCTCCCAGGTCAGCAGACACAGCTCCGCACCAGCAGCCACTCCAGTCCCGGTGTTTGGCCCTTACACTCTTGGATTTTGCTTAAACACTGTTATCGGGTGCTTCCTGTCCCACCACAGCTCTGCAAGCTACCACTGGTCCCCAGGTGCAGGACACTTTTGCTCTGGGGTATTATTTTACTTTCTAATGGGTAGTTTCTGATGGGCCCCTCCCCTTCTGTTTATCCTCTGATATCTGTCCATCAAATCCCAACTCTACCTTTTGTACCTCTCGACTGATGATCTTTTGCCCCTGTAGAGATCCAGACTTATAATCTTACATCTCAGGGTGATTTCTTGGGTTTTCAGACTGACTTGGTAGATATTCAGCTAAATTCACGGGACGGGGGAAATGGAGTCCCCCACTTCTCTTCCATCTTCCCCCTCCTCCTACATCATTTTTAATTATTATTACTTTTTTAAAGATCATGGTATTCTTATTAACATCATCAATCAGAAAGAGATTCTGGCTTTTTAATTGGAATTTAGCAAATTTGCAATGGCAAAAGTTGAGATCTATTGACATGCTTATTAACATCACAGTTTAAGGCCATTAAAATTATTAAATTTTGCCAACAATAGGGCAGCTTACAACATGTTGAAATTTTTCTACAAAATCCTCTATGATTTGTGATTAAGCCATTTTCTTTTCTAAAGCACTTGTCCTCACTAGACTTGTGTCCGCAGTACAGATGTCTTAACCAGTCCCTCAGTCTAGCAAGTCTCTGTAAACTTGATATTGTTGTCGAGTCGGACAAAGGGATATGAATTTAGGGGTCTTGGGAAAGAAGGTTGAAACCCACTCAGCCTTCCCATGGAGTTTTGTTTGATGAACATGAGAAGGAAGTTCTGAAATACAGAAATAGAGAAAGAACCTGAGAGAATGAAGGTTTCATGGAGAAGATGACATTTGAAACAGGAATGATGGGTCAAAGGATTCTGCTGAGTGGGCACAGTGTACTCAGCAATGGGCCCGGACTGAGAGTAACAGGAGATACTCTTGGTCACAGAGAGATTATCTGAGGAGTTTTGACTCAGCTCTATGGGTGGAGGAAGGTGTTATAGCAGCAGAGTAAACAGTCAGAGCTATGCCCTGAAAACAGAACCCAGCTTTTGAGAAACCTGGATTTGAGCAGACTGCTGAGGAGAAAGTCACAGTGGTTTAGTGAATCAAATAGAAAATTACTCTAGTTGGTGTCATGGGTGAAATGAGGCCAAGAAGATGAATGCTAGAGCCAGGAGCAGCCTTTTCTCTACAGTTCACCACACAACCCCACCCTTTCAAGATTCAGTGTAGGGTAGTGTGCACACACTTGAGTGTATGCCTGAATCAGCTGGAAAGCTGTTAAACTCAGATTTCTGAATCCTACCCCTAGAGTTTCTGATTCAGAGATCTGGGGTAGGGGCTGAGAATTTGTTTATAACATGTTCCTAGTAATGTTGATATTGTTGGTTCAGGGATGGATTCTTAGAACCCTGGGGAATAGATCAGCTTCCCAAACTTCTCTCAGTCTCCCAGAGATGCAGTACCAAGTCTGGTTATTTGCACACATGTATATTGGTATACACATTTGAATACTCAGGGGTGGTCACATGGCAGAATGTCCTGAACAGAAAAACATGGGGGCCTGAAGCATTTCAGTGGTGTTCCATTGCTTTGGGTCTCCCAGGTTTTTCAATTCAGACAGAAACATAAAGATAAGTGACCTGTTTTTGGTTTGGCTGAGAGCCAGCAGGTAGTACAGCCTCTGAGAAGGGGATATGGTTAAGTGTTTGAGGAAATGGTGGTAGGACAGAGATAGAGGGTGTTGAGGGGGAAGATGGTATTAAGGACTGCTTTTTCTGACTTGTTACATGGTATTAAGGACTGCTTTTTCTGACTTGTTACAAATTCCTATAATTCAGGCCCTGTGGAGTGATGGATGAGGTAAGGAGGAGAGGGAAGGGGAGGAGTACAGGGAGGAAGGAAGAAAAGGAGGAATGGATTTAGAAGAAGTGAAGGACAAGGTGAAATGGAGGATGAGGAGGGATAAAGGAAAAAGAGAAAGGTGGTTAAAGGGAAAAAAAAAAACCACTCAGGTTTTGACCTACTGCAGCCATATTTGTACTGAGTTATATGTTTTCTTCATCAAAGTCTCATACAACCCTGCAAAGTAAGTTTTGAACTGAAGCTCAGAGGGGCTAAACTTTGGATTACCTTGTAGTTCCCCTTGATCCTGTGCACTTTCCCTCCTTCCTCTCACCCACAACAGCAAGGCTCTAACCCAGAGGCAAGGGAGGACGGATAAACAGCACCATGGACAGCAGCTCTCATCCCTGCAGAGGAGTGAGGTGTGGTTGACTAGATGGGCTGGAGGAATTTATGTAGAATTACTTGTCAGAGTAACTGCCTTACATGTCCACTAACTCAGGATTAGAATCCTGCAGGTCAGAACCTGCAGTGCACAACCCTGATCCCTTAGCCATGTCTTCCACAACAGTCAGCTGTTTTTATGTCATTCAGCACTACTTCGGTCTCAGCAGAGGACCTCACCTTTATTTTCATTGACCTACCAGCTCCCTTCATCTTTACCTACAAAATGTTTCTTGGACTCTTTCTAATCTGCCTTCCTATTGGCTGTTGATTCCGAAGGTTCCAGTCTCTGTTGAGATGGACATGGAGATGCAGTGCCCAGATACCTCTTCAAGAAAGGAATTGTTGCCCAAGATGCTGTGAGCGCTGTTGGCATAAAGTCTTCAGCTGTCTTTGGGGAGTTTCTCAGTTGCAAGCTCACTTTGCTTGGGGTAATACACAGCTGATGACTGACTGAGGAAGGGGATTAAGTCTCCGCTATTTCCCATAACTTAAGCTCTGAGCAACTCACTGTGTGCGCCTTCACTGCCTCCTGACTATCCCCTGACACACCTGTTTTTATCTCCTCCCTTCTATAGGAGTAGATTCCAAAGGCAATTGTCTAGTAAACATCCTGAGCTTTAGACTTTAACTCAGTTAGCTTCCTGATGTACCTAACCTGCCATGTCTATCCACTGCTAGCTGCCCACCCCAACTCTTTTATTTAACCCTTTATTTAAAAAATCTTAACACAAGTACAATCTTGTCTCCTGCCACTTGTCTTCCCTTCTCTTATGATGTTTTCCTTATATTTTATTTTTTTCAGCTATTAGGAAAAAAGTGCTGGCAAGTCTCTTGGTTGGTTTCTGAGACCTGGTAACATTCATCCAAACTTTCCACTTCTAGGGTGTTATCTCACAGACTTTTTTCACACATGTGAGAGATGACACCTGAGTGTAGTTACTAGCCAAACATTGTTGACAATAGTAAAATAAGGGACACAAGCCAAGTGTTCACCAAAAGGGAAATGTCTATACAAATTATGATATTAATACATGTTCACAATACATCTCTAAAAGCAATGAGAATGTTCTTGAAGTCCTAATTTGAAATGATTTCCAAGATGGTTTGATTGTTAGATGAAAACAATTAAGGTGCAGACCAGGGTGTGCAATCTGTTGCTGTATGTGTGGGAATATGTGTATGTGCGTTGTACAGCCAGAAAACATATCTAGAACTACGCACAAGAAACTGATGACTGGCTGCCTGTGGGGTGGGAACTGGGATGTCTGGGGTACAGAGGTGGAAAGGAACACTTCTATGGCTTTCCTTTGTACTTCCCTTTGAATTTTAAATTATGTGGACTTTATACTCTGTGGTTTACTAGCTTATTCAAGAAATAAATCTAACTCATTCATAATAAGCAGTAGATGCAATTAAACTGTTTTTGAGAAAGGCAGAGTTTGAGTGTTTCAAGGTGCTTGCAGATGTTGGGAGGGATGCTGGTGTGTATTTCAGGAATGGAGGGTGTCTGAGCGAACTCTGACATGGGGAGCTTTGGAAGAGCATGGCTGAAAGAGTATATTGAGGGTCCAGATCAGGGGCCACTGGAACTGAGCTTGGCATGGAAGCAAGGGATGATCAGGTGCACTTCCCACCCTAGAGGATTATGTTGATTTGGGCACACATAACTTTGTTATGGACTGCTAGTAGCCCAGAGCTATGTCTGATCCATGCACATGGGGAGAAAAGTTTTTTCTGCAGCAACCCAGCCTCCCAGGGCTTTTGCTGTGTAACCCATGAAGTGGTTTGTTTCTTTTTTCCTTTGAATGGGTCATTGGGGTTCTTGGGTGATTGAGGAAGTGGAGAAAAGAGGGCCCAAAGGTGTGAAACTGGACATCTTGATGATCTGGCTGTTAACATTGTGGAACAACTTATACACACTTTATGCTGATGGCTGCCAGAGCTGTATGTGCATTCCAGAGCTCTCTCTCCTGGGATTTATAATTATACAACCAGTAGTGTCTAGGATGACTCTGTGTGGCTGTCTCATAAAAGCCACAGTGTCAACGTGCCCTGAACCAAGCCCGTCATCTTCTTCACCTCATCCTGCCCCATTTGCTCCTCAGCTCATATTTTTTCTTGGTAATGGTGATAAAATGATGGGTCATTACTGACTCCTTATTCTCTAGCACTTCAACTTCATTTTACTAAACTGAAAATCAGACCTTATCACACTTCTGCCTTGAGCTATTCTGGAGCTCTCTTATCTGTGAGACATATTCCAAGCACTTTAAAATTTCATGAAAATCCCTGGGACCTGGCCCTCACCTGTCTCTCTCATTCCCTCTACGGCAACTGGCCCTCTGTGCTATCACCTGTACTCTCTTTGCTTGAGTTCCCATCTACTCCCAAAGTGCTGGCTCCTACTTCCCTTGAAGTACTCAGCTCAGGAACCACACCTCTGTGGATACTTCCTGATCTCCCATCTGTGTTAGCGCCTCTTACGTGTGCTCCCACTGCCACATGCCTCTGCACAGCATTGGTCACTCTGTGGGGCACTGGCAGGACACATGATCGTTCACTTCTGAGTCCTCAGAGCCCAACACTGTGCTGGACAGCAGATGTGCCTCAACAAATTTAAGTGAATGAAGCAAACGATACCTGTCCTTGGAAGGTGACCAAGGTCTGTGGGGGAAGGAACACTCAAGATCGCACAGTAAGCTTGTGAGGAGCCTGAGCTAGACCTCATCTTAAGCCTAAGGTCAGGGCTCCATACCCTGTAGGATGGGCTCTATTTTGTTAACTCACAGCATACAAGGGTGTGGAAATACCTGGTAGAAGTACTTTATCAAGTGGCTGTTCCTGAGTTTTCCAAGCTTCTACAGCTATAAAATTGAGGAAGAAAGCGAGCTTGAATTTACTGTGGTCCTTACCTTGAGAGAGTTTCCTGTCTCAACTTCACATTAAAATAACAAACCTCTAGTGTGGAGACCTAGAATCCTGCTTCCTGGCCAAATAAATCCTGTCATATTTCTGGGACTGATTTCACAACTAATTAAGGATTTATTATAGCCGCCCTCCTCCCACACACCCCTCTTATGCTGACAGGACCGGCCATGGGAGAAAGAAAGTGAGAAATTATCTAAAAATAAAGCAAATCTGCAAGGCCATCCTTAAGAAATCTATAGGCATCCCTTTGGACTTGAGTTGGAACAGATGGAATGTGGAGACAGAAGCTTCCGAGCGATGCAGGGGAAGCAGAGCTCCCTCAACTGTTCTTTCCCAAAGCCATCTGGCTTCTCCATTGACTCCAAACTCCCATCATCAAGGGTCACAGGCCCCCACCTGACAGGGTAGAGACAACCTGATGAGTTGTCACATCTCTGCAGGCTCCTCCACCTCATCAGCTAAGGCCAAATCTCCATACGGGTGGAGAGGGTTCAAGCTGGCCTACGGTAATTGATGTCAGGATAGAGCTTCTGTCTTTGTTTGGGCTGCCACAGTGAAGTGCTATACACTGGGTAGTTTAAACAACAGAAATTTATTTCTCACAGTTCTGGAGGCTACAAGTCTGAGATCAGGATGCTGGCATGGTTGGGTTCTGGTGAGGGCTCCCTTCCAGGTTTGTAGGTGGTTGCTTATCTTCTCACTATCTTCCATGACAAAGAGCAAGGGAGACAGTGAGCTGGTGTCTCTTCAAAGGGCACAAAGCCTATCATAAGGTTCCCACTCTTACCACCTCTGCTAACTCTAATTACTTCTGTAAAGGCTCTATGTCCAAATATAGTCACACTTGGGGTTAGGGCTTCAATATAGAAATTTTAGAGAAACACAATTCAGTCTATAGCAGGTTCCTTCTGGGGGTGCAGGTACTGACTGAGAGGGGCACAGGGAACTTACTGAATGCTGGAACATTCTCTATTTTGCTCTGAGGGCATATGCCATGTAAAAAGCTCTAGATTTGTGCTGTTCCTTGTATGTAAATTATATAGCTTGATTAGAGCCAAACCATTTGAGGAAAAAGTCTCGAGTTACATTTGAAATAAATGGATTCATGATCAGCGTGTCCTGTAGACTTTTGAAGATCTGTGAATGTCAAAAAACTAAATGTATATTTTAATCTTTGCTGATGCTGAGAGGTCCAAATAATTGCCTTTGCTAACAAAGGCAATTATTTGTTAATAATCATATTGTTCACTGATTAGAAAGCAGTATATTAAGCGTTTTGCCTCTTAACCTGTTATTTTTGTTGTATTACTGCTTTAGACACATTCTGAGAAATCGGGTTTAGAGTTGACATGTGAAACATAATTTCCATTTAAATACCCTCCTTATCTCACACATTTATTATGTGAACTGGAATTCCATAATATATGTAAAGAATCCAGTCCTAGGCTGACATGTGGCAGGTGCTCAAAAAATAACAGTGTTCATTTGTAACAGAAACTCACAGGCATATGTGGGACCTGGGGGCTGGCAGGGATGTGGGGCATGGTTATAGAGGAGAGAGGGTAGAGCAAGATGTGGGTGGGGCCTGGTTAGACGTGTGGGGACCCTAAGTCCAGAGCAGACCAGATACAAAGTTGATGCCAAGTCCCCTCTTCTCTCTGGTGCCTGATTCTGGAAACTGGGGCCAGGGCTGAGCTTCCCTGAGGACCTAGATACCAGCCCACAGGGAAGCATTGGTATGGGGCTAGCTATCTCAGGTACAGGCTAGAGGGATGAGGATCAGCCACAGGTGTGAGCTGTCAGCCTTTTGAAGCTGCTTCCCCAGTTGGGAGCTTAGTCATTTCTTCATTTCTTCATTTTGCATATTTATTGGATGCCTGGGGTAGCTAGGTACCATTTCTGTGATTATATGTGAGGTGTGTCCAAAGAGGATAACACTATTTGCCTCCAGCTTTGAGTACTACTTGCAAATATAACGCTATGGAACACTTTTGCATCCCTGGCACCATGCCAAGGGCTTGAAGCGCTTCCTCTCATTTCATCCCAATCACAGTCTTGTGGAGTAGATACTGTTATAGCCTCATTCACAGAAGAGGAAGCCAAAGCACAGAGAGTGTCAACTACTTCCTCAGTCACACAGTTCGGTGGTGGAGCCCCGAGAGTTCAGCTGTAGAGTGTGCACTTGTAAGAACTACACTTTGTTGTCTCCACTTCTAAGATATGTTAATGATTGTAGGAAAAAAGTGCATAGCCAGGAAGTGAATTACATGAAATTCTAATATATAGCAGTGGTGTCTGTAAGCATTATAAGTTGAGATTTGTAGGAATTTTCCCATATAAAGACATGATTTAATTAAAAATGCACCTAGGTTTGGGGCGCCTGTGTAGCTCGGTGGGTTAAGGCCTCTGCCTTCGGCTCAGGTCATGATCCCAGGGTCCTGGGATTGAGCCCCGCATCGGGCTCTCTGCTCTGTGGACAGCCTGCTTCCTCCTCTCTCTCTGCCTGTCTCTCTGCCTACTTGTGATCTCTGTCTGTCAAATAAATAAATAAAATCTTTAAAAAAAATGCACCTAGGTGTATATAACTTTATAAGTCTTTGATTTTTTTGAATAAAATGAGCACAGCACTTTGTCATTTTATTTGCTAAATAATATTCCATTTTAGAGTCATGTCAAAAACGTGCATCAAATGGCTGGTTCCCTCTGGCCATTTATACTTAGCTTTGCTCTGAGACTGGATGGAAGAGACAGGACTGGACTGTTAGATGCTCTCTGTTCTGTCCAGACCTATGGGAGCAACACAGGCATGGTTCCTGGGGTTTCTCTCCTCAAGAGAAGTTTATATGATCTCTAGAGAGAATCTACCATCCTCTGGGAGTTTGTTAGAAATGCACATTCTCAGGCCTGAGCTGAAATTCAAAAGTCTTGGTTTAGGGCCAGCAGCCTGTGTTCTCCCAGTTCTCTGAGTGAGGTTGAGGGTGTAAAGTTAAGAATCACTGATGAGGGAAAATGATTGCTTGCTGTGCTCAGCTTTGACCTGAGCAGGGCAGGGAAAGGAAAAGGTTACAGTACTGTCTGAAGAGACCAGCTTTGGGTGGCCCCTTGAGAGTGCTGTGTGTGTAGGTGAAGATGACTCATTCGCGAGGGAGACCTAGGTGGGAACAGGGAGGTGCCTCATGAGTCACACGCACCTTCCAAACCTCTACAACAGGAGCAGCTGAGAACTGAGGTCCTGGGCTAGCCCCGGGGGGAGTGCCAGGAGAATGGTCATGGAATCCTATTTATTACCGTTATGTTTGGATCCAAGAGGACAGCCGCCTTTATTGTCATAGTGGCAGCCACCTGGGGTATGCAGACCTGTCTTGAGAGGCTTAATGCACCTCTGTCCTTGCACCCCAGGGTTTCCTAGGGAGTAACTCCTGAGTCACAGCAGAATCCCCTGAGCCACCAGCTAAAATTGTGGGTTTCTGGATTTCTGGATCTCCAAATATACCAGGCATCAGAATCATGGAGAAGGTCTATAAAAGCCAGATGGTTGGGCTGTACTCCTAGAGTTTGTTAATCAGGTCTGGATGCAATGCTGCTGCTGGAAAGGGATGCCTAAGCCAAACAAGCTTAGAGTAGAGAGGATTTGTGATCCTTATAAGTAAGGAGAGAGGTTCAGGTAGGGCAGGTCCAAGGTTGACTGAGCCTCCAGGTCACCAAGGACACAGTTCCTATCGATCTCTCAGTTCTTGCCTCTTGTGGCCTCAGCGTCTGGGTAGTAGTATGGCTGCCTCTGCCTCAGACATCACGTCCTTATCCCACCAGGACCAGTGGGGGAGAGAGCACTGTTGTCCCAGTATTGTATGCCTGAGGCCTCAGATTCCCCCTGGTTGAACCTGATGAGGTCACATGCCCTCCTTTGAACTAATGACTGAGGCCAACAGGGCACAACCCAGGAATTGTATGTGCGAGAGGTGAATACCCAATGGGACTCAGTGCTGTTGGGGAGAGTGAAGAGGAACAGATGCTGGCAGGGTGAGCAACTTGCCCTAAACTGTCAGCACCTTCTTGGTTTTGGCATTGAAAGTCCTGCATTCCGGGAATGACCTCAGTGCCAGGCAGACCTGGATGCTTGATCACCCTGGATGTGGGGTAGGCCAGTGGCAACGTCTACCAGTGGGGCAGCACCTGGACCTAAGGATCCAAATCTCCAGGAGGAACTGCATTTTGATGGCTCTCAGGGCATCTGAGAGAGTTTGATATTTGTACTTTTCTTTTCCTGCTTGTGAAAATACATTTCTTCCTTTCCTGGTATTAACATACAAGGCTCAAGTCCATATTATTAACCACCAGCCCTGGCTGTATGCAGACACATTTGAAGCTGGACCATGAATCTTTTTTAATAAGCTGGACATTGCAAAACTCCACTGAAACAGAACCTAACCAGACTCAAGGACTGGAATATGGGATGTGGAGAGGAAGGAGAAGGGGATGTGGAAAAAGCCAGACCTGTGTTGGATTCCCGACGGTGATTCCCTGGGTTACTTCCTTAGCCTCCATAAGCTTGGAAACACATCTGAAAATATGGGCTAAGCATCCTCAACAAGGCAAATGAGAGGGTGCAATGAGGTTGTGGATGAAGGCCTAGAGCATACAGTCAGGAACCTGGTAAATCCTCACCTACTTAGGCCTTTGGCCTGATGCTTGTCCAGACCCAAGTGTGGGCTGGCTCATGAGCCCTGGTGAAGTGTATTTAAGATGATGCAGGAAAGAAAATATTTATCTGATAAATATTCATCCATATATTACTGAGGGTGACTGGGAGTGGATGCAAAATGTATGTTCTACTTCATTAAGAACTTTTAACATTAATGATTTTCTTTCTTCTTCACACTAAAGCTAAAAATTAAGTCTATTCCACTTGTCAGAGGGCTCCTCACAGTAATGGGCATTAATGATGCCCTCTGTGAGTTGCAGTCCAGAATGATAAATGAAAACTAGGAGGTGGGAGGATGGAGGAGGCAGAGAAAGCGCTGTCAGTTAGGTGGGGGGAGGCTTCAGAAATATTCCCAGCTCTGAAGAGCTGCTTGTCTCCTGGATCAGTGAGGTCTGGGCCCTCTCTATGCATAAGGCCAACCTGGGGAGGTCGGGACTATTATGGTGGTGAATGGCAAGGCTTTTCAGGGTAGGACTGCCCCAGCACAAGGCACAGAAGATATCCAGAAGATAGAGCTAAAATTCAACCAGTGGTCCTATGCCTCCAATATGCCCTTTTGCCTAAATTCACAATGTTGTATTATGATTAATTTGTGTTAGCCAGCTTCATGTTTCAGGGAGAACCCAGCTACCAAAGAAAACCATTCTGGATGTAAAATGCCATTTATTTGGGAAATGCTAAAAGGACTCTGACTAGGAGTCCTTTGGCCAGAGTCTAAGGGCTCTGACCAAGGCACACTATTAGAGTTTCATTCTCCTGGCAGGAGATTTTGTGATCTGTTCAGGTAAGGACAGGAGGAATGACTAGGAGAATTCTAAGCTGATCCCTGGTGGGTCATGCCCGTGTAGAAGCCCTACCTTTGGACTGTGGGTGGGACCTGTGGCTCTGGTTTCACTCCAATTACCAGATTACACGATAAGGCAAAGGTAAAGGTATTTCACAGAGGTAATCAAAAGGAAGATTATTTCAGGTAGGTCTGGCTCAGTCAGGTGAGTCCTTCAAAAGAGGGTCAGAGATCGAAGGGGTAGCATTCTCCTGTTGTTCTTGAAGAAGCAAGCGGCTATGAGTGGGTCATGTGGCAGGGAATGGCAGAGGTTCTGGGACCTGACGGTGTCAGTTCCACAGCAGCAAGGAACAGAACTCTGCCAGTGAGCTGGGAGAAGACCCAAGCTTCGGATGGGATGCAGCCCCAGCCAATACCCTGATTGCAGCTTTGTGAAACCTTGAAAAGGGGATTCACCTAATCCATGCCTTAACTCAGGAACCACAGAAACTGAGATAATAAATTTTTGTTGTTCTAAGCCACTTATTTGCGGACCATCGAAAATTCTTACAGGACAAGAGAAGTGACTCTAAGTCATCAGAACATAGCAATAGCTACCATTTATTGACCTTCCACTCTGTGACACGCATTTTCCCCATTATCTCATTTAATCTTTATAACAGTTCATGGAGTTCTGTTCCATGGGAAACTCCTCTATCTAAGACTTAGATTCCCTGACTCTGTATGCTGGTTTTTCTTCCTCCTGGGACCCGAAAGAGTTACCAGTGAGCACTTTGCCTGCTGTGCTTAAGTCCCTTCTAGAGAGCGGAAGGAAGTTGCACTTTGTACCTGCCCTCAAATCCCATCTTGCTGTTAATCAGCCAGGTAACACAGGGTGGATCTTATGGCCATCTGGAAAGTGTTTCCCAATCTAACAATGAATGGAGTTTCCATTAAGGGTGCAAACTGTTTTTCAGCCAGACCCCCTGTGTGCAGGTTCCTCTATTAGAAACATTCACAGAATTCTCTCCTTTACTCCTGACAACAGCTTCATGCGCTGGATAAAATAGTCCTGATTTTCTGGATGAGAAAATGCTCTGACTTGCCCAATGCAAGCTACTGGTGAGGGATGGAACTAGAATTGAGATAGGTCTCTGGGATCTTTCAGAGAAGTCTTCCTAAGGCCTTTTGCATCGTTTTGCCATCCTGTCGGGGTTTCCTGAGTGCCCAGCCCCAATCTCCATGGATTTTCCTAACCCACCTGTGGTTGCAAGAGCTGAGCTGTCATCTTCAATATCATTCTGAAATGCCAAAAGAAAGCCCTGTGCCTAATGGGCTTCACACATTCCCCACTACCCTCTTCCCCAATTGCTGCTTCTTGTAGTAGTGAATCCTAGTGATGAAAGGGCAATGGGATGATGTCTATCCTTGAAGCTTATTTTTGGACCTGAGATTTAAGAGGGGGCACAGCCATTGTGGCAGGAAGTCCTGCTCACTCCTGGGTGAGGGGAGGTTTTCCCCACAGGGTTGCAGGTTGGGATTGCCATGGGTTGTGAAGTACTGCTAGCTCGGAGCTTTGCTCCATTCCCAGGATCCTACCCGACTTTGAGAGTCAAGCCTTTTCTGTGCACTTTGCTCTGTCTACTTATTTCCCCACTGACACTCCCTCCCCCCCTTAGGATTTACCATCTTCTCAAGCATCTGGCCACTTCCAGCTGTGCTCTAGAAAGCCAAGCCCAGCTTGATGTGAAAAAAGGATGGAATCTCTCATGGGTGGGCGAGCCAGTGCCAGGAATACTGGAGCCTGAGACCCCAGATAATAGAGGCCAGTCACCTTCTGTGGTTGGTTCAGTAGTCCTTGCCTCTGGGATATTCTTCCAGAGAAATCTCTGGAGTACTGAGTTCTTTTTTTTTTTTTTTTAATTTTTTCCTCTCCTCACAGAGATATTTGATTACCTTTTTGCAGTGCAATCAGTGATGTAGTTATCTTATGCTAGACCCAAGAGCCCTAAGTTTTGATGGTAAACCCCAGATGCTCTGTGTTCAGAGCTGAGAGCTCAGGCAGGGCTAGTCATACTTTCACATTAAGTTGTGATTTAGGAAAAATATCTTCCAGCATCTTAACATCTTAACATCTGGAGGCTGTACCTAGTGATGCCAGTTAGAACCTCCTATTATCCCTGTCCTGGTTCTTTTCTCCTGCTGGCTTGTGATTATGAAGGGAGCATACTTCTTAATGAGGTCCTGAATGTATCCCTGTTGGCCTGTTGACAGAGTTCAGTCTCCAGGGCTTGACCTGGTTTTTCTCACCTCTGTCTGATGTACACACTTGCAACTCACATGTCCATTCACACAGAGAGACATACACACACTCACATACAAAGATACCAATACACACATAGACACAATGCACTTGCAAGCATACACACACAGTCACACACACTGACACACAAACACACACCATTTGCTCATACCTACAGTGAGCCTACACATTGAAGCTCTCTGCCACACCATGCAGGGCCACACCTCCAGACATTTGCCCCTGCTCTTCCCACAGCCTAGAATGCGTTTCTGGCCCTCATTCTGCTTAGGTAACTTCTGCAAGCTGAACTGTAACTTCTTGTGAGGAGCTAACTCAGGGTTGGGTCTATGATGGCAGGCTTAGCTGGTCATCCCTTTTCTGGACTCAAGCAACCCTTATGCTTCTTTCTATTAAAGCCCTGCCCCACTCGATGGGAATGATCCCTTCATTGTTCTACCCAGTTGCCTGGTGGGCTCCCTGATGCAAAGGCTGACTTCTCCATCCTCCCATCGTTCAGGTGTGGTCTGGTCTTGTGTGAGTGTTTACTGCATTGACTTAAACATCTGGACTGCTTCTCTGAATGTCCCATGTCTTTCCTAGCTGCTACATCTTTGCATGTGCTGTGCCTTTCCCTTCCCTGTTCCCTTCAGGAGAACGACTCTAGTTCATCTAGTTCATTGCCTGGAGCAATCCTCTTTCTCTTGGATTTTCATGTGGCCTCTCAAGGCTCCAGTCTGAGACCCTGCAAGCTGTTATGAGACAATGAGGAAGGAAAAGGATGATGGGGCCATGGGTTCACATATATATTCTAACAGGACCATTTTCCTCAAATGAAGATGGAATGTGACTTGTTTTTTTCAATTATAGCAATAATAAACATTCTCCTCTCTTGATCAATTTCTCAACTACAGGCGATGTTGTTAACTGTAAACTGCCTCATGCAGTCTCTATGGACTGGCCCCATTACAGTACCATTAAAGCTGCAATCAGAGAGTTATTGCCAGTGGTAGTTTTGAGCTACTGAAGGGAGATTTAATTTATTAAAAAAAATCACATGTGTATGCAACAGATTTATTGGACCTCAACAAATGTTCTTTTAACAAAAATTATAATTTTAAATACTCCTCAAAAAGAAGCCTCATTAAATCTTATGCCAGTCCAAGTATTTAAACAAAATTCAAGTTAAGTGAGTCTATCATCTTTTGTTTTCTCATACAATTAATCAGATGAAAGCTGATCTTTAAAATGGAGTTAGCAATTGCCTTGAAAATTATTCATTCTTTTTTTCTGATCTGTCCCTGTTTGCCTGTGGCTTCTCTGATGAGATCCTTGTGGGGGCATGAAAGAGCTTACTCAGATAAAACTTAAGTTTTTTAGGGGATGCTTTATACATTACCACTGATCACACTGCAGTGTAATTTGTTCTCATGTGTGTGCCCTACGAGGCTTGAGGAATGATGTGGTGTTTCAGATGCTGCTCGGACAGATGGTCATTCAGTGCATAGAATTGAATCGCAGCTGAATCTCTGAGGGCCTTCACAGAAAGAAAGTCCCTGATGAATGATTCCATCAAAATAGTACAAATTCAGGCACAGTTATTACTGATTCCCATTTGCCCTAATACAGGTGAGCATTAGGCAAGCCTTGGCCATGGACATGCAAGCAGAGCCCTCTCTGTGGCTATCACTCAGTGTTTCAACCTGTCTGGTGAAGATGCGGACCCATGGATGGAAAGACCATGTTGGACTACCACCTCAGGGCAGGATATGCTGTAAGAATGTGTTTTCCTGTGCCCCAAGTGCCTTCACAACCCACTGGCTTATTCACCTTTCCACCCTCTGCTGTCCAGCTCAGGTTCCTCTGCTTACCTGAGGTGGTTCCCAACTATCTTAGCCCTCTGACCTCATCCTTCCCTGAATCCTTATAGAACTCAACTTAGGTCTTATTTAAATACTGTTTTAAAAATAATGTTAATGCTTGCTTTATATCCACATTCCTTCTTCTGATTAAAATAGACTATGACAACTGTTTCTGGGAGTTTCCCTGCATTTTCTTTCTGTTGTCTGGGGTAGGCATGGGCCTTGGGGTTGGACAAGAGGCATTTGCCCCAGCTCTGCCACCTACATGCTCTCCAAAGCTGCTAAGTCCCTGGCAGCTGGGACATTATAGGAAGGCTCTTGAGCTGGATAGCTGGAGAATCCCTGGGTTTGGGGTAGCCCAGACAAGGTGAGGCTGTCCAAATGTTGGCAGTACAGGAGCCCCAAGGCCTGACTGATGTGGCTCATGGATGAGTGTTTCTGTGCGCATTGAAGCTGGTGTGCAAGGCAGGTTGCAGCAGAGCTGCGCCCCACCCACCAGACGAATGGAGTACTCTCTGTGAACTGCCAGCCCATTCATTCACTGCGTCTTTACTTCAGGTTGGTCTTGGGAGTAAAGCAACAGGGTAAGTGTGGTGTGGGGTGGGGTGCAATAAGCAAATATCCCCAAACTCTGCATGAGCCTGACTTCATCTTCCCTGTGCCCAGAGCTGACGTGGTGACTAGACAAGGCTTCACTACAGGCTTCTCAGGGCCCCGGTGGCCTATTCTAGGAGGTGACTGTGATTGACACAATGCTATCCCCCCTTCCCTGCCACCAACTAAAATGGAAGATGGTGCTTCATTTCAGGGTTGAACTGGCCTTCCAAGCAGAGCTCTTAGAGCCTGGTTGGGTGTTTGTGTAGCTTAGAGCAGACATGAAGAGCTCTGGCATTCATGGTTCCTGTTCCTGAGGGCCTGGAGAGGACATAGTTGAAAAGTGGGAAAGATGGAAGATTATATAAAAGGAAAGAAAAGGCCCTGCGTAATAGTTCAGTGCACTGCCTACACAATGAGAAGCTTGTGTGTTTTGGGGAATTAGGAAGTGACTTTGTTTTCCTATTGCTTTAGGTTTGGACTAAGAACTTAGGTCCCATTTGGGGCTTGGGAAGTGTATGAACAAGTGGGTAGGATAGCCTGAGAAAGCTAACCTGGCTGTAGGGGCCTTAGCTCTGGCTGCTATTATACTTTCAAATGTGGGCTTAGGAGGGTCTTTTATTCAGTGTTTGGAAAAAAATTAAAAATTAGGATTTTAGTGTGAAATTTGAATTTTGATTGATGATTTTCATTATAAAATGAAGCAGGGGCCTGTAGCAGGCAGGAGATCTAGGAAAGGGTTTCCTTTGGGACACTTTCCCTTAGATAAGAGGACAGCAGTCAGTGAGAAACTTCTCTCATCCCCAGCTTACCTAAAGAAGGTGATCTTAAAAGGGATGGACAATCAGGCCTGGGAGTATAAGATCCATCTCTGGGTTGATGTGAGGAATAAGTGTGATGAGACTGGTGAGAGTGTCCCCCATGGTCCCCCTGCTGGGTCATGTAGCAAGCTCTGGGTGGGGGCTGGGATAGGAAGTGGCCCTCTAGCATCTCCCCCTCTAGGTTCAGTTTGGAGAGGATGGTCTCTTGCTGCACCCTCAGCTTGGGAATGGAGCACCACCAAGCCGACATTTTTGTGCGCAAGTGGTCACCCCTCAGAAATGTCTGGTTTTCAGTAAGACATGCAGCTGTAGGGTGTACAGCACAGTCAGCCAGGGCCATTCTGCAACTAGAAGGACGTGGGTAGGGCATGGAGGAGCACAGGCATGGGCACCTGCTGCCTCTGGTGTAGTGGCTGTTGTCTCAGCATGGGCAGTTCACTGACAGAGATGAGACTGTCTCAGCCTGCCACCCACAGCTGCCTGTCCATTTGTCATATCCATCCACCACATAGGCCATGACAGCCTGTCACCACTAGTTTGCACCCTGCCCCTCTTGGGGGCAGGGCCATCCATGGTGCAGCGGTGGGCATGATGGTCAAGAGTGTGGGTTCCAGGGTCACACAGACCTGTCCTGTCCTTACTACCTGTGTGATCTTGGGCAAGGTATCAAATCCCTCTGGGTCTCAATTTCCTCATACAGTAACTCCAGCCTCTCAGGGTCAGGTGGGTGAGCTGAGATCACGCATGTAGAGTGGAGGCTCCAAGAAAGTGTTTGTGGGGAAGCCAGCTTTGTCATTGGTGCCACCATTGCCCTGCTGGTGATTTTCCTTCTCAAGTCACCCACGTTGGGTGGCACAGTTGTCTGCCTCCTGGACCGACCCCTTTTTCCTTTGCACACAATTGTCCAGGAGGCAGGTATAGGGACAGCTGGACAACCCCTCCAAACATGCCATCAGGTAGAGCACCCTTCACATCAGAGTAGGTGAGTGTGGCTGAAGACTGAGGGCTTTTTGGAGGAGGGATGTGGATTTCTTCGTTGGTCAATCTTAAGTCCCCTGGCAGTGCGTGTGTGTTTCCCTTGACCTTTGTAAACGTGAACAGGGCTCTGCCCACTGAGCCTGTAGTGCCCTGTGTTCCTGCTGGGTCACAACAGTGAAGCCTGTGAGCAGTGTCCTCCAGCGTCTGCCAACATCAGTGGTAAGTGGGTAGGGGCGAAAGGACCACACTGCTGTAACTTGGCTTATATTCCCTTTCATGAGTTCAGCTACAAACTTGTCAACCAGAGAGTGTTTACCACTTAATTTTCTCCTAAACATTTACATTCATTTTAAAATAGGGAGACTGATGGGCCACTGGGTATAAAGCTCCCTCTGCTATAAGGGATCTAATTATTGCCAAAGATGAAGGCTGGTTGCCAAGTACATGGGGAGACTTCATTGATTTCAGGGAAGGCCTATTGCCAGAGTCTCCTTGGGTCCCCAGGGTGAGGCCAATGGCTACCCAATGAAGAGATAGGATTGGCTTAGAGGGTGTGTGGGTGTGGGACTCCTACCCCCTCTTGCTCTGCCCCTCTGTTGTCCAGATTGGCCTCTCCTCTCCTAGCACAAATTAGTGCTGCACTCTGGTAGGGCAGTTCAGGGTATACCACTTGTCTCTGTGGCCTGAGCCAAAGGTTTGTCACTAATGATGAGAACTATAGGCTGCCTAGGCACAAAGTATAATTATGGTAAGTTAGTGGACAAGATAGTTTTGGTCAAGTGAGATCTCACAGTGGTTTTCAATTCTTCTGCTATCCGTCCCTTCACCCAGCTCAACCCTGGTTGTATTCACAGGCTCTCCAGGGAAACAGAATCAATAGAAGATATCTATCTATCTATCTATGAAGAGAGAGAGGGAGAGGGAATGATTTATTGCAGGAATGGACTCACACAGTTATGGAGAACCAGAAGAATGTGGTATAATTTTGTTCATGTCCAG
This sequence comes from Meles meles, assembly GCF_922984935.1. Taxonomy (NCBI): domain Eukaryota; kingdom Metazoa; phylum Chordata; class Mammalia; order Carnivora; family Mustelidae; genus Meles; species Meles meles. The sequence continues at coordinate 111,856,828 of NC_060074.1, read as the reverse complement.
AGGCTTATGAACCAGGAGCTCTGCCAGCCAAGGGCAAGAAAGATGGAGCCTCCAGCTCCAGCTCCAGCTCTGGGAGAAAGAGGGAGATACTCCCTTCCTCCATTTTTTTGTTCTACTCAGGCCCCCAGTGGATTGGATGATGCCTACCCGCATTGGTGAGGATGGATCTCTTCACTCAGTCTACTGAACCAAATGTTAGTCCCTTCCAGAAACACCGTCATAGACATACCCAGAAATAATTACCAGCTATCTGGATATCCCTTATCTCAGTCAAGCTGACACATAAAATTAACTCTCATACCAGTGTTATCTCCTTTCAGAAGGCTTCTTGATCTCCATGCTGAGCAGGTGCCTCTGTTCTGTGCTCTGAAGTCATCTTGTGCTGTTCTCCATCAGGGAGTGATCACATGTGGGGAAATATCAGCTTATGAAACTGTCTCAAGCTTCAGACCATCTCCCCTCCCCCCATTCCCCCAGGTCAAGGTCTTGTTCTGGTCACTCTGTGCTGCCAGTTCTTATTCTGGGGACTGACACAGGGTTGAGGGGAGGGGGATGTCTACCCAGTTGCTGACTGTCTGGTGGTGGGATAAGTCTGATGCTATGCCCTTCCTTTTCATGGGTTAACCATCTACCCATTTAGTTGCTCAACTATTTATTGAGCACCAATTTTGTGTCAGGCACTAGGCTGAATACTGAGCATGCAGCCAATAGCTTACATGAAAACTCCAGTCTAATCAGTTAAAGAACAAAGGAATGTATAATTACAAGTTGAGGTAATTATTACCAAGGAAAAGTAAATCATCTCCTTGATTCGGAATAATTAAGGGAGAAAATAATTCTAATTTTTAAAATTATAACAAGTGTTGACAATGATGTAGATAAATTGGAACCCAGACACCGATAGTGGGAATGCAAAATGCGGCCGTATGACCCACAATACCACTCCTAGGTATAAACTCAAAACAAGCTAGAACATATGTCTACACAAAAGGTTTTACATAAATGTTCATGGCAGCATTATTCATAATAGCCAAAAAGGTGGAAACAATCCAAATGTTCATCAGTTGATGAATGAATAAACAAATATAGTATATCCAGAAATGGAGTCATTCAGTCAAAGAAAAGAATGTTCTATACATGCTACAACGTATATGGGTTCATAGATGATCCTTGAAAACATTATGCTAAGTGAAAGCAGCCAGACATAAAAGCCTACACATTGTATAATTCCGTTTATGTGCAATTTCCAGAAGAGGCAGATCCATAGAGACAGAAAGCATATTAATGGTTGCCTGGGGCTGAGCTGGTCTGGGTAATGGGGAGTGAGTGTGTGGTTTTTAATGTTATTTGACCAGTATCTCAAGACAAAATAATAATGAAATGCACACCCACATAGCCACTATCCAGCCGATGATAAGACACATGTACAAGGAAATGATGGTCATGAAAGAAGTATTTTGTACTCAAAGAGCCCTGGGAACAAGAGTCACAGTACAGCCCACAGGGCCACACAGCGAAGCACCGGGTTAGTCAGAAGACAGAGGTAGCAAGGGGAAAATGTGGGCAAGAGCCTTTACTGTGGTTCTGTGGGAAAGGGCAGGTGAGGAGGGTAAGGAGGTTTAGGATTGGGTAGTTTGAATATCTCAGTTGGCTCTGGGGCTAGGGCTGACCCAGCTTCTGCCATCTGACCCTATGGTGATTAGGGCAGGTGGATAGTGGTGTGGGGTGTGAGAGCCCCACAAAGGAGATGATGAGCTTGGATTCTAGATGGCTTGATTGGCATTTGAAAGGTGCACTCCAGGTGGCTCGTTTGCTGTCTCTAGGAATTAACTGGCCCAGGGAGGGGCAGTCCCTCCAGAGTCGGAAGGCCTCCCCTGTCAAAATACTAGAAATACAGATAATGAAAGACATGACAAGGAAGTAGCAGAGCTGAGGTTCTGGGCCAGAGCCCAAGCTCTGCTATTCCTTGTTGTGTGATGATGATCAGGTCATTTAACTTTTCTAAACCTCAATTTCCTCATCTATAAAATGGGTATAAAAAGAGCAACTGTCTCATAGGGTGTTGTGGTAGGGATTAGATTCTGATGTGGGTGAAGGTGATGGTTCTGTGACTATTCCCAGCACAAAGAATGTGGATACACAAGCTGTCACCACCCTCTCACCCCAGAGGTTCTAGGGAAGTGCCGTTGATGGGCTCAGAGCTTGTTGGTAGATAAGGTATGCAACGCACTGATGGGGCTTGAGTGTGCAGGGTGTGCTCTGAATGCTCTGGAGTAGGCGTGCCTGGGATCAAGAGCTGAATTTTAGTCTCCAGGACTGGTTGGGGTTTCCAGAGAAGATGGGCTCAGTCATAGGTTCAGGCCACTGTCTACCAGGGTCATTCAATCAGCCCCCCTTGTTGTGACATCAGTTTGCTGTGTACTTGCAGCCAGACTTTGCTTCCCCACCCAGACTGACCTTCAGAGAGAGTCTTCACTGCTGGGGTTGCTTGGCAGATTAGGTTCTTACTGTCCACAAACAGTGGTGTTGGGTTTATGCAATCTCCCTGTGGCTTTGGTTAGTGTGCGTTAGCTGGGGCTCAGTCAGAGCTGCAGAACCAACTGCTGTCTGTTATGCCCTAGGTGGCTGCGGGAGCTGGTTGAATAGCCTTTGGAAGGTCCTTGTCAGTGTCTGATGCTGGAGGCAGTGGGGGAGGGAAGATGGGTGTGAAGGAGGGGGAGCAGGCCAAAACCTGTGTTGGTTCCCATGCCCTCCAACTTGATGATGTGGTGTCCTGCCAGAGAAGCTCATGGCCTTAGTCACAGAGCTAAGTCCACATCTGGACGAGAAGAGTAATGGGGAGGAGCCACAGCCCAGGCCCAGCCACTGACGTTGACAAGACGAGTCAGCAAGTTGGTCACAGCACGTGTGAGCTGCAGAAGCACCTGTCTCGTCTCTGCACTCCCACTCCCCCAAGCCCTGTTCCTGAGTAGAAGCAGCAGTACAGCCACTGCTGCGCTTCTGCCTCCGAATCTATGCAAAATACCCCCTGTGGCCCCTCCTAACCAGAAACTCCAGGGAAGGGAATTCTGTGAAACAAAAGTCAGCCAGCTGAGCTGACCGAGTCACTATGGTTCATGTGAAATGGCCCCTTCAGGTGCATATTGCCTGCTGAGGAGAATCTGCCCCTACCAAGGTAAGGGGCCGTTGTGAGGTCTGTGTGAAGCACCTGGGGTTGCTCCTCTGTGAGTGCTCTGGTAGGCAGCACCCAGCACCCAGTGCCTGCTTCAGGGGAGCCTGGAGCCACCACCAGTAATCTGGAGGGCAGGAGAAGGGTCATGGAGCTGGGATGGGCCAATGCCACCCTAATTTTCAGAAGCGGAATATTATGGACGGACTTGTCCCTCTCCAGATTTCTATGTTGAAATTCTTAACCCCTGAAGTGATGGTGTGAGGAGGTGAGGCCTTTGGCAGGTGCTTGAGTCATGAATGGGATTAGTGACCTCACAAAAGTTGTGGGAGACCTTCTCTCTTTCTGACATGTGAGGATATGATGAGAAGACAGCCATCCGCATCCCAGACAGAGTCTGTCAGCACCTCCATTTGGGAATTCCAGCCTCCAGAACTGTGAGAAATAAAATGTTTGCTGTTTAAGCCCCCCAGGCCATGGTACTCCGTAATAGTGGCCTGAGCCTACGAAGACACAAGAAAGCAGATTTCATACACACAGACCAGTAAGCTAAGGTAGTCTGCACAGTGGACAACTGAAATATTAGTTCATTTTGAGGGCTCTGGGTAGAAAGAAGGAGGTTTGAAGTGGGGGTGCGGAGGGGGACTGGCAGCCAGCAGGGCAATCAAAGGACCCAGTGGTATTTAGCGGACACAGGTTAGCGTGCAACCCAAGAGCTTCAAATAAGAGTGTTACCGCATGCAGCAGTCACTCCAAGCCTTGGGGTCCCTACCTCTCTCCCAGGGTCTATTCCCTGGCAGATCTGATGGCAGGGTGGTTGGGACAGCAGGAATTGGGAGAGACAAAGCGGAGGCAGGCAGGAAATTCCCTATGGCACAGAGCCTGCATTCTATCCTCTGCAGGGCAGAGACACAACAGCAACGAAACCACCCTTGATGCATTTCAGTGACAGTAAGTGCTGGAGAGGAAGGGAGCTGAGAAAGACTGTATTGTAGGAGTCTGCCCTGCTCTGTGTGTCCAGGGGAGGGCTTCCTAGAGAAAAGAAGGGCTGAGTGGAGCTCTCAGTGTTGAGCAGGAATTGCCCAGCTGAAGGGGCCAGAAAAGAAATGTGTGTCGAGGAAATTACACATCTGGAGAATTAAAAATAGCCCAGCATAGCCAGAGTGTAGTCTAGCTCTTTGGAAACATGATAGCAGAGGCATCAGTAAATTCATGCTGTTGGGGGCTGAGTCATGTCTCCTCCCTGCAAAATCCGTATGTTGAAGCCCTAACCACCAGTATCTCAGGATGCAACTGTATATGGAGATAGGGTCTTTAAAAATGTAATTCAGTAAAACAAGATCATTAGTGTAGATCTTAATCCAATATGACTGGTGTCCTTATAAAAAGGGGATTAGGACACACACACACACACACACACACACACACAGGTAAGACCGTGTAGGCACAGAGAGAAGATGGGCACCTATGCAGCCAGGCGTAAGACCTCAGAAGGAACTAGAACTGGAAGAACCTTCGTCTTGGACTTCTAAGCACCAGAAGACGAAATAAATGCCTGTTTGAGTCGCCCAGGGGTGCTTTGTTATGACAGGCCTGGCAGACTAATCTGCTTACTAAGTGCCAGGTCTTGGCCTAAGTCCTTTATACATAGGAACTTATATCTCATGTCAACCCTAGGGAGCAGGTGCCATCACTCTCCCGGCTGGCTGATGAGGACACTGAAGAACGGATAAGAACTGAAACCATTCACATGCCAGAGCTTACTGTCTGCATTAATACGACTTCACTGTTGGACATTCATCACTGACATGACTTTACAACTTCATGACTTTCTTGTCCAGAAAGACAATGTTGCAAATAACTTTATGGTTTGTTTCAGAAACTTCCTAAAAATCCATTTATCTGAGTAATATACCACTCTCTCTCAAAAGGGTAAGTAATCTCTTCTAAAAAAAAAAAATCAGTTGTTTGGTTAGGCTCATCAACTGATTGTATGCACGTCAAGTATGGTTCCACAGTCCCTCCCTGTTGTGTCTGCAAATCCTACTGTATTGTGTGAATTTTGTCCAGTGCCAATTAGGGGATGGAAAGATCTACCTGGAACCAGACCATCCAGACCTCATAAATAACCCATATTGCCACACAAGTCTGTGAGGCTCTGGCTCTTCTCATTCTAGGGAGCAGCAAGCCTGAATTGCATGATCAACAGATTATTTTTGGTCATCATTCTGGGGAGCTGGCAGTCAACAGAGGTTAAGTAACCTGTCTTGGATCATATAGCGGGTGAATGATGGACCAGGCTGGGAACCTTGTAATCTGGCTGCAGCATCTATGCTTCTAGCTGAAGTGCCTGAAGGTCGGGGTCAGAGGGAGCTTACAGTCTCTGAGTCCATCCCACCTCTGCCTGACTTTTCCTGGGAGGGTAGGCAGCTTCTTGGAGGTAGCCTTCCCATTGTTGGGGAGTCATTATTGGAGAAAATGTGGTGCGGTAGAAGGAACAAGGGCTCTGGGTTGGCATAGACCCAGCCCATTCATTGGTTAGCTGTGTGACTTTGAGCAGGTGACTTTGAATTTCCCATCATCTAATGGGCCACAGATCACATGGTCATGGTGAAGATGAAAAAGGACTAATGGTGATAAGTGTTTGGCACATGATAGTTGCCCAATAAATGACATTTTCAGTACTGCTTGTGTATATGTAGCTGATGTTTGCTTGCCAGCTTGCTTCCTCCCACCCCACCATTCAGTTTGCTATTTCAAGCATAGACTGGTCTCCTGATGTTAGAAAGTTCTAGGTCTTCAAGCAAATCATCTCCCCAGAGCCTTTTCATTCCTTTCACTTTTGTCACAGTCAGGGGAGTTGGGGCAGTAACTCCAGAGAGAAGCACCTCCTGAGCCCTTCTAGAGTTAGGGCTCTTTGTTTCTGTAGCTTAGAGATGGAAATGGACACTCCAGAAAAAGTGCATATGGCTAAGGGAAAAGAGTATTGGACAAGGTATTTGTTACCACCCAGCTGTGTGCTGATCCCTTCTCAACATCTTGGTTTCTTTCTTTTTTTTTTCTTTTAAATTTTGAAAACAAAATTAGATTGTGAGGATGACATCTTCTCATGGCCAGCAACAGGGAGGGGAGGCAGTGATCCCTCTCGCCTGCGTGCCATAGCTTCCCCCACTGTGGAGGGGCCGGATGGCTCTCGTCTTCTGGCAGATGTTACATATTTGAAGAATATAGACTCAGTGTCCAGAAGTGTCTGTTGGGTCTTCTTTGCCACACAAGCATTTCGAAAGCCTTCTGGATTTCCTGAGGCAAAGAATATTGATCCTTTACTTCAAACAAATGTGAGGATATGCCCTTTTCTGTTTAGACATCTCTTTCATAAAAGAGAGGGGATCCTTGTCAAGCACCAGCTATCAGTTAACACCGTAGAGTGCTAATGGCATTCCTCTGACAGGATGGGCTCTACATTTTCATTTCTCGATAACCCACCTTTCTGTTAAGATTCTCTTCAAATTGCCTCTGCATCTTTTTGGCGCTCCTCCTGACCTCCCTGCATGCAGCTATTTTACCCTGAAGTCAGGATAAGAGGAGGAAAATTTGGTATGGGGCCTTTGAAGGTGGATGGACTCATGAACTAACTGGGACACCTTTGGATTTTTAACCTCTCTGGGTCTTGACCCAAGATATGACATCTTTGAATCTTGTGGATTCAAAGGGTGTATATGCCACCCACACACTTCCACACTTTATGGTGTGACAGCTGACAGGAACAAAGCTGGGGTCTGGCATCTAATGGAAAAATAGCCTTTTCTATGGGGTTATGTTGAAGGCCAGGAATGATTTATATAATGCAACTAGCCCAGTGCCTGGCAATTGAAGGTGCTCAATAAATGATTTAAAATAAAAATTAATTTGGGGGGCGCCTGGGTGGCTCAGTGGTTTAAGCTGCTGCCTTCAGCTCAGGTCATGATCTCGGGGTCCTGGGATCGAGTCCCGCGTCGGGCTCTCTGCTTGGCGGGGAGCCTGCTTCCTCCTCTCTCTCTCTGCCTGCTTCTCTCCCTACTTGTGATCTCTATCTGTCAAATAAATAAATAAAATTTAAAAAAAAAATAAAATAAGATAAAAATTAATTTGGAATTAATAAAATCAAATAAAAAATTGATTTGGAAGAGCAAATGACATGCTCAAGTGGCATTTTCCATTGCAGACCAAGCAGTGACAGAAGAAAGGAAACACAGGGGATAGGGCCAGATTTCATTCTTATGATAGTGTTGATAAAAACGACCACCTACAGAGGCAATACGCTGTGACTGTGCAGTGGGAATTGGGGATGGAGGGTAAGACTGTTCCCTAGTCCTCAGGTTCCAGATTTACTTCCCAGTTTCCAGACATTGCAGAAAAGTCTGCAATGCTCTTTGGAAAAAAGATGTACCTGGGTAAATACAACCTCTGTGAGTCTCCATTTCTTTATCTGTAAAGAGAGGATTGTAATGCTTATTCCATGTTGGTACAGTGAAATGAGATAAAGTGATAAGTTTCATATAGAATAGAAATGAGAAAAGTGTCAGACATCTTTCTCCTGCCCAGCAGAGTCTCTGGCTATTGTGTGCTAGAGCCAGGTCATAAGGGAGATGTGTTTCTTTGGGGGAGAGGCTCAGTGTGACTACAGATAGCATGTGGCAGATTTGGAAAACAAAGACTGCGAGATTTGGCCAGGGCTGTGATGGGAGGTGTTGCTGGTGACTGGGAGGGGAGAGTTGAGGGCACCCTTGCTGGGAGCTTGTGCTCTTGTCTCAGCTGCTCCAGACTGACCAGTCAGGCTCTGAAGTACATAAGAACACTGCCAGAATCTGAAAAAGGTCTTGTACCATGACTCCCCATTCTACCAGTGTACCAGGAACACTGGTAGATTCTGCCCACTGGCCAAGAAGAATGCCTCTCTGGAGCCCTGACAATGGAACAGCTCAGAAACCTGTGGATTCTGGGGGCATGTGTGCACACCCCTGTCCCCTCAATGCCCCATGTGGAGTGGCAACACTGTCACACCTCCCCTTCTGGATCGAATGAGATCCACTTGCCCCATGTCTCCACTGGTACCTGATATGGTCAGTGTTAGAGGCCATGTGTCCCCTGATACCCCATTGTGACTTTTGCAGGTGTTTTCTTTGTGCTGTAATGATGCTGAGTATCTTTTCATGTGCTTATCTGGCCCTTGTATATCCTCCCTGGTGACATGCCTTTCCATGTCTTTTCAACTTTTTTTTTTCTTTTTTTTTGGGGTGTAACATATTTTTTATTCTAAACATTAAAAGAGCTTACAGAGACGATAAAATATGTAGAAAGATATACAGGGAGACAGTACATTATAGATGTTTATTGTTAATATGATGGTGTGTGCTTCCAACACATTTTCTATGCATTCATATGCATGGTGAAATGTCTTTCCATGTCTTTCGGACATTTTCTAATGGGATTGTTTGACTTTTACTGCTAAGTTTTGAGAATTTTTTACATATTCTAGACACTAGCCCTGTGTCAGATGTGTGGTTTGCACATCTTTCTTTCCGGTTTGTAGCTTGTTGTTTCATCCTCTTCACAAGGTCTTTCATGGGTTAGAGTTTTTATTTTGATAAAGTTCAGTTTATCAGTTTTTTCCTCCTATGGATTGTGCTTTTGATATAATCCAAGGATTCTTTGTCTAATTCCAGATCCCAAAGTCTTACCCCTATATGTTACACTACAAATTTTAGTTTTATGTTTTACATTTAATCCTATGATATATTTTGAGTTCATGTTCTTATAATGTATGAGACTTAAGTCCACGCTCATATTTGCCTATGGATGATCAATTACTCAGCACTATTTGTTGAAAAATACATCTTAAATCTATCATCTACGTATATCTATCTATATCTATAGATAGATATATATGTATTACTTCTAATACCTATTTACTTATTTATTTACTGATTTTTAAATGATTAAATGAAATTTTCTTTCCTTGTAATTCCAGAGTAGTTAACATAGTGTGATATTAGCTTCAGGTGTACCGTATAGTGATGCAGCAGTTCCATACAACACATGGTGTTCATCCACAAGTACCATCCTTAATCCCCATCACCTATTTACCCTCCCCCCACCCCCGCCCCAGCCACCTTCTCTCTGGTAACTATCAGTGTGTTCTCCATAGTTAAGAGTCTGTTTCTTGGTTTGTCTCTCTCTTTTTTTTGGTTTGTTTGTTTTGTTTCTTAAATTCAACATATGAGTGAGATCATATGGTGTTTGTCTTTCTCTGACTTATTTCACTTAGATTACGCTCTCCAGATGCATCTATGTTGTTGCAAATGGCAAAATTTCATCCTTTTTTTATGGCCACGTATGAAATATTTTTTTAAATTAAAAAAAATTTTTTTTAGTATGAAATATTTTTAAATGAGTAATATCATCTGGACCTGGAGGCACCAGATGTGGGGTGCACTGAGGATGCCAAAGCATGTACAGCCTCTGTGGACTTCCTGCTATAGTCACCAAAGATTCTACAGTTCTTGGTGTTGTGGGCCCAACAACCTGAGCTGATGAAGTCATCACCATCCCCTCCCCACTAACCCAGTCCCTACCCATGCCCTTAAACCTGGAGCCACCAACATGTCCCCACCCATAGGTGAAGGTTTTTCCTTACCAAAGTCAGTCCATAAATCTGGAAAAGGTGACTGTTTCTTCAAAGAAGCAGACACCTACCCAAGGCTACAGGGATCATGAAGAATCAGGGAAACATGACATTACCAAAGGGACAAAATAAATGTCCAGTAACTGACTTTAGAGAAATTTAGATTCATTAATTGCCTGACAGAATTCAAAATAATTATTCTAAAGATAGAGAGCTACAAGAGAACATGGCTAAACAATTCAATGAAATCAGGGAAAGCAATACAAGAACAAAATAAGAAATTCAACAAAGAGATGGGAAAACACAAAAGTACCAAACAGAAATTTTGCAGTTGAGTATGTATCCAAAGGTAATGAAAAACAAACCTTTTTTTTTTAAAAAAAAGATTTTATCTGTTTATTTGAGAGAGAGATAGAGAGACAATGAATGGGGTTGTGGTGGGGAAGTAGGGTCCCCACTGAGCAGAAAGCCAGATGCAGGGTTTGATCCCAGGGTCATGAACTGAGTCAAAGGCAGAATCTTAACTGACTGAATCACCCAGAAGCCCACAAAAACAAACTCTTGAGAAGATATCTGCACTTCCTGTTCATTGCAGCTTTATTCAGAGCAGCCAAGACATGAAATCAACCTAAATGTCTATCAACAGATGAATGGATAAATAGATAATGGATATCTACCTAGCTATCTACTTATAGATACACACACACACACACACACACACACATATTATGTTTTATTATAACATAATAATATAGTATCTATAAAATGACATGAATATTCATGTTATTAAGCCATGAGAAAGAAGGAAATCCTGCCATTTCCAACAACATGGATAGGTCTTGAGGGCTTTATGCTAAGGGAAATAAGTCAGACAGAGAAAGACAAATACTGTATGATATAACTTAAGTGTGGAAATCTAAAAAAGCCAAACTCATAGAGGATAGAATCGTGGTTTCCAGGGTTTCAAGGTAGGTTGGGGAAATGGGGAAATATTGGTCAAAGGGTACAAACTTCTAGTTAAAAGACAAATAAGTTCTGGAGATCTAATGTACAGTATGGTGATAGTTAATAATATTGTATTATATACTTGACAGTTCCTAAGAGAGCAAATTTTAAATATTCTCACCGGAAATTTAAAAAAAGGTGGTAACTATATGATGTGATAGAGATGGTAGTTAATGCTGTGGTGGTAATCATTTTGCAATTTTCTAGGTATTTCAAATCAATACGTTATATTTTCTTAAACTAACACAATGTTGTATGTCAATTTTATTTCAATAAAGCTGCAAAGAATACTTTTGGGCATATCAGTCACACATATTTTAAAATTTATATTGGATAACTCTGATATCTGGATCATTTGTAGGTTTGTTTCTATTGTTTGATTTTTCTCTTGATTTTATTTTTTATATGGATATTAATATTTGTTTGAATACTGGATATTGTAAATAAAACATGGTAGTGGCTTTAGATGATATTATTTTCCTTTAGAAGATATTTACTCTATCCTCCAGCAGTGATATAAAATAAGAATAGTTCTCTTTAATTTTGTCAGAGGCTGAATTCCATGCTTTGTAAGGATTGGTCTGCCTCTGGTATACTAGGCTATCACCAATCAATACATTGGACAATTTATTAAAACTTGTCTTCCTATGTGGGTCAGCAACTCTAATTTTTATTTCCCTAGTAGACAAATCTCTGACAAATTGCATTTCAGATCTTTCTGTTTGATTTCTTTGTCTTTGGGCCTGTGCTGGTTAAGAACAGGAATGTTCCTGGGAGGATGGGACAAACAGCTGCAATGCCTTTGTTTGCATTTTCTGCATCTCTGTACTTCCAGGGATCTGGACCTCTCACATTCTATCTTGGCAAAGTAGAGCTCCAAGTTTAGTCCCTTCAACCCATGATATTGTTAAAAGCTTTGATGACTTCTCCACACTTTGCAGGCATCTACTGGACAGCGTCCCCCCAGGCTTCTCAACCTGTACTGTTGAAGCCGGAAGTGCCAAGAAGAAGCTCATTGTAGGACAAGGGCTTGTCACCACAGAGAACTCTACTTCCCTCTGGGAACTTGGACGCATTAGTGACTGGTGCCTTAAACAGACTTTTGTTTCGTTTTGCTCTTTTGATGTATTTTATTTTTAGTTGCACTTGATCATAGTGTTGGTGTTCTGTAAGCTGCTCTGTCATACTTGGATGCATCAAGTCCTTCAGAGTCTATATTTTGACCAAGATTTACCTGAGTCAAAATTCTTTGATCTTTCTACTCTAGCAGAACTCAGTATCTGCTTTTCATGCAAATAGACCCTCAAATAATAATAAAAAAAATCTGTTGATAAGAGATATACATATATAGGCACACAAACTCATAAATTATACCCGGGATTTTCTATTTCCGCTGCATGCATCAGAAAGCAGTTGCTCTGGATACTTTTGAAGTAATGGTTTAAGTCCCAATTTAAATATAAATAGGGAACCAATATCACCACCATGAAAGCCTGGTTTTCCCTCTGTCCTAGGTGGCAGCCAGCTTTTACAGGCACACAGAATCACAGTTTCCTGGAGGTCCATTACTACTGCCTGGGTCTCTGGCTCAGTATCATTCAGAATGGTTATCAGAATGGTTATGAGGACGTTCTCACCATTTGGCTATAGCTATGTCTTTATGCTTTCTCCAAAAACCTTATATCTATGGACCCTTCCTCAGTTTTGTGAGGCAGGGATAGTCTGTGGAGCTGGATGGAGGGGACATCTCAGCTGCCAGCATGCGGAGCCTCATACGCCTGGGCATAGCTACTCTTTCCCTGTCTGGATCCCTGACCTCTCCCTAGGACTCAGGCCTGCCACTGGCAAAGCCCTCCACTACTTCTTCCTAGGCCTCCCTGCTCACCTGCTTTCACTCCCTTTGGGCCTGGGTGCTTCTGTGGGCCCCACCTCTCAACGTCCTCTTACCTGGGCCTCTCCCTTCAGCCATATCACATTTCTTGGAGTTGCCTGAACCTATCAAACCTCTCATATCTCTGCTCTGCTGCAACACTAAACTCTCAATGACAACACTTCTCTCTCCCTTCACACCTTCCATGGTTTCTCATTGTTGAAGACACCACCTTGGAAGGGGTGCTTCCTGGGTCTTGCTGGGCTGGGGGCTGGAGATACCTATGGCTGGGGACCCACAGCTACTCTCAGCCATTGGACTCCCTGTACTGGTTGCCATTTATGGTCTATATACATCTTGCCTCAGTCTCTTGCAGTCCCCCCACTGTAGCCAAGTTGCGGCCCTTATGGCAGGCTGGTGCTGCTGGAGTCAGGTCACGTCCAGCCTGGGTGCTAGCTCTGGAAGAGGGGCACCAGAAGGGCCTGTGGAGACAAGAAGGCTTGTGTCAGGAACTGGGCTGTGGCTCCTGCCAGGATTTCAGTGGACTGGGGGGGAGGGGAAAGGGTGAGGGCATTACATTTTGACCCAAAGCATGAGCAAATGCAGGACGGCAAATATGAATCCAGTGGCTCCAAGGCCAGGGCACACCAACCTGGCTGAAGCATGACATCCTCCCTGCATGCTCGTACGGAGGAATAGATGCTGAAGGGGGAGACTAAAACCTTAGCATCAGAGACAGGACTTGAGTCCAGGTTCTGGGTTCTTGTCCTTAGCTCTGGTCCCAGACATGATTCCTTTCAGCGCCCGGTGGTTGGCCTGCTGAACAAGCTCTGGGCCTGTCAGTGGCTTCAGTGTTGCCAGAGTAGAGTCTGTTTAGTCTCAAATAGAGCCTGATCCTAAGCCAAGGATGACAGGCCAGGAGAAGAAGTGAAGAAAGACGCAAGGTTAGGTGGAAAGGGCAGAGTTGTGCCTTGAGGACTCAGACGTTCCATTTAATCTGGCAACCTTGGGGGCAAACAGGAAAGGGACATGGGGATGGAGGAGGAGGAGGCAAAGCCCCTCCCTTCTACCCACAATGCACCCCCCCATCCCTGTCTATTCCCACTACCACAGGCAGAGTCAGGGAAACATCATTGTTAGCAGCACCAGATTCACTGGGGACCTGGGTGTTGCCAGGCTGGGCATCTTAGCCAGGATGTTGGGGAGGTCTGATTGAATGTAACTTGGAGCCTGTTTTCTGAAGCCTTTCTTCTCCTAATCCCTGGGCCATGAGCTGGCCTCTCACTGCCTCTGTTCAATACCTGGGCACAGGGACCCAGGCCATCTCTGCCTTCATCTTTGGTGCTGGAATTACGTGAAACTGGACTGAGCCTGTGGGGTTACCACTGCTAGGACGAGAAGTAGGAGGGGGTGTTTCAGAAGGATAAGGGTGGTGGGCCAGCAGAGGGAGGGTGAGAGGAGGGAACAAGCCCCTTTAGGACTTATGGAGATGATCTTCGTGTCAGCTGGGTCTGTCTGGACCCCGTGGGAAGCCGATGCTACAGTTCATCAGAATAATAGGAAGATGTTTTAATGAAAGGTATTTACAAGGCATGGGCATAGGGAGACCACAAGACAGAGTGTAGTCTTTTGGACCACAGGTATGCTACCACCCCGTCGGAGAGTGTCAGGCAAGGGACAGTTACTGGAACTCAGAGATGAAGGAGCTTCTCGACAACAACTGTGATCTTGGTTCAGACAAGTGGGCTGCTGGGTTCCTGCTGAGACAAGAAGCAGGGCATTTACACCCCCACCTTCTGCATGCCCTTGCCTCTGTCCCTCTGAAATCTTGCTGGCTGAACCTAACCAAGAGCAGAGAGCAGGAGGGCCATGTTGATTGTCTATATATGTCAGGGAGTGCAGTGGCCCATGTGGGGAGAGGGTCTCCAGAGGGACAAGGACAGCTATAGGTGGAGGGCACCTTGTGGAGATTTGCTGCCACTGTTTCCTGGGCCCCTGGCCCTGAGTGTGTACTCACATTAAGAGGGTATGGGGCCTCCTGAGCCCCAGCCTTGATCCCACTTTGCTCTGGATGTCACACTCTGGGAGCCAGGGTTGAGACCTCCAGTCTCGCTACTCCCAGCTTTCCCTCCTTGGGAGACCTACATTCTGTCAGGCGTCTCCTTTCCCAGTACCTTTTCAGCTTCCTTCTTCCTCTTCTCATGCCAGAAAATGTACCATCTGGGCCAGGAAACAGAGTGGAGATGGGTCAGTCAAGGAGTAGGTTTGTCTTCTCTGGGGATGCTAGGGCTTGAGAGTCACTCACCCACTTCCAGCTACAGCTGCCAGAAGCAGAATAATGCCAAGGCTCACAACCCATGCGAGAATTCTCCGGCTCCTGGCTGGGGGTATAAAAGAGGGAGCCAGGTGTTTGGGGGGCAAGGAGGGCCATCTGGGCCCAGAAAGACTACATTCTTTCCTCCTCCTATTTGTCCACTCAGTCATTTGTTTGCAAACACTTACTGAGCACCTACTGTATACCTGGCATATATCAGAGATAAATGAGACATGGTCCCTTCTCTCTATGAGGTAGACCAGCAAACAATTATGGTGTGGTGTCCCAGGGAAGCAGAAGAGGACAGAGTAGAGTAAAAGGAGCCATAAGGAAGGCTGATGAGCCTCAGGCGGGGGAGCTTGTCAGGGAAACCTTCTTAGGAAATAGGACTTCTGACTGGACTTTGAAAAACAAGTTCAGTTTTGGTCCCATGGTTAAGTAAAAAATTGTGCTGTAGGCAGAGGACACAGAATGTTCAAAGAAAAAGCTTGAAGGCATCTGTATGTACAGCATGTCAGCAGCTCAGTGTGGCTGGGGAGGAGTGGGGAGGTAGAAGGTGTGCAGGGGCTATTTGCACAAGGCCTTCCGAAGAGCTAGGCCTTATCTGGGGAGCAGTTGGGCTACAAACAGGGAGTGTCATAGGAAGATTTGCTCCTTGGGAAGGTTCCTTGGTTGTTGAGTAAGATGTGGCCAAGAGGGGCAGGGAGGCCAGCTGAGTGATGCTAGCATAATCCAGATGAGAAGTGAGGATGCCTGAGGAATGGTGGTGGATACTGCAATGAAAATATGGTAACACATTTAAGAATTATTTAACAAGATTTGGTGATTGCATGTCTTGAATATGGGGGAGGGAAGTTCTGGTTTAGGAGGCTTAGGGCTTGTGTGGGGCCATTTGCTGAGAGGGATCCTGAGGGAAGAGCAGATTGGGGGTGGGGGAGTTGAGTTTGAATACGTTTCCAAGCATGCTTGCTTTGAGGGCCCAAGAGACCTCCAAGGGGCAGATGGTTTTTTATGACTCTGAAGTTGGACATGAGGCATCAAGAAATCCCAGGAGTTGCTCTGTTCTCTGGATGGACAGCAAAAAGAGCTTGAGGCTGAGCAGAGGAGGAAGACAATCCAAAGACAACAATGACCCAGGATGGAGTATGGGCAGGTTGGATGCAGGATGGCTAGCTGCCACTGACCTGGGCAGAGAGTTGGGTCTTTGCAGGTAAGAAGGTGTGTCTTGCAGCTGGCACAATTGATGACCTCCAATGTGGGGTGTAGCTCTGTGAGAGGGGATAGGCAGGAGCCTTAGCCAGGGCCATGGGCCCCTCACCTCTCATTCCCCCACCCCCAAGTCCCCATACATACTCACCACAAGACTTGTTACAAGCTGCCCAGGAGGGTGAGATGATATAGAGAAACTGAGGTGCTGGGGGAGGTAGACAGAGCCACAAAGGGTTGGGGTATCATCAAGAAAGGGAACTTGAAGGTGTGGACAGGCGCCCAATATGTGGGCAAATGGGGATTCCTGGGGAGGGACATGGGAGGGGCTGCAGACTGGGCTCTGTGCTTTTCAGTCCTGGGGAAGGTGAAGGGCTGGGTGGTGGGCAGGGGTCATCTCCACCTCTCACCCTTCTCCTTCAGCTTCTTAGACGTCTCATTCAGCCTGTTAGTAAACACCTGTTTCTGGACATTAATCTCTCTCAGAAGTGATGGTTTATCTGAGTGGAAAAGGAAGAGAGGAAGAGATGTGCTCATCATCTATATTTTATAGGTGGAAATAATTACATAACTCAAGATTGGGAATTCAAGCCAGATTTTTCGAACAGTAACTGCACAGAGCACATAGATGCTGGGTCTGTCACCACTCTTCACCACATATCCCCACCCCAGGCCAGCAGGCCCTCTAGAAGTGCCTTGAGGTTCTGGGTTTTGTCAATAGAAGCCTGGGGGCTTCCTCACCATCTCGAAACTTCTTAATGGCTTCATCTATGTGATTGAATAATTTGGCTGTTGCTTCCTCCATATGGGCATGATCTGAGAATGAGATGTGGGATGAAGGGCAGTTGGGGGTATAAGATCCCAGGTCAGGTAAAGGGCCCAGCCTTGATCCCTGGTGTCTAGGCTGTGCCTCACCAAGATACCAGGGTTCTGGGAAGACATAATCCTTCTTCAGGAATAGGGAGTGGATGCTTTGGGAGAGATCTCTGGGTGGTCCTGGGGAGCCCCATAGAATCTGCAGGTCATAGTCTATCAATGCAGGCAGTTGTGGCCAGCAGTAGAAGCAGCTCTTCCCATTGATGGCAGGCAAGAGACAGGCAAGCAGGAGAAGCAGCATCTTCTGGGGTCTTCACTCTGTGCTCTTCATACCCTGCCTAGCAGTTCCACATGGAATGATGGTAGTCCCTCTCCCTGGAAACCACATTCTCTTTGCAGAACAAAGATAAATTCCACAGGGCATGGTGAGGGCCACTTATGATACAAAACTAGGCTTTGGTGCCAGAACCAAGTCAAGGTCTCAATATTTCCCTCTGAATATGAAGCCACTGATGTTCTTGGGGAGGATTCTTGTGAGGATCAGAGAGGTGGCTGTGCAGTCTTGTTTTGATGATCTGCTCTCCTGATGGTATTTACCATGTATGAAACAGTTCAACCGGCTGAAATTTGAGAAGTCAGAAGGGAACAGCACAAAGAGAGGGCTAGTTATGCAAAGAACGTGATTTACTTTTCCACATAGAGATGGTCAGCCAAGGGGAAGCTTATGGAACATACATCTTTTTCATGGCACATATAAATGAGCAGCTGTGTTGTGCCTGCCCAAGCCAAAGGAACATAGCTATTCCTACCTCAGTGTAGTGTAGACACACTGTAGACAGAGTTCCAGCCTGTAACTGGATGTACAGAGAGAGAAGTCATCTTTGGGCTCATAGTTCTTGTGTATAATGTGCATTGAAGAAAAACAAAGCTCCTTCCTTTTGGGTAAAGAAAAAGCCCGTGGAATATTTGTCACTGCTTCGCTGGTAATCTTTTTGTCTTCCGTGCCGTGCTTCCAATCAGCTTCTGAGTGTCTGAGGCTGGATTAAGAGCAGCTGAAAGCCACCAGGCATTTGAAGAATGCTTCTTAGATGAACAAGAGGAAAAACAAAACAAAACAAAACAAACAAAACCTAATAGCAAGAAATCAAAACAAAAGCAAGCAAAAACCATAGGAAAAAGAAAGGGTACAAAGATATGGGGAGAAACAAAAGAAAACTTAGAACACCACTATTTAAATAAACTATTGCTTTCTCCAAACAAGAAGAGACTGCTATGTAAAGGAAAAATAGAATAACAAAAGTTATTAAAAACTTAATAGATTAAAAATATAATAGCAGGAATTTAAAAAAATTCCATAGAAGTGTTAAGAGATAAAGTTTTGGAAATCTCCCAGACAGAAGTACAGAAAGACAGACACAAGAAATAGGGAAAAAATACATTAAATTGTCAATCCATGAATTCCAATATCCAGCTAATACAAGTTTCAGAAAGAAAGAACAGAGAAAATTGAGGGAAAAATTATTCATGATAGAAATTTGGTAAGAAGTATATATGGATAGGAATTTTATCTTATAGGGAGAGGAATTTGGAGGACAGGCATCAAGATTTGCCAGAAGAAATAGTTGAATTGGTAAATTCCGTCAGGTGGGCTCTGAGATGAGAGCATGATTCTGAGTCCTGCACAGCTGATGCTTTCCCAGTGACTCTGGAGTTTTGAGGTTAAGGAATTAGCATACTTTTTCTACTCAGGCCATGCTCTGGAAGGGAAGGTCCTGAATCAGGGCTGGAAAAAGCAGTGCTCCCGCCTCTGATGCCCTGGATACCATTCAGAGGTATATAATTATGCACGTCAGTAGCTTACAATGTTTGCCATCACTTGTGGTGGGAGGGGGGCTCTGCCCAGCCTGTGTGAAAACACAGTATTGACAGAAATGATACAAGGAAGAAATTTTAGAAAGACATGTATTTCCATATTGAAGGGGCCCACTGAGAAGGTATTGAGGGGTAGGAATATGAAAAACCACACCACGGCACAGAGAAAAAACAGATCATGTACAATAATCAGAATTACTTCAGACTTCTCAAGAGCAATGTAGGAAATAGTCAACAATGGAACAATTTTATATTCTGAGAAAAAAATGTATCCATATTATAACTCCATACTGAGGAAAATGTCAGTCAAGGAGGAAGAAAGACTATTTCAACCAGACAAGGTTTAAAATTAAACTCTATTATCTTTTCTCAAAAAAGGAGAGTTGGAGGATATTCTCCAACTAAATGAACAAAACAAGGAAACAAGATGAGGATATGAAGTCATGAAATGGAAGATCTAACCTTGCAGAGAGGTGAGGAGAACCTCCATAGTGACATCCCAGAATGACAAGTTGTCCAGACTGTTTGGCTCTCCTTTGGATGAAGAAAAGCCTGGAATAGGCAGCCTAGGTTAGCCTGCCTGGGCACTGGGTTCCTTTTCTGACTTTCTTTGGTCTTATTTGTTCTCTTTTGCTTTTCCCTGGCAGAAACAGTCTTTTCTCAAAATGGAGGTGGTGATGTTCAATACTCAGGATTTTGTTTTGGGCGGTGAAATAATCGGAGTAGGTCTTTAGAGGGCTTTGGCATCAGGCTAGCAGGAAACCCCTGCTTAAATAAAGGGAATATTCTGTAAGAAGCAGTCATCCTTGTTAGAGTTCTATCCTAAGATTTGGTCTAAGCCCTAGAGTGTGCTACATCTCCCTTTGCCTTAGTGTATGCTTGTCCTCTGGGAAACTTGTAAGGGTAGGTTTTCAGGCATCACTTTGTCCTTGGCCCAATACCGTCTCAATTCACCCTGGCATTCTAGTGTCAGTCAACTAAAGCGGTGCTGACTCTTTGAAGTGGTAAAGATTTTATTTATTTATTTGACCCACAGAGATCACAAGTAGGCAGAGAGGCAGACAGAGAGAGAGCGGGGGCGTGGGGGGGGAAGCAGGCTCCCCGCTGAGCAGAGACCCCCCAATGTGGGCCTCAATCCCAGGACCCTGAGATCATGACCTGAGCTGAAGGCAGAGGCTTAACCCACTGAGCCACCCAGGCACCCCTGAAGTCGTATTTAAATGTAGTACCACAGAGACCATGGGCTTGGGGAGCTTTTGATCCAACACATTGCCTATGACTGGTAGCTCTTCACCTATTCGTTTTCTAGCCTCGACTTGCTTGCCTTGATTTCTCTTCTTATTTCTAATTTAGTTCAATAGTTTGTTGTGTACTTGGAATGAATTAGGAATTTGGATTGAATTAGAAGTCTAAATAATAAAGGCAGCCCTTTCCATTATTAGGCATCTTGGGGGTAGGCCTTCTTCTGTATATCGAGATCGTATCCATCCTATGCCTCCTGCAACTTGGGCATGTCTCCTAACCCTGACACAGGAAAGCTCATGAAGTTTTTGAAGACACAAATCAAGCTGCTTCTTTGGGGCCAAACATCCCTCTGGCCCAAGAGGGTTTTATTTTTTTTTTAGGTTCCCATCTTAGAATATGTTTTCCTGTCTCCCCCACATTCTGATTGCTTTCCTTTCAAACCATTTCTCTCTGCCAACTGGATCTTCTTTGGTATTGGAAAAATTTGTTTGACACCATCACACATAGATTTCTCTGCATATTGCTTCATAACCAGTTACCACAAACTTAGTGGCCTGAAACAACACACGTGCATCATTTTCTGGTGTCTTATAGGTCAGAAGTTTGGGCAAGGCTCACCTGGTTCTCTATCGGGGTCTCACAAGGCTGAAATTGTGATATTATAGAGTTGACCCTTGAACAACATAGGTTGTAACTGTGTGGGTTCAATTATAAGCACAATTTTTCTTTCCAACAAATACATTATAGTACTGTAAATGCATTTTTTCTTCTTTATGGTTTCTTAACATTTTCCTTTCTGTAGTTTATTGGAAGAGTAAAGTATATAATGCATATAATAGAAAATATGTGTTAATTGCTTATATTATTGTTAGGCTTCAGGTCGACAGTAGGGCATTAGTAATTAAGTTTTTGGGGAGACAAAAGTTATGTGGGGATTTTCCACTGTGTGGAAGGGGTTGATGCCCTGAATCCTTACATTGTTCAAGGGTCAAGTGCATATACTAAGCTAATCAGAGGACTGAAATCCTTTATATTCACAACAGTGCCTTATGTTCAGGGGCATGGGATTATACTGGGTATGGACAACAGGGGACAGGAATATTGGGGATCATCACAGAATTCTGCCTACTACACCTCTAAATCTCAAATATTTACTCTTTGGATCTGTGATAATGTCACTAGCCCTCCTCCCCACATAACTCATCACCAATTTGGGTTATGAAACTATGCCTCCCCATAGCCCCTTAGTGTGAAAATAAGTTAGTTAGAGGCACAGCTGCATTGGCACCAACTGACACCAACTACCTGGAGTTAGTGCATACCCCATTGGTTAAGGACCCCATCCTTCATAAGACTGACCTCACTTCAGACACTAGCCATAGGGTCTGGGATTCTAGGCCATCTTCATTTCTTATCACCTGGTTACAAATATGGGTATTCCCACAATTCCCCCAGGTTTCATGATTTGCTAGAAAGACTCACAAAACTCAGGCAAGTGCTATACTTATGATTATAGCTTTATTATAAAGGATACAAATTGGGAACAACCAAATGAAGAGACAAATAGGAGGGTCGCAAATGTGAAGCTTCTGTATCTTCAGGATGCCTCACCCTCCTGGTACATTCCTTTTCCAGGGAGCTCACTTGAGCTTCAGTGTCTACAATTTTTATTGGGGTTTCATTGTATAGATATGATTGAGTCATTGGCTATGTGATTAAATTCAACCTCCATCGGGGCGCCTGGGTGGCTCAGTGGTTTAAGCCTCTGCCTTCGGCTCAGGTCATGATCTCAGGGTCCTGGGATCGAGCCCCGCATCGGGCTCTCTGCTCAGTGGGGAACCTGTTTCTCCCTCTCTCTCTGCCTGCCTCTCTGCCTACTTGTGACCTCTCTCTTTGTCAAATAAAATAAATAAAATATTTAAAAAAAAATTCAACCTCCATCTTCCCCCTCCACTTAGAGGTTGGACTGATACCACCTGGATCAAAGTGCAAACACTCTAAACACATGGTATTTCTGGCCTAGTCAGATCCCGTCTTGAGTCACTGCCTTAGCATAATGTCAGCAGTAAGCCTCCCATAAGTAGCAAAGACATTCCTATCACGCAGGTTAAATCCAAGGATTTAGAGGTTACCTTCTGGGAACCAGAGAGAAAGGCCAGCCAGCTTCTTTACCCCACAACAACAGCACATAAAATTATTTCTGCTCATTAATATTTTGGCTTGAATACATCTGGATCCAGTCTTTGTAATGCTTCTGTTGGAACCTTCTGCGAAGTTCTCAAGTTCCAGGTCCAAGCTTTTGATTCACAGGTGCTGAATTGTGGAGAGAGCAGGATAGTAGCAATGAGATATCTAGGGACAAGTGGAACATTACAAGGGCATCCATTTTTACAGAGTGCACAAGCAGATTAGCTTAGTTGGTCAGCAAAACTAGCTTAGAGGTTATTGGCTTGTAAATCCAGAGCAGTTGTTACAAGGAAGCTTCGTTGAAAGGGTGTTTGATAAATCGATGAAGTTAGTGTCGCCTTGGTCAATGCCTTTACAAAAGATTGGAGTTAGTTGTTTGATTTTTTTAATGAAAAAAATAGAAAAAAATCCTCATCAGATGACCCATCATAAATGAAATATTCATTTCATTTTCTTTCTGGTTAAAACTCATGTCTTGAAATGCTTTGTTGTATCTACTTAGAATGATCAATGGAGATGCCTGGGGGGACTTCTCCTGTAGAACTTGCTGCTAGAGAAGATTAAAATTGCATGAAGCCACTCGTGTAATTTTAAAGACCATCAAAAGAATTTTGACTAGAATTGGGAAGAATTTACAGTGAGATGCTTCTTCTGGGAAAGGCTGAGGCCATGGTCCTTTGGTGTTCAAGGAGGCAAGGTCAAGTATCTATAGGACATTTTGTCTTCCACCTTTGTTTCTAGTTAGAGACATTATCTCCACAATCAAGGGTTAAGGAAAGAGGGTCTGCAAAACTAGGAGCTCCTGGTCATCTTCTTGCTGCTTCTAGAGAATCATGCAGGGTAAGAGATGGGTGTGGCCTTAATGGGACTCAGTGACCCATGTGTTATTTCTAGGAGGAGTGAGCTGAGGCCCAGGATGGGAACTGATGAAGGTTCAAGTGCAGCCCTGTGCTTTCCAGACCAAGGCTTACCACCCTTTACTTATACCATCTATCTCTCAAATTTTCCATTTTATGCTCATTGAGCTCCTGCATCCATAAAGCCTACTTAAGTTTTTCCATCCCAGTGATTTCTACATCTTCTGATCCCTCAGAAGGCCATGTCTAAGTTTTTCATTAGGTAATTTGTTATCTGCTGATTTGGGACACTTTTTTTTTTTTTTACTATTGATTTAAAATGGCATTAAAATCCAGTATAAGCCATACTCCCCCCCCCCCCCCAGACATTACCAGCCTGCTTTTAAATATGGGGTCACAATCACAATAACATCTCTCTGGGCCGCTTCATTTTTGCAAGCTCTCAGCTCTTGTGGCTCTCTACTGTCAGCAGTTTGGGAAGTCCTCAGGGCATGGCTCCCCTGGGGTTGTGAGCACAGTTTATGCAGCTGGCCTGAAGTGTCTGCTCCTCTCTCTGATGCTGAGCTCCCCATGGCCACTCTCCACACACAATGTTCTTAGCTGCTTCTTCCCTATTTTGGATGCAGGGGGTTCTGACTTCTTGCTGAGAGCCTAGTACTCTCCTGATTCCCCTATGAGGCCACAACTACTATCCCAGAGAAGAAGGAGAAATGGTTCCTCTCATTCAGTCACAAGTTCAAAGCAGAATGTCTATGTTCTAAGGCACTGGGGTAATTCTGATATTACTTGCTTTCTTCCAGTGGTTATATGTAGTAGCCCTTGACGCAAGTTTGCTCATCTCCTCTCTTTGTTCCTTTCAGTAAGTTCTTTCTCATAGGCTCCTCGAAAAAAACAATGGGACCTTTCCAGAAGTCTCCAAGACAGGTCTGATTTCTAAAGTAAAGGTGGCAGGTAGAGACAATGGGTTCACTTATGCTGGTCAAAAGGGGGGTCAAAAGTGGTCTTTTTTTTCTTTTAAGATTTTATTTATTATTTGAGAGAGAGATAGGACAAGCAGGGGGAGCAGCAGAGGGAGAGGGAGAAGCAGGCTCCCTGCTGAGCTTTCAGAAAGCCAGACATGGGGCTCCATCCCAGAACCCTGGAATCATGACCTGAGCCAAAGGTAGGCACTTAACCAACTGAGCAACCCAGGCGCCCCCAAAGTGGTCTTGATGGGACAAGTCTCCAGTTTCCAAATGGAGTATTTGTTTTCTCTGGAGAAGAAGGTGAAGAGGCGGAGAACTCTCAGGTATGGTAAGACTCCGTCCTCCACGGCTTTTTGGTTTTTGGTGCTTGAGTAGAGCAGAACAGGCCTTTAGCTGTTGGAAGGCCATAGCTATGTTGGGAACTAGAACATCTCTCCGCTGAGCTGGCCATTGAAGCTGTTATGGTGTACACCTGAAATTAGGAGGATGTGCTACTGCCAAGAATTTTGGACATCTTTGAAGGACTTAGGGACTGCCTGTCCTTTAGTGAAACAAGAGACACTGGGGTCATAGGTCTATGAAAAGCCCTAAGTACAGACTTGCTCATCAATAGGGGAGGGACACAGCCTTAAGGCGAATGGTGGGTGCACATAGCTGAGGGATCTGCAAGGAGGAATTAGTGGCCTCAGGCAGAGCGGGAAACCAAAGTGGTGGTGGCCTGCTCCTGCCTGAAGTTCTTCAGTCCTGGGGAAAAGAACACAAAGAAGTTTTGGGTCTGCAAGTGGACTCTATGCAAACCCAGTCAGCCACACTGAGGGTCAGAGATTTAGGGCCCCAGGTGAATGGACACCATGGCCACTGCCATTCATTACTATCTAAGAAGCAGTAGAGATGGAGTGAAGAGATAGACTGGGTTTACTGCGGTCCTTCCTCCTTGTGGAAATGAGGAAACAGGGAATAAATGTGCATGCAGTCTTTTCTGAGTTGGATCTGGGTTTGAAATCTTGCTCTGACATTTCCCTGTTGTATTATTTTGGGCCAGTTTCTTCATGTCCCTGATCCTTGTATCTTCATATTTAAAATGGGGATAATTAAAGCACCATCTCCCGGGGAATTTGTAAATATGTGTTATCAAGTGCTTAACATAATGTATGTTATAAATTTCTCTTAAGTCCTTACCCTTCTTTTTGGGTGGACCTGAATTCAAATGGATCCTGTTGCCAAATAACAAGAACTAAGCACTGTGAAGTGTCTACTACTAGGAATGGTGCTCAATCACAACAGACACTGTTAGACGTGCACAATAAGTGGGTATCCCCCTGCTAGAGACCAGTGTGCCAGGGTACAGGAGGGATGAGTTTTGTCCTGTTGGGAGCTGAATAGCCATATAGCCACAGGCATGCCTGTGAGCGAGCGCGCACACACACACACACACACACACATTTGCACATACTACGGTATGCGTCTTAAGAGTTAACTAGTATGAATGAGTAGCTGACTGCTGTTGATTTGTATCTGGGAAGTAGTCTTTAAACACTTAAGAGTGTAGGACGCTGGAAAACAATTCCTCTGGATCCAGAGAAAATGGAGATCTAGTCAGTCCTGAAGTCTATGAGTGGTGGGGCCACTGTGGGTGCAGGCTGGATGAGACTTCTTGAGACCAGGGAGAGCCTTGCAACAGAGAAGTCCAAGTTCACACCTGCTGGGTGAGCTTTCCCAGCCTCCTCTGGTTGTCAGGTGCTGCAGTCCTTTCCCATCCATCTAGGAAATATCATTGACTGTGCCTGAAGCTTGCTGAGGGCTGTGATAGGAGCTCCACAGAAATGACGGAAGGAAGAGCCTTCTACTATGCCTGGGAGGAGGTGGGCGATTGCTTCCTCTGGGCTCTTTATGCTGCTTGAAGCTAAAGGGTGGGTAGTAGTGGATGTGGACTGTGGGGCATGAGGTCTAGCCTGGAGTGGATGCTCAGCAAGGCTAGTTGTTAGGGGCTGGACTGGACCTCGCTTGGCAGCTAGTTGGAGGGCACAGGAGAGGCCTGGAGGGTCCTTTTTCTCTTGTTGGGAGCTGGGCTCTGCTGTCTGCTGCCTGTCAGGCCCTGCTCTGTGGTGCCATACTTCTAGTAAACTCCTCCTCCCATTGTTCATCCCTTCTAGCCACAGCTGCAGCCAGGGATTCCCAGAGGCTTGGGATTTATCTTCTGGTTGAAGTCCCCCCAAGGCAGTGGACAAAGGAAATCTGCTCTGAGTGTCTCCATGGAGGGAAGGTGATGTGCAGCGCGCTCCGTGCCTCTTTCTACTCCTTTCCTGGCTTCCACACCTGACACCTGCATATTTTCACCGCCTTCCTAGCCACAGCTGCTTTTGGGGAAAAACTATGCTCCTCCTCACTTATATTTCAATATGGACCTGGATGTCCTTTCTGTTGGGAGTATTTGACTTCCTTGCTGTTGAAGGAGAGGCTTTGTACTCTGTATTTTAAGCTCCGAGGGGAGACAGCTATCATTTCAGAACCTGCTGTGAGTGAGCCAGGTGCTTTATCCACAGAATCACATTTAATCTTTACAGTAATTATATCAGTCCAGGTAGGCAAGGTCGGGTTCTAACCACACAGCCTCACCTTTCAGTGGCCTGAAAAAAATAAAGACTTATTTGTCCTTTATGCCACTTATCCATATGGGTTGACTGGGTCTCCGCTCATCAGAGCCACTCAGAGATTCTGACAGATGAAGCAGCCCCTCTTTTGGATCTTGTGGAATACTATACCAAAGAGAGAAGAGAGTGGGGGAGGTCTTTTGTGGGCACTTACAGGCCCTAGCAGCATAAGCAGTAGAGATTGCTTCCACTCACAAGTCACAGGTAGATCTAGCCATATGGCCTTTTCCAGCCTCAATGATGTGGGCACTTACAAAGCTGTGGTCACCTTACAGGCATGACATTTTATAAAGTGGCTGGAAAGAGCCTCTCTGTTAAGATGCCTTCCTCCCCAGCTGGATCCCCATACCCTCCTTCCCACCCCCTGGCCAGAGGAGAAGCCGCATGCTTGGTGACCAGTGAGGGTGATCACCACATCAGCTTTGGAGGCAAGGGTGAGCATCCCTATGCGACATGCACCTGATATGAGTCACTTCTGTGGGCAATGTGACGAGGCAGCAGGTAAAAATCCCAGATCTCTCTGACCTGAAGATCCATTGCTCAGGGTGAGTAGTTCTACTTTTTCAGCTTGTTAATTTTTATTATCAAAGGTCGCTTATAGGATTTTAAAAGTTATTTTATTTTATTTTATTTTATTTATTTAACAGAGAGAAATCACAACTAGGCAGAGAGGCAGGCAGAGAGAGAGGAGGAAGCAGGCTCCCTGCGGAGCAGAGAGCCTGACGTGGGGCTCGATCCCAGGACCCTGAGATCATGACCTGAGCCGAAGGCAGTGGCTTAATCCACTGAGCCACCCAGGTGCCCCAGGATTTTAAAAGTTTTTTAAACTCACACAGAGCTCCAGCCTAGAATATTGTCATGCCAGCTACATGCAAAAGAATGCAACTGGACCACTCTCATATACCATACACAAAAATCAACTCAAAATGAGTTAAAGACTTAAATGGAAGACCTGAAACTATAAAACTCTTAGAAGAACACATAGTAAGCTCTTTGATACTGGTCTTAGAGATATTTTCTTGAATCTGTTTTCTTTAGCAAGGGCAACAAAAAGAAAAATAAACAAATGGAACTACATCCAGCCAAAGAGCTTTTTGCACAGTGAAGGAAACGATCAAAATGAAAAGGTATTTGCAAGTGATATATCTCATAAGGGGTTAATATGCAAAATATAGAAGTAACTGAATT
Source organism: Meles meles (assembly GCF_922984935.1). Lineage (NCBI taxonomy): Eukaryota > Metazoa > Chordata > Mammalia > Carnivora > Mustelidae > Meles > Meles meles. The sequence goes on along the minus strand of NC_060074.1, from coordinate 111,828,819 downwards.
CAGTGTTTAAAAAATATGATCTAAAAATGGGAAGAGGAAATGAATAGACATTTTTCCAAAGAAGACAACCAGATGGTCAACAGACACATGAAAAGATGCTCATTATCACTGATCATCAGGAAATACAAATCAGAACTACAATGAGATAACACCTTGCATCCGTCAGAATGGCTAGTATCAAAGACAAGAAATAACAAGTTTTGGTGAGAATGTGGAGAAAAGGAGACCATTTTTCACTGTTGGTGGGAACATATATTGGTACAGAGGTACAGTCTCCCATTTATAAAATAAAAAAGTCATGGGATGTACTGTACAGCATGGGGAATACAGTCAACAATATTGTAACAACTTTGTATGGTGACAGATGGTACCTAGACTTACTGTGGTGACCATTCTGTAATATATAAAATTTGAATCACTGTATTGTACACTTGAAACTAATACAATATTGTTGATTCGATTATTCTTAAATTAAAAAGAAAATTGTCGGGGTGCCTGGGTGGCTCAGTGGGTTAAGCCGCTGCCTTCGGCTCAGGTCATGATCTCAGGGTCCTGGGATCGAGTCCCGCATCGGGCTCTCTGCTCAGCGAAGAGCCTGCTTCCCTTCCTCTCTCTCTGCCTGCCTCTCTGCCTCTCTTGTGATTTCTCTCTGTCAAATAAATAAAATCTTTAAAAAAAAAAAGAAAGAAAATTGTCATGTTCTCAGGAAACCCAAACAAGAAGTATTTGGGGGCAATTAGAGATATTGGTTGCTGTCCTGCCCCCTGCTGTCCCTCCAGCTGTGCCTTGTCCTCAATCAGAAGGCACTGAGCCAGGAAAAGAAAGAGCATCTGGATGGAGCTCTGTTGCGTGGGTGAGCTCATGTGATGGGGTGTGGCTATCCTGATTTTATAGGTACAGGAAGAAGGGTGCAGGGAGGGTAAGGGACCTGCTGTTGCCACACAGAGAGAAGCTCAAGGTGAGGCCATCTGAACCCTGTCCTAATCCCTGCTGTGAGTATGGCCCACACAACCTGTTAAGACACCCTACTTGCCCAAGAGTATTAGGCTGAGCCAGTGATCCTGGGTGGGGGACATTCAAGGGTATTTAAGAGTAGAGGAGACCCTAGGTCTCAGTGAGCAGTGAGCAGTGAGGACTGCTGGCTGTGTCTGACAGTTTCTGGTCCAAGAACTACTTGGTGTGCCCCTGAGGTACAGAGAGGCAGAAGTCAGGACAAAAAGAAAGAGAGGATGACTATAGTTTCCTCAAGCACTCCTACAGTGTGCTACAGTCATGGCCCAGTGTGGGGGTTCAGGGTGTTGTGAGTGCCTGGCCCCTCTATGTCCCTCTCTGGTCTGTGCAGCTCCCAGGAGCAGGAGACTGGAACCTCCAGGCCCTACTTGTTGCTAGGGAAACGATCCTGGAAGTCCCCCCTGCGGCCACAAAGGGGGCCCCATCAATCAGTCAGGCTCCAAAGACCAAGCATCTGCAGCTGAACTTTTCCTTCCTACATTTTCTCTCTTCCTTGGCATTTGGTATGGAGGGGAGGTTGAAAACAGACACTGATCAAGGTTTTTAGACACCTTGGCCTTCAGTCCTCCTGGTAGCTGTGTATGGCAGGCACTTCTATGTACATTTTAAGGATGGAGGGACCAAGGGTTAGGGAGATCAGAATGGTTTGTCTGAGGCTTCCCAGTTAGTGACAGGCAGAGTAGGGCACCGATCCAGGCCTTTGAGTTTGAGGCCAATGCTGCCTGCATACTGACTGATAAAAGGAGAGAGCCAAGAGGTGTGGAGGCTGTGGGGGGTGCAGGGCACCCTGCTGGTTCCTGGATGACCCTTTTGCTGATGCAGTTGTGGGGACATTGAGGCCCAGAGAGGAGCTAAGGCTTTCACAGGAAGGGATGGAATATCTGCAAGCCTGCCATTTGGTGGGAAGTGGGGATAGGCTCTGGGAGGGTGTGGAAGGTCCCCAAAATGAACAGAGTGAGGAGAGATGTTGTAGGGCAAGAGAGGGGTTCCCTTAGGCTTGAGGAAACATGGCTCTCTGGTCGGTAGTTTTGGATCACTTACATCTTTATAAATAAGCAGGAACTTTCTGACACATAGTGTTTCTGCTCTGTGTGGGCTCCAGGGTCAGAGGGACTCAGTTAGAATCTCAGCACAGTCCTTAACCAGCCATGTGGCTTTGGCAAGTCATATACCTCTTAGGGGTAAATATAATGATGCCTATTTCATAGATTAAAATAGGTAAAGAGCCCACTGCATAGTAAGTACTATAAATAAAACGATGGCAAGAATAAGAATAAGAATGATGCCAGCTTCTAGCATGACTTGTATCATTGTGCAAAGTGGGGCTCCAACGTGCCATAACTGGGTGGGAGGCGGCCTGGCTGCTGTAGAGGAGACCTCCATGGTGGAGGGAGGCTGAGCCTCGTCATGTGTGGGACCCTCCCTCTGACTTTGATTCCGGCTTTGGTGAGCTGAGTGATCTTGGGGAGAGATATATGCCCTTTTAGGATCTCAGTTTGTTTATTGGTAAGCTCTTCTCACTTACCTGAGTGATGGGTTGACAGTTTGACCCAGTGCAGCTTCCTGTGGGTGATGCACGGTTTCTGACTGGGAGAATGAGAAATGACTCTGCGGAGCTAAGGGCGAAGGATGACTTTCCTGGGATATGGGGCTTCTGCAGTTCCTCTGCGCCTTTGAGCTAAGGCCCCTCCGCTGGCTTCGGCCCAGGGCAGTTGGCTGGAGAACCTGGTCTTCCACACATTCCTTTAATGGGCCCTGTGCTCACTGAAGCAAAGTGCACAAAAACTCCCTGTAAATGCCTGGTAATGTGGCTCAGGATTGGACCCTGCAGGATTATTAGAGCCATCCATCTTAATTACACTGAAAATCACTTATACGCTTTACATAATAAAGCTGCATTTACAATTTCCCAGCTCTGAGCCAAGCCTGGCAGGGCTCTCAGTCTCTGGGTGGGGCATTTTCCTCAAGCGGTATTTCCAGTCCCTGGATGTTTCTTTAACTCCTCTTCTTTCCTGAACCATGGGCTCAGAGCTGGGCTGTGTGGAGACTGAGCCCTCCCGGAGAGGGCACTGTCCATACTTGTCACACCCAGTGTCTTACTTAACCCTCAGCATGACCCTGTGAGGTCCTGGTGCTTATTGCCATTTTACAGATGAGAAAAAAGCTCAGAAAGACCAAGTAGCCTCTAGGTTGGGATGCATCCATGTGCTGGGAGGGTGCCACGTCCCAAACTCCAAGGGGACTGAAGGTTCTGTGCTCAGGATCCATCTGGACCTTGCTCTATTTACCTCTTCATCTGGCTGTTCATTTCTATCCTTTATAAAACATTAGCAATAGTCACTAAAGTGTATCCCTGAGGTCTATGAACTGCTATAGTATCAAATCGGCAAGAGGGGGATCATACAACCTCTGATTTGTAGCTAAGTGAGAAAGAAGTGTGTGTAACCTTGGGACCCACTACTTGCTACTGGTGCCTGAAATGGGACAGTCTTGTAGAACTGAGCCCTTAAACTGCAGGGTCTGTGCTGACTTTAGGTAGTTAGAATCAAAATTGGATTAAACTGTAAAACACCCAGTTGGCATCTACAGAGAATTTGAGAATTGGTTGGAGTGGAAAACCTACATATTTTGTGTTAAAAGATTTGTGAGTAGAGAAACAGATCCTATCCTGGAGTGGGTTTATAAGAGGATATTTGTGGGGTTGTTGGAGTACATGTACATGTGTGGCTGGGTCATGCCACATCAACAAACAGCCTCTCATGTCTCAGTGGCTTTACTTACACAACAAGAATTTAGGGATCCTTACAACAAAGGTTAGCAGGGTTCTCTGCTCCTTCGTAGTCACTCAGGACCAGGCTATCAGAAGACTCATCTTGACTTGAGTTCCTTTATCACAGAGACAGATGGAAAGAAATGTGATAAATTGTGTACTTCCTCTTAGCATTTCTGCTCAGAAGTGACACACACTATTTTATCTCATTTTTTTTTAATTGTTCAGAGCACATCCTATAGCCTCACCTAATTCAAAGTGGGAAGGGTAGTATAGTCCTCCCAGAAAGAGTGGGGAGTGGAATATGATGAGCAGCCTGATGGGCTACCACTGGGGACATGAGTCATTGGGATCATCTGGAAGGACCTTCTCTCCTCTTTCAATATCAGAAAACTGTGGCAGGATCCAAGATTCAGACATTCAGGCTGGCATGCACAGTTTGGAAAGGCTGAACATTCTACCAGTCTTGGACATGGCATCAACCTCTCCTTCTTGGCTAGAAGTTTGGACACTCTCCAAGGAGCCTGGGTTAAATAACATGTCAATTTCAAAATAACACTAATTTTGGATATTCCAAGAGAAGAGAGTCCATGTCACAAATTAGTCTTAGGGATGTCTCCAGGGGCAGGTGTGGGAGGAGAAATGAGAGACAGTAGGGGATTCTAGGGCAGGGAGCCCATAGTCTTCAGGATTGGACAATCAGCCACTTTCTAGCTCTACGGCCTATGGCTAGTCCATGTTACATGCTCATCTTTAATGGGGCTGATGGCCACACTCAGCATCTGAGTAGCTGTGGAGACTGAATAAGGTCATGCCTGGACAACACTTCGAAGGCCGGGCCTGGCCCAGGAAGCCTGGCCCAGAGGTGTGGTTGCCGTGATGCTTGCTGCTGGCCACCATCACAGCTGACTCCGTTAGGTCATAACCAGCCCTGCTCTATCTTTTGCCATCTTTGTGAGTGTGGACAGGTGCTAAATGTTTTCTCAGTGAAAAACTCTCTCACTAAAAAGTGGAGATGATCATACTTTCACTCCAGAGGTGCAAGTTTCTGAGACCCGACAGATGCCCAATGAGTCTAGGGAAGGTGCATGGTGTGTGGGTCTAAGGAGGTGAGTAGTGTGTGAATAGAACATGAACAGGGGTGGGTGTGGAGCAGCCTCAGTGTTGTGGCTCATTACACCCACATCTGTGCATGCCAATTCAGAAATAGTTTTATACTTTTCCTTAATTGGGACAGTACTTTCCCTTAATTTAAAAAAAAAAGATTTCATTTATTTATTTGACAGAGAGAGTACAAGCAGGAGGAGCAGCAGAGAGAGAGAGAAGCAGACTCGCTGCTGAGTAGGGATTTTTTTTTGACATGGGGCTCAATTCCAGGACCCAGGGATCATGACCTGAGCTGAAGGCAGACCCTTAATTGACTGAGCCACCCATGTGCCCCAGCTTTCCCTTACTTTTGTTAAAAAAATATCTTCCCGGGGCGCCTGATGGCTCAGTGGTTTAAGCCTCTGCCTTCGGCTCAGGTCATGATCTCAGGGTCCTGGGATCGAGCCCCGCATCGGGCTCTCTGCTCAGTGGGGAGCCTGTTTCTCCCTCTCTCTCTGCCTGCCTCTCTGCCTACTTGTGATCTCTCTCTCTCTGTCAAATAAATAAATAAATAAATAAAAATATCTTCCCAGAAGCCAGCTGTAACTGGCTGGTGTCTTTGTGGACAGGCACACCCCTCTCCTGAGTGTCCCTCTTGGGTGATGCGCCAACCGGAATGCTGGAGGTGGAGCAGGCCCTTCACGACAATGGCATCTTCTCCCTTCTAGTCTGCACAGAACTAAAGAGTTCTCAACAAAGAGGGTGAGGGACAGAGGCCATTAATTTTAGAGTCAGGACGGGTGCCTTCATTAGAAAGTTCAGAACTGCATTTTATTTCCATTTGGATGAGATTTTTATGAGTTAGAAGAGATGAAGTTGAATCCCATGAGTGTAATGGACCCAGAAAGATCACAGATACAGGATTGAATCCAACGAACCATGAGGAGTTTAGTAAATTAATTAAATTTAAGAAAATAATGAATTTTTTTTGCCACTAGATTAAAATTTCTAAAAGCCTTAGAAAGGCAATGGCACTTCTCATTCATGAGAAATTACAGTTACACCAAGAACTCCTTCTGCCCCCCAACTCTTTCTCAGGTTTCTTTACGAAGCTGCTTTGGTGAGAGAATATCTGCCGTGGGTTGGTTTAGGGTCAGGGTGGAGAGAGCTTTTCCAGAATGATTCTTGCAAGGTCCTGACCTTTCAGCTCTGGAACGCATGGATGCTTTGCCTACCGGCAAGGATTAGTAACATTTGGTCAGAACAGTTTTGAGTTGGGGTTGGTGTAGGAGAAAAGTAGACCAGTTACTCAAGGGACCACAGAAAATTTCTCCTGGCGGATGTGGATGCAAAAATCCCAGTTGATAAGGAAAGGTTTGTTTGAGAGCTGTGGTTCAGGAAGCAGCCCTTTTGCCTAGAATCCTGCTATAATCTCTGGGCTTGACATCATCCACACACGTTGGTTCCAGGAGGAGGTCATGATGGCAGATGGCTGGGGGTTTCATGTTGAATAAGTACATGCTTTGTGCTAGACGCTACACAGGTATGATCACATTTAATTCAATCAACAACCAAACTGTTGCCTGAACAGGGGCCTGGTTACTGCTACATTACAGAGAAAAACATACAACTATGGGGATGTGTCTTATTTCAAGTTCAGATCATGATCCTCAAGTGAAGGCTCATTTCTGCCCAGCAATCATATTGGTAGGCAAACTTTTTCTGTAAAAACCAGGTGATGAATGTTTTAGTCTTTGTGGGCTGTGTTACTCAGCTTTGTTGCTATCTTCTGGAAGCAGGCATGTACAACATAGAATTAATAAGTATGGCTGTGTTCCAATAAAACTTTATATGTAGCAACTGAAATTTAAATTCCAAATATTTTCACATACTACAAAATATTACTTTTCTTTTTTTTTCTCATCATTTAAAAATGTAAAAACCATTTTAGCTTTTGGGGGCCTTGTTGGGCCTAAGTGTCCTTGTTTGTTGACTCCTACTGTAGACCGTTCCCTCTCCAAATCTTGTGTGACTGTTTCGTAACCTATCCTTGCAAACCTCCTCCACCTCTTCCCACACCTTCTTACTTCACTGAGAGGAAAGAAACAATCAGAACCCCACCCATCACCTGTCCCCACACCCTTGCCCTCCTGCCCTGCCGGGGTGCTTTATTAAAGTCAATCCCTCTTCTTGCATTAGAGATTTCACCTTCTCTGTCTACTCAAGGAAGTCACTCCAATAATGCTTACTTCTCTCCTGGATCACTCCTGTAAGCATTCCATTGTGCTGTCATTTCTGTTTCTCTACGAATAAACAAACAAGCATATTTTTCCTCACACCAGCTTTATCAGTTACCTTCCTATTTTTCTGGTTCCACTTACAGCAAAACACTCTGGCTTTTCCGTATACCCTGCCTCTAATGCTGCTTCTGTCAGTCTGTCTCTTTAAAGCACTTTTAATTATTTATTTTAAAATTGAGGCAGATTTTATGTAGAATGAAATAAACACTTTCAGTGTGCAATTCAGTAGTTTTGTCAAATGAATATTCTTGCTAACAACCACCTAAATGCAGATATAGAATATTTCCACCATCCCTGAAAATTGCCCCTAATTCTTCCATTCAAGGGACCCAGTTTTGATTTCTATAGTTTTGCCTGCTCTTGAACCTCTGGTTTCTTTTGTTTAAACCATGTTCTTGAGACTTGATTCATCCGTGAATTAGTGGTTCTTCCTTTTAGTTTTTCTGGGAACTCCCTTGTTTAAATACATCAAATGCATTTATCTATTCTGTGAATGGACATTTTTCTTTTCAGCTCTGGGCTATTATCAGTAAAACTGCTATGAACATTCTTATGCAGTTTTCTTGTGGGACTACATTTTAATTTCTTCTAGTTAAATTCTTAGATGTGAGCAGGTGTGTGTTTAACTTCAAAAAGAAGCTGCCAGTCAGTTTACCAAAGCATTTTGTGCTATTTGTCTTCCAACCACTAATGTTTGAGTTTCAGTTGCTCCACATCCTCATCCATTTTGTGGTAGCCTCTGCAGTAGATGGGAGGGGGCATCACAGCATTTTCTTGGTGATGGTGCTGGCCACCTCTTCATATTCTTATTGGCTATTGTGTTTTTTTGTGCATTTTGGAAATTTTTTTTTGTTTGATATATAGCCCAATTATCTCTGTCTGTGGCTTGTCTTTTTTAAAAATATATTTTTATTAACATATAATGTATTATTTGCCCCAGGGGTACAGGTCTGTGAATCATCAGGCTTACACATTTCACAGCACTCACCATAGCCCATACCCTCCTCAATGGCCATAACCCAACCACCCTATCCCTTCCCTCCAACCCCCAAGGAACCCTCAGTTTGTTTTGTGAGATCAAGAGTCTCTTATGGTTTGTCTCCCTCCCGATCCCATCTTGTTTCATTTTTTCCTTCCCTACTCCCCACAACCCTCTGCCCTACCTCTCAAATTCCTCATATCAGAGAGATCATATGATAATTGTCTTTCTCTGACAGATAGATAGATAGATAGATAGATAGATAGATACCACATCTTCTTTATCCATTCATTTGTTGGTGGACATCTAGGTCCTTTCCTATTTGGCTATTGTGGATATTGCTGCTGTAGACATTCAGATGCACGTGCCCCTTTAGATCACTACATTTGTATCTTTAGGGTAAATACATAATAGTGTGATTCCTGGGTCATTGGGTAGTTCTATTTCAAATGTTTTGAGGAACCTCCATGCTGTTTTCCAGAGAGGCTGCACCAGCTTTCATTCCCACCAACAGTGTAGGAGGGTTCCCCTTTCTCTGCATCTTTTTCAACAGCTGTCTTTTCCTGACTTATTAATTTTAGCCATTCTGCCTAATGTGAAGTGGTACCTCATTGTGGTTTTGATTTGTATTTCCCTGATGCCGAGTGATGTTGGCACTTTTTCATGTGTCTGTTGGTCATTTGTACATCTTCTTTGCAGAAATATCTGTTCTTCTTCTCATGTCTTCTGCTCATTTCTTGATTGGATTATTTGTTCTTTGGGTGTTGAGTTTAATAAGGTCTTTTTTTAAAAAAAGACTTTATTTATTTGAAACAGAGAGAGAGATCACAAGTAGGCAGAGAGGCAGGCAGAGGCAGAAGGGGAAGCAGGCTCCCTGCTGAGCAGAGAGCCCTATGTGGGGCTCGATCCCAGGACCCTGAAACCTTGACATGAGCTGAAGGCAGAGGCTTAACCCACCAAGCCACCCAGGTGCCCCTGATAAGGTCTTTATAGATTTTGGATACTAGCTCTTTATCTGATAGGTTGTTTGTGAATATCTTCTCCCATTTTGTCAGTTGTCTTGGTTTTGTGGACTGTTTCATTTGCTCTGCAAAAGCTTTTGATCTTGATGAAGTCCCAATAGTTCATTTTTGCCCTTGCTTCCCTTGCCTTTGACGATGCTTCTAGGAAGAAGTTTCTGTGGCTGAGGTTGAAGAGGTTGACGCCTGTGTTCTCCTCAAGGATTTTGATGGATTCTTGTCTCACACTGAGGTTTTTCATTCATTTTGAGTCTGTTTTTGTGTGTGGTGTAAGGAAATGGTCCAATTTCATTTTTCCGCATGTGGCTGTCCAGTTTTCCCAACACCATTTGTTGAAGAGACTGTCTTTTTTCCATTGGAAATTCTTTCCTGCTTTGTTGAAGATTAGTTGACCATAGAGTTGAGTTTCTATTTCTGGGCTCTCTATTCTGTTCCATTGATCTATGTGTCTGTTTTTGTGCCAGTCCCATACTGTCTTGATGATTATAGCTTTGTAATAGAGCTTGAAGCCTGGAATTGTAATGCCATCAAACTTGGCTTTCTTTTTCAACATTCCTCTGGCTATTCAAGGTCTTTTCTGGTTCCATATAATTTTAGGATTATTTGTTTCATTTCTTTGAAAAAAAATTAATGGTATTTTGATAGGAATTGAGTTAAATGTGTAGATTGCTTTAGGTAGCATAGACATTTTCACAATATTTGTTTTTCCAATTCATGAGCATGGGACATTTTTCCATTTCTTTGTTTCTTCCTCAATTTCTTTCATGAGTACTTTACAGTTTTCTGAGTATAAATTCTTTGTCTCTTTGGTTAGTTTTATTCCTAGGTATCTTATGGTTTTGGGTGCAATTGTAAATGGGATTCACTCCTTAGTTTCTCTTTCTTCTGTCTTGCTGTTGGTGTATAGAAATGCAACTGATTTCTGAGCATTGATTTTATATCCTGACAATTTACTAAATTCCTGTATGAGTTCTAGCAGTTTTAGGTTTTCCACAAAAGTATCATACCATCTGTAAAGAGTGAGAGTTTGACTTCTTCTTTAGTGATTTCGATGCCTTTAATTTCTTTTTGTTGTCTGATTGCTGAGACTAGGACTTCTAGTACTATGTTGAATAGCAGCGGTGATAGTGGACATTCCTGTCACATATGTAACCTTAGGGGAAAAGCTTTTAGTTTTTCCCCATTGAGAATGATATTTGCTATGTGTTTTTCATAGATGGCTCTGATGGTATTGATGTATGTACCTTCTATCCCTATATGTTGAAGAGTTTTGATCAGGAAAGGATGCTGTACTTTGTCAAATGCTTTTTCAGGATCTATTGAGAGTATCATATAGTTCTTGTTCTTTATTTTATTAATGCATTGTATCAAATTGATTGATTTGCAGATTTTTAAAAAGATTTTATTTATTTATTTGATAGACAGAGATCACAAGTAGGCAGAGAGGCAGGCAGAGAGAGAGGAAGGGAAGCAGGCTCCCTGCTGAGCAGAGAGCCTGATGCAGGGCTCAATCCCAGGACCCTGGGATCATGACCTGAGCTGAAGGCAGAGGCTTTAACCCACTGAGCCACCCAGGCACCCCTGATTTGCAGATGTTGAACCAACCTGGCAGCCCAGGAATAAATCCCACTTGGTTATGGTGAATAACCCTTTTAAGGTACTGTTGGATCCTATTGGCTAGTATTTTGGTGAGAATTTTTGCATCCACATTCATCAGGGATATTGGTCTGTAATTCTCCTTTTTGATGGGGTCTTTGGTTTTGGGATCAAGGTAATGCTGACCTCACAAAATGAGTTTGGAAGTTTTCCTTCCATTTCTATTTTTTGGAACAGTTTCAGGAGAATAGGTATTAATTCTTCTTTAAATGTTGGTAGAATTCCCCTGGGAAGCCATCTGGCCCTGGGCTCTTGTTTGTTTGGAGATATTTGATGACTGCTTCAATCTCCTTACTGGTTATGGGTCTGTTCAGGTTTTCTATATCTTCCTGGTTCAGTTTTGGTAGTTTATAGTCTCTAGGAATGCATCCATTTCTTCCAGATTGTCAAATTTGTTGGCGTATAGTTGCTCATAATATGTTCTTGTAATTGTATTTCTTTGGTGTTAGTTGTGATCTCTCCTCTTTCATTCATGATTTTATTAATTTGGGTCCTTTCTCTTTTCTTTTTGATAAGTCTGGCCAGGGGTTAATCAATCTTGTTAATTCTTTCAAAGAACCAGTTTCTAGTTTTGTTGATTTGTTCTACTGTTCTTTTGGCTTCTATTTCATTGATTTCTGCTCTGATCTTTATGACTTCTCTTCTCTTGCTGGGTTTAGGCTTTCTTTCTTGTTCTTTCTCCAGCTCCTTTATGTGTAGGTTTAGGTTGTGTACTTGAGACTCTTCTTGTTTCTTGAGAAAGTTTTGTATAACTATATACTTTCCTCTCAGGACCTCCGTTGCTGTATCCCAAACATTTTGAACAGTTGTGTTTTCATTTTCATTTGCTTGAATTTTTTCAATTCTTTAATTTCCTGGTTGACCCATTCATTCTTTAGTAGGATGCTTTTTAGCCTCCATGTATTTGAATTCTTTCCAACTTTCCTCTTGTGATTGAGTTCTAGCTTCAGAGCATTATGGTCTGAAAATATGCATGGAATGATCCTAATATTTTGATACCAGTTGAGACCTGATTTGTGACCCGGAATGTGATCTCTACTTGAGAATGTTCCATGTGCACTAGAGGAGAATGTGTATTCTGTTGCTTTGAAATGGAATGTTCTAAATATATCTGTGATGTCCATCTGGTCCAGTGTGTCATTTAGAGCCTTTATTTCCCTGTTGATCTTTTGCTTAGATGATCTGTCCATTTCAGTGAGGGGAGTGTTAAAGTCCCCTACTATTATTGTATTATTGCTGATGTGTTTCTTTGATTTTGTTATTAATTGGTTTATATAGTTGGCTGCTCCCATGTTAGGAGCATGGATATTTAAAATGGCTAGATCTTGTTGGACGACCCTTTAAGTATGATACAGTGTCCTTCCTCATTTCTTATTATAGTCTTTGGCTTAAAATCTAACTTATCTGATATAAGAATTTTCACCCCAGATTCTTTTGATGTCCATTAACGTGGTAAATTGTTTTCTACCACCTCACTTTAAATCTGGAGGTGCCTTTGGGTCTAAAATAAGTTTCTTGTAGACAGCATATCAATGGGTCTTGTTTTTTTATCCATTCTGATATCCTGTGTCTTTTGATTGAGACATTTAGTCCATTTACATTCAGGGTAACTATTGAAAGATATAAATTTAGTGCATTGTATTGCCTGTAATGACTATTACTGTATACTGTCTCTATTCCTTTCTGGTCTACTACTTTTAGGCTCTCTCTTTGCTTGGAGGACCCCTTTTAGAATTTCCTGTAGGCCTGGTTTGGTATTTGAAAATTCTTTTAATTTTTGTTTGTCCTGGAAACTTTTTATCTCTCTTTCTATTTTCAATGATAACCTAGCTGGATAGAGTATTCTTGGCTGCATGTTTTTCTCGTTTAGTGCTCTGAATATATCATGCCAGTTCTTTGGCCTGCCAGGTCTCTGTGGATAAGTCTGCTGCCAATCTAATATTTCTACCATTGTATGTTACAGACTTCTGGTCCTAGGCTGCTTTCAGGATTTTTTCTTTGTCACTGAGACTTATAAGTTTTACTATTAGATGATGGTATATGGACCTATTTTTATTGATTTTGAAGAGGGTTCTCTGTGTCTCCTGGATTTTGATGCTTGTTCCCTTTGCCATATTAGGGAAATTCTCTAGTATAATTTGCTCCAATATACCCTCTGCATCCCTCTCTCTCTTTTTCTTCTGGGATCCCAGTTATTCTCATATTTTTTTGTCTCATGGTATCATTTATCTCTCAAATTCTGCCCTTGTGGTCCAGTAGTTGTTTGCCTCTTTTTGCTGAGTGTATTTATTCTCCATCATTTGGTCTTCTATATCACTAATTCTTTCTTCTGCCTTATTTATCCTAGCAGTAATAGCCTCCATTTTTTTAATTGCACCTCATTAACAGCTTTTATGATTTCAACTTGGTTAGATTTTTGTTCTTTTATTTCTTCAGAAAGGGATTTTATTTCTCCAGAAAGGGATTCTCTAATATCATCCATGCCTTTTTCAAGCCCAGCTAGCACCTTGATAATCGTCATTCTGAACTCTAGTTCTGACATATTACTAATTTCCATATTGATTAGTTCCCTAGCCATTGGTACTACCTCTTGTTCTTTTTTTTTTTTTTTTGAGTGAGTATTTCCACCTTGTCCTTTTATAGATAAGAATATATGAATGAGAGAATAAAATACTAAAAGGGTGGCAACAACTCCAGAAAAATATATACTAACCAAATCAGAAGAGACCTGGAACTGGGGGGAGAAAAAAGGGGGGAAAAAGATATATGTATTAGACTGGTGAATAGAACAGAGCCACCCACTTGATTTTGGGTCTATTCTGGTCTCTTAGAAGAAACCAACTCCCAAAATTATTTATTTATTTATTTATTTATTTATTTATTTATTTATTTTATTTTATTTGACAGAGAGAGAGGTCACAAGTAGGCAGAGAGGCAGGCAGAGAGAGAGGGAGAAACAGGCTCCCCACTGAGCAGAGAGCCCGATGCGGGGCTCGATCCCAGGACCCTGAGATCATGACCTGAGCCGAAGGCAGAGGCTTAAACCACTGAGCCACCCAGGTGCCCCCCAACTCCCAAAATTTTAAAGAAAGAAAAACTTATATATATATATATATACACACACACACAAAAATAAGGTAAGCTTGATGAAGGGAAAGAATATGACTGTAAAGATGAAAATGAAAAAAGATTCTAAAAAAGGAATTGATAAGATAAGGCGGTTGGAAAAAGAAAAAACAGAGGACAGAATGTGATCAGGCTGGAGACTGGAATAAAACCATGTGCTAGATTTAGGGTATATTTTGATCTATTAGAAGAAATTGTATCCCAAAATTTTAACGGAAAATAAAAAGCCTATATGTATATAAAAAATATGGTTAAATACAACAAAGTGATAACATATAGTATAATAATGAAAATTTTAAAAAGATTTCTTTTAACAAAGGTATTGCTAAGATAAAATAGTTAAAAAACATTAAGAAAGAGTAAAAGTTAAAAAAATAGAATAAGAAAAAAATTAAATTTAAAAAAATTTAACTTTGCAAGGCTAATGAATCATGGGGGAAAAGCCATGAATTCTAGACGTTGCTTTCCCCTAGCTCTGGAGTTCCTCAGTTCTCATTGATTTGTGAACTTGGTATTGGCTGGATTTCTTGCTGATCTTCTGGGGGAGGGGCCTATTGCAGTGATTCTCAAATGTCTTTGCCCGAGGCAGAATTGCACCACCCTTTCCGGGGACCAGGCTAAGTAATCTGCTCAGGTTCATTCTCAGGAACTTTTGTTCCCTGAATATTCTCTGTGAGCTCTGGAGGGCAGGAATGAAAATGGTGGCCTCCTGATCTCCAGCCCAGAGAAGCCAAGTGCTTGGAGCCTCACCCCTTAGTGCACCCTCAGAGAAAAGCAGTCATCCCTCCCATCTCCCTGGTCTCTGGCTGCACACTGAGCTCACCCAGCCTGTGACGAGTGTTTCTATCTCTGGTGCATAGCCCCCTTTGGAGTCTCCAAATCCAGTATTCCTGCCATGCGCTCCTGTGCTGCTCTTTCCAGAGGAGGAATGGGGTCTCCTGGATCTGCCATTTGTGTGGTCCCTGCTTGAAGAACAATGGCCCAACTGTGCCTTGGATCATGCTTTCAGGTAACCCCTAGCTGAAAGCCCCCACCTTGGCTTCATCTCTGTAGCTGGCTTCACCACTCTGATATTGGGAGCTCTGTCACACTCAGATATCCTCAATCTTTCTGTGACCCCATGGGTCCTGAGACCACACTGTCTCCGTGAGGGCTCCATCCCCACTTAGCCTCTGGAGTGACGTCCCTCAGTGGAGCAGACTTCTAAATGTTCTGTTTATGTGCTCTGCTGCTCCACCCCTTGCCAGGAGCCGGCCCCTCCCCCCGCCGGTTTTTCTTCCCATTGTTTCAGATTCATTTCTTTGCACGTCCTACCTTCCCAAAAGTGGTTGATTTTCTGTTGCTAGAATTGCTGCTCTTCTTCTCTTCTATCTCCTATTGAGTTTGTAGGGATTCAGAATGGTTTGATAACTATTTAGCTGAACTCTCGGGACCTAATGCTATTTCATTTGCCATCTTGCTTCCAGAATATATATATATTTTGTGTGTGTGTGTGTGTGTGTGTGTGTGTGTATGTGAGATAGTGTCTTTTCATGAGTAGAGGATTTTAATTTTGTAAGGTCTAAATTACTATTTTTTTCCTTTATGTTTTGTGCTTTCATGTGCTTGTCTAATCAATCCTGCCTGTGAAAATTTACCTTATTTTTCCCCATAGAATATTTTTAGTTTTAGCTTTTAGTCTATGATCCAGCTTGAATAAATTTTGTTCAATAATATGAAATAAAAGCCACAGTTAATGTTTTATAATTTCCTGTGTGTGTCTATTTCTGAACTTCTTTTTTATGTTCTGTTGATATATTTTTTACTCTTAAGTTACTAGCACATGGGTCTTCATAATTGTAGCTTTATATCAAGTCTTCAAATCAGGTGCTATAAGTCTTCTTCCTCTTCTTTTTTTTTTCTTTTTTTCTAGATTGCTTGGGCTAGTCTAGTTTCTTCCACATAGATTTAGAATCAAGTTGTTAGTTTCTATAACAAATCCTGTTGGAAATTTGACTGGGTCTTCAGTGAATCCATAGATCAACTGGGGTCAGAATTGGTTATCTATGCAGTAGTCTTCCAATTCATGAACAGATGATGTCTTTCCATTTCTTAGCTCTTCTTTTATTTCTTTGAGAAATGTTACATATTTTCTGTCTTGTACATTTTTTGTTAAACCTATTCCCACATATTTGATTTTTTTTTCAAAGCTATTGGAAATGCTATTTTTTTATTTTTTGCTGTATTTCTTTTCCCATTTTTTGGTTGCTAGTGCTTAGAAAGAATATTATTTTATATTGAATTTTCATCCTGCAGCCTTGTTAAATCCAGGAATTATTTAAATAGTTTGTAGATTTCTATGGATTTTTCTATAATAATGTCATCTGCAAGTAAACAAAGCCTTACTTCTTCCTTTCAAATCCATTTTTCTTTTTTTTTCTTTTCTTCTTTTTTTTCTTTAACAGACTATAAAAACCTTCATTACAATAGGATATAGAAACAATGAGACTGGTTGTCTGACTCATTCCCAGTATTAGGGCACAAAGATTAATATTTCATCACATATATGATGTTAGCTGTATGTTTTTCTCATGCATACTCCTCTTTAGGTTGAGGAGAGATCCCTTCTATTCTCTTTCTGCTGAGAGATTTTATTATGAACACTTGTTAAATATTATCAAATGCTTTCTCTGAATCTATCAAGACTATTACATGGTTTTTGTTCCTTTATTCTGTTAATACATTGAATTACATTGATTGACTTTTGAGTGCTGTGCCAACCTTGCATCCTTATGATATACTGCATTTGGTCACAAATACATTCTCTTTTTTCATGTATTTCTGGATTTGATGTGCTAATATGTTGTGAAAGATTTTTGTGTCTCTTCATGAGGAGTGTTGGTCTGTAATTTTCTTTTCTTGTAATATTATTGTCAGGTTTTTTATTAGGGTTATGCTAGTCTCATAAAATGAGTTGGAAATGTTTCCTCCTTGGCTGACTGATAGAGTTTGTGTAAGATTGGTTATTTTTTTCTCAAATGTTTGGTAGAATTCACTAGCAAAGACATTTGGATCTGGAGTCTTGTTTGTTTTGTTTGTTTGTTTTTAAAGTGGGAAGACTTTAATTGATGGTGTCCATTAAAAAAATGGAAGGTTATTCTGATTTTTCTATTTCTTTTTGTGACAATTTTGGGAAGTTGTATTTTGCAACATACTTTTTACCATCTAAGTTATTGAAACTTGACATGAAGTTGTTCATGATAGCTTATTAATATACTTTTGCCATCTGTAGGACATTTCAGGCTTTCATTTCATTCCCAGTACTGGTAATTTGTATTTTCTTTTTTTGACATTCTTATTATTTTATTAATTTTCTTTAAAAAGAAAAAAAGTTGGTTTTTCTGACTTTTTTCATGGCTACTCTGTTTTCTCTTCTGTGTATTTTTCTTACCTTCTCATCTTTATGATTTCTTTGCTTTTCTACTTGCTTTGAACTTAAACTGCTTTTCTTTTGCTAACTTCTGAGGTGGAAACTGTTTAAAACTCCTGTTTTCTAATATGTGAAATTAAAATTATAAATATTTATCTAAGTGCTCCTTTAGCTGCTCTTCACACGTTTTGAAATGCTGGGTGTTCATTATCATTTTGATAAAAATATTGTTTAATTTTCTTTGAGTTTTTCTTAGACTCATGGGTTATAAAAAGTCTGTTACTTAGTTTCAGGAGATTTTGGTGGCACATATTGCATGGAGCATTGGAACACTGAAAAAATAAAATTAAATTAAAAAAAGAGATTTTGGGAGCACCTGGGTGGCTCAGTGTGTTAAGCCTCTGTCTTTGGCTCAGGTCATGATCTCAGGGTCCTGGAATCAAGCCCCGCATCGGGCTCTCTGCTCAGCAGGGAGCCTGCTTCCCCCCACTCCGCCTGCCTCTCTGCCTACTTGTGATTTCTCTCTCTCTCTGTCAAATAAATAAATATTTTAAAAAAAGAGATTTTGGTGGGGAGGTATTTTTCTAGTTACTTTGTAAGATAATTGCTTAATAATTTATTTCTAATTTAATTCCAGAGTAAGTAAGAATGGACTTTGTAAAGTTTCATCCATTGAGACATATTTTATGTACCAGCATATCCATCATCTATTTTGGTGACTGTGCCATGAGCATATTCTTAAAAAGAATGTGTGTTCTGAACTTCCTGGGTATAGTGTTCTACAATTGCCAGTTTGATCAAATTGGTTAATTGTGATGTTCTATTCTTTTATATTGTACTGATTTTAAAATCATATTTATCATTTACTGAGAGAGGAGTGTTAAGACCTCCAACTCTAGTTGTGAATTTGTGTATTTCTGTTTGATCCATTCATTGTTTTTTCATGTACTTTGAATCTATCTGATTAGGTGGACACATATTAGGATTGTTAGGTCCTTCTGGAAAATTCATCTTCTGAATGTTGTGACATGTTCTTCTATATATCTGGCAGCGTCTTGAAGTCTACTCCATTACTGCAGTCTTACCACTTTTGTTATCAGTGTTTGCAACGCACTTATTTCTCCAACTTTTCACTTTCAACATATATTGATTATTAAATTTAAACTTTGTCTTTTATTAATAGCATAGAATTAAAAAATTCATTTTGATAGTGCTCAGCTTTTAAGTTGAGTGCTTGATTACTCAGTTTACATTTAACAAAATTATTGAAGTTGTTGAACTTCAGTCTATCATTTGCTATTTGTTTTATGTATTCCATCTGTTTTGTTGTTGTTGGTGGTGGTGTTGTTCTCTCCTGACTTCTTTTGGAGTAATCAAGCATTTAAATAATTAAAATCATCAATAATAATGAATATTAATTAATAATAAATAATTAAAACAAATTACATTTTATTTCCTCTGTTGGGCTTAAACTCCCACCAACATTCTTGGAAATTTGACTTATGTCTTTCATCAGTTTTCATTTAGAAAAATTTTGGACTTTTCTCTTCAATATTTCTTCTGCCCCATTTCTCTCTTTTGTTTCTTTCTGGGACTCCTATGTTAGACCATTTAATATTGTTTTATATGTGTCAGACACTCTGTTTTTTAAAAAAAAATATTTTCTCTGTGTGTTTTAGCTTAGATAGTTTCTGTTAACACATCTGGAATCTATGAATTGATCTCCACTGAATGCAGTCCAACACTGACTACATCTAATACATTTTTCAGTTAGATGCTGTGTTTTTTAGTTCTAGAATTCCAATTTGGTTCTCTTCTTATGGCTGAAATTTGTTTCCTGAGAATCTTCATCACCTTCATCTCCTCACCCATTCTTTCTACTTTTTCTTCTCATTTCTTCTCTTGGAATGGCTTTTAAGAGGGGGATACAAACCATGAGAGGCTGTGGACTCTAAGAAACAAACTAAGGGTTTTGGACGGGAAGGGGTTGGGGGAATGAGTGAGCCTGGTGGTGGGTATTAAGGAGGGCACATATTGCATGGAGCACTGGGTGTGATGCATAAACAATGAATCTTGGAACACTGAAAAAAGTTTAAATAAAAGAAAGTATTACATTGAGTCTACAGTAAAAGTGTAAAAACAAAAAAGAAAATGTCATTGTCTTCTAATTCCAAAATTTGAGTGATCTGTGAGTTGGCATTATTGACTTGTTTCCTCTTGATTATGGGTACATTTCTTTGTTTCCTTAAACCTCTAGTATATTATGGATATTGTGAGTGATATTTTGCAGATATCTTGGGTTATGTTATGTCTTTTTAGAGATTGTGAAACTGTATGTGCTTATGTATGTTCATGTGCATGTGTAAATATATGTATATGTGTGTGCATGCATGGGCATGTATGTAGCAGTTGAATTGCTGATGGGTCATCTCCAACTTTTGTTTTTTTTCCTCTTCAGAACTCTTAAAGTCAGAGGCTCTCACTGCTCAGTTTGTGGTCCTCTTTCATGCTCTATGTATATTTTCTTCATTGGGGATTGCACTCAGTCTCATGATGTAGATACTATGCACATTCTGACAAATCCCAAATTTATAATTCAGTCTTGATTTGCCTCTTGAAGCTCATTTTTCTATATTGAGCAACTGTATATTCTATATCTCTTCTTGGATGTTTGATAGATATCTGAAATTCAACATGCCTACAACTGAACTCCAATCTCTGCCTGTCCCTCAACTGAAATAATCCATTTGACTTACAGCTTTCCCACTCAGTGACTGACAACTGTTTCTCAGTTGCTCAGGTCAAAAGTTCTGGAATCAACTGTGGAAAGAACCAAGATGCCCTTCAATGGACGAATGGATAAGGAAGATGTGGTCCATATACACGATGGAGTATTATGCCTCCATCAGAAAGGATGAATACCCAACTTTTGTAGCAACATGGACGGGACTGGAAGAGATTATGCTGAGTGAAATAAGTCAAGCAGAGAGAGTCAAGTATCATATGGTTTCTCTTATTTGTGGAGCATAACAAATAACATGGAGGACATGGGGAGATGGAGAGGAGAAGGGAGTTGAGGGAAATTGGAAGGGGAGATGAACCATGAGAGACTATGGACTCTGAAAAACAACCTGAGGGTTTTGAAGGGGCGGGGGGTGGGAGTTGGGGAACCAGGTGGTGGGTAGTGGGGAGGGTACGTGTTGCATGGAGCACTGCGTGTGGTGCAAAAACAATGAATTCTGTTATGCTGAAAATAAATAAATTAATTAATTAAAAAAAAAAAGTTCTGGAATCATCCTTGACTTTTTTTCTTTCTTTTACACTCTTCATTCAATCTGTCAATAAACCCCACTGATTCCAGCTTCCAAATAAATCCAACATTCAATTTTACCACCAGTTCCATCCTACCATCAGCTCCTACTTCATTTCCTGAACAGCCTTTAATTTGTCTCTGCCTCCATTCTTGTCCCTCTGCAACGCATTTGTTACACAATAGCTGCAGATTCTTTGAAAATGGAAACCAGACCCTATGCCTCTTCTGCTCAAATCATGCAATGGCTCTCCATTTTATTCAGAATAAAGAGCAAAACTCACCAGTGTTGTCTTCTTTAACTCTCTCTTCATTTCACTCATTCGCTCCAGCCACAGTGCACCCCCACCCCCTCACTATTTCTCAGATATGCTAGGGAGTGGCAATTATATCTTCTGCCTGCCACCCTTTCCTGAACTTCCACATGGCAGGAACTGAGTTGAGAGAGATTGAGGAGGACCTTACTAGCCATAGTAAGGAATTTCACCTCAAGACACTAGGGAGCCAAAGAAGATGCAACCTTGCTTCCCATTTGTTGAGACCAGTGCAGTGGTTGGCTGTGTTTGGGATTAGTGATGTGGAAAGGTAGAGAGCACTGTCAGGGAGGCCAACAAGCCCAGCATTTCTGGGGTGGATCTCTTTTGGGTGCTCACTCTTCACTAGGTGGTTATGACTGTGCTCTGCCCCATGAGAAGCACCTATCAATGCATCAGGGTGGCTGATGCATCTTGTAGGATGCTGTATCCTTTCATGCCTCTTGCTTCTGAAGAAAGAAAAAAAAAGGTTTCCTTTTACTTGCTGAGTAGAAACAGGATACTGTAACCATCCCTCAGAATAATATACTGCTTAAATCGAATTTCCTACTTCTACACAAACAAAAAGGGGGAAATGTAACCATCCCTCAGAGTAAAATACTGCTTAAACTATAACTTTAACTACTGAGGAGATGTACTGGTCATGCAAGCATGCTTAAAGATGACTTTGAGAAAAACGTGTACTAGCAGCAGACCTCTCTGGTGGAGGAGATGATACATGCCCTTGAAGCCAAATGGCTGGGAATGCTCGGCCATGCTCAGAGTGGAACGCTGCCCTGCTTGCCTTTTTTGTTGTCTCCCCTACCTCAGAGAAAGCCTCCTGCTAAGGTAATCCCTTTAAGTGCACTTGCACAACTACAAATCCATGCTGCTGGACCAGACACACCTTACTCCTCTTCTTGTTTATCTCGTTTACCTCTAAAACTTGTGACCCATATGACTCACATTCCTTCTTGTTTACCTGCTAGACCTATGGTTATTGTATAACCTTCTTTTCTTCCTCTTTGTTGCTACCTTGTATCTAATAAATATGGGACTGAGGAGTTGTTGGGGGTGACTGTCCTTCTGGCTGTCATCGCCTGCTACTTCTCTCACACAGCTGACTCAATTGTGCCACATTCTTCTCCCCTGCGCCATTAGGAAAGCGGCAGGGTACAACTGCCTTGTATCTTTCCTTTGCTACCATTTTTTACTAATGACAAACTGGTGACTGCCCAGTTATGCTATTGGCCTGGCAGCTGGGCTGGGCCAATTAAAATTGCTCGTCTTTAAGTTGACCTTATATGAAACAGCCTGTGAGGAAGGGGTGTTTATGTTTGTTTCTCCAAAGGCATTTCTGTGGTAGATGAGGAAGGGTAGATGACGAAATTCAAAAGATAGCTTGTCTTCTGGGAAAGAGGTCAAGATTTGACATCAGACAGACTTGAGTTTGAAACCTGTCTATACTCCTTAGTAGTTACGTAATCTTGAGCAAGTAGCTTCAACTTTCTAAGCTATAACATGGGAATAATAAAGATTCTTTTGCAGGGTTCTTGTGAGCAATAAATGATTCATGGTGACTGCCCAACACATAATTTGTGCTCGTTGGGGCTATGAAGCCCTATACCCTCCATGAAGAAGGTCAGCAGGCAGCACAGTGACTCAAAGAAGCCCCTTTTCCATTTCCCTTGGCTTCAGATATTGTTTTGCTTCCTGAGGTGCCCCCACCTTACTGGATGGTTGAGTACAAGAGCAGTCATTGAATCTTTGTTGTGTGGAGGACATGACTGACTTTTATAGGGTATAAACCTTTTTTTGGCGGGGGGAGCTCGGTCCTCATCTGGAACTTCTTTGAAAAGTCTTAACATTCATCATTACTGTTTAAGAGGCTGACAGTACAAAAGTTGATAAGGATATGGAGGCACAAGAGCTCTTGTTTACTGCTTTGGTGTGTGGGCGTAGGAGCTGGTAGGGGCTTTGTGGAAAACGATGTGTTACTGCCTTATGATTTGGATGCCACATGCTGTATGACCCAGCCATTCCATTCCTGGATACGGAACACTCCGACCTGTTGGTATAGAATAGCCCTTACTCCTTAATCTTTTTATTAGGAAATATATTTCAATCATATGAGTAGATACATAGTAACATCTGCACATATAATGTAAGTAGTGACAATAATACAATGAACAGGTGTGTATCCACCACTCAGCTTGAGAAATAGAACATTACCAATAATCTTGCAGCCCCATGGGTACATCTTTCTCAACTATGATCTCTCTTTTGAGATTGAGTACTAATCCTTTGCTCCTTTTTAAATAAATTTTATCACAGGTGAATATATCTCTCTTGCAGGTTTTTGAGCTTTATCTCAGTGGAAAGATACTTTATATGTTTCCTTTGGCTCTTTTTTTTTGAAATTAATATTGCATTTATGAAATTTTTCTATATTTTATATGTTATTCTCTTTCTTCATTTTACTATTGGTGGATATTTGTGTTGTTCCCCTTATTCTGCTCTATTTTTACGATGCTTGTTTCCCTCTTTTTGTGTTGCTATGGGCATTTCTGTGTATGTCTCCAGGTGCACCTGTGCACACATTTTGTGAGTTACTGTTCCATATCCAGGAATGGAGTGGTTGGGTTGTTCAACACATGGCATCCAGGTCACAGGACAGTAATGTATTGTTTTCCACAGAGCTCCTACCAGTTTATATTCCCTCCACTTCTCACTGCTCCGAATTCTCACCAATTTTGTATTGGCAGATGTCTTAATTTTTACCAACCTGAAGGGTGTCAAATGGCAACTTATTGTGGTTTCTATACTCTTCTTTATAGGAATCTTTGAGGACCAACATAAAAGTCAACTCCAACTGAGGACATGTCCCTGCCACTCCAAGTCCCCAGTTCACAGGCTTGTCTATCTCTACCTTTCTTTATCCGACAGCAGCTGGTGCTGGTGATGGGGGCAGGGCAGAGGCTGAAGACATAATTTGATGGGCCTTGTCTCTTTGAATTTGAAGATTTGTTCTTCCCACCCTGTGTCCTTCCGCAGCCTGCTCTCGATTGTTGATTAATTTACCGTAAAGCCCTGGAGTGGGGCAGCTGCGTGAAGGGTGAGAAATAGGGTTGGTTGTGGCTGGTGAGTGGCAGACCATCCATCACTCTGAGGGGAAATTGCTCTTTTAAGGAGAAGTGGTGAATTGTTTCTGGCCTGGGCGTAAGTCAGGCAGTGGCGTGGAACAGTGACAGAGCTTGCAGCCGTGGGCTGGATCCCTGATTTGTCATTTGTTTCTGCCGAAGTGTCACACTTTGCAAATTCGCCACAGATAGGCCGTTTGATGAGTGGGGAAAAGCAGCGACAGTGCCTTCATCTTTGTCTCTTGACAAAGATGTTCCAGGGTCTTCTGACTGCTAGCTGACTCTCACCTAGGTCTGCTCAGCATCACCAGGGCCTGCTTCTCCTTTAGGATAGCCAAGAGCTGTTCATTTTCTCGTCCTCTGATTCATTAGTTCAGTGGTTCTCAGCTGGGTGATTTTGCTCTCCAGGAAATATCTGGCCATGTCTGGAGACAGTTTTGGTTGCCGTAACTGGAAGTTACTACTAGCGTCTAAGAAGTAGAGGGCAGGGATGCTGCTAAATATCCTACAATGCACAGGACAGCTTCTGCAACAAAGAATTATCTGGTCCAAGTTGTCAAGAGTGCCAAGATTGAAAAACAGTGCATTAATTTATTGAAGGTTCAACAAATATTTATTGAGTACCGGTAATGGGCCACAAACTATCCTGCATAAAGGATAGGTATGTTCAGCCCAGGAGTTTTGGGGATTCTTCATCCTCAGGGCCCCTGTGTCTGTTCAAACTTAGCAGTTCTCATTTTGACATTGGCTCCTTGGTCAGATGAGAAGACACTGCTTTTCAGACCCCTTCCCTAGTTGCCCTCTATTTTATATATGCTGCATCCATCAGGCCCAAATCTGGGAGGCAGATGATGAGGAATGCAGCAGCCAATGGGCCAGGTAGAGAGGATGTCAGGCAGTGCACATGATGTCAGGCACTCCACAGATGTGGAGGCTGACCATGGAGTTACGAGATGGAGGGCAGGAATGCGGCTGTGCCTGAAGGGTCAATGAAGTGTGAAGACTGAAAGCACGAACCTGGATGTAGTACCGGCCCTCGCGGTGCCAGTTGTGTGGCCCTGAGAATGTTACTACACTCAAGGGCCTTTGTGTTTTTCTTCTGTACAATGGAGACGTTGAAAGTGGAGATTATTATGAGGATTACATGCACTGATCCATGTGGAGATGGTCCAGAGTCCCAGAGAAACTTCTCTCTTGTGAGCCTTAAGCTAGAGATGTGAGCATTGGGGACCATTCTGGATTTATACTTCCTGTGGTGGGCAGAGTTTTCCATTAGAATGTCATTTCCACCTTCCTTTGTTTCCTTTTAGACTGTTCTTAGAGAATAGTTGATGTCCTGGTGGCCCAGAATCTTCTCACTTATTTCCCTCTGGCTCAAGGTTACTCTAGTAGCAGCACCTGCCCACATGTTAGAGGGGCCATATTGGAGCTTCAAGCAAAAGGAATAATTAGGAATATGGATCTCACTTTTGTGTAAAATCTTGATAATCTCTTCATCATGGATTTTTTTGCATTAATTTAAATTTTAGAAATAGTGCATTAAAATATTTATCTTGACTGTTGAGTTTTTTGGTGCTCCTAAATTTGTGCCCAAAGTGAGTGTCTCACTTGCCATATCCTAGAACTTGCTCTAGTTCTGGCAGATGAGTCTGGTGGGTGGATCTTCTGTCACTGTCTCATTCCCATCCTCCATTCTTGCCTCCATTTCTGTCTTCTTCCACATCTTCCTTTTCCATTCTCCATTGCCTTTCCCATACCCAGCCCACCTCTCGGCATCATGGAACCAAACCCCAAATGTGCAGAGCTCTGTATGTGAGGGCGAGTATGTGGCTGGTGTGGCCTGGACCTACCCATTAGAAGACAGTGCCCAACCCAATAGTCCAGTATTATCTATGTTATCTCACAGGAACCACAGGGCCCATTCCCTCTGACCCTGGAGTTGTTAGATTGTTCTGGAGACTGTAGTGACCAGTGCAGTGTGCCCGGCTCTGCACCTCTGACCCCCCATCAGGATCTGCAGCCCATATTATGGAAGCCTTACTGGGGAACAGGGCTGCACCTGATGGAATCATGGAGGATACCCTTCCACTCAAGGGCAACAACAGAATCTGATGTACAGGCCTCATACGTCTTCTGATGAAGATAGATCACAATCTGAGTGCCAGAGGGTCTTATTTATGCATTTTCATAGCACTGCTTTGGTCTGGATGGTGTCAGCAGGGGAAAGGGCTTCTGGCATCAATTCTGGGAGAAAAAGACTGCCAGGCATTCCATCCATCCCCAGGCTAGCATGAGGGGGACTAAGGCCCACTCTTCACTTAGCAGCCCCAGCAGAAAACCACAGCAGCCACTCTGTAGGAGGAAGTCCTCTTTCTCCCCTCCCCATCCCTCCTCATCTCCAAAATCCTAGGCAACCACTAGTCTACTTACTGTATCTATAACTTTTGTTGTTCTAAACTTTCTGTGTAAATGGAATTACAAAATATGTTTTTTTGTGTGGTACATGACAGGCTTTTTTCATTTAGTAAAATGTTTTCAAGATTCAGACATGTTGTATCATATATTATTCCATTTTATTGCCAAATAATATTCTACAATATGGCTATATAATATAAATTCATTGAGCAGTTGATGGACATTTGAGTTACTTCCATTTTTTGGCTGTTATGAACATTTATGTAAAAGTTTTTGTGTGGTGTATGTTTTCATTCCTTTTAACTAAGAGTGGAATTTCTGGGTCATATAATAACTCTCTGTTTAACTATTTAGGCAACCCCAACCTGTTTTCCTAAGCAACTGCACCATTTTACATTCCTGGCAGGAATGTATGAAGATTCTAACTTCTGCAGATCCTTACAAACACTGGCTATTATCTATCTTTTTGGATATAACCATTCTAATGGGTATGAAGTTGTCTCTCACTATGGTTATGATTTGCATTTCTCTAATGACTAATGATTTTGAGCATCTTTTCATGTATGTATTAGCCATTTGTATATCTTCTTTGGAGAAATGTGTATTCAAATGTTTTGTCCTTTTTAAAATTGGGTTGTAATTTGTATTATTCAATTTTGGGAATTATTTATATATTCTGGATGATAGTTCCTGGATACTAATCAGATATGTTTGATTTGCAAATATTTGCTCCCATCCTGTGGCTGTCTTTTACTTCTTGATGATAGCATTTGCAGCACAATATTTTTAATTAGGAAGTGTGAGTCTTTCGACTTCGTTCTTTTTCAAGATTGTTTTAGCTAACGTGGACCTTTGCAATTTCCAACGAATGTTGTCATGGATTGAATTTGTGACCCTTGAATCCATGTGTTGAAGCCATAACGCCCAAAATGACTGTATTTGGAGAAAGAGACTTTAAAGAGATACCTAAGGTTAAATGAGATAATAAGGACGGGGCCCTAAGCCAAACACTTTGGTGTCCTTCTAAAAAAAGAAAGTGACACCATATCTCTCTACTCTGTCTCTGTCTCCCTCCCTGCACACAGAGAAGAGTCCAGGTGAGGACACAGTGAGAAGGCATCCATCTGCAAGCCAGGAAGAGAACTTTCCAGAAACGGAATTTTCTGTCCCCTTGAGTGTGGATTTGCATCCTTCACAAATATGAGAAAATAAAAGTCTTCTGTTTACCACAAGGTCTGTGGTATTTTTTTTTTTTTATGGAAGCCTTAGCAGACTAGTACACTGCTTTTTGTTTGCATTTGTTTTCTTTTTATAAGTTTTTATCTAAATTCTAGTTAGTTAACATACAGTGCAACACTAGTTTCATGTGTAGAATTTAGTGATTCATCACCCACATACAATACCTGGTGTTCATCCTAACAAGTGCCCTTCTTTATACCCATCAAACTTTTAACCTATCCTCCCACCCACCTCCCCTTTGGTAACCATCAGTTTGTTCTTTATAGTTAAGAACCTATTTCTTGGTTTGCCTCTCTTTTTTTTCTCCTGTGTTTATTTGTTTTGTTTCTAAATTCCACATATGAGTGAAATCATATGGTATTTGTCTTTCTCTGACTTATTTCACTTAGCATTATACTCTCTGGCTCCATCCATGTCATTGCAAATAACAAGATTTCATTTTTTTATGGCTAAGTAATCTTCCATTGCATATATATATCACATCTTCTTTATCCATTCTTCAGTCAACGGACATTTGGGCTCTTTCCATAATTTGGCTATTGTTGATAATGCTGCTATAAACATTGGGGTGCATGTATCTCTTTGAATTAGTGCTTTTATATCCTTTGGGTAAATACCTAGTATTACAATTGCTGAATTGTAGGGTAGTTCTTTTTTTAACTTTTTAAAAAAGCTCCACACTGTTTTCCAGAGTGGTGGCACCAGTCTGCATTCCCACCAACAGTAAGAGGTTCCCCTTTCTCCAAAACCTTGCCAACACTTGTTTCTTGTTAATTTTAGCCATTCTGACAAGAGTGAGGTGATATCTCATTGTAGTTTTGATTTGTATTTTCCTGATGATGAGTGATGTTGAGAATGTGTCTTTTCCATCTGTCTGTTTTCATGTCTGTTTTTCATCTTTCTGTTAACCATCTGGATATCTTTGGAAAAAATATCTGTTCATGTCTTCTGCCCATTTTAAAAAAATGTATTATTTATTTTTTGGGTGTTGAGTTTGTTCTTTGTATATTTTGGAAACTAACCCTTTATCAGATATGTCATTTGTAAATATCTTCTCCCATTCCATAGGTTGCCTTTTAGTTTTGATGATTGTTTACTTCACTGTGCAGAAGCTTTTTATTTTGATGAAATCCCAACAACTTTTGCTTTTGTTTCTCTTGCCTCAGGAAACATATCTATTAAGAAGTTGCTATGGCTGATGTTAAAGTGGTTGCTGCTTATGTTCTCTTCTAGAATTTTGATGGTTTGCTGCTTCAAAAATAGATCCTTCATCTATTTTGAATTTATTTTTGTGTACAGTGTAAGAAAGTGGTCCACTTTCATTTTTTTGCATGATGTGCTGTACAGTTTCCCCAACATCATTTGTTGAAAAGACTTTTGCTCATTGTATATTCTTTTCTGGTTTGGCAAAGATCAATTGAACATATAATCTTGGGCTTATTTCTGGGTTTTCTATTTTGTTCTAGTGATGTGTCTATTTTTGTGCCAGTACCATGCTGTTTTGATTATTATAGCTTTGCAATGTAACTTGAAGTCTGGAATTGTGATACCTCTAGCTTTGCTTTTCTTTTCAGCATTCCTTTGACAATGCAAGGGCTTTGTAGTTCCATATAAATTTTAGAATTTTTGTTCTAGTTCTGGGAAAAATGCTGTTGGTATTTTGATAGGAATATGCATTGAATGTATAGATTGATTTGGATAGCATAAATATTTTAACAATATTTGTTCTTCCAGTCCAGAACATGGGATGTCTTTACATTTCTTTGTGTCATCTTTAATTTCTTTCATAGTTTTATAGTTTTCAGATTACAAGTCTTTTACTTCTTTAGTTAGACATGTTCCTAGGTATCTTATCATTTTTGATGTGATTGCAAATGGTATTGTTTTCTCGATTTTAATTTTTGCTGCTTCATTATTAGTGTGTAGAAATGCAACAGATTTCTGCACATTGATTTTGTATCCTGCGACTTTACTGAATTCATTATCAATCGTAGTGATTTTTTTTGGTAGAGTCTTTAGGGTTTTCTATACAGAATATCATTGCATCTACAAGTAGAGAAAGTTTTATTTCTTATTTACTGATTTTGATGCCTTTTATTTCTTTTTGTCATCTGACTACTGTGGCTTGGACTTTCAGTTCTATGTCGATTAAAAGTGGTAAGAGTGGACATCCTTGTTCCTGACCTTGGGCAAAGGCTCTCAGGTTTTTCCCATTGAGCATAATGTTAAAAAAAAAATAACCCCAAAACCTGGGTTTTCCATATATGGCCTTTATTATGTTGAGGTATGTTACCTCTAAACGTATTTTATTGAGGGCTTTGATCATGAATGGATGTTGTACTTTATCAGATGCTTTCTCTGTGTCTATTTAAATAACCATATGGTTTTTATCCTTTCTCTTGTTGATATAATGTATCATGATGATTGATTTGCAAATATTGAACCATACTTGCATGCTGGGAATAAATATCACTTGATCATGGTGAATGATTCTTTTAACACATTGTTGGATTCTGTTTGTTAGTATTTTTATTGAAGAATTTTACATCTATGTTCATCAGTGATATTGACATCTAGTCCACCCCTCCCCTTTTTTTGGTAGTATCTATCTGGTTTTCGTAGCAGGGTAATCCTGGCTGCATAGAATGAATTTGGAAGTTTTCCTTCCATTTCTATTTTTTGAAATAGTTTGAGAAGAATAGGTATTAACTGTTCTTTAAATGTTTGGTAGAATTCCCCTAGTTCAGTGCCTTTTTGACTAGATCGTTTTATTAATGTGTATGTAGGTTATTATTGAACTGGTTTGATTTATGTCTGCTATTTGACTTTTGGTATTCTGTGAGTCTTATGTCCATGGAGCAGGCTGGTATACACACTTACAATGTCAGATCTAAACTCCTCCCTTTCTGATCTAATACCTTCAACAGGCAGCTTCCATTGTATGGTCCAAGATGACTGGTCCAAAGTGGACCACATCTCCATGTTCACATTCTGGCTAGTGGAAAAGGTAAAGGGGAAGGCAAATCCTTTTCAAGACCCAACTTGAATGTTGCATTGTAACACTGGCCAGAACTTGGTTACATGGCCACAACTAACTGCAAGTGGAGCAGTTGTCCAACTGAAACTCAGGGGTTCTATTATTAAAGCAAAAGGGAGTTGTGTATATTGATTCACTGGCAGGCAGTGCCACACCCAGTGTGTACTAGGCCTTGTGCAGCTGCTGGGGATACCTCACTAAGCAAAACCAGATAAGCTCTATTCATAGAGAACCAGTTAGAATTTTCCATTTTAGGGATGCCTGGGTGGTTCAGTTGGTTAAGCATATGCCTTCCTCTCAGGTCATGATTCCAGGGCTCTGGGATCAAGTCCCACAGTGGGCTCCTTGCTCAGCAGGGAGTCTGCTTGTCCCTCTGCCTGCTGCTTCCCTTGCTTGCTCTCTCTCTCTCTGACAAATAAATAAATAAAAACCTTGAAAATAAAAGAACTTTCCATTGTAGAAATTGCCCCCAAGACTTGCATGTTTCTCTGTGTGTGCCTTCTCAGGGTTTGATTCATACCTGGTACCTGGAAATGAATGTTTACAAGGCTACAATGTGACAGAATCATATCCCTTCCAATAATCTGCTTCACCACAATGTTTGCTGTACCAGATGTGAAAAGCCAAGCCCAGGCCCACAGTGCACATTTGTTCTTGATTCAGAGTGGTGGGGAGAAGGAGTAAAATTTTCTTGAGTATCCGCTCTGTTCCAGGCTCCAGGCTATTTGCTTTTTTATTCCATGCATACCTCTCATACACGCATACACAAACACACACATACAAGAGTAGCTACCACTGTCCTCATTTCACTGATGAAAAGCTTGTTGTTCAGAGAGGTTAAACTATATGTGCAGAAGTGGAGCGGGAATGCAATGCACACAATCTGATTATTTTGCCTGGAATAGTCCGGAGTGCAATTTTTGTGAGCATCTGATATGTGTGTGTGTTGGGTGAGGGGAGAGGTAGGAGCCAGTGGCCTTCACCTGGGGCTCTCCTGCCAGCTTTTGCAATGATTTGGATAAATAGCATGCTAATTAAATTCAAAGAGAATATTAAATTGGGAGGGAATATAAACACCAGTGAGAATATAAGGAGTTCATTGGAATCTCCGAGGTTGCTGGAAAAGGCTGAAAACAACAAAGTGAAATTCAAGTTAAAAACAAATTAGATGAGAGATTTATAGGGTGCCAGGGGTAATAGGTGGGGAAAAATATCTTGCCTGAGTCCTTATTTGTGCTCTTAAATTCCAGTTACGCATAGTAATGGGTTGACATAATGGATAGGAAGGGTGGACGCCACTGTAGCCCTGGGCATGTTGCATGGGTAGGTGCCTCTGTAGGGAAGGGCACCTAGGGATCCTCAATACACTGTCTCAGACCTAGGATGATGGAACAGGTAGGAGGAAAAAGTATTGCACATTTCATTCAGGAATCATAAGATGCTGGTGGAGAGGGGATTGTCCAAAGAGAAATATACTCAGATCCTAAAAATCCCAGCTAATCTTTCTGCCCATGTGGTAAGGGGAGGGCAGATGGTGCTTCAGTGGGGGTGGCTCTGACTGACACACACAGCCTGGTTCTGACTGTACACAGTCATTAAATCTTTCTGTGCCTAAGTTTCTTCACCTGTGTATAAAGGCTGTGGAGGAAGGAGGGAGAATAAGTGCAGACTGTTAGTGGAAACCTCTTGGAATTAAGGAAATGGGGACATAGGGGTTCAGAGGGCAGATGAGGCAGTGTCTCTTGTGTTTGGGTGGGATCAGGAGGGGCAGACTGCTGAGGTGAACATTTGTTTCTTTGGGAGGAGAGCCTAGGAAATAAA
Organism: Meles meles; assembly: GCF_922984935.1. Taxonomy (NCBI): domain Eukaryota; kingdom Metazoa; phylum Chordata; class Mammalia; order Carnivora; family Mustelidae; genus Meles; species Meles meles. The sequence continues at coordinate 111,796,208 of NC_060074.1, read as the reverse complement.
GGAAGCCTTGGTTATTGAGCATGATAGTACTGTGGGCACTTGGATTTGTTCCCACTGGGGAAGTTTGGGAGCCAGTGCAGAAGATGCACCTCAGAATTATCCCACACGAGGGCCCCGGGACCTGGGGTATGGAAACAACCCTTGATGTTGGATGAGGGCTGCCCTCTGGGGGCATTAACTTCCTAGGGAGTGAGGCTGAAGGGCTCCATCATTAGGCAGGGGGTTTCAAGGAGAAACAGGGCAGAATGGAGGGGTTACCAGGGCGGAAGAGGAGTGGCAAGGAAAAACCTGAGGCTAAGTATGAGAGGCTGTTCTAGAGCATGGCTGTGAGGAGGGCATATGGAAAACCTAGCAGATCTTTGAGACTTCTTCAGGAGTGAAATACGTGGTCTGGATCTTGACAAAAAGGCTGTGAATGTGACACTTCAGCTCAGCAGAGTATCAGCAGGAGCAGATTCTTCCCCTTTCCATCACTCCCTTTAGCCAAGCACTTATAGACCCTCCCTTTTCTAGCTCCTAGTGACAGCTCAAGTGGGCCTTTTAAATTTCTGGCCACTTCCATGATTTACAATAGTGTGAGGACAGTTTACAGCTCCAGTGTGAGCCTGATTTCAGTGTCTACCTCCCTCATCCTCCCAGAGTTGCCAGTCTTAGTACAGGGCTGGGGTGAGTGGAGGAGTTTTGTTCACTTGCTTCCCTTCTTCCTCCATCATGGCACGGAGTTGTCCGATTCTGAGATGACTCCTCTTCTCATTAATACCTTTAGTGTTGGGAAGGGGCTGGTGTCAAGAATTGTGAAGGTTTGAGTTTTTGTCCTAAGGGCAAGCTAACATGCTAGTTTGCCAGTTTCTTGGATGTCAGTAAAAGACATGAGACTCCTGGTTCAGAGATAAAGGATAGTTTATCACTCACCACAATGGCAATGACCAGATTATTAGCATTATGTGCTTGTTCCCTGGACCCCAGCTCTCACAGCTAACACCTGTGTACACCAGGTTGCCTTATAGGAGAGGAATCCCAAGCTTAAGGAATCCAAATCTATAATGGGCAGTAAGCATGCCTGCCTTCTGCTCCAGAGAAAGATATTCTCCTGATTTTACAGAATAGTAAGTATGCCTGCCTTTAGCTTAGGGGTTTTGCTATCTCCCAAGTCTGTGCCCTATCTAAACATTCTTGGAAAAATAACTCAGAACAAAGGACTAGATGGTACCTTACTTACCAGCCATGCTGAAATACAAGTGATCCATTTGTTACAACAGGAGGTATGACCAGCATACACTCATGGTATGGGCCATATGTTGGTGGGGACTGATCCCAGATTGGCCCTGGATGGTCTGGTTTCATCTTCTGCTTATGGATTCTACAGTTGTGGTGGGTTTTGTGTGTGTGGTATGTGCGATTTCTTAGGTGGGTAACACTTTTCCTTTACCCTTTCCATCTTGGGAAGTCCCTAGGAAAGGACAGCCATGCTTCCCTTCAGTCCTGTTAGGGTCGGAATCCCAAACACTCCCGGGGTGGGGTGTCACTTGCATGAGCCATCAGATATCTGGGATTCCCCATTGCTCTTGCCTCCTCCTTCCCTAACCCCTGAGATCCACACACCCAAGATCCTCTTCTCTGTATCTCAAGGAGCACAGAAACCTGGGCTTATATGCGTCTCTGCATGGCTTCTTTGGATCCCTCAGTCCCCACCATCGTTATATGCTTCAGTAAGTACTTTTGATTCAGAAATATTCAGGTGAGAAGTCAATGCTGGTTTCCATGTTCACATTTAGTCCCCAGACTTGGGGGTACTCATCAAGTCTTCCCAGAACTGGTTCCTTGTGACTGAGTTTTTCTGGGGCTACCCTGAGAGGTGCCCTGAAGCTATCTCCCTGAGCCTCCAGCCAGGCATTCAGGTGCCAGTCTATCTCTTTAGTGGTGTCCTCAGCTTTGAGGGGTTCTCTTGGAGCTTTGCTGGGGAGGTGGGCAGTAGATGTGAGGATAATGTCCTCTATGACCTCTGTTTATCTTGATTACTATGATATCAAACTTCCTCCCTTCCTCCCTCCCTCCTTCCCTCCCTTCAGTCACATCCTTACTTAGATCAGGGTAGAGTGGCTGTTAGCCATGGGAAGACTAGACCACAGATGTGACCCATGACTGGTTGGGTGATTTGGTCTTTGCATTCAGTCAGGACAGAGCACAGAAGTGGCCCAAAGGCCTAGGACCTGAGAGAGGCAGAGGCAGATGTACAACAACTAACTATTTTAATAAAATCATGGGAAGAATGGAAGTCTCTCTACTGAAATATTCCCATTTTGTGGGAGGGGTTGAAGAGAAATAGGTCAAGCATTGGTCCCCAAACACCAGGAAGCCACCTTTCATGGAAATTACCTGCCTTGAAAATTGGGTCATGCCTGCACAGCTGGGGCCTGGGGGGTCCCCAAGCTCATCGACTCTGGCCTGCCCTTCCTTTCCCCAGCAGCAGTGAGAGTGTCCAAAGCTGATCTATTTTTAAGTTACCCCATGGGCTGGTCATGCACCAAGCAGGAGTCAGAGGGTGGGCACTGCAGAACAACCTAGGGCTGCAGACATCTGACCTGTTCCTTTATCAGGAGTTGGACAAATCACAGAGGTCTCAGGTCTTGGAGAGATGATAGACATGACATCACCATGCAAATAGGGTCCTAGAGTGAGTCTTCTGAAGTACTGACCAACCACATCATTCCCCAGACTTCAACACATATGTAGTTGTTATTTTCCTTGCTGGAGACCTTCAGGTGCTCCAGTTTCAGACCTGGGGGGTACTGTTCTCCATGACTTGGGGCCTGTCATGCATGGCATTCTCACGCCGTCCTGTCTCCTACTCTAGCTATTCCAAACCATCCAGCTCTTCCCAAACCTGCCAGGCTGCACCTGGCACACACTGGACCACCTTTCACTGTCATGTCTGTCTGGCACATACTTGGTTCTAGTCTAAAATTCCATTCAGACATCCTATTTGAATATTTCACCCATTAGGATCCAAGCATCACACACTGAGAACATTTGTTTTAAATGTCAGTCTGTCTTATTGGGCTGGGGCTTCTTAAGGCCTGAGGTCAGAGCTTGGCCTGTGACAGGTACTCAAAGTGTGCACGTCAGACAGAAGTATATATTTCTCAACTCTAGTGTGAGTATAACAATCTTTGTGGTGTTCAAAGTCGAGAGGATCTCTTGGAAAACAGGTGCTATGAGAGCTTCAGGGTTAGCTTCTGGTCCCAGCAGAGTTTCTGGTGACAGCTTCTGTGAAGGGAAGGAGAGTGGGGCACCTGGCAGCCTTAGTGAAGGATTTGGGGGCTGATCAGGGAGAAAGATATGACCATGAGGTGGCAGTAGCACAAGCTTGATTTGGAAGACACTTGGACAGCTTATCATTGGAAGAAGTCCCTCGGAGCATGAGAGCACCCAGAGGCTATGCATGATTCAGGGCCACTACCCAGAAGAGGAAAGAGGGTATGGGAAGTCCTGGGGTGGAGGGAGGTCAAAGGGGATTCTGCGTCTAGGTGGTGCTGCATAGTAGTCTGTTAAATCAGAGAGCTGCAAAGGCAGGAGCAGCCTGGTGTGTTTACAGCTCTGGAGTTTATCTTATCTCTGACTAGCAGAAATGCGGAACTTTTTGTAGAGTGTGCAAGACAGGCAGGCTCTGAAGTGCTAAAAATCTGCTTATTTGCATCGTGTTTAAAACAAACAATTGAATGTATAAAAATTTGAGCTTGGCTCTGGTGGGCTTTTGAGAGAACAGGTCCCACCCTGCTGTGAGGAAGTAAACAACACAGGGGCCAAGATGCAGAAGCTGTCTTTGGCTCATTTAATAACACTTGGGGAAGGGAAGGCTCAGCAGGGGTCGGTCTCATTTGTGCTTATTCCTGTTTACGCCACAGACTTCTCTGATATGGTCCAGGGAATCCCTACATTTGTTTTAATACTGTTGGATTTCAGGACACTTCAACACATATTTGCTGAGTTCCTACTATGTGCCTGACAGGAAGAAATGCAAAAATGATTCAGATGCAATGTCAGCCTTCAAGTAGCTCACAATGGGTGGGAGGAACAAGCAATGCATAGCTAATTATAACTCCCCAAGATGCATGATGCCCAAAAGGAAGGAGGGAATGAGCTAAGTTTGGGTGGCGGGAGCTGCCATACCTAAGATTGTGCAGACACTGAATCAGTTCAGAATTTAGAGCTTGGGTCTACTATGCTGAGAAGCTATGCGATAGTCCATAGGGGACAGTTAACTTTGCTGGGTTTCAACGCCACAGTCTGTATCCTAATGCTAGCCTCTCAACATTCCCCAAGTCATGGGTATGTTCTTTGATACAGAACTTAGAGCCTGTTATTGAGCGTTAGTTGGTTCACAGCAATGTTACCTTTTGCAAACCACTTCTCCTTGACTTTACAAAAGTGTCCACTTCTGTAAAACTAGGATCAAAGTCTGTATCTCTTCTGCATGACCTCTAAATGTCAGCACACTCCAGGGCTCATCCTCTGCCTTTTATCTATTCATGGTCTCTCCCAAGTTTGGCCTCAAAGACCTAAATACCATCATTGTGCTGATGGTCCTCTAATTTGTATCTTTAGCTCTGAGTCCCCGACCTATCTCTTGAGCTCTGGACTCATATTTCTAGCTACATTCAGGTGAACAATTCCTTACTCTGAACTTGCACCAGGTGTGTCTTAGAATCCAGAATTTTTAAATTGCAGAGAGGCATTACCTCCAGCAGGACCAATTACTACATCCCATAATCAAACACTGATATTTCTGTAGCAAAACATGTGACTATTTATCCTCAGTGGGATTTTAAAAATGTGTAAATTGCATCATTTCATATCATGTCAGAATTCACTGACATTCACTGACATACTTCACAGAATGAGTTATGAAGAGCCCTTTGTTTTACGGGTATTGTAGATTTTTGAATTGCAGAAAAGACTGTCTGGACCTGTGCTTTGTCTCCATTCATGGTTTGATAGGCACTCTAAACTTAAAATGCACAAAAATGTGATTTTGGGTTTAAGCCCCCTCCTCTCTCCCACAACTTGCTGCTTTTCTATTTTTTCCCATTGCTGTCAACTCCATCACCATCCGTACAGTGTCTCAAACCCTCAGTCTGGGGGTTACCCATTATTTCCCTCCATTTCTATCTCCTCCTCTCCCATGCTTGTGGGCTCAAAAGATCTGTGGGCTTTTCCTACAAACAAGATCCCCAGTCCTCTGCAACTGGCCTTTAAGGGTCCTTCTTATTTACCACCCATCCCCAGACTCAGTTATGCCTTATGAGTTGATTGGAGGGATCTTTAAAAATAGAAAGCAGTTGGTGTCAGTGTCCTGCTTACTCCACTGCAAAAATCTAACACTACCAAGTCCTACCAGACCTTCACTGTCCCTCCCTGTCTACTCTGCCATCACCTTGTACGATTCCACCCTTAATCTCCATACATCAGCTACTGGCTTCCTTTCTGTTTCCTTACAATGCTAAGCCTTCCTGGCTTTGGGGATTTTGCACAAGGGGAATGCACATAGGATTCTGCATATAGGAATGACTGAAATATCTTTCTCCAGAAATATGTGTATGTCTGGCTGAAGTATCTTTGATGACTATGAGGTTGTATAATCTATCTGTTTACCTGTCTCTTTATACAAGCTCCTCCGACTAAGCATTCTGACAGCATGAGAGGTGAGGGGTTGACATGTGCCATCCATAATGTCTAACTGTTAGCATGATAACCTGCGCATTATAGGTGCTGAACAAGTACTTGTTTAAGAAAGAAATAAGTAAATCTACACATAAGGAGGATATGATAAATATCAAATGAGATTTTATATAATAAAAGAGGAGCCCAGGTCTTGCCTGGACAGCAATGGGCTGGAAATGAGCTCTGGCTGCGTAATGCCAGCAAACCACTCAGTTGGTATAAGCTTCCATTTTCTGTGATGCTGATAGGAAATGAATGCCATAGGATAGTGGAGGGGATGGAATGAGATATTGTGTACAAAACATATTGTGCTGTTCTGGCATAGGATCCATGCTCAGTAAATGCCAGCCACTGCTACTATCCCAGAATATGGGCTCACTTTGTGCTATGAACATAGCCAACCCAGGCAAGGCTAGGTTTGCCCAACTGAGCTTCCCTTATCAAAGTGAATTGGTTTGGTGTGTACAAGGCAGTTAATGTAGGAACACTGCATGACACTCAACCTGTCTAATGTCATCTGTTTTCCAAGTCATTCCTGGAATGATTAGTGAAAAAGGGGAGGGTTGATGAGGCTCAAGAAGGGGGCATGGCTAGGATTGGAGGAGGTAAGTGAATGATGGAGGCTGTGGCAAGAAAAAGGTGTCTGGGACCTGATGTGATGGGAACACAAGCCATGTGGCAGAGCAGGTTAGGCTGGGCATGTATCATTATCATTATCACTAATTATCATTAGCATTATCACCTGGCCCTACACCAGTGTTCTTGGTGTAGGGCCAGGTGATAAGCCAAGTATTAGGCTATGGCCTATAGTTGAATCTAGGGTCTAGAGCTTGATAGAATAAGACCTTTGGGAAAAAAACAAATATGGATGATGCGACCCAGTTCAGGGCATATGTTAGGATTGGGGTTGTGTGGGAGTGGGCAGAGAGCTCTTCTTCTTGGCTGTCACAATGCAGCATGGGGCTCATCTAGTAGTGTGAAGGCTCAAGCCTGGATGGGCTGGTTGGATTGAGGTCCAGAGACATGATAAGTTGAACAGACCTGGATGGATGGAGGAATTAAGTGCCAGGGAAGGGTGAGGGGGTCCTGCAGTTAATCAAGAGCTGCTAGCTGGAGGGATTTTTTTTCTTAGAGGATGAGCAGAAGGACTGTGAGGGCCAGCTGGAGGATGATGGGGAAAAAGACCTATTTATTTATTTTTATTGTTTTTTTTTAATTTTTATTTTTTAAATTTCTTTTCAGCATAACAGTATTCATTGTTTTTGCACCACACCCAGTGCTCCATATAATACGTGCCCTCCCTATTACCCACCACCTGGTTCCCCCAACCTCCCACCCCCCGCCCCTTCAAAACCCTCAGGTTGCATTCAGAGTCCATAGTCTCTCATGATTCATCTCCCCTTCCAATTTCCCTCAACTCGCTTCTCCTCTCCAGCTCCCCATGTCCTCCATGTTCTTTGTTATGCTCCACAAATAAGTGAAACCATATGATAATTGACTCTCTCTGCTTGACTTTTTTCACTCAGCGTAATCTCTTCCAGTCCCATCTATGTTGCTACAAAAGTTAGGTATTCATCCTTTCTGATGGAGGCATAGTACTCCATCGTGTATATGGACCACATATTCCTTAACCATTCGTCTGTTGAAGGGCATCTTGGTTTTTTCCACAGTTTGGCGACCATGGCCATTGCTGCTATAAACATTGGGGGTACAGATGGCTCTTCTTTTCACTACATCTGTATCTTTGGGTAGATACCCAGTAGTGCAATTGCAGGGTCATAGGGAAGCTTTATTTTTAATTTCTTTTTTTTTCCATTTTATTTATTTTTTCAGTGTAACAGTATTCATTCTTTTTGCACAACACCCAGTGCTCCATGCAAAACGTGCCCTCCCCATTACCCACCACCTGTTCCCCCAACCTCCCACCCCTGACCCTTCAAAACCCTCAGGTTGTTTTTCAGAGTCCATAGTCTCTTATGGTTCGCCTCCCCTCCCCAATGTCCATAGCCCGCTCCCCCTCTCCCAATCCCACCTCCCCCCAGCAACCCCCAGTTTGTTTTGTGAGATTAAGAGTCATTTATGGTTTGTCTCCCTCCCAATCCCATCTTGTTTCATTTATTCTTCTCCTATCCCCCTACCCCCCCCATGTTGCTTCTCCATGTCCTCATATCAGGGAGATCATATGATAGTTGTCTTTCTCCGATTGACTTATTTCACTAAGCATGATATGCTCTAGTTCCATCCACGTCGTCGCAAATGGCAAGATTTCATTTCTTTTGATGGCTGCATAGTATTCCATTGTGTATATATACCACATCTTCTTTATCCATTCATCTGTTGATGGACAGAATGGGAGAAGATATTTGCAAACGACATGTCAGATAAAGGGCTAGTATCCAAAATCTATAAGGAACTTAGCAAACTCAACACCCAAAGAACAAACAATCCAATCAAGAAATGGGCAGAGGACATGAACAGACATTTCTGCAAAGAAGACATCCAGATGGCCAACAGACACATGAAAAAGTGCTCCACGTCACTCGGCATCAGGGAAATACAAATCAAAACCACAATGAGATATCACCTCACACCAGTCAGAATGGCTAAAATTAGCAAGTCAGGAAATGACAGATGCTGGCGAGGATGTGGAGAAAGGGGAACCCTCCTCCACTGTTGGTGGAATGCAAGCTGGTGCAACCACTCTGGAAAGCAGCATGGAGGTTCCTCAAAATGTTGAAAATAGAACTACCCTATGACCCAGCAATTGCACTACTGGGTATTTACCATAAAGATACAAACATAGTGATCCAAAGGGGCACGTGTACCCGAATGTTTATAGCAGCAATGTCTACAATAGCCAGACTATGGAAAGAACCTATTTTTAATTTCTTAAGGAATCTCCACACTGTTCTTAAAAGTGGCTGCACTAACTTGCATTCCCACCAACAGTGTAAGAGGGTTCCCCTTTCTCCACATTCTCTCCAACACATGTTGTTTCCTGTCTTGCTAATTTTGGCCATTCTAACTGGTGTAAGATGGTATCTCAATGTGGTTTTAATTTGAATCTCCCTGATGGCTAGTGATGATGAACATTTTTTCATGTGTCTGATAGCCATTTGTATGTCTTCATTGGAGAAGTGTCTGTTCATATCTTCTGCCCATTTTTTGACACGATGATCTGTTTTGTGTGTGTTGAGTTTGAGAACGTCTTTATAGATCCTGGATATCAACCTTTTGTCTGTACTGTCATTTGCAAATATCTTCTCCCATTCCGTGGGTTGCCTCTTTATTTTGTTGACTGTTTCCTTTGCTGTGCAGAAGCTTTTGGTCTTAATGAAGTCCCAAAAGTTCATTTTCGCTTTTGTTTCCTTTGCCTTTGGAGACATATCTTGAAAGAAGTTGCTGTGGCTGATATCAAAGAGGTTACTGCCTATGTTCTCCTCTAGGATTCTGATGGATTCCTGTCTCACGTTGAGGTCTTTTATCCATTTCAAGTTTATCTTTGTGTACGGTATAAGAGAATGGTCGAGTTTCATTCTTCTACATATAACTGTCCAGTTTTCCCAGCACCATTTATTGAAGAGACTGTCTTTTTTCCAATGAGAATGAAGACACTTTGGTCCAAAACCTACAGGATACAGCAAAGGCAGTTCTAAGGGGGAAATACATAGCCATCCAAGCCTCCCTCAAAAAAAATTGGAAAGTCCAGAATACACCAGCTGTCTCTACACCTTAAAGAACTGGAGAATTAACAACAAATCAAACCAACTCCACACACAAGAAGAGAAATAATCAAGATTAGAGCAGAGATCAATGAGGTAGAAACCAGAGATACAGTAGAATGTATCAATGAAACTAGAAGCTGTTTTTTTGAAAGAATCAATAAGATTGATAAACCATTGGCCACACTAATCCAAAAGAAAAGAGAGAAAGCCCAAATTAATAAAATTATGAATGAAAAGGGAGAGATCACAACTAACACCAAGGAAATAGAAACAATCATCAGAAATTATTACCAACAGTTATATGCCAATAAGCTAAGCAACCTAGATGAAATGGATGCATTCCTGGAAAACTATAAACTCCCAAAATTGAACCAGGAAGAAATTGACAACCTAAATAGACCAATATCTGTCAACGAGATTGAAGCAGTGATCAAAAACCTCCCAAAAAACAAGAACCCAGGACCTGACGGATTCCCTGGGGAATTCTACCTAACTTTCAAAGAAGAAATAACACCAATTCTCCTGAAGCTATTTCAAAAAATTGAAACAGAAGGAAAACTTGCAGACTCTTTTTATGAATCCAGCATTACCCTGATTCCCAAACCAGGCAAAGACCCTACCAAAAAGGAGAATTTCAGACCAATATCACTGATGAATATGGATGCAACGATTCTCAACAAGATCCTTGAAAACAGGATCCAACAGCACATTAAAAAGATTATCCACCATGACCAGGTGGGATTCATCCCTGGGTTACAAGGATGGTTCACCATTCACAAATCAACCAATGTGATAGAACAAATCAATAAGAGAAGAGAGAAGAACCACATGGTACTCTCAGTTGATGCAGAAAAAGCATTTGACAAAATCCAGCATCTGTTCCTGATTAAAATGCTTCAAAGTATAGGGATAGAGGGAACATTCCTGAATTCCATAAAATCTATCTATGAAAGACCCACAGCAAATATCATCCTCAATGGGAAAAAGCTTGCAGCTTTCCCACTGAGATCAGGAACATGACAAGGATGCCCACTCTCACCACTCTTGTTCAACATAGTATTAGAAGTCCTTGCAACGACAATCAGACAACAAAGAGAAATAAAAGGTATCCAAATTGGCAAGGAAGAAGTCAAACTCTCTCTCTTCGCAGATGACATGATTCTTTATATGGAAACCCAAAAGACTCCACCCCAAAACTACTAGAACTCATACAGCAATTCAGTAACATGACAGGATACAAAGTCAATGTAGAGAAATCAGTGGCTTTCTTATACACTAACAATGAAAATACAGAAAGGGAAATTAGTGAATTGATTCCATTTACTATAGCACCAAGAACCATAAGATACCTGGGAATAAACCTAACCAAAGAGGTAAAGGATCTGTACTTGAGGAACTACAAAACGCTCATGAAAGAAATTGAAGAAGACACAAAAAGATGGAAGACCGTTCCATGCTCTTGCATCGGAAGAATAAACATTGTTAAAATGTCTATACTGCCTAGAGCAATCTATACTTTTAATGCCATTTCGATCAAAACTCCACCAGTATTTTTCAAAGAGTTGGAGCAAATAATCCTAAAATTTGTATGGAATCAGAAGAGACCCTGAATTGCTAAGGAAATGTTGAAAAAGAAAAACAAAACTGGGGGCATCCCATTTCCTGATTTCAAGCTTTACTACAAAGCTGTGATCACCAAGACAGTGGCATAAAAACAGACACATAGACCAGTGGAATAGAGTAGAGAGCCCAGATATGGACCCTCAACTCTATGGTCAAATAATCTTCGACAAAACAGACCTATTTGTAATCAAGACTTTGATGCTATGAAAGCTTTCTGACAGGGAAGAAGAGATGCTCCCCACCTAGCCCCAGGGACCACAGCCCTCTTCTCAACACATAAAAAAATTATAAGACTGTGGTCATAGGTTGGCAAACTTCAAAGAAGTACTTAGAAAGAGGTTTTTAACTTGTATTTGAACAGTATCATGGAATTTGTTTGGTGAAACATTGATGACCTGTAAACAAGGGCCTCAGTGTTTGTCCCAGAGTGGAGGGCTGAGGTTTCAGCTTAGAGCATGTGTGGGTGGAGCACTATCTGGTAGAGCAGGTGACGTTCTTGTTAGTACCTATGAAAACTGCAGGAGGGTGTGCCTGGAGACCAAGCAGGGTCCTTCCTCAGAGGCTCACAAACAGGCAGGGACCTGCATCAGAGCCTTCATGAACCCTTGGCACCTTGCACAGAGATGGCTTCAGGGCCTTGGCCCACCATACAGGACAGACTCCATCTGAAGTATCCAGATGCCTGAGCGGAGGGTTCACTTTGAATAACTCCACCTACTCACTGCTATCCAAGGATAAGCCCCAGTTCATCATAACCCAAGGCCTCTGCTGATTCTCTCAGAAGGAACTACAGGTTACCTTGACTACCCAGCAGTCCTGTTGGCTCCACACTCAGGGATGTCCTAGCAGTGGCTACTCAGGGAGGCATGCATGATGTCTGCTGCTTCAGCAGAGCACCGATCACTGCACAAAACACAGTCCTTCCTTGGAGGCTGCCTGTCACTGGGTATATAAATGGGCCATCATGCTCCATCCATCTTGGGTACAGCTGTGTGCTACATTTACCATGCCCTTTCTGGAATAATCTTTTTCTCTCTCCCTCACTTACCCTGCTCCCTTGTCTTCCAAGGCCACTCCAGGCTGACTTCCTCATTGTCTCAGTTACCTGGAGTCCTTGAAATCAAGCAGCACAACCACTGTTCCATCTGTGCTGGGGCAAAATTGATTAACTTGCAAGGATTCCCAAACTTACAGCTCTTTCTCACCCTCAGGGGCAATTTCAAATCTGGTCTCTGGTTGCCACCTCTTCAGTAGCTCCCTCTTCTGCTCTTTGAGGAGAGGTTTTCTTTCCCATCAGATATTGTGGCTTCAGTGGTGAAGAACCATGAGAGTGGGGAGAAGATCTTAAACTATGGGCTCATGGGTGAGGGTGGGTCTCATTCATGCAAAACAAGGTTGAAGATAGGAGAAGGAGGGATGTGGAGGTTGAAGTAGGGAACATAGAAGGAGATTGGGGATAGAGCTAGAGGAGAAGGGTAAGAATGATGGGGTGACATGTGCTGCATTCAGTCTGATATTTCTTAAAGGAAGCAATTAAAATAAATTTCCCTTCAGTTACTTGTAGCTTCTAAACTCTGGTTCTTGAATGGTATGGGACCACTCAGGTGTCCCAACATTCACTCCTGTCTGGTTCTCCTAGTGCCAGATGAGCTGGACTTGTCTTTCGAACCAGACTGTAGGTTACTTTGAGGGCAGGAACCATATTTATTCTTGGCACCCCCCCCACCCCATGCTGGGAAGATGCTGAGAGTGCTTTCCAAAGCCTAGTGATGTCCAGGAGACTCTGTAGCCCCTTCACTCCCCATCTTCCCAGGTCCTAGTTGGTCAGTCACCAGAGCCCAGAGCACCAACATTAAATGGAGCAGTTACCCTGAGCTGGAAATTCTCTTTGCATTGTTTGTTTGGAAACTCATAAGAGCTGTGATTCCTTGAGTTAGGCTCATTTGCTTTCAAAATGGAGTCTATCAGAGATGATGTTATGGATGGAATGTTTATGTGCCCCCCAAATTAATGTGTTGAAGCCCTGGGCCCAAGTGTAGGGTATTCAGAGGAAGAGTCTTTGGGAGGTAATGGGTGTAGATGAGGTCATGATGGGGTCAGTGCCTTTATAAGAAGAGAAAGGGACCAGGGCTTACTTTCTCCATCATGTGAGGATACAGCAAGTGGATTGCTGTGTGTAACCAGGAAGCAAGCCCTGACCAGACAGTGAATCTGTTGGGAACTTGATTCCAGATTTCTCAGTCTTCAGACTGTAAGAGGTAATTTTTTATTGTGTAAGCCACCCAGCCTGTAGTATTTTTGTTATAGCAGCCCAAGCTGATGAAGACAGATGGTATCAGGTCAAGACCTGGGAAGACGGTTTTGTCTTTTTCTTGTGATTCCTCCTGCATCTCTCTCTCCTGTACAATAAGACAGTTACCACAGCAGGCAGTTGGGAGGGGCTTGGGAGACCCAGAGGTGGACCAGACTCAGATTTTTCTTTTGGGCTCTTTAGGTAAGGAAAGGAACCAGCTAGACCCAGCTGTGGGATACAGCAGGGACCCAGTGCTCAAAAGCATTACCTCTCCCTCCCCCATCACTATGGGTGAGTATCACCTCCCTTCCCAGCCAACGCTTCAAGGGACTCAGCCAGAGAGCAGCGGAACTGGGAGTGCAGCCTGAAGCCACCTCTCTTGATTGTGCTTACCTCAGTCCTGCTGTCTCCCTTTACTTCTGTTTCTTGCAGCCCATTTATACCATATGGGGTTTCTCACTTTTGGAAGATATTTGAAAGCCTAGATAGAGTGCAACAGATTCCTATATGACCAAGTGCACTAACTTAGCCTGCAGGAAGCTGCAGGGTGGAGCTCCTCCTTGTCTGACCTTGAGGTCTGCAAGTATGATCTCTGCTCCTGGTTCCTGGGGCTTCCTCTGCCAGAGGGTGTTGCTTTGCTACCTCTTTTCCTGATACTAAAAAATGGACATCACCAACAGAAATCAGAAAACAATAACCATGAAGTCTAAGCTTGAGATTTTTGATGAGGTTAGCTGCAATCTGCATCACTGCCTACATTGTGACTTCTCACATCCTATCCTTTGTCCATCCCAGGTTCCTCCTGCTGAGCAAGTTCACGGCTCCTCTATGCTTTGGCTCTGTCATCAGCATTAACTGGCCCCTGCCTCTGTCTCTTCCCCAATCCCCTTCAGAACCATCCTGCCTCTTCTCTAAAACTATTCAATACCCACCTTTCTGAGAAGGTCCAGCCCCACTCATCCCTCCAGGAATCAGTCCCTTGTGAGTGCCTGGAGCACTTCTTCATGGTAAACCTGCCTCTCACTTCCACTAAGGGGAGATAGACCCCAAACTGTCCTCTCCTGTTTCCTTTCTTTAGCAACAGTGATAGCTTCTGATCAGAGCTCCTTGTTGCCCAAGCTCTTTTATTTGCATGTCTTATCCCTTTGGAACTTGGGTTGTCATTCCCACCTCTGTGAAAAGGTGGAGGTGATGTTATCATATGTGAAGAGATCACTCAGAGACATTACTGCAGAATGCAGTGGAGCCAGCACATGGAGGATACCTAACCCACACTCTTAATTTCACACCTGGTGTGACTGATGCCCAGCGAGGGCAAGGGTATTGCCAGCAGTTGCACAGTGAGAACTGGCAGAGGTCCTGGATCCCAGCTCTCCTGGCTTTCTCTCCAGGGCACTTTCTGTAAGGAAGAATTTAACTCAGATGTCATAGTAAGTCTACTCACAACAAAATCAGGGTGTAGTCTATAAAGACCATGTATGTATATTTCTGGAATATTTTCCAAGTGTAAAAAAATTCTTTTAATAGATTTACTCAGTAATCTGTACTTAATCACAGGCCACTAGTACCTGTGACTCTGATTTAAGAGGTTTGTGCCAGATCTGCACTGTGATGTTGATGTTCTGTCTCTCTTGTTTGTCTTTTATAAGGACATTTGTCATTGGAAGTAGGTCCCACCCAGATAATCCAGGACGATCTTTTTTTAAATTTAATTTTATGTTTTCCGTGTTTCAAGATTCCTTGTTTATGCATTACACCCCATGCTCCATGCAATATGTGCCCTCTGTAATACCCACCACCAGGCTCACCCATCCCCAATCCCCCTCCTCTCCAAAACACTCAGTTTATGTCTCAGAGTCCACAGTCTCTCATGCTTCATCTCCCCCTCCGATTTCCCTCAATTCACTTTTCCTTTCCTTCTCCTAATGTCTTCCATGTTATTCCTTATGCTCCACAAGTAAGTGAGACCATATGATAATGGACTCTCTCTGCTTGACTTATGTCACTCAGCATAATCTCCTCCAGTCCTGTCCATGTTGATATAAAAGTTGGGTATTCATCCTTTCTGATAGAGGCATAATGCTCCATAGTGTATATGGACCACATCTTCCTTATCCATTCATCTGTTGAAGGGCATCTTGGTTCTTTCCACAGTTTGGTGACTGTGGCCATTGCTGCTATAAACATTGGGGTACAGATGACCCTTATTTTCACTACATCTGTATCTTTGGGGTAAATATCCAGGAGTGCAATCGCAGGATCACCGGGAAGCTCTATTTTTAGATCTTAAGGAATCTCTACACTGTTCTTAAAAGTGGCTGCACCGACTTGCATTCCTACCAACAGTGTAAGAGGGTTCCCTTTCTCCACATCCTCTCCAACACACGTTGTTTCCTGTCTTGCTAATTTTGGCCATTCTAACTGGTGTAAGATGGTATCTCAATGTGGTTTTAATTTGAATCTCCCTGATGGCTAGTGATGATGAACATTTTTTCATGTGTCTGATAGCCATTTGTATGTCTTCTTTGGAGAAGTGTCTGTTCATATCTTCTGCCCATTTTTTGATATGATTATATGTTTTGTGTGTGTTGAGTTTGAGAACGTCTTTATAGATCCTGGATATCAACCTTTTGTCTGTACTGTCAGTTGCAAATATCTTCTCCCATTCCATGGGTTGCCTCTTTGTTTTGTTGACTGTTTCCTTTGCTGTGCAGAAGCTTTTGGTCTTGATGAAGTCCCAAAATGCTGTGGCCAGTGTTAAAGAGGTTACTACTTATGTTCTCCTCTAGGATTTTGATAGATTCCTGCCTCACATTGAGGTCCTTTACCCACTTTGAGTTTATCTTTGTATGGTGTAAGAGAATGGTCGAGTTTCATTCTTCTATACATAGCTGTCCAATTTTCCCAGCACCATTTATTGAAGAGATGGTCTTTTCTCTACTAGATTTTCCCCTACTTTGTCAAAGATTATTTGACCATAGAGTTGAGGGCCCATATCTGTGCTCTCTACTCTGTTCCACTGGTCTTTGAGTCTGTCTTTGTGTCAGTATCATGTTGTCTTGGTGATCACAGCTTTGTAGTAAAGCTTGAAATCAGGAAACGTGATGTCCCCGTTTTGTTTTTCTTTTTCTACATTTCCTTAGCAATTTGGGGTCTCTTCTGATTCCATACAAATTTTAGGATTGTTTGTTCCAGCACTTTGAAAAATAAATGCCCATGGAATTTTGATCAGGATGGCATTGAAAGTATAGATTGTTCTGAGCAGTATAGACATTTTAACAATGTTTATTCTTCTGATCCATGAGCATGGACTGCTTTTCCATCTTTTTGTGTCTTCTTTCATTTCTTTCATGAGTGTTCTGTAGTTCCTCAAGTAGATCCTTTACCTCTTTGGTTAGGTTTATTCCCAGGTATCTTATGCTTCTTGGTGCTATAGTAAATGGAATCAATCATCTAATTTCCTTTTCTATATTTTCATTGTTAGTGTATAAGAAAGAAACTGTTTTCTGTACATTGATTTTGTATCCAGCCACATTACTGAATTGCTGTATGAGTTCTAGCGGTTGGGGGTGGAACCTTCTGGATTTTCCACATAAAGTATCATGTCATCTGCAAAGAGAGAGAGTTTGACTTCTTCATTGCCAATTTGAATTCCTTTTATTTATTTTTGTTGTCTGATTGCTATTGCTAGAACTTCTAATACTATGTTGAACAACAGTGACGAGAGTGGACATTCTTCTCATGTTCCTGATCTCAAAGGGAAGGAGGTCAGCTTTTCCCCATTGAGAATGATATTCATTGTGGGTTTTTCATGGACAGATTTTATGAAGTTGAGGAATGTTCCCTCTATCCTTATACTTTGAAGGGTTTTAATCAGGAACAGATGTTGTATCTTGTCAAATGCTTTTTCTGCATCAATTGAGAGGACCATGTGGTCCTTCTCTCTTCTCTTATTGATTTGTTCTAGCACACTGATTGATTTGCAAATGTTGAACCACACTTGCATCCCAGGAATAAAAACCATCCGGTCATGGTGGATAATCTTTTTAATGTACTGTTGGATCCTACTAGCTAGGATCTTGTTGAGAATCTTGGCATCCATATTCATCAGGGATATTTGTCTGAAATTCTCCTTTTTGATGGGGTCTTTGCCTTGTTTGGGAATCAAGGCAATGCTGGCTTCCTAAAAAGAGTCTGGAAGTTTTCCTTCTTTTCTATTTTTTGAAACAGCTTCAGAAGAATGGGTATTATTTCTTCTTCTTTCTTTTTTAAATAAATTTATTTATTTTTTCAGCGTAACAGTATTCATTGCTTTTTTTATTTTTTTTTTTTTATTTTTTCAGCATACCTGGCAATTCACAGACCTGTACCCCTGGGGATAAAAATACAGTATTCATTGTTTTTGCACAACACCCAGTGCTCCATGCAATACGTGCCCTCCCTATTACCCACCACCTGGTTCCCCCAACCTCCCACCCCCCCTTCAAAACTCTCAGGTTTTCTTTCAGAGTCCATAGTCTCTTATGGTTCGCCTCCCCTTCCAATTTCCCTCAACTTCCTTCTCCTCTCCATCTCCCAATGTCCTCCATGTCATTTGTTATGCTCCACAAATAAGTGAAACCATATGATACTTGACTCTCTCTGCTTCACTTATTTCACTCAGCAGACAGGACTGGTATTATTTCTTCTTTGAATGTTCGGTAGAATACTCCAGGGAATCCGTCAGGTCCTGGACTCTTGTTTTTTTGGGAAGTTTTTGATGACTGCTACAATCTTGTTACTAGATATTGGTCCATTCAGGTTGTCAATTTCTTCCCTTTTCAGTCTTGGAAGTTTATAGGTTTCCAGGAATGTTCCATTTCTTCTAGGTTGCTTGACTTATTGGCATATAACTGTTGATAATAACTTCTGATGATTGTTTTCTTTCCTTAGTGTTAGTCATGATTTCTCCCCTTTCATTCATAATTTTATTAATTTGGGTCCTGTCTCTTTTCTTTTGGATTAGTTTGGCCAGTGGTTTATCAATCTGTTGATTGTGTCAAAGAACCAGCTTCTGGTTTCGGTGATGTGTTCTACTGTATCTCTAGTTTCTATCTCATTGATCTCTGCTCTAATCCCGATTATTTCCCTTCTTGTGCATGTGGTTGGCTTAATTTATTGATGATTTTCCAGTACTTTAAGGTGTAAAGAGAGCTGGTGTATTCTGGATTTTTCAATTTTTTGAGGGAGTCTTGGATGGCTATGTACTTCCCCCTTAGGACCGCCTTTGCTGTATCCCATAGGTTTTTGACTGATGTGTCTTCATTCTCATTGGTTTCCATGAATTGTTTAAGTTCTTCTTTGATTTTCTGGTTGATCCAAATATTCTTAAGTAGGTTGGTCTTTAGCTTCCAAGTGTTTGAATTCCTTCCAAACTTTTTCTTGTGGTCGAGTTCCACTTTCAAAGCATTGTGGTCTGAGAATATGCAGGGAATAATTTCAATCTTTTGGTCTCTGTTGAGCCCTGATTTGTGACCCAGTATGTCATCTATTCTGAGAAAGTTCCATGTGTGCTTGAGAAGAATGAGTATTCTGATGTTTTAGGGTACACTTGATCTTAGCCAAAAGGCTGAGAAACGATGATGTTTTAGGGTAGAATGTTCTGTATATATCTATGAGGTCCATCTGGTCCATTGTGTCATTCAAAGCTCTTGTTTCTTTACTAATTTTCTGCTTGGATGATCTGTCTATTACTGAGAGTGGTGTGTTAAGATCCCCTACAATTAATGTATTCATATCAATATGACTCTTTATTTTGATTAACAGTAGAGATGATCTTTTCATCCCAAGATTCTTAACCACATCTGCAAAGGCCTTTCTTCTAAATAATGTTAATACTTACAGGTTCCAGGAAGTAGGACATAGAGGTATCTTTTGGGGCACCTGGGAAGGACTTCTCCAAAGAGTACTTTAGGGACTTTCCTTAGGATGCTGCTGTGGGCCCTTGGTTCTCACTGGCATGTGTCTCACAACCTCGAGTTTGCTCTAAGTTTTGAGTAATCACAAGCTTGTATTCACGGGAACTGGAGTTTCCTTGGCAGTATGACTCCCTTAAATGATTTTAATTGGATGCCAATCTGTTAAAATTCTGCAAACTCAGTGGTCTGGTAACCAGCCCAGAGCTCCATGTTGATGTGCTTCTTGAACCTGTATTTAGCCTGAGTGCTTTTGCCTCCTATAGAAACATAGTAGTACTATGTCCAGCCCCTTGGTCCCTTGGCCTTTTGCTCTAAAATGCTGTGCTGGATGGACCCCTTTTGGATCCTAGGCTTTCTTCAATTGCTTGCTCTTTTTGGGGAAGTTCAGTGGAAATGGCGGGGGTGGGAGGTGGGAGGAGGCTGCAAGTGGGTGCAGGGGAGCCAAAAGTCAGCTATATCCTTAATAAAGTTCCTTAGTTTCTTCTGAGTCTCAGCTGGCTTCATTCCCAGATTTTTTCTATCACCTGCATTTGTTTTTTTCTGACATTATTTGGTGATGGAGGATTTGACTTTTGCAAACCTGCCAAGCACATGATTACCTGATTGTCAGCCATCTAGGGTCATTGACTATGAGCATAAGGGAATTCTCAGTAAGTCCTTTGACATTTACTTTCTGCTCCCAGAAGGGTTAGCTCAACTAAACTTGTCTTGGTCCCCCAGAGCTCCATCTGTGGTAGACAAATGACATAAGTCCTAAGAGACATTCCTTGATAGTTTAATCTGCTGCTTCTAATGAGAAGAACTGCCCAACTTCTTATATGGACAAGGAAGAATTCCCATGGTCCCCCACCTCATGTAGACTCACCCAGTTCCACATTTTTAGGGCCTGTCCCTTGTAGCACCTCACTTTCAGGAACTAGTTTCCATGTTAGAATCTGTTTAATTGTAAGTTACAGAATTTCAACACAAAGTAGCTTAAGTAAAGTGGGCATATATTGGTTTATTTCCAGAGGTAGCATTAGTTTTAGGCATGGCTGCATATAGGGGCTCTTATTATGTCATCTTGAATATTATTCCCCAGATGAAATGGTTGCCTGTTCAGCTAAATACAGTGAAGTCTCACTGCACTTTTTTTATTGAGATAAAATTTATATCCTGTGAACTGCATAGAACATAATTGTATAATCCACCGAGTTGTGACAAATGCATACACTTTAAGATATAGAAAATTCCATCATCCCAGAAAGTTCCCTCATGCCCCTTTCAATTAAATCTTCACCTGCCATAGACAACCACTCCTCTGACCTCTATCACCACACATTCGTTTTGCTTGCCCTTGAACTTCACATAAATAGAAGCTTACAGTATATATTCTTTTGTGTGTAGCTTCTTTTATTAAATAAAATGTTTTACAATTTATCCATATTGCTGTATATGTGACTATACCACTCTTACATCTCTTTTGTAGTTGGCAGATGTATGAGTTATTTCCAGTTTTTGAATACTATGATTAAAATTTCCACAAACAATCTTTTACAGGTCTTTTTGCAGATACATATTTTTCTCTTTGGTAATATCTTGGAGTGGAATTATGGCATTGTAGAGTAAGTATAAGTGTAGAGAAACTTCTAGACTGATTTTAAAAGTGATTGTATCATTGTATATTCCCACCTGCAATGTGTGAGACTTCTAGTTGTCCACTTCTTCTCTGACCTATAAAGTTACCAGTCTTTGATTTTAGACACTCTAATGAGTATGAAGAGGTGTCTCATAGTGGTTTCAATTTTCCTTTCCTTGAATACTAATGCTCTTGAGCACTTTTAATGTGTTTATTGGCCATTTCTATACCCTCTGTGAACTATCCAAGTCTTTTAACCATTTTTTGGGTCATTTATCTTTTTATTATTGATTTGAATACATTAAAAATGTATTCTGGAAACACACTTTTCATAAGTTATATGTCTTCTGAATATTTTCTGTCTATGGCTTGATTCCTCATTTTCTGAAAATTCTCATTAGATGGATGACATTTTGGAGGTTTGATGAAGTTCCAATTTATCAGTTTTCTTCTTTTTTGATTTGTAATTTTTTTCTTTCCCAGTAAGTGTTTGCCTTCTCCAAAGTTGGGATGATATTTTCCTACCTTTTCCCCCTAAAATTATTACAGTTCAAACTATTTGTTTAGGTCTTTGGTCCATCTTGAATTAATTTGTGTGTTGTGTGTGTATGCATGTGGTGTGAAGTAGAAGTGGAGGCTATTTTTTCATATATTTATCCAGTTCCAGCCCTAATGTTTGAAAAGTCTTTTTCATTAAACTCTTTAGACATCTTTGCCAGGAATCAATTGACTTTACCATATATGTGTAATTCTATCTCCAATCTCTCTATTATGTTCTGCTGAGCTATGTAAAAACCATGTTTTCTTAATTACTGTGGCTTTATATTAAGTCTTGATATTAGGTGCTATGAGTCACCCAACTTTTTATTTTGTTCCCAATAGCTCATTTTTGCTTTTGTTTCCCTTGCCTTTGGAGATGTGCCTAGGAAGAACTTACTATGGCCAAGGTTGAAGAGGTTGCTGCCTGCGCTCTCCTCTAGGATTTTGATGGATTCCTGTCTCACATTTAGGTCTTTCATCCATTTTGAGTTTATCTTTGTGTATGGGGTAAGAAAATGGTCCAATTTCATTCTTCTACATGTGGCTGTCCAATTTCATTTTTGACATTTTAAAATGAGTTCTCTCTCTTTTTAAAGATTTTATTTATTTATTTGAGAGAGAGAGAGAAAAAGAGATAACATGAGAACAGGGTGAGGGACAAAGGGAGAAGCAGATTGTCCGCATCAGGGAGCCTGATGTAGGGCTTGATCCTGGGACTCCAGGATCATGACCTGAGCCAAGGCAGACACTTAACCAACAGAAGCATCTATGTGCCCTTGTGTTTTCTCTCTTTCTTTTTAAAAAAAAAATCAGTTTTATAGACTTTTATCCATTTTAGATATCTTTTTAAAGAACTATATTTTTATTGTTATTTTCTGTATTGTTTATTTTATGTTTTTATTAATTTCTATTTTATCTTTATAATTTCTGTTTTTCTACTTTGGTTCTAATTAATTAATTTTTTTGAGTTTCTTATGCTGGAAACTTAATCACTGAAATTATATTTTTCTTTCCTAACATAAGCATTTAGAACTATAAATTGCTCTTTCTCTCTTATTCTCTTTTTTAATATATGGGCTACTTAGAAGTTGCTATTTATTTTCCAATTTTGGTAGTCTTTGGTATTTATAGATTTTTATATGTTTGCTACTGACTTTAGATTGATTATGTAATGGACACAAGACAAGATCTATAATATTTGACTATTTTAAATTTATTGAGATTTATTTGACAGTCTTAGATATGGTCTATCTTGGTGAATGTTCCTTGTTCCCTGGAAAATAGCATGGATCATGTCGTTATTGAGTGTAGTCTTCTCTAAATGTCAATGAGGTCAAGCTGGTTGACAGCGTTATTTAAATTTTTTGTATCCTTATCATTTTTTCTATTTTTTAAAACCAATTACTGAAAAGCAATATTATAACCTGCAACTATGATTATAGATTTATTTATTTTTCATCTAGTTCTGTTATATTTTGCTTCATGTGTTTTAAAACTCCATTATTAGGAACTTAGTCATTTAACATTTTTATGTCTCCCTGATGAATTACCTCCTTTATCACTATGAAATGTTACTATTTATCTTTGGCCATAGTCCTTGTCTTGAGATCTATTTTGTATGATATTCATATAGCCTCACCAGTTTTCTTATGTTTATTTTTTGCATAGTCGACTTTTCCCATCATTTTAGTTTAAGCTGCTTTTTAATGTTGAAGTACAGCTTCTGTACACAGGATGCGGTTGTATATTGCCCTTATTGATCCAGTCTGATAATCTCTGCTATTTAATTAGAGTGTTTGGCCATTGAAATTTAATGCAATTATTGGTGTGATTAGTCTACCATTTCTTAATTTTTTTCCTTACTCACCCCTACTTTATAGAGTGAAAAAACATATTTAATTATTTATTATTTATGATACACTATAAACTAATTTATTCCTTGAAATAAATTATATATATACATATATATGATATTATAATAATTATTTATCCCTCAAATATACTCAAGGGCACCTGGGTGGCTCAGTCCATTGAACATCTGACTCTTGATCTCAGCTCAGGTCTTGGTCTCAGGGTCATGAGTTTCAATCTCTACATTGGTTTCTACACTAGGCATGGAGACTACTTAAAAGAAAAGGGGTGCTACTCAGAATCATACATCTTATAAGTTCATTTGAAATGTTGCCAAAGCTCGAATGGATGACTGTAAGATTTTACTTCAAATAAGTTTGAGGTCAATATATTTAGGAATTCACTCTTCGACAATGTTTTTCAAACTGTGGTTCATAAAGAGTGGGCATTGAAGCCAATCAGTAAACTATAACCAGTACATAAAAAGGTGGTAGAATAGAATGAAATAGAATACAATAGAATGAAATAGAAAACACTAGGTGCATTGCCTGCTATAAGAGTGAATATTGTTTGTGCTATTTTGTTTGTTTTGGTGTGTGTGTGTGTGTGTGTGTGTGTGTGTGTGTGTGTGTGTGTAAGTGTTTTGAACTATGATTTGAAATGTATTTCTTAGACTGATTAATAAAAGCCTGAAAAACACTACACTGTTGTAGAACTATGGAGCTTTCCATGTCATGGAATGATCAGGAGCAAACCAAGATGATAGGCATGTACGATCTATATTGTACACCAGAAGAGACCTCTGGAAGAGATGAAAGTAATGTGGAGAGAAGGATGGGTGCGAGTGATCCATTTATGCATTTCCTTGTTCATCCATCTATTGATAAGCACTTATTGAACTCTACCATTGATCAAGATAAATGTTAAACTTTCAGGGCACAAAAAAAGAAACAGATAATTCTTTTAGGAAATTCACAGTTCAGATGGCAGAGGACCAAACAAACCGATATTTTACTGGACAGTGTGATGAATCCCATGGTAGGGAGGTTGTAGTTGCAATTCAGATGTGCCCAACCAATCCTGGATGGGAGTTGGAAACTTTTAGAAAGACTTGATGCCTACACTAAGCCTTGAAGATTGAACATGTGTGTCTTATTCAGTTTGAGATGCTATAACAAGATTTCATAGACTGGGTGGCTTAAAGAACAGAAATATATTTCTTGAAGTTCTGGAGGCTGGGAAGTTTAAGATCAGGGTACCAGCAGATTTGGTGTCTGGTAAAGCTTCTATTCCTAGTTATCAGATGGCAGAGATTGAAAGATCTAAGCTCTTTCTTTTCTTGAAGTGTACTAATCCCATCATAGGGGCTATATATACTCTCATGACTTCATCTAAACTTAATTAGTCCTCAAATGTCCCACTTTCTAATACAATCACACTGGAGGGTTAGTCTTTCACCATATGGACTTTGATGGAACACAAACACTCAGTCCTACACAAGTTATTATTAGGCATAATAATAGAAGATGGGGAAAGTATGGGCTACAAAGAGGGAGTGGTACATGAGTTGCATGAGGCAAGACAGAGCAAGAGTGTGTGGACATTTAAGATTGATGAAATGGGCTGAAAAACTTGACCTTTATACTCAGATTGTGACTTTAAAATAATCACTATAGACCCAATAGAAAAAATTAGTGGGGATCAACTGGTGGAAACAGGAAGATCAGTGACGAGGTTGGAGGGTTACTGGTCCTAGGGTAGAGAGAAGGAATACATTTGAGGGAATCTGAGCAAGTGTAACTTAAGGATCAAATGGTTGCTAGGATGAGGACTAGTCTTCCTGAGAACAAGATGTCTCAGATGACACTGTATGGGTCCTCACTAACATCTGTTAGTATCATTCACTGAAAATGTGGGTCTAGTATGGGTAAGAAATTTTGGGGTAAAGAAAGGACACTTAGATTGTCATCATGTTGAACTGGATCATGGGGACCAACTAGTTTAAGTCTAAATGGCAGAGAGGCTCACAGGGCTGGAATTCAAGAGACATGAAGTTTGGAATTCATATCGTAGAGTTTGGAATGGAAACATTGCTGGCTCTGTCCAGAGTTGTGGATTCAATCAGCTGGAGAAAATGGGGAATCCCATAAATCATCATCAGGTCCTTATTTACAGTGGCTTTAGTGTGCTACATTTCCAGGGAAATATATGTTCTTGTCACACAACTTCAAGAGAAGTAAATGAGCTTGAATCACATGAGTAGGTTTAATGCCAGCCTGAAATTTAGTAAGCCATTTTGCAGCTTCTTTGTCCCCATTTTCTTTTTTTTCTTCATTAAAAGTA
Source organism: Meles meles (assembly GCF_922984935.1). Taxonomy (NCBI): domain Eukaryota; kingdom Metazoa; phylum Chordata; class Mammalia; order Carnivora; family Mustelidae; genus Meles; species Meles meles. The sequence continues at coordinate 111,770,537 of NC_060074.1, read as the reverse complement.
TGCTATTTTCTCTTCATCTTTGGGTACAAATTAAAATAAGGCTGCTTGTGAGTTAAAAAAGACACAGTCAAGGAAACAAGAAGTTCATGTCTGGAGGGCAAGTGGCTCCTTTAATGAGCCTTGCTAAACAACACCTCCTGTTGGAGACCTGGAAAAAGGTAGTGATAGTGAACTTAGCTCTCTACCCATTGCCAAATGAGCCCCTGACCTAAGGATTGCCAAGATCTTAGGGACTATATCATTGCATGACACGCTGGTCTGTAAGCTACTTTGTGGCAGCGTCCATGTCTTCATTTTTTATCACTGTATGCCCAGACTGAGTGCTGTGCCTGGCATATAGTAGGCACTCAGAGAGGTGTGGGATCAATAAATAAATGAAAGAACACAAAGTGGGACAAAAATAACATAATTAGACACCGTCATATAGAAATTAGAAATCTGGTTTGAGTCCTGACCTTGGTTTCCTTATCTATGAATCTAGGGTAGTAATAATAGTTACCTTATAAAACTGCTTTGAGGATTAAATGAGATAATATGTAATGTGCTTAGGGTACTCCTTGGCATATGGTAAGGGTTCAGTTATTCAGATGGCTGCTATTACTGTTGTTGTTACTATTTTTACTGCTATTGTCACCACAATATGTTAGTCCTTTGAGTGAGCTCTCTACAATTTAGCTTCTTCATTCATAAAATGGATATTATAATAGCTGGTTTGCGTTTCTCTCAGGTGTCATAATGATTATATAATATTAGATCAAGGAACTGAGGTTGGATCTCACTTTCTTACTCTTAAGAGAACTGTAACTCAGAGAGGACAAATAATTCAGAGTGAGTGGCACAACCAAATGGAATATGAATGTGAGAATATTCTGGAAGGTTAAAGTTAATAAGCAAAATAAAATACCACTATAACACAATATTAATGCAGCTTTGCAGAACTGAAAGGGCAAGGGCTTTGTAGTCATGCAAACCTCAAATTCAATCCAGATTCTCCTTCAGTGGATGCATGGTCCTAAGTGTGTCATTTATGCCTCCTAGACCTCATATGAGAACAGGAATGTGAGGCTGAGTCACAAGGTTTCTGTGAAGATAAAAGAGAGAATGGAGGTGGGTAAAGTCCTCAGTACAGCCCCTCACACTGAAGTGTTGAGATCGTGACAGCTGTTTTATGACACAGCTAACAAGAGGTCAAACCAGAATAAGATCATAAACTTGCTGGCAGTAATTTTATGTCTCACCTGTATTGTAGAAGGAATGTGTGTCACCTGGAGAACTCTGGATGCCCTTTGGCACATGGGAGGTCACTGTCAGGGCTGTGGGCTGAAGAGGCAGGGATGCTGTAAGGTGGCACCAATAGCCACCTTGTCTCCAACAGAGAGGTGTCCACATGAAGTCTTCTTTGAGCTAAGAGGGGCTGGGCCAAAGCTGCCAGGCAAGCAGAGCCCTTAAGGATATTTGTTTTGGGTGTCTCCATACCTTCTACATCTAGCCTATCCCAACTCTGATCCCCAGTAGGTGTTACAATGTCTAAGAGCAGCCAGTTGTCAGTCAAAACATTAGAGCGGTACAGGCTAGAACTGAGAGTGGACTCTGAACCATTGTACCTGGATCTAAATCCCAGCCCCACCACTTCATAGCTGTATGCTACTGGGTGAAGTTACTTAATATCTGTGTAGTTCAATTTACCAATCTGTACCATGGGTTCAATAATAGACTCTACCTCATGGGTTAAGGCATGTAAAACACATGTGACATAAGAAGAATATATAAATTCTCAGTATTATTATTATTGTTATGATGGGAGGTTGTTAGAAGAACTTTATTTCTGGCTGTGAGATTTTTATGGAGTCTTTCAACCTTGTTATTCTGTGATAAGGCCTGATATCTTTTCCTTGACCTGTACCTTATTGGTGGACACCAAATGGTCACAAAACTCCTCCTCAGAGAGCACATACCTCAATATTATCAAAGCCATCTATGAAAAACCCACCACAAATTCATTCTCAATGGAGAAAAACTGAAAGCATTTCCGCTAAGGTCAGAAACACGGCAGGGATGTCCATTATCACCAGTGCTATTCAACATAGTACTAGAAGTCCTAGCCTCAGCAATCAGACAACAAAAAGAAATTAAAGGTATCCAAATCGGCAAAGAAGAAGCCAAACTATCACTCTTCGCAGATGATATGATACTATATGTGGAAACCCCAAAAGACTCCACTCCAAAACTGCTAGAACTTGTCCAGGAATTCAGTAAAGTGTCAGGATATAAAATCAATGCACAGAAATCAGTTGCATTTCTGTACACCAACAACAAGACAGAAGAAAGAGAAATTAAGGAGTCAATCCCATTTACAATTGCACCCAAAACTATAAGATACCTAGGAATAAACCTAACCAAAGAGGCTAAGAATCTATATGCAGAAAACTATAAAGTACTCATGAAAGAAATTGAGGAAGACACAAAGAAATGGAAAAATGGTCCGTGCTCCTGGATTGGAAGAATAAATATTTTGAAAATGTCTATGCTACCTAAAGCAATCTACACATTTAATGCAATCCCCATCAAAATACCATCCATTTTTTTCAAAGAAATGGAACAAATAATCCTAAAATTTATATGGAACCAGAAAAGACCTCAAATAGCCAAAGGAATATTGAAAAAGAAAGCCAAAGTTGGTGGCATCACAATTCCGGACTTCAAGCTCTATTACAAAGCTGTCATCATCAAGACAGCATGGTACTGGCACAAAAACAGACACATAGATCAATGGAACAGAATAGAGAGCCCAGAAATAGACCCTCAACTCTATGGTCAACTAATCTTCAACAAAGCAGGAAAGAGTGTCCAATGGAAATAAGATAGCCTCTTCAATAAATGGTGCTGGGAAAATTGGACAGCCACATGCAGAAAAATGAAATTGGACCACTTCCTTACACCACACACGAAAATAGACTCAAAATGGATGAAGGACCTCAATGTGAGAAAGGAATCCATCAAAATCCTTGAGGAGAACACAAGCAGCAACCTCTTCGACCTCAGCTGCAGCAACATCTTCCTAGGAACATCGTCAAAGGCAAGGGAAGCAAGGGTAAAAATGAACTATTGGGATTTCATCAAGATCAAAAGCTTTTGCACAGCAAAGGAAACAGTTAACAAAGCCAAAAGACAACTAACAGAATGGGAGAAGATATTTGCAACCGAAGTATCAGATAAAGGGCTAGTATTCAAAATCTATAAGGAACTTAGCAAACTCAACACCCAAAGAACAAACAATCCAATCAAGAAATGGGCAGAGGACATGAACAGATATCTCTGCAAAGAAGACATCCAGATGGCCAACAGACACATGAAAAAGTGCTCCACATCACTCGGCATCAGGGAAATACAAATCAAAACCACAGTGAGATATCACCTCACACCAGTCAGAATGGCTAAAATTAACAAGTCAGGAAATGACTTGCCAGGAGATGCTGGCGAGGATGTGGGGAAAGGGGAACCCTCCTACACTGTTGGTGGGAATGCAAGCTGGTGCAACCATTCTGGAAAACAGCATGGAGGTTCCTCAAAATGTTGAAAATAGAACTACCTTATGACCCAGCAATTGCACTACTGGGTATTTACCCTAAAGATACAAACATAGTGATCCGAAGGGGCACGTGCACCCGAATGTTTATAGCAGCAATGTCTACAATAGCCAAATTGTAGACATTTTCTATGGAAAGAACCTAGATGTCCATCAAGAGTTGAATGGATAAAGAAGAGGTGGTATATATACACAATGGAATACTATGCAGCCATCAAAAGAAATGAAATCTTGTCATTTGCGACGACGTGGATGGAACTAGAGGGTATCATGCTTAGTGAAATAAGTCAATTGGAGAAAGACAACTATCATATGATCTCCCTGATATGAGGATGTGGAGATGCGACATGGGGGGTTAGGGGGATAGGAGAAGAATAAATGAAACAAGATGGGATTGGGAGGGAGACAAACCATAAATGACTCTTAATCTCACAAACAAACTGGGGGTTGCTGGGGGGAGGTGGGGTTAGGAGAGGGGGAGGGAGTTATGGACATTGGGGAGGGTATGCGCTATCGTGAGTGCTGTGAAGTGTGTAAACCTGGTGATTCACAGACTTGTACCCCTGGGGATAAAAATACATTATATGTTTATTTAAAAAGAAAAAAAGAAAGAAAGGATGAATACCCAACTTTTGTAGCAACATGGACAGGACTGGAAGTGATTATGCTGAGTGAAATAAGTCAAGCAGAGAGAGTCAAGTATCATATGGTTTCACTTATTTGTGGAGCATCACAAATGACATGGAGGACATTGGGAGATGGAGAGGAGAAGGAAGTTGAGGGAAATTGGAAGGGGAGGCGAACCATAAGAGACTATGGACTCTGAAAAACAACCTGAGGGTTTTGAAGGGTGGGGGTGGGAGGTTGGGGGAACCAGGTGGTGGGTAATAGGGAGGGCACGTATTGCATGGAGCACTGGGTGTTGTGCAAAAACAATGAATACTGTTATGCTGAAAAAATAAATAAATTAGTTAAATATTAAGAAAAAAAAAAACTCCTTCTCAGTGCCTGAGGCAGGTGACTGATAAATAATAAGCCAGGGCTGACCCAAAGGTCTGCAACTGCTCTTTTTCCTCAAGGCTAGCCTACATCTTACTAACATGTTCCAAGTTCTAGATGCTTCTGTCAACATGCTCTGGTGGCAAGAGGTCTTTGGGTAGCTTTGTGCTGACCATCACTCCCAGTATCCTTTGGGGTTTTCCTGCCCATCTGCCCCCCACTTCACCCCATGACACCTTCTCTATAGGCCTCTTATATCTCAGATACCTGTCATTTGCTTTTTGGAAACCCAACTGACTCTTGACATATCTTTCTGTAACCCAGATCCGGCAGGATGGCTGTCAGCCAAGCTGGCTATCACTGTTGATAGAGTCTGGAGTAAGCAGTGCGCCACCTGGTCCTCACTCTGAAGATCTCAAACCTCTATTTAGTGATAAGAGCCAAGATGATCATGCTCAGGGAGGCTGCCCCCCTCTTGCTAAACTTCTCAGTGAACATGAATGTTGTTGCCAACTCTCCAACTGCAGAACAGAACCCTCACACCAGTACTGTAAGCAGGAGGTGGGGTGGAGGGTTTGAATGAGTCACTGTGAACATCTCTTGAGTAGGGAAACATTTGGATCTAGCTGGGACCCAGAAAATTGGGGTTCAAAAAACATTTGCTAGATGTGAAAATGAGCTGGTGATGTGGTCCTCCTAGCAGTACATCTGGCCATGGAGGGTCATGATCTTGCTCCTCCCAGGATGAACGTGGAAAGTCAATGGCAAGACATGTACTATGTACTAGGTACCCCATGCCTCTCTCCTGGAGGGAAAGCAAGGCATCTCTTTCTTGTACACGTTAGTCCATATACTCCATCAGGATCTTCATGCTTTTGCTAATACTTTCTTTTGGCTGACAGCTCATTGTACCATTCCTTAACCTCACCCCCAGGGTTGGTGGTTTTGAGAGATCGTTTTGGAGGTGGTTTTAAGTTTTGGTCCTGCATACTCAGTGGGGGCATCTCTGTCATCCATTGTGATGAGGATGTGGTTAGGAACTCATTGTTCTTACCTCCCCGGTGAACCAGAGGCCTCAGATCAAAGAAGAGAGAACCCCAGAATTAGCATCAATCTGCTGACAGTGTCCCTGCTTTTGGACAGGAGCTGCTGGGCTGTAGAAAGGAATGTGGAGACATTGGAGTCAGGAGGCTTTTAATAAAGCGGTGTGACAAGGAATAAAAGAACTATTAATAAGGTACTTTGCCAACTTGATTCTAGCCCCATTAAACTTTTCTTTACCTTATTTCACACTCCATTTCCAAAGCACCCTTTCTTCTCCCCACACCTTTAATGGTTCTGGCAAACCTGGGTCTTAATGAAGTCTGGCAGCATAAATTTAAGGCAGTGTCTGGCTGAAGTGAACAGAAGCTTCCTTCTATAAGAAAATTCTCTGGGTGGCTAGAGACATAAATCCAGCCTCCAGACTGTCCAATTGATTTCTCAGGCAGACCGTGGGGAAACAAGAGTGTCATAAGTGATAGTACCATAAGTGACAGCCATAAGTGATAGTACCTTGGAAATTCCCAGGGCTAAAGGCCCAAGGTAGCAGGCCACTTTAGAAGGGAGACAGACTTTCCTGAGTGCAGAGTTATGCATGTATTCACTCATTCATTTATTCTACAATATTCACTGGTGCTGTACTGTGAGTTTTAGACGTTGGTGGCTACATTGCCATGACAGGTAGGTGTTCTTTCCATTTTGCATATGAAGAAGCTAAATGATGCTCATTGGGTCTTGGTGGCTCACATAGCGAATACTGAGGGAGCCAGTGAAGGAATAAAAAGAGATCAATTCCTTTTCTCTCTGAGGCCATCTTGTGTTTTCTTCGTCAAATACCATCTTTCATTCATTGCCTTTAGCTGGTAAGAGAGGTGTTCACTTTCCCCTGAAACTCACTTTCTACTCTGCTCTCAAGACATTTTCTGTCTCAGTGTGGGGCTGCACTTTACTCATCTCACTTGTGATCACCATGCAGCACAGTGTTGAATCAAGGCTGGGTTCCCTGGTTCATGGAAGATCTATGTAGTTAGGCCCTGGGTCTCCAGAGTCCCCATCTGGGAGTCATTGTGTGAGATAAGAGACAGGTTTGGGACCCAAACAACTTGGTTTCAAACCAGCTCTGCTGAGCCGGGCCTGGTGTGGGTACATCAGGCCTATAAAGGCACATGGGGAAGGGGGCCAAGAGAGCAAAACGCGGGCCATGTTTGTAGAAGTGGATAGAGATAAAAGTAGGCTCAGGGCTTCTCTCACATAGTTCCAGGGCCACGGGGGTGCCTTTCCAACCAAAGGGAATTTAATTCTTCAGCTTGATCTCTTCCTGCGCTTGAACTAACTTTGGATGCTCCTGACATTGAGGTGTCAGTCTGAGGCTGGAGTTTATCATTATGCCTTTCTTTTTTGTCTTGCTTACTCATTCTTCTCTCACATTTCCATTTTCTCTTAGGCATCCTATACCCTTCCCTTCAAAGTGGTATTGCTCTTGGAGGCAAATCCTAGTCCGTTTGTTGCTAATATGGTATTAACGCTGGTATTTGTGTTATTGTTGGTAGTGGTGGTGGAGGCGGTAGGAGTATTTCTGGTATTGGTATTGGTGCAGGTGGGGATAGTACTAGTGTTGGTGGTATGTGTGTTGCTTTGTTGTTGCTGGTAATGGTATAGGTAGTAGTAATGATGTCATTAGTAGTGGTCATGATAGTGTTGGTAGTATTGGCGTAATGGAAGTGGTGATGTTACTTTTGGTTGTGGTGGTGGTGGTGGTTCTGATGGTGGTGGCAGTGGTCATGAGAGTGTTGATGGTAATGGAGGTGGTGATATCGCTGTTGGTGGTGGTGGTGATGGAGTAGTGATGGGGGCTGGGCATCTGAAACAGGAGAATATAGTAGAAAGAATAGAAGCCCTGGAGCTAGATAGACCTCTTGTTTATTATTGGCTCCAGTGAATTACTTAGTGTCTTTGAACCTGTGTGTCCTCATCTGGGGATGATGGGGATGACAAATAATGAGTATAATAATACCTCACACAATATCATGAGGATGAGGGAGAGTGCATGTGCCCTACCCACTTCATCCAAAATTCCAGAGCTCCTTCTCTTTCCTCCTGGCTGTGGGAGCCTGAGCAATGTCAGTTTCCTCGAGGTGAGAGGTGACATCATCCTTGGCAGGAGGCTTCAATCCCTTTGTTCAGGGGTTGGCAGTCATAGTCTTTGTGACCTTGATTACTCTTAATGCTACAAGAGACCATCTCAGTATGTGAGTTCATGTCTGAGGCCACCCACGTCTGCTACAGAGAATGGGGCTATGGTATATCCAATCCAGATTTCAGCTGAGGTGTCTCCACTCTTGAGGTCAAATTGGATTGCCTTAGTCTCTTAACCCCATGACTTGGTTTAACTTCCTAAGATTTCTTTGATTTCCCTGGATCTTACTCTCTCCTGGTTTCCTCTAACATGGGTCCCTGGGCCTTATAGGCCACATCTGCATGGAACTGTCATGGCCAGGTAAGAAAACTTGCCCTCTCTGAGTTCCACAGAGGATTCACTGCTACAGTAGCATTTGGGAGCAAAGAAAACCTCATGGAAGGTGGACAGAAGATGCAGGAGAGAGTTTTCATCAGAGTGCTCTCAGTGAATTACCTAAACATCCTTCTAGGTCATTTCTGTTCCTCAGCACCCTTTGGCTGTCCCAGTCTACCTTTAACCAAAAGGACTTCTGCAGAACCTGGCCTTCCTCCCCTCCCCTCACCCAGCTCACAGAGCCATCAACTCCCTAGTTTCTTCTGTCTTCCACTCATTAGGGCCCACCATGGAGTAGCCCTGCTTTGTAGAATGCAGACAGGTTATAAATAAGACATCTCTCCCTACTGATTATACCTAGACTGGGAGTTCCTAGGGCCTCTGACTTAGAGGACAAGAATCCTATGCAGCCTTGCCTTCTTTTGTCCCTCTCTTCCTGCCACCACCTGTGACTCCATGTGCCAGCTGTTTTCTAGGACCACCTTCATCAGGCCCTTTTCCACTCCCAGAAGAACTGGTCCTTAGGGAGAGAGTCAGAGTGGTTAGGGTATGACCTGGGGTAAATGCTATTAGCAACAAGGGCCTGGGGGATAGATGGATTCTAACACCCCTCCATCAGACACCCCTTGGTTGCTGAGTCCCAGTACTGTGGCCTCTTCCCAGCTCATTCAGAAGAAACACACTGAGGGCTCACATGTCTTTTCCCAGACATGTGTCCAGAGGAGGCTCTGTCCCAGAGGAGGATGTCTAAGGGAATACAGAAATATCTCATCCCCTCAGTTACTCCCTGCCAAATCAGCCCTGCAGGGCACGTGTTTCTGGAGCCAAGAGGCAAACAGAGGCTGCCAGCTGTCACTTACTTTGCCCCCATGGAGTTGCCAGACATCTCTTCCTCAACTCTCAAGCCTGATGGGTCCTCTTTGCAGAAGATGTGATGATGACAGTGATGATGATGATGCTTACTATTTAATTATCTCCTGCTTCATCCTGGCATTTTTATAACTTAATAAGAGAGGCCTTTGTAGCAGCACTTTACAAGTGGGGAAACTGAGGCCTAGAAGGGTTCAGGGGGTTGCCTTAGTCTCAGAGTTAATAAGTGTTAGAGTAGGCATCCAAAGCAACTCTCTTTGAGTCTGAAACCACCCTGGCTCTTCACTCCCACAGTTCATAGCAGTCTGAGCTCAACACATCAGGTCTGCCAAGTTCACGGGGCCAGGTGATCAGGGTTGCTTGAAGCAATCTGAGTTTTACTGACCTCCTTAGGATTTTCTGGATTAAAGATAAAATTAACACAACAAATGGAGCATTTTGTTTCCTTTTGAACTATACGACCCAACCTGGAAGTGTTAGGAGGTTTTGTCTGAGAGTTTAGGGAAGGGAAGCAGCATGGAGCAACATTTGTCAAGAGCCCATAGTGTACATGGCACTTTTTGTACACCACAATATGTCAACCTCACATCAGACCTAAAGCATCAGTCTTCTTGTCTCTTTCTTACTAATGAGCAAACTGGGAAGTGTAGTAAGTGGGAGAGTGGGCTTTCAAGTCAGTGTCTATGATTCCAGTGCCTGTGTGTTCCATTTCTTTGCTGTGCTGCTCCAGAGAGGGAGGCCTGTAACGCCTTCAGCCTTGTAAAGTAGAAGTAAGGACTCCCATATCCAGGGCCAGGCAGTGTTCCCTGGGCAGTGGGAGCTCAGCAATAGCAGCCAAGTTGCTGTAGGGAAGGACAGCACCTGCCCAGAGAATCAGGCATTTGTTGAAGGTCCCTGAGCAGGGCTCTGTCTACAAATTCAGTGCCTTTTCCTGTTTTCCTTTCCTTGGGGTTTTCCCTTCTGGCAAACAAGCGAATGGCAGATCCTGCCCGATATCTGTGGCTTCTCATGTCAGCTCCCTGGTCCCTGCCTCTGACTCCCCGTTCCCTAGTCACAAAGTTGAGCCAGATAGGAAACAAACCTGGCTCTAGGCACACAGCTCTATCACCCATGGATAGGAGTGGGGAGCTACTGTCTCTATCACATACTTTGAGAACACCACTTGTTCCAGTGATCTATTGCTGCAATAGACACTGCCCCAGTTTAGTAGACCAAAACATAACACATCTGGTATACTCATGATCTGAGGGTCAAGAATTTGGACAGTGTTCAGCAGAGCTATTCTGCTCCACATGGCACTGATTGGTGGCGTTCTGCTGGCAGCTCAAGGTTGCAAGGAGGCTTTACTTACATGCCTGGTGCCCTGAGAGGGGCTGTAAGGTAGAGGGTGGGTGGCTGACTGGACTTAGCTGGGCTCTCCTCTGTCCAGGTGGTCCCCCTAATAGGTAGCAGGACTTATTACATGGCAATCTAGGGCTCCAAAAGTGAACATTCCAAGAGATGAGATGTTAAAGTTGCCAGCCTTGAATCCCGGGCCTGGAAACTGGCACCGCATCACTTGTGACATCATCTTCTATTGATGAAAACAGACACAGAACCCATCCAATCCAAAGGGAGCAAATAAATACCACATCTCTTGATGAGAACATCGGAGGATTTGTGGCCATCTTAAATCTACCACAACAATGGAAAAATATATTAGACATTTATACACCTTCCAGAGTCTAGCTTCTTCTGCCCCACCTTGCTGCATGGCAGAAACCACTCTTCCCTTGGCACCTGGTGAGATGGAAGTTTATTAAGATCTGAGGAATAAGATTATCAAACCCATGTGAATCTACATCTCAGGGGGCGCTGGGGGGCTGGGAGGAAGGACAAGTACTTTTCTCATTATGGCTATTAGGAAGTTGTATTTGATATTTTGAATTTAACTCCAGTGATTAAGGATGATTTGACTGATTTCAAATCATTACAACAAGTGTTTAGTGTTTTTTATTTATTTATTTATTTATTTATTTTCAGCGTAACAGTATTCATTGTTTTTGCACCACACCCAGTGCTCCATGCAATACATGCCTTCCCTATTACCCACCACCTGGTTCCCCAACCTCCCACCCCCTGCCCCTTCAAAACCCTCAGGTTGTTTTTCAGAGTCCATAGTCTCTCTTGGTTCATCTCCCCTTCTAATTTCCCTCAACTCCCTTCTCCTCTCCATTTTCCCATGTCCTCCATGTTCTTTGTTATGCTCCACAAATAAGTGTTTACTGTTTTGAGTCCTCTGATATTTCTACTTCTTTTTAAAATTTATTTAAACACAATTAGCCAACATATAGAATATCATTAGTTTCAGATGTAGAGTTCAGTAATTCTTCAGATGCATATAAACACCCAGGGCTCATCACATCATGTGCCTTCCTTCATGTCCAAAATCCAGTTAACCACCCACCCCCACACTCCCCCTCCAGCAATCCCCAGTTTGTTTCCCATAGTTAAGAGACTCTCATGGTTTTTCTCCCTCTCTGATGACTTCCTATTTCATTTTCCCTCTCTTTCCCTATGATCCTTTGCCCTGTTTCTTATATTCCATGTATGAATGAAACCATATGATAACTGACTTTCTTTGTTTGACTTATTTTGCTCAGCATGACCAAAATGGAACTCTCCAGTTCCATCCACATTGATGTAAATGGAAAGATTTTGTCCTTTCTGATCACTGAATAATATTCCATTATCTATCTATCTATACATACAGATCTATCTAGATCTACCTATCATCTATCTATCTATCATCTATCTATCTATCTATCATCTATCTATCTATATCTCACATCTTCTTTATTCATTCATCTGTTGATGGGCATCTATGTTCTTTCCATAGTTTGGCTATTGTGGACATTGCTGCTATAAACATGTCCCTTTGGATCACTACATTTGTATCTTTAGGGTAAATACCCAATAGTGCGATTGCTGGGTTATAGGGTAGCTCTATTTTCAATTTTTTGAGGAAACTCCATGCTGTTTTCCAGAGTGGTTGCACCATCTTACATTCACACCAACAGTGCAGGAGAGTTGCCCATTCTCAGCATCCTCATCAACATATGTTGTTTCCTGTTTTGTTAATTTTAGTCATTCTGACTGGTGTGAGGTGGTACCGCATTGTGGTTTTTATTGGTATTTACCTGATGTCAAGGGATTTGGAGCATTTGTGTGTGTGTGTGTGTGTGTGTGTGTGTGTGTTGGCCATTTATATGTCTTTTTTTGAGAAATGTCTGTTCATGTCTTCTGTCCATTTCTTGACTGAATTATCTGTTTTTTGGGTGTTGAGTTTGATAAATTCCTTATAGATCTTGGATACTAGCCCTTTGTCTGATATGCCATTTGTGAATATCTTCTCCCATTCCATAGGTTGCCTTTTAGTTTTGTTGACTGTTTTCTTTGTTGTGCAGAAACTTTTTGTTTTGATAAAGTCCTAATAGTTCATTTCTGTTTTTGTTTCCCTTGCCTTTGGAGATGTACCTAGCAAGAAGTTGTGGCTAATGTTGAAGAGGTTGCTGCCTGTATTCTTCTCTGGGATTTTGATGGATTCCTATCTCATATTTAGGTCTTTCATACATTATGAGTTTATCTTTGTGTATGGTGTAAGAAAATGGTCCAGTTTCATTCTTCTGCATGTGGCTGTCCAATTTTCCCAACATTTGTTGAAGGGATTGTCTTTTTCCCATTGAATATTCTTTCCTGATTTGTCAAAGACTAGTTGACCACAGAGCAGTGGGTCCATTTCTGCATTCTCTCTTCTGTTCCATTGATCTATGTGTCTGTTTTTGTGCCAGTACCATACTGTCTTGTTTACAGCATTCTTTTTGTATATAATCTTGATTTTTTTATTTTATTCAGTTAGTCAATGTATGGTACATCATTAGTTTTTGATGTAGTCTTCAATGATTCATTAGTTGCATATAACACCCAGTGCTCATCACATCACATGCCCCCATGATTACAGCTTTCTTAATAACCTTGTTTAAATTACTCACTTCTCTATATATTTGTTTTCTGAGATTTCTATTATTTTATTGCCATTCCATCTTTTTTGCTATTTTCATAAGCAAAACCTAAATTATCATTTCATTCTATCTTATCCCATCCCATCCAAATCATCCCATTCCATACACATTTTCCAGCCAATAGAGTTCAGCCCATACCGTTCTACCCATTCCACACCATCCACCTCAGACTTTTTAATCTTTCCTATCCTATTCCACAGTAGCCCATTCTTGGATACATTACCCAACCCCCTATGCTGTTCACTGGGTCCACTTTATCACCTCCAGTGCCCTCCTGAATGTCTGCAAGGTGGTGATCAATCACCACAGGAGATTCAAGAGAAGACCATCATGTCCTTTAAAGTGACAGCAGCCACCTTAGTGTTGAGCAGCCCATCCGGCCACAGGGCATTGTAGACATTAGAGTTAATTGGGGGTGGAGGGGGGCCTCAGATTGTGTGAGTGTGTGCTCCTAGGAAAGGCAAGAGCCACTGGGGTATCCTCAGTATCACAGGAAAATCATTTGCATTGAAAAGAGTTCCTTTAGGAGCAAAAGTCAAGATGGCAGAGGAGTAGCAGGCTGAGATGGCATCAGGCAGCAGGAGATCAGCTAGATAGTTTATCAAACCATCTGAACACCTACAAATCCAACAGGAGATCGAAGAGAAGAAGAGCAGCAATTCTAGAAACAGAAAATCAACCACTTTCTGAAAGGTAGGACCTGCAGAGAAGAGAATCCAAAGTGATGGGACAATAGACTGTGGGGGGAGGGGCTGACTCCTGGCAAGCAGCAGAGCAATAGAGCACAAAATCAGAACTTTTAAAAGTCTGCTCCACTGAGGGACATCACTCCAGAGGCTAAGCATGGGTGAAGCCCATGTGGGGACAGCGTGGTCTCAGGTCCCATGGGGTCACAAAAGGATTGAGGGTGTCTGAGTGTCACAGAGCTCACAGGTATTAGAGCGGGGAAGCTGGTACAGAGACAGAGCTGAGGAGTGAGCTGTCAACCTGGGATTACCTTAAACTGTGGTCCTTGGTACAGTCAGGCCACTGGTCTTTGAGCAGGGACCACACAAGATCCAGGGAGGAACCCCCCCCCCCCCGGAAGAGTGCAGGGATCTGCTGGGTTTGGAGACATCAGGCAGGGCTGTGTGCCAGAGAGAGAGAGATGCTTAGTCACAGGCTGGGTGAGCTTGGAGTGTGCCTGGAGGCCAAGGAGATTGAAGTTCTTCCTAGGGCACACTGAGGAGAGGGGCCTCGAGCTCTTGGCTCCTCTGGGCCAGATATTGGGAGGCTTCCATTTTTATTCTTATCCTCCAGAACTGTACGGAAAGTGTTCAGGAAACACTTTCATTACTTAGCCTGGCCCCTGGTAAGAGTGCTGAAATTGCACCTTGGGAAAAGACACTTGAGAATTGCTACAACAGGCCCCTCCCCCAGAAGATCAGCAAGAAATCCAGCCAAGACCAAGTTCACTTACTAAGGAGAACAGCAGAATTCCAGAGGAGGAAAAAGCAAAGCATGGAATTCATGGCTTTCTCCCCATGATTCTTTAGTCTTGCAAAGTTAATTAATTTTTTTAACTTAATTTTTTTTCTTACGCTAAAATATTTTTAACTTTTACTCTTCCCTCTTTTTTTAAAGCTACATTATTTTTCAGCTTTTTTAATGCTTTTAGAATATTTTCACTTGACTTTTCTGATTTTCTTTCTTTTTTTTTTTAAATTTCTTTTCAGCATAACAAAATTCATTGTTTATACACCACACCCAGTGCTCCATGCAATACGTACCTTCCATAATACCCACCACCTGGCTCCCCCAACCTCCCACCCTCACCCCTTCAAAACCCTCAGGTTGTTTTTCAGAGTCCATAGTCTCTCATGGTTCACCTCCCCTTCCAATTTCCCTCAACTCCCTTCTCCTCTCCAGCTCCCTATGTCCTCCATGTTATTTGTTATGCTCCACAAATAAGTGAAATCATATGATAATTGACTCTCTCTGCTTGATTTATTTCACTCAGCACAATCTCTTTCAGTCCCGTCCATGTTGCTACAAAAGTTGGGTAGTCATCCTTTCTGATGGGGGCATAATACTCCATTGTGTATATGGACCACATAGTCCTTATCCATTCATCCGTTGAAGGGCATCTTGGTTCTTTCCATAGTTTGGTGACCGTGGCCATTGCTGCTATAAACATTGGGGTACAGATGGCCCCTCTATTCACTACATTTGTATCTTTGGGGTAAATACCTGGTAGTGCAATTGCAGGGTCACCAGGAAGCTCTATTTTTAATTTCTTAAGGAATCTCCACACTGTTCTCCAAAGTGGCTGCACCGACTTGCATTCCCACCAACAGTGTAAGAGGGTTCCCCTTTCTCCACATCCTCTCCAACACACGTTGTTTCCTGTCTTGCTAATTTTGGCCATTCTAACTGGTGTAAGGTGGTATCTCAATGTGGTTTTAATTTGAATCTCCCTGATGGCTAGTGATGATGAACATTTTTTCATGTGTCTGATAGCCATTTGTATGTCTTCGTTGGAGAAGTGTCTGTTCATATCTTCTGCCCATTTTTTGACACGATGATCTGTTTTGTGTGTGTTGAGTTTAAGAAGTTCTTTATAGATCCTGGATATCAACTTTTTGCCTGTACTGTCATTTGCAAATATCTTCTCCCATTCCGTGGGTTACCTCTTTGTTTTGTTGACTGTTTCCTTTGCTGTGCAGAAGCTTTTGATCTTGATGAAGTCCCAAAAGTTCATTTTTGCTTTTGTTTCCTTTGCCTTTGGAGACATATCTTGGAAGAAGTTGCTGTGGCTGATATCGAAGAGGTTACTGCCTATGTTCTCCTCTAGGATTCTGATGGATTCCTGTCTCACGTTGAGGACTTTTATCTATTTCGAGTTTATCTTTGTGTCTGGTGTAAGAGAATGGTCGAGTTTCATTCTTCTACATATAGCTGTCCATTTTTCCCAACACCATTTGTTGAAGAGACTGTCTTTTTTCCATTGGACATTCCTTCCTGCTTTGTCAAAGATTATTTGACCATAGAGTTGAGGGTCCATATCTGGGCTCTCTAATCTGTGCCACTGGTCTATGTGTCTGTTTTTGTGCCAGTACCATGCTGTCTTGGTGATCACAGCTTTGTAGTAAAGCTTGAAATCAGGAAATGGGATGCCCCCAGTTTTGTTTTTCTTTTTCAACATTTCCTTAGCAATTCAGGGTCTCTTCTGATTCCATACAAATTTTAGGATTATTTGCTCTAGCTCTTTTAAAAATACTGGTGGAATATTGATTGGAATGGCATTAAAGTTATAGATTGTTCTAGGCAGTATAGACATTTTAACAATGTTTATTATTCCAATCCAAGATCATGGAATGGTCTTTCATCTTTTTGTGTCTTCTTCAGTTTCATTCATGAATGTTCTGTAGTTCCTTGAGTATAGATCCTTTACCTCTTTGGTTAGGTTTATTCCCAGGTATCTTATGGTTCTTGGTGCTATAGTAAATGGAATTAATTCTTTAATTTCCCTTTCTGTATTTTCATTGTTAGTGTATAAAAAACAACTGATTTCTGTATATTGACTTTGTATCCTGCCACATTACTGAATTGGTGTATGAGTTCTAGTAGTTTTGGGGTGGAATCTTTTGGGTTTTCCATATAAAGTATTATGTCATCTGTGAAGAGTACTCTTTTCTCTTTTAACATTTTTAACTAGTTTATCTTAACAATACATTTCATAAAAAAAGTTTTTTGAAATTTCATTGTTATAGTCATAGTTTATCCTGCATTGTATCTAACTTTATTTTTTGTATACACATAGGGTTTTTTCTTCCAAAAAATTTTAGGACACAACTTCTTCTAATAGATCAAAATATACCCTAAATGTAGCACAGGGCTTTGTTCTAATATCCAGCCTGAGCAAATTCTCTCCACTTTCTTTTTCTTTATTCTCCCAACTAACTTACCTTATCAACTCCTTTCATGACAAAGATGACGGGGAAGTAGGAGGAGGCGCCGTTTCAACCTGTACCCTAAAGTGAGCTGATTACCTACCAAAGAACTCCAACCACCCATGAAATCAGCCTGAGATCAGAATTATACACGTCTGGATCTCTACAGGAGCAGAAGACGCCAGTGGCAGGTAAAGCAGAGTGGGAACATCGGACTGATACCGGAAGATAAACAAAAGGGGGAGGGAGCCACCAGAGGTGACCAATTGGAAAGTAATACCCCAATGCAAGAGTGCCCTGTGTCTGGGACCAGCATTAACTTGGAGTCTGGTTGAAAGCACTCAAAAAACAAAGAGCAAAGGATTGCGGGGGGGGGGGGGGAAATAGTGGGAATCTGGGCAGTTAGGGACAGGGACCTAAGTCCCCGGACCCAGGACAGCCTCCCCTGGTGCTGAGCCAGCGAGAGTGTGGTGGAGAAACCAGGTCTTGGTCCCTGAGAGGCCAGCGCACCCAAGCAGCCAGCGCACCCGAGAATGCGTGGGATCTGGCTCCCGTGAGGGGCTTGGAGCCTGGCCAGATGGCATTCCCAAAACGTGCATGTCCCACACCCTCCCCTGGGAGAGTTGCACACAGGTGCTAGCCTGGAGCTCTGGCATCCTGAAAAACCGGGCATTCCCAGCCCAGGCCAGCGGGAAAATCTCAGTGTGCGATCTCTGCTCGGAACCTCTCTGGAGGTCTGGAGCTGCCCAGAAAGCCATCACTGCCCTGGTATTGGGTACAAGGAGGAGATCCTGCATCCCCAGGACAGTGACTCAGAACTGACTCTGCCAGCAGCTCTGCATAGCATTCCAAGGCTTCTCTCTGAGAGGGAGGTCGGGGTGCAGTTTGCTCTCCTCTAAAACTCCAAAAACCATCAAAAGCTGTCAAGGCGAGAGAAAACAGATGAAAGAACATAAAATTCCCCAGAGAACAAAAGCCTGAAAAAAACAGTTTCCTCAGAGCCCACCCCCTTGAGGGGAGTGGGAGGACCTAACTCAGGGAACATCATTGTCTGAAAACCCACATGGCAGGCCCCTCCCCCAGAAAACCAACCAGGAAGGAAGAAAAAAAAAAAAAAGAAGATGACAAGAGAACAACCACCACTACTTCATAAATACAACTTTTAATTTTAACTCTTTACCAATATTCTGGTTCTTTTTTTAAAAAATACATACAGATAATTTTTTAACCTATTTACCATCACACTGAGATGTCCAGTACATCAAATTCCTTAATAACCTTCTAACCTGAGCTTTTTGATACATACACCCGTGTTTTTCTTTTGCTTTTCTATTTTTTTAAATTCTTTTTTAATTTTAACTTAGTTTAGTCTAGTTTATTCTTTTTTAATTTTTATTTTCTACTATACATATAGAGTTAACCTTCAAGGTAATCCCCTTTCCCCAGTCAATGCTACCCCTATAGGCAAACCAGTTTCTAATCCCCCTGTAACTTAGGAAAGTTGAGTCCCTTAACAAAAACATCAAGATACATTCAGGAAGAATCAAAATAACCTTCCTCGCCCACACTGAGAATTTATAACCACTCTCCCAATTTTTCCTTCTGTCAGTGTTTCTGTGAAATTGTGTTTGTCCTGATAATATATAAATCTTATACTTGGGGTTCTTTCTGATGAGGTTCTTCCCTTTTTTTTGCTTATATATATATTTTTATTTCTCTTGTCATATACTTTTATTAGCCTTATCAACTCCTTTTTTAGAAAAGGGTTTTAAAAAAATTTTTTACCTTTATAGTCATATTCCATTCCTTCATCGCATTTACCCTTATTTTGTATGTGTGTGTATGTATATTTATGTATGTGTGTGTGTATATATATATATGTATATATATACATATATATACACACACACACACACACACACACACACACATTCCTTTTTTCATTCCTTAAAATTTCTTCTAGGAGACCAAAATATTCCCACAATTAAGTGGGTGACTGTTCTATTCACCAGTCTAATATATATATTTTCTTTTTTATATTTTTTCTTTATTTTTTGTTTTTCTTTAATTTTTTTTTCTGAACTTCTTTTTACCCCCTTTCTTCCCCCCCACAGATTAGGGTCTCTTCTGATTTGGTTAAAGCATATTTTCCTGGGGTCTTTGCCACCCTTTTAGTATTTTATTTGCTCCTTCATATACTCTTATCTGGACAAAATGACAAGGAGGAAAAATTCAC
This sequence comes from Meles meles, assembly GCF_922984935.1. Lineage (NCBI taxonomy): Eukaryota > Metazoa > Chordata > Mammalia > Carnivora > Mustelidae > Meles > Meles meles. The sequence continues at coordinate 111,751,300 of NC_060074.1, read as the reverse complement.
CACAATAAAAAAGAACAAGAGACAGTACCAAAGGCTAGGGAACTAATCAATATGGACATTGGTAATATTTCAGATCTAGAGTTCAGAATGACAATTCTCAAGGTGCTAGCCAGGCTCGAAAAATGCATGGAAGATATTAGAGAAACCCTGTCTGGAGAAATAAAAGCCCTTTGTGGAGAAATAAAAGAACTAAAATCTAATCAAGTTGAAATAAGAAAAATCTATTAATGAGGTGCAATCTAATGGAGGCTCTTTCTGCTAGGATAAATGAGGCAGAAGAGAGAATTAGTGATACAGAAGACCAAATGATGGAAAATAAAGAAGCTGAGCAAAAGAGAGACAAACAACTACTGGACCATGAGGGGAGAATTTGAGAGATAAGTGATACCATAAGATGAAACAACATCAGAATCACTGGTATTCCAGAAGAAGAAGAAAGAGAGAGGGGAGCAGAAGGTATATTGGAGAGAATTATTGTAGTGAATTTCCCTAATATGGCAATGGGAACAAGCATCAAAATCCAGGAGACACAGAGAACTGCCCTTAATTTCAATAAGAATAGGCCCACACACCATCATCTAATAGTAAAATTTACAAGTCTTAGAGACAAAGAGAAAATCCTGAAAGCAGCCTGGGAGAGGAAGTCTGTAACATACAATGGTAAAAGTATTAGATTGGCAGCAGACTTATCCACAGAGACCTGGCAGGCCAGAAATAACTGGCATGATATATTCAGAGCACTAAACGAGAAAAACATGCAGCCAAGAATACTATATCCAGCTAGGTAATCATTGAAAATAGAAGGAGAGATAAAAAGCTTCCAGGACAAACAAAAACTGAAAGAATTTACAAATACCAATCCAGCTCTACAGGAAATATTGAAAGGGGTCCTCCAAGCAAAGAGAGAGCCTAAAAGTAGTTGATCAGAAAGGTACAGAGACATACAGTAACAGTCACCTTACAGGCAATACAATGGCACTAAATTCATATCTCTCAATAGTTACCCTGAATGTTAATGGGCTAAATGCCCCAATCAAAAGACACAGGGTATCAGAACGGATAAAAAAACAAAACCCATCAACATGTTGTCTATAAGAAACACATTTTATATCCAAAGACACCTCCAGATTTAAAGTGAGAGGGTGGAAAATAATTTACCATGCTAATGGACATCAGAAGAAAGCTGGGGTGGCAATCCTTATATCAGATCAATTAGATTTTAAGCCAAAGACTATAATAAGAGATGAGGAAGGACCCTATATCATACTCAAAGGGTCTGTTCAACAAGGAGATCTAACAATTTTAAATATCTATGCCCCTAACATGGGAGCAGCCAACTATATAAACCAATTAATAACAAAATCAAAGAAACACATTGACAATAATACAATAATAGTAGGGGACTTTCACACTCCCCTCACTGAAATGGACACATAATCCAAGCAAAAGATCAACAAGGAAATAAAGGCCTTAAATGACACACTGGACCAGATGGACATCACAGATATTCAGAATATTTCATCCCAAAGCAACAGAATACACATCCTTCTCTAGTGCACATGGAACCTTCTCCAGAATAGATCACATCCTGGGTCATAAATCAGGTCTCAACCTGTATCAAAAGATTGGGATCATTGCCTGCATATTTTCAGACCACAATGCTCTGAAGCTAGAACTCAATCACAAGAGGAAATTTGGAAAGAACCCAAATACATGGAGACTAAACAAAGAGCATCCTTCTAAAGAATGAACCAGGAAATTAAAGAAGAATTGAAAAAATTTGTGGAAACAAATGATAATGAAAACACAATGTTTCAAAACCTGTGGGATACAACAAAGGCAGTCCTGAGAGGAAAATGTATAGCGGTACAACCTTTCTCAAGAAACAAGAATGGTCTCAAATACACAACCTAACCCTACACCTAAAGGAGGTGTAGAAAGAACAACAAAGAAAGCCTAAACCCAACAGGAGAAAAGAAATAATAAAGACCAGAGCAGAAATCAATGAAATAGAAACCCAAAAAAGAATAGAACAAATTAATGAAACTAAGAGCTGGTTCTTTGAAAGAATGAGTAAGATTGATAACCTCCTGGCCAGACTTATCAAAAAGAAACGAGAAAGAACCCAAATTAATAAAATCATGAATAAAAGAGGAGAGATCACAACCAACACCAAAGAAATACAAACAATTACAAGAATATATTATGAGCAACTATATGACAGCAAATTTGAAAATCTGGAAGAAATGGATGCATCCCTAGAGACATATAAACTACCAAAACTGAACTAGGAAGAAACAGAAAACCTGAACAGACCCATAGCCAGTAAGGAGATTGAAACAGTCATCAAAAATCTCCAAGCAAACAAGAGCCCAGGGCCAGATGGCTTCCCAGGGGAATTCAACCAAACATTTAAAGAAGAATTATTTCCTATTTTCCTGAAACTGTTCCAAAAAATAGAAATGGAAGGAAACTTTCCAAAGTCATTTTATGAGACCAGCATTACCTTGATCCAAAAACCAGACAAGGATCTCATCAAAAAAGAGAATTACAGACCAATATCCTTCCAAAATACTAGCCAATAGGATCCAACAGTACGTTAAAAGGATGATTCATGTGGGATTTATTCTAGGGCTGCAAGTTTGGTTCAACATCTGCAAATTAATCAGTGTGATACAATACTTTAATAAAAGAAAGAACAAGAACCATATGATACTCTCAGTAGATGCTGAAAAAACATTTGACAAAGTACAGCATCGTTTCCTGATCAAAACTCCTCAAAGTGTAGGGATAGAGGGCACATACCTCAATATCATCAAAGCCATCTATGAAAAACCCACCACAAATATCATTCTTAATGGAGAAAAAAATGAGATCTTTTCCACTAAGGTCAAGAACGCAGCAGGGATGCCCATAATCACCACTGCTATTCAACAGTACTAGAAGTCCTAGCCTCAGCAATCAGACAACAAAAAGAAATTAAAGGTATCCAAATTGGCAAATAAGAAGCCAAACTATCACTCTTTGCAGATGATAAGATACTGTATGTGGAAAACCCAAAAGACTCCACTCCAAAACTGCTAGAACTTGAACAGGAATTCAGTAAAATGCCAGGATATAAAATCAATGCACAGAAATCAGTTGCATTTCTTTACACCAACAACTGGACAGAAGAAGGAGAAATTAAGGAGTCAATCCCATTTACATTTGCACCCAAAACTATAAGATACCTCGGAATAAATCTAACAAAGAGGCGAAGAATGTATACTCAGAAAACTATAAAGTACTCATGAAAGAAATTGAGGAAGACACAAAGAAATGGAAAAATGGTCCATGCTCCTGGATTAGAAGAACAAATATTGTGAAAATGTCTATGCTACCTAAAACAATTTACACATTTAATGCAATCCCTATCAAAATCCAATCCATTTTTTTTCAAAGAAAAGGAACAAATAATCCTAAAATTTGTATGGAACCAGAAAAGACCTCGAATAGCCAAAGTAATATGGAAAAAGAAAGCCAAAGTTGGTGGCATCACAATTCCGGACTTCAAGCTCTATTACAAAGCTGTCATCATCAAGACAGTATGGTACTGGCACAAAAACAGACACATAGATTAATGGAACAGAATAGAGAGCCCAGATATAGACCCTCAACTCTATGGTCAACTAATCTTTGACAAAGCAGGAAGGAATGTCCAATGGAAAAAAGACGGCCTCTTCAACAAATGGTGTTGGGAATATTGGACAGCCACATGCAGAAAAATGAAATTGGACCATTTCCTTACACCACACATGAAAATAGACTCAAAATGGATGAAGGACCTCAATGTGGGAAAGGAACCCATCATAATCCTTGAGGAGAACACGGGCAGCAAGCTTTTGGACCTCAGCCACAGCAACATCTTCCTAGGAACATCGCCAAAGGCAAGGGAAGCAAGGGCAAAAATGAACTATTGGGATTTCATCAAGATCAAAAGCTCTTGCAGAGCAAAGGAAACAGTTAACAAAACCAAAAGACAACTGACAGAATGGGAGAAGATATTTGCAAAAAAATATCAGATAAAGGACTAGTATCTAAAATCTATAAAGAGCTTATCAAACTCAACACCCAAAGAACAAATAATCCAATCAAGAAATGGGCAGAGGACTTGAACAGATATTTCTGCAAAGAAGACATCCAGATGGCCAACAGACAAATGAAAAATGCTCCACCTCAATCAGCTTCAGGGAAATACAAATCAAAACCATAATGAGATACCACTTCACACCAGTCAGAATGGCTAAAATTAGCAAGTCAGGAAATGACAGATGCTGGCGAGGATGTGGAGAAAGGGGAACCCTACTACACTGCTGTTGGGAATGCAAGCTGGTGCAGCCACTCTGGAAAACCGCATGGAGGTTCCTCAAAATGTTTGAAATAGAACTAACCAATGACCCAGGAATCACACTAGTAGGTATTTACCCAAAAGATTCAAATGTAGTGATCCAAACGGGCATGTGCATCTGAATGCTTATAGCAGCAATGTCCACAATAGCCAAATAGGAAAGGACCTAGATGTCCATCAACAGATGAATGGATAAAGAAGAAATGGTATATATATACAATGGAATACTATGCAGCCATCAAAAGAAAGGAAATCTTGCCATTTGTGATGACGTGGATGGAACCAGAGGGTATTATGCTTAGCAAAATAAGTCAATCTGAGAAAGACAATTATCATATGATCTCTCTGATGTGAGGAAGCTGAGAGGCAATGTGGGGGGTTTAGGGGGTAGGAAAAGAGTAAATGAAATAAGATGGGATCAGGAGGGAGACAAACCATAAGAGACTCTTAATGTCACAAAACAAACTGAGGGTTGCCGGGGGGAGTGGGAGTAGGGAGAGGGTGGTGGGATTATGGACATTGGGGAAGGTATGTGCTATGGTGAGTGCTGTGAAGTGTGTAAACCTGGCGATTCACGGACCTGTACCCCTGGGGCTAATAATACATTATATGTTAATAACAAATAAAAAATTATAAAATAAAAATGATAGTAATATTAAAAAAAAGAAAGAATTCCTTTGCTCCCTATTTGTTCATTTAACAGTGACTTAATCTTTCATTGTGGAAAATTTCAAACATACCAAGAATAGAGAGAACAGTAATCCTCATGTTCTCATGGCATGTGACAAACTTCATTTCATCCATTCTCTCCTTGAATATTTTGATGCAAACTCTATATGTTCTCTTATTTCTACACTGACTGCTTCCATATGTATTTCTAAGCTATTTTAAGCATAGTCATAGTACCAAAATAAGTATTTATTCTTTAATATTAGAGTTTGTTCATGATTCCCCTAATTGACTCAAAATGTTTTATTTCTGACTCGTTTGAATTAGAATCTAAACAAGGTCTACCTGTTGCATTTGGTTGCTAAAAGATTTTATTTATTTATTTATTTATGTATTTATTTTTAAAGATTTTATTTATTTATTTGACAGAGAGAGATCACAAGTAGGCAGAGAGGCAGGCAGAGAGAGTGAGAGGGAAGCAGGCTCCCTGCCAAGCAGAGAGCCCGATGCGGGACTGATCCCAGGACCCTGAGATCATGACCTGAGCCGAAGGCAGCGGCTTAAACCACTGAGCCACCCAGGCACCCCAAAGATTTTATTTATTTGACTGAGAGAGAGACAGTGAGAGAGGGAACACAAGCAGAGGGAGTTGGAGAGGGAGAAGCAGGCTTCCTGCTGAGCAGGGAGCCAGATGCGGGACTCAAAGCCAGGATCCTGGGATCATGACCTGAGCCAAAGACAGTCTCTTAACAACTAAGCTGCACAGGTGCCCCTGGTTGCTTTATATTTTAAATTCCCTGATCCTTTTACATGACCCCCGCCCCTGCTTTTTTGTCTAAGAAATCTGATCTTTTGTCTTGTGGGTTATGGCTCTATTGATGCATCCTGGTGTTCTCTGGAATGTTATTCCATCCTCCAAATTTCTTGTAAGCTGGCAGTCAGATCTAGATGCCTGATTTGGCTCAGTTTGCTCTTTTTGCAAGGTATTTTTGGGGTGCTTAGAGACTTCATGTTTCACCACATCAGGTGGCACAAGGTGTTCTATTGTTCTACCTTTTCTGGTGGGTGGATCGTGTTCTCAGCCTCATACGTCTTTTATAATGCTCCTTGTCAGTTCTCTACCTAATGATTTCAGCACTCATCCACTGCCATTACTCAGATCCATTATTTTATTAGGAGCTGCAAAATGGTACTTTTAAAATCCTTTCTATCATTTTGCGTTTACTAGCTGTAGTTCTTTAATAAAGAGAGATTGACCTTATGAAATATTAGTAACTATAAAATACAGTTTGTGCAGGAAGGGCCAAAAAATGCTTGATTTTTGCCCTTTATACATATTTAGAAAAATGAGTTGATACCCTAGGAAACTTCTACAAAGACCAATGTGAGGTTTTTTGTTTGTTTGCTATTTTGGGAGTAAATATCATAAACTCAGATTTAAAAAATCTTAACCAACACCCAAATTTTGTAATTATTCCGAGAGGATACAAAGAAACAGTAGGTACAAAGACATAACATTACAACATTAGTCTCTTCCAGGGATCTGAGCCATCAAATATAGCTTAAAAAAAAAAAAGTCCCTTTTGCTGAACCAGAACATGTTTCCAAGTAACAGATGAGATCTAATGATGTGTGCAGTACAAGTTAGTGCAAAGAAAACTACTTAGATTTTGGACTCCTTAGTGTTTATTCTTCATTACTCTCTTAGGTTGAGAGCCTATATGACTACATCTCATTGTTCAGCCAGTTGCATCCCATAAATCTGTAATTCTAGGTTTATTTATAAAGAACAACCTAGATAGACCAAATATGTCTTCCAAAACATTCTTATATAAGGACTTCCTTATATCTTTACATGGAAATCCTATTAGAAATTTGTACAGGGAAGTCTAGATAAAGTAAATGGTGCCTCTCTTGCTCTTGTCTGGGGGTCAAATCGGGGCTGCTACCAACTCTGTCCTTCCCACAATATCATACGGAAGTCATATGAAAGCTTAGACTTTCAGTTCAAAGTCAAGCTCCACCACTTGTTAGCTGTGTGACTTTCGGCAAATTTCAGCCCCTCCGAAGGCCTCATCTGTGGAGCGGGATTAAGATCTAGTTCATAAGGTTGATGATGATTGAATGAGGCAAATTTGTAACAGCATTCATTACAGTGACTTCAATAGAAGCATTAAACACATACGTGCTAGCCATGAAGATACACATTTGATAATATGTAGCCATATTTGTTCTGGGACAAACATAATAATTTTATAGACACAACACAAGGTTAGTCCCCTTTCCTTTTCTCAGATGTATCCCATCCATCAGAATAGTGAATGACTCATTGCAGACATTCAGTAAACTTTTTTGGCACATATGAATGAATGAGTGAATGAATGAATGAGTGAATACATATAGCTTAGGTACAATAGCTCCATCCTGATTTTCAGTATTCCTTTCTAGGAATATCTACCATCTCAGAACTAAATAACAACTGTTATTCACATACATATTTTTATATTCTGATATATATATATATATATATACACACACAAGCACACACACACACACACACACATATATATACACACATACATATACATGCATTCAAACTTCTTTTAATTGTGGAAATTTGCATAACATAAAATTTATCATTTTAAAGTACAATCCAGTGACATTTAATACATACACAATGTTGTGCAAATAGTTCCAGAGTTTCTTCATCCTAAATAGAAACCCCATCCTTACTAAGCAGTCACTCCCTATTTCCCCTTTTCTGCTAGGCCCAGGAAACCACTAATGTGCTTTCTTTCAGTGCGATTTGTCTATTCTGAACATTTCATATAAGTGGAAGCATACAATATGTGTCTTTTTGTGTCTGACTTTTCCTTTTTTAAAATAAATGTTTTCTTTTAGAGTTATTTTAGATTTACAAAATAGTTGTAAAGATAATACGGAGTTTCTATATACCTTACATTCAATTACAGATATTTTTAAATGCATGGATTTTTTTTTTTTTAGTATTTAATAGATTTTAATCCCTTACAGAATTTATCCCTTATGGTGCTCTAACTTCTCCCTCCATATTTGGCTTGTAGGGGCCTATTCAAGTTGGATTTGTGTTCTTTTTGATTGATATATTAATGAACTTAAAGAAAACCAGTTTTGGGGATAGCATCCAGAAGGCAGTTGTTCATTAGAAAGTGCATCTATCAGAAAAAGCATTTGACAAAATCCAGCATCCGTTCCTGATGAAAACGCTTCAAAGTATAGGGATAGAGGGAACATTCCTGAACTTCATAAAATCTATCTATGAAAGACCCACAGCAAATATCATCCTCAAAGGGAAAAAGCTTGCAGCCTTCCATTGAGATCAGGAACACGACAAGGATGCCCACTCTCACCACTCTTGTTCAACATAGTATTAGAAGTTCTAGCAATGGCAATCAGACAACAAAGAGAAATAAAAGGTATCCAAATTGGCAAGGAAGAAGTCAAACTCTCTCTCTTCGCAGATGACATGATTCTTTATATGGAAAATCCCAAAGACTCCACCCCCAAACTACTAGAACTCATACAGCAATTCAGTAGCATGGCAGGATACAAAGTCAATGTACAGAAATCAGTGGCTTTCTTATACACTAACAATGAAAATACAGAAAGGGAAATTAGAGAATCGATTCCATTTACTATAGCACCAAGAACCATAAGATACCTGGGAATAAACCTAACCAAAGAAGTAAAGGACCTGTACTCGAGGAACTACAGAACACTCATGAAAGAAATTGAAGAAGACACAAAAAGATGGAAGACTGTTCCATGCTCTTGGATTGGAAGAATAAACATTGTTAAAATGTCTATACTGCCTAGAGCAATCTATACTTTTAATGCCATTCCGATCAAAATCCCACCGATATTTTTCAAAGAGCTGGAGCAAATAATCCTAAAATTTGTATGGAGCCAGAAGAGACCCCGAATTGCTAAGGAAATGTTGAAAAACAAAAACAAAACTGGCGGCATCACATTACCCGATTTCAAGCTTTACTACAAAGCTGTGATCACCAAGACAGCGTGGTACTGGCATAAAAACAGACACATAGACCAGTGGAACAGAGTGGAGAGCCCAGATATGGACCCTCAACTCTATGGTCAAATAATCTTCGACAAAACAGGAAAAAATATTCAATGGAAAAAAGACAGTCTCTTCAATCAATGGTGCTGGGAAAACTGGACAGCGATATGTAGAAGAATGAAACTCGACCATTCTCTTACACCGTACACAAAGATAAACTCGAAATGGATAAAAGACCTCAACGTGAGACAGGAATCTATCAGAATCCTAGAGGAGAACATAGGCAGTAACCTCTTTGATATCAGCCACAGCAACTTCTTCCAAGATATGTCTCCAAAGGCCAAGGAAACAAAAGCAAAAATGAACTTTTGGGACTTCATCAAGATCAAAAGCTTCTGCACAGCAAAGGAAACAGTCAACAAAACAAAAAGGCAACCCACGGAATGGGAGAAGATATTTGCAAATGACAGTACAGACAAAAGGTTGATATCCAGGATCTATAAAGAACTTCTCAAACTCAACACACACAAAACAGATAATCATATCAAAAAATGGGCAGAAGATATGAGCAGACACTTCTCCAACGAAGACATACAAATGGCTATCACACACATGATAAAATGTTCATCATCACTAGCCATCAGGGAGATTCAAATTAAAACAACATTGAGATACCACCTAACACCAGTTAGAATGGCCAAAATTAGCAAGACAGGAAACAACGTGTGTTGGAGAGGATGTGGAGAAAGGGGAACCCTCTTACACTGTTGGTGGGAATGCAAGTTAGTGCAGCCACTTTGGAGAACAGTGTGGAGATTCCTCAAGAAATTAAGAATAGAGCTTCCCTAATACCCTGCAATTGCACTGCTGGGTATTTACCCCAAAGATACAGATGTAGTGAAAAGAAAGGCCATTTGTACCCCAATGTTTATTGCAGCAATGGCTACGGTCGCCAAACTGTGGAAAGAACCAAGATGCCCTTCAACGGATGAATGGATAAGGAAGATGTGGTCCATATACACAATGGAGTATTATGCCTCCATCAGAAAGGACGAATACCCAACTTTTGTAGCAACATGGATGGGACTGGAAGAAATTATGCTGAGCGAAATAAGTCAAGCAGAGAGAGTCAAGTATCATATGGTCTCACTTATTTGTGGAGCATAACAAATAACATGGAGGACATGGGGAGATGGAGAGGAGAGGGAGTTCAGGGAAACTGGAAGGGGAGATGAACCATGAGAGACTATGGACTCTGAAAAACAACCAGAGGGTTATGAAGGGGGCGGGGGGGTGGGGGGGTGGGAGGTTGAGGAACCAGGTGGTGGGTAATAGGGAGGGCACGTACTGCATGGAGCACTGGGTGTGATGCCAAAACAATGAACACTGTTATGCTGTAAATAAACAAATAAAAATAAATTAAAAAAAAAAGGAAAGTGCATCTATGTGGTTTGGGTGGGGAAGGAGAGTCTAAAGACTTTAGAATAGTAAGGAAAAAATGAGATGCTAATTCAATTTCTAGGGAAAATGGCATTTTGTACAATAAGCTCTAGAGTTTTGAACTCTACCAGCTTGGTCCCCACTGGGAAGAGATTCTGTCCTTATTAGCAAATGCAGGCTTGCTTTGTACCCCTTGGCTATGGGGAGCCAGGCCTGTTGGGCAGTCCCACTTCCAGCCTTCCCCAGAGCTCATCAGCCATAGGCCTTTGGGAAAGATTAGAAAGGGCTGTAAGGCACCAGGATTCCTCATTCATTGGCAAGAACTGTTACAGTTACCCACATGCATCTGGTATCCATGGAAGGCATGGAGGAAAATGGCAGATCTGAGTTTGCCCACCTGGTGAACATCCTCCACCTCATAGGTGGAGGGAAAGCAGGCCAGAGGACCAACGCAGAGAAGGCAGCTGCCCAGGACTATGCTTTGGGTCGTGATTTTGCAGTTGCTTTCTCCTTTGAGCCTCACAGTAGCAACTTGTAAATGTTTTGTATGGCCAGGGATAGACGCTGTGGCATTTGAGGTGGGAATGGCACTGTTCTTGTCCTCAAGGAATTTGTGAAAAAGTACTTGCAAGGAACTTGCAAGGCAGTTAAGCAACACTGCCAAGCTGTCTATGAGTGGTTGATAGAAGGACAAGACCAGAAATCCTGCCGCAAGAGCTAGATTGTGCTATGGGAATATATACAGTATTTGTGATTGGTGGCCAGAGATGGAGGCAGCATCTCTGTTAAAATCAGCATCACCAGCAACACCAAACAAGACTCTTTGTTGGCTGTAGTATGGTCCCATCCTGGGCTGGCTAGGGAAACAACTCTATGGTACATACATGGTCCCCGATCCCTGCCGAGAGCCATCAGGAATGATGCTAATGGAGACTCACAGTGGTAAAAGCCATGGGTTAGAGAGAATGCTTAGATGTTCATGGGCACCAGAGCAAGGAGGTGTGATGGTCAGCACAGGCTCTGGGACCTGACACACCAATGTGTGACTAGGAGCTGCTCTCCAAGTCCTCACCATCAGATGGAAAAATCATCTTCTCTCTCTGTGTTGTTGTGAGAGTGCAGTGAGAACATGCCTGAGCTTGGCTCAGGGCAGGTGCTCAGTCATTGTTGTTGACACTAGTAGAGGTTTACTGAACACACTCAAGAGTGATGATGAAAGTCATCTCTGGTTCCCTTCAAGGTGTTGTGTGGGATAGGCATGACTACTGTGACAATAGATATGCATAGTGAGTCTGAGCATGCAGCTCAAGTCCCTGCAAGACCACAGGTGAAGAGGAGGAAAGTCTGCACTGAATGACAATGTGAGTTCCTAACACTGCAGCCTCTGTGCTCCAGCTTTGGGTGTTTAATGGAGTGGGTGCTGTGCTTCCCACCTATGTCTAGGAACTGTGGATTTTGTGCCACAGCTGACAATGTGATGCCAAAGGAAGAGGAATCTTTGGGTGGTCTTTCCCGGGGAGGGAGAAGCTCACCCAGCACCTGAGACTGATTTAACAGATCTGTCTTGTGAGGAAGGGCCTGGGCAGGAGGTGGGGTGAGCCAAGGCTTTTCCTTTAGGGGCCTTTTAAATTTTTGGTGGAGCAGGAAACAACCATGTGAAGATAGATTAAGAAAGATGATACATGATTAGGGCTTCTCAGAAGAGAGATCTCTGAGTTGTGTCTCAGTGGACAGGTAGGATTTGTGTGGAGAAAGAAGAGAGGAAAGGCATTCCAGCTGAGTGATATGAAAATGCATTAGACTTTAATCAGGAGACCTGGTTCTAGTCTTAGCTCCAGAACTCATTAGGTATGTGACCATGGTCAAGTCAGTTAAGTTCTCTGAATTTTGGTTTATTTATACAATGGACATGGCAATACCACCCCCCACAGAGTTGTCATCAGGATTAAATGAGATTGCATTGATAAAGTCTGGCACCCAGAAAATGTTAACTCCATGGGAAAGAATGGGCCTAGTACAAACTGGTCTTAATTCAGGAGCCACAGCCATCACCCTTAAGTGGGCTTCTGAAATTACATTAAAAAATTTATGTATTGTTCTTTTCTTTTTTGTTGAATAAATTTTTTATAGATTTATCAGAATCTTGAGTCTATAAATTGTAAAAAAGAGCCATTGATGCAGAGCGTTAGACTTCAAGAAGTGTATTTGCTCATTATCTCATTTGAGCTCACATGAATCCCATGTAATACATTTAGAGTTATTATTATAATTATTATTTATATTTGACAGTTGAAATAACATTCTCAGAGAAACCTAGGACTATCATGGACTCCAGACTGCTGTGGGTAGCTTCTCTAGCATTTTTTTCTCTTTCTTTTCCCAAGGGGTCCAGATTTCTATGGTCTGGGGGTAGCTTGCAGCCTAGGCAAAGTTGATCATCATAACCTATCTCAGTGGCCACTCTGGTTCATGGATGAACATATGACCCAAGAGTCCAATCAGAGTGAATTTCCCAGTTTGTCACTATGAATTCCTGGACCCATTTTCTGTGTTTTCGCATGGGCTATGTTGTAGGAAAAGTTGAGGTTTGGGATTACCACATCTAATTGGTTCCCATAAGCAAAGGGACCTCAGGAATACAGTTGACCCAGAGGAGTCAGATGGGCACAGAGAAGAGGAGCTATATTCTTGATCAAAGTGCCCAAATTAACTCTAGGTTCCTTTCTCCTCTCTGGAAGAAAAAAAGGAACTTAAATCCAAGAAAACAGAAGACATAGAGAAAGAAAGAAACATCTGATACAATGAGGATGACTTTCTGGAAAAAAACTGACCTCTACCCAAGGCTAGCAAAACATATACCCAAATTCTCAGCATTAAGTAAAAATAATCTCCATTTTATATAGGAGGAAACCAAGGCTCAGAGTGGTGAAGTGCCTTCCCCAAGATCACACAGCAGCTAACAAGAACAGCGTCAAGTTTAGTACCAAGTTAACTCTAGATTTCTTCATACACATGAATCACAAATTCACTTCAGTAGGCCAATATGAGTTTTCTATTATTTGCAACCAAAAATCTCCTAGTCAATAAGTTTTTTCCCCACATCAGATCACTTTGGGATTAATTAGGAGCAAAGGAACACGAGAGAATAATGTTGAAGGGATAGGTGGCACAGCAGAACCTCAGCCTACTTGTTGACTCTGGGGTGGCCAGCATGGTTTTTCAGACTTATTGGGATTTCACCTGCCAGGTAAAAGCATGGCTTGTCCCATGACTAGCTGCTCTTCCAGGGCTGGTGGATGGTTGTAGTCTTGAGTGGGCCATGGTCCCTGAAGAAGCAGGCAACTCTGCTTTTGGATAACTCTCAATGTATGGCCTCAGTGGGGAATTGGAGGCAGCTCAGCTTTCTGTATCCACAGGACAGTGCTATTGTAGGATCAAGGGAAAGATGGATAGAAATGCATCTTAAAAATACCAGATGTCCTCTCTTTTCATCACTTGAGGTTTGGCTACAGTTTGAATTTGGTAGGTTCCCTTCTCCCCACATCAGTTTGGAGGACAACTCACTCTTCTATGGTAAGGTAGATTTTTTTAAATTGGGTTTAGAAATTGGAACTTAATAAGATTGGGTCATAACCCAAACAAAACATAAGCATATTTCCTTTTTATTCCAGTGTGACTGAGGTGTGTGTGTAGGTCAGGAAGTGTCTGATTAGTTGGGAAAACAGAGCATGATGTAGGGTGTGTGAACTCATCCTTCTCCCAGGACATGCCAGGCTGGAGGTATTGCCCATTTCAAATAGTTGCTGAGTCAAGTGGAAAATAACACATAAGTTGGGTGTTCCATTTCAAGGCTAACTTGTGTACTTCTCTTCCAAAGTCTTGGAAAATCTTTGAAATGCCTAAAATGTACAGAGATAGCCAAGGTTTAATAGTTGTGCCAAAAAGGTGGTAATTGTCAAAGTATTTTAGTTTTGTCATGTGGTATGTGTGTGTCTAGGCTTTGTCTTCTTTTGAGTCTTTTTACTTCCAGAGGAGGACTTATCCCACCTCCCTTCTTTGAGTGTGGGTGACAGGAAGGAATCATGGGATGGACACACAGCAAAGGATCTATGTGACAAAAGGAGAAGGCAAAGCACAGAGCTAGGGAAAAGAGAGGAGAAGAAACGTAAGAGCACAGAGAAAAAAATTCCAGGGGAAACTAGGAGAAAGAGGGAAAAACTACGCATAGTGTAAGGCTTTTAAGAAGATGAATTTTCATCGTTCCTATCAAGATGACCAAGGAAGGGCCAGTGTGTTCCGAGTCAGAAGGCCCATAGTGGGGTGATGAATAGCAGGGAGAGCTGGGCAGAAGGAGGGAAGATGAGAGCAATGGGAGAGAGCAAGAGGGAGGGAAAAGTCAATACAGGAACTCCTCTGCCTTTAGCCACTGTGGGACAAGGGCAGGTGAATGAGGGCATGAGGGCAGGAGCAAAGCGAAACAGAAGATAAGAAACACCCCTCACTGGTATTGCCACTCAGAGTGTTGTTAACCTTGTATCCCAGGGGAATGATGAGAGAGGACCAGGCTCTGGTCTCCTGAAGCCACTCTTTCACCTACATGTACTGGGGCCTTAAAGGGGGAAGTGGCATCTTTATCTGTGGCTATATCCACTCCCCAGAGGCTGGCCAGCTATGTTTGCCCTTAGCATTAGCAGGTGGACAATGAACACTTGCTATTCATTGGTACTGAATCTTCTTGACTGACAGGTTATGGACTATCTTTGAACAAGGAAGGGGGGGCATGAGGTACGTAGATCCACCTGTATTTTCCTCTGGATTTAGACCATTCCCCATGGTTTGGAGGAACTCCATGAAAGGTGTCCAGCTCTCTTATGTTTTGGAAAATGTTTTAGTTATAAAACAAACAAAACAAATTCTCTCATTATGTAACAAAACTTACTGACTCCCCAGTTCTGGGAAGATGGAGTTGCCCATTGCCAATGTTTCCCTGGTCTCTTCTGTGGCATGTTGAGGAGCCCTCAGCAGGATGCAGCCCTCTGCATCCTCTTTTCTGAACTGGTCCTGCACCTTGAGGGATTGGGGTGAGTCCTAGTAAGGTCTTCTTTCCTTTACTCATCCAGCTGGGCTCTGCCATCTGTAGGTAGAAAGAGCTAGGGCATGCAATTCCCTTTGGCTCTTTGAAACATTAGAATTTATATCTGAGAGGCAACTCTCTAATAATCTTCTTCTACAGTCTTCTGAGTTCAGTGAACTCTTTCTGAAAACAAATTTCTGAAGGCAGAGGAAGCATCAGTGATTTAATTGCATAGAATGAATCCAAAAGTCCATAGTAGAAGAGGTTCTTAATAAGAGAAGAGAGTCTAGGGGTCTTGGTGCTGACAACACGTGTCTCTTTTTCCATGTAGACATGGGCCTCAGTTGCCTCAATTTTAATTCTTCAGATGATGCAAATGTGTTCTCCCCGTGTGTGTGTGTGTGTGTGTGTGTGTGTGTGTGTGTGTGTGTAGTACCAATGGCAGAGACAGTTAAATGCTCCCTAATTTCCAGAAGACACCACTGGACTACATTTTTCCACCTCCATCGAAGCTAAATCTGGCCATGTGACTGGGTTCTAAACAATGGAAGTGATATGTGTCACATCTAAGATTCAGCATCCCGGACTTCCCCCTGTGTCTCTTCATGACTTTCCCCCTTTTTGGAAGGTGGAACAAAGGTGACCCTGAAGGTGCCACCTTAGACTGGGTTTCCTGGAAACAGACATTGAGAAAGAGATCCACGTGTTGGTGGTTTACTGCATGGTGATTTGAGGAACAACACATGTGCATGAGAGCATGACTGGAGAGAGTTCATCTGATTGCAGTCTAAATAGAGACCTTAGCTGATCCCAAGTGCTGCTCTGACACTAGGCTGACCTGGCCCTTCAGAGATCCCCCAAATTGGGGAAAGGTGGGTGGAATTTTGAATCCCAGTCACCGGATGTTGGCTCTCTTGGGGTGTGGGGGATAACTTAGATAAGGTAGTACTTCCACTGTACCTCAAGAGGGTCTCAGCTGTGAGCCCCATCAAGAGAAAACATTGTAATATATTGATAGTTGTAGGCAGCCGCGACTGGGCTGGAGTCATGAGACCAAACCAGGCCCCAACTCCCACCTCCTAGAAGCCCATGGGTTAATAACCTCGTGGGTGGAAAAGTTGAGCAGCGCTTGAGAAAGGGCCTGAGCTATGGATCCTAGACTCACTGACGTGGTTGCCTGCAGGTGCTTATCTGGAGTGGGCAAAACAGGCCTGGTCAATAAATCATTGTGGGTTTGTGCTGTGCTTGCACAGGTCATAAACTACACCATTGTAAACTATGTCTTGAGTCACTTTGAAGTCAGTGTAGCTGGTTAAGGAGGCATCTGAAGACAGAGACCACTGGCCTTGGAGGGTCTACATTTAGACCTTGAGAAGTAGATAATGGGGAAGCCTGGAGGGTTTTATGTGCATGTAGCAAATTCTTTTGTAATCAGTTAAAAATAGTTACTGTTGGCTATATAATGCCTTGCTGCCTTGAATAAAATTGGCATTGTTTGGACATCATCCACTTTGTCCCTCCTGCTCCCATCTCTTTGTATCTTAACTTCTTTTCACCATCCTCTTACCCTCTCAACCCTGGTTGGGTTGTCGCGCCGGCTGCGACAGATAGTATACCTCAGCACACACCATGGTGACGTGGAAACCTGTGCTGAAGGTGACAGAGCTCTGTTAGGGCCCAAAAGTGTTTATGTCTCTTCTTCCTTGGGAAGTGGGATAGAGGATGAAGAAGTGAGGGGAGGCGCACACCACTCTGGTTTCTGCTGAGATTTTCTCCTTAACTTTCTAGATGTCCAGTAAATTTATGTCTGTTAGAAAGAAAAGCAATTGCAGTGAATATTCTGTAAAACTAGCCAAGGAGAAAGCTGATAAAAGAACAGGAAACCTACAGTGTCCAGGTCTTGTCACCTGCGACTTCCTCCCAAATGGCCAGGTTTGGAGACCCACATATCGATACCTCTTTTTAACCTCTTGTTATTCACAAGTTAGATGTTAGACTGTGCTTGGCAGACACAGCTCCTGAGTTTCTTCCGATGTTAGCCTCCATATTGTTAAAGAATATGCTTAATTTAAGAGTTCCCCATGTAATTTATCTAGTATCTTTTATTTACCACTATGGAGGATAAACTTTTAGTACTCAAACATCAGGGTCTGCATTACCTCTTTTCTACCACCCTTCAATCAGTTAAATAATAATTTTTTATTTAATCCCTATCCAATGTTTACATTACTATGATTATGTAAATACTTGTCATAGCTGATACTACTTGTGTGCTGTGATTACATTCCATTTCTTGTGCAACGTTTAACTTTTCTAGTAGTTGAATTTTGACTTTAAGAAATTGGTTAGTTTTTCAATGAACACTGTTACGCTGAAAATAAACAAATAAAAAAAAGAACAACAACAAAAAAAGAAATTGGTTAGTTTTCTATCTACCTGTGACTAATTCTTCCCACACCTATGAGCTACCTAAAAGTCTCCCTCAATCTGGTCTGGAAATTAGATACTCTATTAGTTCTTGGCAGATTCTCTCTTGGAGACTTCTGCCTCTAAGCTTTCATCTGGATGAGTTGTTTCAGGCCACTCAGATGGGACATCCCTTCACTATCTTTGTCTGAGATCTTCACAGTCTTAAGAGAAGATTTGAGATGTGAAAAAGATACATATTGGCTCCAAAAATAAAATCACAAATTAGAAATAAATAAACATTTAATGAAATTGTATATTATCATGTCAACTTATCAATTGCAGCTCAACTCAACATTCCTTGAAACAGTTCTCCAACTTTGATCCAGTCTGCATATCTGGCATATCCTGAGAAATACCAAAAGATACCCCGAAAGCAGTTCATTAGTTTTTTTTTTTTTCCCACATGTGTGGAGCTGCTATGACAAACAGACTTGGATATATGCACCACCATTCAAACCAACCCTCACAGAGAAGGTGAACTCAATGGGAAGCCAAGACTCACTCTTTCTTTCTCCTCCCCCAACATTAAAAAAAAATTATATATATATGTATATATATATATTTGTTGGAGAAAGAGAGTGAGAGAGCACACCCACAAAAGCAGGGGAAGCAGCCGGCAGAGCAAGAAGTTTCCCCTGTCAAGCAGGAACCCTGATGTGGGTGGGACTCAATCCCAGGACTGTGGGATTATGACCCGAGATGAAGGCAGATGTTTAACTGACTGAACCACCCAGGCATCCCAAGCCAAGACTTTTTATTTATTTATTTTTTAAAGTTAAAAAAATTTTTTATTGTGTTATATTAGTCACTATATAATACATCATTAGTTTTCTTTTTTAAGATTTTTATTTATTTATTTGACAGAGAGGGACACAGCAAGAGAGGGAACACAAGCAGAGGGAGTGGGAGAGGGAGAAGCAGGCTTCCTGCTGAGCAGGGAGCCCAATGTGGGGCTCAATCCAGGACCGTGGGATCATGACCTGAGTCCAAGGCAGACACTTAATGCTCGAGGCATCCACTTACCCCACATCATTAGTTTTTGATATAGTGTTCCAAGATTCATTGTTTATGTATAAAACCCAGTGCTCCATGCAATACATGACCTCCTTATACCCATAAACAGGCTCACCCAACTCATCATCCCCCTCCCCTCTAAAACCCTCAGTTTGTTTCTCGGAGTCCACAGTCTCTTGTAGTTTGTCTCCTACTCCGATTCCCCAACCCCCCTTTACTTTTCCTTTCCTTCACCTATGTCCTCCATGTTTTTCCTTATGTTACACAAGTAAGTGAAACCATATAACTGACTTTCTCTGCTTGACTTATTTCACTCAGCATAATCTCCTCCAGTCCCATCCATGTTGATGCAAATTTGGGTATTCATCTTTTCTGATGGCTGAGTAATATTCCATTGTATAAATGGACCACATCTCTTTATTCATTTTTCTGTTGAAGAACATCTCAGCTCTTTCCACAGTTTGGTTATTGTGACCATTGCTGCTATGAACATTGGGGTACAGATGGCCCTTCTGTTCACTACATCTGCGTCTTTGGGGGTAAATACCCAATAGTGCAATTGCTGGGTCATAGTGCAGCTCTATTTTTAATTTCTTAAGGACTTTCCACACTGTTTTCCAAAGTGGCCGCACCAACTTGCATTCCCACCAACAGTGTAAGAGGGTTTCCCTTTCTCCACATAATCTCCAAAATTTGTTGTTTCCTGCCTTGTTAATTTTGGCCATTCTAATTGGTATAAGGTGGTATCTCAATGTGGTTTTGATTTGAATCTCCCTGACAGCTAATGAGGATGAACATTTTTTCGTGTGCCTGCTAGCCATTTGTATGTCTTCATTGGGGAAGTGTCTGTTCATGTCTTCTGCCCATTTTTTGACGTGATTATCTGTTTTTTGGGTGTTGAGTTTGAGGAGTTCTTTATAGATCTTAGATATCAGCCCTTTGTCTGTACTGTCATTTGCAAATATGTTCTCCCATTCCGTGGGTTGCCTCTTTGTTTTGTTGACTGTTTCCTTTGCTGTGCAGAAGCTTTTGATCTTGATGAAGTCCCAAAAATTCATTTTTGCTTTTGTTTCCTTTGCCTCTGGAGACATGTCTTGAAAGAAGCTGCTGTGGCCAATGTCCAAAAGGTTACTCCTTATGTTCTCCTCCAGGATTTTGACAGACTCCTGCCTTACATTGAGGTCTTTTACCCACTTCGAGTTTATCTTTGTGTATGGTGTAAGAGAATGGTCGAGTCTAGTTCTTCTGTACATAGCTGTCCAGTTTTCCCAGCACCATCTATTGAAGAGACTTTTTTCCACCGGGTATTTTTTCCTACTTTATCAAAGATTATTTGAACATAGAGTTGAGGGTCCATATCTGGCCTCTCCACTCTGTTCCATTGTTATTTGTGTCTGTTTTTGTTCCTGTACCATGCTGTCTTGGTGATCACAGCTTTGTAATAAAGCTTGAAATCAGGCATTGTGATGCCTCTAGCTTTGTTTTTCTTTTTCAACATTTCCTTGGCAGTTTGGGGTCTTTTTTGGTTCCATACAAATGCAGAGAAAGCATCCTTTCCTGATTAAGCCTCTTCAGAGTATAAGGATAGAAGGAATATTCCTGAGCTTCATAAAATCCATCTATGAAAAACCCACAGCAAATATTCCCAATGGGGAAAATCTGAGATCAGGAACATGACAAGTATGCCCACTCTCATCACTATCATTCAACATAGTACTAGAAGTCCTAACAACAACAATCAGACAACAAAAAGAAATGAGGTATTCAAACGGGCAAAGAAGGAGTCAAACTCACTCTCTTCACAGATGACATGATACTTTATGTGGAAAATCCTAAAGTCTCCACTCCCAAATTACTAGAACTTATACAGCAATTTGTATTGTGTAATACAAGTAATATGGCAGGATACAAAATCAACTCACAGAAATCAGTTGCTTTCTTATACACTAACAGTGAAACTGTAGAAAGGGAAATTAGAGAATTTCTTCCATTTACAATAGCACCAGAAACTGTAAGATATCTTGGAATAAACCTAACCAAAGAGGTAAAGGACCTATACTTGAGGAACTACAGAACACTCATCAAAGAAATTGTAGAAGACTCAAAAAGATGGAAAAGCATTCCATGTTAATAGATTGGAAGAAGAAACATTGTTAAAATGTGTATGCTTCCCAGAGAAATCTATGCTTTCAACACCATCTTAATCAAAGTACCATCAGCATTTTTCAAAGTGCTGGAATAAACAATCCTAAAATTTGTGTGGAGCCAAGACTTTTTAAAGTTAGTTTTTGCTGTTCCCATAACTGACTCTTGCTTCATCTTCTCACCTGCCACTGTTACCAACATTACTACTCTGGTGTGATTCACCATGTATTTTCTAAGGTTGGAGTCTATTTCCTAGCTCCATCCTTTAACTCTCCTTCTTGGACAGGGGATTATACAAATGGTCCTTTGGGTGTTAACTTTATTGACCAAAGTGGCCTCCACCTTCTTCCTTCCCTTATTCTTAGCTCCTCCTCCAGCTCCTGGAAGGAGGTGGGATCAAGAAAGCAGTATTTCCAGTTGTTCATTCTAATGACAGTACTGTCACATGGTGTTCTGGACATCTTCTCTTTACTCCCCAGATGCATTCTCTACCTTTCTTCACCATGCTTACAGTGCCAAGAAGCTTACCTGAATGGATTACATCATACAGCCTTTCTTGCTCTCAGCTTCCAGTTGGATTTGGCCAGGGATGGCTCTGTAGGTGAGTGAGAATATGGGAGCTTATATTACAGTGATCTCTTAGCTAGCACTTTTGGACCTGGAAGCTGCTTCCTCTCCTTGCCAGCTAAGCTTGTAATTGTTTTGATCATGAAAATGAAGTCATAAGCATGAGCATTTCTGTAGATACTTATGTAGCTGCTCAACCTCAAGAAAGAAAGAAATGCCACATTCTTTTTGTGACATAATGTTTATTTTATGTTTCTGTTTTCTGAGAATGCACGTATTTGATTTCAGTCAAGTTGGTCTTCCTTCATTTTCATTGGGTTTGGACTTTGTTATGTTAGAAACTTGGGAGTTAAAGTTCTCAGTGTTAAAAGCTCATGGCAGCTCCTATTGATATGACTTTGGTTCCACCTGGTCTCCAGTGGTCAGTCTGTTCAGGTCACTGCTAAGTCATCTTTGTGGTTTCCAGAATCATTTCAGGCCTGCTTTGCAACCCTAAACAAACACATGACTTTTCCCTCTGACGTTATCCTAGGGTATGCCTAGGAAAGGAGATAGATTATCTGTTCACTATAAGCTCTTCATTATCTCAACCGTTGGTGAAGGGTCTGTTATTATCCACCCAGGAGGGAGCAGGTTTCCTTTCTTAGAGGCTTCCAAAATGTCAGTTCTCAATCTTTACCCCTGCAGTAGGAAATCTTTCCCAGTTTGAGGAATAAGAGGTGGAAAACCTTGTTCTGTGTCATCCTGGATGCTTCTAAATCTGCTACATACACCCCAAACCCTTTCTCTTTCCTTTATGGCCCATAGATTTTAGAAACCCCAAGTCCAGAAAGGGACTGGAACATACAGGAGGGAATTTGGAAGAGTTAAGAAAACCAAGAACCATACTGGAGGGGAAATGGATTACCTTAAAACATTTCTATCTTGCTCCCGCCTTACCCCCAACTATGTCCTCTTAGGGAACATGAGGGAGAAGTGCTGAGAAATGGCAAGTGATAATTGGTTGAATACTCCATAAAATAGAAAAGGAAAAAACTAAGGGTTGACCTGTTGTGGAAGGGAGGCTGGGGAAGGGCCCTTGAAGAGATGGAGGGCTCGTCTGTTGGAGCTCTGGCCTAGTGAGGGGCAACGAGGTTTGGAACCAGAAACACTCAGCTGGAATGAAGTACCAGGTCATGATTGGTTAAGACTGACATCTACTCATACAAGTAATACAAGTAATATGGCATAGGCAGAGAACCATGCCACCTGTACCTGAAAAAGTGGAGGACAGCCCGTTATCATTTTGAGGATTGAACCTAAATTCTTATAAAGGGACAATAATGTCAACAATAACTTTTATCGTTACATGAGTCCTGCTCATTTAATCCTTACTATAGCCCATTGAGGTATTGTGTATAATTATCCACTTTTTTGATGAGGAAACTGAGAACAGAGAGCTTTTGGTCCTAACCAGGATTGCAAAGCTAGTGAAAGATCAGGACTTACCTGCAGGTCTATCTCCTTCTAAACCTGGGTCTCAACTACCGTGTCTTTGTGTTACCTGGTCCTATTTTTGCAGCAGAAAAATAGGGTGGTTGAATCAATGACAGCTTCAGGAGTGAGATGATAATGATAGTGATAATGAATGATGGCAGTGAAACATATTAAAGGCTACCATCACTAGAAGTCTTGTATGTGCCAAGAACTCCCAGGACATTCTACACATCTTCATTTCCCTCTGCACTTTCAGAAGCCAAGTCCGAGTCACTCAGTTATGAAGTTGTCTTTCAAAAAACAAATTAAACAATCCCCGCTGTTCTTATTGCCCTCAGTTTGAGTTCAGTGAAAGTACTGGTTCTTTAGTACTTACTCACTCTTGGCTTACTAGGACTGTATTCAAAAGTCACTCTGGAATTGATCTCCAAAAAAATTCTTTTGAGTTGGACATCAGAAAAATGGAGGAGTAGCCAGCTCCAAGCTCTTGTCTCTCTACAAACACCAAAAAACAAGCAAAAATTGTCAGAACTAATGTAAAAACTCTGAAAAAACAGTAAAAAGCTTACATCAATCAATTGAAGGTGAAATCAAGAAAAAGTCAATTTAAAGATGCTCCAGGAATTCAGGACATCTGGGTGGCTCAGTCAGTTACATGGCTGCCTTCAGCTCAGGTCATGAACCCAGGGTCTTGGGTTTGAGTCCTGTATCAGGTTCCTTGCTCAGCAGGGATCCTGTTTCTCCCTCTGCCTGCCACTCCCCCTGCTTGTGCTCTCTCTCTAGTAAACAAACAAACAAACAAACAAACAAATAAATAAATAAAATCTTTTAAAAAATGCTCCTGGAATTCAAGAAAATAGCTGTTAAAACACTAAGTGACTACAAGCTAAGGAACAGGGACTTTAGTGACCACACACAACAAAGAATACAATCTGAAAAAAAATTGTCATTAAATAGATGAATACAACCTTCAACAATCAAGAAAATGTAACAAACTCTGAGATAGAGAAAGAATCTCATTTACCATATTATAATAGTCAAATGTTAGTTTTCAACAACAATGAAAATCACAAGGAATACAAAGAAATAAGAACAAATTCCTCTGCAAACAAATAAACTAAGTAGAAAGAAACCATCTCTGAGGGAAATTAGTATCACTCTTAGTAAACAAAACTTTAAAGCAGTAATCTTAAATATGCTCAAAAAGCAAAAGAAAAACATGGGCAGAAAATTAAAGGAAAGCAAGCAATAAAGTATAAAAATAATAACAATAAAGAGATAAGAATTATTAAAAAAACGTAAGTTCTGGAGGTTAAAAGTACAATAAATTAAAAGATAAATAAACTAATGGGTTCAACAACAAGTTTTAGCAAGAAAGACGTATCAATGAACTTGAAGATAGGGCAACTGAAATTATTGAGTCTGGGGAGCAGAAAGAAAAAGAATGAAGAAATATGGCAGAGCTTAAGTGATATATAGGACACCATTAGAGAAACCAATGTATTATGAATATCCCAGAAGGAGAAGATGTAAAGAAAATATCTGAAGAAATAATGGCCAAAACCTTCCCAAGTTTTATGAAAGACCTGTAGCTATGCATTGAAGAAGCCCAACAAGTTCCAAATAGGATAAAAATAGGAAAGAAACCTACATTGATACACATTATAATCAAGCTACTGAAAGTCAAAGAGACAATACTGAAAGCAATGAGAGAGAAGTGACTCCTCATACACAAGAGATCTATAAGACAAATAGCCAATTTATTATTTTTTAAATTTTATTTATTTATTTCACAGAAAGAGGTCACAAGTAGGCAGAGAGGCAGGCGGGGGTGGGGGAAGTAGGCTTCCTGCTGGGCAGAGAGCCTGATGTGGGGCTTGATCCCAAGACCCCGAGATCATGACCTGAGCTGAAGGCAGAGTCTTAACCCACTGAGTCACCCAGGTAATCAAGATGGCCAATTTCTCATTAAAAATCATGGAAGCCAACATCACTCAGCATCAGGGAACTACAAATCAAAACCACAATGAGATATCACCTCACACCAGTCAGAATGGCTAAAATGAACAAGTCAGGAAATGACAGATGCTGGCGAGGATGCGGAGAAAGGGGAACCCTCCTCCACTGTTGGTGGGAATGCAAGCTGGTGCAACCACTCTGGAAAACAGCATGGAGGCTCCTCAAAGTGTTGAAAATAGAACTACCCTATGACCCAGCAATTGCACTACTGGGTATTTACCCTAAAGATACAAACGTAGTGATACGAAGGGGCACATGCACCCGAATGTTTATAGCAGCAATGTCTACAATAGCCAAACTATGGAAAGAACCTAGATGTCCATCAACAGATGAATGGATCAAGAAGATGTGGTATATATACACAATGGAATACTATGCAGCCATCAAAAGAAATGAAATCTTGCCATTTGCGACGATGTGGATGGAACTAGAGGGTATCATGCTTAGTGAAATAAGTCAATCAGAGAAAGACAACTATCATATGATCTCCCTGATATGAGGACATGGAGAAGCAACATGGGGGGTTAGGGGGATAGGAGAAGAATAAATGAAACAAGATGGGATTGGGAGGGAGACAAACCATAAATGACTCTTAATCTCACAAAACAAACTGGGGGTTGCTGGGGGGAGGTGGGGTTGGGAGAGGGGGAGGGAGTTATGGACATTGGGGAGGGTATGTGCTATCATGAGTGCTGTGAAGTGTGTAAACCTGGTGATTCACAGACCTGTACCCCTGGGGATAAAAATACATTATATGTTTATTTAAAAAAAGAAAAAAAGAAAGGATGAATACCCAAGTTTTGTAGCAACATGGACGGGACTGGAAGTGATTATGCTGAGTGAAATAAGTCAAGCAGAGAGAGTCAATTATCATATGGTTTCACTTATTTGTGGAGCATAACAAATGACATGGAGGACATTGGGAGATGGAGAGGAGAAGGAAGTTGGGGAAAATTGGAAGGGGAGGCGAACCATGAGAGACTATGGACTCTGAGAAACAACCTGGGGGTTTTGAAGGAGCGGGTGTGGGAGGTTGGGGGAACCAGGTGGTGGGTAATAGGGAGGGCACGTGTTGCATGGAGCACTGGGTGATGTGCAAAAACAATGAATACTGTTACACTGAAAAAATAAATAAATTTATAAAAAAAAATCATGGAAGCCAAAAGGAATGGAATGATACATATATAAAAGATGCTGAAAAAACCAACCTGTTGCTTGAGAATTTGATCCAACAAAACTGTCCTTGAACAATGAGAAAGAAATTAAGATATTTCCAGGTAAATAAAAGCTAAGGGTCTTTGTTACCACTAGATCTGCCCTGCAAAAAATGCCAAAGGGAAACCTTTAGGTTGAAATAAAAGGACACTAGACAGTCACCGGAGGCTGTATGAGGAAATAGAGATAGCCAGTAAAAGTAAATGCACAGGCAAATATAAAAGCCAGTATTTCCTTATTTTTTGTTTATAAATTCATTTTTATTTCTGACATGAATACTATGTATAATTATATGCAAGTAAATTAGATAATCAAGATTGAAATAGATGATTCCTTAAAAATATAAAAATCATCAAAACTGACTTCAGACAAAAGAGAAAAATGTGAACAGACCCATTGCAAAAGATTGAACTGGTAATAAAAAACCTCCCAAAAAAGAAATTTGAGGACAAAATTTCATCATTTGTGAGTTCTACATAAACATTCAAAGGGAACTTAACTTCAATCTTTTCTGAACTCTTCCAAAAAAATAGAAGAGGAGGAACACTTTCTAATTCTATGAAAACAACATCACCTTGATGCCAGATAAATGAATCACAAGAAAAGAAAGTTATAGACCAATAAACCTTATGAACATAGATGAAAAATATCAACAAAATACAAAGTGAACTCAACAGTATTTTAAAAGGATTATACACTATGAACAAGGGGGATTTCTCCCAGAAATACAAACAGTGGTTTCACACAAGAAAATCAATCAAATTAATCATCCGATTGATAGCACAAAGGGAGGCAGAAACACACGACCTTCTCCACTGATGCAGAAAAGGCACTTGACAACATCTGTTATTTTTTCATTCTAAAAACACTTAGAAAACCAGGAATAAAAAGAAACTTCTTTAACATGGTAAATGGCATTTATGAAAAACTCACTCTAAAATCATAATGGTGAAAGACTGAAAGCTTTTTTCATAAGATCAGATACAAGACAGGAATGCTCACTCTTACCACTGCTCTTCATCATTGTACTGGAAAATTTAGCCAGACAAATTAGACAATAAAAATAAATAAAAATATCCAAATTAATAAATAAAAAACAAAACTGTCTCTACTAATGGAAGACATGATCCTATATAAAAAAATGCCAATTAACCCATTAGAAACCTGCTACAACTAGAAAATAAGTTCAACAAAATTACTGGTCCAAGATTAACAGACAAAGAATCAGTTCTGTTTCCATACACTAGTGATGAACAATTAAAAAAGGAAATTAAGAAAACAATTTCATAAAAATAGTATCTGAAAGAATAAAATACTTAAGAATAAATTTAGCCAGGGCACCTGGGTGGCTCAGTGGGTTAAGCCTCTGCCTTCGGCTCAGGTCATGATCTCAGGGTCCTGGGATCGATCCCCACATTGGGCTCTCTGCTCAGCAGGGAGTCTGCTTCCCCCCCTCCCCCACCTGCCTCTCTGCCTACTTGTGATCTCTGTCAAATAAATTAATAAAAACCTTAAAAAAAAGAATGAATTTAGCCAACAAAATGGAAAACCTGTTCACTGAAAACTACAAAACATTGTTGAAAGACATTAAAGAAGACCTACATAAATGGAAAGCCATCCCTTGTTCATGCATAGGAAGACTTAGTATTTTCCAGATGTCAATAGTATCCAAAGCAATCTATAGATTCAGCGCAATCTCTATCAAAATTCCAATAGCCTTTTTTTTTTCCAGAAATGGAAAAGCTGATTGTCAAATCTGTATGGAATTTCATGAAGTCTTGAACAACAATACCATTTTGAAAAGGTTTGAAATAAACTTTGAAAAAATTTTCTTGACAAAAAGTTTCTTGACGAAGTTGAATGTCTCATACTACCCAGTTTCAAAACTTAGTACAAAGCTATAGTAAATAAAACAATGCAGCAGTGGCATTATGAGGGACATATAGACTAGTGGAATAGAGCTGAGAATCCAGAAATAATCCCATACATCCATGGGCAATTGAATTTTGACGAGGGGGGGGTAAACCTTTTCAATATGAAAAGAACAGTCTCTTCAGTAAATGAATCTGGAATATTTAGATTTCAAGTGTAAAAGAATGAAGTTAGACTTCTATCTCATGCCTTATTCAGAAATCAACTAAAAATAGATTAATGACCTAATCTTAAGGACCTAAGTCCTTACAGTAAAACTTAGGGATAAATCGTCATGATCTTGCAACTGACAAGAAATTCTTAGATATGGGTAACAACAGTATGAGTAACAAAAGAAAAAAATAAATTGGCCTTTGTCACAGTTAAAAACATTTGTGCATCAAGGGCTATTCATGAAGAATGTCAAATAAAAAACCACAAAATGGGAGAAAATATTTGCAAATCATATATCTGATAGAGGTTTCAACAACAAGACAAATGACCCAGTTATTTGGAAGAATAATTGGGAAAAAAATGGATAAAGGACTTAGACGTTTCTTCAATGAAGCTATACACAGTCAATAGCATATGAAAAGCTGCTCAGCCTCATTAGTCATTAGGGGGATGCAAACCAAAACCACAGTGAGGTAACCACTTCATATCCACTAGGATGGCTATATATATACATAAATATAAAGGAAAATAGGGGTGTCTGGGTGGCTCAGTGGGTCAAGCATCCGCCTTTGACTCAGGTCATGATCCCAGGGTCCTGGGATTGGGCTCTCACGTGGAGCTCCTTGCTCAGTGGGGAGTCTGATTCTTCCTTTCCCTATCCACCCCTGTGCTCATGCTCTCTCAAATAAATAAAAATTTTATGTAAATATATATAAATATAATTTAATAAATATACAATATATAGATAAATATAATATATAAATAATAAAATTAGTTTTTAAAAGGGAAAACAAGTGTTGGTGAGGATACGGAAAAAATTAGAACCCTTACCTATTGCTGGTAGGACTGTAAGACGGTGTAGTCTCTGTGGAAAATAGTTTGGCAGTTCCCCAAAAAGCTAAACATAGACATACTCTATGACCTAACATTTCTACTTCTAGCTGTATACCCCAAAGAACTGAAAACAGGAATTTGTATAAACACTTGTATGCCAAAGTTCTTTATAGCATTATTCACAATAGCCAAAATGTAGAAACAATGCAAGTGCCCATCAACAGATGACTAGGTAAGCTAAATGTGGTATATACATACAGTGAGATATTTTTCAGCTACAAAAAGCTGAATGCATGGTATAACGTAGATGGATCTTGAAAACATTATGCTAACTGCAATAAGGCAGACCAAAAAAGGGACAGATATTGTATGATTCTACTTATGTGAAGTATCTTGAATAGGCAAATTCAGAGACAGAAAGTAGATTAGAAGTTACCAGGGGCTGCAGGAAGGGGAAAATGGGAAATTAAGTTATTGCTTAATGGTTACAGAGTTTCCGTTGGGGGTGATGAAAAAGTTTTGTAAATACAGTGCTGATGGTTGAACAACATTGTGAATGTAATTAGTGTCACTGAACTGTGCACTTAAAAATGGTAAAATGGAAATTGTTACGTTATGTATATTTTACCATGATTTAAAAAAAAAATCTGTCATGAACACAGTCAGTTGCTTTCACAGCATATATTCACTCATTCTTTCTTCCTAGCACATGCTCAATTTGGTTCAAGAATATAACTCTCCTGGGTTTTTCACCCAGACCTGAACCCAGGGAAGAGCAGCCTAGTCATGAAGGTCTCAGTCCAATTGCCTGTGATCAGCTTAGGAAGCCAGGGTTAAGCCAATCAAGGCATGGGATTCTTGGAGGACTACTATTGGTCCAGCAGTGCTCACATAACCTAAAATGGTTCAGTCAGACTGAGGGGAGAAGTATTCATTACATTATGAGAAGTTTATTTTCTTCTTTCCTCTTGATGAACACTGGAATTTTTCCTAACTAAGTACTTTATAAATGGAGACACACATGTGGGGTGGAGTGAAAGTAGCTCCTTGAAGGGTGAATGATCTTTATCCTTCTCTTCATTTATATCTCACTATGAATATTCTAAGGAACAATTGAGGTACTTATGTTTTGGATTTGTATTATATAGGTTCTACTGTATGTCCTCCTCTGTCCAAGCTGGGTGGGGGGCACAACTGAGGCTTCTGTCAGGGAATGAAAGAAATCCCTGGAGATGGGATCTATTATTCTTTGCTGCTGTGGAAGGTGAGCCCTCTCCTATATGAAGTCTTGGTAATTCTCTCCAACATACCTGACAGAGAGAGTCCCTGCAAAATAAGCCATAGGCGCTTTCTGACTTTGGGGAAACTGATGATTTGTTATGACACTGCAGAATAAAATACAGAGGGAGAAAGCAGAGAGATACTCGCTCTGTTGTTCTGACAGCCTCATATCCTGAGTACCACAATATAAGCCTCAGCTGAGCTCCCTGCTGTGTGATTGGTTCTATCTGACTAGTTTCCCAGTAGGTCCCCGCCATTGGAGACAGAATGCAGGGGTCTGTCTGGGCATGCTTATCTGGATATTTGTTTGTTTCTTCTTTTGTTCTATCTTCTCAGTGGAGGAAATGGCAAGGGGGCTCATATCTTCACTGCTTATCCCAGTGCCTCTAAGTTCATTGATGTTGCCAGTGAACAACGGAGCTCTCACTCACAGCCATCATGCTGATATCAGTCAGCTTCCCTGAGAAAAAGAGATGTTATTGATAAATGATGTGGGGACAACTGGGTAGCCATGTGAAGAAAAAAAAAATAAAAAAGCTAGAACCACAATTTTGCCTTTTTTTTTTTTTTGAGACACAATTTCCCTTTACCTTAAAATAAATTCAAGATGGATGAGTTTTAAACAAATATATAAAATAAAGCCACGAAGTTAAAGCAGAAACTATGTTGATAAACCTGAACATCCTGAGAAAATGTACTCATTTTAAAAAATTTTATAAAATATTATGATTGAAGGAAGAAGAAATCGAAAACTGTAAGATTCAACAAACACTAAATAAACAGAAAGGATAAATACCCACTCCTTCCCAAAAGCCCCGAATACAGATTATTTGTGAGTTCCAGCAAACTATCAATGAAAGGATGTTTCTAATATAATTCCAGTTATTCCAGAAAGTGGAAAAGGAAATCAAGTTCCCAAGCTCATAGCTTAGACAGAATTCCAAAACTGTATAATAGAACAAAAAAATTGTAGACTTATTTTACCCCTTAGAATAGACAGAAATCTTAATCAAATCTGACTTGCCTGAACAAGTTCATTCAATATGCTCAAAGGTTTATCTCAAGAGTATAAAGATAGTCCAACACTAAAAAAAGAAACTCTTTATGTAATTATATCAATATATGCAGACAAAATTGGATAAAGTTTAACACTTCATTATTTTCTAATTTAAAAAAGTATTGACAAATAATAAACTTGCAGAAAAGTGTACAAACCACAAGCTCCATTAATTTTCATAAACTGCAAGTGCCAGGAATGGCCAGCAGGGCCTGTACTGATGGAGGAAAGATCACTCCAAACTTTGCTGTGGAAGGGAGGAGATGGCAAGGGGTCAGCGTTCAGAGATGAAGACCCTTTGCTCTTCTTTGCTCCTGACTTTGGTCCTTCAGGATAATCATAAATCTTTATCACTGTTTCTCAAGCCTGTGCGGTGTGACAAGGGTTCTTCCTGGAACTAGGAGGATCTCTTTAGAGGAAAGATAAGATATGCTAATCTGTGTCCTAGGAGTTCTGCTAAACATCGCCTGGGGACAACGCATGTATCTCTTAGATCATAGGGCAGCTGTTTGGGCTAAGAAAGCTTCAGGGAAGGCAATTCCCTAACCACAGCCCTATTCTCCCCCGTGGCAGAGTGGCCACGCAGGCCTCAGCATTCCAAAGGCCTATGCTCTTCTCTGAAAACTTGCCTGCCCCATCAGCCTCTGTGTTATATTTTTAGCAAGCCAGGTATTATGGATGATTTCATTCTCTACATTAACCCCAAAATGCAAGCATCCCTGCAACCAGTACCCATAACCTTCAATGTCACCCCTACACTCTGGACAAGGGCAATCGCCATCCCGAGTTCAAATCAGCAGAGTAAAGATTATTCAATAAATGCCAATACTGAGACCACTCAGTAACCATGTGGCAAAGTTGGATTCATAATTTCGTTTTGTCTTGTCGCACATAAGTGAAGTCATACCTCTGTCTCCCTTCGTGTCTGGCTTGTTTCTCTCCACTTGAGAGCTGTCACATCCATTAATATCGTTGAGTTCAGTTGTCGTTTATTCATTCTTACTGAGGGGTAGTAGTCTGTCATGTAAATATAAGGCATTTTATTTACCAGTTGAGATAATTTGATGAAAATGTGGGTTGTGTTTAGTTTGGGGCTATTAGTAATAATGTTGCCATGAATATTTTCATACATGGTTATTGCTAAACTTATGTATGTATTTCTTCTGTATGTACCTGGGAGTGGGATTGTGATCACAGGAAATATTCAGCTTTTATAGATAATGCTAAACAATTTTTTAAGTTGATTGTCTTAGGTTAGAAGTAAGGTAATGGTCAGAAGTAGACCCTGGGATGAGTATTTATGTACATATGATTTATTAATGATATGCTTTCAGGAGAACTGAGGGAAGTAGTGGGGAGAGCAGGACAGAGAAGAGGAAGAACCCAAGCAAGGGCATGATTCAAGGCAAAGTTCTGTGGAGCAGAGCTTCACTGACACTGCAAAAGACCTCGGGCATAAAAGTGCCTCTGAGTTGTTCTCACCTGAGGCAGGTTTACTAGGCTTTCACACTCCTGAATCATTTGTTGGCTTAATGGTTGCCATGTGGAGAATTTCTGGCTCTTTGTCTGTTTGAGCTAACTGATCCCAGCAGCGTAAAATGCATTCTTTTAAAAAGAGTTGCAGGTGTGGTCAATTTGGGGCAAGGCCAGTGAAGATTGGGAAGCATTGACAAAGGATGGAGGGGTCTGGGAGGAGTACTGACAGTGTCTCCAACAGTGGTCATGCCAATCTACACTCCAAGCATCAGTCAACCACATCCTTGTCAACACTTGCTATGCCTTTGGTCTTGTTCCATTTAGCCATTCTGGGAATTCAACAACCATTTAACAATGGAAAACATTTTAGAAAAGTAGAACTACAAAGAGATTTCCCTAACTTGATGGACTTTGCAAACCAAAAACCAACAGCACACATCATAACTCATGAAGAATTTTTAGATGCATTCCTTTTAAAATCAAGAAGAAACTGTGGCTTACCTTTCTTGATACCAGATTTTATATGGTATAGAATTCTTAAAAATAGGGACGCCTGGGTGGCTTAGTCAGCTGGGCCGCTGCCTTCGGCTTGGGTCATGATCCCAGGGTCCTGGGATTGAGTCCCACGTGGGGCTCCTTGCTGGGTGTGAAGCCTGCTTCTCTCTCCACCTCTGCCTGCCGCTCTGTGTGCTTGTGCGCTCTCTCTCTCTCTGACAAATAAATAAATAAAATCTTTGGGGCGCCTGGGTGGCTCAGTGGATTGGGCCGCTGCCTTCGGCTCAGGTCATGATCTCACGGTCCTGGGATCGAGCCCCGCATCGGGCTCTCTGCTCCGCGGGGAGCCTGCTTCCTCCTCTCTCTGCCTGCCTCTCTACCTACTTGTGATCTCTCTCTCTGTCAAATGAATAAATAAAATCTAAAAAAATAAATAAATAAATAAATAAATAAATAAAATCTTTAAAAAAAATTCTCAAAAATACAATCCAATTAGAAAAGGAACAGAAGTTATAAGACCTAGAAGTAGAGGATAAAAATCTCTATATAGATGATTTTCTACATAGGCAACAACAGAATCAAAAGAAAATATTAAATCTATTATGAACAGTCATTAGGGTTGCTAGATACAAGGTCAATGTACAAAAATCAGTAGCATTTACTTTCAACATCAATCACCATAAAAATATACAATATAAAATAATATATTCACAATAGTTATAAAGACTATACATTACTTAGAAATTGACAGAAATTACACAGAATATCAATGGAGAAAAATGTAAAAGTTAATTAAAGGACAAAACATCTGAATAAATACTCATGACTGAATATATTAACTTCATAAAGGTGTTACTATTCTACTAATCTGTTGATTTAATATAATCCCAACAAAAATTCTAGCTTGATATTCTGAAGACTTCAACAGAATTATTGTTAAATTTATAGAGAAGAATGAATATTCATAAATTTTAAAGATGATTTGGGGAAAAAAGAAAAAAAGAAAAAAAAGGAAAAAAGAAAGGGGATTTATCCTACTATTTATGAAGAGTTAGCAACATTACTATAATCACAGCAGTGTGAGATTGATGTAAATCCAGGCAAATAGACCAGTGGGACAGCATAGAGATGGTTCAGGGACAAACCCATGCATATATGATGTTTGATGAAATTAACATAAATTAACAGGTAGATAATATTTGGAAAAAATGGCTACCTACCTTAACCTATACACAGTAGGGGAATCCAGATATGTTAAAGACCTAAATGTGAAAAGTAAAACTATAAACCTAATAGAAGATATAAGTATGGGAGATAAGTATGACAAATGAGGTCATACTTCTTAAAAAAAGAAAAAAAATTGTTCTCAGAAAAGGAAATACATATTCCTCTTAAGCACAGAAAAAAGACTTTGTTTTAATAAAAAGTATTTATTTTTAATTTTATTATTATTTTTAAAAAGTTTTAAGTGGGCTCCACACCCAATGTAAGGCTTGGACTCATGACCCTGAGATCAAGAGTTGCATGCACTAAAGACTAACCCAGCCATGTATCCCCAGAAAAGGACTTTTAACTTCAATGAACTTAAGAGATACCCCAAAGGTACCCAAAAGTACCCAAAGATAGCCCACTACAAATGTAGTGAAAAAAGGGGTTCCTCAAAAAAAAAAAAAGAAAAAAAAAAGAGCTAACTTGTGGCCCAGCAATTGCATTAATGTATCTACCCCAAAGATACAGATATAGTGAAAAGAAGGGGCACATGCACTCCAATGTTCATAGGAGCAATGTCTACAATAGCCAAACTGTGGAAGGAGAGGAGATGCCCTTCAACAGATGAATGGATAAAGAAGATATGGTCTATATACACAATGGAGTATTACTCAGCCATCATAAAGGATTTCATTCATAAAACCCTGCTTATATCTTTCATCGCTTTTATCCTCCTAGAATAATAGGAGAGAAACAGTACTTGATGGGCCTGCATTATCAGACGCATCTAACTCTTGATTAATAGCTAGGGTCCTGATCTTGAGTCTGTGAGTTCAAGCCTCATCTTGGACTCCATGCTGGGCACGGAGCCTATGTAAAAAAAAAAAAAAAAGAAAGAAAAAAATAAGGATTAAGTTGCATACAATAGAATCTACCTACCTGGTGTAGAAAAAATGGCTCTTGTGCAGGGAATTAGGTGCTTATAAAATAGTTAAGAATCTAAGTAGTGTCCTAGGAAAAATTCCCATGCCCAGGCTCACTCTGTCAAGATGAAGGCTGTGGCTGCTCCTGTAGAATACCATGGAGACCTGTCACCATTGCTGCAAAAGTTGTTGAAACAGGAGACCGCTTAGTGAATTGAGAAGCTGCTACTATGTGATGAGAACTGGTGCAGCCATTCTGAAAAACAGTGTGGAGTTTCCTCAAAAAATTAGAAATAGAACTATCTTACAATCCAGTAATCACACAACTGGGTGTGTGAAGAACACAAAAACACTAATTTAAAGAGATATATGCATCCCTATGTTTGTTGTAGCATTATTTATAATAGCCAAATTATGGAATTTGATATGGAAGAACCCCAAGTGTCTGCTGATGGATAAATGGGCAGAGAAGAGGTGATATCTATCTATCTACCTCTCTATATAGTAATATACCATCTTATCTATCTATCTACCTATATAGAGATAGAGGTATATCTATCTACCTCTATATAGGTAGATAGATAGATAATAGATAGATATGATGGAATATTACTCAGCCATAAAAAGGAATGAAATTTTGCCATTTGCAGCAACACAGATCAACCTAGAAGGTATATGCCACGTGAAATTAACCAGACAGAAAAAGACAAATACCATATAATTTCACTTATAGATAGAATATAAAAAAATGAACAAAACAAAAGAGAAATAGACTCATAGATACAGAGAACAAACTAGTGGTTGCCAGAGAGGTGGAGATTGGTGAACTAGGATCAGGGGATGAAAAGGTACACACATCTGGTTATAAAATAAATGACACAATGATGCCAGGTGCAACATAGGGAATACAGTTGATAATATGTGAAAACTTTGTGTGATGACTAACAGAAGCGAGATTTATTATGGTCATCATTTTGTAATGTATATAAATATTGAATCACTATGCTATACACTTGAAACTAACATAATATCATACATTAACTACACTTCGGTAGAAAAAAAGAAGCTGTCACTACAGCTACTGGCTCTGACACCCAACCAAACGGTGTCGCGTGCTCTGCCTCTGTAAGCGTAGGTTCCAAACCAGTCTTGTGATAGTACCTCTGACTGGTGGAACTTGGCTCTTTCTGGAACTCTGCCTGCTAAGGTGTGTGGAGGGTGTCATTTTTAGCTCCTCAGTCTTGGTGCACTTGGAGACAGGAATGGAGGTTGAAGAGCCAGTTAATGGATCCACCATGGGCTCTCTCAGGCATCACTGGGGGAAGGTACCCTTGCTAGTTTGCATGAAACTGGTGGGCTCTGGGCTTGGGAACTTGCGAAGGGCCGAATGTGTCACTTCTGATCTCTCTGTCACAAATATAGAGTTTTACCCTCCTTTGAACATCAATGTGCTTGTGAAAATCTGTCCAAATGTACTTCTCTTTGCTAGTGACTTTCTGTGCTTGCTTCTGAGTCTGGAGAGATATGAGGGGTTAGAATAGCAGCATTGCAGAAACAGCCAAGGTGATCCCTTTGCACCGAAGCACACACATACATCTTCTCCCATCTTCACAGGGAAAAATAACACAGGTGGAAAGAGCCCTGGAGTGCGTCAGGAGTCCTGGGTTCTAGTTCATCCTCTGCTGTACTTCCCCGGGGCCAGAGATGGCTTTGCCCTCTGGGTCTCAGTGAGATGGGAGACCAGGATGAGTGTTTCCCCTGCATGTTAAAGCCACACAGTCTTGTGGTGAATGGATTCCGGGAACTGTATTAAATGAAACATAAGAGTTGGGCGGGGGGGGGGGGGGGTGGCGCCTGGGTGGCTCAGTGGGTTAAAGCCTCTGCCTTTGGCTCAGGTCATGATCCCAGGGTCCTGTGATCCCTCCTTTGCTCAGCAGGGAGCCTGCTTCCCCTTCTCTCTCTGCCTGCTTCTCTGCCTCCTTGTGATCTCTGTCAAATAAATAAATAAAATCGTAAAAAAACAAACAAACCACAACAACCTAAGAGTAGAATTGTTCTGGTCGAGTTGAGGGGAGCCCCATGTATGGGGGGAGCCCTGGCTCTCTTGCTCCTTTCAGCTTCTTCAGGGCTTGAGGAAGTTCTGGGGAGCACAGTTTGAAAGCCATGGGACTGGCCACTTTTCAAGGTGACTCTCAGGCCTACGATATTTTCTCTGTGTCTTTTGCAGCTAAGATTCCAAAGGTCAGTTCTACCAGAGGCAGCAGCAGAAAGCAACTGGCAACCAACCAATACACCAAATCCCCCAGTGACCCCCAAAACATCCAGTTCCATGTATGTGGCAAGGAGGAATTTGGTTTAGACTTCCAGGTACAGAAACCATAATTTTCTTTTCTTTTGAATATTGAGCCAAACCAGGCTGTTGGAGATGTGTACCCTCAGGCTGCTGGAGATGTGTTCCCTGTTTCTTTCTAGGAACTCCTATAAGCATTCCAGGCTTGCTGGGGCTAGAGAACCTGCCCCCACCATTCACACTGCTCTTTGATTTCACCATCCAGGGCTTAGAGATGCCCAATAGGAGCCTCACAGTCCAAGCATGGTGCACCATTACCTGAGAAGCTGCAATTCTCAGAGATTTGACTCTCTGGGAATATGGCAGCCAAATGCAATGTGAGTCTCTGCTCTTTCAGAAGTCTCCAAATGCCTGGGATACGCTAGCCCATCCCTTCCCCTCAATTACCTACCTCCTTCCCTCCTGCCTCTGTCTATCCCCGCTCCAACTGACCTACCTGGTCTACTGAGCTTGGATTTCTCAAATAAGGCTGGAAACTTCAGTTTTGGACCTCCACTACAAAAGTCTTTCATGACCCCTTCAAGACCCCAGACCTTGGAGCATCAGGATTTGTTCCATGTAAGAGAGGGGAGTGGGGTTGAAGTGGTAGGATTTATACTTTCATTCATCAAAACATCTCGTGAGAGAAAGTTTGATTAAAATATAGGGCTTCATGTGCTTAAAAATATTTGTAAAATAAAGCAAAGTTTAATGAATAAAGAAAAATCTCCTATAATTTCACCACCTGGAAATAACTTACTTGGTAATATTTTGGTGTATTTCTCCTCAATTTTTGTTCTAAGGATATTTTTCCATCATTAGATCGTATTTTATATGCATTTTTGCAAAATCTTCTCCATACTTTAAAAATGCTATATACATGGAAAACCCCAAAGACTCCACCCCCAAACTACTAGAACTCATACAGCAATTCAGTAACGTGGCAGGATACAAAGTCAATGTACAGAAATCAGTGGCTTTCTTATACACTAACAATGAAAATACAGAAAGGGAAATTAGAGAATTGATTCCATTTACTATACCACCAAGAACCATAAGATACCTGGGAATAAACCTAACCAAAGAAGTAAAGAACCTGTACTCGAGGAACTACAGAACACTCATGAAAGAAATTGAAGAAGACACAAAAAGATGGAAGACTGTTCCATGCTCTTGGATTGGAAGAATAAACATTGTTAAAATGTCTATACTGCCTAGAGCAATCTATACTTTTAATGCCATTCCGATCAAAATTCCACCGATATTTTTCAAAGAGCTGGAGCAAATAATCCTAAAATTTGTATGGAGCCAGAAGAGACCCCGAATTGCTAAGGAAATGTTGAAAAACAAAAACAAAACTGGCGGCATCACGTTACCCGATTTCAAGCTTTACTACAAAGCTGTGATCACCAAGACAGCGTGGTACTGGCATAAAAACAGACACATAGACCAGTGGAACAGAGTAGAGAGCCCAGATATGGACCCTCAACTCTATGGTCAAATAATCTTCGACAAAACAGGAAAAAATATTCAATGGAAAAAAGACAGTCTCTTCAATCAATGGTGCTGGGAAAACTGGACAGCGATATGTAGAAGAATGAAACTCGACCATTCTCTTACACCGTTCACAAAGATAAACTCGAAATGGATAAAAGACCTCAACGTGAGACAGGAATCTATCAGAATCCTAGAGGAGAACATAGGCAGTAACCTCTTCGATATCAGCCACAGCAACTTCTTTCAAGATATGTCTCCAAAGGCCAAGGAAACAAAAGCAAAAATGAACTTTTGGGACTTCATCAAGATCAAAAGCTTCTGCACAGCAAAGGAAACAGTCAACAAAACAAAGAGGCAACCCACGGAATGGGAGAAGATATTTGTAAATGACAGTACAGACAAAAGGTTGATATCCAGGATCTATAAAGAACTTCTCAAACTCAACACACACAAAACAGATAATCATATCAAAAAATGGGCAGAAGATATGAACAGACACTTCTCCAATGAAGACATACAAATAGCTATCAGACACATGAAAAAATGTTCATCATCACTAGCCATCAGGGAGATTCAAATTAAAACAACATTGAGATACCACCTGACACCAGTTAGAATGGCCAAAATTAGCAAGACAGGAAACAACGTGTGCTGGAGAGGATGTGGAGAAAGGGGAACCCTCTTACACTGTTGGTGGGAATGCAAGTTAGTGCAGCCACTTTGGAGAACAGTGTGGAGATTCCTGAAGAAATTAAAAATAGAGCTTCCCTATGACCCTGCAATTGCACTGCTGGGTATTTACCCCAAAGATACAGATGTAGTGAAAAGAAGGGCCATTTGTACCCCAATGTTTATTGCAGCAATGGCTACGGTCGCCAAACTGTGGAAAGAACCAAGATGCCCTTCAACGGATGAATGGATAAGGAAGATGTGGTCCATATACACAATGGAGTATTATGCCTCCATCAGAAAGGACGAATACCCAACTTTTGTAGCAACATGGACGGGACTGGAAGAAATTATGCTGAGCGAAATAAGTCAAGCAGAGAGAGTCAAGTATCATATGGTCTCACTTATTTGTGGAGCATAACAAATAACATGGAGGACATGGGGAGATGGAGAGGAGAGGGAGTTGAGGGAAACTGGAAGGGGAGATGAACCATAAGAGACTATGGACTCTGAAAAACAACCAAAGGGTTATGAAGGGGCGGCGGGGGGGGGGGGAGGTTGAGGAACCAGGTGGTGGGTAATAGGGAGGGCACATACTGCATGGAGCACTGGGTATGATGCCAAAACAATGAACACTCTTATGCTGTAAATAAGCAAATAAAAATAAATAAATAAATAAATAAAGAAAAATGCTATATACATTTAAAGAAGTTAAACTTCTTTCACCATTTAACAATCATTGGGTTCTTATAATGTAAGCTCTGGAGTTTCAGTGGAGCACAGTAGCCCCCACTGTTCTTACAGTGGCTCATAGTCCTGAATCCAGGGGGCGGGGACTGTGGGACACTGCCATACAGGTTGGGGAGGGTTCTCCCAAGTCAGTGCCTCCTCTGAATGGAATGCAAAGTTTTGTGAGTGTGTATGAACATGTATATTTTTTTCTGAAAAGAAGACTCACAGGTCTCATTAAGTTTTTACAACATGGATGGACCTAGAGGGTATTATGCTAACTGAAATAAGTCAGACAGAAACAGAAGAAAGCATATGGTTTCACTTATAGGTGGAATCTAAAACAAACCAAACCAATCAAACCAACAAAAACAGAAACAGACTCTCAAATACAGAGAACAACCTAGTGGTTGCCAGATGGGAGGAAGGTGGGAAATGGGCAATTTAAATGGATGGGATTAAGAGGCACAAACTTCCAGTTGAGAAATCGGTAAGTCGTAGGGATGAAAAGCACAGCATAGGGAATATAGTCTACATTGTAATAACGTATGGTGACAGGTGATGACCAGGCTTATGGTGATGAGCACTGCATAATGTGTAGAATTGTCACATCATTATGTTGTACGCCTGAAGCCAATAAAACACTGTATGTTGACTATATTTCAATAATCAAAACTAGACAAAAATTTCAGAGGACCCTGTAAGGCCAAGGACTGCGGACTGATGACGCTGTGACACTGTGGGTTGGAATAGGTTGGTTTACGGAGGGTGAAAAGGGGCACGATGA
Source organism: Meles meles (assembly GCF_922984935.1). NCBI lineage: Eukaryota > Metazoa > Chordata > Mammalia > Carnivora > Mustelidae > Meles > Meles meles. The sequence goes on along the minus strand of NC_060074.1, from coordinate 111,709,397 downwards.
GGTGGAGAATTTGAGAAACGCAACAGAGAAGAACAGGTTGAATGAAGGAGGTGGAATACCATGCCTTCGCCCTGCATCCAGTGTGGAAAGGACAAAAAGTAAGTGAAGTAACAAGAGAATTTCAAGAAAATTCTAATTAACTGAAGGACTGAAAGGTGCTTGGATTACACCTGTGCTATTACTTATGCAAAGAGAATATTTCTCCTCTGGACATCCTCTGAGCCTCACGGGTACCAATACCATTTGCCCAGCGGGTGGTATGATTCAGTTTCGCTCGATGCAGAAGTCCTCACTTTGGTGCCAGAGCCTGCATCAGCAGAGAGTCTCATCAGAACCTGCGATTTCACGGCAGGCCCCTGTCCGAACAAATGCTTATTTTTCCCACAATGTCTTTGCGACTTTTCCAAATTGCTATCCTTTAGCCATGGACTGCATTTCGAGTTTGGAAGTTTGTTCTGGGCAATAGATCTAGTGTCTCTTCCAGTTCTCAGTGTCCCATGAAGTAGCATACACACAATCAAAGTGGCCGCCTCATTTTTCTTTCAGTTTAATGACGCTTGCAGGTCACCTTTGATCAGCCAGGACCTAGGAGTGAACTCCAGCTGTTCCTAGGGATCTGATGCCATTCTTTGAACACGTTGATAAATGCCCAGATTTAAAATGGGCTTGGACAAAGATGCGAAGTAAATACTTAATTCAAGCTAGGACTCAGGCATCAAATGTATTTACCCAGGCAGAGTAATATTTAATACCATGTTGTTAAACTTCTGGTGTACATGGATGACATACTTATTCATGTCTATAAGGGAAAAAAAGAGACCCGAATGAACTACATTAAATTGATTGTTTACTTGAGCCTTGAAGAGGGAAGACAGTTAAGTGAAACCTCCATGAGCTTCTGGAATTGTCCATATAGATGCACTGAGGTGATGCAGGTCATACTGCCTTTTCACCAAGTCTACCTGCCTGAGGTGTTAGGAGGGCTGATGGAGAGATTTCTGCATGATGGGGAAGTCTCAGAGGCAGCCAAGTGGCTCAGATCATTAGTGCTAGAGCTTTGAACTGGTTCAAGATTAGCCTTAATTATTAACCTTCTTTAATATTTCAGAGTGTCTATAATAAAAGAAGCATGGTGCATTTAATTTATAGTTATGAAGTCAGGGATTGTTAGACCTAAAAAAGACTTAGATTATCTTCAGTGATGGGAGGTTCACAAGTTTTGCATTCTCCAAGATGCCTGAGGGATACCTCAGTTTCTCTAACCATCAGTGCTCTTTTTTTTTTTTTTAAGATTTTATTTATTTATTTGACAGACAGAGATCTCAAGTAGGCAGAGAGGCAGGCAGAGAGAGAAGAGGAAGCGGGCTCCCTGCTGAGCAGAGAGCCCGATGTGGGGCTTGATCCCAGGATCCTGGGGTCATGACCTGAGCCGAAGGCAGAGGCTTTAACCCACTGAGCCACCCAGGCGCCCCCATCAGTGCTCTTGAAGGCAATGATTCTCATGTTTGAACAGTGGGAGTGCAAAAGGAGGAAGGGTTTGGATGCTTCAGAGCAACAAAGACTTCCAATGTTGTCTTGAGTTTCAAAAATGCCTCATTTAGGGGATCCCAAATTAATGAAATTCATCCAGAATAAATTCATCATTTATTTTGTTTATTTATGTTTCTTACTGTACAAATGAGCAAGAGGCTCTCTTTGATATCTTCACCATTAATCCCCTCCCTGAATTGCCAATTCATAGTGTATGTCTAACTGGCATCTCAAAAATATTTCGGCTGAAACAGGACTCTTGATTTATTCTCTCCACTCATTTTAGTGCTGGAGGATCGGTGGGGGGTGGTGTCCATGTGCCAGGTGATGGTGAAATATTTGGTAACAGCGTTACCTATGCTGTTACCAAAAAAATAAATAAATAAATAATTACCCAAACAATTAAAACTCTTAGTTTAAAGAGAAGAGTTTGTTAAGCAAAATGTTGATTGTATGTGTTTGTTGCTATTGGCTGAAAGTAAAAAAAAGAATAGAGTCGAGAAATCTGGGAACTTGTACAGCTAGACAAAGTAACCGCTTCTCAATTCCAAGTAGTAAAGTTAATGTTGGGGAATATTTGAGCAAAAAAGGCAGTTAAAAGTCAGACTTGTAGCAGGGAGTGAACTGAGTGTTTGTTTATCACATCAGAGAGAGACAGAGAAAGAGAGAGACAGGCAGGGAGGGAGGAAGAGAGAGGATTCTCAACAATTTAGGTGTGGCAATGGCATATGGAGTTGATGAGAATTATAACGGTAAGAAGCCGACTATGTTTTTAGCTTTTTGAGAGAGGTATATTGCCAAAGAAACCAAAGTCTGTACCAAAATGGCTTGTAACCAGGCTTGAACTGACCTTTGGACATCCAACCTTCTGTAAAGAGGAGGTAGAATGAAGGGCTCAGCCCTGAAAGGACACGTACTCTAACACCCTCTCTAGGTGTAGTCAATGAGAATAACATGAAAGGAGGGCCCTCCCCCAAGGGCAGAGGCAAGGGCCCCCAGCAGCCCTGCCTGTGAAAGACGTAGGATCTAATTAAGGAAGATTGCCCTTCCTGGCTAGGGGTTCCACGTAAGTCTACCCAGCAGGATTTCAGAATCTCAGTGGACCTGTGCGACTGTGTGTCTCCCATTCTCCCCTTTTCCTAGTGGGAGCATGTGTTTTGGTTGTCCCACCCATGTCCCTAGACTATGTGTACAGTAGAAGAGGGTGGACAGCTTTTATTTTGAGTGCATGAGTCTCAGATGAAGGGTAGCCATGTCTGGACAGACATGCTTTTTTAGCAGTAAATGCTTTGGGGAAGAGGAACATGAGAAGGAAGTAAAGGTCCTATTCTAGGAATCAGGGGGCCTGAGGGGGGCAGGTGAAGTATCTATCTAAGCAGAACTTTTTAATTTGCAACTGACAGAAACCCACTCACATTGTCTTAACAAAAAGAAATGAGCTAGATCCCAGAACTGGAAGTCCAGGGAAAGATGGCACAGGTATGTCCAGGTCCAAGGCTCAGAAGATGTCCCCAGGAGACTGCCTACACTTGGAAGCTTGGCCTGGCTTGGGAATACTTTTCTCTGGCAGGTGGCATAGATGGGATCCTAGCCCCAGGCCTAATGGGTCCTTAGCACCTGTGATTTCTCCACCCCATCCTCCATAGGGACCCACCCAGAAGGTTCTGTTTGGCCACTTGTCAGTCCTGCCCCAGTCAAGATCACTCTGATTGACCAGTCTGGGTCACATGGCTGCTTGGCACTGGGAAGGCAGCTTCGGAAGGAGCAGCGCCCAGGGGCAGGGAGAGGTGAAGCTGTCAGGCAAACAGAAACAGTAGGTGGGCTTCACATTCTGGGACAGACACCATACAGTCACAGTCACATCCTCAGAAAAGGGAACAGGTGACTTGGGGACATTTCCATGTGTTCAAGACTTGGGAAATGTTTGTTTAAAGGCAAAGAGAAGTTTTGTCAAGTAGAAGTGTCCTATCTAGCAATGCTCAGGGAGAAGAGGAATGTGTGATTTGGGGGCCGAAGGGAGAGAGTTGAGAAAGAAATTTCAGATTTTCCAAAAACATCCAGAAGTGAACTCTGCATGAGAACACACCATACAACCCTGAGAAATGTCTCCAGGGCCAGCAGTCCCCAGACCAAAACTGAAAACTCTCCGCTCTAGAACTGTGATTTCCAGCACCTGACGTGGAGTGCGGAATGTGAGCTTGCCATTTTGCAAATCATTTCCTCCATCATTTTGTTTTTCCGCAGTGACACATGGAGTTGCCCTCCTGATGTAGTATCTATCATATGGTGGCTGGTTTCCCTCCATCTTTTTAAAATAATGTATTTCCACTTAGCTCGTGCTGTCTTCGGGGATTAATTAGTAACTGCACAACTTACCTTGAGGTTTAGGTGGCCAGTGCCTCTTGACAGATGGCAGCTGGAGAAAAATGGGAAATGATGGCAGAGACAGTAATTATGATTTTCTGGATGTGAGAAGTTTATGAAATACCTCCAGGGTTGAAGCTCCCACGTTAAGTTCTTGGAGCTCCTAAGCCCTGTGGCTGGGCAGCAGCCATTCATCCTCTCCTCAACTCTGCTTGGAAATGGCATTTCCCATTACATGGAAGACAAGAAAGAAAAAAAAAAAAAGAAAAGAAATTTGATTTATATGCAAGACTCCTGCTCCATAATTATGGTCTAGAATTAATTGAATACCCTGTAACTTTTTGTACTGTATATGCTAATGATAACCAAAAATGGATTCTCTCCCATATTTCTTTATTAACTTATCTTAAAGTGATATATTGTGAATAACAGCCTCCTGTACGGCTGGACTAGGCAACTTTATAATTTGCAATTCAAGCTGTTTATTCTATTCAATTTGTTTAGGTAATTTATTTTTCTAGGAAGGAAAAAAAAGACCTAAATTATAGGAACTAACAGTCCCTGTTACTGGAAAGTGCTGGGGATTGGGAGTGAATAAATATTCCTGAAATGAGATGATCATGACCTTGCATGGGGGGCTCGGTGAGTGGTCATGCTAGTTTTATTTTATGGACCATATTGAATTAATTTAATTATGGAATATCAGTGCTCTGCCTGGTAATTAGCACTGCAGAGATTTCTCTGAGTGCCAGCTCGAGGGATGGGCAGGGCTGTGTGGGCTGCCTTGCCGGGTGGATGCTGATCCTACAGCAGGAGGTCGGTTGGTCAGTCCTCCTGAGATGACAGTCTGGGGATTCTCACCTTGTTCTCAAACTGGTCCAGACCCTTTCTTCCTTAGAGATAAACGCAGGGGTTGAGCAGAGGGAGGTGATATGGTGTTTTCTTTCTTGCCATATTATAATTTGTGGTTTTATTACATAATCTAATTATTAATTGAGCCCAGCTCGCCAGGGATCTCAGCACTTTACCTCCAAATCAGAGAGACCTACCTGAACTACAGCAGGCTTCTGCCATGGGGCCTGACCTTGCTAAAAGCAGGACAGAAAAGACTTTTTCTGTAGGTTCTGGTCACATCCCAGACTGAGGAATCCCTGATTCTTGCACAGCAAAGGGAGTGAGGGGCAAGGCTCTGGCCAGCAAATGCTCCTGTCACCACAGTGACAACCTTGGACCTTCTGCAGCCCTGTACCTCCTGCTTCTTTCTGTTACTCCCCTATCTCAGCTGAGATTGACCTCTTCTTTTGCTAAGTAATTGGAAGATTTTATCAGACAGAAATTCCCTTCTTTCCCAGTTAGTTAACACATTGACCTGTGTCCTGCTCTGGCCTTACCCTTCCTCTTCCCTCACTTCCTCTCTACCTTTCTCCCTTCCTTCCTCCTCAGTGGGGCTGCCCCACTGCTGAGAGACAATCCCTCCACATTGTTCTGGGTTCCAGCCCTTCCTGCCTCCTTGGGAATTTGACTTCATGGGCCATTCCTTCTCCATTCTGTATAATTAGACTTCTCTGTGTTGGTTCCTTCCTGATGGCCTTTAAATCTTCTCAAGTTCACTAATATTAAGAAATTATTTCTCTGGCTGGCTTATTTCCCTCAGCATGATATTCTCTAGCTGCATCTATGTCATTGCAAGCATCAAGATTTCTTTCTTTTTGTTGGTTGAGTAATATTCCATGGTTGCTTCTTATCTATTCATCTATCAATGGACACTTGGGCTGCTTCCACAATTTGGCTATTGTAGATGATGCTGCCATAAACATTGGAGTGCATGTATCCCTTTGAATTAGTATTTTTGTATTCTCTGGGTAAACACCTAATAGGGCAATTCCTGGATTGTGGGATAATTTTATTTTTAACATTAAGAAACAAAACAAATGAGAAAAGTGGGGGGAAAGAGACAGAAATGAGAAATGGACTTTTCACTGTAGAGAACAAACTGAAGGTTACCAGAGGGGAGGTGGGTAGGAGGATGGGGAAAGGGGTGATGGGGATGAAGGAGGGCACACACATGTCATGGCGAGCACCAGGTGATGTATGCAAGTGCTGAATCACTCTACTGAACACCTGAAACCAATATTGCACTGTATGATAACTATAACAGAATTTAAAGAGAAATTCTACTTTGACTCATCTTTCTCCAGCTACTGCCCTCTGGCCTCTGTTTCATAGCTCTGATATTTCTTTGCGTCTCTCATACCTCATGCTTCCACTGAAACTGCTGTGGCCAATGTTCCTGCTCTGCATGGGCTCCTGATTGTTGGATAGACCATTCTCATTCCTCCTCTACTTGATGGCTTAGCCTTTGTCCCTTTTAGTGGGGAACATAGTGGTTAAAAGCTTGGGGTCACAACCTCTGTGCCCCTCAGTTTCCACATCTCTAAAAAAGGGATAATAATAGAATCCAAGACAGTGCTTACAATATTATCTTTGCATAAGCACTTGGTAAGTGGTGTGTGTTCTGATTATTGCTGACTCCCTTCCAAATTCCATACTTGTGCATGTATGCATGCGGCTCTCTACTGGACATGTCTAGATGCCAATCTTAACCCATTAACCCTGAGCTCATCATCTTCTTCAGCATTCTCTCTCCCTGTGAATGGATCCATTGGATGGAAATTTGTCAAAGTCAGAAGCCTGGGGTTGGCTCTGGCTATTGGTTTGCCTTTTCCTTTAATACCCATCAATAGAGCTCATCAATAACCAAATCTGCTTTAGAACTAACTTCCTTCCTTTTTCTCCCCTTCCTCCTTCCCTCCCTTTTTTCCTTCCTTTCTTCCTCTCTTTCTTTCTAAGATTTACTTATTTATTCGAGGGGAGGGAGGAGCAGAGGGAGTGGGAGAGAGTCCCAGGCAGACTCAGCATTGAGCATGGAGCCTGACATGGGGCCTGATCTCATGACCTAAGCCTAAACTGAGTTGGACACTTAACTGACTGCACCACCCAGGTACCCCTAGAAATTTCTTAAAATTTGTCAACTCTTTCTACTTTTCTTCATCTTCACTGCCAGTACCTGAAAGCATACTGCCAGAGTGTCCTGACCTGCCTATTGACTTTGATTTCTGGAGTAGCCTTCTGGAAAGATACTCATGTATGTGTCAGTGTGCTGCAGGAACTCTTGGGTGGCACCCACTGCTCCTGAGGGGAAACAGCATTCTCTGGAGGCTCTGCCAGGCTCGTTGTGACCTTCCACTCATTGCCTCAGGCTTCACCATTTGTCCCTTACACCTGCTCTGGGCATACTCCCAATGAACTATTTACAATCACTTGAATAATGTGACTCAGACCTTGGGTGAAAAAAAACCACCAGACTCAGCAGTGAATCATCCGAAGAATGTAGTATCAGAGATGACACATGTATTGGCTGCCTTTTAAGGAGACTTCCTAGAGGCCCCACACACTACTTGCACACACCTGTAGAACTCACTGATGAGCACACTTGTAGCTGTAAGAGAAGAAAGGAAGGGTGGCCATGGCCACTTCGGCCATTGACCGCCATGGCCAGTTTGAGTCAGTCTTTAGTGAGGTTGAAGTCGTGTGGGTACTGGAGATGTCAGCATTGCAACCCCATGTGCTGTGTCCCCTGCCAGGCTTGCATGTAAGAATGGAAAGGTGAGTGTGGGGTGCGCGTGGCCTGGTCTACAAGACCTGTTCAGGGGAATGGAGGCCTAGTTCCAGGACTGGGGACCTCTCATTGCACTTTCTCACTGATGTCCCCTGAGTCCAGGCTCCTTCCCCTTAGCTGTTCTCTGGGTGGAGAAGCTTTCTGACAGCCCTGCTCTGACTCCCCAGGCAGACCGCCCTCTGACTTACAGAGAAGACTTCTGATCTTTAGATGTTTGTGTTGGGTAGGAGTCAGGTCTTGTCCTTATGTCCCCTGCTGGGGACACAACTCTCCCAGGGGCTCTCATGAAGCTCCTTTCACTGGTTTAACGTGAAGGCAGAAGAAAAATCAACAGCACTTCAGAGCGAGTCTTTCTTTAGATAAATCTCTTAAATCTCTCCCATCTTGGACTATCTCTTGGACTTCTTGAGTACCTACCTTGAGGTGAGTGATGGGCTATTTATTTTCGATCACCTCTTCCTGAAGAAGTGATGCAGAGAAGGAAGGAGCTGTAAGACTTCTGGGTGACCTGTCATGGCAGGACAGTCTTTCCCTACATCCTACAGTCCTAGGGGGCAGAGTTCTGTTACCCTGGTCAGCCAGCAGCCAGTGGACTGCACAGGAATGAGAGGGACCAAGGTGAGACCCTGGGCTTTCTCAAGGTGTCCTTGATAGAGATGGAACTTGGCCATGGGCTCAGCCCGACTTGGGCTTTGCCATCTATGTCAAGGAATTCACTGTATCCAATGGAAATAAGATGCTAGCCACACATGTGATTAATTTTTTTCTTACAGCCTCATTTAAAGAACCGGGTAGAATCATTATAATATTGTTTTATGAAACCCAATATATCAAAAACATTATTTCAAATTGCAATAAATATAAAAGATGTTAATGAGATATTTTATGCATACTTATTTTGCACTGAGTCACCCAAATTCAGCATGCATTTTATATTCACAGGATATCCAAGTTCACAAGTCACACTCCAAGGCTCCTGAGCCTCTGTGTGGCTGGTGGCTGCTGCATGGACAGTGTAGTTCCAGCTGGCTGGACACTAGATTTCTGTCACGAGGGGGCTTTACTCTCTACACCTCCACTTCCTGGGCTCTAAGGGAGGGTGGTAATGTCACCCATTGGCTCACTGGGAGCAGTAAAGCAGTAACAGTAGGTGTTATGTGGTAATGTTTGAGGTAATCATTAAAATTTTTCTTTGCCATGTTTTTATTGTAGGTGTGGCTGTTTCACATGCTTCCCCCGTGGGCTCTTTGTTGCCCTTGGGGGTACCTACTGACCACAGAATAGAGGCCACAAAACACTTAGATCAGAGAGATCAATTGCCTTTCTAAATATTAATAGTTTTATTTTTGAGTGATTCTTTGGTCCTAATACTACTGAGCACTTTTAACTGTAGCACTTCATTATTCTTATTTTCATTTCATCGATGTGGATATTGACAGGTTCCCACCTTGTCGGGAGTGACACGGACGTTAGGGTGGAGCAAGTGGAATTTGAAAGTTGGCAAACGAGGTTCCTCTGTAAGCTTCCTATTAAGATTTTTTTTTTAATCTTATAATCTTTCTGGTCAGAGCACAAGTGCTTGGAATTTTGAGGGAAGAAAGGTTTGTGCAGTTCTTGGCTTTGAAACTCTAGGAAGAGTTTCAAGAAGTAACAGCCCCAAAGATGTTACGTCTAGATCTAAAAAGTGTAGAAGATACAGAGGTGGGAAGAATGCCAAACGGCATAGAGAGAGCTCTTCTCCCAGTACAGAGATGAAAGCCGACAGGTTGGAAACTCAGGAGAGGAGAGTAGACAGAAGTCTGGATAAGTCTGGGATGTCCCAGAGCAGGGATGTGCACCTGGCCACAGGCCTCCAATGCAGCTGTGGGTGGGAGTCTGCAGCAGGTAAAGGGTCGGCCTCACTCTCATGTACTCTGTGCTCATCTCCTGGGGCAAAGGGCCACTTGCTGACCCTGCCCATGAAGGCAGAATGGGACCTGCAGATGGAGGGCTGGGACTAAACCCCATGGGGATTCCACAGAATGAAGTCAGTGAAAGGCCATGCTGAGCTGGGATCACCTCGGGCAGCCAACAGGGGTGCCGGGTTATGTAAAAGAAGGTAGGCAAAGGAGTGTTTCCTGGCCCCCCGAGAAGCATGGAAAGACCCCAGAGGCTCTGCTCACCATGCCAAGACACTACTTTGGACCAGGAGACCCTCAGGACCTGCAGTGGCCAAGGTTAAAACTTGTTTTCATCCATTATCATTTAATGGAGATAAGTATTTGCTACATAGCCCAATCAAAGTAGGGCTCAGGCTTCTCTAGGCTGGGCTGGATGCTCATCCTATGAAACTGGGGAACAAGAAGCTTCAGGGCACTATGGGATGCTGGACCCCAACCCCCACACAGGGGTGGGCCAACTTCTGTGCTGTAGTCTCACTGGCCACACCAGAGAGGTCTCTGTGCATAGAGGCATTCTGGTCACCCCCTCCCCACCAAGGCTGAAGACTCTTAGAAGAAGGAAAGGGGGAGGGAGGGAAGAAGAGAGAGAAAAAATGGGGAGAATAAGAATGATTTTTTCTTCCTTTAAGAAAGGCAGTCACCTGAATAGCACTTGGGCCAGGCAAGGGCGGGAATGGAGGAAAACATTTCTGATGCTCGACCATCCTGAAATACCTGGGTCAGACAGTTGACTCCGTGAATGCCGCCAGAATTCATCTCCGGGAGACGGGCGCAGAGAAATATTCCAGCTGAGTGTAGACATCAGGGAGCACACACTCCACAGGTCAGGGCTCCAAGGTGCATGAGTGTACGTGTGTGTGTGTGTGTGCGTACGTGTGAGCCCCCTCAGCAGCATGACAGCTCTGGGGTCCAGCCCACACACAGCCCTGCCCAGTGCAGGCAGCCCCGAGAGCCAGAGGCGAAGAAACCAAGACTCAGAGAGGCAAGGGAACTCACCCAGGGTCACAGGTAGGGCAGCCTGGGTTTGAACCCAGTTGTCACTGGCAAGACTGTGTGTTTCCTACTAGCTCACACTGTCATCTCAAAGCCTAAAAAGTTAAGACTTCAAGTTGTGTCTGGTTAATGCTAGAAGCCTGGGACGTGGAGAGAGTCTCTTTGTTTAAGTGTGGCTCTGGAGAAGTTGGTTTTCGTTGCCTCTGGCTGAGTCAGAACTGTTAAGATTGCAGGGATGGTAGCCACACACAGGGATGGTAGTGTCCTTGCTTCACTGTGTGCCGTGTGGCTGTGTGTGGCCTGGCCCACGGGAGTGGCTGCCACGAGACAGGCAGCAGGGAGGGCTGTACCGGGAGAAGGGTCCCCTGTGGCTCACGGGAGGCGCTGAGACAGTGCCCTCTCAGTCCTCACTGAGCTGCTGGCGTAGGAGAGCATGAAGGGCTAATTTCATGGCTGATAAAACTCTCTGTACACGAGACTTCACAGACAAATGAGAGCACGGCTTTTCTCTTTACTATGACATTTATTTTCTCCTTTTCTTGTGAGAAGTACGTGTTCCAACTTAACTCAGTCCTGCTCTCCCCATCCCCCCTGGACATGCAAGTCGGAGACCCGGGTTTTTGTGGGGGCAAGTGTAGACACCAAAGGGGTGAAGAAGCTGGCTCAGGCGCCCAGCCACATGGAGGCAGGGCTGAGCCATGCTCCCCAGGAGCGGATGGGTTCTGTGGCCTGCTGGTGCCAGGTTCCCCACGGCACTGCAGGGTGCCCCGTGTCCTGCCTGAGGGCTGCATTCTGCCTGGAGTTGAAATGACGGGACTTTGTTGGATGGAAGGATGACCTTTCAGTCTGTGTCTTCTCATGCCTTTCCCCAGCCATACCTGCTTTCGGTGAATTTCCTAGGACCCAGCTGAACCTTGGCCTGTTCCCCTTGGCTTCTCGACTGCTCCTAGCCATCTCCTTTTCCCAGAACAAAGTCTGAAGCCGACTCTTCTGTTCCTTCTGGCTCTTTCCCGTGGGCCAGGCACTGCATTTCAGGGTGTTCTCCCTGGAGGCTGCTGTTTGCCACAAAGCGGAGGTGAGGAAGCGGATGTCCAGCTGGTGGGATGTGATCCCTGACTAATATGTGTGGAGCCTGATAAGCGTGGCTTGTGTGGTCCAAGGCCTGTGGCCAGGCTGCACTGGCACACATGACCTGACTTTTCAGAGGCCACGATTTACCCAAATGCCTGTGTGTTCTGTCTCTTCACTAATCACACTACAAGTTTCTTGGGAACAGGTATCACTTTTTTTTTTCTTCTTCTGTGTTTTCCCCTAAGTATGAATCACACACACACACACACACACACACACACACACGATCACACAACCACATGCTGCATATACATGTCTGAATCCACATGCAAGACTGTGTGTGCATGACATCTGCCCACAGAGCCCATACAAACATGCTTACTTACATTCACTCCCCAAACACACGGGCATAAATAGGACTAATGACTGCCTTTAGCATTGGCTACAGCAGACATCTGGACCCCCCTTGCCACCTTTGGGTTGGGCACATGCCGTGTGGCTGGGCTGTCAGATCACAGCTCTTTGGCCTGCTCCAGGAACGCTCCCAGCTCAGTTTCCCCATCTGCAAAGTGTGGTCAGCCTGCCTTGCTCAAGGCTTGATATGAGGATCAGATGAGAGAAGAGAAGCCACAATTTTGGGTTCATAAGAAACAGATCTTTTGTTTCAACAATGAGAACAACAGATCTTTTTGCTTTCAATAATGAGACTCACTATTCAGACACAAGATCCGAAGGCCCGTATTGTGATCAGCAAAGAAACATGCTTTTGTCAGTCCCAGGCTGGGAAATATTGGTAGGAAAACGAACTCAAACATTTTCACAAATTGACATTAAAAAATTTGCATCATTTATTCTATTTTTTGTAATATAGGTAAGACACAATCCATTTTAAACATTTTAGAAAATACTGCAAAACATTAAGAATATTTTTAAAAAGCACCCAGGGACTCACCACTCTTGGCCTCTTCATCCACTGACTCTCTCACAAGTGTCTTCTGAGCACCTGCTGTGTGCTGGGCCTGTTTTAAGCCCAACAGGCCAGCATGAAGGAGACAGGAAGAGTGCCTGCCATCACAGGACGTAGGTTCTGATGCGGAAGGGACAGGCTGCAGACAGGTCAACAAAAAATAATGTTCCAGCTTTGAAGTGTTTGTCATAGTAACCGCAGCAGGGTAAAGCATGCATTTAGGGAGTGTGAGGGTTAATTTTATGTGCCAACTTGTCTGGACCATGGTGTGCCCACGTATTCTGTCAAACATTACTTCTGTGTGTCTGTGAGGGTGTTTTTGGATGACATTAACATTTAACTCTGTAGACTGAGTCATGTAGATTGCCCTTCCCAATGTGGGTGGGCCTCACCCAGTGCATGAAGGCTTGAACAGCATAAAAGTTGGAGCAACAGAGAATTCACTTTTCTGCCTGTCTTTGACCTGAGACATTGGTCTTCTTTTGCCTTTGGACTCACGCTTGGACTGAGAACTACACCATTGGCTGTCCTGGTTCTCAGGCCTTCGGACTGCAGATCTTAGGACTTCCCAGTCTCCACAATCACGTGAGCCAATTCCTTACAACAAATCCTTCATTCTTAATCTCTCTCTCTCTCTTTCATGTACCTATCATCAATCTATGTATGTATGTATGTATCTTTCTGTCTATCCTCTATCTACATGTCTCCTCTGTCATCTTCTATTGGCTTTGTTTCTCTGGAAAACCCTGGCTAATTCAAGGAAGAAACTGTAACCATTTGGGCAGCAGGGGAAGGATGGGGGCTAGTGGGCAGATCCAAGGCCATGAAGGAGGGACCAGCTCACCCTCGTGAGTATCAAGAGCTGGGGTTTGGCAAAGATACATCTCACATAACAGCCAACTGGCTGGGGCCCCATGTGGCCTGGCTGCATTGCATTTGCTTAAAGAGAGCCAAGATATAGGTCTTTTTCTACTGTTTGTTCATACTGCAAAAAGGGATATGTGGGAACTTTGAGAGTTTTTGACCCCCAACTGCACTCTAAGAAACTAGAGTTGCAGGGTGAGCCAGGACACCCGTGGACAACGATGAGTGTTTCCAGCTGGCGTTTACTCTCATACCTCTAGACAGTTTCAATTCTCTATTTTCTTCTTTTCCCTTTTTCAAAGAACGCTGGTTAAGACCCACGAAATTAATCAAGGGCCACTAATGGGTGACCTGCTCTAACTGACACCTCCGAGACTTGAATCCCCTGGGGCTCACCAAACAGCCTGCAAGCCATGTTTACCCACGTGACACACCACGTACCTCGTACTCCTCCTTCAGACCTTCTGTGTTCACCGGTGCCTTCCTCTCCAGGTAAGCCTGTCCCCAAGACCTTGCTCACTGCCAGCTCCAAATGCCTTCTCTCCACCTCCCTGTACCCCCGGGCTCTGCACACACAGTACATGGCCAGACAATGCTGATTCTGGAATCAGCTTTTATAGACCATTTCTCAGGAATCTTGGCCTTGTCTCTTCGCTTCTTTAGAGAGCCCCTGCTCCTCATTTCCGAAGAACGAGTCTGCCTGGTGCATGTGCTGGGCCCCCCAGCCACTGTCTTCTACCCTGACATGGTGTCCAGGGGCAGAAGCAGCCACATGCTTTCCCACGTCCACTGTCCGGCATGGAGGGGCCGGGCACACAAGCTAACCTCCTGAGTTAGTGCCCATCAGAGCTCAGTGTAGACACTGGGATTTGCAGGCAGCTTTCAGCAGGTAAAGAGGCCTGGGGATCAGGGCCTTAGCAGATATCTAATCACACGCTTGCTGTCTTCATGGAGCTAGAGCACTAGGGTCATTCTGCCGTGCGTTTCTCACCGCCGGCACACATCTGCTATTCAGCCTCTTGCAAGTCATGCCCCTTCCTTGCACCTTGGCTTTCTTGCCTTCGCAAGGGACATAGTAAGACCTTGCTCACAGAGTAATGTGGTGCAGAGAAGTCCTTGCCTGGCGACGTCCTGCACCCTGGTCGTGGCAGGTCCAGTCACCAAGAAAGGCAGGCGTCTGGGTTGCCCCAGCTCTCCCTCGTCTGGCCTTCTGGCTCCTGTCACCCACATCTGTCTTTCCCTTACAGGCCTTCCACACAAATCATCGACTCGCTCTTGGATTTCTACATTTCTCCTTGGGCACAAAGGACAAAGCTGATTTAAGTGCAGGGAGCCTGTCAGTGGAGCAGAAGCGGGAAATGAGGATGGAAACAATTACAAATTAAAACTTGTCACTTCTGCGGCACAGGCTGCCCCCCTCTTACTGGGATTGAAATCACCTTTCAGAGGCCTCTGTGGGGGAGTTGGGTGCACACCCTCCTGTCCTGTCCTCCTGGGCATTCCCCACAGGGCAGCTCTCCCCTCTCTCTGTGGGGCTCGCCTGGCAGCATTCACTCACTCACTCATTCATTCAGCAAGTATTTGTGCAGTGATAAGCACAGGTCTGGCCGTTTGCCAGAGCCAGGAGCTAGAGCCACCATGAAGACCCGATTAAACGATTTAACACGAGGGGAGAGAGTGACAATGAAGCACTTTAAGCACCCAAGTGTCATGACTCCTGGCTGTTAGCAAAACAGGCTGAGCAGCCCCTCTGTGCAGACCCAGGGATGTGAGAAGGCTGGCGGCTTGAGGGTGGAGCCCGAAGGGGCGTAGGGATAGCTGGGAAGAGGACTCTCAGGATAGTTGTGTCAGGTGAATGGAGTTGGGAAAACAGAAGATTTATGGGGAAGTAGCCCTCACAGAAGGAAAAGAGCAGAACAGAACCGGGCTGGCGAGCTCCCAGACCACGGAGAGATCTAAACGCATCTCTACCAGCCCACGCGGACAGGGAGGGGCTCCAGAGCAGCCTGGTCTGTCCTGAGGCCCTGCTTGCTCCCAGAGTCCTGTGTTGGGGAAATGGCCCTCACACACCGGTCACACACACAGTTATTGGCTGGGGATGGCGGAAACAAGAGTGACTTTGCCTTGAAATCTAGGCAGACCTGAAGGAATCAGTGTCGGGTGCTGGCAAGTCCCTTTCCTGTTGCTCAGTCTTTCCTTGTGGGGAGTATGAGCGGTGCATCTTTGTGTCTGCCACAGCAAAAAGGGAGGCTTGCTGGCCCCAAAGAGAGGAAGCATCCCTGCCCCCTCTACCTCCACCCAGGGCCCGGAGAAGGTTCTGAAGACAGGTCTGCCGTGCATGGAGGGAAGGTTGGGCAAAAGCCAAGAGGCTGCCCAGAAGCAGGGAGGCAGAACATTGAGGACCTCACCCTCCACCAGAGTCCCTGTTGCAAAAGGTGACTGGAGTCCATGGGCTGGGGCTGGAAAGAGGTCTTGGCTGCCTCTTAGAGTCCCACCTGCCTTAGGGTGCTGGATGGTGGGGTTAGAAGGGGAAGCAGGCGTCCCAGAACTCCTGCGAAGGCTGTGATGAAGGACAGGTTTGTGCAGACTAAGGCCACTTTGGGCATCCCAGGTTGAGACACTTTCGGCTAGAATAGGAACTGTGCTGGAGTTTCGGATGGTTAAATTATAAAATAAGATGATAGGAAAAGTGCTTTGTTCTTATTTTCATCACGCCATCTGTTATTATTCTTTGGAACCGATTACCTGGGGAGCTGATGGCACGTGCACTGATCAACTGAGGTGTTTAGAACTAGGCTAGATTATAAGAAGGAAAGTGAGAAATGGAGGTGGGCACAGTCCCTGCAGTCTGTCTGTCTGCAGACAGACACCTAACCCTGCCACAAGGCAGAACGGTAGGCTCCGGACACAGAGCTGAACCAAGTACATGAAAGCATGGGACAGTGACCAGAAGGAGGTGGACATTGCGGCGGGCCTTTGGGGGAAGGGAGGCATGCATGAGGCTCCCTCCTTCACTTGCAGGATATGAGAGTGGGGACAGAAAGGCCAGGGTGTTCCTGGTTTGAAGAACGAGGGGACAGACACGGGTAACTGAAGCTGTAGGAAAGCAATGGGAGAGACCCTGGTGGGGAGGAGGCAAATTCTGTGGATCAACTGCCCGCGTCTCTCACTGATCTGCAGACCACACAAGGAGTCCAGCCGAGCCTAAAAGAGATTTTGTGACCTTCCACCACAGGGGAGCTGGCTTTCTCAGCATGAAGCCAGCCAGGCTGACTGCCTCCTTTAAAAAAAAAAAATCAGTACTGTGGGAGAAAGTGGGTGCAGTGGAGGAGGAAACTTCACACTGTGGTGTCATGAAGGGACCCAAGGATGCTAAGCATGCAGAGGACAGGCAAGGGGGGATGGAGCAACGGCTACCCACTGCTTATAGGGTCACCCTATGTGACAGGAAGACACGCTGCATGGCTTCAAGGGTAAAATGGGCTCTCTGAGTCGCTTTATGAGCAGACAGTTCTCAGCTTCACAATAACATTTGCTAAAAAGAAGCCGCATCCATTGAATTGTCATTGGAAGGAGCTGCCTCCTCCCCGCCCTCCTCCTGTTTCCGCCCTCTGTTCCCAGTCACTGGAGGAGTTCAAGGCAGCCCCAGTGACATTTTAGGGGCTGTTGTAGGCAGCAGGGGGTAGGGGGGGGGGAGAGGGAAGCAGGAGAAAATGGAGATGAACATATGGGAAAGGCTCTGAAGCCAGGTGGCCCTGGGTTTGAGCCCCAGTCCTCATCCTTAAGAAAAAATTTACTTTCTTGGGACTTGGATTCCCTGGGGACCTGGAACACAGGAGATGCTCAGTCAGGCACTGAATGGAGGGGCAGCCCCAGGCGTGCAGAAGCAAAGCTGCTGGCCCAATGCTGCTGCCACTGACTCCTTTGTGGTCCTCCTGAATGCAGGGAAACTACACTTGGGCCTCGCTGGGATTGGCAAGGTGACACCCTGAGGGCCTGCCCTGGGATGGGAACCCTGATCTCCCACTCCCAGCCAGCCTATGTACTTTGCCCAAACCAGTGTCCCTGGGGGCCCACTGCCTCTCCCCATTAGATGCCGGGAGGAGGCACATCATGTCCTCCCCTTCTCGTGTGCAAATTCAGAAACAGCGAACTAACTGGAACGTTCAGGTGACAGGCGATGCTCTCTGGACAGCAGACTTGAAGTGGATCTGACCGCACAGACAGGGAAGCGAAGACAAGCTCCGCAGCGGCCCTGCCTAGCTTTGATCTCTGGAGACCCTGTGGGTCACAGGGAAGAAGCCCTTTCGGAATCACACGCTATTTTTATCCTTTGGAGCCCCTTTCATTGGGCCACATTGAAATCTGCCAGGCTCCCTGGAATCAAGGGAGTGGGGAAGTAGATTGCGAGGACCTGGGGAAGAAGGAGGTCGTGCTGTTATCACTGGAGGCTGAGCGAAGCCATGCTGCGCTGCTGTGGCTTTCTGATTATCATCAAAGCTAATTAACACAGCTCCTTGAACCACTCTGTCCCAGGTGAGGCCCTGCCAGGAGGGGGCCAGGCCAGCAGGTGAAATGGGTTGCATTGAATAACTCACTGCTTCCTCCAGTGCCCTTTCCCCACCCTGGGATTGAGGGGGGTGGGGAAGGTTGCCAGCCTCTGGGAGCCCAGTCTGCACTCTCCCAGGTTGGTTCCCATACGCCTGGCTTCTTCCACTTTTCCTTCCTGTCCTGGGGCCAGAGGGCTCAGATAGCTCCAGGGCAGGTGGGTGGGGGCCAGAAAAGAAGCTCATTTCTGGGAAGAGTTGGCTTCTGTGTGGAGTCAAGGTGCAGCAAACTGCCTGCTTTTTAAAAAATTTGTCCTAAGTACCTGTTATATGCGGGCACTCAGGAGACCCTGGGAATAGGACCGTGAGATACGTGTGGGGGGTCAGCGTACAGGGCTGGAGGAAGAGAGATACTGACGGTGACCAGGTGGAGGCAAAGCTCCCCAGGAAGGGGATGAAGCAGCTGGATTGGAAGGGCTGTGTGTGGACCAGAACCAAAGATGCGGAGCCCTTCAGGAGGAGGTTCTAGGCAGGGGAAAAGGTTCAGTGCAGAACTACTGAGAAGGGAGAGCATGTGGGGTGTGTGAGGCAGATGAGGTGAGGGTGGGCAGATTTTATGCCATGCACATGGCCTTGTAGGCAGGATAAGCGTCTGATTTTTTTATTCTAAATGACATGTTTGAGAGGACTCACAAACAAGGCCTTGTTGACTTGGTTTTGCTGTTCGGGTACTCACTCTGCCCAGGCTTCCATTTTGATGTCCATTCATTCAAGTGTTCACCCACTCATTATCACTCACCTATTAGTTATGCATTCTGAGGTTTATTTATCTCATCCCCTTCCCTATTGACTCTGTGATTAATCAGCTCAACAAAGGAGCGCGGGGCCTCGACACGAGGACAGTGCAGCTGCGACGAATGGCCACTAGAGAGCGCGCGCAGCACGCGCATCTCCGCAGGCGCGTCCTGGCTCGGCGGCCCGGGAGAGAAAAGATTTGGATATTTCAGGCGGATAGGGTTCCCAGCCATCCCAGGTCTTCCACACCTCGCTGCACAGACGGGGAAACTGAGGCCCGAAAAACGGGCGTAGCTGAGCAGGAAAGAACGAAGGGGGAGGTAGAGGCGTCTGCGCGGTGCCGAGTGGCCACGGGGTGGGCGCAGGCAGAGCTGGGGAGCTCGGAGCCGGAGCAGCCGGGCACGTCCCGGGAGCCCGGTGGGACTCGAGGCGCCCGCGGTGGGTGTTGCAGCGGGCGGACCCTTCGGACAAAGACTGGGAAACCTCCAAGGCGCGGCCCTGCCCTCCAGGCAGACGGTGGAGCAGGCGCTGCGGGAGGCGGACCCCTTCGTGGGGACAGTGGGGGCTCGCGCCGCCCGCATTCCTGGCCCCTCACTCACCAGCCCGTGTGAGCCACGGGGCGCAGCCGCTGCGCTTTCTCTTCAGTAACAGTGCTGCGGAGACGCCAGAGAAACGGAGAGGTCGGCGATTCGCCCGAGGCAGCGCAGCGGCAAAGCACGAGCGGCTGAACCATCCCAGCCCCGCAGCCAGAACTCAGCTGGGGGACCGGTCAGGGCCTGGGTCGGAAGCAGTGACGCAGGGCAGTGAGGATTGTCCTGACTTTCCCTGGGGCCTACCCCTCGCGGAATCCCCAAACCCGGCCGAGCAGGGCGGGGAGAGCTGGGCGCTGCCTGTGCAGGGATGGTTTGGGGGAGTGTGATTGGCGGGGCAGGGCTGGGGAGCGGCTGTGAGTGACCTCTGGTCCACTTTCCCTGCCTATGCCTGGTGGCTTTGTCCAGAGTCAAGAGAAACTACGGAATGACCTGTTTGGGAATTAGAAGCAGTACAGCACCCGAACCTGTCTCCAAGGAACTCCGTGTGAGGTTGGGATGGAGCCAGGCCACGGGGCCCAGGAGTGGGGACTTCCTGTGCCTGGAGGGGTTGCTGCTGAATCCACGTGGGAGTTCACCATCTGGCTCCCCCATCCCTGTCTTTCTTTGGGCTACATCTTCTTTGTGAGACCCAGCGTCCTATCCCCATGGCACCAACCTAGCCCCATGGGGTCGCTTCTCTACCTGCATTCTGCCTTGCTTCTGTGGCACTGGACGTCTAATTGGTCCTCCAGGTCGGAGCAGGGATCACGGAGGAAGAAGCAAAGGCCGGGCTGAGGAAAGCTGCCCTCTGGTCTACTGCCTTTGGGGGGCCCAGGGCAGGAGCACCCTCAGGGCCAAAGGGCCAGAGGAGAGGCACTTAGCCGGATTGATCCCAGTGTAAATCCCCTGTTTTACCCACTCCAGGGACAGCCCACTGTCATTCTACCCCTTTGTTCTTGCAACTCCATGCTCTGCATGCCCTCCAGACTTTCCAGACCCCCTAGCAGGGCCTGGGCTCCTCACATCCTGTTGCTTCCAGGTGGGCACCGCAGGCACAGATCTTAGCGCAGAATCCCATGCAGCGTTTGCTGTTAGCCAACTGCCATATTTCTAAGGATAGGCTCAAAGATCTTATACTTTTTTTTTTTTTTTAACACTCTTAGAGCCCAGACCCCAAAGAACTTTTTTCACCTTTGTCGGCCCTGCCCAAGAACACTCATTGACTCCTTTCCTCATTTAATCAGCTTTGGTCCTCATTTGATCAACTCCTCTGCATGGTTTCTAGGTTACTGATAGTTAAGCCTTCTGTCCCAGTGGGTGCCCTGTCATTGATGTAAGGAGACCCTGGGTTCCAGTGGGAGAGCACTGCATCCTCAGATGGGAACCTAGACTCCTAGACTGGAACTCATATGGTGCTGCTCGCAGCCAGGTGGTGTGGTTGAGAGCCTGCTGGGGCATGGCACAGCATGAGCACGGGCATGGCCCAGCCGCAGGTTGGGCAGGTACACACGGACACACGCAGTCCTCTCAGTCATTCCAGAGTTCCCGTGCCAGCCTGGCTCTGTGCCTTCCTGTAAGAGTGTAAAGCCAGATGGGCCATCCTTGATTACCCATGTTCACTGACTGAGTACCGTAAGTTCCTTCCAGATCATCGCCTTGGCCGCTCTCCTCCCATCTTCCTGCTATTAAACCCTCGTGGCCCTCTGTACCACCTCACTGGCCTCCCCTGGCCACTCTAGCCACCTTCAGACACCCATACACATACTCATCAAGAGGACCATTCTCAGTTTGCGGTTTTCTTTGTTATTTGTTTAAAGCCGATTGCTTCATTTAGAAAAGTCTAATTAAGTGCTTCTCTTAGGCCAGACTTGGGGTATCCCCTATAGGACCAAACCCAAACTCTCAGATTCCCAGCAGGCCCACCCTCAGCTGCTCTGGCCAGTCCCTGCTGCGTGTTCCAGCCCCACCACACACATGCACACCTCCTACCCTGTTCCTCCTGATGGAAAGCCCCCCTCCCCCTGCCCCCCGCCTGGGGTTGGTTGATTTCCTCACCTCTGGTGGAGAGGAGTTGGGCATCTCTTCTCCGCTCTTGCCTCCTGGCCCTAGCATGCTCTTGTCAGAGCTCTGCCCCCACTGAGGTCCCTGTCCTACCACACACTGCTCCTCTGGTGCTCTAATCTCCTACTGTCCCATCACTGCTGTTTGCTGTCTTGAGATCTGCTCTCTGCCTTGTCAGTGGGGCCGACTTTCCGATTGACGACCCATCTGATACATGCTGGCCTTGGGCTTTCTTGACCTACGTGTCTCTGGGGACTGTCTGGGGTTCCAGGTTAGCCACCCAGGCTCCACATCGCATGGGATCTTGGAGTTTCTGAGAACCCTCCCCTCTACCTCTCCTCAGCTCTCTGTAAGTCTCCTCTCCTTCCACTCACTGTGCCTCAGCCACTTTGTGACCTCAGTTCAGTCCCTCTCCCTGTCCTCCCTTTCTGCCTTCTCATTCCTTCTGACCCAGCTTAGAGTTCTCAGTGCATCCTTGCTTCCCTATACCCTGAACTTCCCACCTTTACAAATGAGTGTGGTGAAGCCCCACTCCTGGGTGGACCCTACTTCCATTCTGCTTTCTCCTCACCTTCCCGACCTAGCACTGCTGGAAAGAGGCACATGGTAGGACAGGTGAATTCACAATTGCTGACCTCCGTGGGGCCCCGCACGAGGCCAGTGAGTATAACTGTGCAGGAAGTACTCTGCTGGTCTTCACCATCTACCGCTCTCGGCTCTCCAGCTCTCCTTGACCCTGACGCACAACAGGTAAAACAGAGGGTGGCCACAGAAGTAGATTTGTCACGGGGGAGAAAACATCGCGTCGCTAGAAAATCATCCAGTCAGATGGCTCTGCTTGCTGAGAGGACTTGAGGGCCCCCAGGGTAGATAATGTGAGGAAAAGCAGAGCTAGAGGAATGCATGACGGCCCAGAGATGGATAGGTCATGAGAAGCAGATCCCTAATGGGCCAGCAGCCTGAAGTATACAGGTACCAGGGTTCTGAGGGCTACCATGATGAGCGCCAAGAAGGATATGAAAAAGTCCTACCTAGAAAAACTGTGGATGAAATTGTCTCAGGAAAGGCTGACCACAGAGGAGAGAAGTAGGTCCATGAACCTCCAGCATGGAAAGAGTCAGGGGCAGGACAACCACAAGTAAGATGAGACACAGATGAGACCACAGCAGGAGACACAGGTGCCCTTGAAGCCAAGGGAGAGAAGAGGGGTTATTCAGTAATTAACCACCCAGCAGCCCCAGATGAAAAATAACATTCCCAGCTTCCTAGCACATTGGAGTGGCCAAAAGGATGTAAACAGAAATCATTAGGTACGGCTCCTGAGAAAGCCTTTTCTTCTCTTCTCTTCCTCCTTGCTGCCACCTGAAACTTGGATATGATGTCTGGAGCTCCGGCAGCCGTGTTTGACCATCTGGTTACTAGAGGAACAAAACCACATGCTCAGGAGAACTGATCAGAAAGGTGGAAGGAGGCTGTGTCTCTAATGATCGTGGAGCCACCACACAGCTTTGGACAGGTCAGCTGTGAGACTTCGTATCTGTGAGAGAGGGCTAGTCCTCTGTGTTGTTAAACCCCTGTAGTTGGACAGTCTTACTAGCAGCTGAAGGTAGGGTTCAGGACAGTGAGAGAGGATCCCAGGCCTATGTCTGTGTAGGATGTGGACATTAGGAGGTGTGGGATGCCTGGCTAGAGCACTGGGTAGTGGGGTGAGGGCAGACTGCAGTGGTCCAGCGGTGAAAAGAAGTTAAGGATGGGGGGAGGGGAGCCACAAGAGCTGAACACTTTGTCATGCAGCATGACGCAGAGGAGCAGGAGGGAGATGAGGCTTTTGAGAGGCAATGTGAAGCTTCTACTGCCCAAACAATCACAGTGCATGCTGATCCAATGTGCAGGCACCGGCAGGGGGCTCTTCTGTGTCGGTTTGGAAAGTTGTTGAGTGGCAGGACCAGGGAGAGGATACTTGTCTCTGAGCTGTATCAGGGCAACTGCTAGAGGAGACAATTCTGTTTCATCTTGTTCCTTCCCCTGAACCTAGAGGCAGGGAAGGGGCATCTGTGTGACCCCCGCCTTGTCACTTAACTGTATCTCAGTCTTCTGGTGTATGAACAGGAGGTGCCCTTCCCACCACAGGCAGAGGCCGTGAGGGTAGTTAAGATAATGCCCATGAAACGTTCACCTCCAAGTCTGTTTCCGTCTGCATCGCTGACCTGACCGTGAGAGAGTGTGTCTCAGACGGGTGAAAGGCTGCATGCGTGGTGGTGGGAACTCCATAGCACATGGGTGTTGGGGACAGGCTGGCCTGCTCCTGGCCCTGCACCTTCTACTTACTGTCCCAGGACCTTGCGCCAATCCCTTAACCCTCTGACCTCAGTTTTCCATCTGTAGAACATGGATAATATTTCAAGAGATCTGTGCATGGATTAAATGAAATAACATGGATCATGGGACCCTCTGAGCATCCTACTTCAGGAACTTTGCTGTCCTTGACTGTGGGGAAGGAGACCGCCATGTGGGGTTGTTCAGCTGTGAGTCCCCACCTCCCTGAGGCACCACTTTCCCAGACAGATATCTGCTCATGGCAGGCCAAGCTCTGAAATGACCGAGGAAATTTTCAAGGAAATTTGACTGTTTAATTCGTTTTCTAGAAATATCTGGGTTCTCAGGACAGAATGAGAATTATTGCAGAAATAATCTTGCTTTTCAAATTCTCCATCCTTGGAGGTTTGGTAGAATAAAGATGCAGAGGATGGAGCTGAGCCAGGCTTAGGGCTGGGGAATAGAGAGAGGGGAAAGGCAGGGAGGGCACACGTCCCGGCGGCGTGTTACCTGGGTGGTGCTGGGTCAGTTCTCATCTGACCCTCAAGGATCCTGAGAGGAGGATATGGTCAGAGGCAGGCTGAGGCTTTGCCAAGTGCAGCTCCCTAAGGAGACGGGGCAGATTACTGGCCGGGCCAGATCTGAGCCCTTGTCTGATGCCATGTCTGTGTGCTTTGTCTGAATGCCACCATGTGCTGCCGTCCTGGAGAAAAGGAAGCCTCCAGGAGCAGCCTCCTGTGCATCTCTAGGTCTAATGGCCATGAGGAGGGGGTTTGCTTCCAGGGAGGACCACTGCCACCCCTGTTTAGAAGGCAAAAGCACTGATTACTGGGATCCAATGAGAGAGAGAGAGGGAGAGAGAGAGTTTAACACAGGGGAACAACCGCTGTGAAGGGAAATGTTTTCATTTAATTTTCCATAGAAGAGTCATTTGCTGTGCAGAGGTGATCCAGGAAAGGTGGGTAATAGCTTGAAACAAGCATTGCAAGCTGGCTGTGGGATTACTGAGCCCTGCTATCTCTTAATATTAGATGTTGAACACCTTGGCCGGTTGGCTCAGATGTAGTTCCGACTTCAGGGTCTGGCTGACTCCATCTGTGTGGATGATCCTGCTTCTAGAGGCTGCTCACAGCATGACTGCCTGGTGCTCCTCACAGAATTGAAGCTGCCTGCTGTATCCCCTCCGGGGACAAGGGACAGGATCCCTGATGCCTACCACAGTACTGGGCACTCAGCGCCTAGACTCTCTCCGGAAGCTGTTGCACCACGGAACCCAGAGTCACAGGATACTGAGCTTTGCAGGGAGTTGGGTGGACCGTGAGAGCAGGGGCAGTGAAACCTCGTTGTCCTACACGGGGGGAAGTGGAGGACAGCAGGAGGGGATTTTCCATAAATGGAAACTTATCCCCCTAAGCACTGGGATTTTTGTCTCTCCGTGTGTTTACGTGTAGGGTTGGCTGCACTTACATTGTATCCAAGGGGCTCACAATATTTTGACATAGTAACAAGTATAGTTTGCATTCTCCATGATGCCTCTTTTAACCCCACTGCTTTAAATTTAGAACCTCATCCTATTAAAATTAGACCTAGAAACTGAAATATGTTGGGTTCACTCCCTGGGAGTGTCTTCTGAACAGGAGTGGCAGGAAGGCACTGTAGACCAAAGGAAGTGATGCGTGGCCACCTGACCCTAGGGGTGGAGGACCTACAGCTACTTCAGGTGGATGTGGAATCTATCTCAGGGTGGAGAAGGCCTTGGACCTCCTTCCTGGGGCTAGGGTGGGGTGACCCTCAGGGAGGCACCAAGACCCTCCGAGCCTCCTAATTTTCCACTGCCCCTCAGTCTGCTCAAGTACCTGGCTGAAATAGACCTAGATGGGTCTAGGCTTAGGTCTAGGTTCGAGAAAACCTTGAAATGCTCTAGAATGGGGGCCGGAGGGCATCCGTGGGCTGTTGAAAGTCTGAAAGGGGGTTATGGCCATGAGAAAGACATTGCTGGTAAGGAGAGACTGCAGTCAGGTCGGAAAGCACCTTGTTAGTGCAGAGTGGAGGGTGGACAGGCCAGATACTGGTGAGCGTGGCAGCGGCCCCCAGGCACTGAGGTTCCTCTCCCCAGAGCCCAAACACCCTATGCACTCAGGCCTGTGGCATAGTCACAGCATTTCAGAGCTCAGATATCACTCTTGTGAAAAACGGAGGAAGAAAATTCTGAGTGGATTTGGCAGGGGGAAGCCTCATGCATATGAAATACATACGATTAATTTTTCTGGGAGCAGCAGAATGAGGACTTGAAAGAAGTTGTGTTTAATAAAAAAAGATTAGAAAATATGTACTTTTTTTGCACATACAAATTTGTAGACCAGAAAAAAAATCTTTGCTGCTAGTGCTGCCCATTGCAGATGTGTCTGGAGCAGGATGAGTGCTCAACAAGTCATTACTAGTTTTATTACTTCATTGTTAACCAGGAATAAATGAGATTGTGAGAGGAAACAGAATGAGAAAAATTCCTTCAGATTTTTTTTTTTTTAAGTTTTACTTATTTAAGTAAGCCTGACACCTGACATGGGGCTCGAACTCAGGACCCTGAGTTGCTCTTCCAACTGAGCCAGACAGGTGCCCCCAAATTCGTTAAAATTTAAGAGAGTTTATGAAAACCATTAAGAAGCTGAAACAGTTTTTGGCTGTTTCTCCATTATATACACTGCTGATTGACTCTGCTAGGAAAGAAGAATATCAGGGTTATTTATATTTTTTTCAATATGCTCTCAACACTGTGCCATTGTGATTTATTTTTTTTAATTTTATCTGAACATATGACATCCTTATTCTATGTTATAAGCAGAATTCCTGGCTTTGTTTAGTATTAGTTATAGATATAAATGGATTCATTGCTTACCACCAGTTTTTAAATGATTTTTCCATCTCTGAATGCTTTATTTTAATGGATCTCTTTACTGTCTAGATTTTTTTTAAGGAAAGACAGGGATTTGGCAATTTCTAAGTTTTTTTTCATGGTTGCGTGTTTTAACAACCTAATGCTTAAGTGATCTTGTAAGGCGTCTTGACTTTTATACTTAAATGTTATCTTGGCTGGGTATTGCAGTTTTTCTCTCTCAGGATCTGTAGATGTTACTCTGTTGTCTTTTGATGTCGCTGTTGCTATGGAGAAATTTGAAGCCACGCTGATATTTTTTACCTTTCTAGGTTATTTAATGCCTGTCAGGATGCCTAGAGAATTATTTCTTTATCCTTAAATTATAATAGTTAAGTAGAAAATAAGATATTTCAAAATCATGTACTTTATTTATAGTTCATAGATTAAGACGTGCTTTTTAAATCTATAGATTATTTTCTCCCTAATTTCAGACACTTTTTTGAGTTATTATCTGGGACATGTTTTGATTGTTTTTATCTGTTTTCCCTCACAATTATTTCTTTTGTCATTTTTCTCTTTTCGTGCATTCATTATCCAGTCGCCTAATGTCAGTGAGCCTTAGCTTCATCACGATAAAGTTGGAAAGACACGCCTATCTCACAGCAGTCCCCAAGATTAAAAGACTTAATGTATATAAAGCTCTTAAAACAGCGCTCAGCCCAGAAGAAGCCATATACAGGTAGTAATGATTACTATTTTTAATGATTTTTATTGTTATTATCATTAGTCACAGTGAAGTGGTTAATTGTAAGGATTCTGGAGCTAGACTGCAGCATCTTAGCTGTGTGACCTTGGATGAGATACTAAACCTCTCTGTGCCTTATTTTCCTTCTCTGTAAAATAGAGATAATGATTAGCCCTAGTTTGTAAGATTATAATGAAGATTAATGGTTAATAATAATGTGATTAGAACAGTCTGAGCCCACATAGGTGCTGTATATGTTGTTAAATAACTCCTCAAGATTTTCCTGAAGATGAGCAATTATTTTCAGTCCATTTTATGCACTTTCTTGCTGTTTCTAATTTATTATTAGTTCTGTAATGATGTTGTTTTGCTATTAATTTGCTTCCTTATGTCCACATTCTATTTTCTCATTTCGTTGTTTCTGCCTCCCATCTCAGTTCTCTCACTATACCCATCCGGCCTTTTTAAGTTGCTCTTCAGTTTAAAGTAAATGTGGGCACTTGCTTCCGCACTTCGAGTCACGTTACTTTCTAGGCTGGGTCCTTTGTTCTTGCACACTTTGCCCCTCTCCTCCTTGTTATTATTGGTGTGCGTGTAAGGAATGTGCGGGTCTGTTGTTGCTTGTGTGATTGCATCATGTCGTCCGGGCTCCCGCGCCAGCAGCGGTATCCACGCTTCTGCTGGCTTGGTGGACACGCTCCTGACTCTCCTGGTTATTTGAGGCCCATTTGCTTCTCCTCCCGGGGCTTCTGTGCATTCATTCAGTGTTGCACTGGGTTTCTGTGTGCTGGAGGCATGACGGAGAGACTGAACCTGAGTGCCTTCTCTGAGGACTTCGGGCCAGTGGTCGCCTCAGATGCTGAGGGGTTAACACTGAAGGGATTACCGTTACCTTGAGGGTGACCTCAGAGTTTCCTCCCGCAGGCTGTTTCCCTTTCCCCGCAGGGACGGCCCATCCCCACATTCGACCACATCCACTTTTCTCTCAGTAGTTGGCAACCACTTCCACGTTGCCTCAGTAAGGAGAGGAAAGACCCCCACCCCTACCCCTTCCTCCCCAGTTTTCTTCATTCGGGGTTTGAAGGCCTTAGTGGGAATTCTCAAGAGTTTGCAGCCTCCCTGATGTGTTCTCTGGGGTGGCAGGTGGGGCATGGTGCGGTGCGTGCCACACTTCTGTTGGATGCCATGCTGTCACCAGTGCAGCCGGAACCCCCCACTGCCTTTGGATTCATCTTTCTCCTTTTGTAGTCACTGCCTCTCTGGCAATCTTTAAAAGACCACTACATTCTCAAATCTGGAGAGCAAGCCCGGAAAGTGCCTCTAAACTTGAATAAGGGTTTTCAAATGTGGCCAATAGGTGCCCTTCTTCCCTCCTGACTGAATGGAGCAAAAACAGTCGCCCTGAAATGAGGTTGATTTCCAAGCACGCCCATAATTGCAGAGAAATATAAATTCTCTCAACTGTCTTACAGGCTTGAGGACAGCAAGGGTCAGGTTGGCTAATTTTAATTATATTCGGTTAGCATGTCTTGAAGCCCATAAATCTAAATGCCAATAAATTAATATATCATGCTGAAGGCCTCTCAGCCACGGCTTTAAATCAGCTACGCAGGGAGTGCCACGTAGAATAGGGCAAACTCCCAGAAGCACTACCATTTCAATTTCACTGTATTAATCTTCCATTAAAGGGGCCCTCAAGTCCCAGTGTCCACATGTATGACTGTGAGCAATGGTAATTTGCTGAGTATAAATTCAGCACACTCTACCCTTGGCTTCTGCACAGCTGTCTGTCCCCAAAGCTTCCAAGGTGGGTGCCAAGTCTTCTGTGCGGATAAGCCTGGTGTGGCTTCAGGGAAAGGGTGGTTCTTTTAGTGCAGGAATGTTATTAGTTGGGCTGAGTTTGGGTACCTTTGGCCCTGGCCATTGATATCAAAAAGGGTTTAAAAACAATGCATTAAAAAAATCCAGTATAGTTAACATAAAGTATTCTAGTAATTTCAGGTGTACGATGTAGTGATTCAACACTTTCACACAACACCTTGGGCTCATCACCTGTTTCATCCTCTTTCCCCCTGCCCTTCTGGTAATCAATTTGTTCTTAATAGTCAAGAGTCTGTTTCTTGGTTTTCCTCTCTCTCTTTTTTCCCTCTTTGCTCATTTGTTTCTTAAATTCCACATATCTGTGAGGTCACATGGTATTTGTCTTTCTCTAACTGACTTATTTCACTTAGCGTAATACTCTCTACTCCATCCACATGGTTGCAAATGGCAAGATTTCAGCCCTTTGAAGACTGAATAATATTCCACTGTGTGTGTACATCTATCTTTATAGATGTATATAGATATATATACACATGTGTGTATATATATATATCCATATGTTACACCATATCTTCTTTATCCATTCATCGATCGATGGACATTTGTGCGGCTTCCATAATTTGGCTATTCTAGATTATGCTGCTATAAACATAGGGATACATGTAAACTTTTAAATTGTATTTTTGTATTTTTTTGAATGAATACCCAGTAGCGTGATTACCAGATTTTAGGGCATTCTATTTTTATCATTCTGAGAAACTTCCATGCTGTTTTCCATAGTGGCTGTACCAGTTTGCATTCCCATGACCAGTGCAAGAGAGTTCCTTTTTCCCCACAATCTCATGAACACTTGTTTCTTGTGTTTTTGGTTTTAGTCATTCATTCTGACAGGTGTGAGGTCATATCTCATTGTAGTTGTTTTTTTTTTTTTTAAGATTTTGTTTATTTATTTGAGAGAGAATGAACTCAAGAGAGGGGTGGGGCAGAGGGAGAGGGAGAAGCAGACTCCCCACTGAGCAGGGAGCCTGACATGACCTGAGATTGTGACCTGAGCCAAGGGTGAATGCTGAACCCCGACTGAGACACCCAGGCACCCCTTTCATTGTAGTTTTGATTTGCATTTCCCTGATAACGAATGATGTAACATTCATGTCGGTTGGCCATCTGGATGTCTTCTTTGGAGAAATGTCTGTTCATTTCCTCTGCTATTTTTAGTTGGATTTTTCTGTTTTTTTTTTTTTTGTAGAAAACAAATTTGTGAAATTTGTTTTGTGAAAATTGTGATTTGTGAAAGTTCTTTATATATTTTGGATACTAACCTGTTAGATATGTTATTCACACTCAGTAGGCTGCTTTTCAGTTCTGTTGATTGTTTCCTTTGCTGTGCAGAAACTTTTTATTTTGATGTAGTCCCAGTAGTTCATTTTTGACTTTGTTTCTCTTGCCTGAGCATCCGTACCTAGAAAAATGTTGCTATGAGTGATGTCAGAGAAATTACTGCCTATGCTCTCTTCTAGGATTTTTATGGCTTCAGCTTTCACATTTAGGTCTTTAATACATTTTGGATTTATTTTTGTGTATGGTGTAAGTAAGAAAGTAGCCCAGTTTCATTCTTTGGCATGTAACTGACCAGTTTTCCCAACATCATTGGTTGAACAGACTGTCTTTTGCCCATTGAATATTCTTTCTGCTTTGTTGAAGATTAAGCGACCATATAATTATGGGTTTATTTCTTATTCCATTCTATTCTCTGTTTCTGTTTTTGTGCCAGTACCATACTGTTTTGATTATTACAGATTTGTAATATATCTTGAAGTCTGGAATTGTGATACATCCAGCTTTGCCTGGCGATTCGGAGTCTTTTGTGGTTCCATATAAATTTTAGGATTTTTTTTGTTCTGTTCTTTGAAAAATTCTGTTAGTATTTTGATAGTGATTACATTAAATGTGTGGATTAATTTGGATAGTATAGATATATTTTTTAAAGATTTTATTTATTTATTTGACAGAGAGAGATCACAAGCAGACAGAGAGGCAGACAGAGAGAGAGAGAGGGAAGCAGGCTCCCTGCCGAGCAGAGAGCCTGATGCGGGACTCGATCCCAGGACCCCGAGATCATGACCTGAGCCGAAGGCAGTGGCTTAACCCACTGAGCCACCCAGGCACCCCTAGTATAGATATTTTAACAGTATTTGTACTTCCAACTCACGAGTATGTGTCATCTTCAATTTCTTTCATCAGTGTTTTATAGTTTTCAGAGTACAGGTCTTTCACCTCTTTGGTTAGGCTTATTCCTAAGTGTTTTATTATTTTTGGTGTGATTGCAAATGGGACAGTTTTCTTAGTTTTAATTGATGCTGCTTCATTGTTTGTAAAGAGATGCAACAGGTGTCTGCACATTGATTTTGTATCCTGAATTCATTTATCAGTCCTCATAATTTTTTGGTAGAGTTTTCAGGGTTTCCTATGCAGACTATCGTGGCATCTGCAAGTAGAGAAAATTTCATTTCTGCCTTAACAGTATGGGTGCCTTTCGTTTCTTTTTGTCATCTGACTGCTCTGGCTAGAATTTCCAGTATTATGTTGAATGAAAGTGGTGAGAATGGACATCCTTGTCGTGTTCCTGACCTTGGGAAAAGACTCTTAGTTTTTCCCCACTGAGTATGATGTTCGCCATGGATTTTTCCATATACGGCCTTGGCCTTTATAATGTTGAAGTATGTTCCCTCTAAACCGACTTTGTTGAGGGTTTTTATCATCAATGGATATTGTACTTTGTCAAATGCTTTCTCTGTGTCTATTGAAATGATCGTATGGTTTTAATCCTTTCTCTTGTTGATATGATGTATCACGTTGATTGATTTGCATGCTGGGAATAAATCCCACTTGATCATGGTGAATGATTTCTTTAATGGATTTTTGGATTCCGTTTGCTAATATTTTTTTTTGGAAGATTTTTACATCTATGTTCATCAGAGTTATTAGCCTGTAATTCTCTCTCTCTCTCGTAGTGTCTTTATCTGGTTTTGGTATTAGGGTAATGGCCTCATAGAATAAATTTGGGAGTTTTCTTTCTTTTTCTATTTTTTGAAATAATTTGAAAAGAATAGGTTATTAACTCTTCATTAGATGTGTGGTAGAATTCACCTGTGAAACTGTCTGGTTCTGACCTTTTGTTTGTGGGAAGATTTTTTTTTTTTTAATTACTGTTTCAATTTCCTTACTGGCATTCTGTCTATGCAAATATCCTATTTCTTCCTGCTTCAGTTTTGGAAGGCTATATGTTTCTAGGAATTTATCCATTTCTTCTAGGTTGTCCAGTTTGATGGCATATAGTTTTTCATAATATTCTCTTACAATTATTTGTATTTCTGTGTGTTGGTTGTTATTTCTCCTCTTTCATTCATAATTTTATTTAGTTGAATCCTTTTCTTTGTTTTTTTTTTTAAATGAGTCTGGCTAGAGATTTATGAATTTTGCTTATTTTTTTTTTTTTAAAGAAACAGGTCCTGGTTTTGTTTATCTATTCTACTGTGTTTTTTTTTTTTTTTAAGTTTCCTTTCTGTATAATTTATTTCTGCTTTTATTTTTATTGTTTCCTTCCTTCTGATGGTTTTGTGTTTTGTTGTTCTTTTCCTAGCTTTGTTAGGTATAAGTTTAGGTTTTTCATTTGTGAATTTCTTGAGGAGGCCTGCATTGTTATAAGCTTCCCTTTTAGAATAGCTTTTGCTGCATCCCAAAGGCTTTGGACCATTGTGTTTTCATTTTCATTTGTTTCTGTATACTTTTGGATTTTTTTTATTTCTTGGTTAAGGAAACTATATCTTGTTTAGTAGCATGTTATTTAACCTCTATGTATTTGTGGGTCTTACCAGATTTTATTATTGTGGTTGATTTCTAGTTTCATTGTGATGTGTTCAGATAAGATGCATGGTAAGACTTCAATCTTTTTTAATTTTTTGAAACTTGTCATGTCGTATAATATATGATCTATTCTGGAGAATATTTTTGTGCACCTGAAAAGAATGTGTATTCTTCAGTTCTAGGATGGAATGTTCTGAATATATCTGTTAAACCCATCTGGTCCAGTATTTCATTTAAAGCCATTGTTTTCTTATTGATTTTCTATTTAAATGATCTGTCCATTGATGTAAATGGGGTGTTAATGTCCCCTGCTATTATTTTATTATTTATTTATTATTTTATTATTATTTATTATTTTATTATTATCAATAGTTCCTTAAATTCCTTTATGGTTGTTTTAACTGTTTTATGTATTTAGGTGCTCCCTTTTTGGGTGCACATTTATATCCTCTTGTTGGATTGTCCCATTTAGTGTTATATAATGTCCTTCTTTGTGTCTTTGCTTTAAAATATATTTTTTCTGATAAAAGTATTGCTACTCTGGCTTTCTTTTGACATCCATTTCCATGACAGATGTTTCCCCATCCCCTCACTATCAATCTGCATGTGTTTTTAGGTCTGAAATGGGTCTCTTGTAAGCAGCATACAGACTGTTTTTTTTTAATTTTTTAATTTTCTTATAAACATATAATGTATTTTTATCCCCAGGGGTACAGGTCTGTGAATCGCCAGGTTTACACACTTCACAGCACTCACCATAACACATACCCTCCCCAATGTCCATAACCCCACCACACTCTCCCTCCCCCCTCCCCCCTGCAACTCTCAGTTTGTTTTGTGAGATTAAGAATCACTTATGGTTTGTCTCCCTCCCAATCCCATCTTCTTTCATTTATTATTTTCCTATCCCCAAACCCCCCACATTGCATCTCCACTTCCTCATATCAGAGAGATCATATGATAGTTGTCTTTCTCCAATTGACTTATTTCGCTAAGCATAATACCCACTAGTTCCATCCATGTCATCGCAAATGGCAAGATTTCACTTCTTTTGATGGCTGCATAGTATACCATGGTGTGTGTGTATGTATGTGTGTGTGTGTGTGTATGTATATATACATTACATATATATATATGTGTATATATATATAAACATCTTCTTTATCCATTCATCTGTTGATGGACATCTAGGTTTTTCCCATAGTTTGCCTATTGTGAACATTGTTGCTATAAACATTCAGGTGCACATGTCCCTTTGGATCACTACGTTTGTATCTTTAGGGTGAATACCCAGTAGTGCAATTGCTGGGTCAAAAGGTAGCTCTATGTTCAACTTTTTGAGGAGCCTCCATGCCATTTTCCAGAGTGGTCACACCAGTTTACATTACTACCCACTGTAGGAGGGTTCCTCTTTCTCTGCATCCTCGCCAGCATCTGTCATTTCCTGACTTGCTAATTTTAGCCATTCTGACTGGTGCAAAGGGGTATCTCATTGTGGTTTTGATTTGTATTTCCCTGATGCCAAGTGATGTGGAGCATTTTTTCATGTATCTCTTGGCCATTTGGATGTTTTCTTTGCAGAAATGTCTGTTCATGTCCTCTGCCCATTTCTTGATTGGATTGTTTGCTCTTTGGGTGTTGAGTTTGATAAACTCTTTATAGATTTTGGATACTAGCCCTATATCTGATATGTCATTTGCAAATATCTTCTCCCATTTTTGCCCTTGCTTCCCTTGCCTTTGGCGATGTTTCTAGGAAGATGTTGCTGCGGCTGAGGTCGAAGACATTGCTGCCTGTGTTCTCCTCAAGGATTTTGATGGATTCCTTTCTCACATTGAGGTCCTTCATCCATTTTGAGTCTATTTTCGTGGGTGGTATAAGGAAATGGTCCAATTTCATTTTTCTGCATGTGGCTGTCCAATTTTCCCAACACCATTTGTTGAAGAGGCTGTCTTTTTTCCATTGGACATTCCTTACCGCTTTGTTGAAGATTAGTTGACCATAGAGTTGAGGTTCTATTTCTGGGCTCTCTAATCTGTTCCATTGATCTATGTGTCTGTTTTTGTGCCAGTACCATACTGTCTTGATGATGACAGCTTTGTAATAGAGCTTGAAGTCCGGAATTGTGATACTATCAACTTTGGCTTTCTTTTTCAATATTCTTTTGGCTATTTGAGGTCTTTTATGGTTCCATATAAATTTTAGGATTATTTGTTCCATTTCTTTGAGAAAAATGGATTGGATATTGATAGGGATTGCATTAAATGTGTAGTTTGCTTTAGGTAGCTTAGATATTTTCACAATATTTGTTCTAATCCATGAGCATGGACCATTTTTCCATTTCCTTGTGTCTCCCTCAATTTCTTTCATGAGTACTTTATAGTTTTCTGAGTACAGATTCTTTTCCTCTTTGGTTAGGTTTATTTCTAGGTACCTTATGGTTTTGGGTGTAATTGTAAATGGGATTGACTCCTTAATTTCTCCTTCTTCTGTCCTGTTGTTGGTGTAAAGAAATGCAACTTATTTCTGTGCATTGATTTTATATCCTGACACTTTACTGAATTCCTGTACAAGTTCTAGCAGTTTTGGAGTGGAGTCTTTTGGGGTTTCCACATATAGTATCATATCATCTAATAAGAGTGATAGTTTGACTTCTTCTTTGCCAATTTGGATGACTTTAATTTCTTTTTGTTTTCTGATTGCTGAGGCTAGAACTTCCAGTACTATGTTAAATAGCAGTGGTGATAATGGACATCCCTGCCATGTTCCTGACCTTAGTGGAAAAGCTTTCAGTTTTTCTCCATTGAGAATGATATTCACTGTGGGTTTTTCATAGATGGCTTTGATAATATTGAGGTATGTGCCCTCTCTCCCAATACTTTGAAGAGTTTTGATCAGGAAGGGATGCTGTACTTTGTCAAATGCTTTTTCAGCATCTATTGAGAGTATTATATGGTTCTTGTTCTTTTATTAATGTATTGTATCACATTGATTGATATTTGGATGTTGAACCAACCTTGCAGCCCCAGAATAAATCCTACTTGGTCGTGGTGAATAATCCTTTTAATGTACTGTTGGATCCTATTAGCTAGGATTTAAGTGAGACTTTTCGCATCTGTGTTCATCAAGGATGTTGGTCTGTAATTCTCTTTTTTGATGGGATCCTTGTCTGGTTTTGGGATCAAGGTGATGCTGGCCTCATAAAATGAGCTTGGAAGTTTTCCTTCCATTTCTATTTTTTGGAACAGTTTCAGGAGTATAGGAATTAATTCTTCTTCAAATATTTGGTAGAATACCCCGGGAAGCCGTCTGGCCCTGGGCTTTTGTTTGTTTGGAGATTTTTGATGACTGTTTCAATCTCCTTACTGGTTATGGGTCTGTTCAGGTTTTCTATTTCTTCCTGGTTCAGTTGTGGTAGTTTTTATGTCTCTAAGAATACATTCATTTCTTTCAGATTATTGAATTTGTTGGCATAGAGTTGATTGTGGTATGTTCTTATAATTGTTTGTATTTCTTTGGTATTGGTTGCGATCTCTCCTCTTTCATACATGATTTTATTTATTTGGGTCCTTTCTCTTTTCTTTTTGATAAGTCTGGCCAGGGGTTTATCAATCTTATTAATTCTTTCAAAGAACCAGCTCCTAGTTTCATTGATTTGTTCTATTGTTTTTTTGGTTTCTATTTCATTGATTTCTGCTCTGATCTTTATGATTTCTCTTCTCCTGTGGAATTTAGGCTTTCTTTGTTGTCCTTTCTCCAGTTCCTTTGGGTGTAAGGTTAGGTTGTGTATTTGAGAACTTTCTTGTTTCTTGAGAAAGGCTTGTATCGCTATATATTTTCCTCAGGACTGACTTTGCTGTGTCCCACAGATTTTGAACTGTTGTGTTGTCATTATCATTTGTTTCCATGAATTGTTTCAATTTTTCTTTAATTTCCTGGTTGACCCATTCATTCTTTAGAAGGATGCTGTTTAGTTTCTGTGTATTTGGGTTCTTTCCAAATTTCCTCTTGTGATTGGGTTCTAGCGTCAGAGCATTGTGGTTTGAAAATATGCAGGGAATGATCCCAATCTTTTGATACAGGTTGAGACCTGATTTATGACCCAGGATGTGATCTATTCTGGAGAATGTTCTATGTGCACTGGAAAAGAATGTGTATTCTGTTGCTTTGGGGTGGAATGTTCTGAATATATCTGTGATGTCCATCTGGTCCAGTGTGTCATTTAAGGCCTTTATTTCCTTGTTGATCTTTTGCTTGGATGATGTATCCATTTCAGTGAGGGGAGTGTTAAAGTCCCCTACTATTATTGTATTATTGTCAGTGTGTTTCTTTGATTTTGTTATTGATTGGTTTATATAGTTGGCTGCTCCCATGTTAGGGGGATAGATATTTAAAATTGTTAGATCTTCTTGTTGGACAGACCCTTTGAGTATGATATAATGTCCTTCCTCATCTCTTATTATAGTCTTTGGGTTAAAATCTAATTGATCTGATATAAGGATTGCCACCCCAGCTTTCTTCTGATGTTCATTAGCATGGTAAATTGTTTTCCACCCCCTCATTTTAAATCTGGAGGTGTCTTCGTGTCTAAAATGAGTTTCTTGTAGGCAGCATATTGATAGGTTTTGTTTTTTTCATCCATTTGATGCCCTTTGTGTCTTGATTGGGGCATTTAGCCCATTAACATTCAGGGTAACTACTAAGAGATATCAATTTAGTGCCATTGTATTGCCTATATGGTGACTGTTACTGTATATTGTCTGTTCCTTTCTGATCTACTACTTTTAGGCTCTCTCTTTGCTTAGAGGACCCCTTTCAATATTTCCTGTAGAGCTGGTTTGGTGTTTACAAATTCTTTCAGTTTTTGTTTGTCCTGGAAGCTTTTTAATCTCTCCTATTTTCAATGATAGCCTAGCTGGATAGAGTATTCTTGGCTGCATGTTTTTCTCGTTTAGTGCTCTGAATATATCATGCCAGCTCTTTCTGGCCTGCCAGGTCTCTGTGAATAAGTCTGCTGCCGATCTAATATTTTTACCATTGTATGTTACAGACTTCATTTCCCGGGCTACTTTCAGGATTTTCTCTTTGTCAATGAAACTTGTAAATTTTCCTATTAGGTGATGGGATGTGGACCCATTCTTACTGATTTTGAGGGGGGGTCTCATCACCTCCTGGATTTTGATGCTTGTCCCCTTTGCCATATGAGGGAAATTCTTTCCAGTAATTCCCTCCAATATAAATTCTGCTCCCCTCTCTCTTTTTTCTTCTTCTGGAATCCCAATTATTCTAATGTTGTTTCATCTTTTGGTGTCAGTTATCTCTCGAATTTTCCCCTCATGGTCCAGTATTTGTTTTTCTCTCTTTTTCCCAGCTTCTTTATTCTCTGTCATTTGGTCTTCTATATCACTCATTCTTTCTTCTGCCTCATAAATCCTAGCAGTAAGAGCCTCCATTTTTTATTGCATCTCATTAATGGCTTTTTTGATTTCAACTTTGTTAGTGTTTAGTTCTTTTATTTCTCCGGAAAGGGCTTTTTTCTCTCAGGACAGGTTTCTCTAATATCTTCCATGCCTTTTTCGAGCCTGGCTAGAACCTTGAGAATTGTCATTCTGAACTCTGGATCTGACTTATTACCAATGTCCATATTGATTAGGTCCCTAGCCTTTGGTACTGCCTCTTGTTCTTTTTTTTCTGGTGAGTTTTTCCACCTTGTCATTTTGTCCAGATAAGAATATATGAAGGAGAGAATAAAATACTAATAGGGTGGCAAAGACCCCAGGAAAATGTGCTTTAACCAAATCAGAAGAGACCCCAAATCATGAGGAGGGAGAAAGGGGATAAAAAGAAGTTCAGAGAAAGAAAAATTAAGAAAATAAAACAAATAAAGAAAAAATATAAAAAAGAAAAAATATATATATATTAGACTGGTGACTAGAACAGGGTCACCCACTTAATTTTGGGAGTATTTTGGTCTCTTAGAAGAAACTACCTCCCATAATTTTAAAGAATGAAAAACATATATAAGGGTAAACACAATGAAGGGATGGAATATGCCTATAAAGATGAAAAAATTTTTTTTTAATTTTTAAAAATGGAGTTGATAAAGTAACTTGCTTCAGAGAATAAAGAAAAAGAAAGTGGAGAGAATTTGCTTGGTCTGGAGGCTAGAACAATCCTGGAGCTAGACTTAGGGTATATTTTGATCTATTAGAAGAAGCTGTACCCCAATTTTTTTTAGAAGGAAAAACCCTTTGTGTATACAAAAAATAAAGTTAGATATGAGGAAGGATAAAATATGATTATAAGAATGAAGGTTCAAAAAAGATTACTATTATTATTTTTTTATGATAGGTATTGTTAAGATAAACTAGTTAAAAAACTTTAAAAGACTAAAGGGTAAAAGTTAATAAAAATTAAGCAGAAGAAAAAAATAAGATTAAAAGAAAATTAATTACTGCAAGACTAAAGAATCATGGGGAGAAAGCCATGAGTTCCATGCTTTGCTTTCTCCTCCTCTGGAATTCTGCTGTTCTCCTTGGTAGGTGAACTTGGTCTTGGCTGGATTTTTTTGATCTTCTGGGGAGGGGCCTGTTGTAGTGCTTCTCAAGTGTCTTTGCCTGTGGCAGAAATGCTCCGTCCTTACCAGGGGCCAGGCTAAGTAATCCGCTAGGTTCACTTTTGGGAGCTTTTGTTCCCTTAATGCTTTCTGTAGAGTTCTGGAGGACGGGAATGATAATCTGGCCTCCCAGTCTCCAGCTTGGAGGAGCTCAGATCTTGGGGCCCCAATCTTCAATGTGCCCTCAGAGAAAAGCATTCAATCACTCATGTCTGCCTTGCCTGTGGCTGCGCTCTGTGCTCACCCAGCCTGTGGCCAAGCATCTCTGTCTCTGGTGCACAGCTCCACCGGGAGTCTCCGAAACCTGCAGACCCCTTAGCTCTTCCAGGAGGTGTCTCGCTGGATCTTGTGGGGACCCCACTCACAGAGCTGTGGCCTGTGCCACAGATTATGGTTCAAGGTATCCCCGAGTTGAGAGCTCACTCCTTGGCTCTGTCTCTAGCTGGCTTCCTCACTCTAATACCTGCGAGCTTTGCAACACTCAGACACCCCGGATCCTTCTGTGACCCCGCAGGACCTGGGGCCAGACTGACCCCGTGTGGGCTTCACCCCGGTTTAGCCTCTAGAGCGATGTCCCTCAGTGGAGCAGACTTTTAAAAGTCCTGATTTTGTGCTCCGTTGCTCTGCCACTTGCTGGGAGCTGGCCCCTCCCACCACTGTCTCTCTTCCCGAGACTTTTGATTCACTTCTCCACCGGTCCTACTTTTCAGAAAGTGGTCGATTTTCTGTTTCTAGAATTGTTGCTCTTCTTCTCTTTGATCTCCTGTTGGATTTGTAGGTGTTCACAATGGTTTGATAAGCTATCTAGCTGATCTCCTGCTACCTGATGTTGTTTCAGCCTGCTACTTCTCCACCATCCTGATTCCTCCTTCGACTGGTTTGTTTTTTAATCTGTTCTGTCACCCTTTGTCTTTTCATTGGCGCATTTAGCCTATTTATATGCAGAGTAATTATTAATAGAAATGTATCTATTTCTACTTTGTTACTTGTTTTGTGGTTGTTTCTGAAGAATTTCTCTGATTCTTTCTTCTCTTTCTTGGTTTGCTGGTTTTCTTTAGTGACATATTTGGATTTCTTTTGCTTTATTATTTGCATATTTATTAGTGGATTTAATTTATGGTTACTATCAGGTTTTTATATAATCTCTTCTGCATATAGCAGTCTATTAAGTTGGTGGTCATTTAAGTTTGAACCCATTCTTTTCTCCTCTCCCCCCTACATTTTAGGTATGTTGTTATATTCTATATCCTTTTATTTTATAAGTTCCTTGATTAAATTTCTTACAGAAATATTTATTTTTACTCCTTTTATGCTTCTTATCTTTACTTTGTCACTTTTTGTAATTCCTTTCCACTCAGAGATTCCCTTTAATATTTCTTGCAGGGCTAGTTTAGTGCTTGTGAACTTCT
Organism: Meles meles; assembly: GCF_922984935.1. Taxonomy (NCBI): domain Eukaryota; kingdom Metazoa; phylum Chordata; class Mammalia; order Carnivora; family Mustelidae; genus Meles; species Meles meles. Next base: position 111,668,368 of record NC_060074.1, on the reverse strand, counting down.
CTAGTTTTTTTATCTGGGAAACTCTTTGTCTGTCATCTCTCTTCTTATTCTGAATGAGAGTCTTGCTGGATAGAGTATTCTTGGCTGCACATTTTTTCCATTTAGCACTTTGAATATATCATGCTAGCACTTTCCGGCTTGGAAAGGTTCTGCTGAAATATCCATTGATAGCCTTATGAATTTTCCTTATATGTAACTGCCTTCTTTTGTCTTCTTTAAATTTTTTTCTTTATCACTACATTTTGCCATTATAATTACAATATATATTGGTGGGGATCTGCTTTTGTTATTTTGTTGGAGGTTCTCTGTGCCTTATAGATCTAGATATTTGTTTCCTTCCCCAGATTTGGGAAATTTTCAGCTATTATTTTTCCAAGTAAATTTTCTGCTCCCTTTTCTCTCTCTTCTTCTGGGACTCCTATAATGTGATTATTAATATAGCTGTTGGAGTCACTGAATTCCCTAAATCTATTCTCATTTTGCATAATTCTTTTTTCTCTCTTTTGTTCAGTTTGATTACTTTCATTACTCTGTCTTCTAGGTCACTATTTTTTTCCTCTGCTTCTTCCACCCTACTCTTCATTCCATCAAACCTGTTTTTAATCTCACTTACTGAGCCCTTTATCTCTGCTATGTCATTACTTATTTCTGTGTTAAGGGTCTCACTGATGTCTTCTACTCTTTTCTCAAGTCTAGTGAGTATCTTTATGATCATTACCTTAAATTTTCTGTCAGGCATATTACGTATATCTCTTTCACTTAGCTCTCTGGCCATGGCCTTGTTCTTTTCTTTCATTTGGGACAAATTCCTCTGTATTTCATTTTGTCTGAGTCTCTGTCTGTTTCTCTGTGTCAGGAAAGTCAGCTATGTCCCCTGTTCCTGAGGGTAATGGCCTTATGAAGAAGAGTCCTGTAGGATCCTGCCATGCATTGTCCTCTATTCCCTAAGGTCTGGCATTTCCAAGAGTATCTCCAGTGTGTGCTGCATGCACTCTGTTGTTGTGTCCTGACCACTTTATCCTCAGGTCAGTCATCTCCAGAGGCTCTCTTTACCTGCCATGGGCAGTGCTTGGTCTCTGGTCTGAATATGGCATGTTTTAACTAGTTGCGCTCTGGTCTGCTTGTGAAATTAGACTTGTCACCATCGCCACTGGAACTGAGGCTCTGAAAAACTCCAAGGTCAGAAGAAATGGTATTGGCAGGGGTTTGGGCTGGTCTTCTGAGGGATGATGCTCATTGTACTGGGACTGAGGCAAATGTGGCTGGGAGGGGCAGTTCCATCAGAGCATGGGGGCACAGAGCTTGGTGTAAGCAGATTAGGTCATGGGGGCTGGGACTGCACTGGTTCCTTTGGGGCCCCCTGAGCTTATACTGAGGGGTAAAGGAGGGAAATGACACCTGTTAATTCCTTTGTTTCCAGAAGGGTGGCTCTATAAATGTGGTTTCTCTCAGACATGCTCTGAGATGAGCAAATATCTCCCCACTGTGTGCCACAGGTGTTCGTCAGATTGCTGTTTTTCATTCTGTATGTCCATGGGCTGTTTGCCCTGCTTTATCTCAGAGAGCAAGCAGTGTGGTGCCCTCAGAGTTCTAGCCTAGCCAAATCCAGTGATCTTTAAGACTCCAGGCTTTAAGCCCAGCTGGTTGCAAGAACTCACAAAATCTGGACCTTCTCACTTTCCAAGCCAGTTGCTCTGGGGATTTGTCTTCCCTGTTTGGACTCCTCTTTGTGCTATTTTGTCTCTTGTCCTCAGCAACTGCAGTCCCCTTCCCATGGCAGTGGCCATGATCCATTTCTCAACCAAACTGTGTCTCCACATCCTCTACCTTTTTGATGTGGGCCTCTTCTCTACGTTCAGTTGTGGAGCTTCTTCTGCCATGCTTCAGGTTGATTTCTGGGGCTACTTAGGGTGAGTTAATAGTTATCAAGTTGTATTTGTAGAAGAAGGTGAGTCTATGGTCCTCTTACTCTGCCATCATCTTCCCTAAAAATTGGACCTTTTATACTCAGGCTGGGGAAGTCTTGAATTTGATTGATGCTGGAATCCAGGTGAGGCCACAGAGGAGCCCAATCTCATGTATACCACTTTATTTGATAACTAGCCCAACTTTATGGCTTGGTGAGTTAGACAACACCTAGTTCATGATGTAGTTTGGTGGCCCCTGGTTAAGCATTCAATCTTCACTAAGACCCTGTAACAGCCAAACCTGTTTCCTCAAAAGGGGAGTAGTTATTCAAAGAGAATGGAAGAGCATTGCTCCAAAATATTAGGGTACATACTATGATTCACCGATAGGGGTGTGACAGAGGCTCCAAATAGCATTTGCCTACCATCGAAACTTCAAGCACTATTGGCTCTGCTGGGTCATATGGCCCAAGTGGCAGAACAGCTTGTGTGGCAGCCTGGACCTGCAGCAGGGCTTTCTTTGTTCAGAGCCTCACTGAAAATTAGAAACATTTTGGGTCCTTCAGTAAATGAACCAGTGTAATACACTCAAATGAGGACATGTTGCCACCAAAATCCAAAGCGGTCCCCTAGAGGTGGTCTCACTTCCTTCATGTTAGGGGGTACCAAATGCAGCAATGTGTCCCTTCCCTATAGAAAGGATATCTCACTATGCCCTAGATCACTAGATCCCAACAACTTTTATTATCATGAAAGCACACTGAATTTTTGTGGGATATATTTCTCACCCTCTAGAACATAAATGTTTTACCAAAGTGTCTACAGTAGTTGCTACTTCTTGTTCACTGTTCTCAGTCAGCATAACATCATCAACATAGTGGCCCAGCATGATGGCATATGGAAGAGAAAGGTGACCAATATTCCTGCAGACTAAATTCTAGCATGGGACTAGGGTGTTGATATCCCCCTTAGGTAGGACAGTGAAGGTGTATTGCTGGACTTGCCAGCTAATGCAAACTGATTCTGGTGCTTTATGGGTAGGTGTGGAGAAAAAAGCATTTGCCAGATCAGTAGCTTCATACCAGGCACCAGGGGATGTTAATTTGCTCAAGCAATGAAACCACATCTGGTACAGAAGCTGCAACTGGAGTCACTACCTGGTTTAGTTTATGATAACTCACTGCCATCTGCAAGACCCATTTGTCTTCTGCATGAGCTACACAGGTGAGTTGAAAGGCGATGTGGTGGGAATCATGACCCCTACCTCCTTCAAGTCCTTGGTGATGGCACGGTCTCTGCAGTCTCTCCAGGAATCAGGTATTTCTTTGGTTTACTATTTTCCCAAGCACAGGCAGTTCTAGTAGCTTCCATTTGCACTTTCTTATCATAATAACCTTCACTCTACAAATCAAGGGAACCATTGTGGGGATTCTGCTGATTTCTGCATATGCCTATTCCAATTATGCATTCTGGAACTGGGGAAATAGCCTCATGATGGGCTCCATTATAAAACAGACCCCAGTTAACACTCCATTGATCACCTGACCCCCACTGGTGTTTATTCTGACTGGTGAATTACAGTGATGTTTTCGGTCTCCTGGAATTAGTGTTGGGTCAGAGCCAATGTCCAGTAATTCCCCAAAGTCTGATTTTCTCACTTCCCTCAATTCACAGTCACTCTGGTAAATAGCCATAGGTCTCTTTAGGGAAAGCTGGGGTAAAGATTAAGAGCAAAAATTTTGGTACTATTTGTGCCAAAGTGGAATCTTTCCTCAATCTTTCCTCATTCAAGGGATTCTGGGTCCATAACTTACCTTGTCTGGGAATTGGTTGCTTAGGGGACTTTTGGTTTTGGTTATTCAAGTCAGATTTGGCTCACTAAAGTTGCATAAAGTAAGCATAAGTTCTTTTGCCACAAATGTAAGCATAAGAACCTGAAGAACCCTGCATTTCTCTGCCCCTACACTTTATCCCAGTGTCTAGCACTCACCTGTTGACTTATCTCTTTCCCAGTAGGCTGTAAAGTTCTCAAGGGGAGGGTTGCATGTAACCTACCTTTGCATCTCCAATATAGGCTTTGCACTTAGCAAACATGCAGTGAATACTAATTCAATGAAAGTATGTTTTTAAACTCTGGTGTTGAAAGTGTCTGATGGATGCATTTGAGCCCTCTTGACTGACCTGTGCAGGTGAGAGGTGTGGACATTCAAGACTATTTTCATGGGTGTGACTGAGTTGTAAAGGGCACATTCTCAAATTTCACTTAAACCTCTCTATTCTGCCTATCCAGTCAGTGATGCTGGAGAGTTGGCATACCATGCATGATTTTTTTGTTGTTGTTGTTGTTGCTTTTGACAGCCTTTGCTGTCTGTCAACATGATTCTCTATAAATTGTTCTAATTTATAAGGCATTTCACACTACACAAGGCTGGCAGGAACATGGGGGTAGGGTGGAGTAGGGAAAGCCAGCTTGGAGGCTTGTAAAGCTGTTTGGGTTCATGTAGAATGTTGTGGAGGGGTTGTTTCCCTGGCTGGAGCATGGGATCAGTGCTGGGCAGAAATTTTAATAAAGGGAAAAAGTTGGCACTTCTGGGCTTTACCACTTTCCCCAGGTCCCAGCTCTGCTCTGCAGCCCCTGGAAATTACTGCGTCAAGCAGTGAATTATTCAGCAGGGCAAGGCAAGTAAACAAAGAGGCAGAGGTGAGCGAAGAGATTCCACAGTGGCAAGAAGCAGAAACTTAGTGTGGAAACAGGAACATTTACAATGCAAATTATTTTTAACCAGCCAAGTCTAACCAGAAGCAGAAAATCAGAGCATGCTTTTTGCTAGTCTGCTGATTTATTTATTTAACTATCCTCATTAGGGACCAGTAACATAACATACTCTATTTATTTATATGAGATTTCCTGATTTATTGTTATTTTTAAGGTTATGTGAATGTCATTTCACAGAAACGCATGTGGTTTTATGTATGTGTTTGCCCAGAAATTAAACTTATCAAATGCGTTTATCTTATGAAGCAGTTGTTTGCTGTATTTAAAAGTTGTATCGAGTTTGCACAAATCATTTATCTTTGGGGAGTCGATTTGATATTCTCACTTCAGGGTTTGAACAAGAAAGGCAGAGAATTTGCTTCTGGCATCATGTCAGGAGGGAAGTATGTTAGAATTTTGAGGATGGTGTCTGTTTTCAAACCCACCACCCTCCGCTCTGCCCGTGTGCACGTCTGCCAGGAGGCTCAGAGCCTCACTGAGTGTGGACAGCACGGTGCCGTGGTGGAGGTGAGTGGCACGGCCCAGGGCAGCAGACAAGGGGAGAGACATTGCATTATTGCTTAAGGGAAGGCCAGTGGACAAACTCTTCAGGCATCTTAAATTTCTTTCTACCAGTTAAAATAAACGTCTCACTCTTTCCTTCAACACTGAGCCGTTCATGCTGCTGGTTGTCCTTTAGCAAACAGGTCCTCTCAATTAGAAATGGTATTTTCTCAAACACCTTATTTCCACCTTACATCACTTAGTTCATTCTTCATTGTATTTATATTTCGTTTATATACTTTATCTCTCCAGACAGACTATATATAGGCTACCTGACCGCAGGATTCGTGGTTGATTTGCCTTTGTACTACTGATATAATCATTGCTAATAATAACATATAGATGGCTTATGTATGTTTAATGAGTGAGTGAATAAATGAATGAATAAAATCTAAGATCTTAATATTCTGTAAAAAAAAAAGCTACGTATTGCATATTTATTTTTAACCTAATAACTAGCTTGGGGCAAAGAAGCAGACACAGGCATATTTGTTAGTTTTGTCAAGAATGAACAACATTGCTATAATATGAAAAGAGCCCTTTACAGGTCAGATTACCATCAGCTGAACATATAAAGAAAACATTATGTTGAGATGTTGCAAATAAACAGTTTGACTTTGCCAGTGGCTAGTCATAGAGCATTTCGGGACCCCAGAGCCAAGAAAAGGGTGTGAGGTCAGACAGCAAGAGCTTCTGGTAGGGACCTCAGTCACTTAGGCTTCACATGGGTGCAAAGGCCCAACTAAACTGTATGCACCAAATAACATTTCTAAGTTGCTGGGGAAGCTACTGAGGTTACTAACAGGAATTTACAATTTATTCAGAATTTAGAATAGATTTAACAAAGACTTCATGAGAAAATCTGATCCTGGTCCAAGAGAAGTCAGCCCAGTAAGGGACACCAATTTGTTAACAGGTAATTCTAGTGGCTGGATGCGTCTGTAGGACATGCACTGTGTCCTGGGTGTCAGGGGTCCCCTGGTCAGTCTGCGGGAGTCAGGATTGACTTTCCAGAGGAGGCAGCATTTGTGTTGAGAATCAAAGAAGTAGTTGAGAATTTGCTGGGAATATTAGTGTTTGCTGGACAAAAGTGTCCTGGGACTAGCACCGACTGAGTCAGAGTGTGTGTGTACATGTGTGAGTGCGTGTGTGTGCATGTGTGAGTGTATGTGTGGTATGTGTGGTACATGTGTGCATGCATGAGTGTGTGGGCATGTACTTGCATGCATGGGGAGGCAGAGGAGGTGGGGAGAGAGAAAAGGGTTCCTTTGACGACTTAGGGGTAGTTGAGCTTTGTTGGAAGATAATATGTGTAATATTTAACCCTCAAAGTGGTTCCAGAAGGGACTGCTTGAGGCTTACAAGGATGCATCAACTGTAGTGACACTCAATCACTGAGCACACAATTTTCACATAGCAGCCAAAAGCAAAGTTCAGCTCTGGGAACTAAGATACAGAAATGGACGAAACATATGCCCTGCCTGCGTGGACCCACATGTCACAGGAAAGACAGACAATAAACAATACAAGTTAGTAGAATCTGTGCAGTGTCACAGAGTGGCAAGTGCTAAGAAAAACTGAGCAGGAAAGGATGGAAGGCGGGAGGGGCTGTAGGGTTGCTACTTTGATGCGGTAGTCAGGAAAGGCCCACCTGAATGACACTGACGGCAGGAGCAGAAAGAAGGGATGCTGTAAGCAAGATTCCCCGGTTCCCTGTTCCTTGACGTGCAGATGAAATGGGCTCCGATCCCTTGAGGCTTATACTGCGCACCCTTCTCCCAGCGGTGCTAACAACCAACTTCTCTATGTGTGACAGACACTGGGCAGAGAGCGGGCAATGGACGGATTTTGCTTTGTCAGTGTAACTGGCTTCCAGTTGCTGTCTGAGGGCTCCTGCTTCTCTGGCCTCAGGTCCATGGCCTGCACAGAGGGTGTCCTTCACATCGCCATGATGCTGCCCACATCCTCTGAATTCCTCAGCACAGAACATCACCATCTGATTGGACATTCTGTAATAAAAGAGGGGTCTGGACCTGGGCAGAGTGCTGGAAATGTAGCTAGTGTGACTGAGGATCTAAACTGTAATCCAAGTTAAGTTGAATGACTTTAAAAGCAAATAGCCACAGGAGGCAGGGGCCACTGTAGACTGCAAAGCGAGGTCCAGAGTAACTCCCTGGAAGACACAGAGCAGTGCTTTGGAGTGCTGGTCCAGGGTGAGATTTGCAACTTCCTATCTCATTCCTGTCAAGGGCTCCCCACCAGGTAAGATATTGTAAGCGCCTAACTCTCAGATGTTCAGGCACACATGCACTTGTCCCTCTGGACAAACACTGATTTTCAGAGATTTCAGTCTACACCCCAGAAGGCCAGGCTGCCGTGTCCACAGCGGAGTTGACACCGACATTCTTCTTCGTGCTGTGCTCACCAGGGCCTGCTGGAACATGGGCATCTGTTCTATGAATGACCTGATGCCTCTTAATGACCTTTCTTTTGGCTGCAGTAAGACCGATGGGAGCTTTGAGGTATAGATTTGGCTGCCTTTAGGGAGGGATGGGCTGGTGGGCTTGTTAAAATAACAGAGTACACTGTGTTAAGAGAGGAGCAAACAAGAAAGATAAAGGCCAGAAAAAAAGAAGCCAGAAGTAGGACCCAAAACACAAGCCATCATGATGAACACTCTCTATTTGTACCTCAAACATGACTGCTTGTAATCTAGCTGTCCCTGTGAGGACGAAAACTAAGTGGGTGTGCAGAATGACGGGCGGGGTGCACAGTGGTTAGAAGCACAGCCTCTGCACTGAACCAGCGTCACACAGGTATCCTTGAGCACACCTGTGCCCAGACCTTGGGCTCTATGCCATTCTCCTCTATAGGAACCAGGACCCCTCAGGGAAATGAGGACGCAGGGCTGGGACAGTGAAAATACTGTCTCATCCCAAGATGTCTTGTGCTAGGGAGAGAGTGTGCAGAGGACAACAAGGATGCTTCAAGGGGACAGACGCCAGCTTGAGCAGGTGCCTACCGGTGACATCCAGGACACTCTGGACAGCAAAATAAATGATAGTAATGGATTATCAAATGTGAAAGAAAACAAGAATCCATGAGTCCATACTGCCAACAAATGATGAAATGGAAGGGAAGAGAAAATCAAGTAATAAATACAGAAGGAGTGGCAGAGTTGGGAAACTGGCCCCTACCACATCCGAGTGCCACTTGATTCAGAGAAACATTGGGGGCTGCTCAGGGGACAGGCGACAGTCTGATGGCAAGTGGCTGTTCACATACTTTCAAAGTAACTCCACATGGATCACTTACTGATTACAAAGAGATGAAGAGTCACGTTGTGGTGGAGAAACCTGGCAGAGATCACCCTCACCAAATGCTCAAAGTTAACATCATCGGATCTGCTGCAAATCATCAAGCATATGCCTCCTGACATCGCTCACTGAGAACATACCATCATTTCTGGAGATTCCCGCCCAGAACGAACACACTGAATTTAATTATGAGAAAACATCAATCAGACAAACCCAAATGAGGGAAATTTGGGGAAGAAAAAAAAACCTACTCTGTAATATTAGAAAAAATTCAATATAATAAAAGACAAAGAAAGGCCAAGGAATCATTAAATATTAAAGGAGGTTAAAAAGACATGAAAATTCTTCACCATCAAAAATAGTAGCCAAGAAGAATATTCTTGGGAAATTGGTGAAATTTTAATAAGGTCTATAGAGTAGCACATTGCATTTTATCAGTGTTAAATTTCCTGAATTGGATGATTGTATCTTGGATGTGTAAGTGAATGTTATTATTCTTAGGATTTCCACTGTGAAGCGCTTAGAGGTAAAGGGACATATCAGCATTGTACTCTCAAATATTCAAATAGACGAGAGAGTGAGGAAGAAGAGTAAAGCAAAAATAGGGCAAAATTTTAATAATTGGTTTATAAATTTTTTGGTACCGTTCTTTCAATTTTTTCTGTAAATTTGAAATTATTGAAAAAAATCTTAGGTTTTGGTGTCAGATTGCCTGGATCTGAACATAAGCACTTCTACTTATTAGCTGTGTGCCTGTGGGCAAGTTACTTAACTTCTCTGGGTCACAGCTTCTCTATCTGTAACATAAGGAAAGAGGGCCCTTTCAGAGTTGCAGTGAGATTAAAGAGTTAACATGTGTCAAGGACTTAAAAGAGTGTCTGGCACATGGCATACACTGGACAGCTGGGGTTGCTGTTTTTTCTTTTGCTAGAGATGAAATCATGGCAACCAGGAAGATGAGAAGGGGGTTTCTCCTGGAGACTCTCAGTGTGAGAATGTGGGTGAGGGGGTAAGTAGTGTTCAGGACAACACCTTCCTTGCCTCATTCCAGGCCCTGGAACCGCCCTAAACGGGCGGGATTGGAGATGTGGGGTGAGATTGGAGCAGGACCATGCCCACTTCCTGTTGTTCTGACAAGACCTGGTGTCTATTCAGAGGACCAGGAAGGGTGGCGGGCCAGCTGGCGTCATGCTGTTCTGGGATGCCGCTTACTCGTCCCACCCAGCTGGTGAACGCAGTGTGCGGTGCCCTGGCATGGGCCCCTTGGCTGTGCCTGAGTGGCAGCTGATGCAGTTGATGCTCAAGGGTGCTTGGGGCACTATCAGACACCAGGTTAGCTACCCATCCTGTGGTACGCCAGACAAAGGTCCTCGTTGCCTTTGGTGTCCTCACTGTCTAGCTGATGACTTTCAGCCTGCTACCTGATCCGAGCTTCAATTTCAAACTAAAAATTACAATATCCCCCGCTAGCTATTCAGTGCTGCAATATTTACTGAACATGTTGAATGTGCCAAACATTTTATGTGGATTATCATTTAATCCTCAAAACAAACCTCTGAGGTAGGTACCATCATTACTTGGTTTTAGACATCAGCCATCAAGGCTTAGAGATGTTAATTAAATTGCTCAAGGTCACACAGCTAGTAAGTGGTGACACAGATTCAACCAGGTCAGTGGGGGTAACTACTTGCTTTTATTACTGATAATAATTCTTTCCTTGATTCTGAATGCTTATCTCCTTCATCCCTCTCTCCCTCCCTTCTTTCTCCCTCCCTCCCTTTTCTCTCTCCCTTCCTTCCTTCCTTCTTCTTCCTTCCTCCATCCTTCCTTCCTTTCTCCTCCCTTCCCTTCCCCTTCCTTCCTTCCTCCCTCCCTCCCTCCCTCCATCCTCTCATCCTTCCTCCCTCCCTCTTCCCTTCCCTTCCCCTCCCTTCCCTTCCCTTTTCCTTCTCCTCCCTTCCCTTCCCCTTCCCTTTCCCTTTCTCTTTCTCTCTTTCTTTTCTCTAATCTTCTTTTTTCTCTTTTCTTCTTTCAGAGAAGTGTCCATAGAAGTTAAATGAACTCTTTTAAAGTCACAGAGCATGTAAGTTGCTCTTACAGCTGTGGTTCAACCTTGGTCTGCTGGATAATGCTGCAGAGGGCCAGGAAAGTGTCCTCTGACTTGGCCAGGACATCTGCTCAGGAGTTCAGCATATGTATTAAGTGTCAGCTTCCCCATTGGCCAGTCTCATGTGGCCTCACCCCTGCTAGGTAGGTAGCAGGCTGGAGATCGATGACACGGGGGCTTTTAGCCCAGCCCAAAGCTGCCCCTTTCCCAAGGGAGGATTGTAGTGAGGTACAGCTTCTTCTGAAGTGCCTGACGAGCACCTGCAGGGAGGGGTGGCAGGGAGTTTGCCAACTCACTTGCAGGACATTACGGACCCTAGTTCTCTGATCCCCAAATCTATACCAGCAGCTTAAGCAGAGCTGAGCAGTTACCCCCTCCTGGAGTTAGACCAGGTAAGGACATTGGCTCAATTTGGCAACCTTGCGACGTGGAAAAGCCCTGAGGTTAGGGAGCTGAGTCGTGTGGGTATGCAGACCCCCCACTCACGGACAAGTTCCCCTCCTCTTTCTCACACACATTGCCAATGCCCACTACAGGCCCTTGCTTCAAAGCAGCACCTTCCTACTTCTCAGTTTGGCTTGGGAGCAGGGGCAGTCATTTTTCTGTGGGGTCAGCTTCCTCCCAGGATCTGTGGCGGATATAGAGTAGTGTTCCAAAGTCTATCTACCCATTGACCAAGGAGGCTGGTGCAGTCAGGTAGCTGTATGACCCAGCCTGGTCTTAGCAATTTCCTGTGGCTCTGGCTGTCTATGGATCTCCACTTCTGCTTGCCCACCCAGTGTCTGCCTCGGTACCTTGTCTGTTGCAGCTGCCCAATTCATCCTCCAGCTGGCCATCCTCACACCTCCCTCTACTTTCCTGTGTTTGGCTGGATTCCCTGTGTCCTGCTGCTGTTCCTAAGAGCTGTCTCATGCTGGGGCAGGGTCAGGGGAGAAGTATTGCCAGATCCCCAGATCTGTGGGGAGTTTTCCCCTTTACTTGGAAGCTTTGAAGATGTTCCTTAAGGGTGAGGGTGATTTAGACCCAGGGTCCAGCAGCTGAGCCAGGTGAGAAATGTTTGGGGGAAATAGCAGACATTTCTGCACCATGACAGCTGTTACTTGCTGGGCCCTTTCATTAATGTTGACTCCTCAGACTCTCATCTTTTTGGGTGCTGGCTCTCCTCCAGTTTAACAGATGGGGAAACTGGATCTCAGTCATATTAAGTGGTCTGAGGCCATCCATTAGTGAGGGGAGCCCCAAAGCTTATGCTCTTGCCATGACCAGACTTTCTGGTATTGGGAGGTGGGAGTGGGTTGGGAATAGTGGTTCATACCAGTTATAGTCAAGATCTGAAGACAGAAGGAGACTCAAGAGATAGGCAGAAGAGTTCAACCCCTCCTTACCAGAATTACCTAGCCAGAGGCTGGATGGTCAGGTGTGGCCAAGGAATGGCATTAACTAAAGGTTGGACTTGAGAGCCCATGGGTCTGAGAGTTAGCATACTAGTGGCCAAGTCCTTAATATTTTAGTGAGAATTCACGTACCAGATGTTGATTTTCCTTCCTAAGTACCTCTTGAGTTTATCCACTCTTCCTCATTGTCCAGGGTGTGTCAGGTTAGCTTCTGGCAGTCTGTGATGGTAGGAGGGCCCTGTCTTGGGGAAGCCCTTCATCTAGGCACCTCCTCCCTTGTAAACAACCTTCACCTTTCTTTAGTGTAACGGTTTGTGACATGTTGGAGGTAGAGTTACAATTGAGAGGGAGTGGGTTTAGACCCAGAAGCCCAGAAAGGGCACTCTAGACTCTGTGTAGTGTAAGTAGTTGTGGGCCCCCATCTGGGAGAGGTGTTTACCGATACTTCAGTGACTTTTCATTCAGGCCCTGGAAGTCTCCAGTATTTGTGTAGTCATGTATTCATTCATTTGTTTGGTCTTCATTATTTCAATCAGTTATTAGGCCAAGAGGGAAGACTTAGGTTAATTGAGACGATTTCTTAGAAGTAATGTTAATTTAGATAAATATTCTTATTTCTTTGCAAGAATGAAATGGTAGGTTAACCTTTTTGAAGATGGCTTGATATTCAGCTATGACGAAAAACCAAAAATCTTGCTAAGTTGTCTCCCTTCTGCTTGAGAGCTGACACTCTGACATATGGTTGATGGAAATGAGATCTCATCAGTTCCCTGTGCTAAAACTCGAGGCTTCCGCTGACTCGGCTGTTCTAATTCCTCTAAATATTTAATGTGTCTAGTTCACTTTATCTTCTCAGCCCTAAGTTGGTTTGTCCCCATCACAATCTAATCCCAACCTCCCTTTATTAAAGGTGTTTTCTTATAGAGCAGAACACTTGGGTGAGTAAGTAATAAGTATAAAGCAGTGCTTCTCAACACTGTCAGACCCAATACCCACCTCAAAGAAAATATTTTATAGCATTCTCTACCATACCAGAAAGAAATTCATAGGATTGACTTACTTGTACACATGATTTTTTTAAAAGTCAATAAGGTCTTTTCCATAATAACTATAATAAAAAGGAGAAATAAAAGAAAAACAGACTACAATAAATGCCAGGAGTTATAATAAATAAATGGCTGAATGACTCTATTAGAAAATATAATAACATTATCAGATGCTTATTCCTACTTAAAATGAATAAATGTAGACAAAGAGAAAAGAGGCAATAGCTTTATTGAAGATTAGCTTTATGTGTGACATTTTGAGGTAAGGGCTACAGAAGAATTCTTACATAAGGAATGCACTTATTCTGCATTGTGATGGCCACAAATGCAGATAGATCCAGGTATTGTGTGCAGAAGATGACAAATATCTTGAAAGGGATTGCCATTGTTATGGGATTTTCCTAAAAGAAGAGCAATTCTTGGTAAAGAAGTATTTCTTCCCTTGATTCTCATGATTGTTACATTGGAAGTACAATGTACACTTTGTGTTTATGTATAAAATGATGTAATATTTGAGTAGAAACAGGTCTATCACTTATATAAATGTCTGACAGCATGTTCAAAGGAGGATTGGGACCCTTCCATGTACTGCAGAAGGGCCATCCATCATATTGATAACCCCATGCATACTCACAAAGTTCCAAAACATACCTAGAGATTTGCATCCCCCATTTATAGAACTAGTGATGGAGAGAGTTGGATGTCAGTGTGGAAAGAAAATGGTGGCAAATCAAGGTTTTGCCTCTGTTTCTGGCTTTGCCCCATAGGTTACGAGACAACCAAGACTTTAATAGCAATAATAGGATTTTGAGCTCTCATTGCCTGTTGGCCATTGTGGTTATTCCTCTACTTATATGAATAAACCACAGGAACCCACTGATGTGAAAGTTATTCCCATTTTAATGATAGAGACACAGAGACTGTGAAATTGGGCAACTAAGCTTAAGTTCTTAATTCTTTACCTTTCTGTTATATCAAAAAAAGAGAATAACTGCTATGTATTTTCAATAAGGGAAGTAAAAAATAGAGAATATACAGGTTTTTATTTCAGTAGGAATATATGGTATAGATTAATTTATATTAAGCATAAAATACTTAGAGAGTAGGTATCTCTAGTTACTGTGTTAGAAGATAGACCATACGTTAGATAAGAAAGCAAGTCTTAGAAATTTCAAGAAAATTGAAATCATAGCAAGTATCTTCTTTGACCCCAATGATATGAAACTGGAAATCAAGGCAAGAGGGAAATTGGATAATTCACAGAATCATGGAAATTAAAGAACCTTCCCTGAGCAAAAAGTTGATCAGAAAAAAAACTAAAGGGAAAATAAACAAGTTGCTTGAGACAAGTGAAAATGGAAACACAGACACCAGAACTTATAGGATGCAGCAAAAGTAGTTCTAAGGGGGAAATTCATATTAGCAAAGACCTACATTAAGAAGCAAGAAATGTCCCAAATAACCTAATTTTTTTTTTAGATTCTATTTATTTATTTGACAGAGAGAGAGAGAGAGAGATCACAAGTAGGTATAAAGGCAGGTGGGGGTGGGGAAGCAGTCTCCCTGCTGAGCAGAGAGCCCAATGCAGAGCTTGATCCCAGGACCCCAAGACCATGACCCTAGCCAAAGGCAGAGGCCTAACCCACTGAGCCACCCAGGCACCCCCCCCCACCCAAATAACCAATTTTATGTCTTAAAGAAACTAAAAAAAGAAGAATAAACTGAATCCAAAGTTAGCAGAAGGAAGAAAATAATAACTATTAGAGCAGAAATACATGAAATAGAGAAGGGAAAAACAATAGAAATGATCATCCAAAGAGTTGATTCTCTGAAAAGACAAACAATATTGACATAGTCTTGGTTAGACTAACCAAGGAATAAAGAAGACCCACATCAGTAAAATTATAAATGAAAAAGGAGACATTACAACTGGTACTACAGAAATACAAAAGATCATGAGGGACTACTCTGAAGAACTATATACCAATATACTGGGTAACCCAGAAGAAATGGAAAAATACAACATTCCAAGACTGAATCAGGTGGAAATAGAAAACCTGAACAGACCAATTTCTAGTAAGGAGATTAAATCAGTAACAAATAAAAACCTCCCAACAAAGAAAAGCCTGGAACCTGATGGTTTCACTAGTGAATTTTAGCAAAGATTCAAAGAATTAACACCAATCTTTTTCAAACTCTACCAAAAAATTGAAGAGAGAACATTCCCAAACTAATTTTAGGAGATCAGCATTATCCTGATACCATAGCCAGATAAGGACACATATTAGAAAAGAAAACTAAAGGCCTATATTCCTGATGAATATAGGTGAAAAATTCTCAACAAAATATGACTAGACTGAATCCAGCAATACACTAAAAGGATTAAGCATCATAAATGCTGATGGTTGAATATATACAAGTGAGTCAGTGTGAAACACCACATTAGTAGAATGAGAAAAATAATCATGATTATCTCAATAGACACAGAAAAAGCATTTGACAAAATTTAACACCTGTTCATGATAGAAACACTTAACAAATTGGCCACAGAAGGAATATATCTCCACACAATAAAGGACATATATGATAAACCCTCAGCTAGCATCCTACTTAAAGGTGAGAGATTGAAAACTTTTCCTCTAAGATCAAAAACAAGACCGCCCACTCTCAACATTCTCATCTAAATGGAACTGGAAGTTTTGGCTAGAATAATCAGGCAAGAAAAAGAAACAATAGACAAGAGAATGGGACAGAAAGTGGTAAAATTATCTACAACAGATAGCATGATTTTATATAGAGATAATCCTAAATACTCAACAAAAAACCTGTTAGAACTAATCAAATTCAGTAAAGCTGTAGGATATAAAATTAACATACAAATATCAGTATTATTTTTATGAACTAACAATGAATTTTCTGAAAACAAAGAAAGATATCAGTTTAATTTAAGATAGCATCAAAACCAATGAAATACTTATAAAAATTTGATCAAGAACGTGAATGATCTCTACTCTGAAAACTACAAGATATTGATGAAACAAATCAAAGAAGACACAAAATAATTGGAAAGATAGCCTATGTTTTCAGTTAGGGAGAGTTAATATTGTTAAAATATCAATACTACCAGAAGTTATCTATAGATTCAATGTGATCACTATCAAAATTCTAGTGGAATTTTTTACAGTAATATTAAAAAAAACCTTCTTAAAATATAACTATAAAAGAGCCTGAATAACAACAGATTCTGAGAAAGAGGGTTCCTGGATGGCTCAGTTGGTTAAAGAGACTGCCTTTGGCTCAGGTCATGATCCTAGGGTCCTGGGATCAAGTCCCTCGTCAGGCTCCCTGTTCAGTGGGGAGTCTGCTTCTCCCTCTCCCTCTGCTGTTCTGCCTGCTTGTGCTCTCTGTCACTCTATCAAATAAATTAAATAAAATCTTTAAAAAAATTCCAAGAAAGAAGAACAAAGCAGGAAGCTCCACACTTCCTGATTTCAAGGGATGCTACAAAGTTATAGTAATTAAAATAGTTTGGTGCTGGCATAAAAATAGATTAATGGACCAATTGGACAAGAACAGTGGAATAGAATCAAAAGTCCAGAATAAATCAAAGCATATTTGGTCAACTAATATTTGATAAGGAAGCCAAGAATATTCAATAGGGAAAAGGGAATCTCTTCAATAAAAGATGCTGGGAAAACTGGATATTCCCATATGAAAAGAATGAAACTTGACCACCTGTGTTACACAACCCACAGAAATTAACTTGAAATGGATCAAAGACTCAAATATAAGACCTGAACGCATGAAACTCTTGGAGAAAAACAAGAAAAAAACTCTTTAACACGGGTCTTCATAATAATTTTGGGGGAATCCTACCTAAAGCATGAGCAACAAAAATAAATAAAAAATAAACAAGTGGTATTATGTCAAACTGAAAAGTTTCTGCACAGCAAAAGAAACCATCAGCAAAGTGAAAAGACAACAAAATCGGAAAAAAAATTGCAAACCATTTATTTGATAAGTGGTAATGACCCAAATATGTAAAGAACTCATACAACTCAATAGCAAAAAAATGAATATCCCAATTGAAAATGGGCAAAAGACCTGAACAGACATTTTCCCAGAGAAGTTATATAAATGGTCAACAGGTACATGAAAAGATGCTTAACATCAACATTTGTGAAATGCAAATTAAAACCATGATGAGATATTTCCTCATGCTTATTAGAACTACCATCACCAAAAATCAAGAGAACAAATACTGTCATGGATGTAGAAAAAAGGGCAAGACTGATGGAATTGTATACTGGTATAGTCACTATGGAAAACAGGATGGAGGTTCCTCAAAGAATTGAAAATAGAAATACCATATGATCCACTTCTGGAAATTCCACTTCTGGGAATAAATCTGAAGAAATTAGAAACACTAACTCAAAAGATACATGCACCCTTATGTTCATAGCAGCATTATTTACAATAGCCAAGACATGGGAACAACATTAACTGTTCATCAATGAATGTATGGATAAAGAAGTGTGATGTGTGTATATGTAAGGAATTAGCTGTGGTATTTTTAAGTATCAAAGAGGGGACTCTTGAGGTAGTGTTTGTGGAGGGGCAGTCATGTAGGTCTCTGCTGCCTCCTAATCTGGGCATGCAGTGGTTTCATTGGGTAGAAAGCCATGTAGTTGAACTCAACCTTGGAAATGCAGCATAAATTGTGTAGAATAAATTTCATATAGTTTTCTCTTTAAAGTGTGGGATTAATTATCCATAGTCAATTCTTTTTTTTTTTTAAGATTTTATTTGTTTATTTGACAGAGAGAGACCCAGCAAGAGAGGGAATGCAAGCAGGAGGATTGGGAGAGAGAGAAGGAGGCTTCCCATTGAGCAGGAAGCCTGGTGCAGGGCTTGATCCCAGGACCTAAGCAGAAGGCAGACTCCCAAAATTGAACCAGGAAGAAATTGACAACCTGAATAGACCGATATCTAGTAATGAGATTGAGGCAGTGATCAAAAACCTCCCAAAAAACAAGAGCCCAGGACCTGACGGATTCCCTGGGGAATTCTACCAAACTTTCAAAGAAGAAATAACACCAATTCTCCTGAAGCTGTTCCAAAAAATTGAAGCAGAAGGAAAACTTCCAGACTCTTTTTATGAAGCCAGCATTACCCTGATCCCCAAACCAGGCAAAGACCCTACCAAAAAGGAGAATTTCAGACCAATATCACTGATGAATATGGATGCAAAGATTCTCAACAAGATCCTAGCAAACAGGATCCAGCAGCACATTAAAAAGATTATCCACCATGACCAGGTGGGATTCATCCCTGGGTTGCAAGGTTGGTTCAACATTCGCAAATCAATCAGTGTGATAGAACACATCAATAAGAGAAGAGAGAAGAACCACATGGTCCTCTCAATTGATGCAGAAAAAGCATTTGACAAAATCCAGCATCCGTTCCTGATGAAAACACTTCAAAGTATAGGGATAGAGGGAACATTCCTCAACTTCATAAAATCTATCTATGAAAGACCCACAGCAAATATCATCCTCAATGGGAAAAAGCTTGCAGCCTTCCCGTTGAGATCGGGAACACGACAAGGATGCCCACTCTCACCACTCTTGTTCAACATAGTATTAGAAGTTCTAGCAACGGCAATCAGACAACAAAGAGAAATAAAAGGTATCCAAATTGGCAATGAAGAAGTCAAACTCTCTCTCTTCGCAGATGACATGATTCTTTATATGGAAAACCCCAAAGACTCCACCCCCAAACTACTAGAACTCATACAGCAATTCAGTAACGTGGCAGGATACAAAGTCAATGTACAGAAATCAGTGGCTTTCTTATACACCAACAATGAAAATACAGAAAGGGAAATTAGAGAATAGATTCCATTTACTATAGCACCAAGAACCATAAGATACCTGGGAATAAACCTAACCAAAGAAGTAAAGGATCTGTACTCGAGGAACTACAGAACACTCATGAAAGAAATTGAAGAAGACACAAAAAGATGGAAGACTGTTCCATGCTCTTGGATTGGAAGAATAAACATTGTTAAAATGTCTATACTGCCTAGAGCAATCTATACTTTTAATGCCATTCCGATCAAAATTCCACCGATATTTTTCAAAGAGCTGGAGCAAATAATCCTAAAATTTGTATGGAGCCAGAAGAGACCCCGAATTGCTAAGGAAATGTTGAAAAACAAAAACAAAACTTGCGGCATCACGTTACCCGATTTCAAGCTTTACTACAAAGCTGTGATCACCAAGACAGCGGGGTACTGGCATAAAAACAGACACATAGACCAGTGGAACAGAGTGGAGAGCCCAGATATGGACCCTCAACTCTATGGTCAAATAATCTTCGACAAAACAGGAAAAAATATTCAATGGAAAAAAGACAGTCTCTTCAATCAATGGTGCTGGGAAAACTGGACAGCGATATGTAGAAGAATGAAACTCGACCATTCTCTTACACCGTACACAAAGATAAACTCGAAATGGATAAAAGACCTCAACGTGAGACAGGAATCCATCAGAATCCTAGAGGAGAACATAGGCAGTAACCTCTTCGATATCAGCCACAGCAACTTCTTTCAAGATATGTCTCCAAAGGCCAAGGAAACAAAAGCAAAAATGAACTTTTGGGACTTCATCAAGATCAAAAGCTTCTGCACAGCAAAGGAAACAGTCAACAAAACAAAGAGGCAACCCACGGAATGGGAGAAGATATTTGCAAATGACAGTACAGACAAAAGGTTGATATCCAGGATCTATAAAGAACTTCTCAAACTCAACACACACAAAACAGATAATCATATCAAAAAATGGGCAGAAGATATGAACAGACACTTCTCCAACGAAGACATACAAATGGCTATCAGACACATGAAAAAATGTTCATCATCACTAGCCATCAGGGAGATTCAAATTAAAACTACATTGAGATACCACCTGACACCAGTTAGAATGGCCAAAATTAGCAAGACAGGAAACAACGTGTGTTGGAGAGGATGTGGAGAAAGGGGAACCCTCTTACACTGTTGGTGGGAATGCAAGTTAGTGCAGCCACTTTGGAGAACAGTGTGGAGATTCCTGAAGAAATTAAAAATAGAGCTTCCCTATGACCCTGCAATTGCACTGCTGGGTATTTACCCCAAAGATACAGATGTAGTGAAAAGAAGGGCCATTTGTACCCCAATGTTTATTGCAGCAATGGCTACGGTCGCCAAACTGTGGAAAGAACCAAGATGCCCTTCAACGGATGAATGGATAAGGAAGATGTGGTCCATATACACAATGGAGTATTATGCCTCCATCAGAAAGGACGAATACCCAACTTTTGTAGCAACATGGACGGGACTGGAAGAAATTATGCTGAGCGAAATAAGTCAAGCAGAGAGAGTCGAGTATCATATGGTCTCACTTATTTGTGGAGCATAACAAATAACATGGAGGACATGGGGAGATGGAGAGGAGAGGGAGTTGAGGGAAACTGGAAGGGGAGATGAACCATGAGAGACTATGGACTCTGAAAAACAACCAGAGGGTTATGAAGGGGTGGCAGGGGGTGGGGGGGGGTGGGAGGGTGAGGAACCAGGTGGTGGGTAATAGGGAGGGCACGTACTGCATGGAGCACTGGGTGTGATGCCAAAACAATGAACACTGTTATGCTGTAAATAAACAAATAAAAAAAATAAATAAAAGTAATCAAAAAAAAAAAGAAGAAGGCAGACGCTTAACCACTGAGCCACCCAGGTGCCCTTCCATAGCAATTCTTATTGTTATCTTAATTCAATTCTGAATTAAAGAACCCATGGGGGTATTGTTACAGACTGATAACCTGAATTTATTGGACCTTACCCTGCTTCTTGAATTAAACTATAGTCTCCATAATACTTGAGTTAGTCTAGGTGTCTGTGCCTTAAATGATGTCTTTCCTGTTTTTATCAGGGCTCTGTAAGATGGACCATGAAAGGAAGAAACTGCCACAGTTACAATTTCACCTGTGCAGGAAGCTCTTAATGAAATTTTCATTGAAGGATCTTCTTTAACCTCTACTCTTAGGTTGGAGTAGAATTCCTGCCTGAGACCGCAGGAGAAAGTTGGGATCCAGCGAGTGCTCTCTAGTGCAAAAAGGCAAGAGAATGAAGTAAATGGCATCTAGGTTGAAAAGGAAGAAGTAAAGCTACTTTATTTGAAGATGACATATCATCTACCCAGAAAATCCTCTAAAATCTTCAAATAAGCACTAGAACTAATGAGTGAGTTTAGTAAGTTTGCAGGATGCAAGATCAATATACATAATTTAATTACATTTCCATATACTGGCAATGAAGAAACAGAAATTGAAACAAAAATATCTTTGAATAACAAAAAAATATTTTGAGATAAACTAGACCAAAAAATGCTACATGTGTACCCTGAAACTAAACATTGCCATGAGAAATTTTATAAAGATCTAAATAAACCTAACTAGATAAAAGATTTGGATAAATGTTGTACATGGGTTGAAAGACTCAATATTATACCAATTCTCTTCAAATTGGTCTATAGATTCAACAAATCACTACCCAAATTCTAGCAACTTACTCATTTATTCATTCATTTACTTATTTTTTATTATTTTGTAGAAATGGACGCATTTTTGTCTGGGGCTCATAGGGGTTAAGTTGTTAAACTAGCGAGTGGCAGAGGTAGGATTTATAACAGCATACAAGAAGAATCAGAGGATTTTAGAACTGGAAGGGAATTTTTAAAGGAACAAATTTAAGTTCCACAGAGTAGAAATGAGAAAAGCAAGGTCAGGAGAGAGGAAGCAGCTTCCCAGGGGCTCACTGCAAGTTAAATTGCCGACCTCCTGACTCCCCGATGAGTGGTCTTTCCATACCAGAGCTGAAGCCAGGCAGGCTGAGCCAGCTATTGAATAACTAACCTTCTTTGGTTGTCTTTTTCTAAAAAAGATTTATTTCTAAAAATGGATGCCCCTTGTTATTTTATTTTTCCCTGGGTGGGGAATTGAGATACCATAAGAAAATGATATTCCTTTTTCCGTCTCCAAACTCAAAGTGTGAATATGATAGATGAGTTGTCACTCAAGCTCAGATGGGCAGCATTAAGCTATACTATTGAACTATATTAAAATACTGATTTTAAAAGAGGAAATAATGTCTTGAGCTAGGCAAATCCCCAGGCATATAGAAAAATGTAAAATAAGGCAGTTTGGGAAAAACTGTGGCAGCGTGAAGTGAACAGGCTCTGACATACTGACTGGTAAATCACAGAGCTTTTTAAACTTCTGGAGACCTTTTCAGTGGGAGATCTCTTTAGCCTGCCATGGTGAAATAGGTGGTGACCTAGCCATCTCTGTGAGTTCCCCAATAGCCCGCTATATAGGTCATAGAGGCTTGGAAGAGGGCTTTTTTTTTCTTTTTTTGGTTTTTAAATTTTATTTTAATTCCAGTATAGTAAACAAAAAGTATTATATTAGTTTCAGGTGTACTACATAGTGATTCAACAGTTCTGTACATTACTCAGTGCTCATCATGGTAAGTGTACTCTTAATCCCCATCACCTGTTTCACCACCCCATATCCACCTCCCCTCTGGTAACCATCAATTTCTTTCCTGTAGTTAAGAGTCTGTGTTTGGTTTGTCTCTTTTTTTCCTTTGTTCATTTGTTTTTTAAATTCCACATATAAGTGAAATTGTGTGGTATTTGTCTTTCTCTGACTTATTTTGCTTAGCATTATATTCTCTAGATACATCCATGTTGCACAAAGCAAGATTTCACTCATTTTCATGACTAATATTCCACTGTGTGTGTGTGTGTGTGTGTGTGTGTGTGTGTATCTTCATATATGCACCCCTGTGGTTATTGCAGCATTTTTACAATAGCCAAATTATGGAAGCAGCCCAAGTGTTCATTGATAATGAACAGATGAAGAGGACTTTTTTAAAATGAAGATTTAAATTTTAACATAATTGGAGCATCACATGTAGCTCTAGAAATAATGTAGAGAAATCCTATCCAGTTTATTCTAAGGTAACACCCTGGAAAACCATAGTACAATATCATAACCAGGATACCGACACTGATGCAATCCATAGGTTTTACTTAGATTTCCCATTTTTCTTGTACTTATGTGTGAACGTGTATGTGTGTGTGTTTATTTTTTACAGTGTTGTCCCTTGTATGTTCGTGTAGTCACCACCACAGTTAAAATATAGAACAAGTTCCATTACTACAAGAATCTCTTATGTTGTCCTTTAAAAAAATTAAATTCAAAATTAAATTAGAATTGAAAAATTAAATTAAAATTTTATTGAGATGAAATTCACATAAAAGAAAATTAACAATCCTAGAGTAGACAATTCAGTGGGATTTAGTATGTTCACAATGTTGTGCGATAATTGTTTCTATATAGTTCTATCACTCCAAAGTAAAACTCTTTGCCCATTAATCAATGTCCTAATTATATTCTCTTTCTAGAATATGGCAAGGATCAGTTGCTTTCTTTCTCTATGGATTTGCTTTTTCTGGATATTTTGTACAGATGGAATCACCAAATATGTGATGTCTTATGTCTGGCTTCTTTCACTTACCATTATGTTTTCAAGGTTTATCAACATTGTAACATTGTATCAGCACTCCATTTTTATGACTAAATAATATTCCACTGTATGTGCAGACCATGTTTTGCTTACCTATTCATCTGTTGATAGATATATGAGGTGTTTCCGCCTTTGACTATGGATAGTACTGCTATGAATGTATGTGTGTATATATACACACACATACACACACGTATACACATATTAGTTTGAGTATCTGTTTTTAGTTTTTTTGAGTATGTACTTAGTAATGGAATTGTGGCATCATATAGTAATTTAATATTTAACTTTTTCAAGAGAGGAAAATCCATTTTCCACATAGCTAAATCAGTTTTACATTGCCACAGCAATGTATGAAGGTTATCATTTTTCCACAGTCTTGGCAACACTTTAGGAGATTATTTTTTTATTAATGATTCAATATCTTTACCTATTACAGGTTGTATTAGTCTCCTAGGGTTGCTATGCAGAATGTCAAGGACTGAGAGGCTAAAAGAAGAAAAAAATTTTTTTTCTCACATTCCTGGAGGCTAGAAGTCCAAGATTAAGGTTTCTTCTAAGATTTGGTTTCTTCTAAGGTGTCTCTCCCTGGCTAGCAGATGGACTCCCTTTTTGCTGTGTCCTCACATGACCTTTTATCTGTATGCACTCATCCCTGATGTGTCTCCTTTAAGGACACCTGTCATATGGCTCCAGTCTCATGACTTCATTTAACCGTAATTACCTCTTTAAAGCCCTATCTTGAAATACAGTCACATCAATGGTTATGGCTTCAAAATATGAATTTGGGAGTCGGGAATACAATTCAGTGCACAACATAGGTCTGTTCAGATTTTCTATTTATTGAGTCACTTTTGGTAATTTGTGTATTTCTAGGATTTTGTCCATTTCCTCTAAGTTATCTAACCTACTGATGTGTAACTGTTCATAGTACTCTCTTTATCTTTATATTCTTCATAAGGTTGGAAATAAAGTCCCACTTTCATTTTTAATTTTAGTTATTTGTGTGTTCTTTTTCATTTGTCACTCTAAATGGTTGTTAACTTTGCTGATCTTTTCAAAGAACCAATTTTTGGTTTCATTTATGCTATTGATTTTTGGCCCTTACTTTATCTGTGCTCTAATCATCATTATTTTTTCCCTTCTGCTAGCTCTGAGTTTAATTTACTCTTATTTTTATACTTCCAGAGGATGCAAAGTTAGGTTACTAATTCATGATCCTTCCCTTTTAAAAACATTTTATTTATTTATTTGAGAGAGAGAGGGAGAATGAGCAGGAGGGCAGGGTGAGGGGAGAGAATCTCAAGCAGGCTCCATGTTGAGCATCGAGCCCAGTCTGGGGTTCGATCTCAGAACCGGGAGATTAGGACTTTAGCCATAACTGAGAGTCAGACATTTAACCTCCTGTGTCATCCAGGCACCCCCATGATCTTTTTAATGTAGGATAATTAATATAAAAGCTATAAATCTCCCCTGAGTACTGCCTTCAATGTATCACATAAGTTTTGACATGTTGTGTGCTTTTATTTATTTTATTTTATTTTATTTATTTATTTATTTATTTTATTTATTTATTTTTTATGCTTTTTTATGTTCATACGAACTTTTATTTTTTAAATTTTTTTGTTGTAATTCTAGTTAGTTAACATATAGTGTCATGTTAGTTTTAAGTGTGCACTGTAGTGATGCACAGTTCTGTACATGGTGTGTTGTATTTTTGTTCTCATTTATCTCTACATATTTTCTCATTTTGCTGTGATTTCTTCTTTTACCCACTAGTTTAAGAGTGTGTTGTTTAATTTCCACGTATTTGTGAAATTGCCAGTTTGCTTTTTGTTATTGACTTTTAGCTACATTCTGATTTGTTCAGAGAAGATATTTTATATATAAATATTTTTAAATTTATTTAAACTTCTTTTGTGGCTTAACATACATGGTCTGTCCTGGGAAAATGTTCACATGCTCTTGAGGGAAATATGTCTTCTAATACTGTTAGGTGGAGTGGTTTGTATATATCTGTCAGGCTTTGTCCATTTATAGTCCTGTTTAGTCCTTTACTTCCCTACTTATCATTTTTCTGGGTGTTTGGTCCATCACTGAATGTGGGGCATAAAATCTTCAACAACTATTGCATAGCTGTCTATTTCTCCCTTTAATTCTGTTAATATATGCTTCATATCTTTTTGGGCTCTGTTGTGGGTGTGTATGTGTTTATAGTTGCTTTATTTTCCTGATGAAGTATTCCCTTTACCAGTATATAATGAGCTTCCTTGTCTTTTGTAAGAGTATTTGACTTAAAGTCTATTAGTCTAATATTAACATATCTACCTCAGTTCTCTTTTGGTTACTGTTTGCATGAACTACATTTTTTCATTTATTTACTTTCAACATATTTTGTTTTTGGATCTAAAGTATGTCTCTTGAAGGTAGTACATAATTGGATCATGTTTTTTTCAAATCCATTGTGCCAACACCTGTTTTATTTTTAAGATTTATTTGCAGGGGAAGGGCACAAGCAGGGGGAATGGAGGCAGAGGGAAAAGCAGGTTCCCCACTGAGCAGGGAACCCGGTGTGGGACTCAATACCAAGATCCTGAGATCATGATCTGAGCTGAAGGCAGATGCTTAGCCAACTGAGCCACCCAGGCATTCCCAATACCTGCCTTTTTTCTTTCAATATTTTATTTATTTATTTGACAGAGAGAAAGGTTCACAACTAGGCAGAGAGGCAGGCAGAGAGAGAGAGGGAGAAACAGGCTCCCCACTGAACAGAGAGCCCGATGCGGGGCTCTATCCCAGGATCCTGAGATCATGACCCAAGCCTAAGGCAGAGGCTTAAACCACTGAGCCACCCAGGTGCCCCGCAATACCTGCCTTTTTATTAGAGAGTTTGATCCGCATATATTTTGTGTAATAATTGATAAAGGAGGACTTACTTCTGCCCTTTTGCTATTTGTTTTCTGTATGTTCTAGATGTCTTGTGTCCCTCATTTACTGACTTCTTTGTGTTTTATTAATTTTTTTACTGTGTCTTTTGTGTTCTTTTGTATATTCTTTTAAGATTGTGGTTCTATGGTGATTACAATTAAAATAATAAATGTATAATAGTTAATTATTATTATTTATAAGAATATAATTTAATTGATACCAGCTAAACTTAAATAACACAATATATAACTCCACCTTCCCTTTTTGTAGTTGTCACAAATTATACCTTTATATATTGTGGGTCAAACAACATAGATCTGTAATTATTATTTTTTTTATTTATTTATTTGACAGAGAGTGATCACAAGTAGACAGAGAGGCAGGCAGAGAGAGAGAGAGGGAAGCAGGCTCCCCGCTGAGCAGAGAGCCCGATGCGGGACTCGATCCCAGGACCCCGAGATCATGACCTGAGCCGAAGGCAGTGGCTTAACCCACTGAGCCACCCAGGCGCCCCAGATCTGTAATTATTTTTATGCATTCATCTTTTAAATCATGTGAGAAATAAAAAGTGGATTTATTTACAAATCAAAAATTCACAAATACTGGTATTTTTATATGCCTGTGTAGTTACCTTTACTGGAGAGCTTCACTTATTTGTACAGGCTTCAATTAGTGCTTAGTGTCCTTTTGCTTCAACCTGAAGAACTTTTTTTTTTTTAATCATTTCTTGCAGGGTGGGTCTACTGGTAATTAACCCCTTAGCTTTTTTTTTCCTTTAAAGATTTTATTTATTTATTTGACACAGAGAGAGAGAGGTCAAAAGTAGGCAGAGAGGCAAGCAGAAAGAGAGAGGGGGAAGCAGGTTCCCCACCAAGCAGAGAGCCTTATGCAGGCCTCGACCCCAGGACCCAGAGGTCACTGCCTGAGCCAAAGGCAGAGGCTCAACCCACTGAGCCACCAGGCGCCCAACCCCTTAGCTTTTGTTTATCTGGGAATATCTTAATTTCTCCTTCATTTTTTGAAGTATAGTTGCACTGGATATAGAATTCTTGATTGACCATATTTCTCTTTCAGCATTTTAAATTGTCGCCTCCTTGGGGCACCTGGATGGCTCAGTGGGTTAAAGCCTCTGACTTCGGCTTGGGTCATGATCCCAGGGTCCTGGGATGGAGCCCCGCATTGGGCTTTCTGTTCGGCAGAGAGCCTGCTTCCCTTCCTCTCTCTCTGTCTGTCTCTCTGCCTGTCTCTCTGCCTGTCTCTCTGCCTACTTGTGATCTCTGTCTGTCAAATAAATAAATAAAATCTTTAAAAAAATAAATTGTCACCTCCTTGCATCTGGCTTTCATGGTTTCTGAGGAAAAACCAGCTGTAAATCTTGTGGTGCTCCATTGTAAGTAATGAGTCACTACTCTCTTGCTGTTCTTAATTTTGACATTGGTACTCTGAGTTTATCTGACTTGGATTTGTTTAGCTTCCTGGATTTTCATGTTTATGTCTTTCATCAAATTTGAGATGTTTCCAGCCATTGTTTCTTCAAATATTTTTTCTGCTTCTCTCTATGCCGGTGTCTCCCATAGCATATATTGTCTGCTTGATTGTGTCCCACAGGTCCCTCAGGCTTTCTTAACTTCTTTTTCATTCTTTTCTCTCTCTCTCTCTCTTTTTCTGTTTCTCAAACTAGACAATGAATTATCTTCCCCAAAGTTTGATGATTTTTTTCTTCTACTTGTTCAGATTGTTGATCTTTAGCGATTTTATTTTTCCATTCAGTAGTGTACTTTTCAGTTCTAGGATTTTTGTTTTGTTTCTTTTACAATTATTATCTTTTTATTGATATCCTGGTTTCTTTTAGTTCTTTTCTCATGTTTCATTCAGTTCTTTGAGCATATTAAAAATAGCTAACTCATAGTATTTGTGTAGTAAATTCAGTATCTGGGCTTTTTAAGGGATTGTTTTCATTGATTTGTTTTGGCCCTGTAAATTAATGATACATTCTTGTTTCTTATTATTTTTTATTGAAAATTGGATATTTGAATATTCTACCATGGTAACTTTGGAACTCAGATTCTTCCCTTCTGTAGGGATTTTTGTTTATGGTTGTTGAAAGCTGCAGTTGACCATTTCATTTGTTTATGCAACTTTTCAAAAAAATTTTTCTTTTGCAAAGATTATTCCTTGTCATGTATGGTATCTGAAGTTACTGTTCCCTTAGTTTATGTTTAGCTAGGGTTTTGAAAGCTATTTCCTTGAATGGCAGGAGTCAAAAAAATTAAAAATACAAACAGCTTTCTCCCCCAAGCTCAAAACAAAAACGAATAAAAAACAATGCAACAACAACAATAAACACTAATCACTTCCATTCTCTCTAATTGACTCTGTGGTATGACAGTCCTTCATCACTTGGCAAGGCTCTTTACTATTCTACTTTCACCTTCATTTCCTGCCTGTATGAAAGATCAGCTGGAGGTGGAAGCTGAGGGTATTCTCAGGCCTTTTTTGGTCATGTGTCCTGCTCTAGATATGTGTATGGATTTCTAAATTCTCCAGTATACATGTGCTTCCAGAATTCCCCAATTTCTCAATGAAACTCTTTCCAGTTTATCCTTCATGGCTATGGGTATTTTATTGTATATCTCAACTGTAATCTTTTCCCCAGAAGATACAAGGCTTTCATTTGACTTATGGCTTTAAGTGATGGTTGTCTTTTTTTGTGCAGGAAGCAATTTCTGAATAAGGGAAAACAGAGAAAATCAACTTGTGTCAGGCCTGCAGGTAGCCTCTAGACTCAGAACAGACAAACACAGCAGTTTAAAAATGAGATCCACTCTGCTCTCTCTGAACCACAGACCTGGATCCCACACTGCGATTGTAGGCTACTTTCTTTAAGACCACTACCAAACTCTAAGGGGGTGGCACATGGCCAGGTAAGATGTCACAACATGTTTCTTTTTTTTTTCAAATTGCCTTTTCATTGACTCAGTATTTATTTGATTATTCAGATTTCCTTAGTTTTTTAATTAATTTCTTTCTCTGTTCCCAGATATTATCCAGGGTTCCATATTATATCTAGACATTTATCTCTTTAGCCTCCTCTTGTCTGTGTAATTTCTTAGTCTTTACTTGTTTTAGATTCTTTTGAAAGTTTTTAGGAGTACCATTTATGTACTTTGTGATATGTCTCTCAGTTGGAATTTGTCAGATGTTTTCCTCATAATTAAACTTTGGTTATGGTTTTTTGAGAGGAAGGACATAGAGGTAAATTGCAATTTCACACATCACATCAAGGATACATTCTATCAACATGAGTTATCACCGTTGATGTTAACATTAATCAACATCAAAGCTGAGATAGTGTTTATCAAGTTTCTCCACTGTAAAAGTTATTTTACCATTACTCTTCCCTATTCCAGCTCCTAGAGTGGTATCTACATAAATGATTTGGAAATCTTCTTGGGAGTTTCTTTTTTCCCTATTAATTTACTAATATGTTCAATCCCTTATTTAAATAAAAATGCTAGTTACTTTATACTTTGGGTTGTAATATAATATTATTGTATTTTGTTGTTTAAATTGTTCTTTATCCATTAGGAGCTCTTTCAGTTGGTTCTTGTGGCATACCCCTGTATGGTTTTTTTTTTGAGCACATTCTTACTTTCTGGTGCTACAGGATGTTCTAGGCACTATAGGACATTCCTGTCCTACTCCTAGAATCAGTCATTTTCCCATTTTTAATTGGGTTTTTGTTTTAATTGGGTTACATTAAAAATATTTTATTTATTTATTTGAGAGAGAGATTGAGAGAGAGAGAGTCAGAGAGAAAGAGCCTGAGCTGGGGGAAGGGAAAAAGAAGAAAATCTCAAACTGACTCTGCACTGAGCATGGAGCCTGACATGGGTTTTGATCTCATGACCTAGAGATCATGAACT
Source organism: Meles meles (assembly GCF_922984935.1). Lineage (NCBI taxonomy): Eukaryota > Metazoa > Chordata > Mammalia > Carnivora > Mustelidae > Meles > Meles meles. Next base: position 111,637,797 of record NC_060074.1, on the reverse strand, counting down.
GAGCTGAAACCAAGGGTTGAACACTCGACTGACAGCCACCCAGAAGCCCCTTAGTTGGGTTACATTATAAGTGTTTTTTTTTTTTATATATTTTGGAAAGAAGTCCTTTATCTACTATGTGTGTTGCAACTATTTTCTCCCTCTTTGTGGCTTATCTTTTGTTTTTAACAGTATCTTTCACTGAGGAGAAGTTTTTCATCTTAATAGAGTTCAAATTATCACTTTAAACAAAATCCCATGTATTGTGCTTTGGTGTTGTATCTGAAATTCATCACCAAACAAATGTCGCCTAGATTCGGGGGTTTGCCACGCAAAATGAAATTTCTGGGCTTTATCTTGTTCAATTTACAAGCAGAATTAGATGAAGTGGATTACTCCGTCTTGGTATATTTTCTGTGCTTAAATTCTAGGACACCACACTTTCTTTTTTCCCTCCTACACCATGAGCCATTCTTTCTCAGTCTCCCTGCTGCCTTCTCCTTATTTCTTTGATCTTTTTTTTTTTTTAAAGAGTTTATTTATTTGACAGACAGAGATCACAAGTAGGCAGAGAGGCAGGCAGAGAGAGAGGAGGAAGCAGGCTCCCTGCGGAGTAGAGAGCCCGATGCGGGGCTCGATCCCAGGACCCTGAGATCATGACCTGAGCCGAAGACAGCGGCTTAATCCACTGAGCCACCCAGGCGCCCCATTTCTTTGATCTCTTAATGCAGGTGTGCAAGAGAGCTCAGCTTTATGACCACTTTGCTTTTCTATATACATTCACACTCTTAATGACTTTATTCAGTCCTGTGTCCTAAACACCATCTTTGTAATATTGACTCACAAATGTTTATATCTTGCTAGACCTCTTTTCTTAATTACAGATTCACATATGCCTGATTGAACCTCTAACTTGATTGCATCTGGAGCTTAGTTGATTTTAATCCAAACTCTTCGGTTCTACCCCCATGCTTGCATTTCGTAGAATCTTCTCATTTCAGTATGGGAAATTGCCCAGAGATCAGCATTTTCCTGGATGGAAATTAAAGATAGTAGCCATTTATGGAAATAGTCAAGGGCTTGTATGTAGGGGAAATAAGCATTACCTTTTGTAGTTGCTTTCTGTGGTAGATGATTTGCCAAATGACTGCCATTATTCCCTTTCCTTTTTTTTAAAAGATTTATTTATTTATTACACACAGAGAGAGAGAGTGCATGCATGAGTAGGGGGAGGGCAGAGGGAATGTGAGACAAGCATATTCCCCACTGAACAGGGAATCCAGTACAGAACTTGATCCCAGGGTCCTGAAATCATGACCTGAGCCAAAATCTATAGTCAGACACCTGAGCCACCCAGGAGCCCCTATTCTCTTTCCTTTAGATGTGTTCTTGAGTAGTACCTTCCCATACCAACTTCAGACTTGGCCATGTGACTTATTGTGACCAATGGAATATGATGTTGTATAACTTCTGAGCCCAAGCTTCAAGAGGCTTTGCAAATGGCTTCATTCTCATGGATTACTTCTCTGGGAGAACCATGTGAAAAGCCTGGTCTAGTTTAGTAGAAGGTAAGACATAGAGCAGATATGAGCCTTCTTAGCTAAAGCTCTTAAATCAATCAACTGCCAGATGTATGATTGAAGGCATCTTTGAATCTCTAGCGATAGTTGAGTCACTTGATGATTGTAGTCATATATATGTGACCCCAGGCTAGGCAAATAGAAGAACTTCCTGCTGACCCCAAGCCAAATGGCTGACCCACAGAACTGAACACATGAAATAGTTTTTGTATTAAGCACCAAGTTTTGGAGTGGCTTGTTATGCAGCAAAAGATAATTAGAATATGGGATTCCAAACAAATTTTCTTATCGTTAGCATCACACATGGCACAGTACAGGTTTGGAAAATTTTGGAGGATGTGTTCACTTGGCTATCACCTCCTTGGTCTGTGCTATGGGAGCTGAGCTATATTTTTGTTCAAAGAAAATTCATTTCATCATCTTCCTGTTCCCCCTATGATTTAATAAAGACTGCAGAGTTTCTTCCTATACGAATTGGGTCCATATTCCAAAACACCAGCCTGTGAACTTTCTAGTGCCAGTGTATCAAAAAAGGTCCCTTAGAGTCAGTGTGGGGGTGGTAGTGGGACCAGAGGGAGAGAGTCCAGCAAACTGCACAGAGTCTGGTAAATCAGCTTCAACTTCTTTCCTTGAAGAAAGGTCATAAGGCCTTTCTTACTGATGATATCTTCTTCCTTTCTAGGTACTTTTATAGTTCCCATACTGCCCTTCTAGGTGTTGGACTGATTTCTCTACATCATTCATTCATTCTACAAGCAGCTATTGAGCGCCTCCTTAGGGTCAGTCCCTATAAGCCAAACATCACAGAGATAAAAGACTTAATTTCAACCCCAATAAGTTGACAACTAATAAGATTAGTTAAGATCATCTGATTAGTAGAGCAAAAAGATGCATGGAGTATATTCGAGATATTGGAAGAGAGCAGTTAACTAAGACTGGCAATGGGTAGTCAGGAAATGTTCTCAAAGGTGATGGAACCTGGGGGAGTCCAGAATGAAATGGGAAAAAGAGTGGAAGTTCTTCACCCAGAAGGAGATTCTTGATTGATGGGGAAGACACACAGTGCAAATACATAACAACATGGGGAGGTCAGGGTCCCAGTCTCAGCCCCTGGCCACATGTCCTTTGCAGCAGACTTTGCCCATGCCCTTGTGTGGAGCTGTGGTCTGTTGGCTCTGGTTGGTGGCAGTATTCCATTGTAGGGCAATGTGCCATTTCTTATTGGCAGACATCCAGTTGTTTCACATTTAGATATGCTATAGGCAGTGCTGGGATCATCACATTTGAGCATATCGCTTGGTGCATGTATACACATATTTCTGTGATGAATATACCAGGACGGGACTAAATATGTTCGGTTCTAGTAGATACTGCCAAACAGTTTTCCAAACAAGGTTTCATTCATTCATTCATTCATTCATTTATTCATTTTGTGGAGAAACAATCTAATTTCTTCAGTGCTTTAACTGGAATTGTGCAAGGGCCTCTGTCCTCCAGTGGTCTCAGAGAAGCTTCTCATCAGCCCCCAAATCTGCCTGGTGAGCATGGGCAGGACCTGCGAGGGGTGGGAAGGAACGTGGAAGGGCTTTGGAGCCAGAAAGGTCTGGCATTGAATGCTGCTTCTGTCATTGACTCTATGTGGGGCCTGAGGAATCCACATCATTGTCCCCAAGGCTGCTTCCTCATGATGGGGTTAGGGTTAACCATACTCTAACAGGCTCATCGGGCTGTTGAAAAGAGTTAAATGAAGTCATGTGTACTGGGAGCTGGGCAGAGCACCTGCACAAGCTGAGTGGGCAGTGAATGGCCACTGTTAGTAATGTTGTAAATGCTTTCTGCAAGTGGTGATAGAGGAAGTGTGAAGGGCTTCCAGTTAAAGTCATAGGCTGGCCAGCAGTCAAAGCTGCTGTCATAAAGGTCATACACTATAACTCAGGTACTTGAATTGGGAAAGTCTCTGAAGTTTTCCTTCAAAGCCCAGTCCTATTTTACACCAAGTTCTAAGACATTTCTGCTTGTGTTCTCCTGGTTCACAAAGGATTCATAGAAGGCATGGTGATGTGGTGGTGGTGATGGTGGGGAGGGGTCTGCCACCCACTGACATTTAAACAACAGTGAACAATGTTAGCTGGCACTTGGCAAAAGGGAAAAGACCAAAAAAAAAAAAAAAAAAAAAGAGAGAGAAAGAAAACACACATGCCCATAGCCCATGGCCATGCATCTTCTTCTTCAAATACACTCAGTACAGCCATGTTGGTTGGGTAGAAAATCTTAAAAATGCTGTGCAGCCCCTTGGCTTCAGGGCATCCTTGGGCTGGCTGTGTTCATGGTTTTCCTGGTGTTTTGCCATCAGACTCCATGTCCCACTTGGTGCTTCATCTCACACATCTTGTGCTTGTACCAGGCTCTGAACTTATGATCCCTCTGTAAAACCCTCGGGTTTGTCCTTTGTCTCCTCTCACAACTAAGAGTCTCCTGGTGCAACCCCACCTACAGGCTGTCCTGATTCTCCAGTCAGGCCAGGTCATTAGACAGGCTGATGAGAAAAACAACGGTCAGTCTCAGTCTGTATAGGGGAGGGAAGTTGACCCTCACTGACAGAAATGTCCAGGAGAAACACATCATGGTAACCCAGAGAAAAGATCCGCAGTCACAGGGAAGCATGCTGTCGTGTTTAAGGTGGGATGCTAGAAGGCAGGGAATGCTTCGACTAAATAAAAGTAAAAAGAGATAAGAAGGTTTGAATCAATGAAACAGTTTTCTATTATTTGGCTTCTACCTGGTCATATTTGACCTTACAGAGGTATCATGATCTCTAGTCACAATTTCAGAAACTGTGGGCTTCTCCATGGTCTGGGAGCTGCAGGAGGAGCTGACTGCCAAGCAGAATGCTCCTACAGCTTGCATCAGACTGCAACTGTGTGTTCACATGCCCGAGCGTGAGACATCTGATATTTGGGGCCCTCTTCCTGCAGGATCTTTGGATCCTGAAGGAACAAGTCTTGGATATACCAGGAGATGCAGCAGAAGATGATAGGTATAAAGACTGGGTTGGGGACAGGTTGGCAAGGATCCCTTTATGAGGAAACCTCAGGGCACAGGCTGAGGATGGACGTGCTGTGAAATACAGAAGCCCATGTTCCCTCATTAGCTGTATTCAATATCCAGGGCTGGAGGTGAAGTACATTTTCAAAGAGGTGAACAAGTTAATCAAGGCAATTGACTTCTGCTTCTTGGCAGCAAGCAGGATACTGTGCCAGGATAAACAGCACTGACTGCAGGGGACAGGAAGAATTACAAAGGTGGTTGAGCCTTCCCATTGAGCTGAGATAGGAAGCCTGTAGGCCTTTGCTGCCTACACCATACTTGGATATAGGCGTTCTGCTTCACTTCTATGACTGGTGTTTGTAGGCATACCAGAGCACAACCTGTCTCCATGGCTGAAATACAAGCTGAAGCCAGGGCACTCATACAAGAGGGTGTTCCAGCTGGGTTGGGGTGAGGGTGTCCCAGACTTTGTGTGTTTTTGAGGAGACCAGTGAAAAACAGGTAGAGTGAAAGGACTTCCAACTGTTTGTCATAGGTCATTACAAGAAAACCGACTATTTCTAACTATAGCTAATCATTTCTTCAAAGAAAGGGCATTTTTAACACCAAGAGAAAGGAAACAATATCTCAAAATAAAGGATACTGTTTTTGTTGCCAAAACAGACTAAATTTCTGATTTTTGTCTTTTTCAAAAAATTTCTCCAAAGGTCACTGCAAAGTTCATTCTGAACCAGGACAGCTAAGACAATTCAGGCTGTCCCAGAGTCCAACTTCCTGGCCTCAGAAAATTTACGTATCTCTGGGCCTTCACCTCTCTGAGTGTCTTAGGATTGATCAGAGAAATTGAAGCAACAAGATGTGTGTGTGGGTGTGTGTATGTGTGTGTGTGTTCATGCTTGCATCTATGTGTACACATACACATGTATACCAAAGGCAGTCTGCTGGTAGAATCCTGTCTTGCTTGAAATTCCATCTTTGTTCCAGTAATGCCTTTAACTGATTTGATAAGGCCCACCCACACCATGAAGGGCAGTATGCTTTACTCAAAGCCCACCAATTTAAATACTAATTGTAGAAAAACAGAGAAAAACCTTCAGAGGAACACCTAGAATAACCTTTTGATGAAATACCTGGACACCATGGCCTAGCCAAGTTGACACGCAACATTAACCATCACACTCAATCTTCTTAACTTAAAAATGAAAATAATAAATAATCCATTTCACATAGATTGGTTAATAGGACTTGATAAAACGGCACACACAGGCTGCACCAGAAAGCCTGACCTGGCCTCTGAGGCCCAGCTGCCTCTGCTGTCCCTTCTCCAGACTTGTTGAACCCCTGCAGACAGGCACTGGACTCTGAGGTCTGGAAGGTGGGATTGTGTCTTCCTCTTGATAAGCCCTCCCAGAGGCCTGGCCCAAGTACCTCAGCATGCTGTGAGCCATGACTGCCTTGTGCTGTGGGACTGGCCTGACTTCTTTCCTGGATGCCCGACACCTCTCTACCAGTACAGACCTGGGCAGACAGTCAGTATGTGGGGAGTGGATGAAGAACTGGATGAGTGATGGAATTTTGGGACTCCATCTGGGGCTTTACAAGAGCCAGACTCTTCCTGGGGCGCCTGGGTGGCTCAGTGGCTTAAGCCTCTGCCTTCGGCTCAGGTCATGATCTCAGGGTCCTGGGATCGAGCCCCGCATCAGGCTCTCTGCTCAGCAGGGAGCCTGCTTCCCCCTCTCTCTCTGCCTGCCTCTCTGCCTACTTGTGATCTCTGTCAAATAAATAAAATCTTAAAAAAAAAAAAAAAGAGCCAGACTCTTCCTTTGCACCCACCCTTCGGTGCTTACTCCTGCCTTCACTGCCGTCAAGTGGGACTTGTGCTCGGTGTTCTGAGCAATCATAGTCACCTCTCTGAGGCCCCCTCTCCCTGGTCCCACAGCAGCTCCTGTCACTTAAAGACACCAGGTGTCTGCCCCAGTTGACCCTCCATAGTCACCCCCAACTCCAGGAGTCCCATCCAGACTCTTGTCTGGATGCCTCACAGAGGCATGGCATTCCGATTCACCTCAGGGGAACTTCTCCTCTTCCCCAGAATCTCCAGGATCCTCTTCATGATCCAAGACAGCTGCTTTGTGTTGGCCAATAACATGGCTTCCTGCTTTACCAGGGTTTTTTTCCCACCAGGCACCTGGCACCACAGCACCCTGAACCCTCTCTCCATCTTCACCGAGTGTCCACATCTCATTGGAGAAAAGGGAACAGATGACTTCATTTCTTTCTGTCGCTCTCTCCTAGAGCCCTAAATATTGGCAAGTATCCACCCTTCCCCCTCCTTCTGGGGATAAGCAGTATCAGGTTTAAGGCAATCCTCTCCCCTCCCTTCCCAACTGGCCCTTTTTGTCTAGCTGAGCATGGTCTGATGAAAAAAAGAACGTCTATTGTTTTGCACAAGGAGAGTCCAGGGAAGGCCTGGAGTGTTGAAGAGAGGGGATCCAGAGTGACCTGGTAGAGAAAGTGACCACTATGCCTTCGGAGCCAACAGCCAGAGTCCACACCATTTCTATAGATGGGAAAATGGACCCAGAAGGGGGTAGGGTGGGGGGGCCCAGGCCCAGTGCCTCTGCCACTGGAGGACCCCACCGTATTGCTGTAGTTCCTGTGCACAGCGATTGTGGACCACATCTCATGCAACTGTAGTCTTTGTTTGCAAACCTGTGACAGCATGTCCTGGGCCCCAGGCTCTGGGCCAGGCACCTAGTAGACCACCACTCAATAACTGTCTTTAGACTGACAAAGACCATTTTCAGACGGCTGATTCACATGTATCTCCATGTCATGATGGCAGCTTTTTGAGGCAGGGGCTGAGTCGTGTTCCCCCCAGTGTTCTTAGTCTGGCACATATTGGACCCAATAAGTTGCTCTGACGTTGCCATAGCTCTTCTGGGACAAGAAAATTGAATCCAACCAGGACAGAATAGTCAGCCTGCAGACATGAATCATGCACGAGGTGGCTGGAGGACCTTGAGACCTGCTGTGCACTGAAGGGCAGACTTAGCTAGTTTTTCTGGAAAAATCTGTCCTGATGGCTTGCTTGTCATTCCCATGGCAGTTCTTGTGGCCAGCTCTGCGCATGAGGTGCACTCTCCTGACACCTGCTGGGGTGGGAAGAAGTGCTCGTGTTTCAAACCTTCAACCCAGCAGGTCACTGAGTCACTAGTGTGATTCTCAGTTGAAAACTTGATGGTGTCTTCTTTCACGTCTGGTGGCCACTAATGGCTGTTCGATGATACTACACCTGATAACCCTGTCTTCTACCCTCCCTCCTGTAGAGGAGAAGCAATCTACCCAGGGGCAACCGGGTAGAGTCAGGGCAGGATCCCAGAAACTACCCACCCAACTGGGCTTCAAATCAGCTGACATTCTCCAGTAAGCTCCCTGTTCTTGTCCTGAGCCAGGAAGGACCACTGAGCCTGAGTGGGAGCGGCACCCGTCCAGGCATTGCTCAGTTCTGCCATGTCTTCCAGCCCTTCCACCCCCTCGGCTCCAAGCCTGCCCCTTCGGTGGTCCCTGTGCACCTAAGGAAGCTCTCAAGCCTCACAGCCTGGAACCTGGGTTTTTAGAGTTGTTGGGTTTTCTTGCTCTGGCCATTAGCCCATCTTTAGTGTGCTAGTCTAAAGCAGGAAGTGATTCTCATGCTGGAGCTGCTTCAAAATTACCCAGAGGTTCTGATTCAGGATGTCTTGCTTCAAACCAGACATTGCTTCTTCCATAGCATTCATTCCATGTCCCTAAATGTAAGGTCTGTGAGTGTAGAGATCCCTTATTCACTGTGGCAGCTCAGGAGAGGGCTGGACACCATATGGTATTTTTCATAAACAGATGTTCTTAAAACGACCGTAGCTACCTGCAGGGACAACTTGAGGGAATCAGGTCCTAGATGGGCTGGCATGGCCACAGGGCTCTCCTGAAATGAGCTGGCAGAGGCTTGATGTTCAGGCCCATAGAAACTGCTGCCAGCCCCAAAGCAGAGAGTCAGGCAGGCCATATGGCAGGGGGGATGTCAGGCTGGGTAGGCTGATGCCCAGGAGGACAGAGAGAATGGAGCCGGCAGCCTTCCTCAAGACTGCACCCTCCCTGAAGGCCCCCGCTGCTCATAACCCCTTCCACTTCCTTTCGAACTCTGGATTTCAGGGGTATGGTGGTGGGACAAGCAGCCCCTGATCAGATGGTGGAGCAGACAGAGGTCTTCTACCTGATGGTTGCTCCTGGAGACCCCCTTGTCATGGCTGCTGGGCTGGGCTGAACTGAATGTAGAACACCCAGCCTGCCCTGACCTCAGGGCCCCTCTGTAGAGGGAGAGGAAGGGAAGTGCTCACTGTGGGGAGTCCGTCTTCCCTGCTGGCCAGAGCTGGGGCTGAAGGCACTTTTCCACAGCACATAGGCAGCTGCTGCCTGGTATTTACATGGACCCCACAGGCCCCTTGTTCCCTCTCTTTGGAGCTGTGGCCTGTCTGATGGTCACCTTTGTTTTCCTCTGACCACTGTGGCCACCACCCTGACCCTCCCTTTACTTTTTCTCCTTAAGCATGGAAACAGGCCCCTCATTTGTGTCCCCAGTGCATAACTGACACTGTGACCGACATTTCAAAAGAATTCTCTGAGGCTTGGGCCTGGCCGGGGAACTACAACACAGTAGGGGAAAGGGTCACACTGTGTCTTATGCATGTGCACAGAACACCCAAGAAAGGACACATGGGACCTGTGTAGTCTGGGTCGGGGGGAGGAGGAAAGGGAGACTGGCTTTTTGATCTAAATTATTTGAATTGCGCACTTTGGATTTGAACCATATGCATGTATCTTTTTTTCCAACTCCACCAATCAATCAAATAAGCAAACAATAAACAAACAGGCACTACTGTTTCTATTATCTAGAAGCCCTTCATGGGGGCGTCTTCTTATGTCCCCAGGTCACCACCATAGAGAGTCCTCATGGGTCCAATTTTCCAGAACACTCTAAGTCTCCAGAACACTCATGAAGTGTCCAGCTGGCAGAAAGAGAAAGCCAAGGCACCCCATCCTGTCCCCTCTCATACGTACCCTGCTCTGCCCCTAACATTTCCTCAACCCCTGGGCAGATAGCTTCACCACTATGCAGTATAGCTCTTATTTCTCCATCCCTTCCTCTTTAGAAGAGGATTTATGTGTTACTTGCATAACCACAAGTCCCACTGAAGAGTTTGCTTCTGTTTGCAGAGGCCCACGGCCGAAAGCCAAATGAAGACAGTGCTGGCAGCATCAAGGTTGTAGTTTTCCAAACATTATAAGGAGTTGAGGAGGTGGGGGTACTCTGGAGACCTCAGTGTGCAACCAGCTCATTTGACTAATGAAGACACTGGGGGTCACAGAGGAGAAGGGACTCAAACTTGCCTTCCACTTCACCCAGAGCTCTGGTGGCTGTGCGGTGGATGGGGCTCTGAACCTGTCCTCCCTGTCTTCTGGTTCCACCTCCAACTCCACTTCTTGTTAGTGTGGTCCCCTCAGCACAAGTCACTGCGGAGTATTCTTGGGGCAAGTGGGGAGAGGACAAGATCAAAGTCCAACCCAAGCGGAGATGTGCCAGTCGGGAGGTACCACAGCCCTGAAGACATGGAATGTGGGAAATTGTGGAGGAGGAGTGAGTCCCTCCCCAGAGGGAACCCTGTGCTGGGGTTTGTGGTGGGTGCCCACACTGCAGGTGCAGAAGCAAGGGCTCTTGGATGTCGGAGGCTGGAGCTGTCAGCTGGCCCCACAGGCTTGCCAGCAGCAGCCCAGATGGAGCTTGCAGTGCTGTAAGAAACGGGGCTCAGCCAGGGAGTCTGGAAGGCATGTTGGCAGTCCTTGCCAAGGCTGAAATGCTGCACATTCTGCTCTGGGTCTGGGTGACGGTCTTTGAATCAAGTGTGATGACCACTGAAGAAGCATCCTGGGACATCATCCATCCATCTGTTTCTTTTTGGCTTTTCTGTGTCCCTTGGGGGCAGTGTTCTTAATCATGAGTGTTTTAGGAATCATCCGTGGAGTTGTTCTCCCCAGCATTGCCCTGCTGAAATCTACTTCAGGGGTTCTGATGCTGGAGTTGAGGTGACAATTTTGAAATTCTCCCTGGGTGATTCAGGTGTGTGACCCAACAATCCTCAAATCTGCCTCCTCCACACATGTCAGCAGCTGGAGGGCAGGGCTGAGTAGGCTGAGTGCTGGCTCAGAGCTCAGGATTCAGAATCTCCCTTCATCCCCACACCTCCAGCCAGAGCTCCAGCGGCTCCCAAGGTCCACTTGAGCCTGTTGCGTTCACCTCCAACACACGCTTCTCACTTCTATGTTCACCCTTTTGCCTGTGACATTCTTCCAGCTGCAAAGCCTGCTGCTTTTCATCCTAGGGAAGCCTCCCTGGTGACTTCATCTGATCCTTTGACTTCCTGCTGCTTCGACAAACTATGCCCTTGGGTGGACATTTGCCACATCCTCCTTCACAGTTAAGTCAGGTGACTCTCGCCTCTTATCAGGTCCTGCTTTCATTTCCTAGAACACCTAGTCAAAGTGTTACATTTACTGAGCAAATGAAATAGAAAAAATGAAAATGAATACTGGCAGAAAGAAGGAATAAATTAAAGCAGGAATACATGATTGTAGGCCGCCCCAAAAGAGCCACGCTTGCATCTGCCTTCCTGAGCCCCTTCTCTCTTCATGAAGTGGTTGAGACTGGGGGGTGGGGGTTCACTTCATTTAATTTATTTGACCTGCTCAGTGCTCACTGACTGACTGTAGCCAGCTCAGATAGGCCTCGTGAAGCTCCTCATTTTGCCATGTTGGCCCCGCTCTGTCGCTCAGCAGTTGTCCCCCTTCTATACCCAAGCATTTTCTGCTCTCAGGGCACTTGGGGTGACATTCTCAGGCCTGAGGCTCCACAGCCAGATTATCAACGACTCCTGCCTGCTTTTTCCAGTCGGCTGTTGCCTTTGCTAGCAGAGCTATTTATACTTTGTTGGTCAGCTGCCTTGGAACAGTGCATAGTAAGCGGTTTTGTCCCTTGGCTGACTTCTCTGCATGCTGTGTGGTGGAAGGGATTCCGAGAGGAGGTGGGGTTGACAGGGCCCTGGGGGGGAGGGCAGGCACCTGGATCTGTAAAGCTGGAGATGTGCTGGCATCTCACTCTCCAGAAAGTCAGGTTTTCCACCTAAAGTCTGTGTGTTCCTTAACAGATTCGTCTTGAGTCATTTCACTGGGGTGATGACAAGGACCTTGGAATTGGAGTATCCCCGGGTTATCCTAACTGGGTAGTGAGCTAGGTGAAAACCTGGCGGTGGGAAGAACCTGGTGGCTTTGGCAACTCCATGACCAGGTTAGATGCGAGCTGTTCAAATGTGATGCCCACCATCACATTGGTCGTTTTAAGAACATCTGTTTATGAAAAATACCATATGGTGTCCAGCCCTCTCCTGAGCTGCCACAGTGAATAAGGGATCTCTCCTCTCACAGACCTTACATTTAGGGACATGGAATGAATGCTATGGAAGAAGCAATGTCTGGTTTGAAGCAAGACATCTTGAATCAGAATCTCTGGGTAATTTTGAGGCTGCTCCAGCATGAGAATCACTTCCTGCTTTAGGCTAGCACACTAAAGATGGGCTAATGGCCAGAGCAAGAAAACCCAACAACTCTAAAAACCCAGGTTCCAGGCTGTGAGGCTTGAGAGCTTCCTTAGGTGCACAGGGACCACCGAAGGGGCAGGCTTGGAGCCGAGGGGGTGGAAGGGCTGGAAGACATGGCAGAACTGAGCAATGCCTGGACGGGTGCCGCTCCCACTCAGGCTCAGTGGTCCTTCCTGGCTCAGGACAAGAAGTGATGTTCCTCTGTGAGTCACTGCTTCCTTGTTCACTGAAGGGTGAAACCATACAACCCACATATAGTTATTATTAGGGTTACATTGGATAATGTGTTCTTGGCACACGTCATCATACTTAACACATAGTAAACATTGCATATGACACCTTGCCTTTTAGAAACCTTTCCCTCTGCCTCCACCTCCTCTGGCAGTTTGCGGCTGGTAAGAGGGAGGTAGTGACTTCTCTGAAGTAGTTGAGAGGGACTAAGAAAACACATGGTGGCAGGTGAAAAGCCGATTAGTAAAGTCTAATTTTTATGAGTAACAGTGAGAAGTCACGTTGAGGTGGGGAGGCCAACACTGCTAGATAAACAGGATATATGAATCTGTGTTCATGCCCTACCAGATCTTCCTAAGGAAAATGTACCTCTTGGATATTCACTAATTGTTTCCTAAAAGATTATGTTTCTATCTCTTAGATAATTTTTTTTTTTTCTGTTCTAAGAATGAGGAATTTGAAATTCCTGGCCACAAACCTCCAAGGGAAACAAAGTAGGATCTCTGCCTTTCAAAATAAAGCTTCATGTTTTAATTCTTCCTATATAGCATATAGATCCCTGAGTTCACCTTCTACAGGTAACAGAGAACCCTGCCCTTTGTGTACTAACTACTGAACTTACGTTTAAATTATTTGTGCCCACGATATTGATATTCTAGAGCAGATCTTGTAGGACCAAATACCAGAACGGTACACCAAGTGAACTGGGCAGAGTGTGAGAACCAACAACCATTTACTTCCTAACAGTGCCTTCAGCTGTATTGTTTTGGCACCAATTTTGTTTGCTTAATAATCATGTAAAAGCACTCTTTTCTTCAATGAAGTAACATACTCTCTCCCAAACTTCTTGAAATGCATGATCTTCGTGGTCTAGTTGTATATTCCATAAAGAAGCAGTGGAGAGGCTGTGATAAATGGCAGCTGACATAGGGCATTGGGTAGGGAAGTGAAGGGGGAGAAGGGAGGCTGAGGTCAGACAGGAGAATTCACCACCTGGAGTGAGCAGCCATCCTTTGCTTCCAGAAGGCCAGGAGGGACAAAAGCCCAATGTTTCTGGCTGTCCTAATTTTTCAAGAGGACCCAGACATCCAGATATGTATAGGATGTCTCCCAATTTCTAAAAGTGGGTAAGTAATTCAAGAGTTTTAAAAAGTCCTATGCAGGGCCACACCATGAGATCCTCAGTGAAATGTGGAGCTCTGTTCTGGAGGGTCACAGCTGGAGACTTGCCAGTTCCCTCTCCAAGCTTCTCCAAGAGCTATCCACGAGGATGCAGTGTGTGAAGGGCCAGATTACTCTGGTCCTCTATAGAATTTCATTTACAAAACAGGCTTTTCTCTGCTTGGTCCAGGTGGGGGTGGCGGTGGGCAGGCCTGCCTTTGTGCCATGTTGCCTGCGTCACCTTGCTTTGCTCACCATCAGGAGGACTGAAGCATGTGTCCTCTGGGATCAACTGAAAATGCCGCGGAAGTGCTCAGAGTTAGTTTAACTAGAACCAAATGTCCTCATCTATAAAGTGTGTGGGTGGTGGGTGGTGGGTGGTGCGGGCGTTTGTGAAGTCCTGTGATTGGCTCCATTTGGGTGACGTGCTTTGTCTGGACCAATCAACGTGGCCAGTGGGTGAGTAGGGTTGAACAGGGAGGGTTCTATATAAATTACAGAGGAGGGGCTGGCGCTGGCTGGAGCCTGCCCTTGAAGAAAGGAGAGGCTCTGAGCCGCCAGGGTGTGGAATTCCTGATAGTTAGAAACAGGCCCTGCCTGTCATGACTTGGATGTTTTTGTTCTCCCCACACATGTGTTAAATCCATAAGTCTCAGTAGGATGATATCCAGAGATGGGGTCTTTGGGAGGAAATTAGGGTTAAATGAGGTTGAAGAGGAAGAAGGAGTTTCCCTCTTTTCTTCTTAGGTTTGATAGCTGGGTCTATGAAATAAACTATGAAATAAGAGAAAAGATACACAAATATATTAATTTTTAGTATGTGCATGGGAGCATCACAGGAAAGAAAGTAAATACTCAAAAAAAGTGGTGATACTTAAGAACTTACACAGCATCTTAATAGGGAGCGTGGGGGAGGCTGGAAGCCACCGACAGCAGAGTAAATGATTTTGGAGAAGGATGCACCTAAGGAAGGGCCCTTAGAGGAGATGGGAGGTGTGATAGTCTCTGACAAAGTCTCTCTTGTTGAGGTGTAGACTTCTAGTTTCTTCTCCTATGATAAAAGTCACAGTGCTTCCCTGGTTCATACTCCCCTCCCCCTATCCCACCAGCCATGTATGACAACCAAGTTCCTTTGGATGAGGATCTGTCCTTATATAGATAGAGTTAACAGAAAGCATTTACTCTTTTTCTTTTCTTTTCTTTATTTATTTTCAGCGTAACAGTACTCATTGTTTTTGCACCACACCCAGTGCTCCATGCAATACGTGCCCTCTCTATTACCCTCCACCTGGTTCCCCAACCTCCCACCCCCTGCCCCTTCAAAGCCCTCGGGTTCTTTTTCAGAGTCCATAGTCTCTCATGGTTCATCTCCCCTTCCAATTTCCCACAACTCCCTTCTCTCCATCTCCCCATGTCCTCCATGTTCTTTGTTATGTTCCACAAATAAGTGAGACCATATGATACTTGACTCTCTCTGCTTGACTTATTTCGCTCAGCATAATCTCTTCCAGTCCCATCCATGGTATTACAAAAGTTGGGTATTCATCCTTTCTGATGGAGGCATAATACTCCATCGTGTATATGGACCACATCTTCCTTATCCATTCGTCCGTTGAAGGGCATCTTGGTTCTTTCCACAGTTTGGCGACCATGGCCATTGCTGCTATAAACATTGGGGTACAGATGGCCCTTCTTTTCACTACATCTGTATCTTTGGGGTAGATACCCAGCAGCATTTACTCTTTTTCAAATGCTTTTAGCTCAAAATAATTAATACAGCAATGTGGTTTGTTTTGGGGTGACATGTCCTGAATTCCTTCAAGACTGGGAGGATGGGGCCCCTAGATGGAGTCAGTGCCCTTACAAGAAGAGATCAGAGCTTGCTCTCTTTCACTTTCTCCCTCTCACTGTCCCTGTGTCCACTAGCTGAGGACATAGCCAGAACCCAGCCATCTGTAAGCCAGCAAGCCTGTCTTTACCAGAATCTGTCTGTGTTGGAACCCTGATCTCTGGCGTGCTAGCGTTCAGAGCTGTGGAGTTTAAACACAGTTTAAGCCTTCCAGTGTGTTTTATTTTGTTAGAGCAGCCCAAGCTGATTAATACACTGCCCCGGGTGAACTAGACTTGCTTGGAATTCAGCTCTTCAGCAGGAACTAACTACTGAAAATACTTTCTTAATGTGAGGCCTTGCCACTTACTGGCTCTGCCATCTTGGGTGGGTTTTGTTTTGTTATTTACATTCTGAATGTCAGAGCTTTAATTTCTCTAGTGAAGTAACTGTATTTATCTCTTTCCTCTTCACTTTTAATTCTCTTGGAGAACTGTATGAGATAATACTTATAGAGTGCCCAGAATAGCTCTTAGCATATTAAATAGTAGCTTGCCCGAGCTCCTGTTTTAATTATTACTACCATGGATTTTGTTGACATCTTTTTCTTCTGTCCTCATATCTTGGGGGATGATGACAGAGAGCTGGGGTTTGGGTTCTATAAATGATACCAGTGGCCACTGTAATCCACTTCTTTTCCTTGCTTTTGCCTTATTTGCTAACTCAGTGTTACTTTGGAGCAAATGTGGCATTGGTCATTGTGCCAAAGGTCCTGTAGCCCTTTGGGGAGATTGACAGCAGGGTATGCAGAACTTGGTGGAACCATATTTGACAGTGGTGGGGTGCTGTGATTGACTCGTTTCAGGAGAAGTCTTGTCCACTTGCACTGCCGGAGCAAAGCTCATGCTCTCATTCAGCCCAGGTTGGCTGAGGCCCCTCTTCATATTAAGTGGGAAGAAATAATGTTTCTTGGTTACACATCAAGACTGCAGCCCCTCACTTGAACCTCTGAGTCCTGGTAGTTGTGCTCCCAGCCTGCTGGTGTCCAAGAGCCCTCTACCTGCCTTGAGGAGGCAAAGACTGAGGGACATGGGGAATGTCCAGAGTCAAGCACCAGAAATGTCTGGGGAAGGAATTCCAAATAGGCTGAGGCCACACTGGAAAGGGAGTGGCTTGGCTTTTACCTTAAAGAATGAGCAAGGCAGTGATAGGGCATAAATGATCAACCCCCTGTCACTGGGGCTCTTTAGTCTCTGGCCTATGTTAGTTTAATACCATGTTCTGGCTTCTCAGCCCCAAACTGTCCATCATGTAATTTATTTTGTGATATTGAGGTTGGGGCTCTGCAGATCCTGGTTTTGCTTTGCTAGCTCCTGCTTGTCAGGGTTTGCCAATCAGGGCACTGTGGGGAGAATAGGTTCGTTCCTTGTGTCCCGTCAGTGCCCTGTGTCTGCTCCCCTTTCCTGAGAACACCTCCCAGCAGTGCTTGTAACAGAGCAGAGGCAATTCCTCCAGTGTGGAGTTTCCCACCATCCTCATCATTCTCTTAGACTCACCACTCCACCAAATAGCACCCCTCCTTAGATCCAGGCCCCAGGTCCCCAGGACTGTCCTGCAGGCTCAGACACCAGCACCAATGGTAGAAATTAGGAAGTTCAGGTAAAGATGGAGATGCATGGAAACTCTGTGTTCTTTAGTTCCTCAGAATGCAGTGTTTGTTCTGTCATGAATTACGTTTTATGTATGAGTGGGCCTGCTTCTTGGTTCTCTATTCATTTCCATTTGTCTCCTCCCCCTCCTGCCTGCTTGTCTAATTATTTGAAATTTATAATGATTCTTAGGATCTGATAAGGTAAATCTTCTCACTTAATTTTTCTTCTTCAGGAATATCTTTGTAATTCATACTCCTTGCTCTTCTTTCTAAACATTAGAAATAGCAGTTCAAGACACACAAACACAATACAACACAACAAACACAAATCCTCACCACTTCTGTGTATTTTGGTTGGAATGCATCGAAAACTAGGATTTTTTTGATTGAAGAATAATTGACGGACTATATTGTATTAATTTCAGGTGCACAACCTCATACATGTTATATATATTATTGACTATTCCCTATTGTGTTTATTATATCCCTGTGTTTTATGTATTTTATAACTG
This sequence comes from Meles meles, assembly GCF_922984935.1. NCBI lineage: Eukaryota > Metazoa > Chordata > Mammalia > Carnivora > Mustelidae > Meles > Meles meles. The sequence goes on along the minus strand of NC_060074.1, from coordinate 111,620,119 downwards.
GAAGATTATACCTCTTAACCTCTTTCATCTGTTTCATCCATAACCCACTCCTGTCTTCTCTGGAAACCACCAATTTGTTCTCTGCATCTGTGAGTCTGTTTCTGTTTTGTTTGTTGTTTTGTTTTTTAGATTCCACTTTTAAGTGAACTCATGTGGTGCTCAATATAAGTGATACTAGTGGACTTTTACCTATTCCTAATCGTAAGGAAACACTTTCAGCTTGTCACTGTTATATATGCTGTCTTTCTTAGTCTGAATTGTTTCATTTGGCAAAGTGCCCTCTAGGTCCATGCATGGTTGTCACAAATGGCAGGAAAAATAATATTCGATTGTGTGTGTGTGTGTGTGTGTGTGTGTGTGCGTGCGCGCCACATCTTCTTTATTAATTCTTCTATCTATGGGCACTTAGGTTGCTTCCATATCTTGGCTGTTGTAAATAAGACTGTGATGAACATAGGGGTACATATCTCTTTCCAAATTAGTGTTTTCATTTCCTTTGGACAAATTCCCAGAAGTGGAGTTGCTGGACCATATAGTAGCTCTATTTTTAACTTTTAAAAGAACTTCCAAAATGTTTTCTACATTGGCTGCACCAATTTACATTTCCAACAACAGTGCACAAGGTTCTTTTTCTCCACATTCTCACCAACACTTGTTATTTTTGCCTTTTGATACTAGTCATTCTGACAGGTGTGAGATGATACCTTACCATGGTTTTGATTTGCATTTCCCTGATGGTGAGTGATGCTGAGCATCTTTTCATGTGTCTGTTGACCATCTGGATGTCTTCTGTGAAAAAATGTCTATTCAGGTCTCTGCCTATTTGTTTAATAGGATTCTTTGTTTTTTTAAAATATTGTTTTATAAATTATTTATATGCTTTGGGTGTTAACCCCTTATTGAATATGTCATTTACAAATATCTTTTCCCATTCAGTAGGTTGTTTTTTTGTTTTATTGGTGGTTTCCTTCACTGTGCAAAAGATTTTTAGTTTGATATAGTCCCATTTGTTTGTATTTGTCGTCCTTGCCAGAAGAGACAGAACTGAAACATATCATAAAGAGCAATGTCCAAGAGCTTACTGCTTATGTTTTCTTCAAGAAGTTTTATCATTTGGGGTTTTATATTTTAGTTTTTAATTCATTTTGAGTTTATTTTTGTATATGGCATAAGAAAGTGGTCCAGTTTCATTCTTTTGCATGTAGCTGACCAGTTTTCCCAGCATCATTTATTGAAGAGACTGTCTTTCCCCCATTGTGTATTCTTACCTCTTGTATCATAGATTAATTGACCATATAAGTGTGGGTTTGTTTCTGGGCTCTCTATTCTGTTCTACTGATCTGTGGGTCTATTTTGTACCAGCAACATACTGTTTTGATTACTATAGTTTTCCTCTAGTATCTTTTGAAATCCAGGAGTTTTGTTCTTTCTCAATATTGTTCTTTCTCAATATTGCTTTGGCTATTTGAGATCTTTTGTGTTTCCAAACAAATTTTAAGATTATTTGTTCTATTTATGTGAAAAGTGCCATTGTTATTTTGGTAGAGATTGCACTGAATCTATAAATTGCTTTAGGTAATGAGGACTTTTTTAAAAAGATTTTATTTATTTATTTGACAGACAGATCACAAGTAGGGAGAGAGGCAGGCAGAGAGAGAGGAGGAAGCAGGCTCACGGCTGAGCAGAGAGCATGATGCGGGGCTTGATCCCAGGACTCTGGGATCATGACCTGAGCCGAAGGCAGAGGCTTAACCCACTGAGCCACCCAGGCGCCCCAGGTAATAAGGACATTTTGACGACATTAGTTCTTTCAGTCCATGAGCACAATATATATAACTGTGATTCTTTAATGTCTTTTAATGAAGTTTCTAATTTATTCCTCTGAACTTTATACTCTTGAGATAATTTTTAGATATTTACAAAAGTGATATTTAAAAACATTTGTTGGTAGTGCATAGAAATGCAATTAAAAAACTGAGCATTTAATAATCTTGCTTAACTCTTTTATTAATGCAATAACTTGGGTTTTGTATATGTACAGTAAAATTATCTCCAAGTAATGACTATTTTGGTTCTTCTTGGCCAATCTTTATAACATTTATTTTCTTGCCTTTCTGTGCCACCTGGGAGCTCCAGTGTGATGTTCAATGTAAGTGATGCTAGTGGGACCTTTACCTATTCCTAATCTTAAGAAAACACTTTAAAAATTATTTAAATCCAACTTAATTGGATTTAATACTATACTATTAGTTTCGGAGTGAATAGAACTCAGTGCTCATTACATCAAGTGCCCTCCTCAATGCCCATCACCCAGTTACTCCATTCCTCCACTCACCTCCCCTCCAGCAACCCTCAGTGTGTTCCCTATAATTAAGAGTCTCTTGGGGGGAGGAGTCAAGATGGCGGAGAAGTAGCAGGCTGAGACTACATCAGGTAGCAGGAGATCAGCTCGATAGCTTATCTAAACATTGCAAACACCTACAAATCCAATGGGAGATCGAAGACAAGAAGAACAGCAACTCTAGAAACAGAAAATCAACCACTTTCTGAAAGGTAGGACTGGCGGAGAAGTGAATCTAAAACGACGGGAAGATAGACCGCGGGGGGAGGGGCCGGCTCCCGGCAAGCGGCAGAGGAACGGAGCACAAAATCAGGACTTTTAAAAGTCTGTTCCACTGAGGGACATTGCTCCAGAGGCTAAACCAGGGTGAAGCCCACGCGGGGTCAGCGTGGCCCCAGGTCCCGCAGGGTCACAGAAGGATCGGGGGTGTCAGAGTGTTGCAGAGCTCGCAGGTATTAGAATGGAGAAGCCGGCTACAGAGACAGAGTCGAGGACTGAACTCTCAGCTCGGGGTTACCTTGAACTGGTCGCGGGCTGGGTGAGCTCGGAGCGCAGCTAGAGGCTGGGGATACGGGAGTGATTGGGTGCTGTCCTCTGGGGGAGCACTGAGGAGTGGGGCCCCAGGCTCTCGGCTCCTCCGGGCCGGAGACTAGGTGGCTGCCATTTTCATTCCCGTCCTCCGGAACTCTACGGAAAGCGTTCAGGGAACAGAAGCTCCCAAAAGCGAACCCTAGCCGATTACTTAGTCCTGCCACCAGTAAGGGCTGTGCAATCCCGCCTCGGGCAAAGACACTTGAGAGTCACTACAACAGGCCCCTCCCCAGAAGATCAACAAAATATCCAGCCAGGACGAAGTTCATCTATCAAGGAAAGTAGATTCAATTCCTAAGACAGCAGCGCAATTCCGGAGGAGGAGAAAGCAAAGCACGGAACTCATGGCTTTCTCCCCATGATTCTTTAGTCTTGAGGCTACTTCAATTTTTTTTTTCTTTTTTCAATTTTTTTTTCTTTTTTCTTCTTCTGCCAAATTTTTTAAAACTTTTACCCTTTTCTTTTTTAACGTTTTTTGACTAGTTTATCTAAATATATATATTTTTTCTTTCTTTTTTATATTTTTTCTTTATTTGTTTTATTTTTAAAATTTTTTTCTTTTTTTTTTCTGAACCTCTTTTTATCCCCTTTCGACCCCCCACAATTTGGGGTCTCTTCTCATTTGGTTACAGCGCATTTTTCTGGGGTCTTTGCCACACTTTTAGTATTTTATTTGCTCCTTCATATCCTCTTATCTGGACAAAATGACAAGGCGGAAAAAATCACCACAAACAAAAGAACAAGAGACAGTACCAAAGGCTAGGGACCTAATCAACACAGACATCAGTAATATGTCAGATCAAGAGTTCAGAATGACAATTCTGAACATTCTAGCCGGGCTCGAAAAAGGCATGGAAGATATTAGAGAAACCCTCTCTGGAGATATTAAAGCCTTTTCTGGAGAAATTAAAGAACTAAAATCTTTTTTTGAAATCAAAAAAGCTATTAATGAGGTGCAATAAAAAATGGAGGCTCTCACTGCTAGGATAAATGAGGCAGAAGAAAGAATTAGTGATATAGAAGACCAAATGACAGAGAATAAAGAAGCTGAACAAAAGAAGGACAAACAGCTACTGGACCATGAGGGGAGAATTCGAGAGATAAGTGACACCATAAGACGAAACAACATTAGAATAATTGGGATTCCAGAAGAAGAAGAAACAGAGAGGGGAGCAGAAGGTCTATTGGAGAGAATCATTGGAGAGAATTTCCCTAATATGGCAAAGGGAACAAGCATCAAAATCCAGGAGATGCAGAGAACCCCCCTCAAAGTCAACAAGAATAGGTCCACACCCCGTCACCTAATAGTAAAATTTACAAGTCTTAGTGACAAAGAGAAAATCCTGAAAGCAACCCAAGAAAAGAAGTCTGTAACATACAATGGTAAAAATATTAGATTGGCGGCAGACTTATCCACAGAGACCTGGCAGGCCAGAAAGAGCCGGCATGATATATTCAGAGCACTCAATGAGAAAAACATGCAGCCAAGAATACTCTATCCAGCTAGGCTATCATTGAAAATAGAAGGAGAGATCAAAAGCTTCCAGGACAAACAAAAACTGAAAGAATTTGAAAACACCAAACCAGCTCTACAGGAAATATTGAAAGGGGTCCTCTAAGCAAAGAGAGAGCCTAAAAGTAGTAGATCAGAAAGGTACAGAGACAATATACAGTAACAGTCACCTTACAGACTAATAATGGCATTAAATTCATATCTCTCAATAGTTACCCTGAATGTTATTGGGCTAAATGCCCCAATCAAAAGACACAGGGTATCAGAATGGATAAAAAAACAAAACCCATCAGTATGTTGCCTCCAAGAAACTCATTTTAGATGGGAAGACACCTCCAGATTTAAAGTGAGGGGGTGGAAAACAATTTACCATGCTAATGGGCATCAGAAGAAAGCTGGGGTGGCAATCCTTATATCAGATCAATTAGATTTTAAGCCAAAGACTATAATAAGAGATGAGGAAGGACACTATATCCTACTCAAAGGGTCTGTCCAACAAGAAGATCTAACCATTTTAAATATCTATGCCCCTAACGTGGGAGCAGCCAACTATATCAACCAATTAATAACAAAATCAAAGAAACACATCAATAATAATACAATAATAGTAGGGGACTTTCACACTCCCCTCACTGAAACGGACAGATCATCCAAGCAAAAGATCAACAAGGAAATAAAGGCCTTAAATGACACACTGGACCAGATGGACATCACAGATATATTCAGAACATTTCATCCCAAAGCAACAGAATACACATTCTTCTCTAGTGCACATGGAACCTTCTCCATTATAGATCACATCCTGGGTCACAAATCAGGTCTCAACCAGTATCAAAAGATTAGGATCATTCCCTGCATATTTTCAGACCACAATGCTCTGAAGCTAGAACTCAATCACAAGAGGAAAGCTGGAAAGAACCCAAATACATGGAGACTAAACAGCATCCTCCTAAAGAATGAATGGGTTAACCAGGAAATTAAAGAAGAACTGAAAAAATTCATGGAAACAAATGATAATGAAAACACAACAGTTCAAAATCTGTGGGACACAGCAAAGGCAGTCCTGAGAGGAAAATATATAGCGGTACAAGCCTTTCTCAAGAAAGTACACAACCTAACCCTACAGGTAAAGGAGCTGGAGAAAGAACAAGAAAGAAACCCTAAACCCAGCAGGAGAAGAGAAATCATAAAGATCAAAGCAGAAATCAATGAAATAGAAACCAAAAAAACAATAGAAAAAATCAATGAAACTAGGAGCTGGTTCTTTGAAAGAATCAATAAGATTGATGGGGCGCCTGGGTGGCTCAGGGGCGCCTGGGTGGCTCAGTGGATTAAGCCGCTGCCTTCGGCTCAGGTCATGATCTCAGGGTCCTGGGATCGAGCCCCGCATCAGGCTCTCTGCTCCGCGGGGAGCCTGCTTCCTCCTCTCTCTCTGCCTGCCTCTCTGCCTACTTGTGACCTCTCTCTCTGTCAAATAAATAAATAAAATCTTAAAAAAAAAAAAAAAAAAGATTGATAAACCCCTGGCCAGACTCATGAAAAAGAAAAGAGAAAGGACCCAAATCAATAAAATCATGAATGAAAGAGGAGAGATCACAACTAACACCAAAGAAATACAGACAATTATAAGAACATACTATGAGCAACTCTACGCCAACAAATTTGACAATCTGGAAGAAATGGATCCATTCCTAGAGACATATAAACTACCACAACTGAACGAGGAAGACATAGAAAACCTGAACAGGCCCATAACCAGTAAGGAGATTGAAACAGTCATCAAAAATCTCCAAACAAACAAAAGCCCAGGGCCAGACGGCTTCCCAGGGGAATTCTACCAAACATTTAAAGAAGAACTCATTCCTATTCTCCTGAAACTGTTCCAAAAAATAGAAATGGAAGGAAAACTTCCAAACTCATTTTATGAGGCCAGCATCACCTTGATCCCAAAACCAGACAAGGATCCCACCAAAAAAGAGAACTACAGACCAATATCCTTGATGAACACAGACGCAAAAATTCTCGCCAAAATGCTAGCCAATAGGATTCAACAGTACATTAAAAGGATTATTCACCATGATCAAGTGGGATTTATTCCAGGGCTGCAGGGTTGGTTCAACATCCGCAAATCAATCAATGTGATAGAATACATTAACAAAAGAAAGAACAAGAACCATATGATACTCTCCATAGTTGCTGAAAAAGCATTTGACAAAGTACAGCATCCCTTCCTGATCAAAACTCTTCAAAGTGTAGGGATAGAGGGCACATACCTTAATATTATCAAAGCCATCTATGAAAAACCCACCGCAAATATCATTCTCAATGGAGAAAAACTGAAAGCTTTTCCGCTAAGGTCAGGAACACTGCAGGGATGTCCATTATCACCACTGCTATTCAACATAGTACTAGAAGTCCTAGCCTCAGCAATCAGACAACAAAAAGAAATTAAAGGCATCCAAATTGGTAAAGAAGAAGTCAAACTATCACTCTTCGCAGATGATATGATACTATATGTGGAAAACCCAAAAGACTCCACTCCAAAACTGCTAGAACTTGGACAGGAATTCAGTAAAGTGTCAGGATATAAAATCAATGCACAGAAATCAGTTGCATTTCTGTACACCAACAACAAGACTGAAGAAAGAGAAATTAAGGAGTCAATCCCATTTACAATTGCACCCAAAACTATAAGATACCTAGGAATAAACCTAACCAAAGAGGCTAAGAATCTATACACAGAAAATTATAAAGTACTTATGAAAGAAATTGAGGAAGACACAAAGAAATGGAAAAATGTTCCATGCTCCTGGATTGGAAGAATAAATATTGTGAAAATGTCTATGCTACCTAAAGCAACCTACACATTTAATGCAATCCCTATCAAAATACCATCCATTTTTTTCAAAGAAATGGAACAAATAATCCTAAAATTTATATGGAACCAGAAAAGACCTCGAATAGCCAAAGGAATATTGAAAAAGAAAGCCAACGTTGGTGGCATCACAATTCCGGACTTCATGCTCTATTACAAAGCTGTCATCATCAAGACAGCATGGTACTGGCACAAAAACAGACACATAGATCAGTGGAACAGAATAGAGAGCCCAGAAATCGACCCTCAACTCTATGGTCAACTAATCTTCGACAAAGCAGGAAAGAATGTCCAATGGAAAAAAGACAGCCTCTTCAATAAATGGTGCTGGGAAAATTGGACAGCCACATGCAGAAAAATGAAATTGGACCACTTCCTTACACCACACACGAAAATAGACTCCAAATGGATGAAGGACCTCAATGTGAGAAAGGAATCCATCAAAATCCTTGAGGAGAATGCAGGCAGCAACCTCTTCGACCTCAGCCGTAGCAACATCTTCCTAGGAACAATGGCAAAGGCAAAGGAAGCAAGGGCAAAAATGAACTATTGGGATTTCATCAAGATCAAAAGCTTTTGCACAGCAAAGGAAACAGTTAACAAAACCAAAAGACAACTGACAGAATGGGAGAAGATATTTGCAAACGACATATCAGATAAAGGGCTAGTATCCAAAATCTATAAGGAACTTAGCAAACTCAACACCCAAAGAACAAACAATCCAATCAAGAAATGGGCAGAGGACATGAACAGACATTTCTGCAAAGAAGGCATCCAGATGGCCAACAGACACATGAAAAAGTGCTCCACGTCACTCGGCATCAGGGAAATACAAATCAAAACCACAATGAGATATCACCTCACACCAGTCAGAATGGCTAAAATGAACAAGTCAGGAAATGACAGATGCTGGCGAGGATGCGGAGAAAGGGGAACCCTCCTCCACTGTTGGTGGGAATGCAAGCTGGTGCAACCACTCTGGAAAACAGCCTGGAGGTTCCTCAAAATGTTGAAAGTAGAACTACCCTATGACCCAGCAATTGCACTACTGGGTATTTACCCTAAAGATACAAACATAGTGATCCGAAGGGGCACGTGTACCCGAATGTTTATAGCAGCAATGTCTACAATAGCCAAACTATGGAAAGAACCTAGATGTCCATCAAGAGATGAATGGATAAAGAAGAAGTGGTATATATACACAATGGAATACTATGCAGCCATCAAAAGAAATGAAATCTTGTCATTTGCGACGACGTGGATGGAACTAGAGCGTATCATGCTTAGTGAAATAATTCAATCAGAGAAAGACAACTATCATATTATCTCCCTGATATGAGGACATGGAGAAGCAACATGCGGGGTTAGGGGGATTGGAGAAGAATAAATGAAACAAGATGGGATTGGGAGGGAGACAAACCATAAATGACTCTTAATCTCACAAAACAAACTGGGGGTTGCTGGGGGAAGGTGGGATTGGGAGAGGGGGAGGGGGCTATGGACATTGGGGAGGGGAGGCGAACCATAAGAGACTATGGACTCTGAAAAACAACCTGAGTGTTTTGAAGGGTCAGGGGTGGGAGGTTGGGGGAAAAGGTGGTGGGTAATAGGGAGGACACGTTTTGCATGGAGCACTGGGTGTTGTGTAAAAAAATGAATACTGTTACGCTGAAAAAAATAAATAAAATGGAAAAAAATAAAATATTATAAATAAAAAAAAAACTAAAAGCAAAAAAAAAAAAAGAGTCTCTTATGGTTTGCCTCTCTGTTTTCCTCTTATTTTATTTTTACTTCCTTTCCCCTATGTTCATCTGTTTTGTTTCTTAAATTCCAGCTTGTCACTGTTATGTATGATATTAACATATCAGGTTGAGGAATTTCCTTCTATTTATAGCTTGCTGAAGGTTTTTATAATGAATATATGCTAAACATTATCAAATGCCTTTTTTTGGTGTCTAACAGATAAGTCCATGATGTTTTCCTTTTGATATGTTAATGGATTATTTCTATTCATTGATTTTTTAAGTTAAAGTAACCACACATTCCTATAATAATCCAATGTTGTCGTGACATATAAGTTTTCTTACCTATTGCTGGACTCAGGTTGTTAATACGTTTTTAAGAATTTCTCACACCTATGTTCATAAAAAACAAATGGCTTATAATTTTATTTTTTTATACTGTTGCGGTTGGATTTTGGTGTTCAGTTTATGCTGGCCTAAAAATGAGTCCATTGCATTTTCTCTGGAAAAGTCTGAGTGAAATTAGAATTGTGTATCTTTTAGATATTTGGGATAGTGCATGGTGAAACTCCCTGTATCAGGTGGTTTCTCTGTGGGGTAGTTTTAACTATTGGTCAGATTTTTTTAATGATCACAGGACTACTCAGAATTTCTGTTTTTTAATTTTCCTCAATTAGTTAGTTGTGTTTTTCATGACTTGAACATTTTATCTAAGTTTTCAATTTTACTGGTATAATGTTTCTCATAATGTCCTTGTATTGCCTTTTTAATATCTGGAGGATTTAGAGTTATGATTTCTGTTTTATTCCTAAATTATTTATTTAGGCCTTCTCGCATGTTATTCTTGATTACTTGTGCCTAAAGTTTTAAAATTGGTCTTTTCAAAGAACCAATCTTTGGCATTCTTTTTCTCTCTATTGTATGTGTTTATTTTTTTTTTAGTTTATTTATTTTTTTCAGCGTAACAGTATTCATTGTTTTTGCACAACACCCAGTGCTCCATGCAATACGTGTCCTCCCTATTACCCACCACCTGGTTCCCCTAACCTCCCACCCCTGACCCTTCAAAACCCTCAGGTTGTTTTTCAGAGTCCATAGTCTCTCATGATTCGCCTCCCCCTCCAATTTTTTTTTTTTATAAACATATAATGTATTTTTATCCCCAGGGGTACAGGTCTGTGAATCACCAGGTTTACACACTCCACAGCACTCATGATAGCACATACCCTCCCCAATGTCCATAACCCCCTCCCCCTCTCCCAAGCCCACCTCCCCCCAGCAATCCCCAGTTTGTTTGGTGAGATTAAGAGTCACTTATGGTTTGTATGTGCTTATTTTTTTATTAATTTTTTTCAATAAGCAGAAAGTGTTTTTATTTATTCATTCTTTTTAAGTTTTTATTTTATTATTCCAGTTAGTTAACATACACTGTAACATTAGTCTCAGGTGTGTAATACAGTGATTCATCACTTATGTAAAACACCTGGTGCTCATCATGATAAGTGTGCGCCCCAATCCCCAGCACCTATTTCACCCATCCCCCACCCACCTCCCCCCGGTAATCATCAGATTGTTTTTTGTGATTAACAGTCTGTTTCTTGGCTTGTCATTCTCCTTTTTTCCCCTGTGCTCTTTTGTTTTGTTTCTTAAATTCTCTATGAGTGAATTCATCTAGTATTTGTCTTTCTCTGATTGACCTATTTCACTTAGCGTAATATTTTGTAGCTCCATCATCGCAAATGGCAAGATTCCATTCTTTTTTATGACTGAGTAATATTCCATTATATATATACCACTTCTTTATCCATTCATATATTGATGGACACTGGGGTGTTTCTGCAATCTGGCCATTGTAGATAATGTTGCTATAAATATATAGGTTCATGTATCCCTTTGGATTAGTATATTTGTATCTTGTGAGTAAATACCTAGTAGTGCAATTCCTGGATCATAGGGTAGTTCCATTTTTAGCTTTTTGAGGAAACTATGTACTGTTTTCTAGAATGGCTGCATCATTTTGCATTCCCACAAACAGTGCAAGAGCGTTCTTCTTTCTCCACATTGCATCATCGCCAATGTGTGTTATTTCTTGTATTTTTGATTTTAGCCATTCTGACAGGTGTGAGGTGATATCTCATTATAGATTTGATTTGCATTTCCCTGATGATCAGTGATATTGAGCATCTTTTCATATATCTACTGGCCATCTGTATGTCTTCTTTGAAAAAAAAGTCTATTAGTATCTTCTGCCCATTTTTTAAGTGGATTATTTGTTTTTTGCGTGTTGAGTTTGGTAAGTTCTTTATATATTTTGGATACTATATATTATTATATAGTATATATAGTATTATATAGTATATAATATAGTATATTTTATAGTATTATATTTTGCATATATAGTATATATATAATATATAGTATATATATTATTATATAGTATATAATATAGTATTATATTTTATAATATTATATTTTGGATACTAACTTTATATATTTTGGATAACTAACCCTTTATCAGATATGTCATTTGCAAATATCTTCTCCCATTCTGTAGGTTGTCTTTTTTTTTTATTTTTATTTTTTTTTGTAGGTTGTCTTTTAGTTTTGTTGTTTCCTTCAGTGTGCAGAAGCTTTTTATTTCAATGAAGTCCCAACAGTTTATTTTTGCTTGCGTTTCTCTTGCCTTAGGAGACATATCTAGAAAGAAATTGCAGTTGATGTTAAAGAAGTTACTGCTTGTGCTCTCTTCTAGAATTTTTATGGATTCAGGTCTTACCTTTAGGTCTGTAATCCATTTTCAATTTATTTTTGTGTATAGTGTAAGAAAGTGTTTCAATTTCATTCTTTTCCATGTTGCTGTCCAGTTTCCCCAATGCAATTTGTTGAAAAGACTGTCTTTTTCTCATTGGATAATCTTTCCTGCTTTGTCAAAGATTAATTGATCATATAGTTGTGGGTTCATTTCATTTCTATTCTTTTCCTTTGATCTATGTGTCTGTTTTGTGCCAGTACTATACTTTCTTATTTTTCATTAATTTCTGTGTGTTTATCTTTAGTATACTCTTTTTTTGCATTTTCTTTAGGTATGTTTCATTGTTCTTTTTAAGTCATATGTTTATTTAATTAAATTAATATCTTTCTTGTTCTTAATATGAATATTTAAGACTATAGATTTCTATCTATATATTAAATTAGAATTCCATTACATTTTAATGTGCAGTCTTTGTTATCTTCCAGTTTGAAATGTTTTCTAATATCCATTGTGATTTCTTCTTTGACTTGTGCTATTCAGAAATGTCATTGAATTTACATACAGTAATATCTTTGTTTGTATTTTCTTTTTTAGATTTTTTTTATTATGTTCAGTTAGCCGAGATACAATACACCATTAGTTTTTTATGTAGTATTCAGTGATTCATTTATTATTCATTTCTAACTTAATTACATGGTAGTCAGAGAATCTAGTTTGGAGATACCATGATATCAGCCCTTTACAAGTATTTGAGACATTTATTTTTTTGTTTTTGGTCTTAATATGTGGATAACTTTATAAATATTCTACATACACTTGAATAGAATGTGTATTTCTTAGCTGTTGAATGCTATGAATATTAATTGTCTATCTATCTATCATCTATCTGTTATCTGTCTAGCTCTGTTTTATCAAGATTTATGTGTTTTTCAAATCTTTTATGTGTTTGCTTTTTTGTTTTTATATTTTGCTTGATTAAGCTATTCCTAAGACGGTTGTGTCAATATCTGCTAAAATAATGCTGAATCTGTCTGTCTTCTTGTAGTTCCATCAACTTTTGCCTCATATATTTAGAGACTATATTTTTACATGCATACAAGTTTTTTTTTTTTAAAGATTTTATTTATTTATTTAACAGAGAGAGAGATCATAAGTAGGCAGAGAGGCAGGCAGAGACAGTGAGAGGGAAGCAGGTTCCCTGCTGAGCAGAGAGTCGGATGCGGGACTCGATCCCAGGACTCTGAGATCATGACCTGAGCTGAAGGCAGCGGCTTAAACCACTGAGCCACCCAGGAGCCCTGCATACAAGTTTTTAAGTGTTATATTAGCTTTTGTGGGAATCAGATATTTACTTGTCTTTTTTTTTTTTTTTTACTGTTTTACTTTTATCTTGTGTGTTGTTTATAGTGGTTTTCCTTTTCTATTTTGACAATCTTTTTTGTAGTGGAGAATTTAATAAACTTACATTTATTGTATTTCTGATAGAATTAGATTGATTCCCAATAACTTCCTTTGTGTTTTCTAATCTTTTCTGTGTTTTTCTTGCTTTCTTTTGAATTGATTGCATATTTTTTCTCATTCCATGATTTGCTTTCAGCTTAGAATTTATACATTTTTATGTAATGTTATTTAATATGTATATTTAACTTATCAAAGTCAAAGTTTAATTAATATCATTGTCATTTTCCCAAGTAATGCAATACCCAAGAACATTTTAACTTCCCTTTCTAAATATGGTGTTGATACTCAGTATTTTAGTCAAACCATATTTTTAACTTCATAAGACATTATTATTGTTTTATAAAGTATGCATTTATTTAGGTTTACTTATACATTTTTCACATATTTTGTTTATTATTTACTTTGCATCTTATAATTTCCATCTGAGATTCTGTCCTCTGCCTGAATTTTTTAGTGGGGGGGAGGGTAGAAAGAGAAGTAGAGAAAGAATCCAAAGCAGGCTTCACTCTGGATGGTGACTGAATCTTACCATCTGGAGATCATGACATTAGCTAAAATCAAGTGTTAGACATTTAATCAACTGAGCTACCCAGAGTCTGCTGAATTATTTTAGAATATCTTTTAGTGAGAGTTTCTTGTTCATCTAAAAATGTCTTTCTCTCATCATGTTCTTGAAGGTAGTTTTGATAAATATCCAATTTTGACAGTTTTATCTACTTTTTCTTTGAAAGTATTATTTTAGCTTTTATGGCTGCCTTTTTTTCTGTTGAGAAAGTGTCTGTCAAAGTAATTGTTAGGATCCTTTGGAACTTAATCCATTTTTTTAATCATTATTTCTAATACATTCTTGTTATATTCATTGTTTAGCAGTTTCACTATGATGTGCCTAGTTGTGGGTTCCTTTCATTTTCCTTCTTGAGAATCCTTGGGATTCCTATATTCTGAAGACTGGTGTCTTTTAATAATTCTGAAAAATTGCCTCTCTCTGTTTCTCTCCTCTCTTTATAGAAATCTGACTAGATGTATATTAGATCTCCTTACTGAATTCTCTATATATCTTTCATCTCTTAACCTCTTTTTCCATTTTTTTTGGGGGGGTATCGATTTTTCATTTCCTAGATGATTTTCACTCAGTACTTTGTAGGCAATCCATTGCTTTCTGATTTTCTTAGCTGTTGTTAGGATGTCATCTGCTAGCCCAATTTTTATTCTGTTGGAGGCAATCTCTTTTTCCCATTCACTGTGATTTTATTAGGATGTGTCAGGGTGTGAACTTACTTTTGCTTATCCTTCTTGGTTCTGAGGACCAGTTGTCTCTGAAAGGCTTTCTAAACTCTGTGTCTCCCTTTCTAGGTGAATACTTTTATTTTCTATTACTTGGCCAGATTCATCTCTGAGCCACAAGCCGGTGCCTCTCTCTACCTCTATTCCTTTTCTGATGCCACAGAAACATCTTCCTTGCTTCTGAGGCTGCTTTCTCTCTTTTGGGCTTTACTTCATATTACTATATGATGGATCTAAGGAGGGAATTAACTTGTACCATCTTGATTGGACCATGACTTCTAAAAGTACATAAAAATAATATTAAAAATAAATTAAATGAATTTTCTATGCTGCATGATCTTGGGGCCTTGATTTCCTTTGTCACTTAATCTGAAAAAGGGGTCCAGGCTTATATGCTATAGTGTTTTTGTGTTGGTGGATGCTAATGTGTTAGTAGGTGAATGTTAAGAAATTACCCAGGAAGAGAGGGTGAAACACCCAGGGAACATATTTGCATGCTATTAACTTCTTCTCTGGAGATAAAGTATTCTTTTTAATTCAGGATTTTTAAAAAGTAGTGGGAATTTCCATGGATTTGGCTTGTGGAAGGTGAAGAGTCCATCTTGCCCATCTGTCGTGACACGAAAAGTGATATTTCTAAATTTCAAATCTGGTTAGGCCTCTCCCTGCTCAGAGTCCTCCAGAGGGTCCCACTGATTATTGAGCAAAATGCACACTCCAGAGGGTCCCACTGATTATTGAGCTTGATCCTCAAGGCTATTAATGAGCATTCTTTTAGGACTCTGGGCACACCAGATCCATTTCTGCTCGTCACCCTTCTCTTTCTGAGATTCTCTTTTGTTAATTCAAATGCTGATAACTCAGTAATCTCAGTAATTACTACTTATTCTTTCAGACTAACAAGCAGAGTTCTTCCTCCAGGAACCTTTCCTGACCAATTTCTCTCTTCTTTTCTACCTCTTTCTTTGCCTTCCCCTGCTTCTCTCTCCCATCACACTCTCTTGGGTCATGTGTGGAAACATCCTGGGGTCCCCTCTGTCTCTGTATTCAGTAAGCTGTATTGACATTTTCAATTTTCTCTATATTACTGCCTACCTTTGTGACCTCCTTAATTCGTCCCTGTAGACCAAGTGTACACATAGAAGCAGGCACATAGTAGGGTCTCTGTATGTGCTTTGTGACTCAGAATGAAGGCATGTTCTCCTACCATGGTATACAAGTGGTGCTCTGCCATCGTAGGGCTCCAGGGTTTTGTTTTGTCATGACCCATGAACAAAGTTCCCTGACTTGGCTACTGGGCAATATCATTTTCAGGGTTTTCCATTATTCTGAGAATTGAGCATTGCATCTAGCTAGAATGTTTCTGGAAGGCAGTACGCTTCCCTCCTCCAGTGCCTCAACCCCTGCAGACATCCCGGGGAAAGCAGGGATGTCCTGAAGGAATAGATGCCTTGTGGAATATTTCTGAGAATCTGTTTGCCTGGCCTCTAAGAATTTGATTGGGAAAACACTTACCTCAGTTGGAATAACTGCTAGTTCTGTGGATAGAGATGCTGACTTGACTGGGTCAGGGTTGCAGATGAGCCCACTCACCTCATGCCAGACAGAGAGGGTATCTAGGCTAGAGCAAATCTCCTGCAGGCTCACAAGCCCCATGTTCCTAGAAACTCAGTGCAGCTCTTTCATTTCAGAATCAATACCTTCTGAAAAACTGTGTGGTGATTAAGTGAATGGGCTGAGGCCTGGGTTCAAATCCTGACTCTCTTCATGTCATGTTATGCAATCTGGATGGCCTTCTTAACGTCCCTATATCTCAGTTTCCTTACCTATAAAATGGAGTCCTACCTCAAAGGACTGTTGTGAGGATTAAATGAGTTAATAGATCATACCTAGTACATATTCAGTGATTAGAAAACTTAGAAAGGTTAGTCATAGCTCATTTTCAATGTATTGTGTTTTATCCAACAAGACCTTACCTCATCTCTCCTTAGTGTCCCCAACTGTTCAGTGAGACAGCTGGACTGTATAACCTCAACTGTGCCTTCTAGCAACAGGAGCCCTCAATTGTCTTCCACTTGTTAGCTTCGTGCCCAGTGCTTCCAAACATGGATGATATGTTCATAGACTAGTATGGCTAGGCATTGATCTAAATCACTTTTCACATGGCCTTATTTCTGGTTTGGACAATACTCTTGCCCTGTTTCTCTATTTGGCTCTAAAGACTACCCTTTCTGGGGTGATAACCTTCACTAGGGAATTCATAGAGGGATTTGTAGCCCGAGGACTCAGGGAGGAGGGTGTTCTGTAGAATACTCTGAATTTTATAGCGGAGCCAATTCATGGCTGAGGTTCATTTAATTTATACTGCTTTTTCCTCCCCCCTCCTGATTGTGTATTTTTTGTAGAGGACTTGGAAAAGCCCTTGATAGGAAGGAAATAACAGAAAATGATGACTCATACCTCTTACTGTTTGCTGTAGACCCCCTGCTTCTCTGGAGGAGCTGAGCTCCTCTGCAGTTGCTGGGATAGACGTCTGGTTTGCAGGTTCTCAGTGTGAACTCACATGCCACAGTGTGGACCCCTTGACAGGAGGTACACAGTGGGACAAGGGAGCCTATGAAGGTGCCATACCCTGAGAGTGAAGAGGGAACAGGCCACATTGAAGCTCTGGTCTTGGCCTCCCTAGGGTGAGGAGTCTCAGAAAAGCTTTCTTGATTCCTGTTCTTCTCTCAATGGTCTTAATACCCGTTCACATGCAGGTGGGCTTTCCAATCTCACCTGTGCCTTTTTAGCCCGACTGAGTTGCACTGGGTATATTGTGTAATTTAGTGTTTTCACTTAACATTATATCACAAGCATTTCCTGAACTTATTAACAATTCTCTGTAACATCATTTTATTGCTTCAGAATATCTAATTGCAAGTCCACATCATAATTTTTTTTTAACATTCCCCTAATGATAAACACCTAAGCAATTTTATATTTTCCTTACTGAAAATAGAGCTATTATGGGCACTTTTTAACTGAAATCCTGGTGTGCATTTCAGGATATTTTCTCAGAATAGACTTCTAGAGATAGAATTTCAGGGTCAAAGAATATGAACATTTATGAGATTCTTGGCACACTGCCAGAGGGACTGCCAAGTCTGCTCCTGCCAGCGTATGCCCATTGTGCCCTTGGTGGCTCTGGGTAAGCTTCTTTTAGATAATCTCTGCCTTAATTAATAAAATAAAATGGATATACATATTTCTTTGATTAGTAATTCAGCAGTACATTTTTTCCTCTTAGAATCATTTTTCAATGGCAGGTGATTAATAATAAGTGGGATAAACAAGTTAGAGAACTTCCTTTTACCTCCCTGGGGGGAAGCTGCTGGTGGCTGCCAAGAATTCCAATTCAGCCTGGCTGTTGAAACTCTCTAGCTTTTTTATTTTGAAAAGTGAACATTGTGTGTGTTGGGGGGGAAACTCTCCATATAAGCAACTCAAAACACATTTTTGGCATGGTACATTTCAACAGGGTATTGAAAAGGATGGGAAAAACTCATGGTGGCAGTTTTCCAAACATCACACATTAACACCTCTGTCTCAGGACCAGCTAATTCTGACAGCTCCATGAAGAAGGGAGGCTAGGACTTTTCTCCTCTTTTTACTAATGAGGAAATATAGGGTCAAAGAGACAAGACTCCTGATTCTGTTCCATGTCAATTCCCAAGCACGAACTCATCTTTCTCAGCTGGTGAAAAACAACTGCAAGGTGCCAGCAATTCACTTCAACTGTCAAACCACATCTGGGTTTGGCTCAGGCTGCCGGAGTGAGGTGTGGAGGTGATGGTGAAGCCAGTCTGGCTCCGGTCGGAGAACAATGTAATCAGTTAGCAATACCTGCCAGGGACACAGGGAGTGGGAGGATTTCACAAGTGCCCACGACTGCCCAGGTGTCAGTGTTACCTGGATGCTGGAGTTGCATAGTTGCCAGTATGGCACGGGTGCTGGTATTTACCAAATATGTGGACCCCACCTCCCTTGGAGTCTCCAAGATCCCATTTTCCCTCTCTCAGGAAAATTAGAAGGTTAAACATAAGTACACAGATTGGTTTCTGTGACCTTGTCTGGTCCCTGTCTACTTATTCTGCCTGTCTTCGAGCATAACCTCTTTTCTGTATCACAGTCCTATGTGGGCCAGAATGGGGTTCTGATCTGAGAAAGATTTCAGAGCTGCGCCTTTGTAAAGTAATGAAGTCAGAAATGTCTTCCTTATCTACCTTCCTGTCTCTGTCCCACCCTGCACTACATAAACATTCCTCAGCACTCCATTCTGCTGTCCCATCTCCAGGCTCTCATGCTCTGCATCTCTGACCAGAGATAGGATGCACAGAGGATTAGGATTCCCTTTGT
Organism: Meles meles; assembly: GCF_922984935.1. Taxonomy (NCBI): domain Eukaryota; kingdom Metazoa; phylum Chordata; class Mammalia; order Carnivora; family Mustelidae; genus Meles; species Meles meles. Next base: position 111,601,162 of record NC_060074.1, on the reverse strand, counting down.
CCCCCCCCCCCCCGCCCCCCCGTGCCTAGAAGGATGTGTGTAGCAGAGGGCTTTGCAATGCTTCATCCTGAAGAATAAAATTTGAACAATGGAATTTCTGACTTATTCGAGGTTAAAAATTTAGGTAGAAAGCCTTCCCATGGTATCTCAAGTGCTATATGGTCAGGCTTTAAGAGGTCGCCCTTCTGAATCCATTGCTTTTCCCTCTGGGCTTGTTGTCAGTTATTTTTTGTCTCAGAGGAGATACAGGTGTGACTATAGGATGCTGAAGGCTTTGGTTCATTCCATGCAGATTTTAGTGACAAAGGCTGATGAGCAGTCTACGTCTACAAACCCAACATATCTAGTGTGAACTTCCCCTCCAGGAGCTTTAGGGTTCTATATGCATGACATCCCAGAACCAGTGTGGGAGTCAGGTGAATTCACAATTGTTTCGAAAGAGGATTTGGCTTCCATCCCAAGGGATCTGTTATAAGGTGCTTTTCCCTATTCAGTCTTCAACAATTCCTAGGCCACATTTCTCCCCAGAGCACACCTCTAATTCATCTTCAACACTGGCTACCAACATGATTTTCAAACCAGACATCTGTGTCCCATTTCCTTCAAGGGCTTTCTACCACCTACTAGGCAACATCCAAACTCCAAGCATGACAGCCAGGCTCCTTATTACCTGGTTCTTTGCAGTCTGTGGGTGTAGCCTCACCCTTCATGACTTCTACAAAGACTACATGCCCCAGGAACAGCAGCACACTGGAAGTTTCTGGGCTCACCTTTATTTCTCTACATTTCCCACCTCTATGACTGGTTGACTCCTTCCAAACCAGGCTCAGAGTTCCTTCTCCAAGAATGCTGCCTTGGCCTCCCTACTTTAATGTACTTCAGTATTCTTCTACTGTGGACTCTGTGCAACTTAAGCTGTTTTAATGCATTTCCTACTGTGATGAGTGTCCTCCAGAGCAGCGCGGGACCTTGCTCACCTTGTCTCTGGCATGGCGCTTACCACTTGGGATAAACTCTGAGTTTATCAGAGAACATTTGTGGACTGAATGAAGGTGTGTCACTGCCTAGATGCTGAGGTCTGGATGCTCGCCATCATTTTGTCCTAATGTCTCCACTTGTCACCCTTAGAGGACAATATCTGATGAACAGCAGCTGTGAACGAAATGGTCCTCCCCTGGAGGAAGGAGTGGTCTGCCCCTGGGGCATCTAAGGGGGACCACAGAGGGCTTTATCTTCAGAGAGCTGAATGTAAAAGTTTTTCTTACTTTTTGACGTGGAAAGAAAAAGAAGAATTTCAGCTATTTGAAAAATAAAAGGTGGCCAAAGTGTTTGGTTTAAAGTTAAAGACTGGGTAGGGGGGTCCACATCTCTTAAGCATCCTTGGAGATCTATAGTGTTGGCAAGAGAGACCTCTTGATCACTGGATGACCTTAGAAATAGAAGCTGGAGAATTCCATCTAGCCTTATTGTCAGGGCTCTAGATTTATGAGTTCACCCATGAACTAAGACATTCCCATAGTGTATACCTCTATTTGTTCCTGTGACAGTAAACCAATAAAATCCAGAAAACCTGCAGCCATATCTCTCTGGGATTAGCAAAAAGATGGAGAAAAGTTTTCTCCTTTAAACTCCCTCATGTGCCTTAAGAAGCACAATATGCTTTTTGGTTGGCTGGTGACAAGGTAGAGTTACTTTAATGTTCTCCAAGCCCAGCTACTTGGCACATTGCTTGGGTTTAATGTATGTACATACTTACTCAACAAATATTGAGCACTCACAGGCAGCAGGCACTGTTAGGTAGTGTCTACCTTGTTGGACAATGCTCCATGGGTCTCTCAAATTTGTCACATCTTGTGAGGAGTGAACTGGTTGTTCTGGGCTATCTTTGCAAGGATGTTTTTATAGCAAGCAGCTTTGCCTTTCTCCAGAGCAGAGAGGCAAGCATGCTTACTGTCCATCAAAGAGGACTCTGCTTCTCTTAGCTCAGGTCTCTTCTTCTAGAACTCAACCTACCTTGTGGGTAAGCGTCCAGCAAGGACCATCTACATTACTGATGTGGGGCTAGGGGACAAGAAGGGCTGACACGAGCGTGTTGATGTTCATGCCCTAGCTGTGAGCAATAAAGACCTCTGTCCTGTGTCTTCTGTCAACATCCGTGGAACTGTTACAGGTTTGGCTTACCTCACCAGCAAGCAAAATCTCAGCACCTTCATATTTCCTGACCAGCTTATATCGTTATTGAATTTCATATTCAAAATACCCTAAAATTAAAATATCTTTACTTCATTTCATGGATTAGAACTGAAACAGAGAAGTTAACTCTTCCTAGGTCACAGAAGTAGTTAGTGGTAGAGAGGAGATTTTTGCTCAAGTCTGTCCAGTTCCAGAACCATGGATTTCCATAACATGTTGGTTCAATTGCAGATGTGAAGGTGCCTGTAGTTCTATGTGTGGTACTGTTCCCCATGTTCCCTAACCCCTTGGCCACTAAATGAGCTCTATTGCTATAATGATAAAAAAGCTCCAGCAAGGAGTGGAAACCAATTGAACAGCATCTCCTCCAAAGGAACATAAACAAGATATCATCAGGAGTGGCTTCCATGAAAGAAATTCTCTGATACTTACATAACAGTTGGCTCGAAGCTCTACTTACTGCCCTTTCTTCTGATGAGCACATGAGATCCATTTCCCCATAAGCAGGATGGGCTGAGTCATGTGAATTTCATACAAAATGATGTGTAGCTGGAGTAATGGGCATGCTCCAGGATGACAGATGTCTCCAGCCCCTTCACGGGGTCCAAACCTTGATAAGCCTATAGAAGCTCCCTTGTACATTTCCACAGTGCATTTTTATCTGTGCTGCTTAATTTGATCATTGCCTTAGCCTTATGATAGTGACCTGCTTCTCTGGTGGCCTCCATATGGTCTGTAGCACAAAGCCCCATTTCTTAGCCTAAGGGCCCAAGATCCTCTGTGGTCCAGCCCTAGTCTACTCTGTGGCCAAATAAAGTTTCCTTTCCCATCTGAAGCCTTCCTAATCCATTCCATACCTTCGGTGGAACTGGCTTCTCCTTCCATGGTGCTCACAGTTATCTGTATCCCTTCACTCACAGCATCTGTAACTATGGGCTGAAGACACTGACATGTTCATCTTCTCCATCAAGCCATGGGCCCTTGAGGCAAGGCCAGCTATATCTAGATACACCACCCATGTCTATCTCTCAGTTTGAAATGTCATCATTAAATACTCTCATGTGGGGCTGAAACACTTTTGAAAGGCGCAAATCACCCCAGGAGTAAGTACAGATGTTTCGCACATGTTTCGACATGATGGGAACTATCTGATCGATTTCTTCCTTGATAAGACTGACCTGGATGCCAAAATTCATGGGCGTTAGTACATGAATGAGATGTGATCAACCTGAAAGTACTTACTGTCTTTATCTTGCTAATCATCCTGCAGGGGGCCAACAGTTCAGGACTCCACTTGGTCACTGACTCCCACCATTGAGAGCTGCCTCTGTCCCAGGCAGCCCTTGCTAGGGATGGAGATGTTGGCACAAGAGCCCTGGTCATTGTTGGCAGGGGCCAGGCCTGGAGTGCTCTGACCCCAGCACTGGGTCATTTCAGGGTCCTTGAGCCCCGGTGCCATCTGCTCTTGCTGATGCACAGCCTGCAGAAGGAAGGAGCCTCCTCTCTCTAGCCTGCTAGTCAGACAGGCCTGGGGTCAAATGCTCCGGTGGCCATTAGAAGCTGTGTGACCTCCAGAGATCACTCCAAGCTTTCTGAGCCTCAGTTTCTACAGGGCTGAAAGGTGGATGAGGCCACTGGCCTGCAAGGACTGTGGTGAGGACAAGAAGAGCACATGCAAAGCAGCTGGCATTTCATACAGAGTATGCTAGCTCCCCTCCCTCTTCTTCTAGCCCTCCTCTCCACTTCTCTCCCTTTTCTTTCTCCTTTCTGCCTTTCCTCTCCACTTCCCTCTGTCCTCAAGAGCTTTTGGAGAACTGGTGCATGCATTCGTGCACATTTGCCCCCATCCGCATTTGTGGCAGACATGCTACCTTGTGACTCTATGTATCATCCTTTGGGGGAGGGACTCTATGCATCATCCTTTGGGGGAGGGATCAAAGATAAAGAAAGTGTGCTCCCTTCCCCGATGGTGCACCATTTATTTGCATACCAGTGTGTTCTAGATGCCTGTGGGAATGTGTATATGCATGTGCTCACTGGCCTGGTGCTTTTGCCTCTGCAGTTGGCCTGTGAAGCTTCCTCCTCCTGGGGGCATCTGGATAGGCCACCTTGGATGAATCAGCCTGGCAGCATCCATGTCTCTCCTGTGCCTGGTTCTGGCTAGGCCTGAGGGCTGAGACCAGGCTGTGCTTCAATACAGTCTTCTAGGACATTGGATGGGCACGGAGGACAAGGACCAGGGAAGGAGGTGCCAGTTCTCAGAGAGTAGTCAACACAGGTGGCTCCAGGGCTTTTGTGGAGGATGTGGGGAGGAGTCACCAGCATCTTTTTCCAGGACAGACATCTGTGGTGGCATCAGGGGGCCCAGGCACTCTGGCTTCATCCTTTTCCTGGAGACTTTTTTTAAAGCAAGACATGCCTGTGTATGGGTTCTGGGAGCCTCTTCTGTGCCCACTGGGCAGTGATCTGTGCTCACAATCCTTCAAGATGAGTCCATATGCCCACATTTTCTCAAAACCCTGAAGTGATGTCACAACAGGAAAGGATGTTGGTAGTTAGTTAGTTCAGTGTTTCCCAAATATGTTCTGGGAACTCTTGGCCCACAAGTGTGTGAAAGGTGTTTTTGGGAAGAAATGGGGTCTCTGGAAATATACATTTGAGGAACGTTGCATTCATCCTCCTATCCTCCCATACTCCAAGAGTCACTGCACACATTGGAACACTAAGGATGCCTGAAGCTTCACACAGCTTTAACTTTGCTTAACACTGACATGTTACACATTTATTTGCACAAGGAACATCCTTTTTGTTTGGGCAGTTTATCACTATTTTGCCAGGCTGTTAGTTTATAGATTAGAGTTTGGGACATACAGATAGTTGTAGCTAAACGCTTGATTTTATAGATGAAGTGTGGTGGGCCAGCGAACTCTGGTTACTCAGGGGAAGGTCTCACCTTTTGGCTATCCTTAGCTTCTTTTCTTCTATTTCTCCCCCAACACCTATGACAACCCTCGAACAGCCAGCTATTTTGCTTGGTGGCCGTTTGGGGCAGAACTTGGATCCTGCTCTTCTTCTAGGGGGAATGATGGAGGACCTTTTTGCTGACTCCCAGTTGTAGAAGGTGCAGCCCCAAGAGATCTGAGTCACAGAGGGTTCCTGGCAGCCTGGGCTGTAGTCTTAAACCTGGACTTGCTGGCCTCTGAGTGACTGCTGAGTTGCTGGGAGTCTTAGAAAGACCCTTATAAAGGACGATGGTTAGTAAGTTCATCTTCTCTCCCTGTCACTCATTTTAAATGACAATTACTCTTCTGGACATGTTTAGAAGTGGTGTAGTAAGGAACTTCCATTATCGATATATATGTACTGCTTATCTAGCACCAATTATTGACTCTGGATGGCAGCACTGAGCGCCTGATACACTTGTTCCTGCCACCAACCCTGAGACTTGGTACCGCAGGGGTTCAGAATGAGTCCCTCAGCATGGGCCAGTTTGGCACGCAGATTATTTTGAGCTGGAAAGAATCAAGGCCCAAAAGAATTGGAAGAAACTCTTACCTTCCCCTTAACTGCCCAAAAGAATTGAGACAGAGGACCTGCTCCAGGAAGGGAACTATCGCCATAGATAACTACATTATGATATATCCAGAGGAGGTGGACAGGGAGGAGTTTAGCAAAGTCTGTGTTAAAATTCCTCTCTGTGTCCCCATGGTTCCTGAGGGGCCCAGCCAACATTTCTTTACCAAGCATTTGCTCTTTTCCACATTCCTATGAATGGACCTTCCTTCCCTTCAAAATCCCAACCACCTACCCTCTTCCCCTTAGTCAGGATGGTAAATATACCTCATCTTGCCCGACTGTTTTTGGAATCCCATGTTAATGTGGATTCTCAGGATTTATGAAATTAAATTTGATTTTTCCAATCTGTTTCATGTCAACTTGATTCTTAGACCAGCCAGAAGGATCTTGAAGAGCAGAATAAAATTTTTCCTTCCAACCCTACCATGGAATCATGTCCATCTGAGGGATGAGAACACTGAAGCCAGAAAGGTCAAGTGAGTTGCCCAGGTTCCCAGGACCAGGAAAGGGCCCAAACCCAGAGGGACGGCACTCTGCAGTCTATGCTCTAGCCACTGTTATTAAGGGAAGGATTGGTTGACTCATAGTTATTTAACAGGTGTAGTTTTTCTAATATCACAATTAAAAAAAATCAATGCTTCAGCCAGTGTCCTGGCAGCTGGTAAGCCCATTATTTCTAGGGGAACATTCCACTCTTACATTTGTTTCATGAAGCTGGTGCCTGCACAGGGAGAAAAAGAAATCTTGTCACTGGGCACTCCTTCCCTCAGGGCCCCAGGAACCCTCCACTGGCTATGCTGAGGGCAGGACAATGGGGCTGGAGGTGGATGGTTCCAGCCCCACCCACGCAGACTTAGCGGAGAACACAAAGTCGCACCTGTGAAATGCAAGGCCTGGGTGGTGGTTATCTTTCCCTAGACAATTACAGGAACGCTGTTTGACTCTGAATGCTTGGTTACATTTCAAATTTATTTCCAATCATTTAGAGCTGGATCAATGGGAGACAAAGGTGCCTTTTAGCTCTGGCACCTGCTGTTCCCCCCAAATGTCAAGGACTGACATTTGATGCCATTATCCCCAGTCAGCTTACAGATGACTCACTTCCTTGCTTCCCCAGTCCTCAGGCCCACCCACCCAGCAAGGACTTTCACACCATGCTGATAACAAACTGCACTGTCCAGGAGAACCCAGACTTTCTCCCTCTGGCAGAGCAAAGGCAGGCCTCCTGGGTGACCACTGCATCCCTGGGTGCCTGGGAGAGGCCTCTCGTGGCTCGGTTCCTTCTGCCCTCTCTCCCCCCAGGCCAGCACCTAATGTTCCCAGGCCAGGTGCATATCTTGGGATGAGGTGGGCACTCTCATGATCCGCCTGGTGGTACAGATAGCAGGTGGGGTTGTGGGGTGCAGCTTCTCTCGTGGAGTTGAAGGAGGCACTGGGGGAGGTGAGGCCTGGTGCCCCTCAGATGAAGTACTCCTTTGTGCTGTTGTCACCTGTGTCCTGGAGGGAGGGGTCGTCCTGCAGGTCTGCGTCTGCGCTCTCAGCAAACTCTGTGCCCTTGGCTTCATTGGTGTGGTACGTCCCCTTGTGCCTGTACATGTAGCGTAGCATGACGACGAGGAGGCAGATCAGGATGATGGCTACAGCAGCGATTACGCCTGCAGGAGGGAAGCAGTGCATGGCTCTGTCTGAGACAGGCTTGTGGGAGGGGGTCAGGACACACAGGGCTTGTGGCAGAACAGACACTCTGCTTCAAGAAACACCAACCTCAGACAGGCTGCTTCATTCCTGTCCAGTGTGCACTCACCCTTATCTGTGCCCATCCGAGTTACCCCTCTCTCCCCACCTGCTCCCCCTCCCTCCACTCACTGTGGTGTAGACTGAGGCTGGAAGAGGATTCCAGAACTGACCCTCACTCAGGGACGCTCAGTCTACTGAGGAAGACAGACCTCTGTGCATAACTTGCAGAATGAACTATGTGAGTTTATCTAAAACCGAGGGGTTCATGAACCTCAGGACTTTCAGTTTTAAAACCAGAACAATCCCAATTGAGAAGTGTCCTGGGGCACGAGACTTGGTGCTGAAACCAGGAGAGTGCCCAGAAGGCTGGGCCCCTGTGGCTGCCCCCTGTGCACTACAGGGGGGTACAGAACAGGGCCATGGGAAGCCCTTGAGTCAGGCTGGACAGAGTGGGGTTCACTGCTTTATCACCCTACCTGAGCTCCAGCACATTCTCCAAAGGTGAGGGCTGCATGAGTCTGGCTGGGGAGCAGTGACCAGCCAGGCGAAAGACTAAAGAGGGAGAGGATTCTGGAGGACGCCATATAAAGGCATGGGGTGTGGGTGGAAGTCAGGCCTTCATTTCTGTGTGGGCTCATGAGCAGTTGGGAGAAGAGACTTGAAATCTGGGCAGTAGGGCCCAGGTCATTCAGAGCCTGGGAGTGCTGGGGGGAGGGGGACGCTGGCAAGTTTTGGAGGGGCTTAGGTCCCTCATGTAGCCTCACCCTCGTTCAGGCATTTGCTCTGAAGCCTCAGGCAGGTTCTCCCTGGGGAGATCCCTCTAACCCTCCTGGCTTGGAGGCCCAGAACAGCTCACCTGCAATGATGGCGATGTTCGCCCCCAGAGAGGGGAAAAATGGGCCAGGGTCGAGTTCTGTGAACAGAAGAGAAGAGCCTTAGTGGGGAGAGAAAATCTTCCCATACTTGGCGTCACCCCAGCCTTGCCTGCACCCCCTGCTCACAGGCGCACTGCTCTTGAGCAGGCCGAGTGGACAGGAGGCAGTGTGTGCCTGGCCAGGCTTCTGGCTCTGCCTGGTCACTGGCAGGTCTGGAGAGAACGTGTGAACCACTGTGGAAAGCACCCAGTTCTGGCATCTCTGCAACCATGCGAGTGGGATGAGGGATGGGCTCCTGCCCTGGGCAGACCCTGGGTAGGCATGCCTGGTGGTGGGCATGAAGGTGGGCAGTCATATGCCTGGTGCCAGCTCCACCGGACTTTCGGCCTCAGCTTTTCTCACCATAATGGTAAAAACAGACCATTTGTGAAGTGTCCCCACATGTGGAGGGTCTGTACATGCCAGGTGTTGGTTTAGTTGCCTTTCACCCATCCCATCATGTGGTCTTCGCAGCCGTCCCATGACGTGTGTGGTATTATAGTCCATTCCACAGCTGTGACCCTGAGCATCAGAGAATGACATGCCCGGAGTCACACAGCTCGCCCAGTGGTGGGCCCGGACTTAGCTCACACTTTCACCTCTGGGGTGTACTTTCTCTTTTCTCTCTTGAAGATGCCCCTCCCAGGAGGGCTCCTCTCTGGAGGCTCCTCCCAGAGTCCCCTCTGTGGTCTCTGATCGACTCTTCTGTGGGAAGGGCCGCCTGGGGTGCTACCAAATTATTGAGTGTGTTTTTCCACAGGGCTCTGGTCTGGCCGCAGGGCCAGCATCTCAAGGACAGCAGGCACCTGCCCATCACCTCCAGCAGCTGCACAGAGGGTCTCTTCTCTCCTCTGGGAGATGAGTGAGAGGAAGGATTTATTAGACCACAGAAATATCAGTGTTAACATGGAAATCCCATGTTCCCATTACAACGGCTATGCATATTAAAACAGAGAAGGCTATTTCATAATAGTCCTTTCCGCTCAGATAATCACTTTAATTATAGTCGGATGAGGTCATTCTCCCTAGCGCAGCTTCCAGATGCCTTGTTCTGACAAGAAATCAGCTGTGATGCCAGGAAGGACGGTGCGGGGAGCCAAGCAAAGGCTCCGGGCTGGAGATAGAGGAGGAGAAGAACAGCCTGGAGGGCAGAAAGAGGTTAAAAGAGGTCCTCAGGTCAGCAAGGAGAGCAGGCACACAGCAGGAGTCAGGGCAGCGGTGGGGAGGGGGAGGCAGGAGGAGCAGTCAGGTCAGCTTCTAAGTGCTTCACCGCAGTGAGAACTGAGGCTGGAGGGGCAGGAAGTTCAAGCAGCATCGGACTCTGAGATCTAGGGTGGACAGGAGCAAGCTAGAATTTAGTATCAAGTGCACAGAAGGTGCTCCATGGACACGCACTGAATGATACCGCAGAAGGAAATGCCTGTGCGCGTGTACGCACCCACACAAGTGAGCGGATTCAGACACTAGCCTTGTAGACCTTCCTCAATCACGAAGCACCTCATGCTTCAGTAAGAAGAAAGAACGGCCCCTTCCTTCAGTCTGTGAGGACGGTCACCGAAGTTCAAATATCTGGAATTACCACTTGGAATGTCCCAGGCCAAGACCGGCATTTCTTATGCCAGTTTGTCCAACCCAGTCAGGGAGAGAAGGGACTCCTGTTCCGTTTTCTTTAAAAAACAATTCACAGTGGATCACCACGTGCCAGGTACTGCCCTCAGCGTTTACCAGGTTTTAACTCATTTAGTCTCCACGGCAGTCTCATTCAGAAGCAGTGACTATTTTTCCCATTGTACAGATCCGGAAGCTGAGCCCCAGAAAAGTGTTACTGTTTTTCCTGGATCATACAGCTGAGAGAGTCAGGAGTCCACCAACTCAGGCCGAGGCTGCCCGGAGTCAGTGTGCTTACCCCTGCAGGCACTGCCCAGGGAGGGTTCTGGGTTGGCAGCTTCAGGAATAGATGAGGTATTTGGCTTGAATCCCTTGGGGTGAACTTCTTAGCTTGTGTTTGGAACCCTGTACCCAAACCCATATACTGGAACACCGGAAGCCCTCCCAGCAGGCCAGTGGCCTGGGAGCAGGAGGGACCTCTGAGGGGTCATTAGTTGAGCCCCCAGCAGGGCTCCCTCTGAACTCATGCACACTCAGGAGCACAGTGGGCAGGAATGCCTGATCTCCGTGTCCCAGCCCTCCAGCTGTGTGAAGCTGAATTTGCACACCGTGAGTGCCCCCAGACACTTCAGCATGACAGGAATGGCCACAGAGGTCAGAATCGACACAGAGGAGGCAGCTCAGGCCTGTCTGGGAAGATGGGGATGGTACAAGAAGTGGTTCTCAAAGTGTGGTCCTAGGACCAGCAGCATTTCCTAGGAGTCTGCTAGAAAGGCAAATTCTTGGGCCCCATCTCAGACCTGTGGAATCAGAGGCTGTACTCCGCAATCTGTGGTCACAGGCCTCTAGGTGGTCCTGATGATTGTTCTGTGTTGAGGACTGCTGATGGATGAGGAAAGCTCCCAGAGGGAAGTCCTTATGATTGGCCCTTGAAGGATGAATGAGAGTTTCTGCACAGACCGGAGTGTAAGCATTCAGAGCAGAGAGGGCAGCACCCAGAACAGTGCTCACCTCTCCCGAGCCCTCACTTCCTCCCTGAGTGTCCGCTCACCATCCATGGCGCTGAGGCTCCGGAAGCCTGTGCTTTGATCTCTCACCTCTGGAGATGGTGGGGTGAGGACCATCATTGGCTCTGCTCCCTTGTCCTGCTTCCTTTTAGCCAGCAGCAGTGATAAGGGACATTTGGAAAGGCTAGCTGGAATGAGCTGCATCCCGCCCAGGAAGGTGACAGGTTAGTGTACAAGCAGATTGCGACCCTTGAATGAAAGCCCACCTCTAGCTGGGGTTGAAGGGTGAGTATGTGATTGGCGTTAGCATCATTCTGAGCCCAGGAACTGGGGGAAGGGGATTAATGGGCAGCCTTAGTGGGTGCATTTATGGCAAAGCAAGGTGTTACTTATGGCTAGGCGTGGGACTGAGATCAGAAGGAAGCCACTGTGTAGCCCTCAGACTGGACAGGCATGGGAGCCCTCCGCCCTTCTGTAGAGATCCAGGGTACACTGTGATTTTCCTTCTTGGCTCCCCTCAATGTTGTAACGCTCCCCACCAGAGCGAACACTCTACAAGCCCCAGAAGCACACTGACCCCAGTGTGCACAAGCCCCAGAAACACACTGGCCACAGCTCTATGCTCCACATCGGGCTATGCTCCTGGGACCCAAGAACAGTTGTCGAATGGTATTTGAAAGCCTGGTCCCTTCGGGGGAACCGAGAATCAAACCGCACTTTGCATTGTCCACCTTGTCGTGAAGACAGCTTTTGGTTCAAGTCTTGGCGTGCATTTCACAGCAGGGTATTCAGCAAAGTACTTGATACTGACTGGCTCTAGCTTCTTTGTATGTAAAACAAGTTTAGCAATACCCCCCATGGGAGGGATTAGAAATGACATTTTACGGTTGTGGTCACTACTTTTTTAAAGAAAGGCAGACTGGGGGAGGCCTGGGTGGCTCAGTGGGTTAAGCCGCTGCCTTCGGCTCAGGTCATGATCTCGGGGTCCTGGGATCGAGTCCCACATCGGTCTCTCTGCTCAGCAGGGAGCCTGCTTGCCTCTCTCTCTCTGCCTGCCTCTCTATCTACCTGTGATCTCTCTCTAAAAAAAAAAGAAAAAAAAAAAAAAAAAAAAAAGAAAGGCAGACTGCCACATGTGGCACCTCACTTGGACGTGTCTGGAGTCTTGGAAGCGTGACCATGCTACAGTCCCCTAAAAATAGTCCTCGAGAGCTTGACTGAAGGTTCCAGCAGGGGAACTCAGCTACTCACATACCTTCGACTGAAGAACCGCCCTCCTCTATCAGGGAAGGTCGTCCTCTTCTACCAAGGGTGTGGCTTTGGGAGGGAAGCACAGGGAGCCCCGAGGAAGGAAGGGGACACCTCCTAGATAGCCAGATCCTCCGAATCAACCCTGGCCATCAGCAGGGTGACAGATGTTGCAGCCAGATCGCCCTCACATCCCGTCACCACTAGCTTGATCCCATTTTTATTATTACTCTGCTTTGCACATAATTCAGGGCCAGTCAACGAAGTGACCTGCTAACAGCTGTTGTGAGTCCAAGCATTGGATGGATGCTGGTCATGGATTCCCAGCACAGTCTTGGCTGAAGTCAATCACCGTCTGGGTGCTGAGTGTCTCTGTGTTCCCAGCAATACCGTAGGGATGGAGGAGGTTCCAGGAAACAGAATGCGTCTCGAACCTCAGGGGGCTTATGGTCTCCCTGGGAGATATGACTGTGACATACAACTTATTTAAGTTAGTGTTGTCAAACAGTAAATCCCAACCCACTGGTGGTCCCAACTAGAGGGAGTAGGGTGGGGAGAGAGAGAGAAGTAGAGGAAGAGAGAGAGAGAGAGAAGGAAGGGGTGGGGAGAGAGAGAGAAAGATATTCAGAAACCATCAGGCCCTATCATAGGCAGCCAGGGGAAATACTGTTTGGTGGGGCTTTGAGTTCACTTGTGCGCATACAGCAGAAGCATCCGCCATACTGTTTGGAGGCCGTGGCTTAGACCACAGCACTGTAAGAGGGAATAAAACAAATCCCTAGTCCTGCAGTGCTGGTTCCAGTAAGCCCAACTACAAGCAGGCTGATAGCGAAGAAAGCACGGCTTCACCCTGACAAAAGCTGGTATGGCTACGGCAGTAAGGTGGCCATGTTGCGTGACAGCTCTGGGCTTCTGAACCCCTGATATGGCCAGCCACAGTCCTCACCACAAGGCTGGGGCCTGGGTCGTGTGCCAAGTGCAGGGATAACAGATGCTTCCTGTGAGCTGAGCTGGTGACTCTTCAGAGGGAGAGGAAAAGGAAGGGGCTGTTATAGCCCCAAACTCCTGTTCAGGGAAGCTGCCCTCCCATGGGGGAGGGGGTGGGATGGTGAGTGGGAGGAATGCTCCCTGATTATGGAGATGAGACCACATAGCCTGGGGTTCAGCCTTGTGAGCCTCTGGAGTAGGAGAAACACTCTGCAGGTTCTCAGTGCATAGAAACTCTGGGCAAAGTTTCTGTGGAAGCTCCCTCATTGAATCCTGCAGCAAGCCTGCAAAAGGGGAGTTTCCTCCCTCTTTTAACTCACAAATAATGCAATGCATGCCCAAAGAAATCAAACAACATGTCAAAATCTCACGGCCAACAAAGAGCAGAACCTGTGTTCGAACCCAGGACTCCGTAGTACCAGAACGGGTGCCCTTCAAAGCCCTGGCACTGGCTTTTCTCCTGTGCAATCTACAACCCGCGCAATCTACAACCCGCGCAATCTACAACCCGTGCAATCTACAACCTGGCTGTGGCCACACACCTGCTGATTCTACATGGGGCCCATAGGGTGGCCAGCTGTCTGTCCTCCGGTGGAGGGCAGCAGGGCACACAGGTGCTGCCCCTCGTTGGAGGTGACATTCCCAATTCCAGCTGGCAGTTGGGCACAGCCAATGGGGTGTAGGACATTAGCAGCAGCTGGACCCTGGGTGTTCTCAGATGTTGACAGAGAGCAGTGGTCAGGTGCTGGCTCTAGAGACACAGGTCGACCCTCTGGGACCACCAAGAATTTCCCTTCTTCTGTGTTTTCTGATGAAGCTGTGCCAGGAGTTTTGTCTTTACACCTCTTGCCCACCCCTAATGGTTCTTCCGTGTGCCTCAGGAGTTATGGAGGAAGAGCCCGCTCCCAGCTTCCCATGCCCACCTGGGCCAGCAAACGCATAAGAATTCTGGCCAGGGCAGAGCCCTCTGGGGAACTGAGTAGTTCGAGTCAAGAGGGAGAATGCCTTTGAACCAGGATGCCTAAGTGTTGTGGGAAGAGGAATATTATTTCAGTTTTAAAGCCACGAAGGGGAACAGAGGTTTGCCGTCGTCCTTGGAGAGTTCCCACAGTGACAACCGTGTGGATGACAGACAGCAACGCAGAGGGGCCACACCACCGCCTGATGACTCGCCAAGCTCCAGGCTGCTTACCCAGAGCATTCCATTTCGAAGAAACTACAGATCTGGTTAGAAAAGTCACTCTCCAGTGGCCATGACTTTGCGTGAGTCTGATTTGGGTTCAGGAGGACAGTGGTTGGGGGAGGCAGAGGAAACTACGTGGCCGCGGAAAGGTCTCCTTGGCTCCCACTGGAGTTTCTTCTTCCTGTGCTAGATTCTTGCCTCCAAGTTCTTAGCCGGTCAAGCAGAAAGCAGCCGGCAACTGACGTTTATTAACGGACTTTTCTTTTTGGGTAGGACAAAGGTCAACCACGTTTCCTTTTCTTTGATGGTTTGTTGTTATCAGACTCTGAAAGGATATGGCATTTAAGCTACAACTGGGGAAGAATTGGTCTCAGGATAGTAGCTACAAAATAATAAATGGATAGCTTATTATTCACTGTCTATCCCTCTCTCTTGCAAGCCATCAATGTTGGCTGAGCAGGTAGCATTTACCTAGCCTGGGGATGTGGAGAAGATGGGCTGTGCCCCCAGGGAGCTTATGACTTGGCTGAGGAGATTTAATATATTTATGTGAAAAGAGACTGCCAACACTGTCTGTGTGGTCAAGTGTCAAACTGAGCAATAAAGATATGCCTGGGAGTGTGGCAGAGGGGACTCAACCATCAGACTCAGCCACAGGATTCCCAGGCTCTCCGACAATGCGGGTGCTCATGATTCTGTTTGTTTATTTTTCTGTCCTCAGCCACATTTCTCCAGCACCGACTGTTTTGCAGCAATGTGCTCTCTACTTGAGCCAGGGCCTTCACCTGGAAGGAGCTTACTGGGTAATAGAGGCAAAGGCATGTAGGTAAGTTTAGAAAGAGTAGCTCTCTGATATATTCAGGAATGGCTTCCTGGAGGAAGAGGGGGCTCCCAAGACGGACCTACTGAGACGGTGAACTGGGCAATGCCAGCAGGGGAAGCAGGGCGCAGTGGTGAGAGGACGCGGGGTGCAAGTCCATAGCAGAGTGGTCATGACTTCTAGGTGGGGCAGGAGGACCTCTGTGTGGGCCTAACTGCTACGGTGCCTGGTCATCGTGTGTCAGATACAAAGCCCCATGACATCGGACTACACCTAGGCTGGAGGGCAGAACTTCTCTGGCAAGTTAGCTCACTTCTTGGAGCTTCCTTCTACTTCCTTTAGAGATAAAACCTCTTCCTGATAGGGCTAGAGGGGGCTGATAGCTAAGGCGTGAGTTCTCAGTCTGAGTGTGCATCAGTATTTTCTGGGGGATTTGTCATACCACAGATCACTGCACCCACCTCGGATTCTGACTCAGCACACCAAGAGTGGGCCCGAGAATTTGCATTGTTAATTATGTTCCCAGGTGCTGCCGATGCTGCTGGTCTGGGAGCCTGTCTTTGAGAACCACCGAGCTCGTGACAGTGAGAGTGACTTACAGATCGCGTGCTCAGTTCCAATGCTTTCACACGCCTCCTTTTTGCAGGCAGGTGATATAAGCCTTCAGTAAATGGAAATTGTGGGGGGATGGTCCTCTCTTAGCCATGAAAATAAGAAGTCACACTCCCAGCTGCCTGGCCTCTGAGCGACTCTGAGCTTAGTGTCCTTTCTTTCCGGAGGCAGCCGACGTAGTTTCAGACGTGGCATAGCGGTTCCTGTGACAATTTGTCACCTGTGCTGGCCTCCTTGCCTGCCCCCGTGACTGCAGCTGGGTGAGAGGACGGAGGGCCCCATGCCAGCATCTGGTAGGTGCACTTGGCCTCTGATCAATGCCAGATCAGAAGACTAGTCTCTGTGCCTTGTTCTTTGGAAACTTTGAAAGTCTCAGCTGCCCCCTGGATGTCCATTTGTATACTGAGTGTTTGCAGTGAGACCTATGGAAGGACAAACCACCTCTGCCGATGTTTTTCAGTATCCCTGGGCTCTGATGATGCAGCAAGGAAGTGGTTCTCCAAAGAAAGGTGTTTGGGCCACCAAAGTGGCAAAGGAATGGATGCTTGCAGCTATTTTGAGAAGCCAAGAGGGCATGGTGTATCCCAATCAGCATTTGCTTGACTTCCTAGCTCTGAGCTCTGGCAGAAGTGACTGGAGCACAGAAGGCCCTGGATACACTTATCCCAGCCCCAGCTCCATCCAGACAGGGGAGAGTGAGGGCGCAGGAAGGCTCCGTCTGCCAGGCTCGTGGCTGGGTGCCTGCCTACCTGCATACCTGTGGGGTGTGCACATTGGCTGTGTCAACCAGGCTTGGGAGTGAACAGGTGAAGGAATGAGGCCAGAGCAAGGGGCAGTCCCACAGCACGACTGAGCTCCTGCCTCCCCACGCCTGGACTGTCCTGGGGAGTGCTGTGGCCTTTCTAACCTCACCTTCCTCACACGTGAAATGTGACGGCACAGCTATGCAGGCTCCTCGTCCGGTAGTGTGCGGCGAGCACTGGGGCAGTGGCCAGCACAGGCTGCCTGTTGGATCGTCACCATTGTCCACAAGGTCAAAATAGCCTCCAAGGGAGAGTTTAGAAAATGGTCACCTTTGATTCTCTTGTATACTGTTTGGCAAATGTGTCACCCTGAGAATCAAAAATTCCATTTCTAGTATGATCCTAGTCAAATCATCTGAAAAGGGAACAAAAATTCATGCTTAGGAAAGTATACTGCAATTTGGTTTAAAATAGAAAGTAAAAGAGAGAGAACAATCTAAATGTTCTACATTAGGGAATTGGTTATGTAAATTCAGACATGCTTATGTGATAGAATATTATGCAGTTATTGAAGTGACGCATGGAAATCCTCAGTGACAGGAGGAAATGCTTGCAGTATGACTTAAGGGGGGAAAAGGACCCTGTAAATAGGGAAATGACCCTGAATCTCCTCCTGGTTAGCTTTGGGCTAGAAATGACCCTGAATACTCCTCCTGGTCAGCTTTCGGGTGGAAATAACCTTGAATGCTCACCCTGGCCACCATTGTCTGGTTCTTCATTGCTCTAAAGCCTTTTTGACCACAACACCTACACTGCATCCACGCTTCCCGGGGTTATCAACCCAGCCCTGGATTCTACCTCTTTCCACCTGAGCTAAGTGGCCAGCTAGACCCAAGACAAGCTTTCCACCTGGGCTTGTCTTGTTAGCTGATCTGTTCAGGAGAGCTCCGTGAGCTGGCATGGGGTTGCCGTCACTACTTCATGTTGTTTTGTGGGGAAATAAGATACACATGGACAATGGCAATGCTTTGTCAGCAAGTTTATACATTCTCTCATCCAGTTAAGCCCATGGCTGTTCAATGCAAGTACTCAGTCACAATGTAAATTTCTTTCTGCTCTTCTACAGGTAATGCCTGCTGCGGGCAGGCCCTGAGTTGAACAGGTGTGGGAGGAGGGCACTGTGGTGTAGGAGAGGCAGACGGGGGAAAGGATCAGGCTGTACAATGGGGACACAGCTCTGTCCCCCCTCTAAACTGTCAGAACATGCTCTGTGTAGCTGCTCTTGGCTGGGGACTGCATCGTGGGTTGATTCTTTAACTTTCTAGTCCCTTCCGGGGGAGTCCAGTCGACAACAAAAGCTTTGGTCTCATATTCATTTTAAAGCTCCTAAGTGAAATAAGCTAGTCCTAGAAACACAGATACTGCATGATTCCACTTACACGAGGAATCTAAAATAGTCAAATTCATAGAATCCAAGCATGGAATGGTGGTTGCTAGGGGTTGGGGGTAAATGGGGACTTGCTAATCAATGAACATAGTTTCAGGAAAGGAAGGTGGAAAGCTCTAGAGCTGTGTCATATCGCACTGTGTCCACAGTCAACTGCTTGGTACCCTGGAACATCGGTTAAGTGGGTAGGTCTCATGGTAAGTGTTCATACCATAATAAGATAAAATGTTTTTAAAAAAGCTCTCACTGTGCTCAGCTTGCCTGGCAGGGGAAAGAGGGCCTTGCCTTATCTCCTTAATTCCTCTCTCCCCACCAGTTCTGAGTTCGGCCCCTCCAGAGCTGCAGTGGGAAGGAGATGCGAGGCCAGGAGGAACCATCTTTCTACCTAATGGGTGACATGGGTTGTTTGGTGTTGGGGGCGGAGCCCTGGACTGGGAAGGCTCTTTCTGAGGGTAGGGTGATGGCCTCTGGGAAGAACTGAGGTAGGTGTGTCCATCCCTGACCCTAGTGGGCCTTGAGTTGACGGACCCTTCAGCAGGCCCCTGTCCAGACTGGATGGAGCTCTTGTGAGTGGGCTGCTTTGAGGATGGTTCACACCCAACTCCTCTGGGCCTCCTCCTGCAGAGCAGGGGAGATTTAGGATGTGTTGCCGCTCCCCCTACTGCACAGATGGACGCAGAGCCAGCTTCTCTGTGGCATCAGCCCTGCATGCTCTGGGGACTTTCTTGGGTCCTCTTCACTTGGCCAGAGGTGGAGAGATGCTGAAGGCCACTTAGAGAGACAAGGACAATGCAGTGTTGTATTCTCCCACAATCGCCCTCAGGTGCTCAGGGTGGCTATCTAGCCTCTCTGAGACCACAACTTATGGGAGACCATACTTGTCCCCGTGTGGACTCCACTTAGGATATGTCTAGTGTCTGTTTAGAATGTAAGTGTTCTACCGTTCCCTTTCCTTAGCTTTGACTTTTTATGGAAATTCCTGTATTATTTTTATTAAATATTTTATTTATTTATTTGAGAGGGAGAGAGAAGAGAGAGAACACACACATGAGCAGGGAGAGGGAGAAGCAGATTCCCTGCTGAGCAGGAAGCCCAACATGGGGCTTGATCCCAGGATCCTGGGATCATGAGCTGAGCTGAGGGCAGACGCTTGATTGACTGAGCCACCCCGGCACCCAAAATTCCTGTATTATATTACACACAAGTACACAGACACACACACAGCCCTTCAGGACCTGCAGTCCTGTAGGGCCCCTCTTTGAGCTGATGCAGCTGCTTCTCAAAGGCATGGGCCCTACCACTGATGGTGGGTTGTGAGCGTCCCAGCTATGTCTGTTCTAGCCCAAGGTCAAGCACATGGATGGTAAGCAAGATCCATAATGGGCAAAATAATTCTGTAAGGAGCTCTCAGTGAGGCATGAGGCTCAGAATGACAGCACACCCAGAAGTGAGCCAGTGATAAGTCTTCCCAATCCTGATTTCAGGCACAGGGACTTAGTAGGACCTGATCTTTTCAGCTTAGGAAAGAACAGAGGCTGGTGTTCTAAAGTCTTTCTCTGCAGTCACCCTGGGCATCTGGATGCCTCTGAAGCTTTTCTGAAAACAAGGTCACCTTCCCAGACTTCCCCAGACCTTCATGGGTCTGCAAGGCCTTTGTGTGCTCTCTTCTTCACACCCTGAGGCCTGGGTTTCCTGTCATGCCTCCACATCCTCTACTTCCCCGGGGATCCCGATTGCCCAAGGCTCTCTTTTCCTACTAGAAACGCTCCTTTCTTGATGTGGATAATGATGCCATTGCCACCAATTGGGGGCTCATTTTCTAATTGCATGTGCTGTTCCTATTTCTCAGAAGAATCATTGAGAAGGATGTTATAATGCCTCTCACTTTACAGTTGAGGTAACTGGGGCTCAGAGAGGTTGAGTATCTTGCCCGAGTTTACACAATGGATAAGTTCTGGGGTTGGAATCCAGGTCTAATTCCAAAGCTCATTCCAGAATCATTCATCCAACGAAAGTCTCTGAATGGCTACTGTGTTCCTGTTCTAGAGCCTGAGGATCTCACAGTGCATAGCACTCTCCATTCTAGAGGAGGGAGCAGCCAATAGCTCATGAAAATGTGGATCCATGCTACAAGGCGTGGTGGTGATAGATGCTGTGAGACATAAAGAAGGGAGAAGAGAGAGAGAGTGATCAGGGAGGCCTTTCAGAGGAAGTGCTTTTGGGCCGTGCTAGAGACTGAACATTTGCATCCTCCCAAAATTCATATGTTGAAAGCCCTCACTGGGATGGCATTAGGAAGTCGGACCTTTGGGAGGTGGAGCCATCATAAATGGGGTTAGTGCCTTAATAAAAAGTCTCTGAGAGCTCCCTCACCCCTCCTGCCATGTGATGACCCAGAGAGAAGATGGTCATCTATGAACTGGGAAGCAGGCAGGCTCTCACCAGATACAGCATCTGTCAGTGCCTTGATTTTGGGTTTCCAGTCTCCAGAACCCTGAGTAAAATGTCTGCTGTTGAAGTCTTCCAGGCCACAGCACAGTGCTCTGTGGTAGCAGCCTGATCCCATTAATACAGCGTGAAGCAGGGAGAGGACGAGCCTTGCTCATTCTGAGTCTGAAAGAGGAGCGTTCCAGCTGCACATCGGCCAGTGTGAAGGCCGGGGCAGGCTGGCTTGGTGCGATCTGGGGTGAGCCAGAGACTGTGGGCCTAGAAGGTGTGGCACTCTATTGTGGAAAGAAGTATGGCTTCCATCCGAGAGGGGTGGGAGGCCAGGGAGGGTCTCCTGCAGGACTGTTTGGGAAGTTTCTATCTGAAGCCATGTCACCATGGCTGCCGTGCTGAGGAGAGATGTTGGGGTGAGGATGGGACCGCCACAGTTGTGGTCCAGGGACGTGCCTAGGCCTGCACAGTGGTAGTGCTGGTGAGAAAGGATGGAGGTATTTTGGACACGTCTGGAACTGGAGTCAATAGGAGTTACTGCTGGATTAGATGTAAGGTGAACAAATTAAAGAAGGAAGGAAGGAAAGAAAGAAAGAAAGAAAGAATGAAAGAAAGAGAAAGAAAAAAAGAAAGAGAAAGAAAGAAAGAAAGGAAGGAAGAAAGAGGAAGGAAGAAAACAGAGAGGAGGAAGAGTCAAGGGTTTGGCCCCAGCAGGAAGGCCAGGCTGCATTCACTATGGGGGGAGGTAGGGGATCACTAGGGTTGGGGGGGGGGGTGCTGCTATGCCCAGAGCATAGGCACAGGATAGGCCACTGTGCACAGGGCCTGGGGTTCAGGGGAGAGGTAAGGGCTGGAGCCCCAGCTGGGGCTTCCAGGGCCTCGATGGCATTAATAGCCAAGGGCAGGAAGAAGAGGAGAAGAGCTGAGCCAGGGGATTTCCACAGGGCATCCTGGGAGGGAGCAGGAGAGGACTAGGAGGAAAGCAGGGAGCACTGTATCAGGAACATCTCAGCTTTCCCTCTGATGCTGGCCAGGGCTGTCTGGGCTCCTTACCACTGTACCTTTGTGTGTGTACTAGACCCATATCTTACTGGACTCTGCTGAGATCCTCCCTTCTCCCCTGCGTCACTGAATCAGTCCCCCCACCAGATCACTTCTGGCAGCATGACCATCCCAAATTTAAGAAAAGGAAAACCTCCCCTGATACCCTGTCTCCCTCTTGCTCCTGGCCCCTTTCTCTGTGCCCTTCATGGTAAAGCTCCGCTAAAACATTCCAGTACATGCTTTTGGTATTTGAAGAATTTTTCTCCAGTGAGATAAACTGAAACAGAACCTTCTACAGAATGTGGGAAGCTTGGAGAGAGTGGAGGCAGGGAAAGGTGATGGTTTGCTGGGCAGCACACTGGGGCTCTGGCGGAAGCACTGAGGTGGGGCTGGTCCGTGTGCGTGTGAGTGTGAAAGTGTGCAAGCATGTGTTTGTGTGTGAGTTAGTGGGGTGTGCTTGCAGCCATGGGCATGTTTGGGTGCAGGCATGCAGCACGAAGGAGTTGGATCACCTCGGCTCAGCCAACAGGAGAGAATAAGAAAAGACGAGAAGAGCATTCAGCCCAAACCAGCTGGGTGACAGCAGTGGACAGATAGCTCAGAGATTTGGTCCTCCTGGAGTTCACGTTCTAGGGAAGAAATGCAGATGATGCAAAGGAGAAATTCATAAGCTCTATAGTGTGCTAGATGGTGCTAAGAGAAACAATGAAGCAGAGAAAAGGGTGGGGCTCTGGGGGAGGGGTGGGCTGTAAGTTTAAACAGTGCAGCTGGGAGGGCATAGGAAACAGGTGGCACATGGCTGAGGTCTGACCCAGGCAATGGGGGGGGGGGGTGAGGGTATCTGGGGAACAGTGCTGTACACAGAGGGACCAGCAAGTGCAAAGGCACCAAAGTGGGAGCAGCTCTGCATATTTCAGGAACAGCCAGAAGACCAGTGTGGCTGTGGCGAAATGAGCTGTAGAAGACAGGGTTGGAGCGTGAACTGGGGCCATGTAGGGCCTTGATAACCCTGAATGGCCACCAGGTCTCACCCTGAGGTAGATGGGAGCCATGGGAGGATTCTGAGAAAAGGAGTGACATGAACTGAGACGTTGACAGGATTACACTCTGCAGGGGAAGGGGACCATGGCAGGCTGTGGTAAAACCCAGGGTGGAGAGAATGGTGGCTTGGACTCCAGTGGAAGAGGTGAGAAGTAGTGGGCTTGAACATACTTCCTAGCAATTCCTGGCAGGAGTTGAGGTCATACAACAAAGAGCCACAGCACTGGGCTGCAGAATCTGAGCTGCAGAAGGGAGGTGAGAAAGGAAGGGAGGTGGCCAGGCTGCAGGGCCCGGGGAGCCTCTGGGCTGAGGAATTGCCTGAGTGGAGACATGGAATGGACATGGGCAGGAGCTAGGAGTGCCGGGGACTTAGGAGCGGAGGGTGACTGAAATGGAGACTGGGGTCATTCTTAGTACCCCCGTCAGTGAGTGACTGTCGGAGCTAGTGGCTGATGCCAGTCGCAGTTGAGGTAAGTCACCTTTGAGGGTGAACGGCATTAAGAACGACAGTGGCCACGTGTGTGAGAGAGGCGGCAGAGGCAACGGCCTCACTCCAGAGAACAGGAGGTGTGCTTTCTAGAAGCAAGCCAGTAACAGGGCCTTGGAAGTAGCCTCTGTTTCCACTCTGTGCCAGTGGCACAAGAACGTGGGAGAGAAACACAGTGCCCTCCAGGAGCCAGGCTGATCTTCCCCCAAGGGAGAAGAAGCTGAGGGAAGGGGGCTTGGTGATGCAGTCTGGAGGCTGAGGGACAGAGACGCCAGGCAGCGCTGAGGGCCTGGTCAGGGGGAAAGCCCTGCGCCACAGAGGAGAGCGCTAGGGAACTTCGTGTCCTTGGCGTCTGTGTGTGGGAGGTCAGGGGCCCTCGTAGAGCTGTGCCTCTCTATTCCATCCAGCTGCTCTTTTCTCCCCGGTCATTCAGTCCCCAGAGGGACCCTGTGATGATTCAGAGCTAAGTCTGTGGCCTCTAGGCTAGAAGGGGCCTGAGAAGCTGAGTCATCTGTCCCTTCTCCCTGACTGATGTTGGGGCACGTTAGTATGTCGAGGCAAAGGCCTGTTGGTTCTTCTGCTGAAGATCCAGTTCAAGTTCCACTGCCTGACATTTCAGAACTTCTGGATGCCTACAGCCCTTATTTCAGGTAGAAATCCTCTCAATTTGTCCTTAATCTTTGTTTTTCATGTTCCAGCCGCCAGGCTGGAAGGAAGCTCCTGGGAGGACTGAGTGCTGTGCCGAGTCTCAGGCCCTTTCCAAACTCCTGTTCTGAAAACAGGTTTAGATCATGTCTCCTCCTCTGGGAAGCCTTCTGTGACTTCTGCAAAGGGCCTGTGTGCTCCTTCCTCTATCCCTGCAGAAGGTAGCAAACTTTCTCATAAATATTTTAGGCTATACATAGACCACATACATTCTTCTTTGTTTGTTCTATTCATTGGTTTGTTTGTCTGCTTTTTTACAATATTTAAAAAATGTAAAAACCATGACTCTATCAAAACAGGCCAGAGGCTGGGTTTAGCCTGAAGGCTGCAGTTTGCTGAACAACTTGTTCAAGTCACCATTAACCTGCTTTGCAGTTGTCTGTCTCCACACTGATTTTTAACTACTAGAGGGCAAGGACTGTATTTCATATACCTCAACGTCTGACACATGCTACGTGAACCAGTAAGTGATGTTGCATAAAATATCCTGACATGTCCCAGCTGACTCTTTTATCATTTTTCTGCACACCTGCCTCTCACATGTTAAATAAATAACCTCCTTAAGAGTCTCCAAGTCAGTCATTAAACAATCCCTCCACAGATGCACACTAAGCTTTCAATGATATTAATGGACGTCATTTATTAAGCTCCTGGTATGCAGCAGGCCAGTGTAGAGTCCTGGGAACACAGAAGTGAAGCCAACAGACTGTGTGTGAGTGTGTGTGTGTGAGTGTGTGTGTGTGTGCTCACACAAGTGACTCAGGTACAGGTCACTCAGTCTCTGCACAGCCCAGGGTCACACTGACGTGCCCTCTACTGTCCCTGCTCTCTAGCTGGATCACATGCACTAATCCTTACCACTTCTCTGGAGGACTTAATTCACTTAAAAAATCATATAATTGCATTTTCAGCATAATTAGGTACCTAATTACATGACTAAATGTCCTCGATCAGGCTGCATGTGTAAATAATGGTGATTTAGTTAGCCATGCTTTGTTATTGGCTTTCCAGAAGGCTCATCAGTTGGTGAACAGGATGGAGAAAATGTTTTTCTCCTTCCTTCACCGGGCTTGACAGGCAGGAGCGGCAGAGCTTTTTTCTATTAGGAGAGGAGCCGGGTGTTGAGGAGAATAGGAGGTGGAGGGGACTCCTATTGCTTGGGGATCTTGATTCAAAGCCTCAGGGAAATCCTGTCAGGTGAGGGCATGAGTGCCTGCATTCTAAAGACAGACAAGACCACTTGCCCCCAAGAACTGCCATGGGAGGCCAAAGTGGCCCTGAGACAGTGGAACCTCCAGATTCCACACCAGAAGGGTAGAGCTGTGGTGAGGATTCTAGAAGGAAGGAAAGCCACAGGAGTAGGAGGCATGCATGGCTCCTCTTCCATTCCCTGGAACAGTTCTCCTCCTCTTAAGCCAGTGAGGGCATCTACACCAAAGGAGGCAGCTTTCTCCCCATCCTGGGCTGAGGTGTGCTGAGGCTCACTGTTCTTACATATGCAATGGATCATGAGAGAACTTACCTCAGAGGACAGTTGTGAGAAGACATGAGATGAAGCACATAGATGGCACAGTATGATTTAATATGCAATTCCTGTTAGCTAGTATCATGAATGATACTGTAGTGGTTTGTTTTTTAAGCTGGACTAGTGTTTGAAAGGGAGGGTACATTTTGACCTATATACTGGGAGTATCTTGCTTGGGAGCAGTGATGAAGAGAAGGGCAAAAGTACATCAACACACTGCTCTACAGAAGTTATCTTAAAGTGAATGAAGGGGGCGTTGTGATGCATAGCACAGGGCGAGTGGATTGTGGCACCAGAAAGGTATGGCTATAGGTCCTGGCTCCTGAGTCCCACCTGCATATGACTGTCTCTCATGCTCAGCTAACTCAACAATACAGAAGGATGTACCTTCATGGCACCAAGAGACGCATTGCCCAACACAAGCAAGCTCTTCTTATCATTCGCATTTATTCGAGTACAACTCCTGCACATGTATGTGTTCACACATATGGCCCCTGGATGCAGGGCCCCTGTGGGGGAAGCAGAGGGGTACAGTGCTTGTGACTTCAGGAGTAGGGAGTCCTTGTTTATCTCCTGGGATAGCTGGGCTTCCAGATGCTTCCCACTCTGCTGTTAGTCCTCCTTTGTCCTCTGGGTATCAGAGCAGAAAAGGGGCTTCAGGAAGTCACCAGTTCACCTCATTTTGTACCCAGCACCACGGCCAGGAAGCTGGCTGCCCCCAGTCAAGCCCCGGTGCTGTGTTTGTACTCAGGGAGGAAAAGCTATTTCTCTTCACCACACCTGACCCACCACCCCTCCACCCCATCCTCCCACTGTATTTCTGGCTGATGAAGACACTCTATAATACGTCTCAATCCATCACCCTGGCATCTCCTGTTCTGTCTTCCCAGCCCCCCCGTTCAGGTCTTGTGATTTATATTTCCCCAACATTAATCTTTTAAAAGCAAAGAAGCTATAAACACATACATAATTCTTCCTCCTGTCAGTTGAAATCCCATGACACAAATCAACTGCCATCTAAATTAAATGTTTCTTTCACAGAAAGTGATAAATGCCCTGGAGACCAATCAAGAAAGCCAACAAACTTAGACTTTGTTTCACTTTGGAATTTTTCAGGTAGTATGGCTAAAGTCCGATAACTGGTTATATCTCATAACCAACAGGAGTGGTGAATTGGATGTTTTAATACAGCTGATATGGACAGGAGACATTGTGCATCTTTCCTCATTAGGGATCTTAGCTTATCAAATGCAGGGTTGAAATCTAACACATGATCTTAGGGGAAAAGGGTAAATACAGACAAAATATACTATTCTATCAGATCAAGTGACAGAATGAAAACAGAGTTACTAAAAGAGACATCAGCCTGTTATAGAGTTGGATCTGTTTAACTAGTTAGGATTAGGGCTCCCAGATATGTCAGATGGTCTAAGAGCAGATTTCAAATAATTTTGTCTTTTTTAGCAGAGATGGTTTCATATTTTTAAAAATGCAATTTTTAATTCTACACCTTTCAAATACCTATTTTGGGGGGAAATATAGAAGCTATGTTTTTAGGAGAAGGAAGGAGAGATAAATGCCTAAATCCGGTACATATCTTGGGTTTATTTTCCTCTCTTCCTTTTCCGTGTCTTATTACTTCTTCCACAGTCACTACCACATTCAATATCATTAATAAACTTCATTATTCATCTCATTATAGGAAGAAAAGAGTCCTTTTTTTTTTTTTTTTCCTTTTAAGATAGAGAGCAGAGATCATGAGTGGGGGTGGAAGGGTAGAGGGAGAAGGAAAGAGAGACAATGATGGAGGCTGATGCTGGGCTCGATCTCAGGACCCTGAGGTCATGACCTGAGCTGATATCAAGAGTTGGATGTTTAACTGCCTGAGCTATTCTGGTGCCCCAGGAAGTAGGTAATCTTAAAGGTCAGGTTAAAGAAACTACATCTTCTCTTGTAGGCCATGAGCAGATGAGAGATTATGAAAAAGGAGATTCTCTAGAAATTCTGAAGTAGTACAGGGATGGAGAGGAGAGCCTTTTCTCTTCCAAGTTTAGAAGAGCACTTAGAAGCCACCAAGAAAGGATCAGCATGACACAATGAGAGGCTAGCAAGGCTGAGAGTAGTGGACATGAGCAGAAAGGTGTGAGGTGTGTGTGTGGGGGGGAGGTCCAGCAAGTTACACTTGACAAGGCATCTGGAGGGTTTAAGAATTTGAGGTTCTGACAGGAGTGTGATTAGAAGTTAAGTGAAAAAGATGGTGTGATAGAAGAGGTAGGAGGATTATGAACAGTGATTTATTATTTTGTATTAAAATATATACAGTTAATGAATAGCTTCCATAATTATATAATAGCTTCCATATATAGTATATATAATAGCTTCTATAATTATATAATAATATAATTATGCAAAATAAATGATTACAAAATAAATAAATCACTTAGAGTATTAAATATCAGGATGTGTTTCAGATCTTAAAATTTACATAAAAAATAGGTTTTTGACCATTGTGGGAAGCATCCATGTGTGGTTGGGATGAACGAGTAAGAAGGGGATCTTGAAAATGTTTGAAATAAGGATGGTTTTTAAGACTAGGAGTGCTCCATTTACCCAGAGGGCTTTTCACCCAGGCACCTGGTCTGGGAGTTGAGGCACTGAGTATGTAGGTTCTTCCCTCAAAGCAAGAGCTTCTTGTTTGTGGTTCTCAACTCTGGCTGCACATCAGAATCACGTGGGACCCTTTAAAAAACACCCATGCCCAGGTCCCATCCTCCTGGAGTTGACAGATAAAATGCCGAACACCAGTTAAATTTGAATGTTAAATAAACAACAACAAATTTCTTGGCATAAGTATGTCCTACATAGTGCAAGATGGCTCCAGAGACTATTTAGTTCTTTGTCAGCTCACAACAGACTGGTAGGGGAATGCACCTGGGGAGAGCCCTGAGATCTCTTGGGCATGAGCTCAGAGCCACATACACAAGCCAGCCTGAATTTTCACATTATTATTTCATGTGTTCACATCCCTCCTGCCTGTCATATGTGAGTCCACTGTATGTCACATGGATTCTAATTCTACTTCCTACCTCCTGGCTTTTGGCTCATGCTGTTCCCTCTGCCCGCAGTTCAGTCCTCCTGGGTCCTACCTCATGAATGAATGTCTACCCATCAAGGAGAATGTCTGTCCTGACCTCCCAGTGGAAGTGACTTCCTGTTACTATGCACAGATTCACCAAGTATGTGAAAACTACTCGGGATGCAGGGAGGGTCACGGCATCTTTGTCTCGGTAACCTGGCATTTTGCAAAGTGGCTTACACATAATAAGTCAGTGGTCATCAAAAGCTTACTGAGAGCGAGGTCTTCTCAGAAGACCGGATTGAAATGTAGCAGGAAAAAAGCATCCAAAAGAGAGCTTCTGAAAGCAGTAGTGATTGCTAAAACAATTGCCAAGTACCTACTAGGTGCAGGTGTAAAACTATCTTTTGAATTTATCTCTCCACATTGCACAGAAATTTTATGTACACCAATCCTTCGGCTAATCATTAGAGAATGATTACAGTGATGGTTTGGTTGGTTCCAGGGAAGAGATCGGAGGAGGCCTCCTTTGTGTCCCCCCAATCCTGGCTACCCTCCTGCCCTTAGCCTTGATCTCTAGCTCTTCAGACTTTGTCAGCCTTGGTGTCTGAGAGTTGCTCATATCTTGATATTCTAGTGATATTCTCCTTGAGCTCAGTCTCCAGGTCAGGGCACACCACCGGCACAGTCCCAGTTTGGGTATCTGTCAGGAGCTGCAACTTGCCCATGAGTCTGCTTTGATGGAGCCATCCTGGCAGGTCGTCTGAAGGCTCAGGCCTCAGGCCTCCCAGAGGACTCGAGGTTGGCTCAAACCATAGATGTAATCCCGATACCTGCATGGGAGGCACCAGGTCCATTGCCATGTCCACGTCCCTCAAAACTCTCTACCATCCCCTTCTCCATCAGCCCTCCTTGCCAAACATTTACCCCCAATTGCTCCTCATTGGGTCCTGCTGCCTATGGCCACCAGGAGTCTATCTGGTGCTTAAGAATGGAGAGAAGCTTCCTGGGTCTCACTGTTCCTGTTTCTGAGGGGTTGGGCCCTGGGGTTGGGTCTGAGAAAGCAGGTGGTGAGCGGCTGGGCCCGGACCCACTTTATCAGCCCCAGGCCCACCAGGCAGGCACCAGATCTCCCTGCAACTCCCTGATAAGAGGCTCAGCTCAGCGCCTAGAGTCTTATCAGAGGCAGGCCTGGGTGAAGGTTCCATTTCCTTCAGTGTGAATAAAGGGGAGGGAAAAAGGCCTGGGAAGAACTATAATGTCCTGGCACTCAGACACAGTCAAGCCGGCTACCTGCCCGTGAGTCCGGGCCCTACTGGTACAAAAGGAGAGGAGCTCAGGACAAGGAATCCCAGGCTTCCCTATGCAAGAGTGAGTGGGGAATCTTATGCCCACTAGGTCTGAAGCTTACAGAGACATGAGCCCAGTGAGGGTGCATGCTGCCTTGCAGCTCTCCTGACTCGGGTGTCTGTGTGTATGTGCATGTGTACTGGGGGGAAGCAGGGAGTGTTTAAACTTGAATCATTTCCCCCTTAGAACTGTGGCACATAAAGCACATGGTGTCATAGACAGAGGCGCACTGCCTGCCCACCCATGAGGCTGGTGCGTTGCAGAGGTTGTGCGGTCATTACACCTGACTCCTAGCGCCGGCTCCACCGTGTGCTATGGGTGTGCCCTCGAGACAGACTTTACATCTATCCCAGGAACACTCAGGATACTGAGCTATGTGAGAACCCTAGGTTCCTCATCTAGGCAGGTATGTAACAGTGCTGTCCTTCCCGGTGGGCACATGAACAGCCTGCCCGGGCACCCAGGCACAGAGAGAGTTCAATAAATGCTAACGTCCTGCCCACCCCGCCCTCCTCCGCTGTACCAGGCTGGGTGAGGACAGGGTTAGATAGGAAGTGTGAATGGCTTTGCTATGTGCCAGTGATTCCAAGCACAAACAGTTGCTCAGGGGGCCTGATTTCCAACAGGGTCCTCAGGTGGAGATGAGAAGCCAGTCACTCCCGTAGAAGCTGGATTCTCGTGCCGGGATCATATTCTCTGAGGGGAGGAGGCACACAGGATGAATTTGTGTGCATGTGTTTAAGTGGCTTTGGTCACTTAACTGAATTGCTGTTTGGACTGCTTATCAGACTAAACAGAAAAGTGTGCAAATATAAAGCAGGTGCAAATAACCTCTTAACATCTTTCCCATGCTTATGACCCTGACTGTTAGTGTGGCTGGCTTGCGGGGAGAATTGCATCAATTTCGATCTTGCACACGGGTGGTAGGGTGGTGGGGGGAGAGCCTGAGGTGGTGGAATCCTGGGCTCAAACCTAAGCTGTCTGAGCCTGAGCTGGTCTCTTCAGTTCTCTGATTTCCAGGGGAAGGAGCCTGCACTTCTGGTCCGTGCTTTCATTCTGCCAGCGAAAACTAGGTGAGGCTGAGTATGGCTTGAGGACCTCCTTCCCCAGCAAGGTGGCAGCTTGAACATCAGGGACAGCAGGGTGGACCTCCTTTGTCCACACTCTTTCATGGTTCTCTCTTCACCCCCTTCTAGGCCAGACCCTCCACTGCAGGGGAGAAGGTTGCTGCACTGTGCTCTCTGCCGGGTCGGTACCCACAGAGCTTTCATGTACCCAGAGCTGCAGGTGAGGGGCTGATCCACATCCTTTTGCTCCCAGCTTCCCTGTGAACTGCAGGTACATGGGGACCTGGGGCCTGCACTCACACTTAGTCCTTGCAGAAAACCTTCAGACCCAGAAGATGCAACTAGCAATGTCAGAAAGGCTTCTGGAAGCTGGCCTCTGTGTGTACGGACACCTGTGCACTCAACTAAAGCATCTCTCAGGACAGCTGAGGACAAATGGGGGGTCTTGGTATTACAGTACCCCCTGTCTCCCATTCCCCTGCATTTCAGGCACTCCTCCGGAATTCCCTAGCTTCTTCTGCCTTCCCACTCATTCTCACCACATGCCATGGTTCCAGGTCTTTGCTCTTAGTCTTTTGCTGAAGCATTAGCTGAATGCTCAAGGGCTCCTCTCTCAGGGGCAGGAGCATTCTACCAGGAGGTTTGGAGGTCCCAAAACTTGGGAGGATTATGGAATTCCAGCTGCTACAACAGGTGCTGGGAGATAGTCCCATTGTCTTTCTGCTACCTCCCCTGTTGGTCTTTGTCTCTTTCTACTTCCCACCATTCTCCTCTAGTCATACTGCCTCCTCAGTGTTCCTTGATCAGGCCAGGTCTCCTCCTACCCCAGGGCCTTTGTACCTGTATTTTGTACTCTCTCAGATATTCCTTTTTGATTCCCTGGCTTCTTTTAGGTCTTTCTCAAACATTATCTCTCCCAATGAAGACTTCTTTGGCCATGCTCTCTAAAACGGTATCTCCCTCATCTCCCTCACGTCTCTGGGCTCAGACCTAGTTTGCTGCAACATGGCTAAACCTTCCAAGAATGTCAGATTGTGGGTAAACATAGGACCCTTTATGGTGCTTCCCTCAGGAAAATGGTGAAGAAGACTGAAATGAGCTGGTATGCCATGTACACTTGCTCTTTCTGGGGCAAAACCAAGATGAAAAGGCAAGCTGTGGGATCTGGCATTGTGTCTCCTGCATGGAGCCCGAAGCTGGTGGTGCCTGGACCTACAACCCCACTTCTGCTGTCACAGTAAAGTCTGCCATCAGAAGACTGAAGAAGTGGGTGCCTGGGTAGCTCAGTTGGTTAAGCTTTCAGTTTGGGTTGTGATCCCAGGGTCCTGGGATCAAGCCCCACATCAAGCTCCCTGCTCAGCAGGGAGCCTGCTTCTCTCTCTCTTTCTCTCTTGCCTGCTTGTGCTCTCTCCTTCTCTCTCTCTCTCTCTCTCTCAAATGAATAACATCTTAAAAACAAAACAAAACAAAAAAAGAAGATGAAGGAGTTGAAAGACCAGTAGAAGTTCCACCACTTGAAACACTGCCAGCCTATAATGCAGGAATTAGTTTATGTAACAAAACAAAACAAAATTAAATAAAATGGTACCTCCCTCATCCCTGGCCTTCCTTATCTCCTTTCTTGACTTGATTGTCTTCTCTAGCACTTGGCACTATCTGATGTATCGAGCATTATCCCCATGTGTCTAGTATCTATCTGTCCAAACCCCATAGCATATAAGTTCCTTTTTGTGATCACTGTTAGTTTGTTCATTGTCATATCCCCCAAACCTCACACAGTTGGTCTTCAACTCATGGTCATGGGATGTGATTCCTGGCCTACCAGCCAACTGGTGGTGGTATAGGCAAAGAACATGGGTGTATACTCAGGGACCCTACGACTGAATTCGGATCCACCATTTTATAACTGGTCAAGTGCAGACTCACTTCTGAGTATCCAACTCCAAATCTGAAAAGAGAGGTGATAACCTCCTGAGGGGTAGGAGGTTTCAGTAAGGTCTGGGCAATGCACCTGGCCCAACACCTGTCATGTGGAGATTTATCCCTCTTCCTTGCCTGGGCGGTGGGTGAGAAGCACTGTTTTCTGAACTTGCGAAGTTCAGGCAGGCCCCGTAGCTGTAATCCCAGGGGGAGCCTGTGTGTCGCCTTTCCTCCCACCCCGGTCATGTTGAGAAATGAGGATTTTCTGCAGGGCAGCAGCAGAGCCCCTAGTGCCTGTACTGACAGAGGGGTGACTAGAGGACAAGAGACAGTGAAGACCACAAGAGGTACCCTCTCCTTGGTGGCCTGGGCACTAGCAGATCAAGTGATGGGAACAAAGGCACTTTGTGTATCCATAGTCTGGCCCACGTGGGCCTCCCTGGTTGATGTCTCGTTCTTGATCTTGACTGCAGGTCTTTCCTCCATGGATTCTTATTCATCAGGGGTGGTGGTATCCCCAGAGAGAGGCTATAGGCCCCACATGGGCTCTAGGCCTGGAAGTTGAGCCATTAGAGATTCTCCTGTTAGTTTAAGTCAGGAGTTGAGAAACTTTTTTGATAAAGGGCCACATGGTCCATAGAGTAGGCTTTGAGGGCCATATGGTCTCTGGTACAAAAAACCGGTCATAGACAAATGAATGAGTGCAGCTGTGTTCCAATAAAACTTTATTTATAAAAACAGGTGGCAGACTGGATTTGAGGTATGGGCCTTAGTTTGCAGACCCCTGGTTTATGTCTCTATACCACTGAGTCTCTCTCTTCCTGCTCAGACTAATATTTACTAAATATTTTCCTCATGCTAAGCCTGGGCCTTTTCCTTTATCTTCTCATTTTCTGCCACAGGGAGGAAGCCACTGAATGGCCGAGCTGCACCTTGAACCCAGGTCTGTCACTCTGGAATTTTACCTGTGCAAGGCACAACTATTGGAACGCAGGCACACTGTCCACTGCCCTGGCCACTTTCTACAGATTACGAGTCTGGTGGCACGTAGGGCTCATTGGATCCTGGACATACTGTGGGGTGGTGAGTACATAGCATCAGGGGCACAGAGGCCCGAAGGGTGAGATGACTCTCCCGAGGTTGTCCTCCCAGCTTAGCCATGGAGCCAACAGTAGCTGGTGACATGGCAAGGAGGGGTGGGGTCCTGCCTCTGAGTTAACCCTTGCATAGGGTCAAATCCATCTGTGCCAGTGAGGGCAGTGGGCTGGGCCTCTCTGACGTGGCTCTGTGTACCTTCTCTGGCCAATTACACTGATTGTCCAGGCCCTATCACAAAGGGACTTCCCGGGGAATCCTGAGCCCTTGGGGCCTTGGGTCCCAGAATAGGATAAAGGGCCACAGCTGGCTGCCTTGTAAGGGCTTGGTGTAGGGAGGCCAGAGGAGGTCTGGGAAATATGCTGCCGCAGTCTGAGCATCCCTGAGGGAGGCACTTGTGGCTCGGAAGGAGATGCCACGGTTTGAGGTGGAGGAGAACGGTTTGAGGTGGAGGAGAACGGTTTGAGGTGGAGGAGAACGCCACTCTGCACTCATGCCCCCTTGGGGAAGGCCCTCTCACGGGAGCTCAAAGGAGAAGCATGGGGGACCCTGGAGGCAGGAGGCAGGGCAGTGAGAGGTCAGCCTTTTATCTGCCCAGACATCAGACTTCTGTTCCCACAGCCCCTGGACAACTAGGGCAAGATAAGGCCAGGAAGTCAGATAATTGTGCCTCCAAGGCAGTGCAACTTCAGCATTGGCTTATCCCCAAAGCTCCACCCTGGAAACAGAGGGAAGAAAGAACAGTGAAAAGAGGCAGGCGGAGACCAAAAGCCTCAGGAAATAAATGGCCCAGAAGTGCTCTTGAATGGGAAACACAGCCTCAGGGTGTCTGAACTTTGAAGGAAAACTGTGGATTCTGTCCTCCTTTGACTGTCCTCCAAAATGGATTTTGACTTTTTCCAGCATTGTTTGCTTTCTCAGTGAGTGACAAATAGCATTTCACTCAAATAAGTCCTTTAAAAGCAGCATGTTCCAAAAGGGGTTTTTGGAAGCTCCATGATTCTTTTTTTTTTTTTTTTTAAAGATTTCATTTATTTATGACAAAGAGATAGCGAGAGAGGGAACACAAACACAGAGGAGCTGGAGAGGGAGAAGCAGGCTTCCCGCGGAGCAGGGAGCCCGTATGGGGCATGTTCCCAGGACCCTGGGATGATGACCTGAGCCAAAGGCAGACGGTTAATGACTGAACCACCAAGGGGCCCTGGAAGCTACATGATTCTTAAATAGGAAATGTCCTGGGGGTAATTACCAGAGCCTGATACAAGGAAATGTACTTAAAAAGCTCATTTGAACCTTCTTTCCCTCCTCCTGTGAAAGAAAACTTTGTTCTCCTTGGAAACTCCTTATATTCTGCACCTATGAATGGTGGTGGTGTGCAGGGGTTAAAAGACAGCCTAGGGTTGGACACCGCCAGCTCAAATCACAGCCCTGCCACTCACAGCAATGTCCCGTGTCCTGAAGATGGAGGTGCCTTCCACAGCAACACCCTCACAGAGAGGGACCCCAGCAAACATTGGCTCAGTTCTTCAGACAGGCCGGATCACCTGCATAACATGTGTGCCCTGCACATTTACACAGTATTGTTCCTTTATACATCTTTCCGTTTGTCTTTACCAAAGTCATTCCCCAAAGTTAGAGCATTCTCAACAATCAACACTGATCACTGACAGCTTATTTCTTCAAGCATAAAATCTTAATCCAAGATAAAATTATATCTAGCGAAGTAGAAATTTACCATAATTTAATATTACCTACCAACATTAGGTAATATTAGGTCATAATTTACATTTGGGGAATTATATTACTTTAAGTTGTTCTTTAGATAGCTAGATATCTATTTAGCTTGTTCAGTGAATGATCACAAGACATAGGCAATTTGATCTGCAACCTGAATTTGTGTGATAAGAAATGTCTCCCTAGGAGGAGTGGTTGCTTTTTTTTTTTTTTTTTTTTCTCTGTTATGTAGTGTGTCTTGCTGCTCCAAGAAGCCCAACAATGGTTTGAGGGCATGGATCTTATCTTATACTTTATTTGTCTCTTCCTTAAACCCTAGGACAGATGAGGAAGATGAATATTTCTGTTGATGAACCAGGAATGTATATGGTATTGAATAAAAATTTGTGTATAAATTGCTTTCATAATCAACTCTTCTGTTTAGTTTCCTTTCCTAGTTCTCAGATTTTCTTCATGGAGTCTGAGCGTTGGGTTCTGAAGTGTGATAAGATAGAGTCAGGGAACTAATTGGTAGAGTGATGGACACGTGGGCATACATTACAGTTTGGCTGTAGGCAAACATTTAGCCACAGTGAGAACATTTTATGGCTTCATGGAATGGAAATGCCAACAACTGAAGGATCCTGAGATCCAGGCTCCCAAGTATCCTTGATAACCAACAGTGCCTGGACATCAATGAACCATTCTATCTTAAGCACCAAGCACCAGGCAGGAAGGAGTTCGCAGACTGGGTTACATGAAGCCCTTGGTGTCCAGCGATAACTTAAGAGTGAACCATCACAAGAAGCCCCTGGAGTGTGGTCACCTGCCTCTCATCCTCAACTTGACTACATTAGGTAGGCTTTTATCACTTTCATGTTTCCAAATTTCATCTAAGAATTTATTTTGTGGAAATGTCATTTCTGCTGAAAATAATTGCAGTGGAGATTTGTAGCTGTGACGCCACTGTGTGTGTGTGTGTGTGTGTGTGCGTGCTTGGGGGAGACCCTAGATGAAAAGCTACTTCTTTTGGAGTTTCGGGGATACGTGACCTTTATCCCAGAGGGGCCTGCAGAGCTGCATGCAGCTGAACCTGGCGTGGCCAGTGGCCTGAAGGGTATTTTGAACTCCTTTGCCCTCTGATGTTCTTGGGTCTTGCTTCCCAACTAGGTTGAAGATCTTTTGCAGAGAGGGTCTGTATCCCCTGTATCTCCTGTGCGGTCCCTTGTACACAGGTGGTGCTCGTTGGATCAAAATCAAAGTGCATCAAATTGAATTATGGTAATCTGGAGGGGTGCTCTGGACTGGATTCACCAGAAGCAGATAAAAAGCCAAGGGCCCATGGCTTGTGTCACCTGCTTCCCAAGGGGTCCCTGAAGACTTGGGATTTACAAAGGGACCCCCAAATGATGTGACAGGCTGGGAGTGAAGAGGGGCAGGTACAGGGCTCAAATCTGGAAACCAGCCCTGAATCTGGTACATGCAGGTGCTGCGTCAAAAACCTGCCCAAGGGAAGGTGGTTTTTATTAATGGACTGACTAATAGATTGTTGTTTTTGTTCATAGACTCTGGGTGGGCTCAAGGGGGGACGGCATGAAAGAGGCAATGCTGAGCCCAAACCCCAAATCACCAAAACAACCTTGTGGACTTCTTTAGACCTGTGTGTCCCATGAAGAGGGTGGTTAAGGGGATGTGGCCTGAACATTTCTCTGACTTCCGATAAGATCACAGACAGAAGAGGCTTTGAGAAGCAAAGCTGCCGACAGATAGTCAGGAGTGCTGCAGAGATACCAGACTGAGGCAAAGAGATGCGAGCTGTGTCTGAAAACGGGTAGCACAGGAAAAGTTTCAAAAGTATGCCCGAGGCCAGAGATGCTGGAGGCAGCACGTCTCACCTTGGTTTCCAGCTCTCTCTCTGAGGTCGGTAGGGCCCATAGACTAAGTGTCTGTTCACCCTGCCCCAGGCCAAACTAGGACCCAAGAGAGCTCCTCCTTGCCTTGAACCTGGTGGTGACACCAGTCTGTTGCTGAGGACTGAGAGCAAGTGGTGAAGGGCGTTTGTGCATGCATGCTGGCACCTGTGCATGAATATGTGCGTGTGCGTGTGTGTGCGTGCGCGTGTATGGGAAGGTACAGGACAATGTAGCACCAGCGTCGGTTTCTTCCTTTCGGTGACCCTACGGGCCCAGCATCAGCATCTCAGCATCACGCTCATCCTGCCCCTGACTGAAGAACCTGAAGAATGAGTTTCTGTGGGACAAAGAGTGCACTCCCAGAGGAACCAGAGACCTGGGTCCCAGTCTTGCTCTACTTACTACCCCTGGCTGCTCGAATTCTTCTAAGTCACTGAGCTCCTCTGAGCTTTACTTTATTTTCTCTCAAAGAGGGAGAGTAGTCTCTCTTGAATGAAGGTGGGAAATGGATATGAAAGGACCTAGCAAAATGTAACACACAGCACAGTAATGGTCCTGTGGCTTGCAATCTCTGAACAAAAGACAAAGCCGCTAGCCCAGGGGTGGCTGTGTGGTGCATTTCAGCAATTGTCTGGGGACTGCTGGGGTCTCTATTGTCTCCAGTGTCCTTGCAGTGAACCTCAGAGGCAGCTGCCCACAGCTTCCCCAGGGGAAAGCGAGACCTGTGTGTGGGTGAGCCTTGGCAGGCAGGGCTCTCACAGGCACAACCCTGCCCTTGTGTGCCACTATGGGCATTTCATTAGCAGCTGCTGGGGCCGGCAGTTGTGGGCCAGCAAAGGAGGGTAGAGCTGAGCACAAGTGGCCTGGGGTGGGTGGATAAAGAAAGGCCTTTTCTTCCGAGGCAGGAGAGTAACCTCAGGGCTGCGTAGGGCTGAGCAGAAGGGCACGGGGTCATGGGCAACCTCCTTCCAGCATAGGGGGTGCCGCATCCCACAGGTGGAGGGAAACACACCTAACTCAAAGCAGGACCGTGCCAGTGGTATAC
The DNA here is from genome assembly GCF_922984935.1 of Meles meles. Classification (NCBI taxonomy): domain Eukaryota; kingdom Metazoa; phylum Chordata; class Mammalia; order Carnivora; family Mustelidae; genus Meles; species Meles meles. Next base: position 111,562,667 of record NC_060074.1, on the reverse strand, counting down.
AGTGAGGGCCTGGAGACACCATCTCTTGAACCTCATTTTCCATATTTCTAAACTGGAATTAATAGTATCTGCATTGGTGCAGCGTCTCCAGGGTGAAAACCAAGTACCACGTATATCCTCAGTGGGTATGGAGTAGGACAGAACGGACCCTAGCAGCTGCTCTCCACACCCATGGCTTTGTGCCTGTGTGACGAGCCGCACCATCTGGAGTGATCCACGCAGCTCCAGGAGACTCTTCGTGTCCCCACCCTCAGCCCCTGGCGGCCCCCTTCCCTGGTCCTTATCTTTGCCCAGATCTCTCTACCAAACTGCCTTCCAGCTGTCACCTGGATGTCCCACAAGTATCTCAAAGTCACTTCTGCTCAGAGAGAATCTTCCTACCCCTTTCCTCTTGGTCTTGTACAGATAATTCGATAGTGAACACAAATTGTTTCTGTAATAATGAAACAGGACAAAGAAAACCTATTTTTTTAAAAAAAAGATTGCACTTATCTATTTGACAGACAAAGATCACAAGTAGGCAGAGAGGCAGGCAGAGAGAGAGGGGGAAGCAGTCTCACTGCTGAGCAGAGAGCCCGATGCGGGGCTCAATCCCAGGACCCCGGGGACCATGACCCGAGCCAAAAGCAGAGGCTTTAACTCACTGAACCATCCAGGGCCCCTTTTTTAAAAAAAATTTTAAGTGAAGATCAACTTAATTATATGGCTTTAAAAAAGCCAAGAGAGTAAGAGAAAGAGAGAGAGAGGGAGAGAGGGAGAGCGCGAGTGAGTCCTGGCTCCCCATAAGCATTTACTTTGATGGAATCTCCTGAGGCCAGAGGTAAAGGGTAGGCTCAAAAACAGCCCTGGCAGCTGGCCACCCCAGGGGGCTCGGCAGGATTATGCAGGACTGCCAGGGGAGTGTAAGGATTCCAGGTAGGGCAGCCATGAAAGGTCTTCAGTGTGCTGGCAGCAGAACAGAGTCCAGTAGGGAGAATGGTCATGCAGGGACCAGCAGGTATCCAGCCCCTTGGCCTCCAGTGCGCTGAGCCAGACAGGGATGCTGGGTGACCTTCCTAGGCCTGGGTGCTTTGCGGATCCCTTCTCCCCCAAAATATTAAAAGTCTTATTTTATAGTGGTATTGGTCTAAAGACAAATGTAATGTTTAGTATTAAAAGCTCGTGTTTTGTTGTTGTTGTTGTTCCTTTTGATTTTAAAAGACACATACATTTTTTTGGTATCTCTAAGAGCACCATGGGTCCTAACTACTTGCCTACCGTGCAGGTTAGCCCTGGCTGAGCCCTTCCTAGAAAAACCCCAGTACCCATGAGCATGCGTGTGAGGGGTCGGCTGTGGCTCTCTGCAAGTCACGTTGGTTGCCTCTAGGGTTTCGGTATCATCATATGCAAAACAGAGATAAAAATACCTCCCGTAGGGCAGCTAGAGGGTAAAATGAGATAATTTATGGGACATGAAGCCTACTTTTTACCCTTTGAGTCAGGGAGATAGTCACCACAAGGGAGAGTGGGTCAGGATAATTTACAGAATTTGTACAAAAGGAAAAGAAAAGAGATTATGAAATTAAAAAAAAAAAGAAGATTACTCAGGATTTTCAGCCATAGATGAAATTAATTCACTAAAATGAGAATTTTGGTAGAAGCTGAAGGAGAGCAATTCACACGACAAGTCAGTCTCGGTACAGCGGAGGAAACAAAGTCCAGGTTTCCAGCAGGAGTTCAGGCATGGGGTGTAGGCTGGAAGAGAGGGGTGGAGGGAGTCCTCCCAGGAGAGAGCAAGCATCTGGCAGAGTTCTCGCTGTCAACCTGGATGAACAGTAACATGAGGAAAAGAAAGAACTGACCCAGGAGGGAAGGCACTGAAGGGTGCTGGGTGAACCAGGTAGGGGGCTCCATGTGCACACAGGTCAGTGTGAACAAGGAGTGCAGGGTAGGATGGGGACAGGCGGGTGCGATGAGCCAAGAGGGGCTCTGAGGCCACTGGGTGGGTTGGGGGGTAGGTAGGGGATGTAAATATGGGGACCCATAGTACTCTGTGTAGACAGGCTTGGCTTGCATTAGTTGGACCTCCACATTCACTCATTCTTTCAAGCATTCCTTCACTCACTCATTCAGTGTTTTTAAAGAGCCTGTGCTTCCCCATGGAGAACAAGACAGCTGAGCCCCCAGTGTTCAGATGAGGCTGGTGTTCAGATAAGTCTAGGGGAACAGGGATGTCCCCCCAAGTACCATGGAAGGAAACTGGCTGCAGAGGGTAAAAAGTTTGCTGGAGCCACAGCTGGTGTGAGAAATCACAGTGGCCTTTGTGTGTTCTCTGGGCTGCCTCCTTGCCCCCTCTCTGTACCCTAGAAGCATGAAGAAGCCCATGTATTAGGGGCAGTGCTCACCGCTCAAAAGGGAGCAGCTTGTCTTGCCCTGGCTCTCCAGACCTGGGCAGACTGTGCCATCCCATCCTTGCTCATCAAATATGCTCATATTTGATCCTTGCTCATCCTATGCTCAGCAAACAGGGACAAGGACTTGGCAGCGGGAGTGAGCCAGCATTCACTTAGTACTCAGTAAGTGGCAGAGATGAACATGTACCAGGCACTATACTAGGAATTTTATCTAGAATAATACATTTAATCCTCAGAACAAACCCCTAAGATAGAAATGATTATTATCCCCATTTAGTGGATCAAGACTAGCTGTAGAATTTTTGGGACCCAGTACAAAATTAAAACAGGGGATCCTTTACAAAAATTAAGAATTTCAGGACAGTGATCGCAGAGCATTAACAGAGCACATGTGGGGTCCTCCGAGAGTGGGGTCCTGCATTACTGCATGGGACAAAGTCAGCCCTGTCCTGGAGGATGAGCTGAGATGCAGGAGGCCTGGCAACACGTTTAAGGCCATAGGCAGGTCAGAATGGGTTCAGACTCACACCTAAATCTTTGAATTGTAAATCTCATCGTCTGATGTCTTCATTACTAGCAAATTGGTGCAAAGTGAATTTGAGCTAAATGGTTGCTTTTTTTTTTTTAGCTTAATTTTTTAAAAATTTTATTTATTTATTTGACAGACAGAGATCACAAGTAGGCAGAGAGGCAGGCAGAGAGAGAGGGGGAAGCAGGCTCCCTGCTGAGCAGAGAGCTGGATGTGGGGCTCAATCCCAAGATCCTGAGATCATGACTTGAGCCAAAGGCAGAGGCATTAACCCACTGAGCCACCCAGGTGCCCCAGCTTAATGGTTTTTAAAAAGTAGAAAGGGGAACCTGAATATGAAGCCTGTGGTTGTTGAAGGTGGTGTGCATGGTTTTAGCATTTGATGAGCCTCTAAAGAAAAAGTACAATTTCATAGCCAGTGGACTTTTCTGCCCAGTGAATACAGAAATCACAGCCTGGGGTCCAAAAGAAAAGGCAGGCAGACATGACTACATAATCTGGTTTTGAATTAGCTAACCATAACGTCCTTCACCTAAGACTCTGGTGAGATTATATATGCCCACAGCTAAGATGTGAAGTTTCTCCATTCCAGGAGAGAATTTTCCCAAGGGGGAGAAATGACAGTGCTGGGGCCTGGAGCTGGGCGGCAGCTACACACGTGAACCCTCTTAAAAATGTGATGCCAAAACAATGAACACTGTTATGCTGTAAATAAACAAATAAAAATAAATATAAAAAAAAATAAAAATGTTTTACCCTACAAAAAAAAAAAATGTGCACTGCTGCAGGGGGAGGGGGAGCAAGGGGCTCCGGCTGTCTGTGCCCCCTACAAGTGATGCGCTAGTCGGAGCTTCCCATGCGAAGTGGAAGTAGAAGGCCTCCATCTATGAAGGGTGCAGTAAGATGACTCGGTGGCCTTGCCCAGGGTCTGCCCCCAGGAGCAGCCTGAAGGGCCGGCTTCCCCCTTAGGGACCTAGAAAGGGTCTGGAGTATGTCCACTGAGCCCCAAATAGTATGTCACCCACAATGTTTTGACAATAATCAAAAGAAGGTGTGGCTTTAACTACAGAAGGACTTTGCTAGAGAACAGAAACAAGAGAGAATCTAATACAGTAGCTTAAAGAGCTATTAATCGCAGTTGTTTGAAATTTCCAGCCTGGTAATTCCCTGCCATGACTGGTTCTGATGCTTGCTCTATCTCTTCAAATTGTGTTTTTTTGCCTTGTAGCGTGCCTCATACTTTTGTCGACAGCTAGACATGATGCAATGGGTACAAGGAACCACAGTGACGTGGCGGCAGGGTGGCGAGGAGGGGAGGAACCCGTAACCCTATCAGCAGGTCTGTCTTTCCGTGAACCTGCGCTTCTGGGCTATGAATTCATGAGGGTTGCTATTCTTTTTTTTTCACCCCTTAGGTGGGACAGGATGGGCTGGAATTGCGAGATAGGTTCTGATTATACCCAACAGATTAGGCTTGGTTACCTCGACTGACTTTGAACGATGTAGGGGGTTAGCGGTCCTAGCCCCCTTCTTCCCCAAACAGCTGAAAATCCACGTGTACCTTGTGACTCTTTCCAAAACTTAATAGCCTGCTGTGGACCAGAAGACTTACCAGCGATATAAACAGTCTATCAACATATTTTGTATGTTATATATATTATATACTGTTTCCTTACAATGAAGTACGCTGGAGCAAAGAAAATGTTAAGAAAATCATAAGTAAGAGAAAATACAATTACAGCACTGTGCTGTATTTATTTTAAAAATCCACATGTAAGTGGACCCACAGGGTTCACAGTAGTCCAAGGGTCAACTGTGGCTTCCACTGAGGCAGGCCTGGTTCAGAACAGGTGCTCTGGTCTATTTCAAGATGCATCCATTTTCCTTCTCCTGCTAGAAGTTTGAGGGGATTGTCCTCTGATACATACTGTGGGAACGAGGTTGAGCTCTAGGAGGTGAGTCTCACAGTATTGGGGGGATCTGCTATGACCCAGTCCCCTTGGAATTTCTAACTCTCAGAGTTGTCCACACCGAGCCTCCAGCAATTCGGTCAATCCTGGAGTCACTAATGAGAGGGGGTGAAGATGTCAGGTCAGGAGAAAGGGCAGGCACAGTGCTCCGTAGGCGGGTCGTAAGTCCTGCTCTGCTGCTGTCGCCTGAGCCACAAGATGTGGGGTGTGACAACCCCGCCTGTTCTCTGGGAGTCATGCAAGGGCCCTGCTGAGCCCACCAGCCTGTGACAGAACCCCATGTCTTGGACTCGGCTCCTGTTGGCACAAGAGGAAACCTGCTCTCATCAGCATGTGCCATGCCATGATTTCGCACACTATTTATACTGGAAGAATGTACAAAACCCAAAGTGCCTAATAATGAAGGGCAGGGGGCCAGAACTCCCTCACAAGGTCAGATTCCATGGCGATCTCTGGGGGAGACTATGAAATAAGAATCAGTATGGGAGTGGGAGAGAGCGAGGTAGTGAGTGCTCGGGCCAGCAGCCCTGATTTCAGAGTTTGTTTCCTTTTGACTTTCTGTCCATTTTAGCTTATTATTCACTGACCTCCATGTATACGCCAAGTTCTGGGCACAGCTACTGAGTGTATGATTTTTAAAAGGTGTTTCCAGCGTGTGGAATGGACACAGGCCTGGGAGCATTCACTTCTCTGTGCCAGACCCCAAGCAGGGGGCATGTAGGGTGATGGAGTCCCCTGGGAGGTCAGAATTTCCAGGAAAGGGACAACTCCAGGAATTTGTTGGTGCTGCAGTGTCCTTAGGGTCATGGTGAGTGGTTTTCTGGTGTTTAGGGAGGGCCCAGGGAGCTTCAAGGAATAACCCAGGTCTTAGGGGATGAGCAGGAGTGAGGGAGCAGGCAGTGTGTGTGGGTGTGAACATGCGTGTGTATGTGTGCTTGCATGTGTGTTCACGAGCGCCCAGAGAGCACTGCAGGTGAAGCTGGAGAAGCTGAGCCGTCCTGGGCGTCAGGAAAGGCCATAAGAGAAGGTTCTAGAGGAACACCCTAGCAGGCTGTGCAAGGCATGACGAAGGGCAGCCGCTGACCTGGTGTGGGTCAGGCCCAACTACAAAACCGTGGGCAGTGGTACACTGAGGTCAGAACACAGGCCTGGCTGAGGAGCCGTGGGGTGGTTGGTAGGTTCTGAGAATCTGTGCCACACACAGGTCCTCTGTGGGCAAAGCTACAGTGCAGTTTCCCAGGCACAGCCCCCATGGTGCTGGGTGGCAAAATGTCCTGTCCACATGCACCCTAAGTACCCCTTGGTTAGCCTCTGCTGGCTCTGGGGTCTGACAGCCTATGTCCACAGCCCTGTGCCCTCAGTGCCTGGGAACCCTGGGGTAAGCCATTCCCTGAGCCTCCAGTGTTTCCTATGCGAAATAGTTAAGAAACTGCCCATGGGACCAGGCTGAGGAGAGGTGACCCAGGCAAGGCCTTACTAAAGTGTTTGGCATCTAGGTATTGATATTCTTGTTATATTATCAAAAGCAAAAACAGCAGCTGTCTGTAAGGGAGACTCTAGAGATTAGCAACACCCGCAGGCCAGGTTTGCTTTGATAAATTCTGTTAACAACAACAGCCACAGATACCGCTATTCCTGGGCAGGATGCCAAGCCCTTATTCTCTTGTTCATCACATGACTCCTGGGAAGAAGCTGTTACTATTCCCACTTTCAGATGAGAAAACTGAGGCTCTGAATATTGTGTGCCTCCTCAAAGCCTGCAAGTGTTGGAGGCGAGTCCAAACCCAGGTCTGACTCCTCAGCTCTGACCATGGGGCTCAAGCCCTGCTCTGCCTCCAGGTCACTGTAAGAGAGAGGACACCTCATAAACTTCTTCCCTGGCGGTGGGGGGGGCCTTGGAGGAAAGGCCAAGAACAGGTACTTCTCAGAAAAAGAAAGACAATATGTTGTGGAGGTATGAAAACATGCCCAACCTCTTCTCTCTCTCAGATAAATAAATAAAATCTCTCAAAAAGGGGGGAAGCACTTGGGTGGCTCAGTCAAGTTAAGTGTCTGACTCTTGATTTCAGCTCAGGTCATGATCTCAGGATCCTAAGATGGAGCCCCAGTCCCCAGTGTGGAGCCTGTTTGTCCCTCTCCCTCTACTCCGCCTCCTGCTTGTGCTCTTTCTCTCTCAAACAGATAAATAAAATCTTTAAAAAACAAACAAACAAGCAAAAACCATGCACAACCTCACTTATAATTACAGAGGCACATTCAGAAGTGACAACATGTTTTACTTGTCAGATTTGCTAAGATGTAAACTGCACAGTGTGAATGAGGGTGTGAGGAAAGAATGGCTTCCACTGGCTACTGGTGGGTGTTATGTGGGTGTCGTGTCATGTGACCTTTTAGAGCGCAATTTTTTAGTATCTACCAACATTTTAAATGTTCACACTCTTTGTCCCAGAAATTAAATCTGTGTGTGTATATTTATCGTAATCATATACAAACACATATATTTACACATATATGCGTAAATACATAAACCCTACTTAAAGGGATGTAATCACAGCACTGTGTCTGGTTTAAAAAAAAAAAACAACAACAAATAATGACTGTCCACTATCTAAATGTCCATTGGTGAAGGAACTGCTTAAATAAAATAATTAATTCATTCATATATTCATGCAATTCATATGCATACAGCCCTGAGAAGAATGAGTTAGTCTATATATGATGAAAAATTCTGATCTTCAGCATATATTCTTATGAAAAAAGCAAGATGCAGTAGAATATATAAAAGAAGTTTCATTTTGTAAAACAAAAAGTAATTGTATATACATACACTAGTTCTAGAAGCTTCTCATAAATCAATAAATTGCTCTCAAAGTGGGATGGTATCATTTTCTTTCCTATTATTAACTCTTGATTCATTGTTCAGATTTGTTTTTAGCTTGTACTCGTTGGGTCCATTGTACTCACAGTCTCTGGAAGGAGTTTTGGATGCGGCTGCAAAAGGCCATTTGAAATATGTACCTATATCTGCCATCCAAAAGAGGAGAACTGATATGGCCTGCCACCTCCCTCTGCTGCCTCTTCCTTCTCATTGTAGATGGGCTGATGTGCTTCCACTGCAAACACAGAATACCTCTTATCCCATAACCCTCTGTTTCCCAAGGTTCACTGCAAGTCCCCAGAAATCGTTGCCCAACCATGGGCACCCTTGGAAAGGTCCAGCTGCTGATGGTGCCAATGCCATGTGACTCCTACTGCTGTGGATATCTGGAGGGGTTGAGCAATGGTTGAGATGGAATTTCATTTGGCACTTAATGTAATCCTTTCAGTTTCTGCCAGAAGCAGTGAAATCTATATAAAGTTGACAAACCTGACTATCTCCTCACTAAGCGTTGACCCCTTCCATCCAAGGGCAAGGCAGTGGATTTCTGCACATGACTCATTTGCAGTACCTGGGGCATTCAGACTTACGGGAGTTGGCTGAGACCAGAGGGATAGGGCAGGCCTGATTGGGCAGGAGCAGAGGGTCTTCTCCATTCCAACCCCTGCTTCGGAGAAGCAGTGATGTAAAGTGAGACCGGATATAGACACATCCTGCCTGAATTAGCAGCAAGAAAGAGGGCTCCAGGGTTCTCTTATAGCAAAGAGCCTGCTGTAAATCAAATCCTAAGGGTAATCTAGAATGGTATGCAAGTAAGGGCTGCATCCCTGTGAGCTCCGGAAGGGAAGTGTCTGCAGCCGTTGGTCAAAGTCTGAAACTTGAATCCTAGAGAACTGCTAGAGAGAGGGGACAGGGGTAGGGTTCCTGGGGAACAAGCCCGTCCTCTCCAGCCAGGGTAACGGCTGCAGGCCTGCACTTCCTCAGCGCCTCTACCGGAATGATTACAGTGGCTTTGCCTTTCAACCTGGCCCAGACACACACATACTAAGTTCACTCCCCTGACTGACTCCCACACACGCACAGAAACACACATGCAAGCACTAATGCACATGAGCTTCCGGACCCACTGTGGTGTAAAATGAAAACAAAAATGCCTGACATTTATCGAGCCCTTAGTATGTGTCAATCTCTGTGCTGAACCATCTACAAGCTCTTAATTCTCACAACCCAAGGAAGAATACCCTATTATTCCCATTTTGCAGATGATGAAGCTGGAGCTAAGAGAGGCTAGCTTGCCGCAGGCACCAGGCTAATGGGTAGCATATCTGATCCCACAGCAGGCAGCGGGGCCCTCACTCCAGGACTCTCCTCCTCCCGCAGCACCCAGACTCGCTGAGTACCCTCACGGGCACAAGCGTGGGCATGCAAACACAGGCACCTAGCCACAGTCCACTATGCTCAAGGTCTGCTGGTGAGGCCACACAACCACCTGGATTTAAACGACTTGTAAACGAGTGTCTCTAGTACCCATGTTATTATCATATTAATTACCTAACGTGATTACACTGTAGACTCAGAATGTCTCCCTTGACAGTATCTAAGGACCAGATCTACCCAGGGTGGGGGTAGAAGGCATAAACATTCACTGTTTTAAAAAGGAAATTTTAGTTTTTTTATTGCAAAAGCCCACTGGCTGAGGAGGGCGTAGGGGAGGCCTGGCAAAGTTTCCCAACATCCTCACAAAGAAGCTCAGGGTATAGGATTTCCCGTCAGCAGGAAAGCATGTGCCCTCTTAAAAAGAAAGAGGAATTACAACGCCCCAAAAGGTCAAGGCGAACCGATGCCTCCGCCATGTGTGTGTCCCTCCCCGCGCCCAGAGAGTGAGTCAGGGCATCGGCGGAGTTTACTGAAGTTTACTCCGAATCCGCCCCCGCGTCCTGGGCCGCCGAGCAAAGAGCATACGACGTCCTCTCCCTCCCAGTAGGTCCTTCACTTACTAGTCCAGGGGCAAGTTCCTGCGGCACAGACTCGGCGGCCACCGCACAAAGACGCAGAGAGCCGGCGGCGCGCGGGGCGGCGGTGGCCCGGCGGCCTCTCCAGGCCCCGGGGCGCAGAGCCGGGCCGGGCTCGGGGGCTCCGGGCGCGATCCGGCGACGCCCGGGGCCGGGCTGCGGTCCCGTCTCCGAGCCCGAGCTCCCGGCCCCCGTGGGCCCGGCCAGGAGTGGGGTCCCGGGGACCCTGCGGAGCAGCCGACCCCCACGGGCGGCGGGTACTCACCAAGGTTGGGCCGCGACGTGCCATTGACGCTGTTCATCGCCGACGGGTGCGGGGCGCCGGCGGGACCAGGGGCCGAGGGGACAGCGGAGCGGTGGCGAGGGTCGCGCCGGCCGGCTCCTGACCCTCAGTGGCGGGGAGGAAGCGGCACCTGTGTCACGCTGCTCTGGCGCGGGCCGAGGGGAGGGGCTCCGGCCCGAGACCGAGATAGGCAGACTTCATTTATTTTTTTTCTGCAGACTTGGCTGGTGGGGTTTCCACCCTTTTCTTAGTTTCTGTCTGTCTGTCGGTCTGTCTTTCTTTCTTTCTTAACACACACTCCCGCCCACGTCTGAACTCTTCTCTGTTCCAACTTTCCTGCGCAAGAATCACATTTTTCTAACCACGTTTCTGTTTCCATCTGCAGCTACCAGACTCAGAGGTTGTGGTGAATTCCCCTGTGTGTGGACTGAAAAACTCCCAGATGTGACAAGAGGGCCTGTCCCAGCACTGTCAGGGCCGGTGACCAAATAGGGGCAGACCCATTTGAATCTTGGCTGGCTGCTCGGCCACTCCAGAGCAGGGTGGCCTCTCACCACTGAGGGTCCTTAGTGGCCTGGGAAATCCCTGCACGGCTGGCCCCTCCAGGGCGCTGTCCCAGTCTGTGGGCTAGTGTTTGGAAAAGATTCTTAGAAAAAGGGATTGCTTGGACAAAGACCACGTGATTTATTTGGATCACTTCTGTCTGAGGCTTCCAGACATAGCAGAGTTTGTAAAGTCTTCACTTAGGCAGTTAAAAACTTGAAGCGGATTTTGACACTCTGGTTAGTTAAATGGAGTCTACCTACATCGCCCAGAAAGAATGCTATGTTATATGTAGCATTTTATCTCTTCCCGCTCCATGCCAGAGAGAAGGGCAGGGAACTTGAGACCATGGCACCTCTGTTTTAAATCTCGGACCCAAGAGACACCCTGCAGTTCTCATGTCTGATGGCTGGTCCTTCCTGTGGGGCTTTTCGTTGTTGACTTGACAGTCCTCCAGGGCACTGCTACACCCTCCTGGCTTCTCCCAGTAAGGTTGCTCTGCTGCAGTCCCAGGGCTGCATTCCAGATGTCTGCACATTGTGTGTGCCCTTGGGAGTCCCATCCAGGTTGAAGGCAATGTAAGGTTGCCCCCTGGAGGTGTGCAGCACAGACAGCTTTCCCAGTTCTGTGTGGGCTGGACCAACTCCGGGCATTATTATTAGGACTGCCTGTTTGATACAGTGGGCAAGTTTTCATCATTCTCTTCAGTTAGTTAATGAAGAACTTGACACTGCTTGTCAATATTTAGTGAAACTTCCAGGGTGGACATATACATGTTGTTGTGAAGGGAACTATTTACAGAACACTCTTGACCAGGTGTGGAAACTTTTGAGTCTCCATTTCTTCATTTAGAAAATGGGGACAAGAACACTTGAATTCCAGAGTTTTGCAGAAGCAATGTCTATAAGATAACAGAGTAGGCATTTACTAGAAATTAGCAACAGTTCAGCATTTTGTTTTGTAGCACTTATAGATCCATGTTGGCTAATAGTATCTCCTGTTTCAGAATTCATAAATTAAACAACTTCAATTATCTAAAATGCAACTGGGGAGGTGGAAGGAAGCCAAAAGAGCCAGTAGGTAACCAAAGGACATGTCTCCGGGTTATCGCACCTCAGTTATGGGAAGACTTCTCAAGGCTCACTGACAGGCAACTGGCCTTTAGACATAATCATAGGATGTCTGCTTATGTCATTTCTCAAGGCAGGATGGGTTAAAAACACCCAAATATAACAAGAATTCCTTACAAGGAGGAAGCCAAACAACTAACTAAAGAAAGGTAGAAAATTCCATAAACGATAAGGTTTATCATTTTATTTATTATACAATTAAAGCTTCTTGGATTCAGCCATAAATGGAGGATGTGCTAGATCATGGGCTGGCAAGAAACCAGGGCTTTAGGACTCCATCTCGGTTTGAGTCTTCATTGCCTTCCATGAGCAATGGAAGCTCACTGCTGGCATTTTATTTAACTTCTCTGAGCCTCAATTTTTTCATCTGTGAAACTGGAACAACCTGCAAAGTTAGGTTGTTGTGACTAATACATTAGATTATAATGTGAGGGGTACCTAGGTGGCTCAGTCGGTTAAGCGTCTGCCTTCAGCTCAGGTCATGATCCCAGGGTCCTGGGATCGAGCCCCGTATCAGGCTCCCTGCTCAGTGAGGAGCCTGCTTCTCCCTCTCATGGTCCCCCCTTGTTTGTGTTCCCTCTCTCGCTATGTCTCTATGTCATAAATAAATAAAACCTTAAAAAAATGTGATAATACAACGTCTTACTCAGCAAATAGCTTAAAGATATTAAGTTTAAGTTATTGGAGAGATTGGTCCCCTTCCCTTGATGGGCACGCTTATAGTAAGGATCCAAAGCCATTCTGAAAAGAAGATAAATAGGGTTTAATGGTGAGTGGTTGTTTAGCTTATAGGGAAACATTTGGTATTTTAGAAGATTTAACCATGGAAGTGTTTAATTTTAAAGAAATGAGGCACATTTTAAGAAGGCAAAATAAGTCTATGAAAAATTAGCTTATATGGTAAAAGTCTGATGTTGAATCATAGAAATGCAGTGTGTCTTCCTGTGTTGGATGCTTATTAATGGGGTAGCAAGAACTCAGCTCTATCTTATAACAATAAAACCATTATCTCATTTAATTCCCATAAATACCATCAAAGAGGATATTGCCAAAGGCCCGTTTTAAAACTGAGAAAATGGAGGTTGGGAGCAGTGACAAGAATTTGTCTGAGGAAGTGCAGCCAGGGCTGGGACTCAGTTCCAGCAGTCTCAGCAATGTGTGCAGGATGTGGCTGGTGTAAGCTGCTGAGCTCCCCACAGAGTGACAGGGTGTGATGGAGTCCCAGAGGGGAATTTTTACTTCCTTCCCAGAACTACATCCAGCAAGGGTTGCCCATGAGAGGGGCATCCCTGCCCACTTCATCCACACCAAGACAAACACATACTCAGTGCTTGTTCCTTCTTGAAGGGGCCCCACTGCAATCCCGGTCTGTGAGCTCTTACACAGAGAGGCAGGCAGATTTTCCTTGGATCCTATAAAATCTCTAATTAAAAGTTTTGCCCTGTATCAAAGTGATAGATGTTCTTCTTCTTCTTCTTTTTTTAAAGTAACGAAAATGTGAAAAAAAAAATCCCAAACTCTATCAACTGCTCATAATATCTTAGCACATTCAGGTACATTTTTTTCTAGTCTCTTAAACACTTGTGGACATTTGCTTTATACCTCTGAGATATTACTGAATATGTGATTTTAAGTGCTGAGTTTTCTACCAAACATTATACCATGACCATTTTCCCATATAAAAGTACAAAAGCTCTTCAGTTTGTTTTAATTACTAAGTTGCTTCCTTTCTTTGCTATGATAAACCATATGAAAATAAATATATGCCTTTCATATTTTTACCTTAGCTTGTATTCCAGTAATGGAACAGCTGGATCAAAGGTTATGAGACTATGTTTCAGGCTTTTGAAACGTTCATGAGTTGTGGCTGTAACAATTTATATTCTCCCCAACAAATTGTTCATCTCAGAGCCTCTTGCCAGAATCAAGCATTAGATTTTAAATATTGATAATTCTCTAGATGGAAAATATGTAATTATTTGACTTTGCATTTTCTTGATTACTAGTGGGATTCAATGTACTGTCATATGCTTATTTAGAAATTGCATGTTCTTTTGGGTGAATATTTTGTTCATGCTGTTTCTCATTCAGAAGAGCGGTTAATGTTTTTCTTATTGATTTATTTGAGTTCTTTATACACAAAAGACAACAACATTTTTTCATGTGTATTGCAAATATTTTCTCCTTGGGCCTTTTTCTGGTTCTTTCTCATTAGCGCAGAAACATGGCTTAACTTAACTGATCGGCAAGTTGGAAGCTTTTAAGAAAACCAAACTGTGGCTCTGCATATTTTAAGAGGAGAGGATAGAGGAAGCGGGGCTTTGGTTGGTTAAGGCTCCTACAAGCTGTGAGTAATGAGGAGCATGGGGTAGGAATAGGGAGGGTCGGGTCCTGAGAGATCGGTGAAAACAAACTGTGCAGCCGTGGCCAGGAGCCTCTCCCCTTTCCCAGGGACACAGAGATCTTGAGAAGAATCCATAAATGAGGAGGTTTGAAAGCTGAGAGAGAGGAGACTCAATACTTCCTGCTAGGACTGAGGCGCTAGGACCTCTTCTTTAGACTTTGCTAAAGTCTGGCTCTCAACACGCCAGGTAGAAAACAGCACCCAGGGTCAGTGAGGTTGTGGACTTAGGTCAGACCCAGAACTGCAACCTAGGCTCCTAACTTACAGTGGTACCTCATCTTGGGGTAGATCTTAAGGATCCAGAATAACTTGCCTCTGGATGCTTTCTAACAGTATCTTTAAGAGAAGAAGGACAGCAGAGAAACCCAGCAGGAACACCAAGTGGTCTGGGATAGTTTGATGTGAACCATAAGCAAAATCTCATGTGTTGGTGACAGGTCTGAAAGTCCAGCTGTATGGACTATGGTTAAGAAAAGTGAGAAAGCTTCAAAGTAAGGGTTAGGGGTGGGGGGAGGAAGGAAGGGAGAGAGAGAGAATGAGTAGAAAACCCAGAGATGTCAGGATGGGGTTGGCTTGAATCTTGGGCAGAGAAAAGTCAGTAAAAAGGACACAGCATGTAAGTTAGCCTGGGTGGTTCTGATACTTTTGTAGATTTAATGATTTCCCAGAGAAACACATCCCAGCAGACACAGGAATATACAGGCAGTAACAATCCTCTGAGCAACTAGAATGGGCCAGAACTGGTGCTATGTTGGGTCCTCCTATCTGAGGGTATTGCTATGTCACAGCGCCCTTACAGGGTGGATGGTACCTTGCTTAAGTCTTTTTTTTTTTTTTTTTTTTTAAGAATTTATTTATCTATTTGACAGAGAGAGACACAGCGAGAGAGGGAAAGCAAGCAGGGGGATTAGGAGAGAGAGAAGCAGGCTTCCTGTTGAGCAGAGAGCCCGATGCGGAACTCGATCCCAGGACCCTGAGATCTTGACCTGAGCCGAAGGCAGAGGCTTAACACACTGAATAAGCACCCAGGTGCCCTGTTTTAGTCCCCCACCCTTTTCCTTCTTCATTTTATAGAAATGGAAGCTGAGGACCAGAGAGGTGAGGTAGCTGCTCAAGTTCACACGGGTCCTCAGGGACAGCTCGAAGTCGAATGGGGACTGTCTAGCCCTCAATCGCTGCTGTGAGGGAGATGCTTCTAGTTCAGTCTCCTTGGCCCCCCTCCTTTGTAACCCTGTCCCTAGAAGACCCCCGTGTCTGGGTTACGACTCAGCTTGATGCGGCTCTTGCTGGAGGCCCCGAGACACAAGGAAAGGAGACATGGAGTTCCTGAATGAGTTTCCAACAATTCCCATCAGAACATCAGGAGATTAGTATCTCCCAGCAAGCAGAAAGTGAGTTACTAATGTTCAGAGAGCCCTGTTAGGGTCACGGCCCTTCCCCTTCAGTGTAAGTTGTTGGTGTGAACCTGAACTAAAAATTTACATCTCCAGCTACTGCCGGCTGAGGCCTGGGGCCCTCTAAGAAGAGCCAGTTTCTTCCTTAGACCCTTTGTTGTGGCTTTTATTCTCGTTGACTAAGAGAAGGGAGGGATTTGGGGTATGTTGCTGTGACAAAGAAGGGAGAAGCAGAATGGTAATTATATTTGCCAAACTTTTTCTATGAATGCTACATATTTCATCTCATTTAATCCCCAGAACAATTTCATGAGAAAAGAAAGAACAGGATTTGAGGTCATTAAGCATCTGCCTTTGGTTCAGGTCATGATCCCAGGGTCCTGGGATCAAGCCCCACATCAGGTTCCCTGCTCAATAGGAAGCCTGCTTCTCTCTCTCCTAATCCCCCTGCTTGCTTTCCCTCTCTCGCTGTGTCTCTCTCTGTCAAATAAATAAATAAAATCTTAAAAAAAAAACAACCCAGGATTTGAAATGTGGCAGACATGGCTTCTCATTTCTGACTCAGCACTTGCACCTTTGCTAAGTGACTTTGCCTCCTAATTTTCCCACGTCACGATGGGGTTAATGACTCTTACATCTGATGCGCTCTGAAGGGTTCTTCTTAGAGGCTCATACATTTATCAAGAGTATTAAAACAGAGACTTCATAGCACTAAAGAAATAAGTCAAAATATCATGTGGAACACACAGAGAGACATAGACACTCACAGAGGGAAACAGTCATGCCAAGGCCACAGGGACACAGGGGACTGTTTATTTATCTCATTATAAGTTCCTTCAACTGCATAGCTCAAAGACAATAGACTTAGCATATTTTGTACCATTTCTTCCCATTGTCACGAGCAGTGTAAGGAGCTGCCAAACACTTGGTATTTTGAGCCTTAAATTTACTTAGTTTGATATGTAGGAGTATTTCACTGTGGTCTTAACTGGCACAAATAAATACATCAGATAAAACGATCAGTGAAGTTGAACGCCACAAGAAATTGGAAAGAGTCCACGGGCAGTGTGTGGGCTTCTAGAATGGTCTTGATATCTATCTTTGGCATGCACTTAGTAACACTGCTCAAGATACTTTCTCTCTTTGATCTGTAGCTTGCTTGTATGTGATATGTATAACATATGTATAACAACTCTTTCTTTGTAGATGTGTGGTGAGAGTTACAAATGATACATATACGTGACTGAAGTGTCCTGGGTAGTCCATAAATAGTTACTTTTTTTCTTATTATCTTTACTCATTGGGTGTTAAAAGTCACCAAAGCATAAAAAGCAGACAGAGTTCCAGGAAATTGTGAGGAAGCAGCCGGGGCCTTGAGACTTAACTTTTTTTTTTTTTTTTTTTTTAATATTCAATTCATTTATTTGAGAGAGAAAGGATGAGCAGGGGAGGAACAGAAGGAGTGGGACAAGCACACTCTGGGCTGAGCGTGGAGCACAATGTGGGGCTTGATCCCACAACCCCGAGAGATCTTGACCTGAGCTGAAACCAAGAGTCTGATGCTCAACCGGCTGAGCCACCCAGGTGTACCAAGAGTTAACTTTTGAATGACTCCCTGTGATAGTTTGTATTATTATCCAGTAAATATTTACTTTTCCCTTCCCCGGAAAAAGCCCTGTATAGTGCCCCACCCTATGGATATTGTGTTTGGTCACGAGATTTATTTTAGCCAATGGAATGTGAGTGGACATGACCTAAGCCATATCCCCGTGGAGGCTTGGAATGAGTTTGCATGGTTTGGCCTGACTTCTTGTCCCTGTCCTCCACCATGGGAAGAGCATGTGCCTGGTAGCTGCTGCTTCTTCAGCCTGAGTCGTACTTTGGAAGCCCCACCGGCTCTTACTATGCCATTCTGCGGTCTTGATTCGGCTGTGAGTGTCTGTGTTGAGAATTGCTGACAGTGATGACAGTCTGGATCACATCAGATTTCCATTGTATATGGCAACAATAAAAAATAATAAACATGAAATAGATTTTCTTTGCAGGCAGAAATTAATATGACAGTGGACAGATACTCTAATATTCATCCCTGAAGCTGTTAGTGCGTGTTTTCTCAGAAACAGGAAAAACGAATACAAGGATCTTTCTGCTTGAAAAGAGGAAAAAAAATTGAAAGGAAGCGGCACTAATTTACTTATAGTTTTCTCTGTGCTAATGAAACTTACAGGGTGGAAATAAATTCCACAAAGAATCTTGAAGCATGGAAAAAAGATCAGAATATAGGACCATTTTCAGAACAGGACTGTTTTCAGAGCAGTAGGCATTAGACATTAGATCTAGTGTGACCCTCTTATCTATTTGTCATGAGGAAAGGTTGATACTTGGTATGAGGAATCACTTATCCTCCCACCCACCCACCCACTCAACTATTCATCTACCCTCCATGGATCCAATCATTCATTTATTGAGCTAATTGTCCACTGTGTGCCAGACACTATGCTAGGTATACAGGATACAGGGAGGAGTCAGACATAGAGCTGCCATTAAGAAAAGCAGAGACAAGCACTGGAGAGGGACGCTTGACAGAAAACTCTTACAGAGTGCTGTAGGTGCTACTGGATATCTGGGTAGGACTCCTTCTCTGGCAGGCTGGAGCAGAGTGCACCGTGTTCCTACATCATGTCCAGACTCTCAGAAACAGACTATGTCTTGTCATTCTTTCATAAGTCCTGAAGCAGTTGGCACAGTGGAGCACACAGAGATGGCAGACGATTGAAGTTACGTGGTATGAAGGTAGTAAAACCTTCTCCCACACTTACCAAACTTTAGGGCTCTGGCTAGTCTACCCCTGTGGCTTCGTCCTCCCCTGGGCCTTTATAACCACCTGGTTCCATGTCATTGCCCTATACCCACCTGGGCAACACTCTGATGTGTGCCTGATATTTTCCATTCATCCGTTCCTTTTAAAATGCTTGCCTCTTCTACTTAGTGTTTGAGGCAAAAACAAGCACCACATTCCCTTTTTAGCTTTAGTGTCCTATTGCAACTACCATTTAGATGGGGAAATATCTATTGCCTCTATGTCATCTTGACAATTACATGAGTTAATACACATAAAACACTAAGAAGTATATCTAGCAAATTGTGAGCTCTCAAAAAATGTATTGATATTATTATTAATATTATTATTAACTAATATATCTTTGTGTGCTTATTTGAAAATTTCTGAAAGACAGAGCCTTAACAATTGAATTGCTGAATCAAAGAGTAAATAAATTTGAAACACAGAGATACCTGACAGCTAAGTATTTTCATTTCTACTGCCCCAACTTATGAAAGTCCCAGCTTTACCACCATGGATCAATAGTGTATTAATTTGTAACTCTTAATGTAATATATGAAAAATACCTCTTACTCCTACTTTAATTTTAATTTTTTGATTAAAAGTGAATCTGCACATTTATTAGACTTATTCTTGTATAGCTTATTTGTGTTCTCTTTGTGAATTGCCTGTTTAGAACTTTTGTCCAGTTTTTCCTTGTGGTGATTCTCTTTAATCTTACTGATTTGTTAGAACTCTTTATATATTGTTAACAACTATTGAATCTCATCTGATGGGGGTTGCTGAAGATATGCATATGTTAGCACCAGTAGAATGTACATTTAAGATTAGTGCACTTTACTGTATGTTAGTTATAATAGGGTGACACACTTTTAAAAATAGGAAATCAAACAATATAAACAGACCTACAGAAAATTCAGATATTGCATTTATTAGACATGAACTCTATAATAATATGTTCAAGGAGTTAGCTGACAAAATTTTATCAGGAAACTGATGTGAAAAATTTTACAAGGAAACTATAAGAAGTTTGTATGAATGTCTAGAAATAAAAATATAATAACCTATATTAATTAAGAACTCAGTAAAGGAGTTTCACAACAGATTGGACAGACTTGCAACAAAATTAGTAAGCTGGAAATCTGGTCACTAGAAAATAGACTGAAGCATGGAGAGAAAAAAACATGCAAAATACAGAAAAAGAATATAAGACAGATGGAGCATGGTGAAAATATATGACAATGAGTTACTGGAGTGCTGGGGGTAGGGGGGTAGAAAAGAGAATGAAATGGGGTAGAAGCTATATTTGAAAAACGTCATGGACAATAATTTCCCCCAAATCACAAAAGACATCAAGTTATAGTGTCAAGTGCTTCAGACTTTAAGCAAAATAAGTGCTACAAATAAACCTATGTTTAAACACATCACAGGAAAAATACTGAGAAACAAGACAGAGAATTTTTTTTAATTTTAAAATTTTTTAATAAGCATATAATGTATTATTAACCCCAGGGGTACAGGTCTCTGTGAATCGCCAGTTTACACACTTCACAGCACTCACCATATCATATACCCTTCCCAATGTCCATAACCCCATCCCCCTCTCCCTACCCCCCTCCCCCCGGCTACCCTCAGTTTGTTTTGTGACATTAAGAGTATCTTATGGTTTGTCTCCCTCCTGATCCCATCTTGTTTCATTTATTCTTTTCCTAACCCCCACCCCCCAACATTCCATCTCCACTTCCTCATATCGGGGAGATCATATGATAGTTGTCTTTCTCCGATTGACTTATTTCGCTAAGCATAATACCCTCTAGTTCCCTCCATGTCATCGCAAATGGCAAGATTTCACCTTTTTTGATGGCTGCATAGTATTCCATTGTATATATACACCACCTCTTCTTTATCCATTCATCTGTTGATGGACATCTAGGTTCTTTCCATAGTTTGGCTATTGTGGACATTGCTGCTATAAACATTTGGGTGCACATGCTCCTTCGGATCACTATGTTTAAATCTTTAGGGTAAATACCCAGTAGTGCAATTGCTGGGTCATAGGGTAGCTCTGTTTTCAACTTTTTGAGGCACCTCCATGCTGTTTTCCAGAGTGGTTGCACCAGCTTGCATTCCCACCAAGAATGTAGAAGGGTTCCCCTTTCTCCGCATCCTCGCCAGCATCTGTCATTTCCTGACTTGTTAATTTTAGCCAGTCTGCCTGGTGTGAGGCGGTATCTCATGGTGGTTTTGATTTGTATTTCCCAAGACAGAGAATCTTAAAGGCAGCTGAGAAAAAGGGCACTTTATTTTCAAAGGAGCAATGCGTAGACTGAAAATTGACTTCTTTTTTTCCTACTGGCAGTGGGATTAAACTGGATATTCTTTTTGTCTGTATATATTTGAAATGATAAGCAGAAAAGTAATATGAAGGTATTTGTATTTAGGGGAAATTCCAGATATAGAGGTTACAATTATACGCCAGTGACATGGCCCTTCTTTGAAATGATTTTCCGTTTCATCTCAACTTTGCAAATTATCTGTACATTTAATCAGCCCTTCTTTTCTTTAAAAAAATAAAATATATATATAATCAATTACACTGTTTGTTAATAGTTCAGAAAACCTGTTGGCTCTTCTTTCAAGTCAAAGCCTCTTAGAAAGGAGACCTGTCAGTGCAGGAGGCATAAAATGACACCCTGTAAGTCTAACAGCAGCTTATGTGAAAACTAGAATAAGTGCCAAGCTTCAAAGGCAACTATTTTGAAGGGGAAAAATGCTTACTAGACAAAAATACTATAAAATGTGAAACTTAAAAAAGTGACTTTAAAAGTTAATAGACTTTATTTTTTAGAGCAGTTATAGATTCACAGAAAAATTGAGAAGATAGTACGGCAAAGTCTATATACATCTCTCCTTAAACAGTTTCCCCTAATTATCAACATCCTGCATGACTGTGGTATATATTTGTTATAATTGTTGAACCAATATTGATACATTATTATTAATTAAGGACCGTAGTTTGCATAACGTTTCACTCTTTGTGTTGTACATTTCTATGGGTTTTGACAGATGAATAATGTTATGTATTACCATGACATTATCATACAGAATAGTTTCACTGTGTTAAAAAATCCTTGGGGTCCATCTATTCATCATCCCCAAATACGTGACAACCACTGACCATTTTTGTCTTTGTAGTTTTGCGTTTTCCAGAATGTCATATAGTTGGAACCATACAGCATATGTCGCCTTATCACATTGGTTTCTTTCATTTAGCAACATGCACTTAAGCTTCCATCATGTTATTTCATGGCTTGGTAGCTCATTTCTTTTTATTGCTGAAAATATTCCATTGTGTGGATGTACCAGGTTATCCACATATTGAAGAATATCTAAGTTACTTCCAGTTTTTGGCAATTATGGATAAAGTTGCCATAAACATTTGTGTGCAGAGTTTGTGCAGGTATGGGTTTTCAACTCAAATGGTAAATGTGTAGGAGACCTGGATTACTTGGAAAGAGTTTGTTTAGTTTTGTAAGAAACTGATAAACTGTCTTTAAATTGGTTGTATAATTTTGGATTCCCAGCAGCAGTGAATGAGAATCCTTTTTCACATTTTTGGCAGCATTGGGTACTATCAATTTCTTTTTTTAATTTTAGTAGTCTTAATAAGTGCACAGCAGTATTTTCATTGTTTCAGTGTTGAGCCTTGTTTCATTTACATATTTGCTATCTCTACACTTTCTTTAGTGAAAAGTTTAGTGTCTAGGTTGTTTGCCCATTTTTAATTGGTTGTTTGTTTTGTTATTGTTGAGTTTTAGAGCTCATTGTATTTTGGATAAAAGTCCTTTATCAGAGATGTTTTTCAAAAATTTCTTCCCAGTCTTTGGCTTAACAGAAGTTTTTTTTACTTTTAATAGAGCCCAATTTAGCATTTTTTCTTATATGAGTCATGACTTTGGTATTAATATCGAGCAACTCATCTCCAAACCAAGGGAACTTTGAATTTCTCTTATGGTATCCTCTAGAAGCTTTATAGTTTGGATTTTTAAATGAGGTCTATGATCCATTTTGAGTCACTATTATTTTTTTATGTTCAGTTAGTACATAATTAGTACATAATATAGTACATAATTAGTTTTTGATATAATGTTCAATGCTTCATTAGTTTCCTATAACACCCAATGCTCATCACAACATGTGCCCTCTTTAATACCCATCACACTGTTACCCCATCTCCCACCCACCTCCCTTCTGTAACCCTCCGTTTGGTTCCTAGAGTCCAGAGTCTCTCATGGTTTGTTTCCTTCTCTGATTTCATCCAATTCAGTTTTCCCTCCCTTCCTCTGTGGTCCTCTCTTACTCTGTTCTATTCCTTATGAGTGAAACCATATGATGATTGTCTTTCTCTGCTTGACTTATTTCACTTAGTATAATCCCCTCAAGTTCTATCCATGTTGATGGCTGAGTAATATTCCATTGTGTATATGAACCACATCTTCTTTATCCATTCAGCTGCTGAAAGACATCTTGGCTCCTTCCGCCGTATGGCTATTGTGGACATTATTGCTATGAATATCAGGAGGCATGTGCCCCTTCTGTTTTACTACGTCTGTATCTTAGGGATAAAAACCTAGTGCAATTGCTGGGTTGTAAGGCCGTTCTATTTTTAATGTCTTGAGAAGCCTCCATGCTGTTTTTCAGAGTGGCTGTACCAACTTGAATTCCCATCAACAGTGCAAGACGGTTCCCCTTTCTCCATATCCTAGCCAGCATTTGTTGTTTCCTGTCTTGTTAATTTTGCCACTCTAACTGGTCTAAGATGATGTCTCATTGTGGTTTTTATTTGTACTTCCCTGATGGCTAGTGATGTTGAACATTTTTTCATGTGTCTGTTAGCCATTCGTATGTCTTCTTTAGAGAAGTGTCTGTTCATGTCTTCTGTCCATTTCTTGACTGGATTATTTGTTTGTTTGTTCATTTGTTTTTTTGGGTGTTCAGTTTGATAAGTTCTTGATATATCTTGGATATCAGAGAAGTGTCTGTTCATGTCTTCTGTCCATTTCTTGACTGGATTATTTGTTTGTTTGTTCATTTGTTTTTTTGGGTGTTCAGTTTGATAAGTTCTTGATATATCTTGGATATCAGAGAAGTGTCTGTTCATGTCTTCTGTCCATTTCTTGACTGGATTATTTGTTTGTTTGTTCATTTGTTTTTTTGGGTGTTCAGTTTGATAAGTTCTTGATATATCTTGGATATCAGCCCTTTATCTGAAATGGCATTTGCAAATATCTCCTTCCATTTCATGGGTTGCCATTTAGTTTTGTTGACTGTTTCCTTTGCTGTGCAGAAGCTTTTTATCTTGATGAATTCCCAAAAGTTCATTTTTGCTCTTGTTTCCCTTGCCTTTGGAGACATGTCATGAACGAAATTGCTGTGGCTGATGTCAAAGAGGTTACTGCCTGTGTTCTCCTCTAAGGTTTTGATGGATTCTTGTCTTATATTGATATATTTCATCATGAGTTTACTTTTGAGTATGGTGTAAGAAACTACAGAACACTATGAAAGAAATGGAGGGAGACACAAAGAGATGGAAAAACATTCCATGCTTACGGATTGGAGGAATAATCTATACTTCCAATGCCATCCCTTTCAAAATACCATTGACATTTTTCACAGAGCTGGAACAAGCAATCCTAAAATTTGTATAGAACCAGAAAAGACCCTGAATTGCCAGGAGAATGTTGAAAAAGAAAAACAAAGCTGGGGGCATCACTATGCCTGACTTCAAGCTATATTACAAAGTTGTGATCATCAAGACAGCATAGTATTGGCACAAAAACAGACACATAGATCAATGGAACAGGATAGAGATCCCAGAAATGAACTCTCAACTCTATGGTCAATCGCTCTTAGACAAAACAGGAAAGAACATCCAATGGAAAAAAGGCAGTATCTTTAATAAGTGGTCCTGGGAAAACTGAACAACCACATGAAGAAGAATGAAACCGGACCATTTTCTAACACCATACACAAAGATAAACATTCTATATTCATTAAGTTTCAGGAATTTTTTGTTGAGTTTTTGGGGTTTTATACATTGACAATCATGTCATCTGCTAACAAAGACAGTTTTATTTCTTTGTTCTAAATCTGTATATCTTTTTCTTATCTTATTTCATTAACTACCAGTACAATATTTAATAGGAGTGGGGGAGGAGACATACTTGTACTCTGTCTTAGGTAGAAAGCCTATAGTTTCTCAACATTAACTATGATGTTATGAATAGAGTTATTTTTATAGCTTTTCTTTGTCAGATTGAAGGAGTTCCCTCTAAGTGAGAGGTTGGATTTTTGTGGTTGTTGTTTGTTTTTAATCACAAAGGAGGGTTATATTTTCCAAAAAGCTTTTCTTGGATACAACAATATGATTTTCTTTAGCCTATTGATATGATGAATCACATTAATTGAAATTTTTGAATGTTGAACCATCTTCCCATACATAGAGTAAATCTTACTTGGTTCAGGTGTATAATTTTGTCTATACTTTGTTAAATTTGATTTGTTAGTATTTTGTTGAGAGTTTTATTGAATTTATGTTTATGAGAATTTTCTTGTAAGTTCACTATCTGGTTTAAGCATTAGAGTAATGATGACCTTATAGCTTCTATTTTTTTGGAAGATATTGTGGATTTTCTTCCTTTAATGTTTGGTAGAATTCATAAGTGAAACCATCTGGGACTGGCACTTTCTTTTTTGAAAGTTTAATAATTATTGATTCAATTTCTTTAATATATATAGCCTTATATATGTTTGTACCTTTCAAGGAATTGGCTCATTTCACTCAAATTTGTGAGCAGACAGTTCATAATATTGCTTTATTTTCCTTTTAATATCCATGGAATCAGTAATAATAGTTTCTCTTCCATTTCTCATATTACTAATTTATGTGTTCTCTTTCCACTACCCCTTTAAGTAGCCTAGTTAGAGGGTTGTAAATTTTTTTGAAAAAAAAAAACAAAAAAAAAAAAACCAGATTTTGATTTTATTGGTTTTTCTCTATTATTTCCTGCTCTCAATTCCTTGATCTCTGCCCTGATTTTATTATTTATTTTCTTCTATTTGTTTAAGGTTTTTATTGCTTTTTTTTTCTCTAGTTTTCTAATGTGGAAAATTAGATTATGGATTTTAGGTTTTTTTTTTCTTTTCTAATGTATGCATTTAATGCTGCAAATTTCTTTTTAAGAACTGTTTTCTACAAATTTTGATAAGCTGTATTTTCATTTTCATTTAAAAATATTTTAAAGCTTCTCTTGAGACATCTTCTTTAATTCATGTGTTTAGAAATATGTTGTTTAATCTCCAAGTATTTTGAGATTTTCTGGCTATCTATGCCCTTACTGATTTCCAGTTTAATTCCATTATGGTCTGAGAGCAGGTATTGTACGATTCTAATTCTATTGAATGTGTTAAGGTATGTGTTTTATGTCTCAAAATGTGATGATCTTGATCAATGTTCTACCTGAGCTGTAGAAGAATGTATATCATGCTGTTGAATGAAATGTCAATTAGATCCAGTAGATCAATAGACCTGTTCAGTTCAATTATGTCCTTACTGATTTTCTGTCTGCTGGGTCTGTCAATTAATGATGGAGGGATGTTGGGGTCTTGAACTACAACAGCAGAATTTCTGTTTCTTTTTGCAGTTCTATTGGCTTTTGACCCAGAAATTTTGATGTTCTATCGTCAAGTATATACCCATTAAGAATTGTTATGTGTTCTTGGAGAATTAATCTTTTTATCATTAGGGACTTCTTCCCTTTCTTCATGATAATTTTCTGTCCTGAAGTCTGATTTGTTTAAAATTAAAATAGCTACTCTAGCATTCTTTTGATTGGTGTTAGTTTGGTATAGCTATCTCCACCCCTTTACTTTAAATCTATTTTTGTCTTCATATTTAAATTAATTTTCTTATAGACAACATATAGCAGTTTTCAAAAAGAACTCTCTTCAGAAGTCTTTTAATTTGTACATTTAAAATATTAATATTTAAAGTAATTATTGACATAGTTTGGTTAATATCTACCATATTTGGAACTGTTTTATTTGTTGCCCTTGTTTTATGTTTCTATTTTTTTTCCATTCTTTTTCTTCCTTTTCAGTTTTAATTGAGCATTTTTTTGGTTCCATTTATTTCTTCTCTTGCCATATCAATTATACTTTTCAAATTTTATTTTAACAGTTTCCTTAAGCTGTTTGTTTGTTTTTTGATTTAAAACTAATTCATTCAAGTCAACTTTCAAATAACACCGAACTGCTTCCTGGACAGTACAGGTAAATTGTTTGTTTTTTTTTTTTTTAATATTTTATTTATTTGACAGAGATCACAAGTAGGCAGAGAGGCAGGCAGAGAGAGAGGAGGAAGCAGGCTCCCTGTGGAGCAGAGAACTCGATGCGGTCGATCCCAGGACTCTGGGATCACGACCTGAGCCGAAGGCAGAGGCTTTAACCCACTGAGCCACCCAGGTGACCAGTACAGGTAACTTATAGCAGAGTATCCTCAATGCCTCTTTCCCTTCTCCTATGACACTGCTATCATTCATTTCACTTATCCATAAGCTATAATCACCCAATAAATTATTGCTATTGTTACTTGTAACAAACGGTTATCTATTAGATCAATTAAAAATAAGAAAAATAATGGATTTTATTTTTATTTACCTTCTTTTATTCCTTCTCTAAAATTCTTTACTTCTATATATAAATCCATATTTCTGACCTATATAATATTCCTTCTTTTGACAAAATTCTTGAAAGATTTCTTGCAAGGCAGGACTGCTGGTGACATATCGTCTAGCTTTTGTTTTTCTTTTTTTTATTTTCTACTTTTCTGAGATAAGTATGCTTATTTCTTATTCATGTTTGAAGGATAATTTCACTGGGTTTTGAGTTTCAGGTTGAAAAGGTTTATGCATATATAACTTTTCCAGTTAACATCTGCAAGCATAAATGACAATGATCTTAGTTTATAAATTCATCAGGGTCAGAGCAATTGACCAATGTCTCTTTACTGCTAGGCTTACCAACAGTAAATTACAGATGAATTAGTGTCCTTTTGTTTCTTTTCTCTCACTCTCCTTGTCCAGAGACATTTTTGTTGTAAAGTTTCAGTGCAGCTCACCTCCAACCAAAGATAATCTTTTTGATAAGTAATCAGTTGCTCTGAATTTGCTTATAATTATAACCTATTTAATCACAGAAGAACCCCTGCAGAGGTGGAGTTCAAGGTTGCATACAATAACAGGAGATCACAGTTTTGAAGTCTAGCACAGATTAAAAACCATAGATGTACCATTTATATAAGACACACACTGATTGTCTCTTAAACTACATATTGACTCCTTATGAACATTATTTTTAAATAAATTAGTGCATCTAGGACAATCAGTCACACAATTCACACAGCCCTGAAATTTTTTTCTTTCAATAGCTTTAAATATTTCACTCTATTGTCTTCTTGCTTCCATGGGTTTTGGAGAGAGGTGTGATGTAATTCTTATGGTTGGTCCTCTGAAGGTAATGTGTTTCCCCCCAATTCCTCGGCTCCTGGCTTCTTTCAAGACCTCTTTGTGTGTTTTGTTTTCGTTTTTGTTTTTCAGTTGGAATATGATGGCCTGGGTATGTTATTGACTTATTTCTGGAATTTTTCCTGCGTGGTGTTCCCTGAGCTTCCAGGATTTGTGGTTTGCTGTCATTAATTTTATTTTATCTAATTAATTAATTAATTAATTTTTTAAATAACTAGGTGAATCTTTTTTTTTTAAAGATTTTATTTATTTATGTCAGAGAGAGTGAGCAGAGACAGACAGAGTGGCAGGCCGAGGCAGAGGGAGAAGCAGGCTCCCTGCCGAGCAAGGAGCCTGATGCGGAACTCGATCCCTGGACACTGGGACCACGACCCGAGCCGAAGGCAGCCGCTTAACCAACTGAGCCACCTAGGCGTTACTGCTGTCATTAATTTTAAAGTATTCCTTGCCAGTATTACTAAAAACATTTACTTTGCTCCTTTATTTCTTCTGCTTCTGGTATCCCTATTATACAAATGTCACACTTTTTGTGATTGTCTCACGGTTCTTGGATATTTTGATCCATTTTTTTTCTCCCCACTCTCTATTTCTTTTTGTGTATTAGCTTGAGAGTTTCCTCTGGCACATTTTCAGTCTCACTGGTTCTTTCCTCAACTCTGTGCAGTCTGCTGCTCATAACATTCAATCTGGCCTAATTGAGTTCCTTTTCAGGAAATGCTGTGTTGGGACCATGAGAGAATGGGCAAAGCTGAACAATATGAAGACTGGAAATGTCATACTACCACATATGACTGTGCAAACTGTCCACAGAAGGAATTTGTACGCAGAAAGGGAAACTGAAGCAATAATGAAGACTACAGGGGAAGGGAAAGAAGAGAAGTCATGAAACATCAGGATAATGCAGCCATCTTGCAATCATGAGGGAGATGCATCCTGTTGGCAAAATTCATGCACCAACAATGGAAAACAGAAAGGTGGGGGGGGGGGGGAGGCTCCCTGTAGACATTTTTAAGTTGGCCAATTAATCCCAAAACTTCTTCTATCAAAAGACTTCCTGTTTTATAAGCCAATATATTTCTATATTCAATAAGCTATTTTATTTAGTTGGGTTTTTCCATTACTTAGAGACTATAGCATTACAACTGATTCTGTTTGAAGAGAGTAATTTTCATTCTATGTGACTTCTATTGAGTGAAACATTTTCTCCTTTGGATACTTGTTGGGGAGATTTCTTCTATCCTGAGAAACTAGTTTGGATTGTCTCTCAAGTAATGGTAAGGCAGGAGACTTCAGCTGGTCTTCTGAGCTATAAGTCCCCTATTTGAAACTTCGTTACTTCTGCCTTCTCCATCCTGTGAAATTTTACTCCTCCCTCAGAGCCTCAGTCAGCTTCCTCCTTCTTGTAAAGTTTTTCCTTATGACTCTAAGTGACAACAAACTCTTTTAATAAATTCCATGGCAGAATTGCAGTCAATAAAATGACCTCAATTAATAATTTAAACATCATTTTCTCATGGTTATATGCATATACTTTCTGTTTTCAATGCTGTGTACAGTCAAAATGCTCTCAGCGGCAAATAACACAATACACAACTAACTCCTACAGAAATTTATTGTTTCTTTTTTTTTTATTTTTATTTATTTGACAGAGAGAGATCACAAGTAGGCAGAGAGGTAGGCAGAGAGAGAGGAGGAAGCAGGCTCCCCGCGGAGCAGAGAGCCCGATGCGGGGCTCGATCCCAGGACCCTGAGATCATGACCTGAGCCGAAGGCAGCGGCTTAATCCACTGAGCCACCCAGGTGCCCCGAGAAATTTATTGTTTCTTTAACAAGAAGTCTAGAGGACTTCAAGTGATAGTGTAAGCATCTCAATAATGATATTAAAAAGCCAAGCTCTTTTTGTTTTCTTTTTGTTCTAACATCCTTTGCACATTTCATTTTTGTTTTTATGCTTATTGCCTCATGGCAAGAGGACAGCTGCAACTCTAGTCAACCTCCATGTTTCTCTCATAAGAAGTTCAGAAGAAAGCTTCTAGTTTGATGCCATCCTGAACCCATATTATGCTTTCTTTGCTCTGCCTTTGTAGCATGTTGCCTTTGACCTTGAGCTTGTCCCTTCATGGTTGAAAGATGGCTGCAGCTGCTCCAAGATTCTCAGGTGAGACATCAATGGTGAGAGGCCAGAAAAAGGAATGTTCCTTCCCTAATTCTCCTTGAAGGATATGGAGCACTTCCCTGGATGCCATGTAGGAGGCTTTTCTTTATATATTGTTAGCTAGATGTTCTTACTCACTAACAAGAGGAATAGAATTATAAGCATTGGATTGGGGTGGAAAGGGACCTTACCTTCCCTGAAGTATGTGGCCATCTGTTAGTAAAATGAATAAGGAGAGAAATAAGTAAAAAATTTTTTGCCATAGAAAACTTCCCTTTTCCTAGATATTGAAAAAAGAGAGGCATTAAAGTTGCACAGTCCAGATTTTTTTAAAGTTTTTTTAATACCCAAACATTGCAAATACTTTACAGTAAACAACTGTATATCCATCCTGTAGACTCTGTCTTTACCGTTTCACTATCCTTGTTTTATCGCAACCTCATCAGCTTTCTTTATCCATCCATCATTTCAGTTTAGTTTTTGGTACATTTCAAAATAAACTGCAGGCAATGATATGCTTCATCCTAAATACTTTAGCATGCATATCACTAGAGTTCAGTCTTTTGTCTGTGTTATTTTTCTTTTGAAATGCAATTTATATATGGTGGAATGCATATATTTTCAGTGTACATTCACTGAGTTTTGGTAAATGCATGCAACATATAACCCAAGTAATCCAAACAGCTGTTGAGTTATAGACCATTAACATTACACGAATGTTTCCTTGTGATCCTTTCAAGTCCATCCCCACCTCTAGGCTTTCAGAGGTAACCACTGTTCTGACCTTTTTCCACATAAAGTAGATCTTTCTATTCTATAACTCCATATGACTAAAATAATAGAATATTTTCTCTTTTGTGTAAAGCTTCTTTCAAGCAGTATAATGCTTTTGAGATTTATCTATCATATTTGTGTAGTAGTAGCTCATTCATTGTTACTCATGAATAATAATGCATTGTATGAATATACCACATTTTATGTTCCTACTATCCTATTAATGGATATGTGGAGTATTTCTAGTTTTTGAAAGTTATGAATAAAGCTACTCTGAAGATTCTTATCTAATTCAGTGGAATTGGTATAGTTAGAATCAGAATTTGATGGCTTATAAGGTAGGAATATGTTTAAATTTTGTAAGACATCGTTGGAATTTTTTTCCTAAATTGTCTATACATTTTATAATTCCACTAAGAACGTATTATGGTATCAGCTTTTTGGCAATGTTGTAGAAATCATATAACCTTAGAAGTGTGGGTTTATTTCTGGTCCTCTATTGTATTCCATTGATCTATTTGTCATTACTTACACAGCTAGCATACATTCTTGAATAATGATTTTTTAAAATTATTTTTATTAAAATATAATGTATGATTTGTCACAGGGGTACAGGTCTGTGAATCATCAGGCTTACACATTTCACAACACTCACCATAGCACATACCCTTCCCAATATCCACCACCCAGTCACCCCATCCCTCTCCCACAACCCCCAGCAACCCTCAGTTTGTTTATGATATTAAGAGTCACTTATGGTTGGACTCCCTCCTGATCCCATTTTGTTTAATTTTTTCCTTCCCTACCCTCCAACCCCCCCACCCTGCCTCCTAAATTCCTCACATTAGAGAGATCGTATGATAATTATTTTTCTGATTGACTTATTTCGCTCAGCATAATACTCTCTAGTTCCATCCATGTCATTGCAAATGGCAAGATTTCATTTCTTTTGATGGCTGCATAGTATTCCTGTGTGTGTGTGTGTGTGTGTGTGTGTGTGTGTGTGTGTATACACACACACACATACCACATCTTCTTTATTCATCTGTTGATGGACATCTAGGCTCATTCCATAGTTTGGCTATTGGGAACCCTGCTGCTATATACTCGAATAATGATTTTTAATAGAAAATCTTGACATCAGAAAACATTAATTTCTTAATTTCTTCTTTTTCAATGTGCTTTGGGTATTTGATGTTCTTTGCATTTTAATATATATTTTAGGATTCGCTTATTATCAATGTCTCTAAAAAAACCTGTTAAGATTTTCATTTGGATTTCTCTAAGTCTATAGTTCAATTTGAGAGGAAATACATTAAAAACATTGAATTTTTTAAAAAAAGTCTTTTTAATCCATTAACATGGTACATCTTTCCATTTATTTAGTTATTCTTTAATATCTTTTAGGTCCTCTTTGCAGTTTCCAGTGTGGAGGCATTAAATATCTTCCATTAACTTTTATTTTTAAGTATTTGGTTTATTTTAATGCTATTGCAAATGGAGTTAAAAAAACTCCTTCTCTGATTGTTTATTGCTAATTATAGAAACCAGATTATTTTTGTGTATGCTCTTTTACCCTGTATACAGCATTGATAAATTCATTTATCAGGTGTGTAAGTTTTTTATAGTTTCTGTTTTGTGGTTTCACTAGAGCTTTTTATATAAACAATCATGCTGTCTGTAAATAAAGGCAGATTTACCTTTTCCTTTCTAATTATGTGAATTTTATTTCTTTTTATTGCCTTATTACACTGGCTAGGATCTCCAGGTAAAATGTTAAATGATGTGATGAGAGCTAACATCTGTGCTTTGCTCCTCATATTACATAGAAAGCTTTGAATCTTTCACAGTTGGGTATGATGTTAGCTGTAGGGTTTTAGACGTTCTTAATTAGACTTAGAAGTTTTCTTCTATTCACAGTTTTCTGAGTTTTTCTTGGCAATGGAACTTGAATTCAGCCAGTTTCTTTTTTTCCTGCACCTATTGAAAAAAATCATACAAATTTTCATTATTCCACCATTCTCATCCTCATGGTTATCTGAGTCAGGTGTCTCCAGGCTCCTGCTCACAAGAAGAACAGACACAGGGGAGGGCATTTGCAATGGAATGGCAAAGTTCTACTTTATTGGTAACTCTTATCAGATGCCCAAACCCAGGTACTGCTAAGGATCATGGGCAGAGTGACCCCATATCCCCATCTGTAACTCAATTAGCACACAATAGGGGAGAGCAGAAGCTGATAGATAAGAGGAAAGAAACCATCCAGCTTCTATTCGAGCTCTGCAGTGATGGGAAACTCACTAATGACTATAGCAGCCAACTTCCTCCTTACAAAATTCTGAAATGAAGTTAGCCCTTTGAGTAGGCCCAGGTCTGTCTCTGCTTATGGCTTCTGCCAATTCTTTTGTTTTATACCAAGAGAGTTTTATATCAAGAGAGTTTGCGTTATTTTTATACCAAGTTTTATACCAAATTTTATGTGTAAGTTTTATACCAAGAGAGTTTGTGTTATTTACATTGAATGAGCTCTAAATCATTTCATTCTAAAACAAGTGATGCTAGTCTACCACTTACAAGACCTCAAGAGTCTTCTCTTCCTTATCTAAATAAGCCCAAACACTCTGGCCTGGTAGCAGTGGTCCTGTATCAGAGGGAGAGGAAGACAAAGAGCCAGGCACATTGGAGCTTCATGCAATTTCAAAAGCAGGCACAGAGACCTCACAAGGCAGCAGAGAAGTTGGCTACTGACCAAAGTCCAGGTCCTAAGATCTGCACCTGTCATGGCAGTTTCTGCCTTCTTCAATTACATCAGCTTTATCTTCAAGCTGGTTTCCACTTGATCCTGAAATAGATGCAGTAATTCCTAGAAAAACAGAGGATTCCCTTCACTCAATAATAACTCTTTTGCTGTTTTGCTATGTTTCCAATCACTTTTCATTTCTCGGGGTTAAGGTATGGCTATTTCCAATGTGCAAATCGAGATTTTGATAAGACTAATAAATGTTCACATTGATTAATTAGCTGGAGGAATTGCAGACAAGCATGGCCATATTAGGTAATGCTTAGTAATTATAACCTTAGTGTGATTCATTTTCTTTAAAAATGAGGCTTAGGGATGTTACAAGATTTGAATAATGCCACTAAGCCATTTGATAACAGAGCTATGCAATCTGTGCTTCTTAACACAGATTGGAATATTGGGCTTGGATGTACACATTTGTTCATTTGTGCTTTCCCTTAGGTATGTGGTTAATGTCATAGCTTGAAAAAGTGCTAAGAACAGGCCATGCAGACATCTCTTTGCAGGATGCAGGGAATTCTCTATGACTAAAACAATAACCTCCTCAATTTTACTATGGAGCTGTGAGGTCAGACAGACCTCAAGTTTAATCCCACTTTCTTCACTTACTGATCTTTGGGAAGTGATTTAGTATCTCTGAGCCTCAGTTTTCCCATCTGGATAACAGAATATTTCAAAAGCCGGGTTTTCTCAATTTTAACATTATGGGCTATTGGACTGGAAAGTTTTTATTATGGGGCAAGCTGTGCTGTACTAAACATCCTGTGTCGACAGAAGTTTAGCAGCATCCCTGGCTTCTTTCCATCAAATGCCAGTCGCACACTGCCCATACCCACAGATTATGACAACCCAAAATAGCTCCAGGGATGCCCTCATATCCCCGGAGAACACTACAGCAAGTATTAACTACTGCATATTCAAACCTTCACACAGTGCCTGGCTCAGTGAAACCATTCACAGGTGTTAGTGTTACTACCTCTTCCCTGATCCCCACACCCTTCACCCTTGGTCAATTCCATCTACCATCATTCCTCTATTCTGAGACCCTGCAGTCATGTCTGTGAGAGGAGAGATTTGCTGGGTTTGGATCAGCTCTTCGATTCTGCTTCTTAGCCACTGAAATGGATGAAAATTGAAAGCATACTTGATGGTGTCATTTTCAAAGCTGCCTCAAATACTGCATTTCCCTTCACAGTTTAATGGACTCATTCACAAATTGTAGGTACAGCTAAAAAATAACATGTATTATGCTCAATAGCTGTGATTTTATTTGTGGGGGAAGGCCATGATTTTTTTTTTTAACCCAGAAGCAAATGCATGGTTAAAATGTGGATTTTGGGTGCAACCAGCAGACTTGGGATATAGTGCAGAGAAAACTGAGCCAGTATAGGGCCACTGATTGCTGAGCGTAGAACAAAAGGTCCACTGTGGAAGGATTTCGAAGCTCCTGATAAAAATGCAGTCCCCATGAAGTGGGGACAGTGAAAGATGAATGTCCACATATAGGTAGAGGTTTTGATTTTCAGGGTGGTGGAAGAAAGATCCACACTCAGGATGACTGAATGAAGGGTGCTCTGAGAAGTGAATGGAGTGGTAGTCAGAGCTCTTAAGGTTCTCAGGGAAGTTCTGAGGGTCAGCCTGCCTGGAAAATGGATTTGGGACATGGGTGGACATCTGGCTCTGGTCATTAAAGCAAAAGTATTGTTCTGGGCTCATCCATCACATTCTACCCAGGCAGGGGCAGATCTGGGGTGTGATTTTGAAATCATGGTTGTGATGATAAAACTAGAAACCAGTTTGGAGGAAAAGCCTCAGGCAGTGGGTGCCTGGCCTAATCTGGACATCTCTGTTTTTAATAAATCTTTCTGGAGTCTCTGGTGGGTGTGCTTTGTGTAAGTCTCAGAAGCGTCATTAATACTGGAGGGCTATGTACTTGAGTAGCTATTTTGTGCTGGGTTCAGCCAGTAGAAGACCTTCCTGACAGCTACATATCATGCAGCAAGTATGTAATTCAGCCTTAAAATGTCTAGGTGTATATTTTTGTACTTATATCACAGATAAGAAAATTGAGTCTCAAACAAACAAACAAACAAACAAACAAACAAACAAACAAACACCCAATGGTGATAAGCTATAAAGAGTAGATTCAAACTTAGGTCTGTTTTCTCTCCACTCACAAAGGCTATGCTAAGGCTGTCTGGTTGGTTGAGAAAGCCCAGTTTAAACCAGATTTCAGGTAAGGAGAAGCTTGTTCCGTGGGGGATAATATAGCCACGCATATATACCCAGTGCATCTCTATCCTGAGCCACCGAGAGTCTGCTCACAGGTTCTTCTGAGACTCCCCAAACCTCTGCTCACACTTTAAGCATTAGCCATAAAAAGGTCCTGCGATTCTCAGTCCTCAGTGCTGGCTTAAACAGGCACCTGTTCAAATGCAGATCCCAAGACCCTAGCCTGGTGCTTCTGACACAGTGGGCATGGGGACAGGACACCTCTGGACAAACCCATCTATGAAAAGTTCCCAGACAGATTGGATATGCCACCGGCTCCCATTCACATCCTTTTCTCTCTGTGTGGGACACCTCTTGCCACCCCTCACCCCAGCTGAGTCCTCCTTATCCTCAGTTCAGATCACCCCTCCAGCTGACTCAGTAGATTGAGCTTAGAGCACCTCCTTGGGCTCTTAGCATCGCCCACCTCAAATTTTAATTTCCATCTCAGCAGGTAGTAAACCGGATATTGAAATCATGTCTGCTTGTTGATCTCTGCTACTTTCTAGGAGAGTGGCTCTCCACTGGGGGTGATTTGGTCTCTCATGGGACATTTGACAATGCCTGGAGACATTTTTGATCGTTACAACTCAGAAAGGGGTGCTACTGGTCTCCAGTTGGTTGAAGCTGGGGATACTGCTAATCATCCTTCAAAGCACAGAAAAGAACAAATGCAACAAAGAATGACCCGTTTCCAAATGTCAGTAGTGCTGCAGTGGAAAAGCTTTAACACCAACCCCCTTCTCTCTGTTTACTAGCTGTGTACCCCAAGCAGGTTTCTCCTCTTTTCTGTGGCTGGCACCTCCTTCTAAAGCATGGGTTCGCTGAAAGCCCCTGCTACAGCTGTAAGAGGATGACATGAGTTTGCACATATAAAGTGCTTATAACGGTGCAGGGCAGGCAGCATGTCAGTGACTGCTCACTGGACACACAACACGATTCCCAGTGGAGTGTAAGGCCTCTGGGGAGTCACAGCCCTGCTGACCATGTTCTTTGCAACATCCCCTCTGATGGACTTCCCCAGCCTGTGAGGACCCCTTTCCTCTGTCCCATGTTTACATTTCAAACTCACCTGGCCAGTTGGGAGTTGACCT
The DNA here is from genome assembly GCF_922984935.1 of Meles meles. Taxonomy (NCBI): domain Eukaryota; kingdom Metazoa; phylum Chordata; class Mammalia; order Carnivora; family Mustelidae; genus Meles; species Meles meles. The sequence goes on along the minus strand of NC_060074.1, from coordinate 111,525,611 downwards.
TCAGTGGGTTTAACCTTGACTTACTGGTTAACTCCCCTCCAGTAAGCAGGGCAGGTAGATAATGACTTCAGAGCCTCCACGGTGGATTTATTTAGGTTATGTAGGCTCCTCCTTCCCACTCCAGGCCTGTTTGGGGGCAGACGTTCTGTGACCCCTCCCCTGGGTGCCATGGGTGCCTCTAGCCCCCTTCAAATGTGCCCCGAGGCCTTCCTCTTCAGGCCCTTGGCTATACCCTGGAGATACAAAGCAAAATAAGACATACGCTACGTTTGTCTATACGAAACTTGCAGACAAGCTGAACATACCCAATAGGTGTCAGTGTTCACAACAGGACACCTTCTTAGTCATCAGACTTCTAGAATCTGGGTCTGAAAGTCTGGAGCTGAAAGTCTGGCTGGACAAGAGGATGCCAGCTCATAGCCGCTGCCACTCTGTTGGATAAGCTACCGAATGTCTTCGTAAATATCACACTCGCAGCAGCTCTGGGGACAGTTTATACTGTCTTCCTTTCACTGCTGAGAAACTACAGCTTGGAGAGGTCAGTAACTTGCTCAAGGGAGAGGGACACGGGAGTGCCTCTTTTTCCACACGTGACAGTAAAAAGTGACCCCCACTTCACCGCCTACCTCTTCCTCCTCTTGTGCTTGGGCATCTTGGGGTCCTCCTGATCCTACCAGTCCTTCTCTGTGCCTGGTGGCCACCCATGAGCCCATGAATATGTCTGTCTAAAGGAACACACCATCTGTCCTACCCCAGTCAGCCTCGGCCATACTGGCTTGTCATTTTACCTGGAAGACAGTCTGGCCCTTGCCTCCAGGGGTAAACTGCTTCCCTTCACTCACCTACGCTGTTGATCTGGCTGGTTTGTTCAGTGCTCCCAACCTTGCAAATCATTGCCCAGGGTTGTCTTCCGTGCTGTCAAACCTGCTTATCTGACGAGGAAGGCTGGAGGAGCCAGGCTATAAAATTAAATGAAATTACTGCAGAAACTAGGGTGTTGCTGACAATGAGGTGGAATTATAACTTGGAGAATGGCAAGGGAGGTTTATGACACCCCAATGCTTATCTGCAAAGTCATTATTCAAAAGGCTCCTGTTTTCCCTAATGTCCATGCTTAATATCATCCTTTGCCAGCTACAGGGGGCTAACTGGCCTCTGCATAATGTTTCTCAGGTGAATAGAATTTGAACATTAGAGGGTCTCGGTTTTAACTAGCTCAATGCTGTCATTAGATGGATAGAGAAGCTGAGACTCATAGAGGTATTGAGGTTGCCTCACTGTTCCAGAATATGTGAGTGACAGAAGTAATCAGTCAACCTCAGATCCCTTGGCTCATAGTCTGATGGCCCTTTCCTTGCCATTTTGGAACATTCTGTAATATAAACAATTGTATCCACACACCACTGTGAATTAGTATTTAAACCCAGAGCTAGGAAACAGGAGTGAGACACTAGGGAGAACAGGGTTGCAATGAGGTTTTAACCATGTTCACTGTGTCACATTCTCTCCCTCTGCAAGGAACTCCCAGCCTGAGCCAGACCTCAAAAACCCATCCTTGCCACCCAAATCTTACACCAATAAGCACTTTTCTTTTGGTGTCATTTTTTTTTTCTTCTTCTGGATCTTAGGAGAACAGAAAGCATAAGGCACAGTGCCTGCCCTCAGTGAGTTCTGAGTCTACTGGGGAAGCAGGCAAGTAAGCAAATTACCTTCTAAATGGATGCTCTCTGCAAAGAGAAATGTGCAGAGAACTGGGCGGGCAGAAATGCTCACAGGAGTAATTGTTACCGGTGGCTGTCTGGAAAAGCTTCCTGGAAGAACTGTTTCCTGACCAGGAAAGCATTCTAGCCTGGTGTGACATGGACAGCTCATTACCCTGAACTGTGGCTTTTCTTGTATACTGTATTGCTTCTTTCCTTGGTGTGATGGACAGCATCTTGAGGAATAGGACAAGATCTTTCCTTGTACATTTTTGGGTCTTCGTCTTCTCATAGCTCAGGTTCATATACGTTTAGGTGCTCAAAATGGAAGGATCAATGGTGTAGATTGTAGAACATGGTCTCGGGCTCATCGTATGTCAAATGGAGATGACGATGCTTACCTTGAAGGGTCACTGGATTTTAAATCCTGTGAAGCTCCTGGAATAGTTCTTGGTGTAGAGAAGCTGAGTGCTTTAGGTACTGTTGTAATGTACCTTCCTTTCATGGCAGTATGCATGCGGTTATTTACAGCACCTAAATCCATGTTTTCAGGGTTGCAAAGTTTTTCTTTTTCTTTTAAGAAATAGCAAGTCTGGTTGGGGCGCCTGGGTGGCTCAGCGGGTTAAAGCCTCTGCCTTCAGCTCAGGTCATGATCCCAGGGTCCTGGGATCGAGCCCAGCATGGGGCTCTCTGCTTAACGGGGAGCCTGCTTCCTCCTCTCTGTCTCTCTGCCTACTTGTAATCTCTATCTGTCAAAGAAATAAATCTTAAAAAAAAAAAAAAAAGAAATAGCAAGTCTGGGACTCTTTCACAAAGCTGTTCTGGATTAATGGGAACAGCAGGGGGAAGAGCTACCTGCATGGGGTGTCTCTGGTGGCACTCATTGCAGAGGAGGTGGAAAACCAGCCTCTGTCCTCCTCCAGGCAATGAAATCCTGCTGTGGGACCAGGTGCAGTTAATCTCCACCAAGCTTTCTGGTTTTGGGGGATGTATGGTGAGATTTCAGTCTAATGAGCTTTCAAACTTAGCTGGAATTTTTAGAAAATGTTGTGCATGAGATTTAATTCATGATGACCTGGAATAGTTCTGACCAAATCAATGTTTGTGGAAGAAGAACCCGTGTGAAAAGCATGGATTTTAGAATTGCAGTGGGTGGATTCAAGTTCTAACCTAACCACATAGAGATAGAGAGATTTTGGCAATTCCTTAAGCTCTGAGTCTCAGACTCCTCATCTTCAAAATCAGGATACAAACACTGACTGTGCAATCACTGTACGGATTGTATGAGATTTCATGTGTACTTGGCTCACAATGCCAATGACCCCACTACCTGTGTCCTCACAGGAAGGCTTGTCATTTCCTTATACCACTAATGATCAGTCCCTCCACAGGCTGGCTAGCAGAGGATGGTCCCCGAGCCCAATCTTGTACTAGGCCTTCTCTCACATGTCTCAAATGTGTTCTGATCCTAAGCTCTGGATGAGAGAGAGCAAGCTTTGGAGTCCCTGTCTCAGCATCCTCCATGTTGGCAGGAGGACCTGGACTCAGCATGTGTTCCTGGCCGCCCAGACATACACTAAGACATACCAACACCTCTAGGCTTTTCTAGTCTCTTGCAGTGAAAAGGCACTGGTTAAAAGGGAATTTTCAGGCAATAATACGATTAGCTTTGAAAAGGGTTAGGCCATTCCATTGCAAGAAACGTTTAAAAAAAAGCTAGAAACCAAAACAAAAAACTAATCACCCTTCTAATTTTAGGTTAACTTTGCCTATGGGATCCAAGATGGGTGTTTTTTTTTGCCCATGGTCACCTCTCCTCAGAATTCAAGAAACTCCTTCAATGATCATCTATTTTTCTTCCCAGTGACTCTTTAAAAAAATTAATTTGATTTAACTTAATTTAATTATTTAATTTTTTTCACTGTTCCAAGATTCATTGTTTATGCACCACACCCAGTGCTCCATGCAATACATGCCCTCCTTAATACCCACCACCAGGCTCACCCAACACCCTACCCCCCTCCCATCCAAAACCCTCAATTTGTTTCTCAGAGTCCACAATCTCTCATGGTTTGTCTCCCCCTCTGATTTCCCCCAACTCACTTCTCATCATTCCTTGGACCTGACTTCAAGGATTTTATGGAGTCAAGATAGAGACAAGCAGGTGTGACTGAGCTGTAACAGGGAGGCACTGAGTCAGGGTAACCTCCTAGCTCCCTTCTATGACAGATTATAGAGAAAGGCTCAGCACCACAGAAACAACTAGAGAATTACAAATTGATTCATTTGAGCACCTTGGAGATGCCTTATGTGACATTCTGACCCAGTTTTTCAGGCAAAAAATAGTCCTACAGACAGGTGGTGAACATATGAATGAGAACAAACTATAAGCCCTAAATGTAGAAACTCCTTCCCAATTTTTCTCCTAACACAGGTGCCCTCGCCTCACAGAACTTGTCTTTCACAAGTGGCTTTTTTAGATTTCAGAAAATCCCTAAAATTACCAGGTTTTCATTGCTTCAGTTATAACTATGAATAACTTAGGGAAAAAAATGTTCTGGGTGAGGGAGCTGTGGAATTAGAGCTATCTGTAGGTTTCATAAGGATCATTATATGTTGGAGCAGGAATAATTCTAACTGGGGAATTAAGTTATATGGATGACAGTCCATGTCCTGCCTCCTTTCTGGCTGGGGAAACTGGACCTCTGAACTTTTCATATATGAATGAGGGTATCTTTCACCCAGTATCTCACAGAGATTTTCCGATGTCAAAACATTGTCTACCTCATTTACTTCAGTGACTATTAATGTATTTCCAAGAATCCATTTTAACATAATTTATTTAACAGTTCTCTTATTGATAGCTGTCTTTTATTTTCTATCAAAAACAATGGTCCAGTGATCCAGCTTATCTATGATTCTACGGAAAGTTCGGACAGCATTATTTTAGGATAGCTTCAAAGTAATTGATTTGCTGATTAAATGACAGGGACATTTAATATTTTATTTTTTTCTACAAATTGTCTCCCAATGATGCTGTATTTACCTTACACTTTATCTGCCTCTATAGTTCAGTTTATCACAGCATAGCAAGCTCTACGTTACCACGTCCATTTCAAAGATGAGGGGCACTGGAGTCAGAGAGGTTAAGTAAGGTTTCGAAGGCATTAAATTCTCCAATGGGGATTTGACCGAGGTCAGTTTCTGTTTGTTTCCCTGTCCACGCTATACAGCTTCTCTCCGGGTTACTGGTTTTCATGACCCATGGAAAATAAGAGCTGACTAAAGATGGAGGGAGAGAAGGCGGCAGGGATTCTGGAGAACACACGTTAGGATTGGAAAAATAACATCATGGGATCCGTGTAAGGCCACAGCTATCCAAACCTTTTTCTTTTATTAAATATTATATAAAATAATATTTATAAAAATGCATAATAAATGTAAAATAATAATACAACGAATGTCAACATATCCCCCACACAGTTTAAAAAACAGAATATTACCGTGATCTTTGAAGCCCTGTGAGTATCTCTTTCTAACCCCATCTTCTCTTTCTCCAGAGGTAGCCACTCTACAGAATACGTGGGTTTTTTTTCCCTTGCATTTCTTGTTTAACGACTGTGGTGTGTCTATAGCAGGGCCACCCCATAATGCTCTAGAGCGCATGCGCTGTAACCATCCAGGACTTATTTACAGAAGGGGTGCAGCCCACGGCTGGCTCAGCTCTGACTTGCAGCCCCCAAATAAAATAGTGCTTAGTGCTACGAATTTTAAATTTTATTTAGATGAAATTGTACCATATGTACTCATCGGCAGCTTGCTTTATGCTGCTCAGTGCACTCGTCTGAGAGGGAGTCACCAGATGCTCATGGCTGCAGTTCATTTATTTCCCACTCTGTGCAGTACGGTGTGGTACCAATGTACCAGTCTCTATGCATTTTCCTATCTTAGGGCATTTGGCTTGATTCGGAGGTTTTGCTATTGTACAGTGCTGCTATGAACATTTTGTAGATATTTCCCAGAGCGTATGTATGCATGTGCTTCCATGCAACCCTAGGAATGGAATGCCTGTATCTTGAAAGTGCACAACTTCAATTTTCCTAGATAATGCCAGATTGTTACCCCACAGTACTGGATGGGTTTTCTGAACATCCCTGCCAAAACTTGATTTTGTCAGACGAGAAATTCTGCCAATCCAATCGGTGTAAAATGGCATCTGATTGTGGTTTTTAGTTGAATTTTCCTGATTAATCATGAGTTGAACTTTTTTTTCATATTTTCATTAGCCATTAGAGTTTTTCTTTCCCCGCCCCAAAGTATTCTTTCAAGTCTTTTGCACATTTCTCTTTTGCATTACCTTTTTCCTGTTGATTTATAGCAGATTTTTTTTAGTAATTTTATTCTAATTCTTTGTCAGTTATATATTTTGCAAATATGTTTTCCCAATTTGTGGCTTATATACATTTTTACAGTGGTTTCTTATGATGAAGAGAAGTTTTTATTTTTAATATGTTTACATTTAGTTTTTCTTTATGATTTGCCTTTTTGGAATCTTAAGAAATCCATTCCTATCCTGCAAGTCATAAAGGTAGTTTTCCATATGGTATTGTAAGATGTTTATAGCCTCATGTATACATTTACATCTTTAAAGCATCTGGAATTAATTTTTATGTATAGTATGAGGTAATACTCAATTTTTTCTTTTTTTTTTCTCTCCTTATGTGGATCACTGATTGTCTTAGGCCAGATTATAGAAAAGCTTATGCTTTCCCCTATTGTACATCACATTTTTCATAGGCAAAGATCTGTGCATGGGGCTTTCTCTCCCGCTTAGTCTGTGTACTAAAGCATCAGTCTTAGTTATCATGACTTCTTTCTTTCTTTCTTTTCTTTCTTTCTTTCTTTCTTTCTTTCTTTCTTTCTTTCTTTCTCTTTCTTTCTTTCTTTCTTTCTTTCTTTCTTTCTTTCTTTCTCTCTTTTTAGCGTAACAGAATTCATTGTTTTTGCACCACACCCAGTGCTCCATGCAATACGTGCCCTCCTTAACACTCACCACCTGGCTCCCCCACCCTCCCACCCCCTGCCCCTTCAAAACCCTCAGACTGTTTTTCAGAGTCCATAGTCTCTCATGGTTCACCTCCCCTTCCAATTTCCCTCAACTCCCTTCTCCTTTCCATCTCCCCATGTCCTCCGTGTTATCTCTTATGCTCCACAAATAAGTGAAACCATATGATAATTGACTCTCTCCATTTGACTTATTTCACTCAGCATAATCTCTTCCAGTCCCGGCCATATTGCTGCAAAAGCTGGGTGTTCATCCTTTCTGATGGAGGCATCATACTCCATAGTGTATATGGACCACATCTTCCTTATCCATTCGTCCGTTGAAGGGCATCTTGGTTCTTTCCACAGTTTGGCGACCATGGCCATTGCTGCTATAAACATCATGACTTCTTAATAAATCAGGTGAGGTAGGACTCCTTACCTGGGTTCTTCTTTAGGGGTATGTTCAGGACCTGAGCCGAAGGCAGAGTCTTAACCCACTGAGCCACCCAGGCACCCCATTCCAATACATTTTAAAAACTGAAGAATAAATGAAACAAGATGGGATTGGGAGGGAGACAAACCATAAATGACTCTTAATCTCACAAAACAAACTGGGGGTTGCTGGGGGGAGGTGGGATTGGGAGAGGGGGAGCGGGCTATGGACATTGGGGAGGGGAGGCGAACCATAAGAGACTATGGACTCTGAAAAACAACCTGAGGGTTTTGAAGGGTCAGGGGTGGGAGGTTGGGGGAACAGGTGGTGGGTGATGGGGAGGGCACGTTTTGCATGGAGCACTGGGTGTTGTGCAAAAAGAATGAATACTGTTACGCTGAAAAAATAAATAAAATGGAAAAAAAAAACTGAAGGTTGGAATTGGATTTGCACTGAACTGTGTATCATTTTGGAAATAATTGGTATCTCTAAGCAGTGCAGTTTTCCGAGCCATGAAAATGGTCTAGTCCTTCATTTATTTGGATCTTCCTTTATATAATTTAGTATAGCATTATTTGTTTACAGAAAACAAGATTTTGTGCTAAATTTATTCATAGGAACTTTATAATTTCAAGGTATTTAAATGATATTTTATTTAATTATAGTTTGAAGATGTTTGCCATGTTGTGTATATATTTAAATCAACCTGTGTTAAATGCATTTTTTAATTCTAATAATTTATCTGTCTACTTTAACAATTGCATTATCTACAGTTTCCTCTCTTCCTTTCTTTCTCTTGCCTCCCTCCCTTCCTTCCTCTTTCCCCACCTTCCCCCTCCTTTCCTTTCATTCTTCTTTTCCTTCCTTCCTTTTCTCTCTCTCACTCTTTTTTTCATATTCTTTGTACTTCTTTATCTTATTGGTTGGTAAATCACCAGCAAATGTTTAGTAGAAATGGTAATAACAGGAACCTTTGGTTTTCCTGTTCATAAAGGAAATGATTACAGCATTTTATTTATTTGTTTAGTACGATGCTTGTTTGAAGGTGTTTGTGGATATATTTTGCCAGCTTTAGAAAATTCACTTCTACTTTCAGTTTGCTAAGTATTATTAATTTTTAAATCATAAATGGGATTTTTTTTCACTGAAAAAATACTCTTTTTTAAACTGTTAACATAGAACTTACCCAAACTGATTTCTATGTTAAATTATACTGCATTTCTACTGGAATATTGTGTTACCATTTTTATACATTTTGGATTCAGTTTGATAACATTTATTTGACTTTATTTGCATAAATTTATGAAATAAGTCTATGATTTTCTTTTCTTATAAAATGAGTTGTAAATTTTTTTCACTGTTTTATCCTCCATAATAAAGGTTTAGGATTACTTGTCCCTTGACAGAACTAATAGGGACAAACCATTGGAAACCCATATTTTCTTTGTAGAAAGACATCTAGCTGCTGATTTATCAACTATTTATAGGGTTATTTACATTTTCTATTTCTTCTGGTGTTAATTTTTGTTATATTTTAAGTAATCTGTCCATTTGCTACATCTTCAAATTTATTATCGTAAAGTTAGTCATGAAATATTTTTACATTCTGCAAATCTGTGGTTATATGCATTTGCTTTTCCTAATACTGACTATTTCTTCCAATTAATGTTACAAAGTATCTGTTTTTAATTGGATTACTCTCTGGTCTATTTTTCTTTCTTTCCGTTTATGTTGTAATCTCTCAATTTGGATTCTTTGCTCATTAAATTTCAATTTTTTTTAGTTTTCTAATATAAATTATTAAGTTATATATTTCCCTCTAAATACTGTTCTAGCTGAATTCCACAATTTTGTCAAGTTGTAATTTCCTTGTTGATCAATTGGGTGTACTTTTAACAACTATGATTTATTTGATCCATAAATTATTTAAGTTGCATTTTAAAAATAATTTTCATCTTTTCTTATTGCTTTCTAATTTGTAAGAGTATAAAGATATAAGCGAAATTCTAATTTTTAAGGCTATCAAGTATTTAAGTTAATCTTTTTTGTTATTGATATCTAACTAATTATATTAATTTTTTGATGTTTGAATTATGGTCCTGTTGATCAATATTTATGTTGCCCAATATTTATATATTATTTACATTTTCTACTGGGTGTGTTAAAATGCTAGCTAACTGTGTTTAAGCTTACTAGTTGCATTATTCAAATTCTGTTTGTAAATGCTGATTATTTTTCCTGATATATCTTTCTTTTTTTTTTTTTTAAAGATTTTATTTATTTCTTTGACAGAGTAGGCAGAGAGTCAGTGGGTTAAGTTATTTTTCTCATGGAACATTCAAAGTATTATTCCATTGTCTTCAGACCTGTATTTGCTTTTTGGCATTCCTTTATTGATAATCTGTCTTTTCTCTGAAGATTTTTAAGATAGTCTCTTTCTCCCTTTGGTACTGTGCAGTTTCACAGTTACATTTCTAAGTGTGGGCTTTATTTTTAAAAAAATTTTTATTCTACTTGACATAAATTTGCTTTTATAATGTAAGCAGTGATGTCTTTTATCAGTTCTGAAGTAATTCACTCATAGTTTTTCTTTTTTTATTATGTTATATTAGTCACCATATAGTACATCATTAGTTTTTGATGTAGTGTTCCATGATTCATTGTTTGAGTTTAATACCCAGTGCACTCATAGGTTTTTCAAATATCTCTCTCTATCTCTCACAACACAATTCTGGACCTCCAATCAGACAAATACTAGACTTCTTTATTCTCCATGTCTTCTCATCCTCCTGTGTTATTTCCTGACTCTGGGATTCTAGACTGCATTATAGAAAACTTTAGATCTAGCTTTTGCTTTCTTAAATATCTCTTAAACTTCTAAAATTTTTATGTTAAAACCATCCATTGTGCTCTTTAATTGTTACACATTCTTGAGCACCCTGGTTTCTTATCAGATGGTTTAGATATTTTAATAGTCTCTCATTATTTGTTCATCTTCTCAAACACTATTTTTTTCTTTAAACCCATTAAATATACATACTTTACATTCTTGCTGGTAATTCTGAATCTGAAGTTGGTATAAACGTGTCATTATTGCCAATTCTCCTATTGATCACTGCCAGTTCTCACTGAGTGTGCCTGTTTTCTGTGTGTGTGTGTGTGTGTGTGTGTGTGTGTGGTTGTGTGTGTGTGTATTTTAACTGTGAAATCAGAATCCTTGGCAGTTCATTTGGAGGGACTCTACCAAGCTTGTGCTGAATATTTGCTTTTACTGCTTATCTGGAATTGATGTTTTAAACTGAGCTTTAAACTTGAGTTTTTTCAGACCTTTCAGGTAGTGTTGACTTATGCTGCAATTTGAGTGAGAACAAGATTTTCTTCTTAAAGATTTTGTTTATTTATTTGTGTGTGTGTAAGAGAGAGAGAGAGAGAGAAAGAGAGAGATCTGAGAGAGCACAAATGGGGGAGAGGCAGGCAGAAGGAGGGACAAACAGACTCCCCGCTGAGCAGGGACCCCCCCATGTGGGGCTCGATCCCAGGACTCTTGGATCATGACCTAAGCTGAAGGCAGATGCTTAACTGACTGAGCCACCCAGGCACCCCAAGAGAACAAGATCTTGTTAACAATTCTCAGGATAGATTTTCTTTCTTTCACTCAGTGCTGTGACTCAGACAGGTATGTTTCATTATTTTCCTTCTGGTAGATGTAGGTCTGAGTAAGTGGCAATCAGTGCAGAATATATGTTTATTCTTGTTCACATTTACAGTGAAGGTGTAGCACTTTGGGTTCCAGCTTCATGGAATTAGGCTTCTCACCTTGGCAGAATCCAGGCATCGTTTCATGATCCCTGAATCCTGCAGTGTCATTAATGGACACTTAATGTACTCACGGAGAAAGGTTCTTCTGTGTTTGACTTGACTCTTTCAGTTCTGGATTTCTTTTGGCTTTTGGTATTTGAATTATTTTTACTTTTCTGCCGGATAGTCAATGTATTAAAAAATAAAATCTCAATATTTTGTTCAGCATTTTTACTGTTTTCTTTTTCTTCCTCATTTGGAAGGTTAATAAGTACTTCTGTCCTCTCACAGTATCTGAAATACAAGTCTTGAAGTAGGTCTGAATTGAGCACTTACTATGTGCAAGACATTGAAAATCATAACATGTAAATCTGATAACTGACTTCAGAGAGCTTATAGTCTAGCTGTAAGCAGTAAGAAACATACCTGAAGGAAGTAGTGAGTGTAAGGCAGGCTAAAATTAATTTCTGAGGTCTGGACAGTGAGTGTGAGCATTATCAGGGCTCAGAAGAGAGGCAGAAGTCTCCTCTAGAGACTAAGCGGGAGAAAATGGGCTTGAAGCATGAATCTTGAAGCAAGAATCGCTATAGGCAGAAGGGCAAGAAGAGAGAGCAAAGACAATGTGGAAGGCATTCGGTAGGAAAAATTCATATGATAGCCCAGCTTTGGTAGTGGGGTGTTGAATGGTAGATGCTGAATATACTTTCTCATGGGCATAGGCCTGGACATAAGACCAATGTGTGATTGTGGGTAGAGTTGATGTCCAGGGTGGAGAGTCTGCATCTCTCTTGCAGGCTTTTGGGAAGAGTTCTAAGTGGAAAAGCCACAGGAAGGATGGACTGGAGCTTAGGGCACGCTCTGGTGGCCCATGAGTCAAATATAGCCAGTAGGTGTCCAGCAAACCTAGTTTGCTGAGAACATTTGATTACTTTTCCATTTAACACTCATCAGGTCCTAATTAGAAATCCAGATGCATCTTTTCTTGAATAGTTGGACCCACGACTTACAGTTCTGTGGGCAACCTCTGGCTGGGGAGAGCAGCACTTGCCCTTGGGTTATGGCAGGTGTTCCTGGCTCTCTAGTTCCCACTTTCTTTATTATCTAGCATGTGTTAACTTGCAGGCATGTCCATGGCTCTTGTTTTTCTAATAAATCTGGAATTGTGATATTCCTTATTTGTATATCTCTATTAAAAGTGTGAAGATGAAGAGACTCAAGTGTCCATATTCTCTTACTCAAGTGAATACTATTCTTACTTACAAGAAAGTATCTAGATCTAAAGATTACATCTTAAAATACAGTTGTAGGGAACAATACGCATAATTTGTTTACATACCCTCCTTTGCTCTTCCTGAATGAGACAGAGAAGAACTGGGAACAGTGGGGAGCAAAGCGGGGTTGAGTCAGTGACTCAGGTGTGGCTTGTCAAACCCATGTAAGAGCAGTGTCTACCCTTGAAGACAAGACACAAGTCTAGCGGCAGGTGCACACCGATGGAATAAAATTGTCCCTATGAGGATTTCTACCCCACAGGGCCCATCAGTAGTGAGTGCTCACCTCCAGATATGCAGTCCAGAGACGGTGAAGGCCTACCCAGAGCCAGACCTCTACTCCAGAGCCTCCCTCTCCCTCACATCCATGGACTTCTTAGGACAATTGATTAGGAAAAAGGACCATCAACATTTGGAGAAGGAGGTGAAATCTAGGAAGAAGGGGTTTCTGGGCACTCCTCTGTGGATGGTTCCCCTCAAAGGTAATAGTACATACTTGCAAGTGGCTTGTCTCTGGAAGGTGTCACAAGGTTGGATATGGGATTTATTTAGAAAAATGGAGTTAGGCAAGGTTTTTCCTCCACTTAATTCCAACAGGAGTCACACAAGTGATTGCTGAGTGCAAGGTACAGTTTTTCTATGGGGGAAGGACAAAGAAGGGAACGTGCATTCACTCACTGCCACATGCTCCATTTACTCTGTGTCACAGCCCTCACAGTGGCTATAGCTGTCATCCCATTGGACAGACAAGGACAGGGCTGGGCAGGACTCTGCACACACAGCCCACCTAAATGGGACCTCTCTAACCCCAACCCATCCACCTTCCCCTTCCACACTCTGCCTACCAGGGGATCTGCAGACCAAACTCAAGGTTTGAAAAGTTGTTACATAAATTTGACTTGCTTGTGAGAACTGATTGAGTCAATTGTTTTACTATGGGAGAACTGCCCCAAACTGCTTAAAAAAAAAAAATAAATAAACTACCCTTTCCTCTTTTTTTTTATACACCATTTTTTTATTTGTTTATTTTCAGTGTAACAGTGTTCATTGTTTTTGCACCACACCCAGTGCTCCATGCAATACATGCCCTCCCTATTACCCACCACCTGGTTCCCCCAACCTCCCACCCCCCGCCCCTTCAAAACCCTCTGGTTGTTTTTCAGAGTCCATAGTCTCTCATGGTTCATTTCCCCTTCCAGTTTCCCTCAACTCCTCTCCTCTCCATATTCCCATGTCCTCCGTGTTCTTTGTTATGCTCCACAAATAAGTGAGACCACCCTGATCCCCAAACCAGGCAAAGACCCTACCAAAAAGGAGAATTTCAGACCAATATCACTGATGAATATGGATGCAACGATTATCAACAAGATCCTAGCAAACAGGATCAACAGCACATTAAAAAGATTATCCACCATGACCAGGTGGGATTCATCCCTGGGTTGCAAGGTTGGTTCAACATTCGCAAAGCAATCAATGTGATAGAACAAATCAATAAGAGAAGAGAGAAGAACCACATGGTCCTCTCAATTGATGCAGAAAAAGCATTTGACAACATCCAGCATCCGTTCCTGATGAAAACGCTTCAAAGTATAGGGATAGAGGGAACATTCCTGAACTTCATAAAATCTATCTATGAAAGACCCACAGCAAATATCATCCTCAAAGGGAAAAAGCTTGCAGCCTTCCCGTTGAGATCAGGAACACGACAAGGATTTCCTCTTATTTTTTTTTAATGTGGTTTTTCTTAAAGCCATGTGGCACAGATTGAACATGGATATTTACTTTTTAGAAGATTGTCCTTGGAGAAGAGGAGCGGAGACAGAGAAAGAGTGAAAGATATTTACTGAAAATGAACCAATTTAATAGGAAACTAATCACTTAATTGGTGTTTTTTACTTGGAGACTCTTCTGATTTATGAATATGTTATTCAGGAGCCCAGGGAAAGTCTCATGACTGGGATCCTACAAGCTTATGGGACACATTTCATGAAGAACAAATGTCTTTAATTAGGAGTGTGAATGTTAACGGAGTCCATAATTAGCTGTTTGCAATAAACATGCTCTGTTAGTGACAGTCTTTGGAAATCCAAGGAAGCGACATTGCCACCCATGTTTGCATGTGTGTTTATTTTGTGGAATGAGATCTGAATCCTGGAGGAAGATTCCTTCTTCCAGAGGCTCGGTGGACTAGTGAACTCAGTTTGTTCTTTCTTAGTGTCTAATGTTTCGTTCCTTCTCTATTCCATATGTTCATGGAGAACTCTCCATCTGGTCTCTGGGACTGGTCACTCTTAGCTGACAAAGGTTAGCAGGTGGAAGGGGATATGCATCTATTGAATACTTACTGATTGCAAGTCATTGCCCAGAACTCAGCACAAAGTTAATCTCTTTTCATTTTTTTTATTTTTTCCCTTTTTATTAATTTTTTCAGCATAACAGTATTCATTCTTTTTGCACAACACCCAGTGCTCCATGCAAAACGTGCCCTCCCCATCACCCACCACCTGTTCCCCCAACCTCCCACCCCTGACCCTTCAAAACCCTCAGGTTGTTTTTCAGAGTCCATAGTCTCTTATGGTTCGCCTCCCCTCCCCAGTGTCCATAGCCCGCTCCCCCTCTCCCAATCCCACCTCCCCCCAGCAACCCCCAGTTTGTTTTGTGAGATTAAGAGTCATTTATGGTTTGTCTCCCTCCCAATCCCATCTTGTTTCATTTATTCTTCTCCTATCCCCCTACCCCCCCATGTTGCTTCTCCATGTCCTCATATCAGGGAGATCATATGATAGTTGTCTTTCTCCGATTGACTTATTTCACTAAGCATGATACGCTCTAGTTCCATCCACGTCGTCGCAAATGGCAAGATTTCATTTCTTTTGATGGCTGCATAGTATTCCATTGTGTATATATACCACAACTTCTTGATCCATTCATCTGTTGATGGACATCTAGGTTCTTTCCATAGTCTGGCTATTGTAGACATTGCTGCTATAAACATTCGGGTACACGTGCCCCTTCGGATCACTATGTTTGTATCTTTAGGGTAAATACCCAGTAGTGCAATTGCTGGGTCATAGGGTAGTTCTATTTTCAACATTTTGAGGAACCTCCATGCTGTTTTCCAGAGTGGTTGGACCAGCTTGCATTCCCACCAACAGTGGAGGAGGGTTCCCCTTTCTCCACATCCTCTCCAGCATCTGTCATTTCCTGACTTGTTAATTTTAGCCATTCTGACTGGTGTGAGGTGATATCTCATTGTGGTTTTGATTTGTATTTCCCTGATGCCGAGTGACGTGGAGCACTTTTTCATGTGTCTGTTGGCCATCTGGATGTCTTCTTTGCAGAAATGTCTGTTCATGTCCTCTGCCCATTTCTTGATTGGATTGTTTGTTCTTTGGGTGTTGAGTTTGCTAAGTTCCTTATAGATTTTGGATACTAGCCCTTTATCTGATATGTCGTTTGCAAATATCTTCTCCCATTCTGTCAGCTGTCTTTTGGTTTTGTTAACTGTTTCCTTTGCTGTGCAAAAGCTTTTGATCTTGATGAAATCCCAATAGTTCATTTTCGCCCTTGCTTCCCTTGCCTTTGCCGTTGTTCCTAGGAAGATGTTGCTGCGGCTGAGGTCGAAGAGGTTGCTGCCTGCGTTCTCCTCAAGGATTTTGATGGATTCCTTTCTCACATTGAGGTCCTTCATCCATTTGGAGTCTATTTTCGTGTGTGGTGTAAGGAAGTGGTCCAATTTCATTTTTCTGCATGTGGCTGTCCAATTTTCCCAGCACCATTTATTGAAGAGGCTGTCTTTTTTCCATTGGACATTCTTTCCTGCTTTGTCAAAGATTAGTTGACCATAGAGTTGAGGGTCGATTTCTGGGCTCTCTATTCTGTTCCACTGGTCTATGTGTCTGTTTTTGTGTCAGTACCATGCTGTCTTGATGATGACAGCTTTGTAATAGAGCTTGAAGTCCAGAATTGTGATGCCACCAACTTTGGCTTTGTTCTTCAATATTCCTTTGGCTATTCGAGGTCTTTTCTGGTTCCATATAAATTTTAGGATTATTTGTTCCATTTCTTTGAAAAAAATGGATGGTATTTTGATAGGGATTGCATTAAATGTGTAGATTGCTTTAGGTAGCATAGACATTTTCACAATATTTATTCTTCCAATCCAGGAGCATGGAACATTTTTCCATTTTTTTGTGTCTTCCTCAATTTCTTTCATGAGTACTTTATAATTTTCTGTGTATAGATTCTTAGTCTCTTTGGTTAGGTTTATTCCTAGGTATCTTATAGTTTTGGGTACAATTGTGAATGGGATTGACTCCTTAATTTCTCTTTCTTCAGTCTTGTTGTTGGTGTACAGAAATGCAACTGATTTCTGTGCATTGATTTTATATCCTGACACTTTACTGAATTCCTGTATAAGTTCTAGCAGTTTTGGAGTGGAGTCTTTTGGGTTTTCCACATATAGTATCATATCATCTGCGAAGAGTGATAGTTTGACTTCTTCATTACCAATTTGGATGCCTTTAATTTCTTTTTGTTGTCTGATTGCTGAGGCTAGGACTTCTAATACTATGTTGAATAGCAGTGGTGATAATGGACATCCCTGCCGTGTTCCTGACCTTAATGGAAAAGCTTTCAGTTTTTCTCCATTGAGAATGATATTTGCGGTGGGTTTTTCATAGATGGCTTTGATAATATTGAGGTATGTGCCCTCTATCCCTACACTTTGAAGAGTTTTGATCAGGAAGGGATGCTGTACTTTGTCAAATGCTTTTTCAGCATCTATTGAGAGTATCATATGGTTCTTGTTCTTTCTTTTATTAATGTGTTCTATCACATTGATTGATTTGCGGATGTTGAACCAACCCTGCAGCCCTGGAATAAATCCCACTTGATCGTGGTGAATAATCCTTTTAATGTACTGTTGAATCCTATTGGCTAGTATTTTGGCGAGAATTTTTGCGTCCGTGTTCATCAAGGATATTGGTCTGTAGTTCTCTTTTTTGGTGGGATCCTTGTCTGGTTTTGGGATCAAGGTGATGCTGGCCTCATAGAATGAGTTTGGAAGTTTTCCTTCCATTTCTATTTTTTGGAACAGTTTCAGGAGAATAGGAATGAGTTCTTCTTTAAATGTTTGGTAGAATTCCCCTGGGAAGCCGTCTGGCCCTGGGCTTTTGTTTGTTTGGAGATTTTTGATGACTGTTTCAATCTCCTTACTGGTTATGGGCCTGTTCAGGTTTTCTATTTCTTCCTGGTTCAGTTGTGGTAGTTTATATGTCTCTAGGAATGCATCCATTTCTTCCAGATTGGCCAATTTGTTGGCGTAGAGTTGCTCATAGTATGTTCTTATAATTGTCTGTATTTCTTTGGTGTTAGTTGTGATCTCTCCTCTTTCATTCATGATTTTATTGATTTGGGTCCTTTCTCTTTTCTTTTTGATGAGTCTGGCCAGGGGTTTATCAATCCTATTGATTCTTTCAAAGAACCAGCTCCTAGTTTCATTGATTTTTTCTATTGTTTTTTTGGTTTCTATTTCATTGATTTCTGCTCTGATCTTTATGATTTCTCTTCTCCTGCTGGGTTTAGGGTTTCTTTCTTGTTCTTTCTCCAGCTCCTTTACGCGTAGGGTTAGGTTGTGTACTTGAGACCTTTCTTGTTTCTTGAGAAATGCTTGTACCGCTATATATTTTCCTCTCAGGACTGCCTTTGCTGTGTCCCACAGATTTTGAACTGTTGTGTTTTCATTATCATTTGTTTCCATGAATTTTTTCAATTCTTCTTTAATTTCCTGGTTGACCCATTCATTCTTTAGAAGGATGCTGTTTAGTCTCCATGTATTTGGGTTCTTTCCAGCTTTCGTCTTGTGATTGAGTTCTAGCTTCAGAGCATTGTGGTCTGAAAATATGCAGGGAATAATCCTAATCTTTTGATACCGGTTGAGACCTGATTTGTGACCCAGGATGTGATCTATTCTGGAGAAGGTTCCATGTGCACTAGAGAAGAATGTGTATTCTGTTGCTTTGGGATGAAATGTTCTGAATATATCTGTGATGTCCATCTGGTCCAGTGTGTCATTTAAGGCCTTTATTTCCTTGTTGATCTTCTGCTTGGATGATCTGTCCATTTCAGTGAGGGGAGTGTTAAAGTCCCCTACTATTATTGTATTATTATTGATGTGTTTCTTTGATTTTGTTATTAATTGGTTGATATAGTTGGCTGCTCCCACGTTAGGGGCATAGATATTTAAAATTGTTAGATCTTCTTGTTGGACAGACCCTTTGAGTAGGATATAGTGTCCTTCCTCATCTCTTATTATAGTCTTTGGCTTAAAATCTAATTGATCTGATATAAGGATTGCCACCCCAGCTTTCTTCTGATGCCCATTAGCATGGTAAATTGTTTTCCACCCCCTCACTTTCAATCTGGAGGTGTCTTCGCGTCTAAAATGAGTTTCTTGTAGGCAACATACTGATGGGTTTTGTTTTTTTATCCATTCTGATACCCTGTGTCTTTTGATTGGGGCATTTAGCCCATTAACATTCAGGGTAACTATTGAGAGATATGAATTTAGTGCCATTAGTAGCCTGTAAGGTGACTGTTGCTGTATATTGTCTCTGTACCTTTCTGATCTACTACTTTTAGGCTCTCTCTTTGCTTAGAGGACCCCTTTCAATATTTCCTGTAGAGCTGGTTTGGTGTTTGCAAATTCTTTCAGTTTTTGTTTGTCCTGGAAGCTTTTTATCTCTCCTTCTATTTTCAATGATAGCCTAGCTGGATAAAGTATTCTTGGCTGCATGTTTTTCTCGTTGAGTGCTCTGAATATATCATGCCAGCTCTTTCTGGCCTGCCAGGTCTCTGTGGATAAGTCTGCCGCCAATGTAATATTTTTACCATTGTATGTTACTGATTTCTTTTCTCGGGCTGCTTTCAGGATTTTCTCTTTGTCACTAAGACTTGTAAATTTTACTATTAGGTGACGGGGTGTGGACCTATTCTTGTTGACTTTGAGGGGGGTTCTCTGCATCTCCTGGATTTTAATCCTTGTTCCCTTTGCCATATTAGGGAAATTCTCTCCAATGATTCTCTCCAATAGACCCTCTGCTCCCCTCTCTGTTTCTTCTTCTTCTGGAATCCCAATTATTCTAATGTTGTTTCATCTTATGGTGTCACTTATCTCTCGAATTCTCCCCTCATGGTCCAGTAGCTGTTTGTCCCTCTTTTGCTCGGCTTCCTTATTCTCTGTCATTTGGTCTTCTATATCACTAATTCTTTCTTCTGCCTCATTGATCCTAGCAGTGAGAGCCTCCATTTTTGATTGCACCTCATTAATAGCTTTTTTGATTTCAACTTGGTTAGACTTTAGTTCTTTAATTTCTCCAGAAAGGGCTTTAATATCTCCAGAGAGGGTTTCTCTAATATCTTCCATGCCTTTTTCGAGCCCGGCTAGAATGTTCAGAATCGTCATTCTGAACTCTTGATCTGACATAGTACCAATGTCTGTGTTGATTAGGTCCCTAGCCTTCGGTACTGTCTCTTGTTCTTTTGTTTGTGGTGATTTTTTCCGCCTTGTCATTTTGTCCAGATAAGAGGATATGAAGGAGCAAATAAACTACTAATAGGGTGGCAAAGACCCCAGAAAAATGCGCTGTAACCAAATCAGAAGAGACCCCAAATTGTGTGGGGGGGGAAGGGGATAAAAAACAGGTTCTGAAAAAAAAAAAGAAAAAAAGAAAAAAAAAAAAAAAGAAAAAAATTTAAAAAATGAAACAAATAAAAAAAATATAAAAAAGAAAGAAAAAATATATATATTTAGATGAACTGTCAAAAAACGTTAAAAAAGAAAAGGGTAAAAGTTTTTTAAAAAAATTTAGCAGAAGAAGAAAAAAGAAAAAAGAAAAAAAATTGAAAAAAGAAAAAAAAAATAAAAAATTGAAAAAAGAAAAAAAAATTGAAGTAGCCGCAAGACTAAAGAATCATGGGGAGAAAGCCATGAGTTCTGTGCTTTGCTTTCTCCTCCTCTGGAATTGCTCTGCTGTCTTAGGAATTGAATCTGCTTTCTCCTTGATAGATGAACTTCGTCCTGGCTGGATATTTTGTTGATCTTCTGGGGGAGGGGCCTGTTGTAGTGACTCTCAAGTGTCTTTGCCCGAGGCGGGATTGCACCGCCTTTACCGTCGGCCGGACTAAGTAATCGTCTCGGGTTCGCTTTTGGGAGCTTCTGTTCCCTGAACGCTTTCCGTAGAGTTCCGGAGGACGGGAATGAAAATGGCGGCCTCCCAGTCTCCAGCCCGGAGGAGCCGAGAGCCTGGGGCCCCACTCCTCAGTGCGCCCCCAGAGGACAGCACCCAATCACTCCCGTATCCCCAGCCTCTAGCCGCGCTCCGAGCTCACCCAGCCCGCGACCAGTTCAAGGTAACCCCGAGCTGAGAGTTCAGTCCTCGGCTCTGTCTCTGCAGCCGGTTTCTCCGTTCTAATACCTGCGAGCTCTCCGACACTCTGACACCCCCGATCCTTCTGTGACCTTGCGGGGCCTGGGGCCACGCTGGCCCCGCGTGGGCTTCACCCCGGTTTAGCCCCTGGAGCAATGTCCCTCAGTGGAACAGACTTTTAAAAGTCCTGATTTTGTGTTCCGTTCCTCCGCCGCTTGCCGGGAGCCGGCCCCTCCCCCCGCGGTCTATCTTCCCGTCGTTTTAGATTCACTTCTCCACCAGTCCTACCTTTCAGAAAGTGGTTGATTTTCTGTTTCTAGAGTTGCTGTTCTTCTTCTCTTCGCTCTCCCATTGGATTTGTAGGTGTTTGCTATGTTTAGATAAGCTATCGAGCTGATCTCCTGTTACCTGATGTAGTCTCAGGCTGCTACTTCTCCGCCATCTTGACTGATCATCCTCTCTTTTCATTTTTAAAACAATTTTGTTAGAAGTCTAAAACTTCTAAAAGTATTTGTCAGGATTTGGTGTTACCAAACTTTAATTTTTGCAGTTTTGTTTGATATCGCCTTGTGGTTTTAATTTGCATTTATGCGATGAACAATGACATGTGCTAATTGGATATTAATATATCTTATTTTCTTAAGCATCTGTTCCAATCTTTTGCTAATTTTTATAGGGTTGTTTCTCTTCCTATTATTGTCTTTATATATTCTACACATAAGCCTTTCTCAGTTATGTGTTTTGTGAATGCTTCCCATTTTGTGATTTGTCTTTTCATTTTCTTAACTATGTCTTTTGAATAACAAAATTTTCAGTTTTGATGGAGTTTAATATATTTTTTTTCTTTTATGCTTTTCATTTTTGTATCCTTTCTAAAAATTCCACCTTTACTCAAAGGTCATGAAGATATTCTTCTATATATTTTTTTTCAGAAGCTTTAGTCTTTTAACATTTGCATTTAAGGCAATGATCCTTCTCGAATGAATTTTGTGTATAGTAGATGTAAGGTCAAGATTAATTTTCTTTCTATGGGTATGTAGTTGTTCCAAGGCCTTGGCACCTTTGTTGAAAGTTGATTAATTACAAGTGTGTGGTTTTATTCCTAGACTCTCCTATTGGAACTCTGGACTCCATTCCATTTTTAATATTGACTATTCTTGTGCTAATACCACACTGTCATATTATTGTATCCTTAAAGGAAGTTTTGAATTCAAGAAGTGTGTATTCTCCTACTTTGTCCTTTTTTCAAGATTTTTCTGTCCCCTGTAAATTTTTTAGCTTTCTATGTAAATTCTATAGTCAGCTTTTCAATTCTATGGAATAGAATTGGTTTATGGAATAAACCATATGGAATATGAGGTTTTCAATTGGGATTGCATTGAATCTGTATTAAGCTCTGGAGAATTAGCACATTAACAATATTCAGTCTTACGATCCATGACCCTGTCATGCCTCTCCATTTGGGTCATCTTTCATATGCTTTACCAATGTTTTGTGTTTTGCGGTACATGGGTGTTGTACTTTTACTAGATTTATTCTTAAGTATTTTTTGGTTTTGATGCAAGTGTAAATGACACATTTTAAAATTTCATTTTTCCTCATGTAATGGTATGTGACAATCAGGGTTCAGTCAGAGAAGCAGAATTGAAAGTAATATAGATTGAGGAATTAATTACAGTTATTGGACTTTATGCAGTTATAGGAGGTTGTTAAGCAGTGCGTAGAGCTGTTACCTCTGTGTCTGGTACAGGGCTTCAGGTATATAGGGCTGGTGGTTGGACAAGGACAACAGACATGGAATGGAAGAAATTGGGAATGATCCAGAACCTGTCATAACAAAATGAAACTGTCTCTCACTCCTTGGACTGAATTGTGTCACCTCAAAATTCGTGTGTTGAAATCTTAACCCCTAATGTGACCATATTTGGAGATAAGGCTTTTACAAAATAATTAAGGTTAAATGATGTCATAAGTGGGGGTCCTAATTTAATAGGATTGGTGGTCTTGTAAAAAAAGGAAAAGAGAGAGATGTCTCTTTCTCTCTGCTATGTGAGGATACAAAGGGAAAGCAGCCATCTACAAACTAGGAGGAGAGCTCTCAGCAGGAACTGACCCTGCTGGAGCCCTGACCTTGGACTTCCCAGCTTCCCTTACTGTGAGAAAGAAATTTCTGTTGATTGAGTCCCTCAGTGTACAATATTTCACTATGGCATCCTGAGCAGACTAAAACAGCCTCCTATCTTTATGATTCAAATGACTTTCAGGATAAGTTTATGTCCTTCACTATGCAGCTGCTCACACAATGGACCCAGGATTTGTAGAACTTTGGTGAAAATATTGAGCAAGCTGCAGAGGTTGTAGGTCCTGCTGTTGCTTCCTCCAACAAAGTAGGCTGGCAGATAAACAGCAACATGTATGAGCTCTAAAAGCCCCTTCCCTCTGTTATATTTCTGGTTATAAAAGTGGTACTATTTCACTTCCATCTTCAAAATATATAAAATTCTCTTGTGGTCCTCGAATCGTTTAGCTGACGTGACAACGCACCATCTGGTGCTAGCAAGCAGATGTCCAATCTAAGGTTTTGTATTGACATTTCATCCTATGACTTTTGAAGTAGACTTATATAAAATTTTAGTTTTGTTGATTCCTTTGGACTTCTACAGACAACCGTCTCTCTGTTAGTAAGGAAAATATTACTTCTTTTTAATAAGAATGACTTTTATTTTTCTTGCCATATTGCACTAGCTAGAAGCCCCCACACCCAGCCCAATACAGCCCAATATTGAATGAAAGTGGTGAGAACAGATGTCCTTATTCTTGAACATACAGGAATATTACTTGGTCTTTTACCATCAAGTATAAAGCTGACTGTAGGTTTCACATGATATCCTTTATCACCTTAAGAAAGTTCCTTTCCATTTCTACTTTGCTGATAGTTTTTATTAGGGGAAATGATTGAATTTTATCAATGTTTTCTATGTATTAAAATAATTTTATGTTTTCTCATTGCTTATTATATTTTATTCTTATTTGTTAATATAAAGAATAACATTAATTTTAGAATATTAAATCACCTTATATTCCTGAAATAACCCTTAATCGATCATATTGTGTTGTGCTTCTTAAAGATTGTGAGATTTTATTTGCTATTATTTTATTAAAGATTTTTGTATTCAGGTATGTGAACGTAATTGGTCATTATTTATTTGTTGCTGTTTTTGGTGGTATAAGAACTATGTTGGGGGGCGCCTGGGTGACTCAGTGGGTTAAAGCCTCTGCCTTCGGCTTAGGTCATGATCCCAGGGTCCTGGGATCAAGCCCCACATTGGGCTTTCTGCTCTGCAGGGAACCTGCTTCCTCCTCTCTCTCTGCCTGCCTCTCTGCCTTGTTGTGATTTCTCTCTGTCAAATAAATAAAATATTTAAAAAAAAAAGAACTATGTTGGATGTTGTGGGTTTATGCTGCCCTAATACATTTGGATAGTGTTCCTTCCTCCTTTGCTTTCTGAAAGTGTCTATGTAAAGTTGCTATTTCTTCCTTAAATGTTTGGTCTAATTGACTAATGAACTCACTGGGGTCTGAACATTTTGACTATGAATTATTTTCCTAATGTATATGTTTATGTTTACTTATATTTTTACTGTAGGTCACATATATCTCTATATCTGTATTTGTCTGCATATATGTTATAAATGTCTTAATAGATATATCTATTTAAATATATTATTTCTTCTTTTTTCAGGTAAATTGTGTTTTTTAAAAAATGCCAAATTTATTGGAATAGTTTTAACCATAATATTCCTTTATTATGTTTTGAGTCTATTTGAAATAAGTAGTGATATCCCTTCTTTTACTCCCCAAATTTATAATTTGTGCTTTTTTCTCCTTTCTCTGGATAATTCTTTAAGGGTTTAATCAATTTTATTATTTAAAAAAAGACTTTTAAAAATCACATTAATTTTTCTATTTTTTGTCTCAATTTATTTTTTGCCTCTTTTCAATATTTATTTATTTTTGACAAAAATTATATATATTTAAGGTGTACAACATGGTGTTTTGATATATGTATACATTGTGACTTGATCACCACAGTCAAACTAATTAATACATCCATCATCTTACATAGCTACATTTTTTTTAAGTGTGTGATGCAAACAATTGAGATTTACTATCTTAGAAAATTTCGGGAATAAAGGGCGCCTGGGTGGCTCAGTGGTTAAGCCGCTGCCTTCGGCTCAGGTCATGATCTCAGAGTCCTGGGATCCAGCCCCGCATTGGGCTCTCTGCTCAGCGGGGAGCCTGCTTCCCTTCCTCTCTCTCTGCATGCCTCTCTGCCTACTTGTGATCTCTCTCTCTGTCAAATAAATAAATAAAATCTTAAAAAAAAAAGAAAATTTCAGGAATATAAAATGTTACTGCTAAGTATAGTCATCATAGTGTACATTAGGTCACTAGACTTACTCAACTTATAACCGAAAGTTTATACCCTTTGATCAATATCTCTCCTCCTCCTAACACCCTAGCCTCTGATATCCATTACTCTACTTTCTTTTACTATGTGTGTGGCTTGCTTGTTTTTTTTCTTTCTTTTCTTTTTCTTTTTTTAGTTTCAGAGGTAGGGTTAAGTGATTCTTTAGTTGCATATCACACCCAGTTCTCATTAAAGGGGGCATTTGATAAAATGGACACTGAGTGTGGCTCTTTAAAAAAAAATATATATATATATATATATACATATATATATTTAGGATGCCTGGGTGGCTCATTCACTTAAGCGTCTGCCTTGTGCTCAGGTCATGATCCCAGGGTCCTCTCTGCTCAATGGGAGTCAGCTTCTCCCTCTCCCTGCCACTCTCCTGCTTGCACTCTCTCTCACTGTCAAATAAATAAAAATATTTAAAAATATATATGTATATATTTTAGATTCAACATATAAGTAGATATGTTATATCTGTCTTTCTGTGTCTGGCTTATTTTACTTGCTATAATATCCTCCAAGTTTATCCATTCTGTTATAAATGACAAAATTTCTTTCTTTTTAAAGGTTGAATAATATTACATTGTATACTTATATATCAAATTTTCTTTATCCACTCATTTCTTAACAATGCTTAGGTTGTTTCCATATCTTGGCTATTGTAAATAATATTGCAGTGAACATGGGAATACATATAACTCTTTGAGATAATAATTTTATTTCCTTTGGACATATACCCAAAAGGGGGATTGCTGCATCATACGGTGGCTCTATTTTTAATTTTTTGAGGAACTTCCATACTCTTTCATAATGACTGTAGCAATTTACATTCCCATCAAGTGTATAAAAGAGTTCCCTTTACTCCAAATTCTCATAAGCACTTATTTTTTGCCTTTTTGATATAGTCATCCTAACAGGTAGGAGGTGATATCTCATTTGTGGTTTTGATTTGCATCTCCCTGATGATTAGTGATATTGAGCATTTTTCCATTTACCTTTTGGTCTTGGATGAATATCTATCTATTCAGGTGCTTTACCCATTTTCTGTGTTGTTTTTTGGCTATTGAGTTGTATGAGTTACTTATGTATTTTGAATATTAACCTTTATCAGATATATGGTTTGCAAATATTGTCTCCTTTCCATCAGTTGCCTTTTATTTTTGTTGATTGTTTTCTTTGCTATGACGAACCTTTAATTTGATGTAGTTCACTTATTATTTTTTGCTTTTTTCCCAGTTTTTTTTTTAATCAATTCCAAAAAATTATTGTCAAGACTAATGTTAAGGAGGTTTCCCCCCAATTTCCTGTAGAAGTTTTAGCTTAAGTCTTTAAATCCATTTTTAAAAGTCT
The DNA here is from genome assembly GCF_922984935.1 of Meles meles. NCBI lineage: Eukaryota > Metazoa > Chordata > Mammalia > Carnivora > Mustelidae > Meles > Meles meles. The sequence goes on along the minus strand of NC_060074.1, from coordinate 111,499,107 downwards.
TTAATCCATTTTGAGCTGATTTTTTTCCCAATGTGTAAGTTAGGGGTCCATTTTCATTATTTTGCATGTAGATATTCAATATACCCAACATCACTTATTGAAGAGACTAACCTTTCCCATCATGTATTTTTGGCACTTTTTTGGAATTAGTTGACTGTATATCCATGGGTTTATTTCTGGGTGCTTTGTGCTATTCCATTGGTCTATGTATGTGTGTTTATATAAGTACCATACTGTTTTGGTTCCTATATCTTTGTAATATAGTTTCAAGTCAGGAAGTGTGATGCCTCCAACTTTGCTTTTCTTTCTCAAGATTGCTTTGGCTATTTAGGGTCTTCTGGGGTTCCATAAAAAATTTAGGACTTTTTTCCCCATTTCTGTGAATAATACAATTAGAATTTTGATAGAGATTGCATCAAATCTGTAAATTGTTTTGTACAGAATGGACATTTTAATAATATGAGTTCTTCCAATCCACAAAATAAGATACATTTTATGTGCTTGTGTTTTCTTCAGTTTCTTTGATCTATGTTTTATGGTTTTCAGTGTACAAATTCTTCACTTCCTTGGTTAAATTTATTAATTATTTTATTCTTTTCAGTACTATTGCAAATGGGATTGCTTTCATAATATCCTTTTTCTTGGATTCATTGTTAATGTGTAGAAATACAACTGTTTTTTGTATATTGATTTTGTATTCTGTAACTTTTCTGATCTATCTTATTAGTTTTAACAGGGTATTTTTGGTGTAATCTTTAGGGTTTTCTGTAAAGAGTATCATGCCATCTGCCAAAAGAGACCATATTACTTCTTGTTTTTCAATTTGGAGGCATTTTTTTTTCTTCCCTAATTTCTTTGGTTAGGACTTCCAGTATTATGTTAAATAAAAGAGGTGAGAGTGGACACCATTGTCTTGTTCCTGATTTTACAGGAAAACTTTCAGCCTTTCACTATTTAATTACATAGTTGTGGGCTTAACATATAGGGCTTTATTATACTGAGGTACATTTCTTATATACATTGTTGAGAGTTTTTATCATGAAAGGATATCAATTTTTGTCAAATGCTTTTTCTGCATTTATTGAGAGGATCATGTAATTTTTATCATTCGTCTTGTTAATGTGGTATATCACATTTATTGATTTGTTTATGTTGAACCATCCTTGCATCCTAGGGATTAAGCACACATGATTACAGTACATAATTCTTTTTATGTGATGTTGAATTTGGTTTTTCTGTATTTTATTGGAAATATTTATAACTATACTCACCAGGGATATTGACCTTAATTTTTTATTCTGTAATGTCCTTGTCTGTCTTTGATATGAGGTAGTGCTGGCCTCATGAAATGAGCATGGATGTTTCCTCCTCCTCCAAGTTTTCAAGAGTTTGAGAAGGATTAGTATGAAGTCATCTTGAAATGACTTAGAATTCAACAGTGAAACCATCTGGTTCCATACTGATTTAATCTCCTAACTCATATTGGTCTATTCAAAATTTCTAGTTCTTCATGATTCAGTCTTATAAGATTGTATGTTTCTAGTATTATATCCATTTCTTCTGAGTCATTTAATTTGTTGGCATATAATTATTCACAGCATTATCTTTTGATCCTCTGTTATTTTGTGGTATCAATTATAAAGTCTCCTCTTTCTTTTCTGATTTTATCTTCTTTTTTATTTTCCTTATTCTAGCTAATGGTTTATGAGCTTTTAAAAAACCAGCTCTTGGTTTCATTGATCTTTTCTATTGTCTTTCTAGTCTCTATTTCATTTATTTTTGCTCTGATCTTTGTCATTTCCATTTTATTATAAACTTTGGGCTTAGTTCTTCTTTCTTTAGTTTCTCAAGGTGTAAACTCAGTTTGTTTACTTGAGATCTTTTTTTTCCCATGCTAACGTTTTAATTATTTCAAGGTAACAAATTGTATACAAATGACAGTAGATCTTTGCTTCTTTATTTTTATCTAAATAAAAGATAACTCAAGATGAATTCTCAAGGAAAAATAAAAAAGCTCTAGCACTTTGTCTTCCTTCATCATCTACTTGGAACCAATAGTTGTGTTGCTGTCATAGAACCAGGGAAGAAGTTGTGATGAGTTGGAAGAGGTACACATACTGTTGTTACCATTTTACCAGAAAATCACTTGCTAAGTTGGATGGGATACAGGATTGAGGATGATGTGATTGAAGAATATAACAAACATGGGAGATTTATTCATATTTATGTTGAATTTTTTGTTTTCTTACATTTATTGCTATGAACTTCCCTCTTAGGTCTGTTTTTGCTGCATCCTATGTAGTACCTTGTATTTTCATTTTTGTTTGTCTCAGGACATTTTTTTTGATTTCCCCTTTCATTTCTCTTTGACTCCTTGGTTGTTCAGGAGCATGTTGCTCAGTTTTCATATGTTTCTAAAATTTCCAGCATACCATTATGATCAGGAAAGGTACCTAGTATGGTTTTAATTTTCTCAAATTTGTTTAGTTTTATTTTGTGGTCTAAATATGATATACCCTGGAGAATGTTCCATGGGTGCTTGAGAAGAGTGTGTCCTATTGCTATTGGATGGAATGTTCTGAATGTGTTTGTTAGGTCCATTTGGTCTAAAATTTAGTTCAAATCTAAAGTTTCCTTATTGATTTTTGACTGGAGCTGTTGCTGTGCATTCCTGCAGCTGCAGGGGGGTTAGCCATGTGTGCAATGTTGTGGTGGCCAACTGCATGCACTTGTGTGGTCATGGGAGCCTGGGATGGCAGTGAGTATAGTGGTTGTGATGAGTTTTGGGGTTCAGGGTGTCTACAGCATTGCTGGCTGGGTGGTTCAGGCAGTTTGTGGGAGACTCACCTTGCTGGAGTCTGCAAATGCAAAAGCCTGTGGGGTTCTCAGTGACAAAAGCTGTAGGGAATCCTTGGCAGCTCTGCTGGCTATTGGTGTCTTTGGCAGTGCTGTTCTGGGGTCTGTGATAGAGTCCTCAGTTTTGAAAGCTGTTTGGGATATTGCATTGTGAACAAGAGCTGTTGAGGTCCTCAGTGGTGAAGGCTGCTGGGGTCCTCTTGCAGAGCAGGCATGGGCAGCCATGATTGCTCCTCCTGCATGGTTGATACTGATAATCCCTCTCCTTCTTTGTAATTATCTCCAGAGATCCTAGCTGTGCCAATCTCCCCTGTGCTCTGGGAGGGGTGAAACTGAAGTTGTTCTTTAGTGCAGTGCCCCATAAGCTGGGGATACTGGTCAGTCACCCAGTAAAGGGAATTCTTTTGGGCCAAGCAGTTCCCTCTTGGCATTGAGTAGAACCAGCCTGAGGAATGGGATGATGCAAGCAAAATGAAACCCTTCTTCCTAACCTATTTGTGTGGATTCTCAGGTTTATTGTTGCATTGTGTTCCTGAAGCTACTTAATGGGTCCCTGAGGTTTCTCAGATCTATTTTCATGAATAAAAATATTATTCATTCAATATTATTCATGAATAGTGTCTAATTGTTCTTAGTAGGGGGAGCTGGGATCTCCTTCTCCCCTGTCTTGCTATGTTACCACTTCTATTTCATTAATTTCTGATTTTATCTTTGTTATTTCCCTCCTTTTATTTACTTTTGGTATAATTTGCTGTTTTTTCACCAGCTTATAATAAGAGAATTTAGATTATTCACAATTAAACTTTCTTCCTCTATAATAAAATAACTTAAAAGTACAACTTTCTCTCTATAAACTGATCAGCCTATAATCCACAAGTTTTGGTATATTCTTTAATCACTAATTTGAGATATTTTCTATTTTTTCTTTGATTCAATAATTATTTATTATTAGTCCTTATTTTTAAATATTCATTGATTACATATATGTATAAATTATTTATTGTAATATTCTTTTCTGGTCAGAGAACACATTCTGCAAGATTTCAATTTTTGTAAAACTATTCCATGGGCTCTTATATGGTCTTACAGGGAAATACTTCATGTGCATTTGAAAATACTGCTAATTCTGCAGATGCTAAGTATAGTTCTAATGGTCAAGTTGTTTGGTATATTGTTTCAGTCTTCTATGTCCTTACCGATTTTATATTTCCTTGTTCTATTTTGCTTTTTATTCTTTAGAGAAGAGTGGTCAAATCTCTAATTTATAATTTTAGATATATCTACATCCTTCAGTTCTATCAGTTTCTGCCTCATATATTTTAAAGCTTTGTAATTAGACATTTGTAGTTTTTTTTTTTTAAAGATTTTATTTATATATTTGACAGAGATTTCAAGCAGGCAGAGAGGCAGGCAGAGAGAGAGAGGAGGAAGCAGGCTCCCCACAGAGCAGAGAGCCCGATGCGGGGCTCGATCCCAGGACCCTGAGATCATGACCTGAGCCGAAGACAGCAGCTTAATCCACTGAGCCACCCAGGTGCCCCACATTTGTAGTTTTTATGTTACCTTGTGGATTAACCCTTTTTATTTTCATGACCAGGAAGCCACTCAAATACCTTCTCTTGCTTCTCTTTCAAGAAATATCTGATTTATGCATCAGTGGAAGCATGACTGTAAACACGAACAAAGAATCTTATACATTCTCTGATAATGATCCTGTCTTAACATATACATTTCTGATAATAATACAGCTACATCAGCTTTCTTATGCTTATTATTTTCATGACACATCCTTTCCCCCCATTCTTTTACTTTCAGTCCATCTGTCTTTATATTTGAAGTTTATTTCTTGTAGATAATATATAAATGTGTTTTGTTTTTATATGCATATGTCAGTCTTCCTCTTAATTGTATTGCTTAGTTTATGTATGTTCTATATAATTATTTAATTAGTTGGATTTAGGTTCACTTCCTGCTTTTTCATTTGTTACATATGAGTTTTTGTTTTTCTCTTTTTTTTGAGGTAAGTATATATTTCCTTCAAATATTCAAATATGCCAAATTTTTTTTGCAGTCATAATTTTCAGTATTATTTTCAGTATTTATTTCAAATATTTTATTTCAATATTTATTTCAAATAATTGTTCTTCTCTCCTTTTGAGTTAATTATATGTTTTCTTCAAATATTCAAATATGTCAAATTCTTTTTCACATAATCAGAATTTTCAGGTATTTATTTCAAATATTTGAATTATTTATTCCATCTTCCACTTACAATGGCTTTTAAGCTATAATTGTTTTATATCACTATAGACTGGTTACTCTAGGAATTATAGTATATAATGTAATCTTATCAAGGTTTCCTTAGATTTAACGTTATATCTTTTTTTAAAATATTCAGTACCTTATAACACTTCTATTCCATTTATTGTCTCTTAAATTTTATATATTATTGTTATATATTTAATATATACATACACTCTCAACCCAGAAACAAAGTGCTATTTTGGCTTTAAAACATTAGTTTTCTTTTTGTAAGAAAAAGTCTATTTTGCTAACATATTTATCACTTCTTGAATTACTCATTTCCTCCATAGATCTATATTTTGTTATTTTTCTTCAGCCTGATAAAACAATTTTATTCCTATTGCTCAGATCAGCTTATGACAAATTCTATCAGTTGTTAAGTGAGAATGTTTTTATTTTTGCCAGATAAGGAATTAAAGAATATTTTGCTTGCATATGGAATTCTTTGTTGACAGTTTTTCTCTTAGCACTTTATAGATGTCATTCTATTGTCTTCTGATCTCATTATTTTTTTCCCCCTGAGAAGCAGTCACTCATAATTTCTACTATGTGTAATGGTTACATTATATCATCTGTTTATTTTTAAGATTTGCTCTTTATCTTTGGTCATCAGCTTTTTGACTCTGATCAATGTATGTGTGGATGTGTTGGAAGTCATTATGCTTGGTGTGGCATTTGCTGCAGGTCTCAGATCTATTAATTGCTGTATTTCACCAAATTTAGGACTTTATAAAATTATTTTATTCTATAGTTTTCTGTTCTAATCTCTCTTCTCTCTTCTTTCTTTAATCTCTAATCTCTATTCCTTCTTTCTCTAATCTCTCTCTTTTCTTCTTATATAGTTTTCTGTTCTAATCTCTTTCTTCTCTTCTTTCAGAATTCCAGTTATATGTTTGTTAGACTACTTGGCGCTCTCCCAGAATCCCTGAAGTTTTGTTCATTTTGTTCAATCTTTGCTTCTTTCTTTTCAAAATACAAAGTAGTTTTTGAGTTCACTTTTCATGTTTTACTTCCAATATTATATTGTTAAGTCCAACCAATGAGTTTTTCCCTTTACATATCATTCATGTTAGTTGTCGAATTTCCATTTGGTTGTGTTTATTTTTCATTTCTCTGCTGGCATCCCCCATCTGTTTACTTACTTTGTCTCATTCTTTTCTTTAAATCTGAACAAATTTATATTAGCTGATTTAAAGTCTTTTTCTACCAATTAAAAAAATGTCTTTTTTAAAATTAATATATTTATCATCTCTAGAGTTCTTCATTCTTTTACGTAGGTCAAGTTTTCTATCTGGTATAATTTTTCTTCTGCTGAAAGGATTTCCTTTAACATTTTTTGAAGTTCAGGTCAGCTAATTATGAATTCTTACTGCTTTTGCATGTCTTTGAAAGTCTTGATTTCACTTTTCAAAAGATATTTTTCCTGCATTTAGTAGAGTCGATTTTTTCCCTTCCTATATTTTAATGATGTGCTTTCCTGTCTTCTAGTGTCCATTTTTATCAACAAGGAGACCTCTTTAATTTTTATCTTTATTCTATATTTAAGGAAACATTTTTTTCTGGGTATTTTTAAGATTTTTCTCTATTTCAGTGGTTTTGAGAAATTCAATTATGATATATCTTGGTGCGGTTTTTGTTTCCTATTCCTTGTGCTTGTGTCTCCTTGAAATTCTAGGATTTGTAGACTTTCATCCAATTTTGATATTTTGGGGCAATTATTTCTTCAAATATATATATATTTTTTTGTTTGTTTGTTTCTGTACTTCTCTCTATTCTTCTTTAGGAATTCAAATTGCACATATATTAGGGTGTTTAAAGTTGTCCTACAGCTCACTGATGTACTTTTCAAATTTTTAGAATTGTTTCTGTGTTTCATTTTATACAGTTTTTATTTTTTTATATTTTCAAGCTCATTAATCTTTTCTTCTATAGTGTATGATCTGTTTTTAATCCCATCCAAGATATTTTTCATTACCAACATTGTATTTTTCATATTTGGAAGTTTCATTTGGATCTTTTATACATGTTCCATATCTCTGCTTTATATGCTTATCTTTTTCCTTTTTCCTTAATCATATGAAATGCAGTTATAGTAAATTATTCAATATCCTTGTTTTCTAATTATGCTATCTGTGACACTTCTGGGTCTATTTCTACTAATTGAATTTTCACCTCCCATTAGCATACTCACATGAGATAATTTTTTTTTCCCCCTCCAACAGCTGTTTTCCAGCTATTACAGGGAGATTAGATTGTAGTATTATCAGTGTTCTCAGAGAACAGTGGGAGTTGAAGGGAAATAAAGATGATCCATAGTGAGGATCAACAAAGATTTCCCAGAATAGAATAATATGAACTCATTTACAAACTAAAGTAAGTAATGACAAAGGGGGGAAAAAGAGGAAAATGAAATTCCCAGTGGTAAAACACATAGGCAAAGGCACATGTATGAGAGATGAATACACTGAAGGAATTTCAAGGAGATCCCTATGGCTGAGTTATAAGCAGGGAGTGGAGAGACATTAACAGTAGACTAGTACATTGGACCAGCTTGTGATGGGACCTGCATTTGGCTGAAAAGCATAAAACTTAATAGCATGGCAAGATTTTGGAGGTCTTAAAAATTGTGGTAAAATACAAGTAACATAAAAATTGTCATTGTAACCATTTTTTAAGTGTAGTTCATAGGCATTAAATACCTTTAAATTGTTGTGCAACCATTGTTGCCATTCAACTTCAGAATTGTTCCATATTTTCAAACTGAAACTCTATACTTACTAAATACTAACTCATTTCTCCCTCTCCTCAGCCCTGGAAAATATTATTCTAATTTCTGTCAGAATGAATTTGAAATAGTCATATAAGTGGATTCATACACTATTTGCCCTTTTGTGATTGACTTATTTCACTTAGTGTAATGTCTTCATGATTCATCCACACTGTAGAATCAGTTATAATTTTAAATAATATTTCATTGTATGCTATCACAGGTTGTTTATCCATACATGGGTTGATGGACATTGGGTTGCTTCACCTTTTGGTTACTTTGAATAATGTTATTATGAACATGGGTTGCAAATGGTGTGCTTGAGTCCCTGCTTTCAATTCTTTTGGCTATATATCCAGAAGTGGAATTGCTGGATCATGTGGTAATTTTATGCTTATATTTTTTGAGGAACCACCAATTCTCACCAGCAGGAGAAAAGGGATCTTAAGTTCTTCACATCCTTACCAAAACTTATTATTTTCCTTTTTAAAAATTTTATTTTAATTTATTTTAAAAACTATAATAGCCATTTAATGTATGTAAAGTATATCTCTCTGTAGTTTTGATTTGCACTTTCCTAGTAATTATTGAAATTGTCTTTTCAGGTGGTTATTGGCTACTGTATATATTCTCTCTAGAAATATCTATTTAAATCCTTTGATCATTAAGTCAGTTTGCTTTACTTGTTGCTTTTTAAGTTGTAGGAGTTCTTTATATATTCTGGATGTTAATGTCTTATCAGATATTTGCAATTTCCTTCCATTCTACATATTGCCTTTTCATTCTGTTACTAGTGTCCACTGATGTTCAAGAGTTTTGAATTTTGATACAAGAGTTTTGAATTTTGATACAATTGTTTTTCTTCTTTTGTTTCTAGTGCTTTTGGTGTCATATTCAAGAAATAATTGTGAATTGCAATGTCATGAGTTTTTTCCCCTATGTTTTCTTGTAAGAGTTTTATAGTTTTAGGTGTTACATTTAGATCTTTGATCCATTTTGAGTAAATTTTTGTATAGGATACTAGATAAGGATTTAATTTCACTCTTTCTCATGTAGTTATACAGTTCGAAAAGACTGTCTTTTCCCCATTGAATGGTTTTGATACCTTTGTCAAAAGTCATTTGACCATATAATATGTGAGGCCTTAATTCTAGGCTCTCTATTCTATCCCATTGGTGTATATGCCCTTCTTTGGGCTGGTACCACACTATTTTGATTTCTATAGCTTTGTAGTATTTTCTGAAATCAGGAAATCTGAGTGCTCCAAACTTATTCTTTTTCAAGACTGTCTAGGCAATTCCAGGTCCCTTGAGTTTCTATATGAATTTTAAGATGGATTTTTTTCTATTTCAGCAAAACTCTCATTCAGATTTTGAGGGATTGCATTGAATCTGTAGATAGTTTTCAGTAGTATTGACATTTTAATATTAGTCATATAATCCATGAACATAGGAATCTTTCCATTTGTTAACACATTCTTTAATTTCTGTCAACAGGTTTTGTAGTTTCCACTATACAAATCTCTTGCCTCCTTGCATAAGTTTATTCTTACATATTTTATTCTTTTTGATGCTTTTTAAACATGGATGGAATTATTTTCTTTGTGGATTGTTTATTGATAGTGCAGGTTTTTGTTTTTGTTTTTTTTGGAGCCTGCAAATTTGATGATTTTTTTTTTATCAGTTCCAACAAGTGTTGTGTATGTATGCAATCTGTAGGGCTTCCTACATCTAAGGTTATATGTAGTGTGAAAAGTGGAAAACTTTCTATTCCAATTTGGATGACTTTTATTCCTTTTTTCTGCCTATTTTCTTTGTCTAGAATTTTTTATATTATATGCTGAATAATATTGGCAAAAGCGGTCATCCTTGTTTTGTTCTAATTTTGGGAGGTTTTACGCAGTTGGTCAACCGAGTCATTTCCAGATTTTCTGATGATCACTCTGGCTGCTGAATGAGGATGGGTGGAAAGGGCAAGGCTGGAAGCAAAAACACTAATGAGAGAGACTTGCAATAGCCCAAATAAGGGTGTTACCTTGCTTAGAGGGCAGTAGAGTAAGCTAGGGATAGTGACACCAAGTCCTCACTGACTCTGAGCATGTATAAAAGGGTCTGATGGACAATGAGCCACCCATTCCATAGTTAGAGGATAGTTTGAGGTTGGATCATGCTGCATTCCTCTCTACATTCTCATTCAGGAGAGGGAAAGTTAAAATGAAAACAAAGACACCCAGGATGCATGTCTGAGGGAACTCCCTAAAGTCAAATGTTCTAATCCTGTGGTTTCTTTATAAGCAGTGTTAATTACATAGCAGAAATGGAAGATAGTAAAGGAAACAAAACTCCATCTGGACCACAACTGTCTCTTGTCACACCCTCTTCACACCAATACTGTCTATAGAAAACAGGAAAACAAAGCTCAGAGAAGATTTTGATCTAAGAGTTCCAAGAAGCAAGTGGTAAGAAATCATTCTTCTGTGTCCCAAGCTGGTAGTATAAGCTTATGACACCTGTCAGGAGCTAGTTGAAGGGAACAATGTATCATTTATGGTGAAAGTGATTCTCTTGCATCAGGACCCAGGACCATTAACAGAGCATCTTGGGTTATGAACACTCAACAAGTACTTCTAAAACATAGGAGCTTGACAGGAAAAATACAGCTCACAGTGACCCATTCCAGATGCTAGAATCTTTACAGCAATAATTGGGTAGTACCGAAATTAAGAATTGAATTCTAGTCTTTCCATTTGGAAGTCCACATTCTATCCTGTGTAGTCCTGGAGTCTTTGCCTGATTGTCCTATTCTGCTTTGTTTCTTTGTCTGTCTGCCTGGTATATCACCTTTCACATTTTTTCTCAGCCTCTGTCTACAATTGCTCAGTGTTTTTTCATAATTCACATTTCTTTTTAAGGAAAAGTTTTATACCAACCAGTGCATTTGGAAAGCTTTGGATACAAATTGTCTATCCCAGGAATGGCTTATTTATTTATTTTTTGTCACTATATTTTTAAATTTAATTTTAATTTTTTTAGTGTTCCAAGATTCATTGTTTATGCAGCACACCCAGTGCTCCATGCAATATAAAAAGAAAAAATTTGTTGTTATTGTAGTCAAATGGTCTTCTTTCTTTGAGTGTGATGTTATCTACCAGTTGCTTCTGTTCTTTCTCTGTGATGTGGTTAAGGGATAATTAAAATTCTTTTTTGAAAACTGATTGGGAGAAGAATATCCCTTTTTGGGTTCAAAGTGACTACTAGGAATTAATATGAATGTTATGATGGCCCCTCTATAGCCCCATCAAACATGGGCCTGACTTCTGCAGTCAAAGATTTGACTTGTTGTGAGTGTTTTGCTCCTGCTGTTAAGAGAACTGCACCAGAGCCGGTCATTCAAAAAGATGTTTTGAAGCCTAGGGCCCTCATGTGCAAGAGAATTGAAAAGAGATGGAAAGAGGCAAAAGTCAGAGGAAAACAATAAAGATGTCTCAAATAGTGGATGAATTTTTGGGGGGGTAGTGATGGGGTTATGGAAAAATCCTTGGTGTGGAATAAATTTCAGATCCCTGCTAGTCAAAGATCAAACCCAGAAGAGATGTCATGGACATGAGAATAGTAATGGGTGGCAATTCCCTGAAAGGATTTCCTTTTTCAGTCATGTTGATGTGGAACTACCAGTGAGCATGCTCTAATAATAGTAGAAATTCATGTCTAAACAGTTATAGTGCAGAGACTGAGTCTGGAGAACTGAAGAGACACATGCAAGGTCACTCAGACTATTAAACCATAATGTGTTTTTCCAACTTGATACACATTAGCTGTTGAAATCCATCTCCTACCTCAACACTAATGGGTGTCTTATAATTGGTGTACAATGTGGTCCAGTCTTACAGGTTTGATACCATAGATATAGAGCGAGGCCTGGCTGAAACCCCTCAGTGGTCATTTTTGACAGTCAGAAACCCCTTCTTTCAGGAGAGTGCGTCCTTTGCAGGTATGTGTCACAGGAATTGTATTGTAGGGGCAGCCAACTGTAGTGACCCAAACTTCTGTCTTAGAAATTGATGGCTGGTTGGCCCTGAAGTTATCATTTTAGGTAGCAAGACTTCTTTAACCTGGAATTGGTCTCCTGGGATCCCTACTGCCTAGGTGTTCAACTCCTGATCAGGTCTGCAGGATTCTGCCTCCTTTAGTGGTCTCATACTCTGCAAAGAACCTCATACGTGTCCTCTATGCTCCATCACACTAGGACTACCAGGCCTGCCTAAACCTGTCCCTTCCTTCCCCCGATTTCATCCCAGTCACTTCCCTGGAATGTTGGTTTTGCTTATCCTGAAGCATGACCCTCTTTTCACCTTTTTATCGCTGCCACGGTCTGATTGTCTTCCCACAACGTGGCTTTGCATTTGAACCACGGATGGCACAGAGCAAGAGTATACACTTTGGGGTCAGACATTTGGATTGGAACCCTGACTTTTCCACTTACCAGGTGAGTGACCTTGCATGTGTCTCTTCAGTTCTCCAGACTCAGTCTCTGCACTATAACTTCAGGAAGTCCTGTTAACCTTGCTGTAGGTAAGACTGTGTGTAAAAGTAGTACATAGTCTCTAGTACAAGTGACTGGTTCACAAATGAAGACATAGCCCACCTATTATTGACCAATAACTACATAGCAAGTGCATGCTTACATATGCTTATAAATGGATACATCTGCCTTAAATACATTTAGTGAGGTTGCCTATACACACATACCACTGCCCTGATGGACAAAGCAATACTCCTCCCTTCCTCACAACCCAGCCAGTTTTCCCCAGAAGCTCCCTACCTGGCCTGCTACTGGGGAAACTGAAACTTGCCAATTAAAAACTTAGCTAAATTTCTTTTGAGTAGTTTGGTTTATATATTTGGTTTAAATATATTTCTTTACATCAATTCTGAGACTCTCAGAATCTGTTCTGTTCCTTCTGTACCCCAAGATGGGGATCTGTGTGTGTGTTTGTGTATTCACGGTGATGGGAAAGAGGCATGTATTTGCTTAGAGCTCTTGTACTGTTCTCTTTGTGCTAACTGCCCTTCACCCTTTTGGTCACTGACCCTATTGTGGGCATTTGCTGTTGCTTGGCTGGTGGTTTTTCTTGTAGGTTGGTGCAGGTGGGTGGTCTAACCCCTATACTCCCCAGGGCTGTGTGCTCTCCTGAGATCTGCCTATGACTCTCCTTAGTAATCTTTCACCCCATAAGCTAACCAACAGCATCATGACCTGTCTTCTACATGTTTACACAAGATGGTAAGAAATTGTGGTGCCTTACCACCCTATGTGGTAATTCTGGTGTGACCAGGAAAAAGGGAATAGGGAAGAGAAACTTTCTTGGGAACCCTTGTTTCAGGAGGGGAATGGATTAAAAGAGTTGGGGACCTGCCACATTTTTTTTTAAAGTTTATTGAGAGAAATCAACAAAACTCCTTTCAACCAAAGAGATTCTAAAAATAATATAGGCCTTTTTATCCAGTGGGGTCACATAAATTTTTTATTCCTTTTGGAATAAAGCAAGCATGTGAATTTCTAGCTCCTTTTAATCTGTCACTCACATATCATATGTCAAGGGGCTGGCGCTGAAAAGTGAATTACATAATGAGTGAGTGGAAGACTTTTTTCCCTGACATAAGTATGCCTTAAATTACATATTGTTCATCTGGTTTTTAAAATATGGAGCTCTATTTTTTTGTGGTTGTCAAATATGTCTCAAAAAACCTATAATTTCTCAGTAAGGATCAGAAGAACTTTTCTGCATAACAAAGTGGAAGCTACTCTTTTGTTTCTCAAGGTACCACTATTTGGAGATAAGTGAGGTTTATTTGCATTTCATTAATTATTATTGCTGAGGGTGAATAATAATAATAATAGTGATAATAATATTTTGTGTCACTCTAAACTCTCTGCCTAAGAGGTGCCAAGAGGTGGTGGACACGCATACTGAAACCTTACATCTGGATACACTGTGTGCCCGGGTGGAGGAGCAGGGCCCATGAAGACAACCTGTGTTCATGCGGCCGTGATAACTGAGTTCTGACATTTCTCTTCACAGCAACATACTGAGAAGGGAATAGGAGAAATTGGACTCCCTCGCACAGAGTAACATAAAGTAGCACGTCCGCATACTAACTAAGAAGAAAGCAACAGCATCACCTGTAATGGGCCCTGTGTCCTTTTATCCCCACAATAGTGCTGTGAGGCTGAGGGGCCACATGGATCCTGTGACAGTCAGAGGACCAAAGCTCTGGACAGGTGAAGTCACAGGCTAGGGTCAGGTGGATGGTGAGTGACAGAGTCCTGGTCTCTCGGTCCCTCTGGGTAGTGATCACAGCAACACTCAGGAAAGCCTTACTGTTTCATTTTTACACCGAGGGTTACCGAAGTTAATAAAGCTGTTGGATGTGTCCAACTTTATTTCTTTTTTGGCATCTTCTATTCAGTAAGTGACAAGGCTTGGATTTCACCTAGTTCTGCCTGATGCCAAGTAAAGCAAACTTTGTCTTCAGGAGAAATCTGTCATGGAATATCAATATGTAAAAAAAAAAAAAAAAAGAATGAAAGAACATTAGTATATACTCATTTTATAAATCTATATTATAACATTTACTTATAAAAGTATCAATAGAACAATTAGTGTATCAAGATGATGATAAACACTGGAAACAATAAATGAAACAAGATGGGATTGGGAGGGAGACAAACCATAAATGACTCTTAATCTCACAAAACAAACTGGGGGTTGCTGGGGGGAGGTGGGATTGGGAGAGGGGGAGCGGGCTATGGACATTGGGGAGGGGAGGCGAACCATAAGAGACTATGGACTCTGAAAAACAACCTGAGGGTTTTGAAGGGTCAGGGGTGGGAGGTTGGGGGAACAGGTGGTGGGTGATGGGGAGGGCACGTTTTGCATGGAGCACTGGGTGTTGTGCAAAAAGAATGAATACTGTTACGCTGAAAAAAATAAATAAATAAAAAGGGAAAAAAAAAAAAAAGAAAACAATTTTAAATATAACCAATAGTTTTATATAAAATTACATCAAATTTATTTTAGTTTCAGTTTCCAGTTTATTTTCAGTTTTCTGTTATTTGAAAGTCTCAAATTTTAAAATATAACCAGTTGGAAATGTTAACTTATATTTTTAGTAATTCTTTTTTTTTTTTTTTTTTTTTTTGGTCTTAGGTCATTTAAGCCAATCTCAAAGTTTGGAAATTAGAAGAGAAACAGGAATGTTTTGTTTCAAAGTTGATATCTTAACGTTTACTACTGAAAATATCCTATGCTCTTAATGATTTCTCAGCTATCTAATTTTTCATCACCTGTAGGAAATAATTTGTATATCATGTAAAGTTCAATAGTGCAGGTGTATGAAATCTCATATTCCTCATGAATATGAGGAATTCCTCATATTCCTTCCTTCCCAAATAACAACTTCAATGTGAAAATGATCAACTCTTTTGACCTATGTTCTGTGTGGATTATAAGCTTTGATTTTCAAGTTCACCCATCACTTTATTTGCTAACATGGGTGTAGTGATGCTTTGACTGCATTTCCAGTCTGTAGAGAGCTTGTTGCCACTTTGTCGTGGCTACTGAATGCATGACAGCCACGTCATGAGGGAGCTGTGCCCAGCGTACAGCTAAGTATGGCTCAAGTGTGCTGAGGAGTATCCTCAGCTCTACAAATTATGTCAACAGACGTGCTCAGACTTCAAATGAGTATCACTACAGAATGGATTTCTTTCTGGTTGGTGAAGAAATTTCAATAAATTCAAATATGTGGTTAGGGGTGCTAAGATAGGATTGTTATCTTGAAGTTAACTCAGGTGCCCATGTGGTCATATCATAGACTTGCACAAAATTTTGTTACATAATATATTTAAGTGTTTAAGTTTTACTGCAGTATAACTTACACGCAAAGATATGTTAAATGGAATGAGAATTGGGTGCACCAAAAGACACTAATATATTAGGGTTTGAAGAATGAATAGGAGTTCTGGGAGGGAGAGGAAAGAGAGATCCATGCATGTACCATGGTCCTCTATATCTCGTGCCTGTCTTGGGTTTCTAAGGAACTTTCTCTGCTTTTCTCTTGAAGCTCTGTAATCTTCTATCATTTTGGTATTCTAGAGTTTCAAAAGTGTATTAAGGTGGAAATTAATTTTTATATATTTTGCTCAGTTCATGATGCATGTTTTCAATTTGATGACATGCCTCTCTTTAGCTCTGAGAAGTTATTTCATTATTTCTTCAAAATTATATTACCTCCATTTTGTGTTATCTTCCTTATAACACCTTCTTTGAAAATCCCTGTCTTTGTGCTCTCATCTCCTTTGCCTCCATGACCTGGACTATTTCCTTAAAATGATTTCCCAGGCATTCTAATGAAACACTTTTGGAAAACCTATTTTTTTTCCTTCTTCTTTAGCCTATAGCTTGTTCTTATTCTTTTTCCCTTTTAAATGGAATCCAAGTCCTTTAAAAACTAAATCTCTTACTTTATTTCAAATTTCTAGGGTTAAAATTAGAATTTTCAAGTTCCCTTCTGTCCCCAAACCATCTTCAATGATGCATTTGTTCTCTAGTGAGGAAGCTAGACTGTGCATTATTGTGCCTGTGACTGGCAGGATATAATTCAAGGTGAGTGGAGACAGCCATTAATTACGTCCTCCCACTCACTCTAGCCCCTACTCCATTACTGGAAACAGGTGTGCTTTACCCATGATTCCAGCAGCCACAATAGAAGTACGTTGGATCTTTTGGTCACTCATGAGTACCTTCTCATTGTTCTATGTATTAGTATAAATATATTCCCATTTATGCTTCTGCTATCATTTTATCATTGTATGATCTTAGGAGAGAAACAAAACCAATGTATGTACCCTTAGTCAGCCATCTGGAATCCAAGTCTTGTTGTGAGATGAACTGCTAGCTGTGTTGTAAAAAATATAAGGTAGGTGGACATCTGTGATGTAGTAAGGGGGTAAAGGAGTAAGGTGGAGAAATTGTGTGAGAACTGGGGCCAGAAGGGTGACCAGTGTTATGAAGGGCAGGGAGTGTTTGAGAAAGGGGTGGGATGGGACACCTTGGGGCTTTGTGGGTGATGGCGGGACAGCAGCACAGGCAGATTGAAACAGGAGAGACATGACCAACAATGATGTTGTTACCTACATACTGTTCCCTCTCCTGCATTTTGATTTGATTTTGTGATTTGGTACTGACTGAGCTTCTTCCTGAGTACAGTAGACACAGTCTTGAGACTGCAGAGGGTCCTGGATAGGGGGTCCCAGTGGGATTTGCTGCCTGAAGTGCCTCATGCATTGCAACTCCTTCACCGTGCAAATGCCCCATCAGCAGCAATGATAAAGAATGCTTTAAACACAGTGAGGGAATGCAATGCTCATTTGTGATAACACATCTGGTTTTATTGGTAGCTCTGCACCTGCAATGGAAACACAGCAGGAGGCTGTTTGCAAATATGTACAGTCTTGTCAAAGGATGCCTTGTGCTGAGTAGCATAAAGTAGCTTCTCTGGAAATGCTTCTGTAGCAGTAACAACTATTATTGATTACCCAAAACTTTTAGAGGCTTGACTGCACATAATTATCACCACATTACGGTAGGTGGTGTTGTTACATATCAGATACCTGAGTTTGAAGGAATTAAAGCACAAGATCATGCACCAGTAATGGGCAGAGACAGGATCTGAACTTCTGCCTGCCTGCCTGCCTGCTTTTCACTGTCCCTCTGGATACTGTACACTGCCACCCACACCAGCACTTCTTTGAGTCTTGCTTGCCTATGCTTATTTTCTCTAATATTGGCAGTATCTGAGGAAGTCCGGGCCTCACTGATGGGTCCAATGTTGTGGCGATCGGAGGCAGCTAGGTACAGAAAAGCCTCACCACAGCCAGCAGGTTCCCTTCAGTGCCACGAAGGGATTTGGAGGAAGTACCCACTGGGGACTGGCTCTTGGACTTCCAGTATGCCCCGGTGTGGCCTGTGGCCTCATCCTTGATCCTTCAACATAGAGAAGGGAGGCAATGAGCAGGCTGACAGGTGGGACATAAAGACAAAGGGAAGATGTATTAAAATGACTGCAAAAGACATACACCATTCCCATCACCAGTGGGGAACCTTACTTTTTAAGAGAAATACATATACTATCTATCTATCTATCTATCTATCTATCTATCTATCATCTATCTATCTATCATCTATCTATCTATCTATCTATCTATCTATCTCTATCTATCTATCTATCTATCATCTATCATCATCTATCTATCATCTATCATCTATCTATCTCTATCTATCTATCTATCTATCTATCATCTACATATATATATCTCCATTACATTTCACTGGAGTGAAAAGTTTTATACACACACACACACACACACACACACACACATATATTTCCATTACATTGTACTTCCCGTACAGCATTGTAACTAATTCGTGAGTTTGACCAGCTGAGCATCTACTACATGCAAGACACTATTTTAGGGATTAAGGATCTAGCAGTGAATGACACAAGCAAAAATCCCTCCCCTTGGAGAAAATGTATACGTATATGTATGTACGTATACATTAAGATTTTATTTATGTATTTGACACACAGAGAGAAAGCACAAGTAGGCACAATGGCAGGGAGAGAGAGAAAGAAAGAGGATCCCCAGTGAGCAGGATCCTGAGATTATGACCTGAGTCAAAGGCAGATGCTTAACTGACTGAGCCATCCAGGTGCCCCAAGAAACTGTATTTAAACAATTATACAGGAATGTAAAATGTGAGAAGGGAAGATAGATGGAAATGATTATATAGAATTCCTCAGAGAGATTGTATTAAGTGATGCCATGAACAAAGGCAAACATTAGACTGAGGAAACACAAATTGCCACTCATACACTGAAGGTTTATGTGTAATATGCCCTTGCCAACTTCTTTCATACCATGCCACATATAAAAGGGGGTGATGTGATTTCAGTAACCTGGGGTGAGTGAATGGGGCTCTGTGCAGCCTGAGCAACAAGGCTGCCTGAGACCAAAGTTGTCCACATTTCAGCATGCTTATAATTCATGTGTGAATTATACTATAGTGCGCCACCTGACAAACTCTGTACTCAAAGTTCCTACAAATTGAAAAGAAAAAACTGATATTCTAATTGAATAACAGGAAACTATGATGAATTCACAGAGAAAACACCAAAACCTAAAAGTTGTATGAAAAGATGCTCACCCTAATAGCTAGAGAAATACAAATGAAATCACCTTTCCTGTCACAAAAGAACATCACATATTGTTAGAAATAGGTATGCTTAATCTTCCTGATGGAAATGCAAGTTTATTTTTCTGGAAAACAATCTGGTATGATGCATTGAAATAAAAAATATGCCTATTGCGTACAAAGAGAGCCTCGTTTGTAATGCCAAAGGATTGGAATGGATCAAAATGCCATCCACTAAGGACTGGTAAAATAAAGGTGCACCCAAGTACTGAAGTCCTGCATGGCTGGGGAAATTCAGGAATCCCCACCTTTATGCTGGAATGAAACTGTCAAGGCATGATGTCAAGATAAGAGAACAAAGTGTGGGTTCCTCCATGTGGCCATGCGTGTGGATGTTTGTAAATTCCAGGAACTCCAGGGGCCCTCATAGAAGCTGAGTTGTTTTTCCATCTGTGTCCCTTGAGAAGGTCAGCACTATCATGAGGACACCAGGTATCAGCAAGGCAGCAAAATAATAAGTCTGTTTTCTGAACCATCTAGGGAAATGGCAGAGGTCTGCTCGTGTGGGCTGTGTGGGTTAAGACTTCCTCGGTCCACTCGAACCCTCCAGTATCTCTGAAAGCCAGGCCTGCTTTGACGGGGAGGCAAGCTTATCAGATAGATACATGATGCCTATTCAGGGGAAGCCAAGAGATCCTTACAGTTTTTTTTTTTTCTGCATATGTACATATATTTGAGTGTAGCTAGCAGATAATTTTGGATCTTGCTTTTTAACGTAACATTATAATGTACGTTATTATTGTGTGAACTCTTTTAAGTAATATACTTATCTTCACAAGTTTGACAGTCACAAAACACTGTTCATATGCATTATCTTCTTCGATCCTGACCTCTTTATTTGTTCTCCTCCTGAGGGCAATGCACAAAGAGAGAAACAGTATTTTAGACAATCTGCCTGTTGATAATTGAGCAGTCCACTTGATGGCTACTTAAAATACTTCCCTAATATTTTTCAGGGAAGCTCATGAAACAAGAATTTCTGGCCCATAATAAATCTTTGACAGATATAATCGATAATTCTAAAGTAGCAGATGCAGAAATTTACAGTATATTTTAAAACTTAATTGATTTATGAAACCACATGGAAGGATTACCAAGGAAATCAATTCATGTAATTTGCTGGGAGACCGATATGGTCTTCTGAGGGCAACCAGGAGTCTTGTCTGGAGGAAAATGGATACAGTTAAGGTTCATATTCTAGGTCTGACTCTGCAACTGTGTGGTCCAGGAACTCAGCCCTGGTACCCTGGTGCCTTATCTGTGAGATGAGGACTTTGACATGATTGCCCACAGTTTGATATACATTTGTAAAGTAGCTTAAAAGTATTCTAATTGCTTTCTCACACTTCAGCTTTATTTTTCATAGTGGCCCTGTGAAATAGCTAGACCATGATTTAGCATTTGTAATAAGAAAAAAGTTATGGGAGGTCCAGAGAAGTCCAGAGACATGGCCCAGAGTTGCATGGCCTGAGCAGGGTCTCTTGGCTTCTAGGAGTGCTGCCATCCTGAGCTCTGAAGACACCTGATGCTGTTCCACAGGTACTTCCCATATGGAAGCAGATGTCTGCTCAGCCCCCTGACCATCAGCACCACAGGGTAGACCCTCCTAAAACAGGGCCAAATGATTAAAGCAAGCCTAGAAGGGAAAGGCAGTAGGTGGGAATCAACAAATTTCATGTCTCAGATGTAAATTTTTGCTTCTGGAAGGGGAGGGATTTTCTCAGTCAAAATAAAAGTGAGATGGAATTTCAAAAAATAAAAATTTTTACTGTTGACAACTTTGGATTTTTCTGTTATTGTTCTTAATGTGGGAGGGCTATTGAGATATAATTCACATGCCATATCCTAGACCAACTTAAAAAGTATAATCATATGGCTTTTGGTATATTCACAGAGGTGTGCAAATATCATCACAATCAAATTTAGAACATTTTCCTCACCCAAAATCATACCTTGTAAGTACTTTCAATCACTCCCACTCTTTCAAACTCCCTCCCTCCCACAAGCCTATGCAATTACTAAACTAATTTCTTTCTCTTTCTATTTGCATATTCTGCACATTTCCTATAAATGGGATTGTATAATATGGCATCTTTTGTGACTGGCTTCTTTCACTAAGCAAAACAATATCAAGGTTCACTTATGCTGTTGCATGTATTGGTACCTCATTTAATTTTATTGCCAAGTAATATTTGATTTATGGACATACCACATTTTATTTATCCATTCATTAGTTGTTTTCACTTTTTGGCTATTATGAATAATGCACTTATGAATGTCTGTGTACAAGTTCTTGTGTAGATATAGGTCTTCATTTATTTTGGCTAATGCCTAGAAGTAGATTTGTAGATCTGCTGGATCAAATAATAACTCTTTGTTTAACTTTTTAAGGAACTACCAAACCTTTTTCTAAAGCATCTGCACCAGTTTATATTCCCACCAGATGTCTCAGTGTTCCAATCTCTTCATATCCCCATCAACATACATTATCTGTTTTTCGATTATAATCATCCTAGTGGATATGAAGGGGCATTTCATTGTGGTTTTAATTTCCATTTTCCTGATAATTAAAGATACTGAATGTTTTTTCATGTTCTTACTGGGCATTTGTGTGTCTTCTTTGCAGAAATGACCATTCAAATCATAGCCCGTTTTTTTTATTAGACATCATGAATTTTTACTAATTATTAATCAAATTTTAAAATAATAAGATTAAAAAAATTTTTTTTCAGTGTTCCACCACACCCAGGGCTTCATGCAATATGTGCCCTCCTTAATATCCACCACCAGGCTCCCCCAACCCTCTACTCCCCTCCCCTCCCAAATCCTCAGTTTGTTTCTCAGAGTCCACAATCTCTCATAGTCTCCCCCTCTAATTTCCCCCAACTCACTTCTCCTCTCCTTCTCCCTATGTCCTTCACGTTATTTCTTATGCTCCACAAGTAAGTGAAACCAAATGATACTTGACTTTCTCTGCTTGACTTATTTCACTCAGCATAATCTCTTCCAGTCCTGTCCATGTTAATACAAAAGTTGAGTGTTCATCCTTTCTGATGGAGGCATAATATTCCATTGTATTTGTGAACCATGTCTTTTTTATCCATATGTCTGTTGAAGGGCATCTTGGCTCTTTCCACAGTTTGGCGACTGTGGCCATTGCTGCTATAAACATTGGGGTACAAATGGCTGTTCTTTTCACTACATCTATATCTTTGGGGCAAATACCAAGTAGTACAATTGCAGGGTCATAGGGTAGCTCTATTTTTAATTTCTTAAGGAATCTCCACACTGTTTTCCAAAGTGGCCACACCAACTTGCATTCCCACCAACAGTGTAAGAGGGTTCCCTTTTCTCCACATCCTCTCCAACACTTGTTGTTTACTGTCTTGTTAATTTTGGTCATTTTAACTGGTGTAAGGTGGTGTCTCAATGTGGTTTTGATTTGAATTTCCCTGATGACTAATGATGATGAACATTTTCGACAAAGCAGGAAAAAATACATAGTAGAAGAAAGCCAGTCTCTTCAATAAATGGTGCTGGGAAAAATAGACAGCTATGTGTAGAAGAATGAAACTCAACCATTCTCTCACCATACACAAAGATAAACTCAAAATGAATAAAAGACCTCAATGTAAGGCAGGATCTATCAAAATCCTAAAGGAGAACATAGGCAGTAACCTCTTCAACATCAGCCACGGCAACTTCTTTCAAGATGTGCCTCCAAAGGCAAAGGAAGCAAAAGTGAAAATGAACTTTTGGGACTTCATCAAGATCAAAAGCTTCAGCACAGCAAAGGAAACAGTCAACAAAACAAAAGGGCAACACATGGAATGGGAGAAGATGTTTGCAAATGACACTACAGACAAAGGGCTGATATCCAAGATCTATAAAGAACTCCTCAAACTCAACACACGTAAAACAGATAATCACGTCAAAAAAAAAAAAAAAAAATGGGCAGAAGACATAAACAGACACTTCTCCAAAGAAGACATACAAATGGCTAACAGACATGGAAAAATGTCTTTTGTCTATTTTTAAATTGGGTTTTTTGTCTTGTTACTGAGTTGTAAGCATTCCTTATATATTCTAGGTACAAGTCCCTTATTATAGGTAGCATTTTCAAATATTTTCACCCATTGTATGTGTTGTCTTTTCAGTTCTTTGGTGGTGTCCTTTAAGACACAAGGTTTTAAATTTTTATAATGTCTCATTTGTCCATTTTATATTTTGTCATGTGAGCTTAAAGTGCCAAATCTAAGAAGGAGCTGCCTAATTAAAAGTCATTAAGATCTTGTTTTATAGTTTTAGCTCTTACATGTAGTCCTATGATCCACTTTGAGTCAATTTTGAGGTATGCTGTGAAGAGTTTGCCTTTGGATTTCCAGTTATATTAACACCTTTTGTTGAAAAGACTGTTTCTTCCCCAGTTTTAAAATCTTTTTGCAAAATGAGTTCACCTAATCTGTGGGGACTTATTTTTGGACTCTCAATTTTATTACATGTATCTGTATGTCAATTCTAATGCCAGTACCATACTGCTTGAACTATTGTAGTTTTATAGTTAGTTTTAAAATTGGGCAGTTTGAGTTGTCCTATTTTTTCTTGCCCAAAATTGCTTTGGCTAGTCATAGTTCCTTACATTTCTGTATGAATTTTAGGATTAGATCATCCATATGCATTTTTGCTGGGATTTTGATAGAAATTTCCCTTAATTCATAGAATAATTTGGAGAGTATTGTTATTTTAAAAATGTTATATCTTCCAATCCATGGACAAATTATATCTTTCCATGTATTTAGGTTTGTAAAAATTTATTTAAAAAATGCCTTAGAGTTTTAAGTGTATAAACTATGTGCTTCTTTCATTAAATATATTCCTAAATATTTTATTCTTTTTGAGCCTATGGCATATAAAATTATTCCTTTAATTTTAAATTGTTCATTGGAAGTGTATAGACATACATTTAATTTGTGTGTTGATTTTGTTCTTTGTGATTTTGCTGACTTTGTTATTAGTTCTAATGTTTTTATGGTGGATTTCTTACAATTTTCAATATATATCAGCAGGTCATCTATAAGAACAATTTTACTTCCTTCTTTTTAGTCTGGATACCATACATATATCTGACAAATTTCCTTGATGGGAACCTCCAGCAAAATATTGCAAAGAAGTGGTAAAAGCAAACATTCTTGTCTTATTCCTGATCTTTGGGTAGAAGCTTTCAATCTTTCATCATTAAGTATGATGTTATCTGTGGATCTTCATATATGCCTTTTATTAGTCTGAAGAAGTTCTATTCTTAGTTTAGTGTTTTTTTTTTTAAATCATAATGTGGTGTTCAATTTGATCAAATGTTTTTTCTGTATCTATGTAGATGATATCATGGTTTTTGTTCTTTATTCTATTGATAGGATATATTACATTAATTGATTTTTGGAAATTAGGCCAACTTTAAATTCCTGGGATAACTCGCATTTTGTCATGGTGTGTAATCCCTTTCATATGCTGGATTCAGTTTGCTAGTATTTTGTTGAAGATTTTTGTGTCTATATTCATAAGAGATATTGATATCTAATTTCTTTTCTTGTATTTTTCTGGTTTCATACCAGGATCATACTAGTCTCCAATAATGAGTTGGGAAGCATCTTTCCTAGCCTACTTATTTTTTTTAGAAAAGTTTGTGAGAATTGGTGTTGATTATTAAATGTTTGATAGAATTCACCAAGGAATCACTCTAGGCCTGGGATGTTTTTGTAGGTACTTTTAAAATTGTTAATTTAATCTTTCTTATCCTAAATATATTCAAATTTTCTATTTCTTCTTGTCATATCAATAGTTTATGTCTTTATTGGAATTTGTCTAATTAAATTAAGTCATATATCCTGTGGGTATTATTTTCTTTTCTAATTTTTTAGGTAATAAATACATGGTCTTAAACATTTTGTTATTAGGTTTAATACATTCAGCATGGCTCAGGGTAGTGTGTACAGTTTCTGGAGTGAGACAGACCTAAGTTCAAGGTCTATGCCTATTCCTCCAATTCTTAGAAGTGAACTTTAACTTCTACAGATTTTAGCTTCCTTATTTTTTTTTTAATATTTTTTTTATTTATTTGACAGAGAGAGATCACAACTAGGCAGAGAGGCAGACAGAGAGAGAGGAGGAAGCAGGCTCCCTGCAGAGCAGAGAGCCCGATGTGGGGCTCGATCCCAGGACCCTGGGATCATGACCTGAGCCGAAGGCAGAGGCTTAACCCGCTGAGCCACCCAGGCGCCCCTAGCTTCCTTATTGAAACAATAGAAACTGTGAGAACAAATAAGTAGCCCAATTAAGAGAACAAGAGGTTTGAAAAAATTCCAACAGTCTTCAACATGGTAATTGCATTTTTCAAAGAAGTTTATAATAATTCTCTTTTTCCATATGCTTTTATAGAACTTCCCACTCTCGATTAAGAGGTAGAACCTATTTATCCTCTTCTTGAATCTGAGTGGGCTTGTGACTCACTTGTAATCCATAGAATGTGATAGAATTGATGTTGTAAGACTTTTGAGGTGTCTACCTTCTTAGCTAGAACAGTTGTGCTTGGAGTAGAGAGTTTTCTTGAAACACTGTTTCTCTGAGGCCAACATGATGTAAGAAAACAGAGGCACATTGAGAAGCCTATTGTAGGGCTATGTGTGTGTGTATGTGTATGTTTATTTTTTAAATTTTTATTTATTTTTAACCACAAGCCTAGCTGAGTTCTCAGCCAACACACAACATTGACTGCCAGATATCTGAGTAAAGATGCCTCTAGATTATTCAAGCCCCATCTGTTGATTGACCCATACTAAAAGTCCACATGTTCTATAAATACAAGTCATTATCTCTGTGCCATATCTAATTCTTAACCCACAGATCCATGTGCATAACTAAATTGTTAGAAAAGATCAGTTTGCAGAAGAGTATGATCAATCACTGAATGATCGCTTCAAATGATTTCCCTATTGTAATGAATAAAATAAATGTAATGACTAAAATAAAACAAATGTGAAGGTTATGAAATCTCATGAATTATGGGAAATATGAGGAAATTATGGGAGGAAGGTGCTGATCTTTCGGTTTCCCTCTATGTGCACAAGGTCATCCTGTTAGAGTTCTTGGCTGCCTCATTAACCCCTTCCTCTACACTACTACTTACACTCCAGCCTCACCCATGTGGACATCTTGGAGGTTCACAGATAGAAAGGGCTGGTTGTCACCTGCGACCTCCTCTTGTCTGAAATGCTTTTTTCCTCCTTGTTTTCTTTGCTTATCTTGCCTCATTTTCTTGATTTCTGAACATCAGGAACATCTACACTTACTGCCTATATGGCTTTATGTTTTACTGGCATTTATATCATATATATGCTAACAACTCACATTTTTTTAAGTCAGGGGCTGGTGAGAAATAGAGGTTTTGAAAATAATTTTTAGTAAGGGGTTCTTTGCAGAGGTGTAACGGGGAAAAGAACAAATACAGGATGCGATGGCAGCATTACCCTGAGGCTAGAGAAGCCCAGGGAGTGAGCAGGTGAGCCGGAGGCTGAGGGATTGTGTTGATTTGTGATTATACTAGCTCCTGGCAGTTGTTATGGCCAGAGGGAGATAAAAAAAAAGGAGCAAGTAAAGAAATATCCTGATCTGTCTCCTTTCTCCTTATGATTGCTATTTTCTCCACCTCAGAATTTAACCAAAAGCCTTGTGTTCTGCTCACTTACCATTCACTCCATTGGTGAGAGCGCGATTCCCTTCCCTAAATAGTATGAGATGGATGAACACATGACACCTCATATTGGACAGGTGAGATTTACAGAAGTTTATGACTCATGGGAATTTACAACATGGGGAGGAAGACAGCACATGGAAGAAGGGCACTCAAGGGTTAAACTGTGAGATAGAGTGAATAAACAGGGACTATGGGAGGTAGGCTTTGTAGTAATAACAAGGTGGTGTCTCCTGACAAGGGAATATATGATTGCCTTGTTTGCATAGTTCTGAGGGCAGATAGGGAAACTAAATCAGGTTTAGGACTTGGTGAAATGCAGCTGGTCCTTCTGGTAGAGCTCTTCGAGAGGGGAGCATTACTGATGGTACAGCAGCATGGGCTGTCACCCCAATAGTAGGCCCACTCAAGTGAGTTTTATTACCACTCAGAGAGAAGGGGCTTTCAAATATTTCAATAATGCTAATACTAATATAAATCTGATACTAATGTTAATAAAAATACTGATTTTTTCAGCAAATATTTATACTAGGCATCTAGACTATGCTAGACAATGCATAAATTGTGAATAAAACAAGATCCATGCCCTTGTGGAACTTATATTCAGTGAGTATTGTGCGTACAAGAGGACAGAGACAAATTATAAGCAAGAGGTCATTATAATTAAATGCACTATTCAGTATGTTATATACTGTAGTATAAATATTAGTGAATGGCTACAGAATGAAACAATACAAACCAGAGTAGAGCAGGTGGGATGAGGGGCATCAGAGTGTGGGAGGCAGTGGGAGCAAATTCTGAATAGGTGGGTCACTGAGCCTTTGTTATGTGCTAAGGGTCATACTTCTCTTATGTCACTTAATTCCAAGATCAATGTCCTTATTTAAAAATATAAAACTGATGCTCAAGGGGTTGTAACTTGGAACAGGTGACACAGCCTTGCACTGAAAGTCCATCTACATATAATACCTTTTAAGGAGCTTTGCTTTTATGTAATGCTAAACAAATAAACAAACATAGCTACTGTTAAGTGGGTCTAACATAAAAATATCCTATGAGTTAGATCCTGTTATTCTATTTTGCTGATAAAAAACTGAGTCTCAGAACAGTATTTTCCCATGGACTTTTCCAAGGTCACACCAGGCCTATAGATGCCTCTCACAGCTATCCAACTTCTTCTCATATTACCACTGCTCCCTGGGGTTTTACGAGAGTCTTCTCCTGAGTTATCTTGATCTCTCTGCTCCTAAAACAGCACACTTCCACCTCTTCTCCACAGAATTCCATGGGTCTGTGGAAAAAAAAAAAAATGTGTCTACATCACACCTCTGCTGAGCATCCTTTAACGATCTTGCAGGATATCACTCAAAAGGCTTCCCTCAGGCATTATGGCCTTCAGTGACTCAGACCTGGCTAACTTTATGGTTTCTTCTCTGGCCCTAGAAGCACGCTTTCTTCCTGCTTGTGAACTATGTATATTTCCTCAAGAGTTTTTATGGTGTTTCAAGTCTATAACTTCATACGTGCTGCTGCCTCTGCCTAAATTTCTCTTCTACTTCTTTGTTGTATTAAGTGCTGCTCACTCTTTGAATTCTTGCTCTTCCTTTCAACTTCATCTGATGTCTACTTTCTCTGACTCATCTGAATGGCACTATTTGGTGCACATGCAATCTGTGGTTTATGTCCCATTTTTTGTCATGCCCTTAGGACTGTTGACTTGGTTGCCTTCCCCTCTAGCTTAAGAGTTCTTGGAAGATAGATAGCAGTGTGTACTAGGACCTAACATAATGTGCACTCCAGTTTGCAAGCTTAATTAATGGTTTTATTAGAGATGGTGTGAACACAAAGCAGTACACCTAGACAAAAGAGCACCTTCTCTTCTTGCCTTGGAATCCTATCAGGCAAATCCCTGCAGATTGCCTTTATGTTTTACTATTTATTCAGACACTTGACTTTCAATCCATCAGACACTTTTCATCCATTAAATATAATTATTTGCTTTGTTAGAATGGCCAGATGTTAAGCACAGTGCAAAGCAGATGGCATTTCATCCAATGAAAAAGTTATAAACCTATTTATGTTGGCAACCAACCACAAGTATTTAAATGATGGGTGAAGTGGACAGGCCTCTTTGTTGGTAAACTCTGGAATAATGGCTCCTCCAGGGAGAAGGGCTCTTTTGAGTCAGGACTGGGGTGAAATGGACTCCTGAAGGGGTAATGACCTGGCAAATTGCACTACTTGCTTGAGATATGTTTTTGGTGATATATGAAAGTTGTTTTACCAGGAAAGCCACCCCAGTGTTCCAGATTTTTCAAAGATTTAGACAAAACATGTTTTAAATGAGATTCCCCCTCGTCTCAGATGGGGTGCTAGCATTCATCCAGACACCAAGATTGGAAATATGGAAGTCAATTAGTCATCCGATGTTGACCATTTTATCACCCAAATATTTCTTAAATATTCTTCTTATTTCCATACCTATTACTACTGCCCAAGTACATATATCCTTATCACCTCTTGGCTAAACTTCCTCCAGAAGACTTCTTAATTTTTAGACTCTAATTACAGGCCTTCACTTTCTATTCAATGGTTAGAAAGATCTATATCTATATCTATATCATCTATATCTATATCTATATCTATATCTATATCATCTATCTATCTGATCATGTTCTTCTTCTGTTTAGAGCCTTCCCATGGTTCCCTATCATCTGTTGGATTAGGTGCTTTGGCATGGTACACATTATCATCTGCCTGCTTTTCTAATCTCTTGATCTACAGATTCTGGCCTGGAAATGTAATGTTTTACCAAACTGAAATACTTATCGATATTTATAGCCATCCTTTTTTTCCAAACTTTCATTATTTTTATCAATTCCACTGGGAATTCCCTTTTCACTGTCTCCCGCCCCTGAATATTTCCATTTACTTAAATGTATATTGCATATAGGTATATTCAACTTAGGTGAAATAATTGAGGTGAAATTTGTGTCTGGCTTCTTTCATAATGATTTTGAGATTTATCTATGTTGTAACATATCCAGTACTTAATTCCTTTTTATGGCTGAGTAACATTCCATTTTATGTACATACAATAATTAGTCTTTGGTTATAGGCATCCTAGTTGTTGTAAAGTGGAATATTATTATGGCATTAGTTTGAGTTTATTTAATGACTAATGATATTGAAGATCTTCATATCCTTGTTGACCATTTGCATATCTTCTTTTAAAATAAGATTTTATTTATTTATTTGAGAGAGCGAGAGCGAAAGAGAGCACAAGTGTGGGGCAGGGACAGAGGGAGATGACTTCCTGCTGAGCAGGGAACCTGATGCAGTGCTCAATCACAGGATGCTGAGATCATGACCTGAGCCAAAAGCAGACACTTAACCAACTGAGCCACTCGGGCACCCCTGATGTATATCTTCTTTTGATAATTATCTATGCAAGTTTTTCACTCATTTTTTCTTACATTTGGTTGTTCTTTTGTTTTTGAATTGTAGATTTCTTTACATCTTTTGGATTACCAGACACTAAATAGATAAATCATTTTCAAATATTTTCTCCTACTGTGTAGATTGTATTTTCACTTAATAATTTTCTTTGATGCAAAAAGTTTTAAAGTTTAATGAAGTCCAATTTATATACATTATTTCTTTTGTTACTCAAGCTTTTTGGGTAATATTTAAGAATCCACCAAAAAAACACAAAAAACAAAGGTGGCGTCATTAAGATTTACTCTTGTATTTTCTTCTAAGTGTTTTATAGTTTCAAAACTTATATTTAAGTTTGATCCATTTTGTGTTAATTTTGTGTATGGCATGAAATATGCTTCATTGTTTTGCATCTGGATATCCAGTTGTTCTAGCATCATTTGTTGAAGAAGCTATTCTGTCCTTATGGACTAATCTTGGCACCTTTGTTTAAAAAAGACAATTAGCCATAGAGGTGTGCATTTATTTCTAGACCCTTACTTCTGCTTCATTTGCCCATCTGTCTTTCCTTATGTCAGTACTGTACAATTACTATAGTATGTAGTGAGTTTTCAAATTGAAAGTTGTGAGTACTACAACATTTTTTTTGAGTCCTACAACTTTATTCTTCTTTTCCAAAATTGTATTGACTATTCCAGAAGCCTTGTAATTCCATATTAATTTGAGGATGCATTTTTCCATTTTTATACAAAATACTGCTGGGATCTGAAAGTTTAGATTTACTTGGGTATTATCCTTGTAATATTCTTCATTGGAAAGTATTTGAATACTGATTCAATCTCTTAACTTGTTATAAATATGTTCAGATTTTATAGTTCTCCTTCAGTTAGTAAGTTTTGTGTTTCTAGGAATCTATCCACTTTATTTAGGTTATCTAAATATTATGATTCAGGAAGTCCTGTTACAAGGTTTTGGTATTGTCAATTGTTGAGGACTACAGTTATCCATTATTTAATGACTTTTTAGAACTATTTTGAGAAGACCATATTCTTTGTCATATGTAGTCATTGAACTCTCTGTTCCATTATCTCAGCTATCAGTTAATGATCTGACAAAAATTTCCTTAAATGCCTTGAGCCATAAGGCAAATATGTCCTTTCTCCTTTGTCCTTTTTCACAGATTGGCTATCAGCTGTGGAACTCATTTAATGTTAAGGCTGGCCATTCTTCTTTATTTCCTATGTATTTGAGTCTAAAGATCTGCCAGAGGCATAGGCTAGTGTCCTCTCAAAGATCTTCTGAGCATGCCCCTGGCCCTGGGCATTTGCAATGTACTGTGAATTCCCAGAATACATGGCATAGTTCTTCAAAGACCTTACTCCCCTAAGTGTATTCCTTCTGATCCTCCTCCTTTATAGCTGTAAGGTTTGTCTGTTGCTTGCCAAATGCATCACCTCTTGCTTTAGCTGGATATAGGTAGCAGACATTTTAAGATGTTTTTCACATATGCTGCCTGGAAGCCCACTCCATCTCAAAGTAGCAAAACAAAGGAACACATTTGTGCTAGTTCCTTAGGGAAACATCAGACAGTTAAAATGCACAATCACAAATTTTGAGAACAAAGTCTATATTCCCCTCTGACACCAGCAAGTCACATTAGGAATGTGGGTCACCACACCTACTGTTAATGCTGATCTGAGGAATAGAAGATGCAGGCAAATGAATAAAAATTCTGCAGCAATTTATTACCTAGTTTAAGTAATCATTTTCTTTATTAAACACTCCTCTTCTTCCTGTAAGTTTTTTATTAAACTAGGTATTTTTTTTTTAAAAAAAGGTGTTTCTTTCAGTTTTTGACAGCTTAATCATTTCAGGGGAGAGACCAATTCCTGAAGCACCATACACTACGATTGCTGTGACATCACTCCTCATTAATTTTTTAAAATCATCTAGGGAAGTGGGAGGCAGGATGGTAGAAGAGTAGGGGACCCCATTTAATATTGTCCCTTGAATTTAGCTAGATAACTCTCAGATCATTTCGAACACCCATGAATTCAGCTTGAGATGTAAAAAAAGAATTGCTGGAATTCTGCAAATAGAAAAGTGACCACTTTTTGCAAAATAGGAGGTGCAAAAAAGTGAATCTAAGGAAATATATTGGAAGACAAATGGTGGGGGATGGAGCCTCTGAAATCTGAAAGTGATATAGCCCTGGAGGGAAAAATCATAACTTTTAAAATTCTGCTCCACTGAGAGATGTCCTTACCTGAAATGTGCTCAGGTGGTGAAGTGGGGCAGAATCCTTGGTGGGACAGTGTGGTCTCAGCAACCTCAGGGACACAGAAAGAAAGGGGATGCCTAATCCAGCAGAGTTCCCAAGCATTGGAGCAGGGAATCCTATTATGATCAGTGAGTAGGCTCTCAGCTCGGTTTGCTGTAAAACGCAAAGCACAGCATGGTTGGGAACCATTTTTGAAGGTTGCTTTTTCTTGAGGGTTTACTTAAGAGAGAGGGCCTCAATTTTTCAGCTCCAGGTATGGATATCTGGTGGGCCTATTTTTATTTTCATCCTGTGAAGCACTGTGGAAATCCTTCAGGGAACAAAAGCCACATAGAAGAGTATGAAGCAGCTTACACTGAGCCCATCCGCCTGGCAAGGAAGGTTGTAACTCTGCCCAGGAAAAACACCTGAAAAGCAGCACAACAGACCCCTCCCCCAGAAGACCAGCTGTAACATCAAGGGAATACCAAGTTTACCAAGCCCACAGAACTGCAAAACTCCAGCATGGAGGGAAAATAATATACAGAATTTGAGGGTTTTTCTCATGATTCTTTTTCTTGGTTTTGAATTTTCCCTTTTTTCTTTTTCAACTAGTTTCCTAGTTTAGCAACTTTACTTATCTTTTTTTAATTCCATTTTTAAAAAGATTTTATTTATTTATTTGACAGAGAGAGATCACAAGTAGGCAGAGAGGCAGGTGGAGAGAGAGAGAGAGGAGGAGGAGGAAACAGCCTCCTTGCCAAGCAGAGAGCCTGATGCAGGACTTGATCCCAGAACCCTGAGATCATGACCTGAGCTGAGGGCAGAGGTTTAACTCACTGAGCCATCCAGGCACTGCTTAAATTCCATTATTATATTTACATTGTATACATGTATTCTTCATTTTTGGCTTCCTTTCACTGTATTCAATTCTATTTTTTTATAGAGACCAAAAATACATCCAGGACCAAGTGGATCATCCTGTTTTGTCCACCTGGGAGATTATATTCTCTTCGGTCCCTTTTTTTCTTTTTATTTCTTCTTTTTGGTTTCTGACCTGTTCAGATTCGTCTAGTGTATATTTTTGTTTGGGTCATGGTTGATATTTTTAATTTTGTTCTCTCATTCATCCATTTTTCTCTGGGAAAAATGACTAGAAGGAGGAATTTACAACAAAGGAAAGAACCAGAGGTAATACTCTCTGCCACAGATCTAATCAGTATGGATATAAGTAAAATGTCAGAGCTGGAACTCAGGATAATGATTATAAAGTTACTAGCTGGGCTTGAAAAAAACATAAAAGACATTAAAGAATCTCTTACTGCAGAAATAAAAATCTAACCAGACCAAAATTTAAAAATGCTTTAATTGAGATGCAGTCTAAATTGATGCTCTAATAACAAGGGTAAATAAGGCAGAAGAGAGTCAGTAATATAGAAGACAAGATGACGGGAAGGAAGGAAGCTGAGGAAAAGAGAGAAAAACAGCTAATGGACCATGAGGGGAGGCTTTGAGAAATCAGAGATACCATAAAGCAAAACAATATTAGAATTACTGGGGTCCCAGGAAGTGCCTCAGTGGGTTAAAGCCTCTGCCTTCAGCTCAGGTCATGATACCAGGATCCTGGGATCGAGCGCCGTATCAGGCTTTCTGCTCAGCAGGGAGCCTGCTCCCTCCTCTCTCTCTGCCTGCTTCTCTGCCTATTTGTGATCTCTGTCTGTCAAATAAATAAATAAAATCTTAAAAAAAAAAAAAGAATTGCTGGAGGCCCAAGGGAAGAAGAGAAAGAGGACCAGAAGGTATATTTGAGCAAATCATAGATGAGAACTTCCCTAATCTGGGGAAGGTAACAGGCATTTAAATCCAAGAGGTAGAAATAATCTCCCCAAATCAATAAAGATAGAATGGCACCCTACATATAACAGTGAAGCTTACAAATTTCAGAGACAAAGAGAAAATCTTGAAAGCAGCTCAACGTAAGAGCTCCTTACTTTACAATGGTAGAAACATTAGCAGGTCACAGAGACCTGCTAGGTCAGAAAGGACTGACATGGTACTGAATGAGGAAAACATGTAGCTAAGAATACTTTATCCAGCAAGGATGTCATGTGGAATGGAAGGAGAGATAAAGAGCTTCCAGTACAAAGAGAAACTAAATAAATTTTTGGTCACTAAACCAGCCCTGCAAAAAATATTAAAGGAGGTCCTGTAACTGAATTGAGATCCCAAAAGTAACATAGACCTGAAAGAAAGAGACAATCTACAGAAACAGGGACTTTACACATAATACAATGGCACTAAATTCATATCTGTCACTAGTTACTCAGAATTTAAATGGGCTAAATGTTCCAGTCAAAGGACACAGGGTATCAGATTGGATATAAAAAAACAGACCCATCCATATGGTTTCTAAAAGAGACTTATTTTAGACTTAAAGTCACTTCCACATTGAAAGTGAAGAGTAGAGAACTGTTTATCATGCCAATGGACTTCAAAAGAAAGCTGGGGTTGTCATCCTCATATCAAACAAATTAGATTGTAAGTGAAAGACTGTAGTAAAGGATGAAGAAGGACACTGTCTCATACTTAAAGAATCTCTCCAACAAGAAGATCTAACAATTATAAATGCTTATTCTCTTAACATGGGAGCTGCCAGTTATGTAAACCAATTAATAACCAAATTAAAGAAACAATAGTAGGAATATACAATACAATAATTGATAATAACACAATAATAGTAGGAAACTTCAACACTCTACTCACAGCAATGGACAGATCATCTAAGCAGAAGATCAACAGTGAAACAAGGGCTTTGAATGACACACTGGACTAGATGGACTTCACAGATATATAGAGAGTATTCCTTCCTAAAGCAATATAACACACGTTTTTCTTGAGTGCACATGGAATATTCTCCATAATAGATTGCACACTGGGTCACAAGTTAGGTCTCAACTGATACCAAAATACTGGGATTATTCCCTACATATTTTTGGACAATAATGCTTTGAAATTTGAATTCAACCACTAGAGGAAATTTGGAAAGAACTCAAAGATTTGGAGGTTAAAGAGCATCCTACTAAAGAATGAATGGATCAACCAGGAAATTAAAGAAGAATTAAAAAAAATTCATAGAAACAAATGAAAATAAAAACCAAACTGTTCAAAACCTTTGGGATACAGCAAAGGAAATCTTAAGAAGGAAGAATATAGCAAGACAAACCTTTCTCAAAAAATTAGAAAAACCTCAAATACAGAAGGTAAACTTACACCTAAAGCAGCTGGAGAAAAAACAAAATAAAGCCTAAACCAAGCAGGAGAAGAGAAATTATAAATATTTTTAGAGCAGAAATCAATGAAATAGAAACCAAAACAATAGTAGAAAAGATCAATGAACTTAGAAACTCATTTTTGAAAGAATTAATGATTGATGAATCCCTAGCCAGACTCATCAAAAAGAAAAAAAAGGACCCAAATTAATAAAATCATGAATGAAAGAAGAGAGATCATAACAAGCATCAAAGAAATACAATTTTAAGAACATATGAGCAAGTATATGCCAACAAATTAGACAATCTGGATGAAATTGATGAATTTCTAGAAACATATAAATTACCAAAACTGAAACAGGAAGAAATACAAATCCTGAACAGACCAGCAATAAAATTGAAGTAGTAATCAAAAATCTCCCAACACAAAGAGTCCAGGACCACATTGCCTCCCAGGGGAATGCTACCAAATTTTTAAAGAAGACCTACAAGCTATCTTACCGAATCACTTTAAAAAAATAAAAAGGGAAGGAAAACTTCCAAACTCATTCAATGAGGCCAGCATAACCTTGATCCCAAAATCAAAGACCTGACCAAAAATGGGAATTATAGACCAATATCCTTGGTGAACATGGATGCTAAAATTCTCACCAAGATACTAGCCAACAAGACCCAAGCACATTAAAAGGATTATTCACCATGACCAAGTTGGATTTATTCCTGGGCTACAAGGGTTCCTCAATATTTGCAAATGAATCCATGTGGTATACCACAGTAATAAAGGAAAGAACAAGAACCATATGATCATCTCAATTGATGCAGAAAAAGCATTTGATAAAATACAGCACCCTTTCTTTATTAAGATTCTCCACAGAATGGTGATAGAGGGAACATACCTCAATATAAAAGCTGTATGCAAAAACTCAAAGTGAATATAATTCTCAATGGGGAAAAACTGAGAGATTTTCCCCTAGGGTCATAAACATGACAGTGATGCCCACTCTCACTACTGTTGTTCAACATAGTACTAGAATTCCTAGCCAAAGCAATTAGACAATAAAAATAAATAAAAGGCATTCAAATTGACAAGCAAGAAGTCAGATTCTCACTCTTCACAGATGACATGATGGTGTATGTGAAAAAACCAAAAGGTTCCACCCTGAAATTGTTAGAGCTTGTACAACAATTCTGCAATGTGGCAGGACATAAGATCAATGCATATATTAACAAGTCAAGAAACACCAGATGTTAGCAAGGATTCAGAGAAAGGGGAACTCTCTTATACTGTTGGTAGGAATGCAAACTGGTACAGCTACTATATAAAACAGTAGGGAGGTTCCTCAAAAAGTTGAAAATAGAGGTACCCTATGACCCAGCAATTGCACTAGTGGGTATTTACTCCAGAGACAAATGTAGTGATCCAATGGGGCAAGTGCACCCCAATGTTTATAGCAGCAATAGCCAAACTATGGAAAGAGCTGATATGTCCATTGACAGATGAATGGTTAAAGAAGATATGATTATATATATATATATATATATATATATATATATATATATAAAATGCAGCCACCAAAAAATGAAATCTTGCATTTGTAACAATGTGGGTGGAACTAGAGGGTGTTATGCTAAGGGAAATAAGTATCTTTCTCAATCAGAGAAAGATAGTTATCATATGATCTCACTGATATGTGGAATTCAAAAAGCAAGGCAGAGGATCATAGAAGAAGAGAGGAAAAAAAATGAAACAAGATGAAACCAAGAGGGAGAAAACCATGAGATTCTTAATCTTAGGAAACAAACAGGGTTGCTGGGGGTGGGGGTGGAGAGATGGGGTAACTGGGTGATGGACACTGGGGATGTGTTGTAATGAGCACTGGGTATTATATAAGACTGATGAATTACAGACCTGCATATATGAAAAAAAATACATTACATGTTAATTAAAAAATAAAATAAAACAATAAGAAAAAAAGAAAAAAAATCAATGCACAGAAATCAATTGCATTTCTATACACTAGCAGTTAGACAGAAGAAAGAGAAATTAAGGAATGGATCCCATTTACTACTGCACCAAAACCCATAAGATACCTAGGAACAAACCTAACCAAAGAGGTAAAGGATTTGTAGTCTAAAAGGTATGGAAGACTATGAATGAAATTGAGGAGGTTGCAAAGAAATGGAAAAACATTCCAGGCACGGATTGGAAGAATAAATATTATGAATATGTCTATGTTACCTAGAGCAATCTACACATTCAATATAATCCTTATCAAAACACTGACATTTTTTCACAGAGATGGAACAAATAATCCTAAAATCTCTATGGGACAAGAAAAGACCCTGAATAGCTAGAGGAATGTTGAAAAGAAAACCAAAGCAAATGGTATCACAATGCCAGACTTCAAGCTATATTACAAAGCTGTAATCATCAAGACAGCGTGGTATTGGCATAAAAAATGGACACATAGAACAGTGGAACAGAATAGAGGACCCAGAAATAGATCCTCAACACTATGGTCAACTAATCTTTGACAAAGCGAGAAAGAATAATCAATGGAAAAAGGAAGGTCTATTCAATAAATGATGCTGGGAAAATTGGACAGTCACATGTAGAAGAATGAAACTGTACCATTTTCTTACACCATACAGAAAAATAAACTTAAAATGGATGAAAGATCTAAATGTGAGATAGGAATCCATCAAAATCCTAGAGGATAACACAGGCAGTAAACTCTGTGACCTGGGCCACAACAACTTCTGTTTAGACACATCTCCAAAGGCAAGATAAACAAAGCAAAAATGCACTATTAGGACTTCATCAAGAGGAAAAACTTCTGTGCAGCAAAGGAAACAGGGGACAAAGCCAAAAGACAACTGACACAATGGGAAAAGATAATTGATAATGACCTATGAGATAAAGGGCTAGTATTCATGATATATAAAGAACTTACCAAACTCAACACCCCCCAAAAAACAAATAATGAAGTCAATAAATTGGCAGAGACATAAACAGACATTTCTCCAAAGAAGACATACAGACACATGAAGGCCCACAGACATATGGAAAAATACTTCACATCCCTTGGAATCAGGGAAAAACAAATCAAAACCACAATGAGATACCACCTCACACCAGTCAGAATGGCTGAAATTAACAGGATAAACAAAAAATTTTGGTGAGGATGTGGAAAAAGGGGAACTCGTTTACACTGTAGGTGGGAATGCGAGCTGGTGCAACTACTATGGAAAATATTATGGAGGTTCCTCAAGAAGTTTAAAACAGAGCTACTCTACAACTCAGAAATTATACTACTAGGTTTACCCCAAAGATAGAGATGTAGTTAAAAGAAGAGGCACTTGCATCCTAATGTTCATAGCAACAATGTTCCACAACAGCCAAACTGTGGAAAGAGCTGATATGTCCATCAACAGAGCAGTGGATAAAGAAGATGTAGTATATATTCACCATGGAATGTTACTCAGATATCAGAAAGGATGAATACTTACCATTTATATTGACATGGATGGTACTAGAGGGTATGATGCTGAGGGAAATAAGTCAGTCAAAGAAGGGACTGAATGGGAAGTCATCAGAGAGGGAGAAAAACCATGGAAAGATCCTAACTATAAGAAATAAACTGAGGGTTGCTTGAGGGGTTGTCTTTGGGGAGATAGGGTAATTGGGTGATGGACACTAAGTAGGGCATGTGATGTGATGAACACTGGATGTCATACAAAACTGATGAATCATTGAACTCTACATCTGAAAATAATGACTTATTATGTTAACTAATTGAATTTAAACAAAAAAATAAAATCTACTAGATGTTTTTTTCTCTATAAAACTTCATCCAATTCTCCTTTCTTCCAATACTGTTTATATCTGTTAATAGATTTTTATTATTGCACAGATCATATTGTGTTATTATTTGCTGTCATATTTCTTCCTTTGATTGGAAGCTTCTTGAGAACAGGGTTGAACTTTCACAAGAGCATTTGGCTCTCAGAAAAGAGTTGGTTCCTGAGCAGTGCCTGGAAAATACCAGTGGCTCAATAAATACATGCTTGATTGAATTGTTACCAATGTCCTGGAGAGGCAAATAAATTTTATTTTTAAATAAAATCATTTAACTAAAAATAACACAGTGCTCAAGGACACATTGGGAATATTACAAAGACTGCTTTGCTCATCTTTTGAGAGAAAATTTTTTCTTTCCTCACAGTTATTTCAGTCTCTTTTGTGTTATAAACTGTTCTGAGAGGGTTCTTTCTTTCTTTCTTTCTTTCTTTCTTTCTTTCTTTCTTCCTTTCTTTCTTTCTTTCTTTCTTTCTTTTTTTGCCACATAAGAAGCTGGGTAGAGAGAAGGCACTATAAACCAGACTAGGACATAGGGGAAATTCTCATAATCTAGCCTATTCTGTCCTGTGTGAGTGACGGTCTGGCTGCAGTGAGAAGCCATAACAGATTTTCTTCTCCCTTTCTCTTTTTCTTCTTCTGGACATTCTCCTTCTCCTCCAACCCTCAAAATTTAGTCATTAAATTTTTATGGCTCTGTTATGTGGTTTTCTAATTTTTAAAATTTAATTCAATTTTATTTCTTTTCAGTGTTCCAGAATTTATTGTTTATGCACCACACCCAGTGTGCCATGAAATATGTGCCCTCCATAATACAGACCAACAGGCTCATCCAACATCCCACCCCCCTCCTCCAAAATCCTGTTTGTTTTTCAGAGCCCACAGTCTCTCATAATTTGTTTCCCCTCCAATTTCCCCCAAGTCATTTCTCCTCTCCATCTCCTAATGTCCTCTGTGTTATTCCTTATGCCCCACAAGTAAGTGAAACCATATGATACTTGACTCTCTCTGCTTGACTTATTTCACTCAGTATAATCTCCCCCAGTCTGTCCATGTTGATACAAAAGTTGGGTATTCATCCTTTCTCATGGGGTCATAATACTCCATTGTATATATGGACAATATCTTCTTTTTCTATTCACTTGTTGAAGGGCATCTTGGTTGTTTCCATGGTTTGGTGATTGTAGCCATTGCTGCTATGAATATTGGGGTACAGATGGCCCTTCTTTTCACTGCGTCTGTATCTTTGGGGTAAATACCAAGTAGTGCAATTGCAGGGTCATAGGGTAGCTCTATTTTTAATTTCTTAAGGAATCTCCACACTGTTTTCCAAAGTGGCTGCACCAACTTGCATTCCCACCAACAGTGTAATAGGGTTCCCCTTTCTCCACATCCTCTCCAACACTTGTTGTTTACTGTCTTGTTGATTTTGGCCATTCTAACTGGTGTAAGGTTGTATCTCAATGTGGTTTTGATTTGAATCTCCCTGATGGTTCATGATGATGAACATTTTTTCATGTGTCTGATAGCCATTTGTATGTCTTCTTTGGAGAAGTGTCTGTTCATGTCTTCTGCCCATTTTTTGACGTGATGTTCTGTTTTGTGTGTGTTGAGTTTGAGGAGTTCTTTATAGATCTTGGATATAAGCCCTTTGTCTGTAGTGTCATTTGCAAATATCTTTTCCCATTCCATGTGTTGCCTCTTTGTTTTGTAGACTGTTTCCTTTGCTGTGCAGAAACTTTTGATCTTGATGAAGTCCCAAAAGTTCATTTTTGCTTTTGCTTCCTTTGCCTTTGGAGATATATCTTGAAAGAATTTGCTGTGGCTGATGTTGAAGAGGTTACTGCCTATGTTCTCCTCTAGGATTTTGATAGATTCCTGCTTCACATTGAGGTCTTTTATCCATTTTGAGTTTATTTTTGTGTATGGTGAGAGAATGTTTGAGTTTCATTTTTCTACATATAGCTGTCCAATTTTCCCAGCACCATTTTTTGAAGAGATGGTCTTTCTTCCACTGTATATTTTTTCCTGCTTTATTGAAGATTATTTGACCATAGAGTTGAGGGTCCATATATGGGTTCTCTACTCTGTTCCACTCATCTATGTGTCTGTTTTTGTGCCAGTACCAGGCTGTCTTGGTGATCACAGCTTGGTTTTCTAATTTTTTACCCTACATA
Source organism: Meles meles (assembly GCF_922984935.1). Classification (NCBI taxonomy): domain Eukaryota; kingdom Metazoa; phylum Chordata; class Mammalia; order Carnivora; family Mustelidae; genus Meles; species Meles meles. Next base: position 111,457,116 of record NC_060074.1, on the reverse strand, counting down.
ATTCTCATAGGAGCATGATAAATACACATGGTATCTTGGACGGCCTTGTGCTAGCCATGTCGTATATTTGTGTAGAGACCTCTCACACATGGTGTCTCAATGAATATGTCAAGGAGGAATGTGGATGATAGGTAGCCTTTCAGCCTTTCTCTGGGTAAAATTCACCACTATTTCCTTTGTATTCAGATCTCTGCTGAATGTGTCTGTAACCACTGGACAAAGTGTCTACATGGCTTGTCTTCCCACAAAACTAAGAGCTCCTCAATTGAGATCAATAACAATGTATTATTGATTTTTACATCTCTATGGATAAAACAATTCATCCAGAAAATATTTATGAAAGGATGAATAGATATATTAACATGAAAAAATTCTGGAATGATTTCTATTAGGCAGAGAAATCTGGACTGGAAAAAGTGAGAAATATAGGACATTGAGGTTTTTGAGTGGGAAGAGAATGCAATTCTATTCTGGAGCAAAAATTAACAGCATCACTCACTTGTCTCTTGTGAGGTCATAACATCAGTGGGCCAAGCACTCAGAATATGTCTTGAATGGAACTGTGGATTTTCACCAAAAATCTGTGGAATTTCAGCAAAAACCCAAATTGAGGAAATGATTCCTTTTCTCCCTGTTCGGCCAGAAAACATTATAAACATATAAGACTCGGAGATGTTTTATCTCTCCCCTTAGTGGAATATTTCAGGGACTTGCAAGCTACCTGCTTCATTCCAGTTATACTAAGGAAGTTATTAAATGCCAATAAACATTGCTTTACTTACACTTGCCAATGTGAGGCCTTTATATTCTCTTTGTTAAGCTGGTTTGCAACCAGTTTGAACATACAATGTTGAGATACACATCAGTCCTCATGAGCTAACTCTTCTTTATTCTTGAAAGTATTTTTATTTAGGATGGCTTAGTCATCACTTTTAATAATCACCTCACATTATTTTAGAATGATAAAGTAATTGGAAAGATTGGAGAGAATTTGGTTGGTATATTTAAATATGCATCAGATTGTAATTGCTATGATCTGCTACCCCTTACTCTCTGCCGTGATACTTTGTCTCAGTATCATCCTTTGTCTCAGTCCTGGAGGGAAATTCTCTCTGTAATGCACTCTGTGACTTTAGACTTCTTTGTTTCTGTTTTGCTTGATTTTTTCAGACAGTCTGAAGAGTTCCTTTGTGACCATCTGTATTTGTTGCTGTATGAAAAGGAGAAAAACTAATGTTTTTTTGCACAATTATATGAAACCTACACTGAAGATATCATTTAATCCTCATAAAAAAGACTGTGAAGTAGATGCTATGTTTTTTTTTTTCTCTACAAATGGAAGAATGCAGGTCAGAGAAATTAGAACATACTCTTCAAGTATTTTTATTATTCTTCATCCCTCCACCCACCATGCATTATTTGCCCTTCCCTAACTTGCTTTATGCCCTATGAGGCTGGCCACTGTGGACCAAGTCACCTCAGCTCAGACATCTGCCAGTTTCCAGTAGGCATGGTTAATGGGAGGCACAACAGAAAATCAAAGGGGGGAATAGTTTGAGGAATTTATTCATTCTGCCTTCTTAATGTCAGCTGTGTTTCTGGCTGTGCTTCTTATCTCTATAGTTTCACCACCTGTCAGACAGCTCCTCTTAATGATTTGGGCTGCATAGACCCTAATTCCTCTCCTGTTCCTTCATATTTCAAGTGGTAATGACTTCCGCATGTTGGTCATCTCTGCTACCTCACTATCCTTAGGTTGCCTTATCTTAGCCCACATTCTGTAAATTAAATTGTATTAATTATTACCTGATCCATTGGGGATGGAGTCTGTTTTATTTTGTAACCATTAACTATACTCCAAGTATCACAGCTAATAAATATTGCATTGGAATACTGGAGACCCTGGTTTTTCTTGTTCCCAAAACTGTTCTCTCCACTAGTGTGTGTCCTCTCATTCTTTCGTCTTTATGTGAAGTGATTATAATAGCCTCTCTCTGAAGGAAGAGACTAAGGTCACTGAACTCAGACTGAGTTTGTCTCTTACTACAAACAATGCTGCTAGTCACTAACTAACACAGGTCACCTTAAGAAGCAGACACAGTATCTAACCAGAAATAGTTGAAAATTCAGTTGGGGAGACAAGAATAACATAAGTGAAACAGAAAGAAGAAACATGAATGATTACACAACATTGGTTTACATTGTATTACATTAAATTTGTATGAGATTCGGGGCGCCTGGGTGGCTCAGTGGTTAAAGCCGCTGCCTTCGGCTCAGGTCATGATCTCAGGGTCCTGGGATCGAGTCCCGCATCGGGCTCTCTGCTCAGCAGCAAGCCTGCTTCCCTCTCTCTCTGCCTGCCTCTCTGCCTGCCTCTCTGCCTGCCTCTCTGCCTACTTGTGATCTCTCTCTGTCAAATAAGTAAATAAAAAATCTTTAAAAAAAAATATTAAAAAAAAAAAAAAAAAAAAAAATTTGTATGAGATTCATGGCTGCCACCATACTGTCAGAAATCAGTTTACTCGCTTTGTCCCTGGAATGTTTTTCCATTCAGCTTTGGTGTTTCAAGAGCCTATTTTGCTCACAGGAGATTTCTCTAAGCTACAGGCACTCTAGTGATTGTCCACTCTCTCATAAATCACCTTAACAATATCCAACATTTTCTTTACAGTCTCAGGAACTGGGTTAGAGATAGAAGTTGCTTATCAATATCACTTCTTCTGTGGTTCTACCTCCCTTGACTTCTCTGAGTTCTGAGTTATTTTCATTTCCACTTCTTTCATATATTATGTATAAAATTACTGTTCTACCCAAAGACCCTACAAGGTTACAATGTTTTCTATTAGGTAATTTTTTTCTCCTCAAAGTCTGAAGGATAATATATATTTGATTTCAGTAGTCTTCCAGCTTCTTGTCCCCATTTGGCTGATATGCTTCACAATGTTTGTCTTCCAGATTTGCTGTTAAAGTATAAATGGCTTGTAAGAAAGTAAGTACACATTTTTAAAGTGTACAATATGATGAGCTTTGAGATATGTGTGTGTATTTTTATAAAACACTAATACTACACTTAGTTATTGTAGCTTTATTATAAATGTAGAGGTCAGTGTCAGTCCTTGAACTTTGTTCTTCAATATTGTGTTGACTATTCTGGGTCTTTTGCCTTTTCATATAAATGTTAGAATTAGTTTGTTGAAATCCACAAAATAACTTGCTTCAGTTTTGATTGGTATTACATTGAATTTATAGATCATGTTGGAAAGAATTGATATCTTAACAGTATTAGTCTTTTTATCTAGGAATACAAAGTATCTCTCAATTTATTTACATCTTACTCATCAGACTTTTGTAGTTTTCCTCAAGTAGATATTATACATATTTTGTTAGGTTTATACATAAATGCTTTCTGTTAATATAGTAAGATATCATGTTTTACATTTCATGGCCAATTGTTCATTGATGATATATAGGAAAGCAATTGACATTTGTATATTAACCTCGTATTCTGTAACTTTGCTATAAACACTTACTAGTTCTGGGTATGTGTGTTTTGAGATTTTCTGCATAAATGATCATATCCTGCAAACAAATAATTTTATTTCTTCCTTCCCAACCCTTTCTCCTTAATCTACTGATGATCATAGAGTTTTTCTTATTTAGCTGTTGATACAATATTATTTATTATATTTTTGAATGTTGATCTATCCTTCCATGCCTAGAGTAAGTCTCAGTTGGTTGTGGTGTATAATTTTCTTTAAACTTTGTTAGATTTGATTTGATAATATTTTCTTGAGGATTTTTTCATGTGTGTTCATAAGAATTTTATATAAATGGAAATTTTATACATGTTTTGGAGGAAGGGTCAACCTTCTTTTACTTAACATAATTATTTTGAGACTCAAGTTTGTTGTTTCTGTATCAGCAGTTTATTCATTTTTGTTATACTTTTTAAACAGCTAAATTACCTCTCAAAGAGACTTGATGTCTAAGTAAAGTAGGCTTTTTGTTCATGCTATTTACTATTTTTATTGTTCTTCATTTCTTCTTGGAGATACAGGGAGATCCATCTGCCTTCTGTCTAAAGGACTTCCCTAAGTGCAGGTCTGATGATAATTCTTCAGGTTTTGACCATCTGAAAAATCCTTTATTTTTGAAGGAACATATTTCATTGAGTTAGAATTCTTGGTTGACTTTTTTTCTACTAGTGTTTTAGGGATGTCACGTTACTACCTTCTGGCATATATATTTCCAATGAGAACTGTGTCATTCTCATAATTATTCTTCTGTACATACTGTGGATTATTTCTGGTTGCTTTTAATGTTTTACTTTCTGCTGGTTTTAAGAAATTTGATTATTGTGTCTTGCTATAGTTTTCTTCATGTTTTTGGGTTTAGGTTTGTTGAATTTCTTGAATTTATGATTTTTGTCAGTTTGGAAAAATTTCAACCATTCTTTCTTTAAATATTTCCCTTCTCTTTTTCCCCAGAAATTCCAATAGTACACTTCTTATGCTATTTGAAATTGTCTCACAATTTCTCCTGAGAGGTTTATTTTCAGTATCTTTACTCTCAGTGTTTCACTTTGGATAATTTCTATTTGTATCTCTTTAAGATCATTATTTTCTTCTAAAATGTCTTTAACTCCATCTAGTGTATTTTAAATTTTAGACACTGTATTTTTATTCTCAGAAATTTGATTTGGATTTTTTAATTTTTTTCAGGTCTTTATATATTTAAGCATTCCTCTATCTTCTTGAGCATATAAAATATAGTTAAATAACTGGTTTGTTAATGTCTATTAATTTTATCATTTAATTGCACATCTTTTTCTATTGCTTGATTTTTTTCTTCATTATGGGTCATATTTTCCTGCTTCATTGCATGTCTGGTAATTTTTATTGGTTTACAGACATTGTGAATTTTTTCATTGTTGCTGGATACTTTTGTCTTCATGTAAATATTATTGAGCTTTGTTCTGAAATGCAGTTAGGCAACCTGAAAGGATATTGATCCTTCCAAGGCTCACTTCTGAGCTTTGCAATACAGGGTTAGAGTAACCTTTGGTTTTAGGGGTAATTTTTTTTTTTTCAGCATAACAGTATTCATTGTTTTTGCACAACACCCAGTGCTCCATGCAAAACGTGCCCTCCCTATTACCCACCACCTGTTCCCCCAACCTCCCACCCCTGACCCTTCAAAACCCTCAGGTTGTTTTTCAGAGTCCATAGTCTCTTATGGTTCGCCTCCCCTTCCAATTTTTTTTTTTTTTATAAACATATAATGTATTTTTATCCCCAGGGGTGCAGGTCTGTGAATCGCCAGGTTTACACACTTCACAGCATTCACGATAGCACATACTCTCCCCAATATCCATAACCCCCTCCCCCTCTCCCAGCCCCACCTCCCCCCCGCAACCCCCAGTTTTGTGAGATTAAGAGTCATTTATGGTTTGTCTCCCTCCCAATCCCATCTTGTTTCATTTATTCTTCTCCTATCGCACTAGCCCCCCATGTTGCTTCTCCATGTCCTCATATCAGGGAGATCATATGATAGATGTCTTTCTCCGATTGACTTATTTCACTAAGCATGATGCCCTCTAGTTCCATCCACGTCGTCGCAAATGGCAAGATTTCATTTCTTTTGATGGCTGCATAGTATTCCATTGTGTATATATACCACCTCTTCTTTATCCATTCATCTGTTGATGGACATCTAGGTTCTTTCCATAGTTTGGCTATTGTAGACATTGCTGCTATAAACATTCGGGTACACGTGCCCCTTCGGATCACTATGTTTGTATCTTTCGGGTAAATACCCAGTAGTGCAATTGCTGGGTCATAGGGTAGTTCTATTTTCAACATTTTGAGGAACCTCCATGCTGTTTTCCAGAGTGGTTGCACCAGCTTGCATTCCCACCAACAGTGTAGGAGGGTTCCGGTTTTAGGGGTAATTTTATATCACTTCTGAGATAATACTCATTTGAATACTCTGCATGATGGTTCATGACTTATAAAGATTATTTTTTCTCTCCCTGACTGTTAGTTTTTCAAATTTCTGGCTCATATGAACCCTAGGGATTGCTCCCCAGCTCTTTTATGGTACTTATTTTACAAGGCCTTATGTAGTTTCCTTACACATATGCGCTGATCAGTATTTAGCTGGATATTCAAAAAGTGCCATCTACAGATCTCCAGAACTCTTTCTTTATGCTGGAAATGTTAGATAACATGCCTCTCCAGGCTTCCAAATGTTTCCTCAACTGTCAATGTCTTCTGGATTCCTGCTAGGACTTACCTTTATTTCCCGCTCTTTCAGAGGAACCTGATACCAATGTCTGAAACCATTGTTTCCTTTATTTATGGACTATTTTTTGTTTTTCTAAAAATGAAATGGTTTTATTCATTTTTTAAACTCCTTTTAATGTTTTCATTAAATGTTTGCATATAAGGATTGTGTCAAAATGCTCACACTCTGAAATTTTTAACTGTAATCATCACAAAAGGATTAGAATGACAAAATAATTTGGTTATAATTTAGTTATGGATGACAGGACTTGGATGACCAAAACTGTAAATGGAAACCCATTAGTAAGCTAAAGGGGAATTCTGAAAAAGAGAGGTTGAGTTCCTGAACTAGTATAGAAAGACTGGCTAGAGAGCTAGATTGGAGAGACTACAAGGATGTAGGTCTTATTGGACTCAGTGACTGGGAGTATGAGATGAGGGACTGAAGAAAATGATTAATTGAGCAACTCTGTTAATAGTAGTATACTAGGTTTTCTCATTACAGTCTTAGCTAATACTCATGCAATTTTATGTTTATATATTCTTTTTTTAGTCTCTCATTTTTTCTTTTTTTATTCTTTTTTAAATTTAAATTTTTTAAAATTTCTTTTTAGCATAACAGTATTCATTGTTTTTGCACCACACCCAGTGCTCCATGCAATACATGCCCTCCCTATTACCCACCACCTCGTTCCCCCAACCTCCCACCCCCGCCCCTTCAAAACCCTCAGGTTGTTTTTCAGAGTCCATAGTCTCTCATGGTTCATCTCCCCTTCCAATTTCCCTCAACTCCCTTCTCTCCATCTCCCCATGTCCTCCATGTTATTTGTTATGCTCCACAAATAAGTGAAACCATATGATAATTGACTCTCTCTGCTTGACTTATTTCACTCAGCATAATCTCTTCCAGTCCCATCGATGTTGCTACAAAAGTTGGGTATTCATCCTTTCTGATGGAGGCATAATACTCCATCGTGTATATGGACCACATCTTCCTTATCCATTCGTCTGTTGAAGGGCATCTTGGTTCTTTCCACATTCTTTTTTTTTTTTTTAGATTTTATTTATTTGATAGACAGAGATCACAAGTAGGCAGAGAGGCAGGCAGAGAGAGAGGAGGAAGCAGGCTCCCTGCTGAGGAGAGACCCCGATGCGGGGCTCGATCCCAGGTCCCTGGGATCACGACCTGAGCCGAAAGCAGAGGCTTTAACCCACTGAGCCACCCAGGTGCCCCCTTTTCCACATTCTTGTTCTAATTTTTAAAATTTAAGGTATTCCAGCGTCATGGTGTTAAAATGGATTTTTTATTTCTTATAAATAAATTTACTTTCTCAAGTGCTCCTGATTTTTATCCCCCACCTGATTGTTCAGGGGCAATGATTTTAAATATATAGTCTGGGGATCTTCTGACAATTACTTACATACATGTAAATGGTATGTTCATATGGCTATTTAAATAGTTTTTAATAAATTAAAGTCCATTGATTTTCTGCTATGATGAGCAATGATTTTACTCATGCCCTTCTTACTCCTCCCCAATCACATTTTCTTGCTTATTTTCTCTAATTATAATTAGGCAATTTTTAGTTCTTCCACTTGCCACCTCTGCAGTTTCAAGTTACACCTTCAGACATCTATTTCTTCCCACCAATAGTATAGACAATGTTTCTTGGCTCATTAATTTTGAAGAAAATGTTGATAATACTTTCAGTTTTATTTCTTTTTTAAATATTTTATTTATTTGACAGAGAGAGATCACAACTAGGCAGAGAGGCAGGCAGAGAGAGAGAGGAGGAAGCAGGCTCCCTGTGGAGCAGAGAGCTCAATGTGGGGCTCGATCCCAGGACCCTGGGATTATGACTTGAGCCAAAGGCAGAGGCTTTAACACAATGAGCCACCCAGGTGCCCCTCAGTTTTATTTCTAACATTAGTTTAGGTCTTATGCTTTTTCCAAGAAACTATTCTAAAATGCAGATGTAGATATAATATAATGGTTTATTATTATTTTATTATTATGATTTATGAGTACATTCAATGTATATAGGCATTCCATATTGTACCCTCCAGTGCACTTAATTGAGTGGAGTTTCTTTTTATTTTTTTAAGCCCATCATCTGTCATTAGTATATTACCAGTTTACCAGATTCTAATGAGCTTTAGTTATTTTATCATATTCCACAAGCTTTCAGCCAAAGACCTTTCTCTCTCCCATAAACTTCCATATTCCTGCTCTAATTTACATTCATTATTCCTGAGCCTACTTCACAGCTGCCTTCCTGAAACTTCCCTTAGTAGCTCTTCTGGAATAAATCCATTCTTTCATGATTACATATGTTTCTAATGAATTATGTAGTCTCTTGTTTTGCTGGAGTACTTCCTCAAGTACCTTTCTAATCAAGAATAGAAGAAGAATAAACTTTTTGAATTTTTGAATATAGGTATGTGCAGTATTCACTTAGTATGCTATACTAATTATTTAACTAAGTATAGAAAGCTATAATGAACATTGTTTTTACTCTAATTATTAAAATCACTAATCTTTTATATTATAGCATTCAATATTTCTGATAATAATTCTGATGTCAGTAGGATGTTTTCCTTGATAGAATTTTTTTTTCTTCCTTCAGGTCCTTCGTTCATTGTGTTTGGGAAATTTATAATGATATGTACAAATAAAAAATAATTATTTCCTGGGAACTCTACGAACAAACTTTTTAATATGAAGGCTCAGGATCTTGTTCAGCTCTGTTAATCAGAAGTTGGGATTCCTGGGTTGATTGTTTTGTTCTCACATTTACCTTTTTTCTTTTTCCAAAAGTACATTTTATTTTACTTTAAAAATTATTTTTGACATCTAAAAATCATGCTTAGTTTGTAAAATCTCTTTTAGTTCTCTGATCTTTCATTGTGATGACATATTTTTGTTGTATCTAAGTTTTTTTTTAACCAAAAAAATTAACCAGAGAATGTATTTAATTATTTATTCATTTATTAATTTACTTTTGTTTATTCTGTTTCCTTTAAGGCCTTCTTTCTTCTTCTTTTTTTTTCTCAAAATTTTATTTATTTACTTGAGAGAGAGCAAAAGCAGGACAGATGATAGAGGGAGGGGGAGAAGCAGACTGGTGGCTAAGTAGAGAGCCCAATGCAGCACTCAATCCCAGGACCCTGAGATCATGACCTGAGTTGAAGGTAAACACTTAAAAAACAACTGAACCACCCAGGTGCCCTTCTTTCCTCTTTCCTTATAATCATGTCTTTTACATAGTAAGTTGTCCACAAATATCTCTTTATCATATGAAAGCATCTATGGAAGATATAAAATCAAGTATATTACTCATTATATCTGGTGTTAAGTAGATTGAATTCTGCCACTAAAAGAAAAAGACTGAAAACTGGCTTAAATAACAATACCTATGTGCTGTTTATAATTATAATAATAAAAATGAATGAGAACATTTGAAAATGAAGGGGTGAAAGACAAAACAAATGCAAATGAGAAGAAAGTATATGTGATACTATAAATATTATATGGGTTATAATTTATTTTTAAAAAAATTTTATTATGTTCAGTTAGCCAACATATAGTACATCATCAGTTTTTTATTTTGTTTTCAATGATTCATTAGTTATGTATAACACCCAGTATTCATCAAAACACATGCCCTCTTTAATACTCATCACCTGGTTACCCCATCCCCACACTCCTCTCCCTTCTGTAATCCTCAGTTTGTTTTTCAGAGTCCAAATCTCTCATGGTTTGTCTCCCTCCCTGATTTCTTCCCATTCAGTTTTCCCTCCCTTCCTCTGTGGTCCTCTGTTCTATTCCTTATGTTCCACATATGGGTGAAACCATTTGATAATTGTCTTTCTCTCTTTGACTTATCTCACTTAGCATAATCCCCTCCAGTCCCATCCATGTCAATGCAAATGGTGGGTATTCATGCACCCCAATGTTCATAGCAGCAATGTCCACAATAGCCAAACTGTGGAAGGATCCAAGATGTTCTTCAACTGATGAATGCATAAAGAAGATGTAGGTCATATATACAATGGAATATAACTTAAATTTTTAACACTAAATAGGATAAAAAGCAATATCACACAATAGGATAATATACATAGACTACTTAGGACAGAGCCTGGTGTTCAGTATGAGCTCAGTATTTCATGTTATGTTATTTTGTTATGTTATATTATGTTATGTTATGTTGTTATGATGTTATGTTATGATGTATTGTTATGTGATGTTATGCTGTGTTATGTTAGATAAAACAATTCTCATAACTTTTTGTGTGCTGAAGAGTTAATAGATAATTTAAAATTTTGTCATTTTGTTTTGAAAATCTAAAGAGATATTGATGAACACATAATTATCATTGTAAAGGATTTCCATATACACATTAAGGAAGCTAAAGAAGTAAAAATTATAATTAGGCTTCTACTATAGACATTTTGAGTTGAAACTACTTCCCAATACCTTCTGTTAGGATTTGAACACTAAACTTCCCTGTCTTTGGGAAATGGAGAACTAATTCGGTATGTAGTGGATAAATTTGAAAAAGAGGCAAAAACTATGTAGGTAGAAGGAAAAAAAATATTTTTCTAAGAGTATAATTAGGTGAGAGGTAAAGAGTGGAGTTAAGGGGGGGATGGAGGGCACTAACAGCAAGGAAATTCAAATTTTTTGAGACAGCTGCTGCAGATAGAGAAGGCTTTCTATCCAGGAAGATCCCATGGTTGGCAGGTTCACTGTTGATGGCTTTATTCCAAGAAGCCATGTGGTAGCTGATGTGTCATGCTTGTCCTGTGTGATATCTTCCCATCACATGTATGCAGAGACTTTGACCATTCTATATTTCCTTGGCACCAGGTGATGCCTTTAATTCATCAACACCATTCTACCTCCCTTTGCTTACAGAACCAAGAGGGATGTGTGTGTCTGTGTGTGTATCTTGAATCACAGTCAGTTAGTGAAATTTGGATGAAGCTGCTGAATAACTGCACTTTGGTGGGCTTAAAGACCCAAGTTTAGGAGCCAATGAGTGAGGGAATTTTTAATGCAATTGCCACTGCCCACCCTGTGCCATTTACTAAGTATAACCATAGGAGAGTTTCATAAATGCTCTGTCTGGATTTCCTTGTGTGTAAAATAGGGATAATGATTTCTACTTCTCAGGGTTGACATGGGAGTAATAGATGGAATAATATACATAGTATTTCTCATAGTTTGTCTGAAATCTGAGAGAAGACCAATAAATTATAGACATTATTATACTGAAAGTTCTTAGTTTTAAAGACCCTGCTTAATCTTCATCAGATTTATTCTGATTTTTAAGTACTAAGACATAAACTATCATCTCTTTCCACAATGAAGGTAATAGGTTAAATTTATCTTCCTATGGGAAAGAAAATAAGCCACATTTTTTTAAGATTTTATTTATTTATTTGCCAGAGATCACAAGTAGGCAGAGAGGCAGGCAGAGAGAGGAGGAAGCAGGCTACCTGTTGAGTAGAGACCCTGATGCGGGGCTCAATCCCAGTACCCTGGGATCATGACCTGAGCCGAAGGCAGAGGCTTTAACCCACTGAGCCACCCAGGCGCCCCTCAGCCACATTTTTTTGACTCAAGTTCTGGCTTGATACTTGTGTAAGTCCAGTGGTTACCTAAATATTTTCTCTAAAACACAGTACCATATGATAGACCTTAAAAAAATGTTTAAATGGTCAGGGGGTATGAGTAATTTGAATGCTATATATGACATGTTTCCTTTATCTTGATTTTCTGAAGAGGCCCTGAACATGTAAACATATGAAAAACAAACTTGTTTAGCCTCCAAGTTTTAAAACTACTTAGCATATAAAGCTTATTTTCCCCTATGAAATATCTAGTAACATTTTAAGGAAGTATTATTCCATGGACTACATTTTGGGAAATACATCACTAAGTAGAGCCAATGTTTTTTATATTCTTGATAGCAGCATCAGAGTCAGAAAGCAAGGTGTTGTGCTATTGGGTAGTGCTAATATTTTCAGCTTCATGGGAGGACTTGACACTCTTGATCTACATAACTTTGATATCTTGCTTTTTAAGATGATTGATGCATGCAATTATTTCACATTACCCTGCATTAGCAAAGATTTTTTCTGACGTTCCACTGGGAGTCAATCAGAAATCCAATTTGAAGTTAAGTCAATAAACTCCTGGTTCCTTACTATCCTTTATTTATTAATAGCATTCATGGGATCCAAAGACCTTTCTTATTCTTTTCAAATCCTGGCAATACAAAGTTATACATCTTATATATATAAGATCCCACTCTTTTCTAAGTATATTGCATCACATATAATACTCCCATAATTCTATGGTAGCGTCCAATTTAACAGACAAAGAAACAAAGGTGAAGAGGGTTTCCAAAGTTTATTTACTGTCAAATAGCAAGTAGAACCATAATTCCAATTACACATTTTGATTCGACCATAATGTACTATTTTCTACTCCAAATCATACCCCTTCATAAAACCTTACCTGCTCAACTTTTTCCAGTAACTACAAACATGCTCTTCAACAAACTACCCAACACTAAGTGGTTTAAAATGAACAATTATCCTCATGGATAAATTGGCTAATCTAGGTTGGGTTCTGCTCTATGAGTCTATTATCCTTTTGAGAGACTAACAGGCTAGAAGGGGAAAATTCTTTTCATGGTGTTGGAAGAGATCCAAGAAAGTAAGGAAATCACAAATATGCTTTGCAAGTTTTGATCACTTTTTGTTCACTAACATTTCATTGGCTGAAACAAGTCACATAGCCCCAAAGCTAAAGGATTGGAGATTACACTCTTCTTCAATAATAGAGAGAACTGAAAAGCCACATGTCCTATAGTACAATATATTCATAGGTTTGGGGGGCTAGGATATGAACATGTTTTGGTGTCATTATTCTGCCACAGTGTGACATATATATGACATTTTTAATAGGTGTTTAGTGGTATTTCACTGTAGTTTTAATTTTCATTTCCTCAATGATTAATTATGTTGATCATCTTTATATGTGTTATTTGTAATCTATATATTTTCTTTGGTGATGTGTCTGTTTAAACTTTTGCTAATTATATGTATTTTGTCTATACATTTCTTATTGTTTTGAGAATTCTTTATATAGTATGGATACAAATCATTTGTTGGGTGTATGAAGTGAAAATATTTTTTCAAATAGGTGGCCTGTTATTTTTATCCTCTTAAGGGTATCCTTAAAAAATCAGAAGTTCTTTGAATCTCCCTGATAGCCATCAGGGAGATGCAAATTAAAACCACATTGAGATACCACCTGACACCAGTTAGAATGGCCAAAATTAGCAAGACAGGAAACAACGTGTGTTGGAGAGGATGTGGAGAAAGGGGAACCCTCTTACACTGTTGGTGGGAATGCAAGTTAGTGCAGCCACTTTGGAGAACAGTGTGGAGAGTCCTCAAGAAATTAAGAATAGAGCTTCCCTATGACCCTGCAATTGTACTGCTGGGTATTTACCCCAAAGATACAGATGTAGTGAAAAGAAGAGCCATCTGTACCCCAATGTTTATTGCAGCAATGGCCACGGTTGCCAAACTGTGGAAAGAACCAAGATGCCCTTCAACGGATGAATGGATAAGGAAGATGTGGTCCATATACACAATGGAGTATTATGCCTCCATCAGAAAGGATGAATACCCAACTTTTGTAGCAACATGGACGGGACTGGAAGAGATTATGCTGAGCGAAATAAGTCAAGCAGAGAGAGTCAAGTATCATATGGTCTCATTTATTTGTGGAGCATAACAAAGAACAGGGAGGACATGGGGAGATGGAGAAGAGAGGGAGTTGAGGGAAACTGGAAGGGGAGATGAACTATGAGAGACTATGGACTCTGAAAAACAACCATAGGGTTTTGAAGGGGCAGGGGGGTTGGGAGGTTGAGGAACCAGGTGGTGGGTAATAGGGAGGGCACGTACTGCATGGAGCACTGGGTGTGGTGCAAAAACAATGAACACTGTTATGCTGAAAATAAATTTAAAAAAAAGAAAAAAAATCAGAAGTTCTTAATTTCAGTGAAATGCTATTTATGATTTTTTTCCTTTTTTTTTCATTTTATTTATTTTTTCAGTGTAACAGTATTCATTCTTTTTGCACAACACCGAGTGCTCCATGCAAAACGTGCCCTCCCCATTACCCACCACCTGTTCCCCCAACCTCCCACCCCTGACCCTTCAAAACCCTCAGGTTGCCCCAACCTCCCACCCCTGACCCTTCAAAACCCTCAGGTTGTTTTTCAGAGTACATAGTCTCTTATGGTTTGCCTCCCCTCCCCAATGTCCATAGCCCGCTCCCCCTCTCCCAATCCCACCTCCCCCCAGCAACCCCCAGTTTGTTTTGTGAGATTAAGAGTCATTTATGGTTTGTCTCCCTCCCAATCCCATCTTGTTTCATTTACTCTTCTCCTATCCCCCTACCCCCCCATGTTACTTCTCCATGTCCTCATATCAGGGAGATCATATGATAGTTGTCTTTCTCTGATTGACTTATTTCACTAAGCATGATACACTCTAGTTCCATCCACGTCGTCGCAAATGGCATGATTTCATTTCTTTTGATGGCTGCATAGTATTCCATTGTGTATATATACCACCTCTTCTTTATCCATTCATCTATTGATGGACATCTAGGTTCTTTCCATAGTCTGGCTATTGTAGACATTGCTGCTATAAACATTCGGGTACACGTGCCCCTTCGGATCACTATGTTTGTATCTTTAGGGTAAATACCCAGTAGTGCAATTGCTGGGTCATAGGGTAGTTCTATTTTCAACATTTTGAGGAACCTCCATGCTGTTTTCCAGAGTGGTTGCACCAGCTTGCATTCCCACCAACAGTGGAGGAGGGTTCCCCTTTCTCCACATCCTCGCCAGCATCTGTCATTTCCTGACTTGTTAATTTTAGCCATTCTGACTGGTGTGAGGTGATATCTCATTGTGGTTTTGATTTGTATTTCCATGATGCCGAGTGACGTGGAGCACTTTTTCATGTGTCTGTTGGCCATCTGGATGTCTTCTTTGCAGAAATGTCTGTTCATGTCCTCTGCCCATTTCTTGATTGGATTGTTTGTTCTTTGGGTGTTGAGTTTGCTAAGTTCCTTATAGATTTTGGATACTAGCCCTTTATCTGATATGTCGTTTGCAAATATCTTCTCCAATTCTGTCAGTTGTCTTTTGGTTTTGTTAACTGTTTCCTTTGCTGTGCAAAAGCTTTTGATCTTGATGAAATCCCAATAGTTCATTTTTGCCCTTGCTTCCCTTCCCTTTGCCGTTGTTCCTAGGAAGATGTTGCTACGGCTGAGGTCGAAGAGGTTGCTGCCTGCATTCTCCTCAAGGATTTGGATGGATTCCTTTCTCACATTGAGGTCCTTCATCCATTTGGAGTCTATTTTCATGTGTGGTGTAAGGAAGTGGTCCAATTTCATTTTTCTGCATGTGGCTGTCCAATTTTCCCAGCACCATTTATTGAAGAGGCTGTCTTTTTTCCATTGGACATTCTTTCCTGCTTTGTCGAAGATTAGTTGACCATAGAGTTGAGGGTCGATTTCTGGGCTCTCTATTCTGTTCCACTGATCTATGTGTCTGTTTTTGTGCCAGTACCATGCTGTCTTGATGATGACAGCTTTGTAATAGAGCTTGAAGTCCGGAATTGTGATGCCACCAACTTTGGCTTTGTTCTTCAATATTCCTTTGGCTATTCGAGGTCTTTTCTGGTTCCATATAAATTTGAGGATTATTTGTTCCATTTCTTTGAAAAAAATGGATGGTATTTTGATAGGGATTGCATTAAATGTGTAGATTGCTTTAGGTAGCATAGACATTTTCACAATATTTATTCTTCCAATCCAGGAGCATGGAACATTTTTCCATTTTTTTGTGTCTTCCTCAATTTCTTTCATGAGTACTTTATAATTTTCTGTGTATAGATTCTTAGTCTCTTTGGTTAGGTTTATTCCTAGGTATCTTATAGTTTTGGGTACAATTGTAAATGGGATTGACTCCTTAATTTCTCTTTCTTCAGTCGTGTTGTTGGTGTACAGAAATGCAACTGATTTCTGTGCATTGATTTTATATCCTGACACTTTACTGAATTCCTGTACAAGTTCTAGCAGTTTTGGAGTGGAGTCTTTTGGGTTTTCCACATATAGTATCATATCATCTGCGAAGAGTGATAGTTTGACTTCTTCTTTACCAATTTGGATGCCTTTAATTTCTTTTTGTTGTCTGATTGCTGAGGCTAGGACTTCTAGTACTATGTTGAATAGCAGTGGTGATAATGGACATCCCTGCCGTGTTCCTGACCTTAACAGAAAAGCTTTCAGTTTTTCTCCATTGAGAATGATATTTGCGGTGGGTTTTTCATAGATGGCTTTGATAATATTGAGGTATGTGCCCTCTATCCCCACACTTTGAAGAGTTTTGATCAGGAAGGGATGCTGTACTTTGTCAAATGCTTTTTCAGCATCTATTGAGAGTATCATATGGTTCTTGTTCTTTCTTTTATTAATGTGTTCTATCACATTGATTGATTTGCGGATGTTGAACCAACCCTGCAGCCCTGGAATAAATCCCACTTGATCGTGGTGAATAATCCTTTTAATGTACTGTTGAATCCTATTGGCTAGGGCCAGACGGCTTCCCAGGGGAATTCTACCAAACATTTAAAGAAGAACTAATTCCTATTCTCTTGAAACTGTTCCAAAAAATAGAAACGGAAGGAAAACTTCCAAACTCATTTTATGAGGCCAGCATCACCTTGATCCCAAAACCAGACAAGGATCCCACCAAAAAAGAGAACTACAGACCAATATCCTTGATGAACACAGATGCAAAAATATTTATGATTTTTTAATTATGTTTTTGGCATACTATTAAATCTGTGCCTAACTCAAGTTCACAAAAATTGTTCCTCATGTTTTGTTTTAGAAGTTTTGTAGTTTTAGAGTTTATATTTAGGTCTTATGGTCCATTTTGAGTTAATTTTTGTATAGTGTATAAGATATGGATTAAGGTTTCATTATTTATTAAGTTTTTTGATATGGATATCCAATTATTTCAGTACCATTTGTTCAAAAAATTTTCTTTCTTCATTAAATCATCTGCATCTCTGTCAAAATCAATTCACAATAGAAGTGTGAGTCAATTTCTGAGCATTCTATTCTGTTCTATTTTCTTCCAATAATGTCTTTTTTAACTGTAGCTTTATATTATCAGGTGGCATGAATACTCCAACTTTGTTCTTTTTAAAAGAGTTTTGGCTATTCTAGTTCCTTTTCTTGTCCATATGAGTCATAGATTCAACTTTACAATCATGTACTGAATCATGTATAGAATGTCGGTATATTGACCCTATTTCCTGGTACCTTGGTAAACTCACCAAATTCCAGTAAATTTTCAGATTTGGGGGAAATTTCTACATAGACAACTATGTAATATGTGCATAGAAACAGTTTTATATCTTTCTTCACATATCTGTATGCCTTTTGTTTCTTTTTCTTTGATTTATTGCACCAAACAATACTTTTTTTTTAAGATTTAATTTATTTATTTGAGAGAGAGAGGCAGTGAGAGAGAGCATGAGCATGGAGAAGGTCAGAGGGAGAAGCAGACTCCCCGTGGAGCTGGGAGCCCAATGCGGGACTCAATTCCAGGACTCCTGGATCATGACCTGAGCCGAAGGCAGTCGTCCAACCAACTGAGCCACCCAGGCGTCCCCAAACAATACTTTTGATGTTAAATAAAAAAATATATATAACCTTGAAGTAATTAGCACTGGGTGTTTTATGCAACTGATGAATCAATAAATTCTACCTCTGAAACTAATAATGCAGTATATGCTAATTACATTGAATTTAAATAAATAAAAATATACATCCTTAGGGTGCTCTCAATTTTATAAGGAAAGAAGTCAATTCTTGACCATTAAATATGAAATTAAGTGTAGTGTTGATTTTTTTTGTTTGTAGGTTTGTGGTTGCTCTTTATCAGATGGAAAAAGTCTTCTATTCCCAATTTCCAGTCTTCTGGAAGGTTTTTTTTTTTTTTTTTTTGCAAATGGCTATTTAATGTTGTCCAAAGGGTTTTTCATATACAGAAGAGCTCATGATTGAGTTTCTTTTGTCTTTTATTTATTTATTTATTTATTTATTTAAATTTTATTTTTTTTAAATTTGTTTATTTACAGCATAACAGTGTTCATTGTTTTGGCATCACACCCAGTGCTCCATGCAGTACGTGCCCTCCCTATTACCTACCACCTGGTTCCTCAACCTCCCACACCCCCGCCCCTTCAAAACCCTCTGGCTGTTTTTAGGAGTCCATAGTCTCTCATGGTTCATCTCCCCTTCCAGTTTCCCTCAACTCCCTCTCCTCTCCATCTCCCCATGTCCTCCATGTTATTTGTTTTGCTCCACAAATAAATGAGACCATATGATACTTGACTCTCTCTGCTTGACTTATTTCGCTCAGCATAATCTCTTCCAATCCCGTCCATGTTGCTACAAAAGTTGGGTATTCATCCTTTCTGATGGAGGCATAATACTCCATTGTGTATATGGACCACATCTTCCTTATCCATTCATCCGTTGAAGGGCATCTTGGTTCTTTCCACAGTTTGGCGACCGTGGCCATTGTTGCAATAAACATTGGGGTACAGATGGCTCTTCTTTTCACTACATCTGTATCTTTGGGGTAAATACCCAGCAGTGCAAATGCAGGGTCATAGGGAAGCTCTATTCTTAATTTCTTGAGGACTCTCCACACTGTTCTCCAAAGTGGCTGCACTAACTTGCATTCCCACCAACAGTGTAAGAGGGTTCCCCTTTCTCCACATCCTCTCCAACACACGTTGTTTCCTGTCTTGCTAATTTTGGCCATTCTAACTGGTGTCAGGTGGTATCTCAATGTAGTTTTAATTTGAATCTCCCTGATGGCTAGTGATGATGAACATTTTTTCATGTGTCTGATAGCCATTTGTATGTCTTTGTTGGAGAAGTGTCTGTTCATATCTTCTGCCCATTTTTTGATATGATTATCTGTTTTCTGTGTGTTGAGTTTGAGAAGTTCTTTATAGATGCTGGATATCAACCTTTTATCTGTACTGTCAGTTGCAAATATCTTCTCCCATTCCGTGGGTTGCCTTTTTATTTTGTTGACTGTTTCCTTTGCTGTGCAGAAGCTTTTGATCTTGAGGAAGTCCCAAAAGTTCATTTTTGCTTTTGTTTCCTTGGCCTTTGGAGACATATCTTGAAAGAAGTTGCTGTGGCTGATATTGAAGAGGTTACTGCCTATGTTCTCCTCTAGGATTCTGATAGATTCCTGTCTCACGTTGAGGTCTTTTATCCATTTCGAGTTTATCTTTGTATATGTGTAAGAGAATGGTCGAGTTTCATTCTTCTACATATCGCTGTCCAGTTTTCCCAGCACCATTTATTGAAGAGACTGTCTTTTTTCCATTGAATATTTTTTCCTGTTTTGTCGAAGATTATTTCACCATAGAGTTGAGGGTCCATATCTGGGCTTTCCACTCTGTTCCACTGGTCTTTGTGTCTGTTTTTATGCCAGTACCACGCTGTCTTGGTGATCACAGCTTTGTAGTAAAGCTTGAAATCGGGTAACGTGATGCCGCCAGTTTTGTTTTTGTTTTTCAACATTTCCTTAGCATTCGGGTTCTCTTCTGATTTCATACAAATTTTAAGATTTTTTGTACCAGCTCTTTGAAAAATACCGGTGGAATTTTGATCGGAATGGCATTAAAAGTATAGATTGCTCTAGGCAGTATAGACATTTTAACAATGTTTATTCTCCCAATCCAAGAGCATGGAACAGTCTTCCATCTTTTTGTGTCTTCTTCAATTTCTTTCATGAGTGTTCTGTAGTTCCTCAAGTACAGGTCCTTTACCTCTTTGGTTAGGTTTATTCCCAGGTCTCTTATGGTTCTTGGTGCTATAGTAAATGGTATCGATTCTCTAATTTCCCTTTCTGTATTTTCATTGTTGGTGTATAAGAAAGCCACGGATTTCTGTACATTGACTTTTTATCCTGCCACGTTACTGAATTGCTGTATGAGTTCTAGTAGTTTGGGGGTGGAGTCTTTGGGGTTTTCCATATAAAGAATCATGTCATCTGCGAAGAGAGAGAGTTTGACTTCTTCCTTGCCAATTTGGATACCTTTTATTTCTCTTTGTTGTCTGATTGCCATTGCTAGGACTTCTAATACTATGTTAAACAAGAGTGGTGAGAGTGGGCATCCTTGTCATGTTCCTAATCTCAACGGGAAGGCTGCAAGCTTTTTCCCATTGAGGATGATATTTGCTGTGGGTCTTTCATAGATAGACTTTATATAGTTCAGGAATGTTCCCTCTATCGGATGCTGGATTTTGTCAAATGCTTTTTCTGCATCAATTGAGAGGACAATGTGGGTCTTCTCTCTTCTCTCATTGATGTGTTCTATCACATTGATTGATTTGTGAATGTTGAACCAAACTTGCAACCCAGGGATGAATCCCACCTGGTCATGGTGGATAATCTTTTTAATGTGCTGCTGGATCCTGTTTGCTAGGATCTTGTTGAGAATCTTTGCATCCATATTCATCAGTGGTATTGGTCTGAAATTCTCCTTTTTGGTAGGGTCTTTGCCTGGTTTGGGGATCAGGGTAATGCTGGCTTCATAAAAACAGTCTGGAAGTTTTCCTTCTGCTTCAATTTTTTGGAACAGCTTCAGGAGAATTGGGGTTATTTCTTCTTTGAAAGTTTGGTAGAACTCCCCAGGGAATCCTTCAGGTCCTGGGCTCTTGTTTTTTGGGAGGTTTTTGATCACTGCTTCAATCTCGTTATGAGATATCGGTCTATTCAGGTTATCAATTTCTTCCTGGTTCAATTTTGGGAGTTTGTAGTTTTCTAGGAATGCATCCATTTCATCTAGGTTGCTTAGCTTATTGGCATATAACTGTTGGTAATAATTTCTGATGATTGTTTCTATTTCCTTGGTGTTAGTTGTGATCTATCCCTTTTCATTCATAATTTTATTAATTTGGGCTTTCTCTCTTCTTTTGGATTAGTGTGGCCAATGGTTTATCGATCTTATTGATTCTTTCAAAAAACCAGCTTCTAGTTTCATTGATACGTTCTACTGTATCTCTCGTTTCTACCTCATTGATCTCTGCTCTAATCTTGATTATTTCCCTTCTTGTATGTGGAGTTGGTTTGATTTGTTGTTGATTCTCCAGTTCTTTAAGGTGTAGAGACAGCTGGTGTATTCTGGATTTTTCAATGTTTTTGAGGGAGGCTTGGATGGCTATGTATTTCCCCCTTAGAACTGCCTTTGCTGTATCCCATAGGTTTTGGACCGAAGTGTCTTCATTCTCATTGGTTTCGATGAATTGTTTAAGTTCATCTTTGATCTCCTGGTTGATCCAAGCATTCTTAAGCAAGGTGGTCTTTAGCTTGCAGGTGTTTGAGTTCCTTCTGAACATTCCCTTGTGATTGAGTTCCAGTTTCAAAGCATTGTGATCTGAGAATGTGCAGGGAATAATGTCAGACTTTTGGTATCGGTTGAGACCTGCTTTGTGACCCAGTATGTGGTCTATTCTGGAGAAGGTTCCATGTGCACTTGAGAAGAATGAGTATTCTGTTGTTTTAGGGTGGAATGTTCTGTATATGTCTATGAGGTCCATCTAGTCCAATGTTTCATTCAATGCTCTTATTTCTTTATTAATTTTCTGCTTCGATGATCTGTCTATTTCTGAGAGAGGCGTATTAAGATCTCCTACTATTATTGTATTCATATCAATAAGACTCCTTATCTTGATTAATAGTTTTCTTATGTAATTGGGTGCTCCCATATTGGGGGCATAAATATTCACAATTGTTAGATCATCTTGGCGGATAGTCCCTTACATTGGGGAGGGTAAGTGCTATCGTGAGTGCTGTGAAGTGTGTAAACCTGGCGATTCACAGACCTGTACCCCTGGGGATAAAAATACATTATATGTTTATTAAAAAAAAAAATTTGGAAGGGGAAAAAAAAAGAATTATGTAGTGTCCTTCTGTATCTCTGACTACAGTTTTTAGTTTAAAATCTAATTTATCTGATATGAGAATCGCTACCCCCGGCCTTCTTTTGAGGCCCATTGGCATGAAAGATGCTTCTCCATCCCTTCACTTTCAGTCTGGGTGTATCCTTAGGTTCAAAATGGGTCTCTTGTAGACAACATAGGGCTGGGTCCTGTCGTTTTATCTAATCTGCAACCCTGTGTCGTTTTATGGGCGCATTTAGGCCATTCACATTGAGAGTGATTATTGAGAGATAGGTTTTTATTGACATCGTGTTGCCTTTGAAGTCTTTCTGTCTGTAGATTGTTTCTATATTTCTGATCAATGATATTCTTAGGATTTTTTCTCTTCTATAGGACCCCCCTTAATATTTCCTGCAGTGTCGGCTTGGTGGTTGCATAGTCTTTTCAGCCTTGCCGGTCTTGGAAACTCTTTATCTCTCCATCCATTTTAAATGTCAGTCTTGCTGGATAGAGTATTCTTGGTTGCATGTTCTTCTCATTTAGTACTCTGAATATATTTTGCCAGCCCTTCCTGGCTTGCCAGGTCTCTGTGGAAAGGTCTGACGTTATTCTAATGGGCTTTCCTCTGTATGTAAGGAGCTTCTTTGTCCTAGCTGCTTTTAAGAGGGTCTGTTGTGAAACATAATTCCTCATTCTAACTATAAGGTGTTGTGAGGACTTTCGAGAATCTAAAATCTTGGGAGGAAATCTTTCTGCCTCTAGTACATGAATGTTGTTTCCATTTGTGAGATTGGGAAAATTTTCATAGACAACTTCTTCTACTATATCTTCTAGACTTCTTTCTTTTTCCTCCCCTTCAGGGATTCCAATAATTCTGACGTTGGAATGTTTCATGGCATCGTTTATTTCCCTGATTCGGTTTTTGTGGCTTCTGAGCTGTTTGTTCCAGGCTTCCTCCTGATCCTTTCTCTATATCTGTTTGTCCTCCAGGTCACTAATTCTATCTTCTGTCTCAGTTACCCTAGCTTTTAGAGAATTTAGATTAGATTGGAACTCATTGAGAGCATTTTGAACATCACCCCTGGTGGCTTTCAGTTCTGCCCTAACATTGTGAACATCATCCCTGGTGGCTTTCAGTTCTGCCCTAATCAATTCTGTTTGGTCATCCATGGCTTTCTCCAACCTAGCTATTGCCTGGATAATTGTTAGTCTGAATTCCTTTTCTGACATATTGTCTATGTCGATAGCCATTAGCTCTGTTGCAGAAGGCCCATCCTCTGTATTTTTCTTCTGTTGGGTATTCCTCCTCCTAGTCATTTTGGTAAGAGTTGACTGAACAGATGCAGCTGGACTTATCGATTGTGGTGCAGTCAGTGTGCACCCTGGAACGCTTCTATGCAGTCAGGATTCCCCACCCAAATGAGAGAAAAAAGAAAATGAAAAGAAAGAGAGAAGAAGAAAGAAAAAAAAGGGAAAAGAAAAAAGGAAAAAAGAAAAAAAAAGAGAGCACGAGAGAGAGATAGGAAAAAAAGGGAAGATAAAAGAGAAGGCTCAGCCCAAATGGGTCACAAGGTAAGATTTGTGAAGTATACAAACAAAAACAGACAAACAAAAAGACTGACAAAAGTATATGACAAGAGAAAAAAAAATATATATATGCCAAAAAAAAAAAGGGAAGAACCTCATCAGAAAAAACCCCAAGTATAAGATTTATAAATTATCAGGACAAACCCAAATTCACAGAAACACTGACAGAAGGAAAAATTGGGAGAGTCGTTATAAATTCTCAGTGTGGGTGAGGAAGGTTATTTTGATTCTTCCTGAATGTATCTTGATGTTTTTGTTAAGGGACTCAACTTTCCTAAGTTACGAGGGGATTAGAAACTTGTTTGCCTATAAGGGTAGCATTGATTGGGGAAAGGGGATTACCTTGAAGTTTAACTCTATATGTATAGTAGAAAATAAAAATTAAAAAAGAATAAACTAGACTAAACTAAGTTAAAATTAAAAAAGAATTAAAAAAATAGAAAAGCAAAAGAAAAACACGGGTGTATGTATCAAAAAGTTCAGGTTAGAAGGTTATTAAAGAATTTGATGTACTGGACATCTCAGTGTGGTGGTAAATAG
Organism: Meles meles; assembly: GCF_922984935.1. NCBI lineage: Eukaryota > Metazoa > Chordata > Mammalia > Carnivora > Mustelidae > Meles > Meles meles. The sequence continues at coordinate 111,432,618 of NC_060074.1, read as the reverse complement.
GTTAAAAAATTATCTGTATGTATAAAAAAAAAGAACCAGAATATTGGTAAAGAGTTAAAAATAAAAGTTGTATTTATGAAGTAGTGGTGATTGTTCTCTTGTAGTTTTTTTTTTTTTCTTCCTTCCTGTTTGGTTTTCTGGGGGAGGGGCCTGCACGTGGGTTTTAGGACAATGATGTTTCCTGAGTTATGTCCTCCTGCTCCCCTCAAGGGGGTGGCTCTGAGGAAACTGTTTTTTTCAGGCTTTTGTTCTCTGGGGGTTTTTATGTTCTTTCATCTGCTTTCTCTCGCCTTGACAGCTTTTGCTGGTTTTTGGAGGTTTAGAGGAGAGCAAACTGCACCCCGACCTCCCTCTCAGAGAGAAGCCTCAGAATGTTTTGCAAGAGCTGCTGGCAGAGTCGGTTCTGAGTCACTGTCCCTGGGGATGCAGGAGCTCCTCATTGTACCCAAAACCAGGGCAGCGGTGGCTGTCTGGGCAGCTCCAGACCTCCAGAGAGGTTCCGAGCAGAGATCACACACTGAGATTTTCCCGCTGTCCCGGGCTGGGAATGTCTGGTTTTTCCAGATGCCAGAGCTCCAGGGTAGCGCCTATGAGCACCTATCCCAAGGGAGGGTGTGGGACGCGCGCGTTTCAGGATTGCCGTGTGGCCAGGCTCCCAGCCCCTCACGGGAGCCACACCCCACTAGTTCTCAGGTGCGCTGGCGTTCAGGCGCACTGGCAGCTCAGGGACAGAGACCTGATTTCTCCGCTGCACTCTCTCTGGCTCAGTGCCAGGGAGGCTGTCCTGGGTCCGGGGACTTATGTCCCTGACCCTAACTGCCCAGGTTCCCATTATTTCCCCTGGGATCCTTTGCTCTTTGTTTTTTGAGTGCTTTCAACCAGACTCCAAGTTAATGCTGGTCCCCAGACGCAGAGCACTCTCGTGTCGGGGTGTTACTTTCCAATCGGTCACCTCTGGTGGCTCCCTCCCCCTTTTGTTTATCTTCCGATATCAGTCTGATGCTCCCAGTCTGCTTTACCTGCCACTGGCGTCTTCTGCTCCTGTAGAGATCCAGACGTGTATAATTCTGATCTCAGGCTGATTTCATGGGTGATCGGAGTTCTTTGGTAGGTAATCAGCTCACTTTAGGGTACAGGTTGAAATGGAGCCTCCTCCTACTTCCCCGCCATCTTGACTCCCCCAATCTCGTTTGTCTTTTAATAGGATGTATTATATTGATTGAATTTTGTTAGTTGTGCCCGCCTTAAATTTTTGGAATAAATGACACTTGGTAATAATGTATTATCTTTTTTTTTTTTTACTTTTTTTTTGGTTTCTTTTCAGCGTAACAGTATTCATTGTTTTTGCACCACACCCAGTACTCCATGCAGTATGTGCCCTCCCTATTACCCACCCCCTGGTTCCCCCAACCTCCCACCCCCCGCCCCTTCAAAACTCTCAGGTTGTTTTTAAGAGTCCATAGTCTCTCATGGTTCATCTCCCCTTCCAATTTCCCTTTTTAATGAATTGTTGGAATTGATCTCATGTATTGTTGCAGATTTTCCATCTTTGTTCACATGGAATTTTTTTTCAGTTTTTCTTCTTATAATTCTGCTATATAATTTAGTATCATGGTAACACTGAACTAATAAAATGTATTAATAAGTAGCCCTGTTTTTTTTATGTTCTAAAATATTTGCATCGGGAAACCTAGGTAGCTCAGTCAGTTAAATTGTGACTCTTGATTTCAACTCAGGTCATGATCTCAGGATCTCTCTCTTTTTCCCTCTGCCCCTCTCCTTCCCTTTCTCTTCTTCCCTTTCTAAAAATAAATTTAAAAAAAATTTTAAAGATTTTATTTATTTGTTTGTGCATGCAAAAGAGAAAGAGTGAGCACAGTCAGAGAGAAGGGGCAGAGGGATAGGGAGAAGCAGACTCTCTGATGAGCAGCGAGCCCTATGCAGGACTCAATCTGGGGATCCTGGGATCAAATGCTTAGCCACCCAGGCACCCTAAATAAAAATATTTGCATAGAATTTGTATTGTTTCTTTCTTAAGTATTTGGTAAAATTTAATGGTGAAGTCATCTGGGTCTGGAGTTTTCTTTGTAAAATGTTTTTACCATAAATTTAATTTCTTTGATATATATTTTACAGTCTAAATTATCTATGTCTTCCTGAGTAATGATACTACTTCTGGTGACTTTTGAAGTTCATCTAATGGGTCAAATTTTTGAGAATAGGGTGTGTAGGTTTTTTTTCAATGTCCTTTTAAATGTCTGTAAAATGAAATATAATGATGCAATGAGACATGTGCTCTTTTCATTCTCAATGTTTGCAATTACTGATTTAAAAATAATGGCTAGTCTGTCTAGAGGTTTATCTTTTTAAGAATTGACTGATTTATTTGACACAGAGAGAGTGAGCACACATGCACAAGCAGGGGGAGTAACAGAGGGAGAGGCAGGCTCCCCACCCAGGAGAGGGATCTGAGCTAGACCCTAGGATCATGACCTGAGTTGAAGGGAGAGGGGTAACTGACTGAGCCATCCAGTTTCCCTGGCATTTATCATTTTTATTAATCTTTTTAAAGCTCCAATTTTTTAAAAGATTTTTTTTATTTATTTGACACAGAGAGAGATCACAAGTAGGCAGTGGGGCAGGCAGAGAGGCAGGCAAAGAGAGAGAGGGGGAAGCAGGCTCCCTGCTGCGCAGGGAACCCGATGTGGTGCTCGATCCCAGGACCCTGAGATCATGACCTGAGCCAAAGGCAGAGGCTTAACCCACTGAGCCACCCAGGCACCCCAAAGCTCCAATTTTTTATTTTATTATTTTTTTGAAGGAGGGGGTCTCTATTGATTTCTGCTAATATTTTTATTTAATTTTTTTCTTCTTACTTGGGTTTAATTTGTTTTATTTATTTATTTTTTAATCCTTAGGGTACTTTTATTTTTGATGTGAGACTTTTCCTCTTTTGTTATATAAAGATTTAATGTTATAAATTTTCCTCTAAACACATTTTTAGCTATATTCAACAGTGTAAAAGTTTTGCTGTGCTGCATTTTCACTTTCATATAGTTTCCATTTCAAATTATTTTCTCAATTTTTCATTTTCCTTGAGATTTCTTTTTTAACCATTAGCTATTTAGAAATGTGTTACTTAATTTACAAATATTTAGAGATTTCTCATATACCTTTATTTCTTCTTTAATTCTGTTTTAATATAGGACCATACTCTAGATAATCTGAATTTCTTGTAAATTTGTTAAGGTTTAATTTTGGGGGGCCAAGATTGGAGAATACTCCATATGCATATGACTCCAAGTCATCTATATTCTTACTATCTATATACTTGTTCTATAAATTTCATTTTTGTCAGTTGTCTTCTTTCATATATATCAGTTTTTGCTTAATTTATATTGAAACTCTCTTTTTAAGTATATAAACATCTAGGATTTTTGTGCCCTCTTTGATAACTGACCTTTCTATCATTATATGATGTTCTTCCTTATGCCTGTTAACATTCTTTTTTTAGAGTGCACTTTCATAAATATTAAATATCTTGTCCAGCTTTCTTCTGGTTACTACTTAAATGGAATCCAGTTTCCATAATTTCATTTCTAACTTAGTTTTGTGTACATATTCAGAGTGTGTTTATTGTAGACAGATGCTGCTTTCTTAATTCAATTTATCAATACTTCTTTTAATTTATTTCTTTTAATTATGTGCTTAGGCCATTACTATTTAATGTAACTATTGACAATATTCGATGAAAATCTATCTTCTTATATCTTAATAAGGTACATTAAAAGTTAGTATCTGGGGAACTATTTTCTATTTTTTTCATTGCACTTTGCTTTATTTTCCCTTTTTTCTTTATTTGGATTAAATGTTCATTTTTATGATTAAATTTTACCTCCACTATTGGCTTAGTGTTTACACCATTTTTCAAAATTGTTTTAGTTATTACCTTAGGGTTTAATTTTTAATTAATCATCATATACCTTCAAATAATATTATACACTTTATTTCTTATAAGGTGTTTATCATCTTATAATTCTTAATCCTCATTCTTTATATTTTTTGTCATAAAAATTTTAATAATAAATATTATTATTATAATATATATTATAATATATATATTATATATATAATATATATAATAAAATAAATAAATAAAAATAAAATAAAAAATATTTTACTTTTATAGATGTTACAGTTACACAATGCATTGTTACTATTTTGTCTTTAGGTAGTTACTTTTTAAAGATATTGAAATAAGAAATAAATGAATTTTGTAATTACTTGATTTTATTTATAATATTATACTACATTTTGTGTAGATTTAAATTCCCTGTGACATCATAGTTGTTGCTGACTGAAATGATATTGCATATTTCCTGTAGTGTAGATATTTTTCTGAAAAAGTCTTTATTTCTCTTTCTATTTAATTTTTTTTTTAAATTATGTTACGTTAGTCATGTTGGTTCAGTGGGTTAAGCATCTACCATTGACTCAGGTCATGATTCCAGGGTCCCAGGATCAAGATCCACATCAGGCTCTCTGTTCAGTGGGAAGTCTGCTTCTCCTTCTTCCCCTCTTCTTCCCCTCCCACTGTGTTCTCTCTCACTTTTTCTGTCTCAAATAAATAAATAAATCATAAAAAAAAATAAAAAAAATAGAAAGAAAGATATGTAGGTTGGAGCACCTGGGTGGCTCTGTTGCTTAAAGGTCCGACTCTTGATTTTGACTTAGGTCATGATCTCAGGGTTGTGGGATCAAGGCCCACATTGGGCTTGAGTTTGCTTGGGACTCACTCTCTCCCACTTCCTCTACTCCTTCCCCCTACTTGTGTTCTCTCTATCTCTCTCAAATAAATAAATAAAATCTTCAAAGAAAAGAAAAGATATGTTTGTTTGCTGTGTAATTGGATTAATAGCTTTTATTTTCCCTTTCAACACTTCAAAGTTGTCATTTCATTTTCTTCTGAATTATATAGTTTCTGATTAGAAAGCTGTTGTTATTCTTGTCTCTCTGCCTGTATAGGTAATGTGCTTATTTTCTCTGGCTGATTTCTAGATTTTCTCTGTATTGAATTTTCAGTATATTGAATATATGAGCAAGTGTTTTCTATTTTTGTTTTGTTCCTTCTTTTATTGGTGTTCAGTGAGTTTTTTAGAGTCATAGTTTGACCATACTTTTATTTATTTATTTATTTATTTATTTATTTATTTATTTATTTTTGATTGACATTACAACTTTATTTTTGAAATGCAAAATGACAAAATAATACATGTTTTACATTTTTCATCACTGAGCCAGATACAAGCAGTAACCATGGTGGGGTGAGGGTTTTTTTTTCTGATCCTGGCCTGACTTATGGTTCCATAGGTATCCTAGTCAATATTTTCTTAACTGTTCTTTCAGATTTGAATGAGTCAAATATCAGTAGGAGTTTTGTCTTAGGTTAATATATTACTTCACTCTTTACTTTTGACAGGGTAAAAACAGTGCAAGGCTTTTCTAAGAAATAATTAACACTTTTATTTTCTTTTTATTTTCTATTTAGTGTATTATATTTTTAATGTCATCCAGGGTATTCTTTTTTTTTTTTAATTTGTTTATTTTCAGTGTAACAGTGTTCATTTTTTTGCACCACACCCAGTGCTCCATGCAGTACGTGCCCTCCCTATTACCCACCACCTGGTTCCTCAACCTCCCACCCCGCCCCCCCTTCAAAACCCTATGGTTGTTTTTCAGAGTCCATAGTCTCTCATGGTTCATCTCCCCTTCCAGTTTCCCTCAACTCCCTCTCCTCTCCATCTCCCCATGTTTACCGTGTTCTTTTAAAATTGTTTTGATGACTATTTTCTTCAAGTATGTCTTCTACCCTGTTATCTCAATTTTCTTCTGGGATCCCAATTATGCTTATGTTTGTTATTGTCTTACCATTTTTAAAGGTTTTCTCCTTTTATTTTTCCTCTATCATTTCTTTGTCTATTTGTGTATTTCTATTGACTCTCCAGTCTTACTATGTCTTTCCTTTCTGTCCTAGTTATCAATCTCCTAACATTTTGCTTTTTCCCCTTGTTTATTATTATGACTCATAATTTCTTATAGTAAGTTGGAAATCTTTGTATAGTTCAGTAGAGGCTGAGAAAAACCATTTTTTATCTGGCAATTGGCATGTTTTTCTTTATGTTAAGACTTTAGTAAGGGGGTTGAGCATATCTATTCAGGAGTTGATCTTGGTTGGGATTTGCTAACCATTACTATGGTTATTTTCAGTGTACTACAACCTAGAAAATCCTTTAGCATTCTCTTGTGTGGAGGGCAGGTTCTGGTTGACTAGATGGTTTCTCATGAAATCTATTCTATTCTCAGTTTTAGGTATTTCTTTTGTGCTTTTTCAGAAAGAGACTTTCTCCATGCTCATGACTTTGTCCCAAAAGCAGAACAGTGGTAACTGTTACTTCATTTTTATTAGTTTTGTGTGGAGGTAGGTGGGGTTGTTATGTGTTTTTATTAATTAACTGTCATTGTCTTTCTGGTACTTGGGGTCAATGCCTTGTCAGTAATCATTTCTTGCTGCTAGATTTATGTTGAGGCCAGCACTTATTTTTGTACATTTCTTAGGTTTTTTTCCATTTTATTTATTTTTTCAGCGTAACAGTATTCATTCTTTTTGCACAACACCCAGTGCTCCATGCAAAACGTGCCCTCCCCATTACCCACCACCTGTTCCCCCAACCTCCCACCCCTGACCCTTCAAAACCCTCAGGTTGTTTTTCAGAGTCCATAGTCTCTTATGGTTCGCCTCCCCTCCCCAATGTCCATAGCCTGCTCCCCCTCTCCCAATCCCACCTCCCCCCAGCAACCCCCAGTTTGTTTTGTGAGATTAAGAGTCATTTATGGTTTGTCTCCCTCCCAATCCCATCTTGTTTCATTTATTCTTCTCCTATCTCCCTACCCCCCCATGTTGCTTCTCCATGTCCTCATATCAGGGAGATCATATGATAGTTGTCTTTCTCCGATTGACTTATTTCACTAAGCATGATACGCTCTAGTTCCATCCACGTCGTCGCAAATGGCATGATTTCATTTCTTTTGATGGCTGCATAGTATTCCATTGTGTATATATACCACCTCTTCTTTATCCATTCATCTGTTGATGGACATCTAGGTTCTTTCCATAGTCTGGCTATTGTAGACATTGCTGCTATAAACATTCGGGTACATGTGCCCCTTCGGATCACTATGTTTGTATCTTTCGGGTAAATACCCAGTAGTGCAATTGCTGGGTCATAGGGTAGTTCTATTTTCAACATTTTGAGGAACCTCCATGCTGTTTTCCAGAGTGGTTGCACCAGCTTGCATTCCCACCAACAGTGGAGGAGGGTTCCCCTTTCTCCACATCCTCGCCAGCATCTGTCATTTCCTGACTTGTTAATTTTAGCCATTCTGACTGGTGTGAGGTGATATCTCATTGTGGTTTTGATTTGTATTTCCCTGATGCCGAGTGACGTGGAGCACTTTTTCATGTGTCTGTTGGCCATCTGGATGTCTTCTTTGCAGAAATGTCTGTTCATGTCCTCTGCCCATTTCTTGATTGGATTGTTTGTTCTTTGGGTGTTGAGTTTGCTAAGTTCCTTATAGATTTTGGATACTAGCCCTTTATCTGATATGTCGTTTGCAAATATCTTCTCCCATTCTGTCAGCTGTCTTTTGGTTTTGTTAACTGTTTCCTTTGCTGTGCAAAAGCTTTTGATCTTGATGAAATCCCAATAGTTCATTTTTGCCCTTGCTTCCCTTGCCTTTGCCGTTGTTCCTAGGAAGATGTTGCTGCGGCTGAGGTCGAAGAGGTTGCTGCCTGCGTTCTCCTCAAGGATTTTGATGGATTCCTTTCTCACATTGAGGTCCTTCATCCATTTGGAGTCTATTTTCGTGTGTGGTGTAAGGAAGTGGTCCAATTTCATTTTTCTGCATGTGGCTGTCCAATTTTCCCAGCACCATTTATTGAAGAGGCTGTCTTTTTTCCATTGGACATTCTTTCCTGCTTTGTCAAAGATGAGTTGGCCATAGAGTTGAGGGTCGATTTCTGGGCTCTCTATTCTGTTCCACTGATCTATGTGTCTGTTTTTGTGCCAGTACCATGCTGTCTTGATGATGACAGCTTTGTAATAGAGCTTGAAGTCCGGAATTGTGATGCCACCAACTTTGGCTTTGTTCTTCAATATTCCTTTGGCTATTCGAGGTCTTTTCTGGTTCCATATAAATTTGAGGATTATTTGTTCCATTTCTTTGAAAAAAATGGATGGTATTTTGATAGGGATTGCATTAAATGTGTAGATTGCTTTAGGTAGCATAGACATTTTCACAATATTTATTCTTCCAATCCAGGAGCATGGAACATTTTTCCATTTTTTTGTGTCTTCCTCAATTTCTTTCATGAGTACTTTATAATTTTCTGTGTATAGATTCTTAGTCTCTTTGGTTAGGTTTATTCCTAGGTATCTTATAGTTTTGGGTACAATTGTGAATGGGATTGACTCCTTAATTTCTCTTTCTTCAGTCGTGTTGTTGGTGTACAGAAATGCAACTGATTTCTGTGCATTGATTTTATATCCTGACACTTTACTGAATTCCTGTACAAGTTCTAGCAGTTTTGGAGTGGAGTCTTTTGGGTTTTCCACATATAGTATCATATCATCTGCGAAGAGTGATAGTTTGACTTCTTCTTTACCAATTTGGATGCCTTTAATTTCTTTTTGTTGTCTGATTGCTGAGGCTAGGACTTCTAGTACTATGTTGAATAGCAGTGGTGATAATGGACATCCCTGCCGTGTTCCTGACCTTAACAGAAAAGCTTTCAGTTTTTCTCCATTGAGAATGATATTTGCGGTGGGTTTTTCATAGATGGCTTTGATAATATTGAGGTATGTGCCCTCTATCCCCACACTTTGAAGAGTTTTGATCAGGAAGGGATGCTGTACTTTGTCAAATGCTTTTTCAGCATCTATTGAGAGTATCATATGGTTCTTGTTCTTTCTTTTATTAATGTGTTCTATCACATTGATTGATTTGCGGATGTTGAACCAACCCTGCAGCCCTGGAATAAATCCCACTTGATCGTGGTGAATAATCCTTTTAATGTACTGTTGAATCCTATTGGCTAGTATTTTGGCGAGAATTTTTGCATCTGTGTTCATCAAGGATATTGGTCTGTAGTTCTCTTTTTTGGTGGGATCCTTGTCTGGTTTTGGGATCAAGGTGATGCTGGCCTCATAGAATGAGTTTGGAAGTTTTCCTTCCATTTCTATTTTTTGGAACAGTTTCAGGAGAATAGGAATGAGTTCTTCTTTAAATGTTTGGTAGAATTCCCCTGGGAAGCCATCTGGCCCTGGGCTTTTGTTTGTTTGGAGATTTTTGATGACTGTTTCAATCTCCTTACTGCTTATGGGCCACAAGGAAATAAAGGCCTTAAATGACACACTGGACCAGATGGACATCACAGATATATTCAGAACATTTCATCCCAAAGCAACAGAATACACATTCTTCTCTAGTGCACATGGAACCTTCTCCAGAATAGATCACATCCTGGGTCACAAATCAGGTCTCAACTGGTATCAAAAGATTAGGATTATTCCCTGCATATTTTCAGACCACAATGCTCTGATGCTAGAACTCAATCACAAGACGAAAGCTGGAAAGAACCCAAATACATGGAGACTAAACAGCATCCTTCTAAAGAATGAATGGGTCAACCAGGAAATTAAAGAAGAATTGAAAAAATTCATGGAAACAAATGATAATGAAAACACAACAGTTCAAAATCTGTGGGTCACAGCAAAGGCAGTCCTGAGAGGAAAATATATAGCGGTACAAGCCTTTCTCAAGAAACAAGAAAGGTCTCAAGTACACAACCTAACCCTACGCGTAAAGGAGCTGGAGAAAGAACAAGAAAGAAACCCTAAACCCAGCAGGAGAAGAGAAATCATAAAGATCAGAGCAGAAATCAATGAAATAGAAACCAAAAAAACAATAGAAAAAATCAATGAAACTAGGAGCTGGTTCTTTGAAAGAATCAATAGGATTGATAAACCCCTGGCCAGACTCATCAAAAAGAAAAGAGAAAGGACCCAAATCAATAAAATCATGAATGAAAGAGGAGAGATCACAACTAACACCAAAGAAATACAGACAATTATAAGAACATACTATGAGCAACTCTACGCCAACAAATTGGCCAATCTGGAAGAAATGGATGCATTCCTAGAGACATATAAACTACCACAACTGAACCAGGAAGAAATAGAAAACCTGAACAGGCTCTTAGGTTATTTTTTAAAATACCTTTTCCCACCTGCAAGGGGTTTCCTTTACTTTGCAATGGTCAAGAATATCATTTTATTTTGGGTTTTGCCCCTCTAGTGTTGTTTAACCATTGTGCCATAAGAGAAATAGGGAGAGCAGGTCCTTGTGCCTTGCCCACCACTACTGCTTTCCATCTCTGAAGTCTGTGACATGAGACATACATTTCATCACTATCTTCTATCTGTCTGTCTGTCTATCTATCTATCTATCTATCATCAATCAATCATCTATCTACTGTCTATCAATCATCTCTATTTATTGATCATCTATCTATCTTCTATCATCTGTCATCTATCATCTTCTCCTATCTATCCGTCTACCATCCATCATCTCTATCATCAATCATCTATCATAGATCTATCTACTTATCTATCTTATCTATCATCATTCATCTATCTATATCTATCATCTATCTCCTATCTATCCTATAGATATCCTATATCCTATATATCTATATATCTATAAATATCCTATATCCTATATCTATTTCTATCTATCATTGATCATCTATCTATCATCTATCCATCTATCTCCTATCTATCTATCATCTGTCTACCTAGCTATCTATCTAATCTATCTTTCTATTATCTACCTACCTATCTTTGATCACCTATCATCTATCTATATCTATCTAATCTATTTATCATCTATCTATCTAAAGATTGATCATCTATCTATATTTATCTATCCTCTATCATCTATTTATCTATATCTTTCTATCTACCTAGTCTATCATCTATCTGTCATCTATCATCATCTGTCTCCTATCTATCATCTATCTATATATATTTATCTATCATCGATCATCAATCATCTTTCTATATTCATCTACCTGTTTATGTCTATCTAATCTATTATCTATCATTTATCATCTATCTATATTTATCAATCTATCATCTATCATTTATCTATCAATCATCATCTACCATCTATCAATCTATCACCTATCTCATCTATCATCTATCTATCTATCATCTATTTATCTAAGTGACATCCAGTGAGAACCATGAAGAGCCTTAAAGTTCATATAAATACCTCTTGTTTTTATGGAACCTGGGGTTCTATATTCTCTTACTAGGCGATACTTCTCATTGAATAATTAACTAAAATTATTATCTGAATTCTTATTTTCAGAGTCCAACATCATCTGTCCCAGGTAAGCAAATATTTACATCCTGTATCTCATTGAAGGTGTTTGTCTTTTATTATCTTTCAAGATAATGTTGTAATTTTGGCTTTATGGCAGGTTCAAGAAGACATGTAAATCTTCAGGTTTTTCAGGTTTTGTTTTTATTTTTTCTTGTTAAGGGTGAGAGTAATACTCTTTATGGTTTTCATTGAATGGTTTTGGTAGAGAGTGATCTAATGATATTTTTGCCTCTATTTTCAACAAATTATAGGCATTTTAATAATCTGTCAATATTTGTAAAGAAATACAAACCAAAGCCAATACCTTCAAATTATCAAATTATTCAGGGCCTCTTCATTGTCTTAGGGACAGCTCAGGCATCTTCAGGGAATCAGAATATGCCAACATCTAGTTCTCACTTCTTTCTAAGCTTTATGTGCAGTTTGCTCTCTCATTTATGAACCCCCTCTCCATTTATGTCTCCCACTTTCCATATTTGAGGTGCTCTTTTTAGACTATATACATATATATATATATATATATATATATATATATGACTAGGATTTGATTTTTAAATCAAACTTACAATTTGTTTTTCAAATGGTAATTTGAGATCATTACATTTAGAGTGATTATTGGTATTAATAGTGGTAACTAATACAAATGTATCATCTTCCATAGGGTTTTTTTTTTTGTTTGTTTGTTCCTTTTGTCCTGTATTTTCTTCTGTCTATGCCTTTTTGGTGCATTTAAAAAAATGTTCTTAATTGACTTATAATTCTTTTAAAATATTGTCTTACTTATTTTTGAATACTCTAATTTTATTTCTAAATAACATGATACAGTTGCTTCTTTGGTACAAAGGTCTTTTTATATGCCAATAAAAATTTATTAATTTATTATTTAAAAATAATTAACATTAAACATTAGGTATGTACTAGGTATACAATGTGTTGATTTCATACATTTTATATATGTTGAGTATTCTTGGTTACTTTGTTTAATGTTAGTTAAGAATACATGAAGGATTTGTTCCTGGTCTCTCTTTTCTGTTCTGTTGGTCTATTTTGGTCTATGTGACTATTTTTACCAGTTCCATATTGTTTTGATTACTATAGTTTTGTAGTATAGTTTGAAATCAGGAAATGTGATGTCTCCCACTTTATTCTTTTTTTCTCAGGACTAAATTGGCTATTCAGGGTCCTTTGTGGTTCCATACAAATTTTAAGATTTTTTTCTTTTTAATATTTGTATGAAAAACATCATTGCAATTTTGATAGATATTGCATTGAATCTCTAGATGGCTTTAAGTAATATGGACATTTTAATAATACTAATTTTTCTATCCACAAACACAAGATATCTATCCATTTGTTTGCATCTTCTTCAATTTCTTTCATCAAAGCTCATAGTTTTTATTGTACCCATGTTTTCATTTCCTGGCAAAATTTATTCCTTAGTATTTTATTGTTTTTGCTGTGACTGTAAATGGGACAGTTTTCTTTACTTCCTTTTCAGGTTGATTAAGTGAAATTCATATATTTAATTGTTACTGTATAGAAATCAAACTGATTTCTGTATGTTGATTTTATATTCTGTAAACTTACTGAATTTGTTGTCAGTTCCAACAGCTTTTTGGCTGAATCTTTAGGATTTTCTGTATAGAAGATCACGTAATCTGCAAATAGTGACAAGTTTGCTTTTTCCTTTCAAATTTGAATGTATTTTGTTTATCTTGCCTAATTGCCTTAGCTATGACTCTTACTACTATGAAGGAGAGTGGTTGTGTTGTTCCTAATTTTAGAAGAAAAGCTTTCAATTTTTCACAACTGAGTATAATCCTAGTTGTGGGTTTGTTGTATATGATTTTATTTTATTGAGGCATGTTTTATCTACACGCAGTTTATTGAAGGATTGAAGGATCTTATGAAAGAATATTATATTTTTTTCAAATACTTTTCCTGCATCTATTGAGATAATTATACGATTTCTATTTTATTAATTTGGTGTATCACATGTATTGATTTCATATGTTGAAACATCCTGTATCCCAGGTATAAATCCCACTCCATCAGTTGGGATAACTTTTGTATAATCCTTTAAATGTGCCAGTAAATTAAATTTCCTAATGTTTTGATGTTTTGCTGGGAATTTTTGTGTCTATATTCATCAGATAGTGGTCTATAGTTTTTGTTGTTGTTCTTTGTTTTTTCTAGTAGTGTCTTTATCTGGCTTTGGTGTCTGGGTAATGCAGGCCTCATGAAATGTGTTTGCAAGTGTTGCCTCCTTTTCAACTTTTTGAGAAGAGTTTGAAAAAAGTTGGTATAAATACTTCTTTAAATATTTGGTACAATTTCCCAGAGACATTATCTAGTCCCAGGCTTTTCTGTATTTCTGTGGTATATAACTGTAGTATATATATAATATATTCTGTAGTATATAAATGTAAAGTCTCCTCTTTAATTTCTAATTTTATATATTTGAGTCTTATCTGTCTTTTTCTTTGTCTAGCCAAAGGTTTGTTAATTTGTTAGTTTTGTTGACTTCTTTCCTATTGTTTTCTGATTTCTATTTCCTTTATTTCCACTTTGATCTTTGTTATTTTTCTTCTGTTAATTTTGGACTTTGTTCTTTTTCTAATTTCTTGAGGTGTAAAGTAAAATTGTTAGAGATATTTATATTTTCCAAATACACAGACTTATCACTATTGATTTCCTTATCAGATTTTTTTTTTCATTTATATATTTTTTTATTTGTTTATTTACAGCATAACAGTGTTCATTGTTTTGGCATCACACCCAGTGCTCCATGCAGTACATGCCCTCCCTATTACCCACCACCTGGTTCCTCAACCTCCCACCCCCCCGCCCCTTCAAAACCCTCTGGTTGTTTTTCAGAGTCCGTAGTCTCTCATGGTTCATCTCCCCTTCCAGTTTCCCTCAACTTCCTTCTCCTCTCCATCTCCCCGTGTCCTCCATGTTATTTGTTATGCTCCACAAATAAGTGAGACCATATGATACTTGACTCTCTCTGCTTGACTTATTTCGCTCAGCATAATCTCTTCCAATCCCGTCCATGTTGCTACAAAAGTTGGGTATTCATCCTTTCTGATGGAGGCATAATACTCCATTGTGTATATGGACCACATCTTCCTTATCCATTCATCCATTGAAGGGCATCTTGGTTCTTTCCACAGTTTGGCGACCGAAGCCATTGCTGCAATAAACATTGGGGTAAGATGGCCCTTCTTTTCACTACATCTGTATCTTTGGGGTAAATACCCAGCAGTGCAATTGCAGGGTCATAGGGAAGCTCTATTCTTAATTTCTTGAGGAATCTCCACACTGTTCTCCAAAGTGGCTGCACTAACTTGCATTCCTACCAACAGTGTAAGAGGGTTCCCCTTTCTCCACATCCTCTCCAACACACGGTGTTTCCTGTCTTGCTAATTTTGGCCATTCTAACTGGTGTCAGGTGGTATCTCAATGTGGTTTTAATTTGAATCTCCCTGATGGCTAGTGATGATGAACATTTTTTATCAGATTGTTTTTGCAGCATCCCATGGATTTGAGTATGTTGTGTTTTCATTTTCATTTGTTTTGAGATTTTAAAAAATTTCCTTTGAGTTCTTCTTTGACCCATTGGTTAATCAGGAGTGTTTTCTTCAATTTCCACATACCTGTAGATTTTCCAGCTTTCCTCTTTTCTTGATTTCTAGCTCCATAACACTATTGTAGAAAAGGTATTTGGTATGATTTTACTCATGTGTTTGCTAAGACTTATTTTGTGTCCTATCTTATGATCTATCCTGGAGAATATTTCATGTACACTTGAGAAGAATGTGTATTCTTCTGCTGTTGGATGTAGTGCTCTCTAAATGTCTTTTATCTGTTATGTCCATTTGCTCTGATGTATCTGTCAAATACAATGTTTTGTTGTTAATTTTGTGTGTGGATGATCTATTTATTGTTGAAGGTGGGGTAGTGAATTCTCCTACGATTTTTGTATTATTGTTGTCTCTTTCTCCCTTCAGATTCGTTAGCATTTAAAAATATTTTTAGTGCCCTGATGTAAGGTATATAAATATTTATAATTGTTATATCTCCTTGATCAATTGACCTCTTTATTATTATATAAAGGCTTTCTTTGTACCTTGTTACTCTTTTCTGGATTAAAGTTTATTTTGTCTGATATAAGATAATTAGCCCTATTTTCTTTTGGTTCCTACTTGCACGGAATATTGTTTTCTCTTCCTTCATGTTGATCCTGTGTGTATTCTTATAGTCTCTTATAGGTAGCATATAATTGAGTCTTTTTTTTAATAGTCTCTTATAGTCTTTTATAGATAGCATATAATTGAGCCTTTTTTAATCCATTCATCCATTTTGTGTTTCTTTTTTAAATTGGTTAATTCAATCTATTTATATAGTGTCATCATTAACATGTGAGACTTACTAATGTGATCTTATTGCTTTCTCATTGTTTTGCATTTCTATTGTTTCTTTTCACCTTGTTTTGACTATCTCTGTAAACTAATGGGTTTCCATGGGGGTATGTTCCTTCTCCTTTCCTTCTCCTCCTCTTCCTCTTCTTCCCTTCCTTCTCTTCTTCCTCTTCCTCCTCCTCTTCCACCTCCTCCTTCTTGTTTGTCTTGATCTTGTTTTTCTTCTTCCTCTTCCTCTTCTTCTGTCTGAGAAGTCTTAGTTTCCTTCATATCAGAAAGATAACTTTGCTGAATAGAGTATTCTTGTATTCTTGTCTGGTATTTTTTTTTCTTTCAACATTTTGAGTATGTGATTCCAATGTTTCCTGACCCGAGTTTCTGCTGAGAGATCTACTGGTAACCTAGCCCCATGGGGGTTACTTTGTAGGTTACAACACTTTTTCCTTTGACCTCTTCTGAATTCTCAGTTTGTTCTGTAGTTAAGTCCGTTTCTTGATTTGTCAGTTTCTTTCTCTCTCTCTTTCTCCTTTGGTCATTTGATTTGCCTCTTAAATTCCACAAATGAGTAAAATCATATGGTATTTTTCTTTCTCTAACTGACTTGTTTTGCTTAGCATAATATGACTTTTATATACACTTTAAACATAATACATTTTTACTATTTTTACCTTAAACGGTCATTTACTATTTAAAGAAACTAAAAATAGGAAAATGATTTTTATTTTATCTCCACTTATTCCATTTCTGATGCTTTTCATTTCTTTGTGTAGTGCCAGGTTTTTGCCAAATATCATATTCTTTCTATCTGAATAACGTTCTTTATCATTTCATCGCTTCTCGGCCTTTTTGCTAAGATCAAGTGTAACGTTCTTTATCATTTCTTATGAAGTATGTCAGTTTTTGTTTGAGAATATCTCATTTCTCCTTCACTTTTTAAAAAAAAAGATTTTATTTATTTGTGTAACAGACAGAGATCACAAGTAGGCAGGGAGGCAGGCAGAGAGATGGGGGGAAGAAGGCTTCCTGCTGAGCAGAGAGCCAAATTCGGGGCTGGATCCCAGGACCCTGGAATCATGACCTGAGCGGAAGGCAGAGGCATTAACTCACTGAGCCAACCACATGCCCCTCTCTGTCACTTTTGAAGTCCATTTTTACTGGATACAAAATTCTGGGTTGTTGTCTTTTCCCCCAAATTTTGAAGATGTCACTACGTTGTCTTATCTGCATTATTACCAATGATAACTCTTACATAATTAATTTCCTTGATCTTCTGTAGGTAATGTGTCTGTTCTCTTTAACTACATTCAACATTTTCTTTTGGTTATTAATTATAGGCGTTGGACTATCATATACCTACGTGTGGTTTATTTAATATTTGTGTTCCCTACTGTTTTTGAGCTGTTTAAATCTTTATTTTGCTGTCTGCCTCTAATTTTAGAAAATATTTGACATTTATTTCTTCTTTCTTATTTTCTCCTTCTTTTGGGGGGAGGTTCTAATTATTTGTATATTTTGGATGTTCTATTTTTGTTATTGCTGTTTTACTTTTTGCTCATTTTTCACTTTGTGTTTCAGCTGAGTAATTTCTAGTGACCTGTCTTTAAGTTCTCTGATACTTTTTTGGCTATGCTGAAAACACTGATGTGCTTGTTGAGATCTTTTTTTTTTTTTTTAATTTCTGTTACTATATTTTAGATTGCTAACATTTTCAGATTATTTCTTTTTAAGAATATATTTTAATTTATTTGTTAGAGAGAGAGAGAACATGAGTGGGGGGTAGGTGAAGAGGAGGAAGGGGAGAATCTTAATGAGAGTTGACCCCAGTGTGGGGCTCAATCCCATGACCCTGAGATCATGACCTGAGCCAAAATCAAGAGTTGAGCACTTAATCGACTGAACAATCCAGGTGCCCTCAGATTATTTCTAATGGTTTTCATCTCTGCTGAAATTGCCTATCTGATTGTTTATGTTGTCTACCCTTTATAACAGAGCCAGCTATTTCCTTTTGTAAGTGTACCTTACAGGATTAATGGAAAAAATATCCTAGACCAGTCTGTGTCATATGCAAGTATGGTTCTTATTATTGCTTTGTCTCTTCTGGTTATTTTTTTTTTCTTGCCTTTTGGCATGTTTCATTTTTTGTTTGTTTGTTTAAAATCAGACATTAAGTAAATATTTTTATGCTGGAAGAGAAGCAAACTTTATTTCCTTTTGATTTCAGTATATGGGGGAGGGGGTCTCTGTTATCCATTTGAAAATTGAGCTGTGTTTCAAGTTTGTTGTTACTTTTACTGTCCTTGTGCATCAGAGGCTTCCATTTCTACTAGTGCAATGCTGTGTTTATTGTGTGAGCTAATAAACCACACCACTTTTCTCAATGCCTGCTCCCATTTTGGGTCTAGTTGTACCTACTTAGCTCCGTCTCTTTACTTGTACTGCATGCCAGATAAAATCTTTCTCTCATGGTGCTCCTAGTCCTAACCCACTTCATTTTCACTCAGTGCTTGGTAGTGTGATGTTGGAAGCAACTGTGAAGGCATTCTCTGAGGTTATAACTAAACCAGCTTCTTAGACAGTCATTGAATCTGTTTCTTAGGGGTATAGTTTTAAATTTTTCTAACTGTTGTCCTAGAGGTAATGGTAGACATAGCATGTGTCTGTACCCCTCTTCCACGAGTAGATTTTTTTTTTTCCTATTCCCTTCCTCCAGCTGTAGTAGGTTTTCCTCAGTGCCCTCAAGCTGGTGTTATTGTTGCATTTTCTTCTGTAGATTAATGTTTCTGTCCTGTAAGGAAGATGTAAACATGGTTGTGGATGGGTATCAGCAATGTCTACTGCACTATGTCCTCCAGCCAGCTCCATGGGGAAGCAATCTTAGGTTTCTCCAGGTGCGCCCCTGGTGGAATCCTGGAGGAAAAGTCTTCAAGGGGGTGTGGACCTATAATTAAGAGTCTGTTTCTTGATTGTACACCTGAGATTAATATAATACTGTATTTTAACTAATTAGAATTAAAATAAAAACTTAAAATTGGGAAAATAAACAAACAAACATAAACTTGTAAGAAAGGGTGTGGTGTTCTCTGTGTCTGTGATCACAAGACCTTCATGCTTTCACACTAGACACTTTCAGATTTTATAAATTCATCAAAATTATCTTGCTAAATCTTCTTACTGGCATTATTGGGTCCTATTGGGGATCTTGGTGGGTCCTGTTTTTCTCTGTGGTGATTCTCCAGATTCTGCTTCTTGCCCCATGACCTTAATTCTCTAATGAGTCCAAGAAAAGTAATTAAAGTTTTTCTAGAATTTTTTATATTGTAATGGTGATAACAACATTCTTCTAGTTTTTGTACATCTGAGTTGGATATTTCTTCTTATCTCTAAAGTTGGAGAGGGAGAAAAAATGTGGAAAGGTAAATAATGTTATGAATAGCCTACTTTGAATCATGCATTGCACTAAATCACTCGTATTATCTAATTTAGTCATTAAACAATTCTATGAAGAAGGAACCATTATAATATTATTACCATGCTTGCTCATGTTCTTAATCATTTTGTGTACTGCCTTTGCCTTATCTTGTGTCATCATCACACCAATCATATGAGCAAAGAAATCATGATTATTTTGGGCTGTTATATTACCAGTACCTAGCAGAATACTTAGCACAAAGTGAGTGCTGAATGAATGCTTGTTGAGTAAATTAGTGTAATCGCAGACCTCAGGCACCTATAAGATAATCATTACATTATCTCAATGTTCTTTCTCCTTCCCACATCACTGAAAGATTGGAATGGGATAGGATCTCTGGGATAGGATCTATGCAATCAGAAATGCATTCATTCATTCATTGGCTGTGTGAGATTGAGAGGATGGGGCCTGGGCAGGTGCCCTGACTCTCTTCCTACCACATCATTGGCTCCATTCTAGGAAATATGCTCTTCCCTTTGAGATGTGGTCTTTGATTATTTGACATTCTCACAGCCAAGCTTTTAGAACTGCATTCTCTCACCAACTTATTTCCTCTCCTTGCTGCTTTGCTTTCTTTTTTCTCATGAGAGCACAGCTCTCTCTCGACATTCCAAAGTCTTGTTGCTTTACTTAAAATCACTTTTAGGGGCACCTGGGTGGCTCACTGGGTTAAGCCTCTGTTTTCGGCTCAGGTCATGATCTCAGGGTCCTGGGACTGAGCCCCACGTTGGGCTCTCTGCTCAGCAGGGAGCCTGCTTCCCTCCCCCTCCTGGCCTGCTTCTCTGACTACTTGTGATCTCTTACTCTGTCAAATAAATAAATAAAATCTTTAAAAAATAAAATCAATTTTATAGTATAAACAGGACCATCAGGTAAAGGTGTACATTTGTGATCTGCACAACAGTGCATATATGGTGGTGAAATACAGCCAGTGCTCTGCTCACCACTACATGCAGTGAGAACAGCGGTCATTTATGCTGGGAAAACAGCATCTTGTCACATTTTCACAAAGGCACTTTGGGTTAATGATGACCCTTATCCTACATGAGGCTGAGCATAACATGGGAGCAAATGCACAAAATAGCCCCTTCCCTTTGATCCTTAAATTTCTAATAATTTCTCTGAGGTACTCTCAGTCCCCTTCTGGTTGCCACCCTCTTATATCTTTTGTATTTCTTCTCTCATATATTTATATTTCTCCTTGTTTTTGCCTCATTTCTTCCTCCTGTGCTCACCCCACCCCACTCCACCACACATAAGCTCGTAACCCTAGTTCTTGCTTTCCTTCTCCACCTCTATTTCACTTATCAGTGGTATTCTGAAACCAGTCCTGATGCCTGCACCTGCTCAGGAAATTAAAATGTGTAATCTTTTTTGGCTGCTATATCGCTGCGAGGCCAAACTGACAATCTGCTAACTACAGACTCACAGCTAAAATAACAGAATGTTTTGCAATCAGGGCTGGAATCACAGGTGGTGGAATCTTTTTTAGCTTTCCAAAGCCAACAAAGCAAAAGAAAATATTCCATACTCCCTTTCTGCCTTTTCACTTCCCACCTGCCTTTTCCATTAACCAGTGCGGGGAAAGCCTCTGAGGAACACAATCCAAGCCTTTGCTTTTTTGGTCAGAAATCAGAAGGGGGTGTGGCTGTGGATCTCTTTGCCCTCTTCCACACCCTCACTCCATCTTCAATCTCACACCTTGCCTCTTGTGAATAACCACCATTCCTTCTGAGGCACGCACCAAGGCTGCCACGGGCATCAGAAGGCATCCTGACCAGCTGCGATATCCAGAAACCTGTGAGGCTTGGGGGTGGGGTTACCTGCCCACTGCAACTCATCAGGCTCAGAGACAGGTTAGTTCTCTCAGGGAAATCTGCCTCTTAGAAAGGGGCACACACTCTGCTTCTAGGGGAGATATTTTTACACAAAAAGGACAGGTTTGGAATAGATCTCTTGAAGAGATGATATAGTTTTAGGACTGAAGATAGGAAGGGCCACATATCTCATGTGTTGAATGGTCCTGAAGGAACAGTAAGAAAAGAGAAGAAACTGTCCTCATAGCTCATTGAATATACCAAGCACAACCCATCTCATCCCATTTGTATTTCTGCTCTCTTTGCCCTTACTTTATTCATACGTTTTCTCAAGGACCACTTGCACTTCCTGACCTTCTATATAAACATGGTTATGTCACTTTATACTTTTATAGCCCTGTTTTCCCCCTCCTCTAATGGGAACAAATATATCTATGTTTTTTGTCATCCTCTCTCCAATATTAGCTTCACATGGACGGGAATTTTGTTTTGCTAACTACCCATCCCCAGTACTCAGGAAACTGCCTGGTGAAAAGTGGGTGTTCCTTACATGTTTATTGAATGTATGGACCTAGGGGGCATCTCAAGTGGGTCAGGCACCACTTCTGGTACTTTGCATATCTTACCTTATTTCATATTCAATCATTTTGCTGAAAAAAGTGTTTACGGACACGCACACTTTACAGATTGGTTACTGATGCTCCATGATGCTAGGGACAAGTTGGGTTCCTTCCACAAGGACTTGATCTCTGTTATGCTGACCACAGAGTCTGTAAGCACCCAAACTTGCTACCTTCTGAGCGCTGACAACCCTGAGTCTTCCTCCTCTTCCTCACCCAGTACTCGGCCTGTGACAGGAAGGCCTTTCAGTTGAAGCCCTTAAACACTTTCTAAGATAGATAAGAGTTTCTCAGGCTTGGGGCGCCTGGGTGGCTCAGTGGTTTAAGTCTCTGCCTTCGGCTCAGGTCATGATCTCAGGGTCCTGGGATCCAGCCCCACATCGGGCTCTCTGCTCAGTGGGGAGCCTGCTTCCCCCCTCTCTCTGCCTGCCTCTCTGCCTACTTGTGACCTCTCTCTCTGTCAAATAAATAAATAAAATATTTTTAAAAAAAAGAGTTTCTGGGGCTCTTTCTGAGTACGTTTTTGGTTGGAAGATTCTCACATCAGTGGCCCTCCTGGCTGAATTCCCATTATTCTCAGAACATTCTGATAGATGAAACCTCTTCATGTACACCTATTCAGGTTTTACCCATGATTCAGGGATGTATAAACATAGATTTCACTAACAGAGTTCCACCAAATTCTCAAAGAAATAAAATATTAAACCTCTTATATCACTAATATTTGTCTTCTTTGGGATAGTTGCTGTTTCTTAGATCACAGTGTACAAACAGCGCTGAGCTACTGAGAAGGTTAACCAACTTCTCCATACATCTTGCTGTTAGTGAGAATCATGTAAGTAAGTGAGCATAGGGATACTCAGTCCCTGAGTCCTGCATGTCAGGGATGGGAGTGATGTCCTTCTGGAGGAAGCACATTCCATGTCCTTCTTACATGCCAAACCCAGGATGCTACTCTGAGGATCTTCCCTGTACAGTTTCTTCAGGCTATAAGCCTTCTGTATTCTGTACAATGGTCACGGGTCTCTATGGCAAGTCTATCCTGCTGTTAGCTAATGGTCTCAGTTCTGAACCACTTGTCTATCCATCCTTCACCTCTTTTTCTACATTGCTTTCAGGTTGTGAGCTTCTAGACTCATTACTCATTTACCTGGCTTCATCCTTCGCTGGGCCTTCAAGCTCAATACTATGCACTGTTTTTCTGATTTGTTGTGGCTCTTTCATATCATTGCCTTAAGCAGCCTTGTCCTAATGTGACCTAGTTGAGAGCCCCGTCTTTGGTTTTGTTCTCCCATGAGAGGCTTTTCCTCTGGTTATCCTAGGCAACTGAGCAGGAGCAAGACCTGTTCTTCAGAATCTCACGTGGCTTTTTAACATTTCTTTTGGATCTGGTTATGGGTGCTCTGAATCCCTTAGAACACCACAAAGGCAACAGGAATTTCTTAAGCCAAAATTCTTTCAAAAAAGTTTTTGTTCAGTTTATTTATTCAGTGAGGACTTACGAAAGAAAAGGAGGATTTACGGATAACCTGATATATATCAAAGACTGTGCCCAGTGCTGGGGATGGAGATACATTAGACTCACCTTTCCTCTTGTGGAGCTGTGTTGTGATGCAGGTCATAGCAGATGGGAAGTAGAATTAAGAACACCTGCCAATATGTGCTGAGCCCTCTGTGCATTCTAGGTACTGAAGGGTTGACATGCTTCTCATCTAATCCTCACAAAAGATCTGTGTCCCACAGTGTCCAAAATTTTCAATATTTTTCTAGTCCTCAGCTGTCTGTCTTGCCTTATCCAGTCCCTTTGTGAATATATTTGCTGTCATTCTATTCTCTGTGGACCCATTGGTCGTGACAAGTGGAAAAGAGTGTTGGTCCAGATGTCAGATGGAGTGGAGCCAGATGGCTCTGCACATGGGTAGCATTGGACTTCACTTATTTCATGCCCTTTAGGGTGGAGTCTGGACCACCTCTTCCTCTCCTCAACATCTATGATGTTTTCCTGACTAACTGTCCTCCAGCTACTCCCTGATGCATCTGTTCTGTGCAGCAGACTAAGTCATCTCTTCAGAAGGGAAATTTGACGCAGCACCCCACACCAAATCTTTAAATGACTTTCAGGTTTTTTAGGATCAGGTCTAAAATGGATAGCTTGGCTTCTAAGGCATTGACCCATTTCCTCAGCTTCAGAGCTGCCTTCTGCTCCCTTCATTACAGACCCATCAGCCATCTGTGAATCCTTCAGTGATAAGATCTTCCCTGCCCTGGGGCCTTTGATCATGCTTCTCTCCATCTGAAAGCCCTCTCTGTACTCCTTTCTCAGGCTAATTCCCACTCTTTCCCAGTTTTTAGTTTAAAACTGTCTTCTCTCACCTCCTTTCCCTCTCCTAAAATAGTTCAGACATCCCATTGTGTGTTTCTGAAGTACTTCATCTTTTTTCTTTCAGCCTTTATCATAGCTGTAGTTGTTCTATATGAGGTGGAATGGTTACCCATCCTCTAGTCTTCTTTGGTCAGAGGCAATCTATAATTAAAATAATTGTTGCTGATTACCTGAGCTTATGCCAGTGACGACTTTGGGTGGGCAGGAAAAATTTCCAATGCATGAAACTACAATGATTGTAGCCCATTATTCTTAAAAGGTGGTTAAGTGCTACTAATGAGAGGATTATCCTTTTCCTCAAATGGGTTTTTACTCTGGTGTCACTAAGTACTTAGTAATTACTGAGTAATTACTGCTTGTACCTTGGAGTTGTTATATCACAAATTACAATGTAAAGGGAACCAGTCCATCCAAGATTTTTCATTGATGGGGGTGGAACAAGATGGCAAAACACTAAATTATATGTGGTTGGGTATTTGGGCAGGACTGTCATGGTTCTGGTTTTGTTAAACTATAATCTTCTCTTTATTTATGTCTGAACTTTAGTGAGAACAAGAGTTTCCTTGAGTGAAATAATGCTATGATCTTGTCTGTCTCTCAAGACTTGATGATGAGTTCTTTGAGGACAAAACTCATATTTTATTCATCTTTGGTACTCCAATACTCAACTCAAGGCTTGGTATAGAATAGCCACTTAATTAATTACATTGATTTGGGATAGGGAACATGTAAACATTTTTCAGTGGGGAAGGGAAGAGACACTAAGAAGCAGGTTTCAAGACAGAAAAGTCTCAGTGTGGGTGGGAGGAGATGAGGTGATTGCTCAGTGTGTGAGGAGGCGTTAGTCATAAAGAGGAGAAGGGTATCTTTTCTGATTAAGAAGGCAAAGTGAAAGAAGCAGAGTAAAGGATAAGAGTGGTCTAGAAAGGGGAGATAATTTAGACAGGCTTCCACTTCTCTATAATGTTGCTTCCTCACAAAGTTTTAAGAGATGTGTGTGTGTGTGAAAGAGAGAGAGAGAGCCAGAGATACAGAGACAGAGGGAGGGAGGGTGGGAAAACTCTCACTTAAGGACATGAGCATTATGGCACAGAAAGAAAAAAAATCCTATACTACGGCTCTGCCATTTATCTGAATGACATTGAATAAGATGGTAAGCTTCTCAGAATTTCTTCTTAGGAAAAGAAGAACTTAGCTCCCTAATTCAATGTGATAATTTAATTACCTATCACAAATATATCTTTGTTAACTCTAAAGCATATTGCAAATGTGTTTCTTTAAAAAATATATTTATGGTTTAGTTGAGTTGAAGAAAGAAGTTTAATTCACATAAACATTATGATGAATTATGTAAAAAATGAGAGAAATGAAAGAAATCTAATAGAAAGAAGAATTACAGAATATCAGCTTGCTGCATTTTGAAAATCATTGACACAATCTCCCATACTGTATAATAATATTAGGTCTTGTAATTATTTATGCATGTATCTCTATATGACTTTCTCCATCCAGTTTGTAAAATCCTAAAAATCCTCAAAAAGGAGATAGCATCATACTTATCTCTGTATGTCAGCATCTATTAACCTCTAATCTATAAGCTAATTGCTCAATACCTGTATCTTGAATCGATCCATTGAAATCTCTTATTTTACAACTGGAGAAACAGGCTCAGGTAATTCAAGTGACTCTGCAAACCTACTGTAACTAAGGCATCTTATTGCCAGCCTACTGTTTTTCTAATCAGATCTCAGGAAAGGGGTGGGTATTCAGCTGAACTTGGATGAGCGAATAGAAGGAAGGGCTTTCCTGGCAGAACATCTTGAGCAAAGGCACTGGGTAGGAATGGCGATTGCATGTTCAGAAGGCCTTTTGCTGCCTGACTGCAATGGAAGGCACATGCATTTTTATGAGACTTTCTAAGTTCCTATTAGTCCTGAAGAAAAGAATCAAGAAGCTGTCCAAAATAATAATATAGATCTTAATCACTTAGCAACTTGTCTTGTACTGAACTCTAGGGTGGGTGACTCTAGATTCAGGTAAAATGAATGTGAAACTGAACACATAAAATAAAATAAATACCTCCTTTTTGCCAATGTGTCCTTGGAAATACATCAGAAGAGACTTTCATAATTATAATGAGCCAAGGAGGTCTTAATTTATTCAAAAGGCAAATACCATTGGGTAACTTTGAAGTCACCAATGAAATCACATTTAGTTTCACTGGCCTTAATGAAGTATCCACTTACTCCCGAGAGAGAAGTGAGACCCTAGTTCCTGACTTCTCTGGGTCTCAGACCCCAGTGTCATGCCATTATGTTGTGTGATACCAAACCGGAGAGTTGGATAGAATACATTTCAGGGCTCATTGAAATAGTCCTGGAAGGCTTCCTGGAGGAAGGATGACTTTGGGAGAACCTACAGAAACTACTGCTTAAAACCCTTCAATGTCTCTCTAATGGCGGCATGCAAAGCCCTCCAAATCTTCTTAGCTGGTCAGTTTTGTCTCCCAACCTTTTCCTTTCATTCCCACACACTCCAGTCATACCTAATTGCTTTTGTTCCTTAAGTTTTTGTTTTGTTTTGCTTTGTTTTTGTTTTTGTTTTTGCTTTTTTGTACCTCTGAGTCCTTAAACAAGCTTATTTTTCTATGGGATATACCACTGCCCTCCTTCTGCCTGGGCAGAATGTCTCCTCACTGCTCAAGATGCAGACAACTATTCCTTTCCCATCTAAGGTACAGTTGATTGATAACTTCTTTGTTCCACTTTGTATCTTATACCACCTTCCTTATGCACTTATCTCACTGCACTGAATCCTTTTTTATTTTTAATAAAATTTTCTTTGTCTTTATCTATAAATTGTTAGCTTAAGGATAAGTCTCCAGGTATTACTGGGGATGCAGTGTAGGTGATCTGTTTGTTGAACAAATGAATGGATAAATGCAGGGTGAATAGTTTGATGAGTCCAGCAGACAACCAGTTGCATGAGGTAAGATGCAGATGTGTTTGGATGCCAGAACTAGACAAAGGAACTTTATTAGCTTAAATGAAAATTGGTTCATGGAAAGTTTCTGTGGGGGTTGGAAGCCCAGGGTTGCATGGTTAAGCAGCTCCCTGGTGTTGGCAGGATGTGACTCCTTTTCTCTCTGCTTTGCCTACTCCTTGCTTCCCCCTGTGGTTGCAAATTGGTTGTCAACGATTTCAATGAGTCAGGCGTCCAGGTCCATATCAAGAGGGAGGAAGTTTCTCCTCTGAAAGCTCTCTTAAGAGTGAAGATTAGGGGGCGCCTGGGTGGCTCAGTGGGTTAAGCTGCTGCCTTCGGCTCAGGTCATGATCTCAGGGTCCTGGGATCGAGTCCTGCATCGGGATCTCTGCTCAGCAGGGAGCCTGCTTCCCTCTCTCTCTCTCTCTCTCTCTCTGCCTGCCTCTCTGCCTACTTGTGATCTCTCTCTGCCAAATAAATGAATAAAATCTTAAAAAAAAAAGAGTGAAGATTATCTTCCTAGAAGCCAATAGGTAGAAATTTTCCAGTTTTATTAGCCAAATTGACCTGAGTGTCCCCTCCCGAACTAGTAACGTGTGGGTGGGAGGTAAGATTTGCTGAGGAGTCACATGTTCTGCCTTAAAGCAGTGTAAAATCGGCTTTGAAGAAAATACAGGAGCAGATGTTGAATGCCCAAGCAAATAGGGCTCTTTTAAATAGGAGAGGGTGGGAATTGGGGATAACAATAATGACAACAACGAAATGGAAAGGGTGAACCCAAAAGCCACTCACCATGTGGTCTGTGTTGATCTTGGCTGGGTTTGGATTTGGGGTTTTCTCTCTCAGAGTACTTTTCCTTATAAAATAAAGCAACAATAGGGGACGCCTGGGTGGCTCAGTTGGTTAAGCGGCTGCCTTCGGCTCAGGTCATGATCCCAGCGTCCTGGGATCGAGTCCCACATCGGGCTCCTTGCTCGGCAGGGAGCCTGCTTCTCCCTCTGCCTCTGCCTGCCACTCTGTCTGCCTGTGCTTGCTCTCTCTCTCTCTCTATCTCTGACAAAAAAATAAATAAAATCTAAAAAAAAAAATAAAGCAACAATATATCTATATCTATCTATCTGTCTATATATAGATATATATATCTATACATACATCTCCAAAGTTTAATCTGACCTTCTGTTCATAACTTGCCATAAAGGTAAAATGAAAGTACCATCTGCTTGTGTCTCTGTCAGTCTGCAGAAAGCAGCCTACTCTCCAGAGAAGTCAATTTGCTGCTTTTGGAATCTACATAAAATTTCCTTCAGGAGACACATTTGTCACTGTCTAATGCCTTCTCCCCACTCTGTGAGAAAAAATTACAAGTGCAAAAGTCTTGTCCAACACAGGAAAGTGTCAGCATTTGAATTCTTGATGTACTTGCCCAGACCAAACTAAGGGAAGTCCAGTATTATGGATCCCTATCATGTGCCAGTGATTTTTCCATATTGTTACCCTTAATCTTCCCAGTGGTCACACTAGACGACACCCAAAAGAGGCTTCACAGGGAAAGCACTTTTTCTGGTCAGCCAAGCATGTAAAAGATGTAACCAATCTACCTTCTTCATCTGCCTCCTCCATCTTTGGGCTAAGGTTTTCTTTTGGCAAACCTTCTCTTCTAACTGTGGCATTTCTTTCTTACTTCATCACAAAAACACAAATGAAAAACAAACATGATCAAACAAACTAATAACCTCTCTCCTGCAAAAACAAAAAACAAAAGAAGCAAAATCAAGCCAAACCACCACTGCAACCACTACCACCACCACCAACTACGGTTTCACAATAAGAGCATCCAACATGAGTTCAAAACCTGACTTTATCTGACATAGTTTTATATTCATCTCA
Organism: Meles meles; assembly: GCF_922984935.1. Lineage (NCBI taxonomy): Eukaryota > Metazoa > Chordata > Mammalia > Carnivora > Mustelidae > Meles > Meles meles. The sequence goes on along the minus strand of NC_060074.1, from coordinate 111,403,531 downwards.
CTGAATTCTAAGAAAATGCAAATCTGTTTAAAAAGTGAGCAAACCTGGACACAGAAGGAAAGACTTCAGTTAAATATGTTCATCCTGGTGATGTGTGCTAGCTGGCAGCCTCCTTTTCCATTCCAGTCTTTGATTTTGTCTCCCATTAAAGGAAAAATACATTAATTCAACAAATACTCATCTATACTATAGGATCTAGAAACATAGCCATGGATAAGATCTACCTGGATTTGCTCTTTCAGAGTTTAATTTCAGAGGGAAAAGATGGAGACTAAAACCATGAGTCAAGATGTGATCAAGAGAATTACAGCTGGTGATAATTGCTATGAAGATAGTAAAACAAGCAGATGTGGTATGAAATACCCAGAGTGAGGAGCTAAGTTTGATGGAAGAAAAACCCACTGGAAGAAAGCATTTGACTAGAGACCTCATGATGGGAAGGACCCAGCCACAAGGAGGTATGGGGTAGTTCTACTAGGAAAGGAGCATCAGATAAAGTTTGGAAGTCAAGAGTGAGCTTGGCTTGTTTGGAAAGGCCAGAGGGAGTGAGAAAAGAGTGGTGGGTGGTCTCTGAATTCCTGCCTTTTATTCTATGGATCATCCTGACTCTAATAAATAATTTAATTCTCCAGCATTCTTACTTATATACATCATGGACATTTTAGAGATGCACAAGCCAGAATCTACATCAAGTGGACTTTTTGAAATGGTGTAGCTAGCCAGGAGCATAGGAAAGATAGATTCATCCCTCATCCACCTGTAGGTGAGTGTGAGAGGTCCATGCAAGACTATCATTTTTTCTAATACCGAATTTCTCAAAACCAACTTTAGGTTCAGTAATTTATTAGAAGAACTCACAGAACTTACTGAAGGTTGTTACATTCATGGTTACAATTTATTCCAGAGAAAGGATACAGATGAAAATCAGTCAAGGCAAGAAGCATATAGGGCTGAGTCTAGGAAAGTATGAAATGTGGAATTTTCAGTTGTTCCCCCCATGAAGTCAGGATTATGTTTGTCTCCTGGCATTCATGTGTGATAATACACATGGGGTATTACCAATCAGGAAAGCTCACCAAGGCTTAGGGTTTGGAATTTCTCCTAGGGCTCCATCATGTTAGGCATAGTTGATTGATTGTACAAGCGGATGACCTCAGTCACAAGCCCCTCCAAAGACTGACTGATGTTATATGACTCACAGCCCTCATCTCAATCACATTGTTACTATCCAGTGTAGTTAGTCCCTACTCTAAATCACATTGCTAGACTATAACAGTGTGACCTTGGTGTGACTCAAGATACCCAGGCCCTTGGAATACCATGCCTGATAGGAGTATCTTATCAGGCATGGTATTCCAAGGGCCTAGATATCATTTTCCAGGGCAAAGTCTAGACCTTTTTTTTTTTTTTTCTTTTTTGAAAGTTTAAATTCTTGACTGCACACTGAGCCACACATTTCCACCGAACATTGTTTCAGTGGTGTTCGGGCTTCTGGCACACACAACTGCTCTTCTCTTAGTTCTCTAAGACCTGTTGATGGCAGTGGGTGTGGTATATGGCTAGACTATAGTGAGAAGGTGGTTCCCTGCAGTGGTGGCACATCAAGGCTTGAGTACCTTCTATTTACCCCAGATGGGATATTTTCTTTCTTTGTCAGACTATTGGGCTTCAAAGCAGACATTGGTTGGGGATTACCTGGGAGTCAGACTGGAATCATGATGGAAAGCATCCTTGACAGGCTGTCCTCACACAGCACCCTGTTCAGAAAGGGCAAAGTGGAGGGGAGGCAACAAATAATCTCCTTTTGCCATCACTAAGGCAATTACTCTAGTGAGTCAAATACTCTGAATCTTCCAGATTTCCTTCATGAGCTTCATCCCTTCTTCTGACCAAAAAGTTGTTAGCTTTGGTTGAGGGCAGTTGCATTGCTTATGAATCCCCTGTGGACCATGATATTTCAGGCAGCTGCCTTTCCGTTGTGATGAGAGCTGGTATCTGACAAAGAGAGTGTGAGAACAGCACTGCCTGTGGGGCCACTTGAGATGGGTCCCTCTTCCTACTATAGATCTACAGTCTCCATGTTAGGGCCTCCAACCACCCATCTCACTTTGATTTAAACTACTGTACCTGAAATGGCCCTGTTCCCCCCCCCCCCCCCCCCACTCCAGCTCTCTCTTCCCAGATCTACCTAGGTATGCTCCAATCTGAAGTATCCCTCTAATAGGCAATGTGATGGGCCAACTGGGATGAAGAGTCCACACAATAATCAATTAAAAAGCCAAGTCTGCCTGTTGTTAGCTTCAGTCACTTGGGCAAATCACTTCAAATATCTGAACATGTTTCCTCCTTCATAAAGTGTCACAGGCTTTTTATGAATGAGTTTGTACACACAGTCCTTTAGGCAGTGATCAATACATTATTAGGTTTTATTATTGTGAGGGTAGCTGTTGTGAAGGTGAAATGAGGGAATACACTGTCATTAGTGCATAGCAGTTACTCACTGCATGTTTCCTTTCTCACTAAGGTCTTCATTGTCCTCTTTTTCCAGCTTACGATGCATAGCAGTTTGACAGCTACACACACACACACACACACGCACAAGTCTAACTTTCTTATCTCCAACCACACAGCCTCCTTGCTCAAGTACATCAAATATAGTCCATTTTCAGACATTTGCTCTTGTATTATTTTTTGCTTGCATACTCCTTCTCAAGATAGCCATATAACTCAACACTTGGCTTCATTTGGGTCTGTGCTTACACACCAGCTCTTGACCTGCATTCCAAAGAGCAGCTTCAGCTACACTTTTCTTTCCCTGCTTCCTTTTTCCTCATGGCACTTAACACCTCTGACATTATGTTATGTATCTGACTATTTATTATCGTTGTCTTTCATCAGAATTTAAGTTATACCAGGATGGGTTCTGGGTCCAGTATTTTACTCTCTGTTCCTAGAATAGTGTTAGATATATAGTAGGTGCCCATCTAATATTTGTTGAAAAAAAACTAAAGGATATTCTCTTGAATTGTATTCTCATGGTTTTCATGTTTTATTTACTCAGACAGGCCTGGAGGACAGAGTCCTGGACTTAAGAGTTTCTGTCTCCCATTCAGTACACTGCAAAACCATTGGCTTATATCTCATATTCAATGAAAATATTTAGAATTCAATTGTATTCATCCACCCATCAGTGTCTTTTTATTGAAAACAGATTTACTGCTGTCCATTTTCTACCTAGCTCTATGCTTGACTTTTAGGAATTGAAAAATGCCTTTAATGTCATTCTGCTTTCAAAATGTTTAGTCCAGTAAATTGAAATAACAGTGCATTTTCCATAGCGACTCAGTACAATATATATAAAATACATACACATACATGCAATGGAAACAAATTTTTTAGGAAGCAACACTCCCTGTTATTGTCTACACTATTCTTTTTCACTTTTCAAATGTGCTGGTGGTAACTCACTAAATGAATTGTGTGGCTCATCAATGAGTTATGACCCACGATTTAAAAAAAATACAGCTATAATACAACTTACTTACTTTCCTCCATTGCCTAAGGAATTATGTAACTATTATTTCACCTTCATTCCATGTTTGTCTTCCCCACTATGATATTGATGGTAATTATGTTATCACCCCTAATATATTAATATACATGAAATGGTGTTCTAAATGCATTTCATGGATTATCTTCCTAGATCATAATAAGACTTTGAGGTTAGGCTTAGTGTTAGCCCCGTTAAACAGATGTGCAAAATAAGCCCAGAGAGATTACACAGCCACCTTATCTAAAATCTTACAGCTGGTTAGAGACAGAGAGCTAGAATCTGTCTCCAGAGCTTTGTTTCATCCATGACACCATGGTGATTCTCTAGAGCCCCTGGTCTCAAGCAAGGACCACATCTGTTTTCACTCACTGTTTTATCTCCTGGTTTGAAATCCATGATTTCTCTGCTAAGCTCTTTTTCCCTTTTAGTGATATCCTCTCTCCATCTCACAGTGTGGTATATCACAAGACTATATCTGATCTTTGTGCCCAGTTCCTGACACAGAGCTTCAAAAGCCTGTGGGATTTCTTGAGTTAATGAGTGTTTGCTATGCCAATCAGGTGACAAATGCAGATCCTAGATAACTTCAGAATAGGGTGTGGTCATCAGACAGTCCTAGTTTGTAATTAGAGTTGGAACTTTCATCCACTCAACCTCTGGGTGGGTTTTCAGGGGCTTTTAGAGATTGAGTTCCAACATGTGGCCAGTGATTTGATCAATTATGCATATATAAATAAAACCCTAATAAGAACTCTGGACACCAAGTTCAGCGGAATTTCCTGGTTGAACATTCCGTTGTGTTAGTTGGGTATTATGCCCCAATTCTATGAGGAGAAAGCACAGAAATTCTTCCCCCTACCCCAAGACCTTAACTCATGCATCTCTTCATTTGGTTAATCCTGATATAAATCTCTTATAATATTATAAGTTATTATCATGAGTAAGCATTTTAGTGTATTTTGCAACTCATTCTAGTGAGTTATCAAGCTGACATAAATTTGCTTGTAGGATTCCCTGCATTTATAGCCAGTCAGTCAGAAGTATATATGGCCCCTCAAGACTTGCAGTGGGAGGATGAAGAGGGGGCAATCGTGGGGAGGACTGAAGAGTTACGGTATCTGACACTAATTCTTGTGTCAGAGCTGCATTGCAATCTACCCCGTTCAGTGGAAAAGGGGCATTTTGGGATTTGTAGCTGGCCAGGAAGGAGTGTGGGTGGCTTGGAATACCTAAAGCTTGAGGCTGGTGTCCGAAATGGGGGCAATCTTATGAAAGACTTTTCTCTTAACTGTGGGGTCAGGTCTGTGCTAATGCTGGGTCGTTAATGTCAGAATTGAATTGAATTGAAGGACACCCAGTGGGTGACAGAGCACTGTCAGAACACTCATGGGAATCTGCAGGGATCTCTGTGCTTCACCGTCTCTCCTAACATTAATACACAACATCATGATTAATGAGACTTAAATTCCAAACACCACATCTACCACAGAAAAAATTGCCACATAAAATTCATGTTTCCATGTGCCTTATATTAAACATCAGTCTGTCAACAAGTTATTCTTTGGGGAAAAGAGGTCTTCTCAGGGGCTGTGAATGCAGACTATGTAGGAACAAAGGGAATTGCAGAGACTTCGAAGGAAAACATACCTAAGCCAGTGCTCTAGATCTTCCACTTATTAGTGCAATGAACTGAACTCCCATCTTAACCTTTCCGGGCCTCAGTGTCTCCCCATGTACATCCACTGATGGTAGCAAAGTTTTAATAAAGTTCATCATGTAATTATTTTCAAGAAACTGCCAACTCAGCATACCATCCATCCTTTTCCAAGAACTCTTGGAACCATCTAATATATATGGGTCAGGTGTCCTAACCACAGAGGTACACTAAGACTTGAAGTGACTGAAGGTTCATTCAGGGGTGGTCCAATGATCCCAGGAACCCCCGCCCCTTCATCAGAGAGACCTCTGGTGACGAGATCTTGCAGGGGATTTCTAAGAGTCCTCTGGCTGCAGATACTCCTGAAATCACTTTTAGGTGTTTCCTTCCCTAATGCATCATGCTTGTCCAATCCTCAAGGACCGCCACACCTCTGTGCAGACAGGAGCTGCTTACCTCTAAATTCAATGCTTATGGACACCAATATTCATCTGTTTTTCTAGGGAATTAGCACTGATTTCCTTTCCTGTGCACTGAAATCTTTTGTTCCTTCCTTTCCCAAATGATTGCAGCTCCCTGTCTCCTTACATCACCAGAATGTCCATTCGAACACATCCTAGACTCTCCACCTGAACTACAAAGTTTTTGTGCTATTTTTTCATGGAGCCTTATACAATATGTGGCCATGAGGTTTCTGTTAATTCCTATTTTATTTTCATATCATCAACAAAAGTGAGATATGACATCAATTTTACAGAGCTGTTAAGGATGAAATAAGAAAACACATAGGAAGTGTGACTTATTGCTGGAATCTGATAAATATTAATTTGCATTCTTGCTCTACCCACACAAAGATAGGAATGTATATCCCTCTGGTACAATTTAAGTGCGGGGAGGTTTCTAGATTGTTAATGTCTGCCTCACCCTCTCTTCCCTGGGCTGCTCTGCATTATCACCACCCAGTTACAGAGCAGAAAGTCCAGGATTCCTTATCCCTCTGGGTGTGGCCTGGGATTTTCAGTGCTGGTCTCTTTTAGGAGACTTCCCTTTCAGGAACTTTTTTTTTTTCTTTGGGAACTTGGATTCTGGGTTGATCCTCACTGTTTTAGAATAGACCTTTCCTCTCTGACTTTAAGAAGAGAAGAGGGGCTGCCTTAGTTAGAGTTCACCCAGAAAATTGCCTCATTTCAGAAATGCTGGAGAGCATCTCTTACTATAACTTGCCCCACTGCTTGAGATCTGGGTGGAGGGCACTGAGGAAGAGAGCTGGGAGCTCCCTTGTATCAACTCCATATAGGCAACGGTGAGCAGGATCATTGCAATCTTACTGGCACTGAAGTGTGCTCAGAGGCCCTCTTGTACTTTTACATCTTACATCTTGAGGCGTATTGCCTAAGTATGTCCCTTCTTTAGTGCTTCGGGAGGGGAAGAACTTAACACCATTCCTGAGCTTAAACCTCAGGAAGTGGCAGAATGGGAACCAGAACCCAGGGATCCAACACAGAACTTCAGAGCAGCAAGATGTTTTCGAGAACAGGGAGTCACTGCCTTGTTTTCAGAAAATAAAACTGATTATGGAGGTTATGAGCCTTGCCAAGCCACATTAGAAGTTTATAATGTGTTCTCAACTGCTCTATTAGACTTTGTATAAGACCTAAAAGGCCAGGGGGAAAGCATCATGCACAGGCCAGGGGGAAAGCCATGATGACCCATGATACCTTATGACCTTGCCATCCTTGTGACCTTCAATCTTATTGCCTCCATTGGTATTTCCTATCATGTTTTCTGAGGGGTTGGGAGTGAGAAAACAAGCTCAGGGCCGGGTTGCCCTTCATTGGTTTCCCAGCACATATTGCTTCTGCTCTTAGGCCCTACAGATCCACCGATTGGATCTGCTGGCAACTGCCCCCCTTCCCAGGCTTACTGTCAGCCATGTTTAAGGATAATGGTGAGGTGAAGAAAAAGTGCTGAAATTAAGGATTCAAGAGATTAGTAAAAGTCCCAGCTGCATGCAGCATAGGTATGCTAGCAGATTATTTGTTGTTTCTCTGAAATTCAAATGTACCTGAGCATCTTGTGTTTTATCTGGCAATCCTGGTTGTGGGGAATCTGGAAAATGAGGAGAAGGAAACACCCTCAGCCCACACATGGTCTGTCCCTTTGGGCTGTGATGTTTTCAGGCATGAGAGATTCTGAGGTATGGTGAATGTCTAGAATGCCCTGGATCACCTGGGTTAAGATTCTACTGCAACTCTAGGGGACTGGCCATTTTGCCTACCCTTGGAATTAGATGTGGGTTGGGTCCTGCTGTCTTATCTGGATGGACAACTCTTTCACACTTTCTAAAAAGGAACATCTAATTGAGTTGGGAGGGGCACCTGGTTGAGCCTCACACCATATTCTATTTTTTATGTCCTCTTTTGTCCCAAACCATTTGCCACTTCTTGTCCAACCTGTCATAGCCAGAGAGAAAACCTTGCTGATCTACCGGTGGGAGGAGGTACCAACAGGCACACTCCTCAAAAAGGGCTGACATTTAGCACTTTGTGGGCTATAGTGAAAATTCTTTTCTCTATGTCAGTTATCTGTAATCTAATAAGAAATGAAATGAAGCAAGATGTGAAAGAGTTAGATGTCTATGTATATAAGGTATGATTTTTTATGTTTTTAAATTTTATTTTATTTTTTCAGTGATCCAAGATTCATTGTTTATGCACCACACCTTGTGCTCCATGCAGTACGTGCCCTCCTTAATACCCACCATCAGGCTCACCTAGCCCCCCCCATTCCCTCCCTTCCAAAACCCTCAGTTTGTTTCTCAGAGTCCACAGTCTCTCATACTTCATCTCCCCCTCCGATTTCCCCCAATTCACATTTCCTTTCCTTCTGCTAATGTCCTCCATGTTATTCCTTATGCTCCACAAGTAAGTGAAACCATATGATAATTGACTTTCTCTGCGTGACTTATTTCACTCAGCATAATCTCCTCCAGTCCCATCCATGTCCATATTGATATAAAGTTGGGTATTCATCCTTTCTGATAGAGGTGTGATAAATTTCATTGTATATATGAACCATATCCTCTTGACATAAGGTATTTTTATAGAGAGCCCAAGTCAAGAGCTCAGAGCTGTTGGTTTTAGATGTCACATATGTTGTTGGGAGGCAGGCCACGACTCATGGAATGCCCTAAAGTACTCTAACGGAGAGTGGCCAGCTGTCTCCACCACCATGTGAGACTAGTCTCACTATAGGCCACTATTATTTGTCTGCTCAACTATCTGATGTTTTAAAAATTTTAGTCACAGACTGAACATGTAGAGGTTAGATTTAGCCTCCAAGTGGGCATCTGTTTTTTTAAAATCCAGAAAACTTATAATTTTAATTTATGTCTGCTCTTGGAACATCAGATCTTGCATATGTGGGGCCACATTTCCTCAAGAAGCACTTGACCAGAGTTAAGTAGTGGCTGCCTCTGTAAATAGTTCTCACTTGCTATTGTGTCCACAGCCCCCACCACTCCTCTTTGCTTACACTCAGCCCATTTTACCTGGCCACACTGACTGCCTGGATCCATCTTTGTCCTACTTCCATGTTACCCCCCATTTTATGGGACCAGAATGCTGAGTGCAAGCTGAATCCAGGCAGCTTCTTTCATTCTGAGTCTACTGGAGTCATTTATTTGTTTATTCATTCAACAAGTAAACGGTAAGTGCCTGCATGGACATATTTAAACAGGAGCATTTAAACATGATTGGTCCATGCCTTCAAGGAAAGCACGATTTAGTTGGGAAGATGGACAAGCTGACAAATATAGTACAACATGACAACTAATTAAATGGAAATGCTTTATGGATTCAGGGGACAAGTGATCCCCAAATGGTGGACAGGATGGTCAAGGAAAACTACCAGCCTTTCCAGAGAAGCAGGTTTGTGCTTGGTCTGAAAGACAATTAGGACGGAGCCTGCGGAGAAGACAGACAGACTATTCCAAGCTGGGGAAGAACAGTTTGTGAAAGATAAAAGTTACCATTACATATATACAGGAATAAACCTGTGTGTTTGGAATGGATGAGCAAGGGGATGTGGAGGAGCACTGATAGCACCAACTATACATAAAGGAGCACGGAGAATAGGAAGGCAGAATCCGTGAGGATGACTAGGCAGCCACCAAGCAGGTGAAGGTCCTAAATCCATGGGTAGTGAGGATCTAGACCACTGGCAGGGACCAAAAGGAGTTGTCAGTAATGGAAGCATCTGGGATGTAGATAAACACAGACCCAAGACCATGCATTCCATCCTTAGTGTCCTCTATATAGCAGCAGCCTCTGGTGGATAGAGATAGATGAGCCAAGGAGAGACGCGGATATTCCTCACCCCTAGCAGTGACGTTGGATGGCTCCTGACAGTTCTCTCAGCCTCCAGCAGAGAAGCGGGGCACAAGTGAAAAAATATCAACCATACGTACACGCCATTCTGCATTTTTGGAGTCCAATGCCTGGCTTAAGAGAAGGGAAAACTTGTCATTCAAAATAAGATTAAAATTGTAAACTGTATTAGCTTGCAATAATCAGAAGCGACTGAGACTTAAGGTTCTATACAAAATGTCTTTGGAGGACAAGAAGAGAATTTGACAGAGCCTGGTTGAAAGTAGTATTAGAAAATAGGGTGTTGGGAGGCCTGGGTGGCTCAGTGGGTTAAGTGGCTGCCTTCAGCTCAGGTCATGATCCCAGCGTCCTTGGGTCGAGTCCCACATTGGGCTCCTTGCTCAGCAGGGAGCCTGCTTCTCCCTCTGCCTCTGCCTGCCTCTCTTTTGCTGGTGCTCACTCTCTCTGACAAAAAAAAAAAAAAAAAAAAGAAAAGAAAAAGAAAAGAAAATAGGGTGTTTACCGGTTTGGGCTCCATTGGCTACAGGTTGCCTAATATATTGGTTACACAAGATTGGACATGATTTATGGCAATCTGAAGGACTTATCTGAATGGCTGATCCTGATTCAGAGATAGACAAAGATGGCTGGCAGTGAAGGGAGTTAGGAACAGCCAAAGAAGGCCTAAGACACATTTCCCCAGCAGGGTGCTGTAATCAAGGGCATCTATCTGCCCACCAGCAGTTGCAGAAACAGCAGTAGAGTTAGTTCATGGATCAGGCCAGAGGTAAGGCAGCTGATCTCACCCAGGTGAGATTTCTAAGCAAAGAAGACGCAGAAAAAACAATGCAAGCAGGCAATGCAGGCACACATACTCCATCCAACTTATGGTCAGAACGTACCTGGGACAGAATGTGTCCATCAATATGTGTCCTTCCAAATGCAGACCAGCCACTTTCTTATGTCAGCAGAGACCATGGCTACATACTGATCAGCATGGCCATTATGTTTCCTCTTAGTCCCAATTATTGTAAATGAATTTCGGCAGAACCACTAAGAAGTAGAAAGATTTATAATGTATTAGCTCTCATTTAGTTTAACAGAATTGTCTAAATCCATAAATCCAAGCTTGCCTTGGGCTCACATTTTTATAGCTCCTTCTTGGCCATAATACTATTTTTTTTTTCTTTTCCCTTCTTTCCTTCCTCTGCCCTTCTTTCCCTCCCTCCCACTCTGTTCCTCCTTCAGAATCAGCCTGGGTTCTGCAACTCTGTCAGACACTTTGCAAGCCAGGAGATGAGAGCTTCCAGAGAGCTGTGTAAACTATATTTATGGGTGTCTCTGCAAATACTCCTGTTTAGTCATAAACAAGTATAAATGAAGCATGACAAGCAATTTGCTGCATGGAACCTGATATTAATGACTTGACATATTCATACCTACTTGTACAATCAGACTTTTTTTTTTCCTAGTGACATATTCTGGTCCAAAGTATCCCATATTAGGGATACCCATTTCCTCATATTAAGAGGAGAACAGCTTCCCAATAATTTGGGGAATTAGGACATTCATCAGCCCTTCTGCTTTCTTCCATGACTGCCCTCTTCAGAACCATTATACCCAGGAGGAACTGGTCTAAAGCAAACCTTCGCATAAAGTAACAAAGTTCTCAGGCTATTATTTAGGATACAAAGGTCATGATGATAGGACATAAGACAAACAGGATTTTAAAAGACAATTCATGCCATGTGTTCATCTATGCTGAGACCAGGGAAACTCTGAGCTAGGGGAGAGGGTAGCGAGGAAAGAGAGGGATGGGAGCCAGCTGGGGCCCTGCTTTTGGCTTCTGCTCCCTGGCAAGTCAGGAGAGCATGGATAATTGAGAGGAACTGTGCTCCATTGGGACTAGACAGAAGGGAGGTGGCAGCTTCACAGCTTGGGGCTTGGTACCATATCCTGGTGGGATGAAGGATGAAGAATTTTGGGATAGGGAAGCAATAAAGATCAAGATCCCCCAGGATTTTTCTCTTTTCCAATCTCAAGATTATTTTAAGCATTGGAAGGGAAGTAGGGAAGCAATGGGGTATATAGACGACTGATGTATTGGAGGCTGGGGACAGAGGAACAGTGAGGAGCTAGACATAATCCATTCATGAAGTGACATGGCTGGAATAGGGCACAGCAATGGGAATATCTGTGATTCAACATGAAGGCCGCTAGGTCTGTGTGTCTGAGAAGAGAGAGAGAAAAGGAAGAGGCAGGTGACATGAAGATGCCACAGGGGTATCTCAGAGGTGCAAACTTCTATTGGATTCCAGATCATCCCTGGATGATACCAACTTCAGGGTATAGTTTCTCTTCTACAATGCATTAGCTGTTTGACATGAAACACAAATGCCAAGCAGATTAAATGTTAGTATGAGTGTTTGGACTTGGTTTTCTATAGTTCCATGATTGAAACAGACCTCAAAGAACCAAATTCAAATTGTTAGCTTCATCCCCGAGGCCCTCAGGATTTCATAAGGACAGGAAACAAGAATCTCATGAATTATTTCCTCCTCAGGAGAGACCCTTCTCCCCAAGCTATTTTGTAACATCTTAAGAGATGGAAGGGGATAAAACAAAACTTCTCTTGAGATGGTCAAACATAAAATTAATTTCTATTCTTAGGATGAAAATGGAAATTCTTTCACTGAGCCCAGAGGCTGCTGTTTCTCTGGACATTTATGGAGGGTTGATTTAACTCATCACACATTCATCCAGGCCTCTCATGCACACTGCGTTTTATCTGGTGCTGGTGCTTTGATTCTGACAGCAGTGAGCCTCAATAGGAGAGAAGACTTCCCTGTTACAGCCCGGCATAGGCCCAAGCAGCCCAGATTCTGAAGGAAGCTGGTATTGCACAAAATCTTGACTATCATGGCTATAATAGAGTGGACAAGAGGTTATAGGGACTTTCTGGAAGACCAGAAAGAGTGCTGTGAGAAAGGGAGGGAGACCAGAGCTTCTGCTTTCTGCTTGAAATTATGTTTATGACAACTCCAACTCTGACCAACTGAACCAAACCAAACCAAACCCAAACCAAAAAACTAGGTACAGTCTTTCTACGGGACAAACTTCTCAGTGGATTAAGAAGCACCTGAGCTGCAGTCTGGAGCCTTCATGACCAATCACAGTTACTTGAGACACAGCATATGCTCTCATGTGCCTTCTCTTATAATGTGAACTTCGTAGTTTTGTTTGTTTGTTTTTAGTTATCTAGATTTAAATGTTTCATTATTAAAATATATATATATGGTACTGCCCTGCAATTAAACATAGTGATGCTTTGTTTCCATGCTAGATTGTAAACCACTCTAGGAAAGGACCATGGTGTATTCATCTTTGCTTCTCTGAAAACATCATGTGAGGCACGGCATCTAACAGCATGGATCAGAACACAGATGTGAAGCAGGGAGACCTGAGGCTGTCTCTGATTTTATCCCCTTGTAGCGTGGCACCTTGTGCAATGGACCTCAGACGCCTTATCCAAAAAGTGAGTGCACCAAGTAGCTATATTATTGCCAGAATTGTCAGGCATTATTGTCAGAATGAAATGGCATGACAAGAAGTAAATAAGTATTTATCTACCACAATATTATACACCCGATAAGGTACCTAATAAGGTACCAAATACCTAATAAGATACCTAACATAAGTCCTTATCGAAGCAGGGATCACATGGATAACTGCTTACTCAGGTTGCACAAGCTTGTTGTTATCACACTATACACCTCTTCTGTGAAGATCTAGGCTTACTTTTCATTGGCATCCTTCTGGTATTAATCACGTGCATACAATTAATATGACACCTTTGGTCATATTAGAATGTAAGCTCTTTGAAAGTAGTCATTTTTGCTTGATTGGTTTACTTCTGTGTCCCCAGTACTGAGAACAATGTCTGATTTATTTTGTGCTCAGTGAATATTGAATGAATGAGTGAATGAATGCATGCCTGGACAGTTTTCACCCAATCATAGCAGTCCCCTCAGATGCTAAAGCAGGCTGGATAAAGCATTGATAGGGGGCAGATAAAATGAATTAAGCTCTGCTGTCCAATGTGATTGCCTCTTGCAGTTGAGTTAATTCAATACCCAAGGCATCTCCTGGAGATTATGTCAAAACACCTAGTTTCTCAGGCGGACAGGCAAGGCTCATAAATCTGCTCAATGCATTCTCTTCCTCTTTAACAACAAAAAAATTCATTTTGAGGTAAAATGTCCTGAAGAGGCCTTCAGTAATATTCATTGCTAAAACAGAGAGGGTTAAACACGTCACCTTAACACTGGAAGGCATATTTCATTGCTAGTTAGTGTCAAACATTATCTCATTTGTCAACAAAGCACTGGGGGAAACGAACACTACAGGCAGGCACCGTGCAACAGGCTCTCTTTTTAACAGGGGAGTATGTGTTTACAGAAAGAAGACTCTGGTTTACCATGGGTCTGTTTATCACTTCCTGTCAATGGAATTCAATAGGACATGTGCTTAGACCCTGCTTGAGATATCATGAAGCTAACAACTAATTAGTGTTCTCTTTCTAGGGATAATAAACAGTTACACTTCAATTACTCTTAAACAAATACCACAACAAGGACAGAAAACATGTACTTTCAAAGGGGTTACATATTTTTTTTTGTTTGTTTCACATATAACTGGGAAAAAAAACCCTGTGAATTATACTAAGAATTATGTTATTGACCTTATTTTACAGAAAGATTAAGGTCAAAGAGGATAAATACAGTATTTATAGAATGAGTATTTGTTTATAAAGAAGGGGAAACATGGGTAGAGGATGTGAATTTTATTTTTACTACTTGGTGGGACAGGTTGGGCAACCTTTTCAATTCATTTAAAATTTCTTTGCCTTTCTTAAGCATGTTATGTTTTTTAAGAATGTTAGGAGTCAAATTTCATGGAAAATCTTGATGAATTTTTAAAATTTTTTATTTTTTTATAAACATATAATGCATTATTAGCCTCAGGGGTACAGGTCTGTGAATCGCCAGGTTTGCACACTTCACAGCACTCACCATAGCACATACCCTCCCCAATGTCCATAATCCCACCACCCTCTCCTGAATCCCCTCCCCCCAGCAAACCTAATTTGTTTTGTGAGATTAAGAGTTTCTTATGAGGAGCACCTGGGTGGCTCAGTGGGTTAAAGCCTCTGCCTTCAGCTCAGGTCATGATCCCAGAGTCCTGGGATCGAGAACCGCATCGGGCTCTCTGCTCTGTGGAGAGCCTGCTTCCTCCTCTCTCTCTGCCTGCCTCTCTGCCTATTTGTGATCTCTGTCTGTCAAATAAATAAATAAAATCTTAAAAACAAACAAAAAAAGATTCTCTCTCCCCGACTCCCTTTGCTCCTCTCCTGCTTTCTCTCTTTCTAAAAAAAAAAAAAAAAAAAAAAAAAGAGTTTCTTATGAGGGGCTCTTGGGTGGCTCAGTGGGTTAAAGCCTCTGCCTTCAGCTTAGGTCAAAATCCCAGGGTCCTGGGATCGAGCCTCACGTCAGACTCTCTGCTCAGCATGGAGCCTGCTTCCTCCTCACTCTGCCTGCCTCTCTGCCTACTTGTGATCTCTGTCTGTCAAATAAATAAATAAAATCTTAAAAAAAAGAGTCTCTTATGGTTTGTCTCCCTCCTGATCCCATCTTGTTTCATTTATTCTTTTCCTACCCCGCAAACCCCCCCATGTTGCATCTCAACTTACTCAAATCAGGGAGATCATATGATAGTTGTCTTTCTCTGATTGACTAATTGCACTAAGCTTAATATCCTCTAGGTCCATCCACATCATCACAAATGGCAGCATTTCATTTCTTTTGATGGCTGCATAGTATTCCATTGTATATATACACCACATCTTCTTTGTCCTTCATCTGTTGATGGACATCTATGTTCTTCCCATAGTTTGGCTATTGTGGACATTGCTGCTATAAACATTCGGGTGCATGTGCCCCTTCGGATCACTACGTTTGTAAATACCCATTAGTGCGATGGCTGGGTCATAGGGTAGCTCTATTTTCAACTTTTTGAGGAACCTCCATGCTGTTTTCCAGAGTGGTTGCACCAGCTTGCATTCCCACCAACAGTGTAGGGGGATTCTGCTTTCTCTGCATCCTCACCAGCATCTGTCATTTCCTGACTTGTTAATTTTAGCCATTCTGACTGGTGTGAGGTGGTATCTCATTGTGGTTTTGATTTGTATTTCCCTGATGCCGAGTGATGTGGAGCATTTTTTCATGTGTCTGTAGGCCATATGGATGTCTTCTTTGCAGAAATGTCTGTTCATGTCCTCTGCCCATTTTTTTTATTGGATTATTTGTTCTTTGGGTGTTGACTTTGCTAAGTTCTTTATAGATTTTGGACACTAGCCCTTGATCTGATATATTGTTTACAAATATCTTCTCCCATTCTGTCAGTTGTCTTTTGGTTTTGTTAACTGTTTCCTTTGCTGTGCAAAAGCTTTTGTTCTTGATGAAATCCCAATAGTTCATTTTTGCCCTTGCTTCCCTTGCCTTTGCAGATGTTCCTAGGAAGATGTTGCTGCGGCTGAGGTCGAAGAGGTTGCTGCCTGCGTTCTCCTCAAGGATTTTGATGGATTCCTTTCTCACATTGAGATCCTTCATCTATTTTGGCAGCATATTGATTTTTTTTTTTTTAATCCATTCTGATACCCTGTGTCTTTTGATTGGGGCATTTAGCCTATTTACATTCAGGATAACTATTGAGGGATAAGAATTTAGTGCCGTCGTATTGTCTGTAAGGTGACTGTTACTGTATATTGTCTCTGTTCCTTTCTGATCTACTACTTTTAGGCTCTCACTTTGCTTAGTGGACCCATATCAATATTTCCTGTAGAGTTGGTTTGGTGTTTGCAAATTCTTTCAGTTTTTGTTTGTCCTGGAAGCTTTTTATCTCTCCTTCTATTTTCAATGATAGCCTAGCTGGATAGAGTATTCTTGGCTGCATGTTTTTCTTGTTTAGTTCTTTGAATATATCATGCCAGCTCTTTCTGGTCTGCCAGGTCTCTGTGGATAAGTCTGCTGCCAATCTAATATTTTTACCATTGTATGTTACAGACTTCTTTTCCCAGGCTGCTTTCAGTATTTTCTCTTTGTCACTAATACTTGTAAATTTTACTAGTATATTATATAGTATAATATTATAGTAAATATTAGTAAATATTTACTAATAGGTCCACCGGATGTGGACCTATTCTTGTTGATTTTGTAGATAAAGGTGCGTTCTCTGCACCTCCTGGATTTTGATGCTTGTTCCATTTGCCATATTAGGGAAATTCTCTCCAATAATTCTCTCCAATAGACCTTCTGCTCTCCTCTGTCTTTCTTCTTCTTCTGGAATCCCAGTTATTCTAATGTTGTTTCATCTTATGGTGTCACTTATCTCTCGAATTCTCCCCTCATGGTCCAGTAGCTGTTTGTCCCTCTTTTGCTCAGCTTCTTTATTCTCTGTCATTTGGTCTTCTATATCACTAATTCTTTCTTCTGCCTCATTTATCCTAGCAGTTAGAACCTCCATTTTTGATTGCACCTCATTAATAGCTTTTTTGATTTCAACTTGGTTAGATTTTAGTTCTTTTATTTCTCCAGAAAGGGCTTTTATATCTCCAGAGAGAGTTTCTCTAATATCGTCCATGCCTTTTTCAAGCCAAGCTAGAATCTTGAGAATCATCATTTGGAACTCTAGATCTGACATATTACCAATGTCCATATTGATTAGGTCCCTAGCCTTTGGTATTGCTTCTTGTCTTTTTTTTTTTTGCAGTGAGTCTTTCCACCTTGTCATTTTTTCCAGATAAGAGTATATGAAGGAGCAAATAAAATACTAAAAGGGTGGCAACGACCTCAGGAAAATGTGCTTTAACCAAATCAGAAGAGACCCAAATCATGGGGGAGAGAATGGGGATAAAAAGAAGTTCAGGAAAAAAAAATTAAAAAAAGAAAACAAATAAAGAAAAAAACATAATATATATTATGTTTTTTCTTTGTATATATATATACACACAAATAAAGAAAGAGACCAAAATACTCCAAAAACTAAGGGTCACCCACTTAGTTTTGGGAGCATTTTGGTCTCTTAGAAGAAACTACCTCCAAAAATTCCAAAATTTTAAAAAATGAGTAACATTTATAAGGGTAAACACAATGAAAGGATGGAATATGCCTATAAAGATGAAAATTTTTTTTTTTTAATTTTTAAATTTCTAAAAACGGAGTTGATAAAGTAAGTTGGTTGGGAGAATAAAGAAAAAGAAGGTGGAAGGAATTTTCTCAGCCTGGAGACTAGAACAAGCCTGGAACTAGATTTAGGGTACATTTTGATCTATTAGAAGAAGTTGTACCCCAAATTTTTTAGAAGAAAAAACCCTATGTGTATATAAAAAATAAAGTTAGATACAATGATGTATAAAATATGAGTATAATAATGAAGGTTCAAAAATATTATTATTATTATTATTTCTTAATGAAAGGCATTGTTTAGATAAACTAGTTAAAAAGCATTAAAAGAGGAAAGGGTAAAAGTTAAAAAAAATTAGCAGAAGAAAAAAAAATAAAGTGAAAAAAAATAATTAACTGCAAGACTAAAGACTCATGGGGAGAAAGCCATCAATTCCATGCTTTGCTTTCTTCTCCTCTGGAATTCCGCTGTTCTCCTTGGTAAGTGAACTTGGTCTTGGCTGGATTTCTTATTGATCTTCTGGGGGAGGGGCGTGTTGTAGTGCTTCTTAAGTGTCTTTGCCCAAGGTGGAATTGCACCGCCCTTACCGGGGCCAGGCTAAATAATCCGCTCAGGTTCGCTTATGGGAGCTTTTGTTCCCTGAACTCTTTCTGTAGAGCTCTTGTGGACGGGAATGGAAATGGAGGCCTCCCAATCTCTGACCCGGAGATGCCGAGAGCTCGGGGTCCTACTCCTCAGTGTGCCCTCAGAGAAAAGCGCTCAATCACTCCTGTCTCCCTAGCTTCTGGCCGCGCTCTGAGCTCACCTAGCCTGTGACCAAGTGTCTCTGTCTCTGGCACACAACTCCGCCTGGAGTCTCTGAACTCTGCAGATCCCTGAGCTCCCCCAGGGGGTGTCTCCCCAGATTTTGTGGGGAACTTACTCACAGAGCAGTGGCCTGTGTCAAGTATTATGGTTCAAGGTAACCCTGATTTGAGAGCTCACTCCTCGGCTCTGTCTCTTCCCTGCTCTAATACCTGTGAGCTCTGTGACACTCAGACACTCCCAATCCTTCTGTGACCCCGTGGGACCTGGGGCCACGCTGACCCCGCGTGGGCTTCACCCTGGTTTAGCCTCTGGAGTGATGTCCCTCAGTGGAACAGACTTTTAAAAGTCCTGATTTTGTGCTCCATTGTCCCACTGCTTGCTGGGAGCCGGCCCCTCCCCCTGCGGTCTATCTTCCCATCGCTTTGAATTCACTTCTCCGCCAGTCCTACCTTTCAGAAAGTGGTCGATTTTCTGTTTCTGGAATTGTTGCTCTTCTTTTTGATCTCCTGTTTGATTTATATGTGTTTGCAATGGTTTGATAAGCCATCTAGCTGATCTCCTGCTACCTGATGTTGTCTCAGCCTGCTACTTCTCCACCATCTTTGAAAATCTTGATGAATTTTTAGTCTTAGACTTACCTTATATATTAATTTAGATGATATTATTTTTGAAATTCTTTCATGTTTGTTCTAATATTTTATAGTTTCTTTTTTAAAATTCTGATTCCTATAAAATTAATTTTGCTACAAAGAATGAGGTAGGGGCCCATCTCCTATTACTTTCCAGAAGGTTAACCATTTGTCCAAACACCATTTATCAAGTTATTTATTTTGCTCAAATGCTTTGACCTAAACACTATATCTCATACAAGTTTTAACTTATTTTTCAACTCTCCTTTCCATTTCATTGATGTCTGTCTTCTGTTCATGTATCAATATTTAGATTATAATTACAACACCTTGAAATAATCATCTTCAGAATTATTCTGGGTACACTTTTAACTTTACTTTTCCATATCTACTGTTGAATTAACTTGTCTGACTCTACTGCCTCTCCTCCCCATCTAAAATTCAATACCATATAAAGATACATGGCAGATCTATATAGTTTTGCCAGCTTTATAGATTTATATAGATTTATTTATAGATTTATAAAGTCTTGATTGTCTTTTAATACTGACTTTTCCCCTCCAAAATAGAGAATGTTTTTCCATTCATTAAAACATTTTTTTTACAACTCTCACTAGCTTTTATAATTTCTCTCCACAGAACACTAGCATATTCCTCTTTAATGCTTATATTTTTATTCTTTGTTGCTATTATAACTACAGTATTTTTCTCATGTTTTCTAAGTGGTTGATTTTTTATAGTGGTGAACTATTGAATTTTATATTTTGATTTTATAATCAACCACTTTACTGGGTTCTTTTTTAGTTCTTAATTGTGTTCAGCTAACTCTTGTGAGTTTTCTAGATATGCCCTATTATTTTTGGCAAATGAGAGTAATTTTGAATCTTTTCCAGTTTTATGCCTAATATATCTTTCTCTTGCTTACTTGCACTGGCTAGGACCTCCAGAATAATAAGGATAGTGGGGAGAATGTCCAATGTTATTTTATTCCTGATTTTAATAGGGGTGCTTTTAGTGTTTCATCACTAAGCCTAATGTTCGAGCTTTCAGCTCTATCATTGGTACTTTAAGATCCTTATTTTCACTTTAAAATCCGGAATGGATATTTAATTTTATTGAATATCCTTTGGCCAGCAGCTACAAAAGTATGCATGCCTTTTCTGCTACTATGATATATATTTCAAAAAGCATTTGGTGGCTATATATTCCTCTATTAATGTCCTGCAAGATTTCTTGTTAATACATTATTTAGGACATTTACAGTGACATTTGTTAGTGAATTTGTCTATGTTATGTATCATTCTATGTCACTGTGCTGTTTTTTGTCACATTTTTGTATCCATAGTATGATGGTTTTGTAAATATTATTTAGGAATTCTTGGTATTTATTTCTAGAAAATATCTGAAAGCACTGAAGGGATCTATTAGGTAAAGCATGGATAGAATTCATCTGGAAACTGTGACATCTGGTGTCATTTATCACATTCCTTTGTACCCTGTCTTTCTTATTCATTTGTGCTTAAATCTGAATAATTTACTAAGTTTACATTGAATTTTATTTTTACATATCTACTTTTAGAAAGTTGCATGGTCTTTCCTTGAGGAATGTCAGGTTTTCTCTCTTTTTATGATATTGATAGCCATTGATAAACATTGTCTAGAGGCATTAATTAATTAGAGATTCTAGTTATCAATATTCCTACTCTATCATTTCTTTTTTGTTTATTTGATGGGATATTTTAATAAAAAAGTCTCTTAATTAATATTTGATTATTTTTTTAATATTTTATTTATTTATTTGACATAGAGAGAGGTCACAAGTAGGCAGAGAGGCAGGCAGAGAGAGAGGGAGAAACAGGCTCCCCACTGAGCAGAGAGCCCGATGCGGGGCTCGATCCCAGGACCCTGAGATCATGACCTGAGCCGAAGGCAGAGACCTAAACCACTGAGCCACCCAGGTGCCCCAATATTTGATTATTTTTGAGATATAGTTCATATTAGTAAAGGGAAGACGATTATTTAATTCCAGGATTTTTTTTTTTTAAGTCACTCAAGTAGGTGTGAAGTGGTATCTCATTGTGGTTTTCATTTGAATTTCCTTGATGACTAATGACTTCAAGCATATTTTCAAGTGTGTATTGGCTTTATTCGTATCATCATCTTTGGAGATATGTCAAATGAAATGATTTTACCTATATTTAATTGGGTTGTCTATTTTTTGTTATTGAGCTGTAAGAGTTCTTCAAAGACATAAACAAGGGGCACCTGGGTTGCTCAGTCATTAAGCATCTGCCTTTGGCTTAGGTCAGTCCTGGGATTGAGCACTGTATTGGGCTCTCTGCTCAGTGGAAAGCCTGCTTCTCCTCCCTCTGCTTGCCACTCTACCTACTTGTGCTCTCTCTCTCACTGTGTCAAATAAGTAAAATCTTTAAAAAATATTATAAAAAAATAAAGACAAACAAGTCACTTTGTATACATATGCATATATGATTTGCAAGTATTTCCTTTTATTTCATGTGACATTTTTAAACTTTTCTGACAGTGTCTTTTGAATCACAGTTTTAATGAAGTCCAATTTATCTCTTTTTTTCTTCTGATGCTTTTACTTTTTGTGTCACATCTAAGAAGTCATTGCCTAACCCAACGCTATGATAATTCTATGTTTTCTTTTAGGAATTTAAAAATTTTTAACATTTAAGTCTATGACCCATTTTTAATCAATTACTTATGTGTGGTTGAGGGAGGGGTCCACTTTCCTTCTTTTGCATGTGGATGTTCAGTTGTCTAATCACCATTTGTTGAAAAGGCTACAATGCCCACATTGAATTGTCTTGAGAAGTGTGCAAAAATATCAATTGACCATGAATGAGGGGCTTATTTATGGACTCTCAATTGTATTGCATTGATCAATATATTTGACCATATGCAAGTACCATACTATAGTATTTGTTTATTTATTTAATTTTCTTTTATTTTTTCAGTGTTCCAAGATTCATTGTTTATGCATTACACCCCATTCTGCGCCATGCAATAAATGCCCACCACCAGGCTTACCTAACCCCCCACTCTCCTCCCTTCCAAAAACCTCAGTTTGTTTTTCAGAGTCCACAGTCACTCATGCTATGTTTCCCCATCCAATTTTCTTCAATTCATTTTTCCTTTCTTTCTCCTAATATCCTCCATGTTATTCCTTATGTTCCATAAGTAAGTGAAACCATATGATAATTGACTGTCTCTGCTTGACTTACTTCACTCAGCAAAATCTCCTCCAGTCCCGTCCATGTTGATAAAAAGTTGGGTATTCATCCTTTCTGATGGAGGCATAATATTCCGTTGTATATATGAACCATATCTTCTTTATCCATTTGTCTGTTGAGAGGTGTCTTGGCTCTTTCCACAGTTTGGCGACCGTGGCCATTGCTGCTATGAACATCAGGGTACATACTTTTCACTGCATCTCTATCTTTGGGGTAAATTCCCAGTACTGCAATTGCAGGGTCATAGGGTAGCTCTTTTTTTAATTTCTTAAGGAATCTCCACACTGTTTTCCAAAGTGGCTGCACCAACTTGCATTCCCACCAACAGTGTAAGAGGGCTCCCCTTTCTCCAAATCTTTTCCAACACTTATTGTTTCCTGTCTTGTTAATTTTGGCCATTCTAACTGGTGCAAGGTGGTATCTCAATGTGGTTTTGATTTGAATTTCCCTGATGGCTAATGATGATGAATATTTTTTCATGTGTCTGTTAGCCATTTGTATGTCTTCTTTGGAGAAGTGTCTGTTCATATTTTCTACCCATTTTTTAGCATGATTATCTGTTTTTTTTTTGAGCATTGAATTTGAGGAGTTCTTTATAGATCTTGGATATCAACCCTTTGTCTGTAGTGTCTTTGCAAATATCTTCTCCCATTCTGTGGGTTGCCTCTTTGTTTTGTTGACTCTTTCCTTTGCTGTGCAGAGCTTTTGGTCTTGATGAAGTCCCAAAAGTTCATTTTCAGTTTTGTTTCCTTTGCCTTTGAAGACATATCTTGAAAGAAATTGCTGTGGCCGATGTGGAAAAGGTTACTGCCTATGTTCTTCTCTGGGATTCTGATAGATTCCTGCCTCACGTTGAGGTCTTTTATCCATTTCCAGTTTATCTTTGTGTATGGTGTAAGAGAATGGATGAGTTTCATTCTTCTATACATAGCTGTCCAATTTTCCCAGCACCATTTATTGAAGAGACTGTCTTTTTTACACTGTATATTTTTTTCTTGCTTTGTTGAAGATTATTTGGCCATAAAATTGCAGGTCCATATCTAGACTCTCTACTCTGTTTCACTGGTCTATGTGTCTGATTTTGTGCCAGTACCATGCTGTCTTAGTGATCACAGCTTTGTGGTAAAGCTTGAAATCAGGCAACATGATGCCCCCAGCTTTTTCTTTTCCAACATTTCTGTAGAAATTCGGGGTCTTTTCTGGTTCCATACAAATTTTAAGATTGTTTGTTCCAGCACTTTGAAAAATGCCGGTGGAATTTTGATTGTGATGGCGCTGAAAGTATAGATTGCTCTGAGCAGTTTAGACATTTTAACAATGTTTATTCTTCTGATCCATGAGCATTGAATGCTTTTTCATCTGTCCTCAAGGAACTACAGAACACTTATGAAAGAAATTGAAGAAGACACAAAAGGTTGGAAAAGCATTCCATAGTATAGCTTTATACCAGGCAATGTGAATCCTCCAAATTTGTTACTTCTTTTCCAGATTGTTTTTGGCTGACTTAGTTTCTTCCTTTTCCATATAAATTTTAGGATCAGCTTTGACAATTCCTGCAAAATGACTGATTAGGCTTTTGACAGAGATTGCATTGAACCTGTAGATAAATCTGGGGAATATTGCCTTCTTAACAATATTATTGTTTTCTGCTCTATGAACATGAGAAGTCAATCTCTTTATTTAAACATTTTAAATTTCTTTCAACAATGTTTTGTGATACTCAATGTACAAGTCTTAGACTTTAAAAAAAATATCCCTAGGGTATTTTATTGTTTTCAATGTTATTACAAATTTCATAGGTTTATTCATTTCACTTTTATAGTGTTCATTGGTAATATATAAAAATATAATTGGGAGCACCTGGGTGGCTCAGTGGGTTAAGCCTCTGCCTTCAGCTCAGGTCATAATCTCTGGGTCCTGGTATAGAGCCCTGCATTGGGCTCTCTGCTCAGCAGGGAGCCTGCTTCCTCCTTTCTCTCTGCCTGCCTCTCTACCTACTTGTGATCTCTCTCTCCCTCTGTCAATTAAATAAATAAAATCTTTAAAAAATGTATAATTGATTTTTTAAAGATTTATTTATTTCTTTATTTGAGGGAATGAGAGAGAGAGAGAGAGCAATCATGAGTGGGAGGGGAGATGGAGAGAGACTTTTAAGCAGACTCCTCCCTTGACCACAGAGCCCTACGCAGGACTCAATCTCACAATGCTGAGATCATGACCTGATCTGGAACCAAGAGTCGGACACTTAGCGACTATGCCACCTATGGTCCTTAATTGTTTTATATATATTGATCTTGTATTCTTCAACCTACTGGCCTCTTTTACTTGTTCCAATAGTGTCTTAGTGGCTGTCTTAGGAATTTTTAGATATAGGATTATGACATCTGTAAAGAAATATAGTTTTACTTCTTTTCCAACTTGGATTTAAAAGTTTTTTTTTTTCTTTCTTAAGTGTCTAGGCTAGAGCCATCAGTTCATCATTAAATAGAAGTGGCAAAAGTCCTTCTCTTTTCCCTGATCTTAGTGGGAAAGTATTCTTAATATTATGTTAGCTGTGAATTTTTCTAGATGCTGTGTATCAGATTAAGGAAGATTCCTTCTGTCACTAGTTTTCTTGCCTGTTTTTTTCAGTAAAATGTTTGATATTTTTTTCAAATGCCTTTTTGGGTATCAATTGAGATAATCATTGGGTGTTTGTCCTTTATTAATATGGTATATTACATTGATTCATTTTGGGATATTCAACTTTGAATTCCTTTTTTTTTCCCATTTTATTTATTTTTTTCAGCATAACAGTATTCATTGTTTTTGCACAACACCCAGTGCTCCATGCAAAACGTGCCCTCCCTATTACCCACCACCTGTTCCCCCAACCTCCCACCCCTGACCCTTCAAAACCCTCAGGTTGTTTTTCAGAGTCCATAGTCTCTTATGGTTCGCCTCCCCTCCCCAATGTCCATAGCCCCCTCCCCCTCTCCCAATCCCACCTCCCCCCAGCAACCCCCAGTTTGTTTTGTGAGATTAAGAGTCATTTATGGTTTGTCTCCCTCCCAATCCCATCTTGTTTCATTTATTCTTCTCCTATCCCCCTAACCCCCCATGTTGCTTCTCCATGTCCTCATATCAGGGAGATCATATGATAGTTGTCTTTCTCCGATTGACTTATTTCACTAAGCATGATACGCTCTAGTTCCATCTACGTCGTCGCAAATGGCAAGATTTCATTTCTTTTGATGGCTGCATAGTATTCCATTGTGTATATATACCACATCTTCTTTATCCATTCATCTGTTGATGGACATCTAGGTTCTTTCCATAGTTTGGCTATTGTAGACATTGCTGCTATAAACATTCGGGTACATGTGCCCCTTCGGATCACTACGTTTGTATCTTTAGGGTAAATACCCAGTTCAAAATGTTGAAAATAGAACTACCCTATGAATTCCTTTTTTTTGAAGACTTTATTTATTTATTTGACAGAGAGAGACAGATAGATAGATCACAAGTAGGCAGAGACACAGGCAGAGTGGGGGGAGCAGGCCTCCCACTGAGCAGAGAGTTGGATGAGGGGCTCTATCCCAGGACCCTGAGATCATGACCTGAGCTGAAGGCAGAGGCTCAACCCACTGAGCCACCCAGGTGCCCCTTGACTTTTAATTCTTGAGATAAACCCCAGATGGTCATCATGAAATGAATGATCATGAAATGGTCATCATGAAATGATCATGAAATTCTCTTTTATATTGCTGGGTTCATTTTGCTAGTATTTTTTTGAACCTATTATTAATAAAAGACTATATACTACTGTTGTTCTATAATGTCTTTATCTGACTTTGGTATTAGAATAATACTGACCTTATAGAATAAATTAGAAAGGGCTCCCTGTTTCTTTTACTTTATGAAGAGTTATTGGATTATTTGTATTAATTGTTTAAATGCTGGTAAAATTCATTTAAAATGGCTCATTCACCATATGGGTCTGTGCTTTTTCCTATAGGAAATTTTTAAATTACTAATTCAATCTTTCTACTCATTATAGAGTAGAAAATTAGAGTACTCATTATTTCTTGAGTCAATTTCACTAGCTTGTTTCTTTCTAGGAATTTGTTCATGTTATTTAATTTGTTGGAATACAGTTGTTTATGGTATTCCCTTATAATTCTTTTTATTTCCTTAATGTTCTGCCTATCTGTCTTCCTCCCTTTGCTAAGGGGATCTTTGTAAGAAGGCACACCTTCAAACTTTAGGCAGTTTACAAGATAGACTTGGCTTTCATTTCTTTCATGTGTAAGGCTTCAAGTTCAGCCAAAAGAGAGCTGGGTCTTTCACTAAGTTTTTCTTGGGCATGTACAAAGCCTTGTGCATCTGCACAGATCTTGATTTCTAGGAATATATGAGAGCTTTTCAAGTTCCCTATGGTTATTTTGTTCTCTACCATTTCCTTGTATATACCTGGCTAGGCTCTTGTTTGCCACAAGCAAATCAAATCATAATCTTAGGCAGCTGCAATACTGTCAAAAGATTGATATGACTTTGGTAATAACCTAAAGGTAGGGCTTTTTTCCTCCCATGAGCTGAGCCTTGAGTTGAACTGAATAGCTATTCCACCTGGGAACAGAGATTTTCCTGGAGGATGGAAGTTCAGAAAACATGTTCTTTGAGTTCTGAAGATGGTGCTTTTAATGGAATTTAGGAAGTCAGTCATCTTGGTTGGCTGCAAGAATAGCAGGATGAAGGGATGTGAGTATAGTCCCAATTTAAAAGGTTACATAGAGTTCTGAAATGGCTAATGGTTAATTTTATTTTTCTAACTTTTTTTCATTGTTTTTCTGGGAAAGCACTTCACTGAGGTCATTATTCCATTATTCTGGTCAATCACTCCCAATTATTTTGATAGTTAAATTAAATCCTCATTGACAAAGTATATTGTCAGTATGTCCTCTATTATATTCCTCATATCATAAGTTATATCCATGGGGAAATATGTATTTTATGTTTAATTTATGATGTAATTTTAGTCATTTAAATTGTCTGAAGCTCATTCTTTAGATTCTTCAAGAAAGAACCATGAAAGCAGTATTCCCTGTATTCGTATATAGAAATAAAACTGTGCCTGTGACTTTTGTGCTTGAACAGTTTGACTGGATATTAACACACTTGCTTATATTTTATTTCCTTGACCATCTTAGATATTCTGTGATACAAAATGTTTCTATCAAAAATTCTGATTGCCACACAAGTTTCTTTCTCTTACAAGTTATACGGTCATTTGCCAAAAGATGCTTTCTTTGTTTAGGTTAAAATAATTTTACTTTACTATGTCTTAGTGTTTGTTATTTGGGACAGATTTCCACAGGTATGTGGCATGCTATTCTCCTCTATAGATTCAAGGAATATTTTAATTCAGAAAAGTTTTCTTCAATTCTATTTTTAGTATTTGTTTTATTCATTGCTTCTGTTTTTTTTCTTTGGGAACACCAGATCCATGCACATTGGATTTCACTGGCCTCTTTTCAATATCTATCATTTCGTCTTGAATTCTTTTTGTTTCCACTTCACTTCTTTAGAAAAAATAGTTTCATCTATCACAAAATAATTTTCTGTTATGCTAGTTTATCTTGTTCTTGTATTTTTTTGTTACTTACTTCTGAAATGATGTATTTCTCTTTTTGTCACTTTCCAAAATTCTATCACCTCCCTTTTTAAATCAGCCTTTCACTTAATTGCCTAATTTTTCAGTATTTTCTGATTGTAATTTATGCTGCCTATCTCTCTCTTAATTTCTCTTCGTTCTCTTTGTAGGCACATCATTCTGAGGGTGTTTTCATTCTTTTAAAATGTCCTATATCTTCAAAGAGAGAAATGCATCAGGATAACTTTTATAGCTTTATTTCTCTGGAAATCCTGATTCTATTGTTTCATAAAGAGAAAGAGTATAGTTTCATGATATCTGAGTCACAACTTCTCTGTTTCCATTCTTAATATATTTGAATCTTCTTTTTTTAAAAATTTGTTTCTATTATTAAATATTGGCTCTATCTCCAGCAGCTTTCCTCATAGGGGAGATCTATCCTGACATGAGTTTAGTTTATAATTTTGAAGATTCCATAAAACCTATATTGCTCTAATATAAAGATTCTCCAGCAGCAATCTGAATTGACACTTCAGGCTTCTTCTAAGTTTGGGCTGCTCCTCTTAATCTGGTTGTCATACTTGGCAGAAAATGCTTGTCACTTTTGGCGTTTGCCTGTTCTCATGGTCATGATAAGCCCTTTCGTCTTTCTGAGCATGGGTCTTTTTTTTTTTCTTGTTCTTCTTTCAGGATCTTTAGGATACCTTTTTATCATATTTTATTGTGTATGTTGTCTTTGTGTTTTTACTTAGCTTGCTTTGGTTTCTGTGTGTATGTGTGTTAGAGGAATCAGGGAAATTAGAAAACTGTCTTGCCATTCCCAGCATCTTCCTGGAATCTTAATAAGTATATATTCATAACCCACTGTGTGTATTATCTTGCTGTTTGATATTTTTTATCAAAGATCTTATCTCTTTTCTTGAGTTCTTTCTTCATAGAGGCCATATAATATTTATCTGATTTCATAGAGAAATAGCAATCACAATTTTCATTATGTAGACTGTGTAATAGGTCTGGGGTATATTTATTAATTGTCCAGGTGGTGTTTTCTTTCCCTTTTTGTTTTCTTTGAAAATTTTTAATTGGCATGCTAATATTTTCTTTTAAATTCTCACTCATATCTTAACAATAGTGGAGGAGGGAGGCAGTGGAGACAAACTAAGACAAATAAATCTTAATGGACTAACTTTTTGAAAATATGTGGTCTTACAAAGATACTAGAAATATTTGTTATTGAAATTCAGCAATTTGAGAGATACTTGCTTGTCCATTAAAAGCTCGTTTGCCCTCATGCTTGAATTCTGCAGAATAATTATAAAGTGCTGAGTAAAGGGGATGTGTGTGTGTTTGATATGTGAGTGTATGTGTGTAATTTAATTACACTTCTTTTGCTCGTCAAAGATCCAATAGCTGCATACTTTTTTACCATCCACAGTTTTTCCTCCATCCATGTGAACAGTGATTTTTCTCCCTAAATATCTGATACCCTCTTGTCTAGCTCCACGTCATTTGCCATTCTATAATGTGAGTTCAGGGATGCTCTCTGTGAAATTGTTGAGAAATTTAATCTTTTGTTTTTGCTGTTTCTATTCAAAGAGGAATTATTATTTCATTCCCTGGGGTATAAAATACATTTTTCAGTTCAGACTCATAGTCTTTTTTTTTTTTTTTACTAATCACTGCATCCAATGTGTGGTTTGAACTCACAGCCAGAAGATCAAGAGTCACACTCTCTGCCCACGGGGCCAGCCATGTCCTCCCAGACTTCTAATCCTTTTATAGACGAGAAGAGACCAGTATTTTCATTAGATAGCCTGTATCATCTTGGGTCAATATTTGTAGTATTTGGCATGCTTTCTTCACCTATTATACTTAGCATTTTAGGTATTTCCTATTTTAATTGTAATGATATTTAATTGCTCTTTTTCTTGCTTCCAAGTGCATTTCTAAGAAGATATATTTATTCTGCCATCTTAAACCAGTGTGATCAGAATATGTTCCACAAATAATCTTTCACTGTGATTACTACTGTTGGCTTTACCAGTTGTAGGAATCTTATAACATTTTTCCTGTTATGGTTTTCATTGCCATGGATAGGATATTGAACATATAAGAGCTCTATGCACTTCCTATGAAAATTTTTTCCACTGTTTTAAATACATTGAATGCATTTTTTTCTCTTTCACTGCTAGAGAGAAGTAGTCATGTAGATTTAATCCAACCTCTCTTTTATTAATCCAATCATATATTGAAACCTTATATGTACAAAGCACTAGTGTTAAGTGACAGACAAAATGTCTTTATCTTCATGGACCTTTGTTCTAGTGAGAGATGAAGACTCTCCAGATAAGCCTCCCTGACTTCCACAGGTCTCTGTGGTAAAGTCTTCTTAAACTTCTCATCTTCAGTACCTTCAAAATCAATTATTCCTTCTTTGAACTTCAGTTTTATGAAGAGTTTATTTACAAATATACTAGTTTTCCTGATCAGTTATAAATAATGCTGAACATTTTAAAATGTAGCTCTCAGAAACAGATTGAATATGTCAAGCTCTGAGGTAATATGATTTAAATTTGTATCAGAATATAGATTTATAAGTGTACTGAATGCAAGTTTTTTTTTTTTAAGAAATACTGAAAGAAATTGAAGCAGGTTGTGTAACATAGGTCACTTGGCATTTAACTCAAAAAAACATTTTACAAGCTGATTAAAGATAAATCCTGTACCTATAGAGATATTAACTTCTTCCCAAATCAGCCATTAATTAATATGTCCAGAGATTTCCAACAAAGTTTGCAATGAATTTAACTTTCCTTCTGTTCAAGTTGCTTGCATATAATCAATGAAAACCAATTGCTCTTTGTCAGAGTTGTAAGATACCAAATACCTGAAAGTTGCAGCTATTTTCAGTCAACTGGTTAATTATTAGTGTTTTGGTTACCTTTTACTTTTAAGTTTTCTCTGCAGTGAAATCTTGCTCTATATTTTCCTCCAGTGGCATGCCTTAACCTCGTGATTTCCAAAAGGTAAGAGTAAATCAAATCAATTATAATTAGTGCTCTTTCGAGCCCAGAAATCATTAGAGAGAGCAAGATGGAAATTTCTACCAGTCTATCTTGAACAGTCTGTCTGCTCAGCCCACATCTCCTGTGTGCCTGTTTTTATAATAGGCTCATTATCAAAGCTGGTAAATAGACATTTAGCTTCAATTAATCCCTGTTGTTCAGTCTACTGTGTTTATCTTGTAAACTCCAGAGCTGAGCTGATTAAAAATTAGCTTAGGTGGGCATGCCATGATTTCCTTACTTTTTTTTTCCCTTCTTTGACCCAAATTGCCCCTGAGCAGTCAGGCCACATCGAAACAATTGGATGTCATCTGTCTATGGTTGAAGATGACATTATAGGAAGAGACACCAAGCCACCATGGGGACCAGGAAGTGCAGTAGCCACAGACTATAACAAAGATTAAGACAAGGCCCTAGAATAACTTCCCTGAAAATAGATGGGAGTGCCATGCCAAAGATTTTTGGGGGTGTGTTAACCAAAGACAAACCTCAAATAAAGTGAGAAGTCAGAATTAAGCTGTCCTATAATGTGGTCTCAACTAAGGTCACAGCTATGCTATGGGAAGCTCTCAAGCTGACACAACTCTTCATAGGACAAGGTCTTTATTTCTCTGTATCAGCTTCCATGGTGGTGGCATAAACTTGGACATACAGTTCTCTATACCTGAAGGTAGTACCCAGTGATAGATAAAGGGTCTAAAAGTCGTAGAGGCTGGGATGTGTGTATTTGGCCTCAGAGAAGGGATCAGCTTGGAGTTCCAGAGAGTCCATTTCTGTAAGTAAGTTAGACAAGCTTAGGGTTAGGGAGTATAGAGTGTAGTTTTAATGTTACTAGAAGTGCAATGATTAAACAGTAGCACTGCTAAGCTTTTATGGCCATGAAGGAAGATTTAGTATTATAACAACATTCATGTTTCTTCAGAAAGAGTGGTTTTCAGTCCGGACACCACATAAGCAATGACTCTTCCTATAAGAAAGTATGAACTACAGCCCTTCGTATCATCAGAGACTAACAGATAATGGAGGGCACAACAATAATTTCTTGGGTAAATGGGCAGGGATAAAATTACATGGAACAAACACACAGAGAGAAAAATGCTTTTGTCTTTTCTGGGCATTAAAGTAAAGCAGGAAGCTGACATTTCACAGAACACTTGGGAGAATCCAACTACTATCAGAGAATTGATCATAAAAGCTTGAGTCTGTAAGTAACCTTTGGACTTTTCTTCTGCAGTAAGAGCAGAGTGTTTGTAACAAGGACAACTACAAAATGTAAATAAAATACAAAACCAAGTCTCTTTGAAGATATTAGACGACTACTAAGCCAACCAGGATTTAGAAGGCCAAGATCTGAGAAAGAAGGAAAATACATTGAGATGGGTCCGACATTCCAGGGGATTCCCACTGAGGCATTTGACAGGGGTGGCATGGGGCTGGGAGGCTCTGAAGCCAAACAGAAATCAGTGACTACCAATTAGTAAACTAATGTGAGCCATGAGCAGTGTTGTGAAGCTGTGAAATTAAACTAGCACCCAGACTCCAAGTCAGTCTGTTGAGGATAGAAGGAGATACCAGAGCTAAAGAAAATGAGTCCAGATGTGCACAGCCATCTCCCCACTCCTGCTCTCAGATCATTTGCTCATCTTCAGGCAGAGGGCTTGAGAAACAAGAGGAAAGCAATAGATTAGAGGGTAGGGAGGTGATAGAGATTTTAGCAGCCTTACTGGACTGGGGAAAAAAAACAGAAGTTCTAAACCCACCTCAAAGAAGGGTCCAGGTAAACACCCCAACTTCCAGAAGGAGTATTAAGGGCAAACTCCAGTAGTAAGAGTAAAGATATGAGCCAGCTCTTAGGAAACTCTGAAACCCACATTCAAACAAGCTCACACAAGACTGAACTGTGCCCAGTTACCCAAAATAGATTGTTTGTGGAAGGAAGATAGTATCAGCCTGAGCTTTGAGTTGCATGTGCAATTTATCACACATACTGTGTGGCATTCAGTTAAAATTACTAGGTATAACGGGACTCTACACTAAATTTTTTTAAAGGAGGGAGGAAAAGACCATAAAAACAGGCACACATGAAACCTCAGTTACCAAAATTGTCAGAAGCAGGCCTGCAAATAACTGAAATTAATATGTTCAACAAAATGGGGTGACAGGTAAGAGAATTTCTACAGAGACTTGGAATTCACAAACTAGAAGGCAGATGGAAATTACAGAGATGAAAAGTACAACATATGAAATTAAGAAGCCAATATACGAATGCAACAGCAAATTAAAAAAAATAGCTAAAGAGAAGACTGAGAAAACTACAAAATAGTCATAAAAATAACCAAATTAAAAAAAATGAAGAGAAAAAAATAATGAAAATACAGAAGAGATGATAAATGGCACATGAGAAACAGTGAAAATGACTACTATATGCATGACTGGCGTGCCAGACAGAGAGGGACAATGAGGTGGAAGCAATAATTGGAGAGATAAGAGAAAATAATTTGCCAAAACTATTTAAAGGCAAAACCCCAGCTTTGAGAGGATTTACAAATTCCATGGAAAATAAATGTAAAGGAACATAGAACTAGGTACATGGAAGTAGGAATGCTAACAGTCAGTCATGGAGACAACTTTACATGAGATACAGGAAACTGCATGATGTCTAAAGAACAAGCATAAGCTGTCTTGATAGAAATTATGAAGGTCAAGACATGAAACACCTTTTCAAAAATGTTAACATAAAATATGTGTCTACATATAATTTTATATGCAATAAAATATTCCTCAAATACACTAATATAAATATACTTCAGACAATCAAAAATAAACAATTCATAACCTGATCTGTGTGAAAAGAATTTCTAGAAGTTACTTGAAGAGAAATACTCTTAGATGGAAGTAAGGAAGTACAGAAATTATTATAGTACATGTGGGGAAGAAAGGTAAATATAAATTTATATAGACTCTAGAAAACACCATGTTTTGTTTTGTTTTTCTCCTCAGACTGGATATCAAATTGTTCTGCATTCAAATTCACGGGTTCTTTCCTCAGCTCTGATCTGCTATGGAAACTCTCATGGATTTTTCCTTCAGTTATTGCATTTTCCAGTTCCAGAATTTCTATTTGTTTCCTTTTTATAAGTGTCATATCATTGTTGCTATCATAATTTTGCTTTTAAGTTGTTTTTCTATTTTCTTTTAATTTCTTGTCTATGGCTTTCTTTTGGTCTTCTAACATATTTATGACAGTAGATTTAAAGTATTTGCCCAGTAAGTCTACTATCTGGGTTTACCCAAGGATATTTTGTCAAGTTATTTTATTCCTTTGAATGGGCCATATTTCCATTTTTGGTATGACTTATTTTTTTTGTTGTTGTTGTGGAAAACTGTACATTGAATGTTATGATATGATATCTCAGGAAATTAGATTCTTCCTCTTCCCCTGGCTTTGCTGGTTGATTTTGATTGTTGAAGTCTGCAGTTGGTCATTTGTCTAGTGACCTTTCCAAACTAATTTTTGCAAAGATGGTACTCCTCAATGTGTACAGTCACTAAAGTCTCTGTTCCTTTAGCTTGTGTTCAGCTAATGTTTTTTATTTGTTATTTAATTTCTTGGCTAATGTTTTGATAGAGAGTTCCTTGAACCCCTGCAGCTAAAATAATAATAATAATAATAAATAATAATAATAATAATAATAATAAAACAAAATACAGTAACACTTCTTCCCTAGTTTTTCAGATTGCTTTTGTGTTGTGACAGTTCTTTAATATTTAGGCAGGGTGTTTCCAATTCTGATTTAGCCTTCACTTCATTCCCCTTACAGTGAGGCTAACAATAAGACAGGTAAAAGATTAGGGTCTTCTCAGGTAATTTGCAACACCTATGCTGCCCTGGGCATCTGTGTAACTTTCTAAATCCCCAGTACATACAGGTAATACAGTATGACCTAATTTCCCAAACTTTTCCCTAGTTTTCATCCCTTGTTTTATAGTCTATTTTACATTTTTTTGTCCCAGAGAGTTGTGGGATTGTTCATGCTACAGTGTTTTCAAGCGATGTCTAGTGCTTTTTTACCCTGACAGTGTGCTGAGGTAGGTGCAACACACACTGTGGTAGTAGTTCAGGCAGCTCCCAGACAGGTCAGAGTACATGAGCAGGATAAACTGTGAATAAGGTGTGTTCTGCTCCCTCTGAAACTGAGACCTAGGGTCCCCCATGGGGAATGTGGTCTGCCATCTACAATATTGTCACCAAGCTGGGAAAAAGTGAGGCAAAATTTGCAACGACGTGGATGGAACTAGACAGTATTATGCTAAACTAAATAAGTAAATCAGGGAAAGACAATTATCATATGATCTCTCTGATATGAGGGGCGGGGGGTTGAGGAAGTGGAGATGCAATGTGGGAGTCATGGGGGGTAGGAAAAGAATAAAAGAAACAAGATGGGATCAGGAGGGAGACAAACCATAAGAGACTCTTAATCTCAGGAAACAAACTGAGGGTTGCTGGGGGTGGGGGGGCGGAGGATAGGGTGGCCGGGTGGACACTGGGGAGGGTATGTGCTATGGTGAGTGCTGTGACTTGTGTAAGACTGATGATTCACAGACCTGTACTCCTGGGGCAAATAATACATTATATGTTAATAAAAAAAAAAGTGGGGCAAAGACAAATGAAAACAAGAAAAGATTTCATATTATTTTAAATTTACCTTTTTCTTGATTGAGTGTTCATGTGGTTGCTGCAAAGCATTCCCTGTTTTCCAGGGTTCTGACAAAGTTGATTTGGATAATTTGTTTGTTTTTCAATATTTCTGAAGAAGATCAGGACTTTGGGGCTGGCTACTTTGCCATTTTGTTGAGAACATTCTTTCTGAACTTAAAAGTGATAATTCTAATAATTTGTATTTGGATTCTCCTATATTTTACATACAGATTAATTTACAAATGGACAGTAATATTTTTATTATATACATGTAGCTATATATAACTATTTACAATTATGATATTTATATTATACTGTGATACTACATTTCTCACAGTACTGGCTAGAACTGCTGCTGAGCTGCAGGATGTAAAATCTAGGGTAGTGGCCTCTGGGTGGCTCAGCCTGTTCAGTGTCCAACTCTTGATTTTGGCTCAGGTCATGATCTCAGTGTTGTGATACCAAGCCCCACATCAGGCTCTGTGCTAGGTGTAGGGCCTGCTTAAGATTCTCTCTCTCCCTCTCATTCTGCCCTCCGCCCTATGGGTCATCACTGTCTTCTTCTCTAACATAATCTAGCATATTTGCCGCTTTCTCAATGTCAAGCAAATGGAGTCAATACGACATTCAGTCTTTTGCATCTATCTTCTGTCATTCAATGTTATCTTTATGGGATTTAGCGTTCCACTAACATTTAGCAATACTCCATTATTTTTCATTGCTATCAAGAATTCTTAGGTGTAATTATACTACAATGTATTTATACCTACTACTGGTAAAGGGAATTTAGTTTGTTGCGGATTGGTGCTATTATGAATAGTGATGATAGAAGGACTCTAAGTCCTTTCATCTGGTGCATATTCTGTACATTTCTATAGGGGGGTATATAACCTGGAGCAAGATAGAGTCACACTTGGTTATAGAATTGGTGTATGTTTAGCTTTAACATATATTTCAAAGATATTATAGGAGTTTCAGTTGGGCTACATTGTCACCAAACTTGATCTTGGCATTCTTTGTAATCTAAACTATTCTGGTTGGTGTGCAACTGTTGGGGCAATTTTTTTCCCTTTTTCAGTGTTTGAATTTTATTTTTATGATTTTTTTTAGTTATTTTAAACATGCTTTTTTATGTTCTATACTTGATAATTCTATTATTTGTAACTTTGGCCAATTGTTTCTGCTAATATATAACTGTAGTGATTTTCTTACACACACAGAGACACATTTCAGATTACATGTATGTTTGTTTAAATTCGTGAAGGCTGGTTACCCTGAAGGAGTTCACTGCTTTGCTTCTTCCCGTTGCCCCAGACTTGCACTAATCAAGGAGTACTTTAAATTAAGTTCTCTTCATTTGTAGTGACATTGGATTAATCATGTAGGAATGCAAAATTTACTTCTTCCCCCAAATCTGAGATTTGAAAAGTCAAAGGAGATATTTTTTTCTCCATCTACAGTCCAGCTTGAGATAGATTAATCTTTTTAAAATTTATTCATTTTAATTTTTCCATTTTCAAATAGTGGAATTTCTGCTCTCCACCATTCACTGAATTTAAAGTTATTTGCAGATCCTATATTGATTCTATGATTCCAGTCCCCAAACTCCACCTTGTACTACCTCAAGGCCTTTTGCTGTGGTGTTTTTCTGTGGCCCAGTGTTCATATTACAGAAAATACATGAACGGAGGGCAGCCGAATAGCTCCCTGCTTGGTTTAACAAAAGTCTCTTCCTTTCACTTTTGCAAAGATATATAGCCATTTTAATTTTTTAAATTATATTTCATTGAAGACTTTTGCATTTTTGCATGTTTTATAATGGGAAAGTTTTTCCTGCTTATTGTCAGAAATAGAGATCACTATCATTGTTCCATTTTTTAGTGGTTTATTTCTATTCTTCCCTTTCCAATCTTCTTTTAGATGGACATTGAAATGTCTGATTTATTTTCATTGTTGTGCTTTTTTTTCATATTTCTACCATTTATGCTGTGTTCAAGGAGTATTCTTCAGGTATACAGCTCATTATTTGCTTTCAGTTGTTTGTTCTACTCTTCATTCCAGTTATTTTTGTTTAGTAAACATAATTTTAAATTTTCATGATCTCTAGTAGACTTTTTGGTTGGATTATTTTTCTTATTGTCTGAGAATACTATCCTATTCAGTTTTTCTCTATTTACTTTGTTGACATGGATTAAGGTTTTTTTTCCTGTTTATTTGTTTGTTGAGTTCAGTTTTTATCCAAACTTTTGACTTTCTGCAAAATACTATATGATTCCTATTTTGGGTCCCATCTCTGGGATTAACAGTCTTCTGTGTCCGTGGAGTCTGTAGAGCAGGAACGGGTGGGCTATGGTGCTGGGATTTGCATTCAGACACATTGGTAGTAAAAGTAGGGCACCCTCAGGCTAAGTTATTAAGAGGTGAGTTGTCTTCAATCTCTTGGAAACTCAGCTCTCCTAGTTGCCTCTGGTCCCTGGAAACTCTGCTCTGTCTCTGACTAAGGTTCTGAAACTCACAGACCTTACCTGGCAGTAGAAACCCCCATCACAGATGTCTGGCTCTTGGAGAGGCTATTCTAGATATTATAACATAAAAACTTTAACACATGGCAATGCACTGTTTGTTAACTTTCCTCTTTTTACCATGTTCTTGATAATGTAACAGTCTCGGAACATTTATCTACAGTCACCCTCTTTCATCTTTTGTGCCATTGTTTTAGTGTATTTTAATATTCTCTATGTTACTCACTACTGTTACTACTTTATGCTCTTAGGAATTACTTATATTTATTTACCTATTTAACATTTTTCCTCTTTCTTGCATATCTGAACTTCAAACAGACATAATTTTCATTGGTCTAAAGAATTTCCTTTAGTATTTCCTTTGGTGCATGTCAACCATAATAAATTCTGTGTTTTTTTTTTAACATTTGGTAAAAACACCTTTATTTCACTTTTTTTTTTGTCAAGGATATTTTGTTTGATATAGAATTCCTATTTGGCAGTTTCTTTTTTATCATCACAAATTTAAACATATTCTGTGTTCCATTGTCTTCTGGCTTTTAGACTTTCTATAAGTAAATTATTTCCATTTTATTGTTATTTTGTGAAGATCATGTCTTCTACTCGTTGGTTTTCAGTAATTTAATTATGATATTCCTGGACTTGGGCTTTTTTTAATTGTCTTAGCCTGTTTGGGTGCTGTGACAAAATACCACAAAGTGGCTTAAAGAACAGACATTTATTTCTCATGGTTCTGGAGGCTAGGAGCTCCAAGATTCGGTTCTTGCTGAGAGCTCCTTTCCTGGCACACAGATGGCTGCCTTCTCACTGTCTTCACATGGGGCACAGAGGGATTTCTGGTGTCTCTTCTTATAAGGTTAATAATCACATCACGAGAGCTCTACGGACACACAATTCCCTCCCAAAAGCCCCATCTCCAGATATTTTCACACTGCAGGTTAGAGCTTCAACATATGCATTTGTGGCAACGACACAAATATTCAGCCCATAACGATTACCTTTATCCGTCTGAGCCTTGATGTAGTTTGTCTCTTTTCTAATATTCTCATGCCCTACCTCCTGCAGTGCCCCTCCAATATACTGCATGTCTTGTGTCCCTGTTTCTATTGTGTATTGTTTAAGTTAAAACTTTTCTTATATGCATGATTTTTGTTTTAAGGCTGAACTTTGTATTTCAAAACATTCAGAGATAATTTGAGGCTTTAATAGTGTTATCTTTACTCATAGAGAACCTGTGTTTGTCCTGGTAAATAGCTATGCTAAGACAATTAAATGTTGGTGTTTATTTTCTGTGAGGGCATGTCTATTTAGCTTTTCAAGTCCTAGTTACAAGCTTTTTCTGTTTACTAGATACTCTTTGGCAGTTCAGGCTCCTTCAGCCCCACGACACTGATGAAGACCCATTCAGCTTCTCGGACTCCTGGCGTCTATTTTTGAGATCACCAACACTGACACGGGAATAGTGATGCCAAACACTGAGCTTGCTTCTCTTGACACCTCTTTTCCAAATCTTGGTGGCAAATATTTTATAACTTTGTAGCCCTCTGACATATTCAAATAGGGTTTGATAGATAGATAGATAGACAGATAGATAGAAAGAATCCAACCTTTCTATTGGTTTTCTTTGCACAGGTTGGTCCGAGATAATCTAGTTTGCCATTGTGGGAACCACAACCTCAAGAGGCCTATGTTTCAGCCTTAAGACTATCACCAAACTGCAAAATATTTTGACCTTCTAAGTTTTCTTTTTCTCATTTTTTTCCAGGAACCATTATCTGCCATGCTCATTTCATGGGAAATTGAGAAGATCATATGATGTAATAGATAAAAAGATGTTCAAACATGTAACCACATACAGTACTTAGGCAATCTGCTCCCCCAACGACAGCTAATTGTGTGAGCACTTGTTGAACTCTTACCATGTGCCAGGCAGTGGTATACATAATTTATGAGTGTTTATGCATTAATCTTCACAGGCATTGTTATTAAACAACTTACAAATGTAGAAGCTGCAGCACAGATCATTTAATTAAATAACTAAAAGTCACAGAGGATCAGAGGTGCCAGAATTCAACCAGGGTAGTATAGAACTGGAGCTCTTATTAGAATGGAAAAAGTGAATTTACAGAGTAGGAATACACGTGGTCAATTGAGTTTATGAAAGTCATTATTTGTTCAATCAAATTTGAAATGCTAAAAAATTGGATACTATATTGGTAAGATTTTAACAACATAGATATCTCATTCACTAGAGGATATGTATATTGGTGTAGTCTTTCTGGAGGGGGAAATTTGCTGTATGCTTCAAAAGACTTAAAATGGTTTTATAATCTTATTGAGTTTTGCAAATTCTGAGATTATGTCCTAAGGAAGTTATTAGATACACTCACCAAGATGTATTAAGTAATATCACACAATGCTTTAAGGGACATGATCGAAATGACATTATTCATGTAAATATCTTTTAAATGGTAAATACTCAATAAGTTATTTTGTACAAGGATGTTAATTAAATATTATTTATCATAGCAAAAATAGGAACAGGAATGATGATCTACAATAAGATAGTGGTTAAATAAATTAAATTACATCCATATGGAGAAATATGATCTGTCCTTAAGAATTCTATTTTCAAAAATATTTAATGACATAATAAAGCACATAATATAATAAGTGAAAAAGACCACAAAATATAAAATTGTGCATACAGTATGATTTCTAACATATATGTTAATGTATATGTGTATGCACATACATTTATGTTATCTAATCTATATGTGCATTGTAGCCTCGCAAATGTCAAATACTGTCCTTGATGTATCAATCTATTTTTCCATACTCTTTGAAACTAAAGTAACACATCTCTACCTTCTTGAACTTTCATCTGCATGGCATCAGGCTGACAACTAATGGTGGGCGATCCTTTCCCTCATTCCTGTCTAAACACACAGCTTCTTTCCCCTTATTCTCTGCCCCCTTCGACACACTTCCTTTTTGCTCTGCTGTAGTTTAAAAGCTTTGGTGCCATTCACATGTCTTTCTTCACACATTCAGCATTACCCACAGAGGCTGGCTGAAAAAAAATTCCTATAAACTTTTTAAGTGAGCTGATTTTTTTTTTTTTTACATTTTCTTAAGGCTTTTCCTAATGAAATAAAACCTAGATTTTCCCCATACTCTCAAATTGAGAATATGGGTATGCATGTGAGAGTGTGTATTTGATGTGTGTGTGTTGCTCCAGCTATGACTGTGTATCCATTTCCAAAAGCATCTCATCTCAGTTAGTTCCTGAGGGAATGCTAGTCTACTACCAAATAGATCATTGTGTTCTTTGCTTCAGAGACTAAGAAAGGGAGCTGAGAACAACTCTGGGGAAATAAATCATTCAAAATATTTCGCTTAGTTGAATTGACGACATCTTTGTTTGTATTCCTTTTAGATTTCTAAGCATTTCTGACAAATATTTTAAAAAAGCCTAGCTCTTTTGCATTCATGTTGAATGGTTAGCTTTGGGTATTGTTAATTATTTATTAGAAAATGCTTTTCTCTTCCGATGTGTGTGTATCAAGAAGTTGTTTGTATGCATAAACGTGGCTGCCAGACCAAAAGCTTTCCCACAAGAATGTATCTCTGAGTTTGACTTTAGAATTTTCAACCAGAGTATATTGTGGGGAGTATCATATTTAGATGATTTTTGTATACATTCATCAGTTCTTTAGAATGAGGTACTTCTGTCTAGGATAGCTTTTGTTCATACTCAGATCAAATATTGGTGGGCATTAAATGTCCCTGGAATTCCATTCAGTCTGTACCCTGGAAGGTTATTTCGCTGGTGGTCACTGAGGATATTCCTGAAGGAATCAGGAACTCGGGTGAGCACAGTAAAAGGTTGATTTTTCTCAAGGGTTTTCTCTCCAGCATCCCAGAAAAGCACTTTGTGACTCCGGAGTCTGCATCCTAGTGCTCTTTTACCACATACCTTTGGAAACATTAGCCTGCAGACAAAAGCAGCAACACATAGGACACCAGGGATTGTCTCTTAAGTGCAAGTCCTGGAGACGGTTATGTGGGTCATTTTTCTGCCCTGCCTGAAGTGAAGATCAGCCCAGACTCTGTGCAGCATCATTCTGGAGAAGGGCAAAGGTAAAACATGCAAAAATGATCACTTAGGAGGTTTTTCCATAAAACATGTATAGATAATTCATCCCACAAATGTTTACTAAGCTTACTGTGGGTGGTACATAATGGAAAGGGGTGATGATGGGAGGCAGGTTGCTGCCTTCGAGCAGATCACGGAAACCTCCTGTCACTTATGAAGAAGGAGACTCCCGGAAAAGACACAATTAAAACTCCAAATTGGTTGATGGCAGAATTGGGGCTAGAATCCAGGGCCCTCCTTCTCTTTCCAGGTTGGCCTTCCAAACAGTGGAAGACAAACTGGTCATTGAACAATTCCCAAGCATAGCATCTTATACCCTCCTTCTCTGTGGTTTATTCCTCTCCCATACAAACCACCTAATCTCCTGTTCTAGTTAATCCTCATTGTTCACTTATTCATTCACTCAAATTAATATTTATTAAGCATCTATGTGTGACACAAATACTTCTCTGTACTTTTTAAATTTATATTTCATGATTTTATAGTGTGTATCCTCGTAAGCAATCACAGATTTTTGAGAGTAAGATATAAAAACAGAGGAAAAGCTGCTTGAAAATAGCTCAGTTAAATACCTACTTATGTTTCTATTGTCTCACCTCCTACTTAAAGCAATTTTATGGATTTGTGCTTTTCTTTGTTTATTTGGTAGATTGCAAATGCCAGCTTATCTGGGTCCCCAGAATCTTTTTCCAAGTGTCTTTGTAGAATATCTGTCTACTCCTCACCCCTCTGTAAAAACTGAGATTTTTCTCCTTGGTGACTGGCTGTGAGTGACCAGTTTAGCGTTTTTTATTTTGTCAGCGCTATGTCTTCTTCTGTTCTGGATGCTGCACTGGAGGAGTGGGTCCCGAGCTTCTCTTTTGTTGCTCAATTAAAACCTTCTCACTTGCCCCTCAACCCACTACTTGTCTCCTGCCCTCCTACATCTGCTGGAAGGACTTAATAATGGAAAGAGCATTGTGCGAGGAGCAGCTTCTGGAATATCAGAAGAATGCTAAGAAGTGATTTCCTAAAAATAGGATATTGTTAATACCCACAGTAAAGTGGGGCTTAGAAAAATATCCACTGTCAAAGACAAAGAAAGGTGGAAAAGCGAATAGCAAGCTTTGGGTACACCAGCCCTATCATGTTACAGACAGGTGTTTCCCTGAAGAAATTGCTCACAGTACCTGTAAATAATAAAAACTGGTATCACTGGTGAAGCTAGAAGGAAGTTAATGTGAAAAAGGACATGGTGAATTAATATGGATATTCCGTGAATTTAAGTAGCAAGCCAGACAAGCA
Organism: Meles meles; assembly: GCF_922984935.1. NCBI lineage: Eukaryota > Metazoa > Chordata > Mammalia > Carnivora > Mustelidae > Meles > Meles meles. The sequence continues at coordinate 111,359,659 of NC_060074.1, read as the reverse complement.
TGACTGGGATAGCAGAGAGTCTGAGCGACCTGGGCTGGCATCTGGGGATGTGACTGGGACCAAGTCGCAATCTTTCTGAGCTGTGGGGTGCTTGAATAGGAGTGACCTCTTGACTCCTACTCACAAGGAATTAACATTCACCCAGAATTTGAGAGGGAAGGATATTCCAGGTAGAAGGAATGAGAGACAAGTATGTGCACAGGCTCAAAGGCAGGGCAGGCTGGAGGAGAAATGGGGTGTGTCTGAGGACTTGCGAGTGCATATGTAAACAGGTATGTGCATATAGAGAGTGGCAGGTGATAGAACACAAATAAGGAGCAGAACACCTACCACAAAATGATGCTGTGTTGGAGCTTCTGGACCAGTAGTAAGGTATTAAATTTTAGACTGACATATAGAATCTGCATTTTAGAAGGATTTTTTTTTTGGGGGGGGATATAGTGTGGGGATAAGCCAGAGGAGTCAAGCTGGAGGCAGAGAAAGTGGTGGAAGGGCTGCTGTGAAATGATGAGAGTCTGCCATGGGGGTTGGCAGCATCATTGGCAAGGAGAGGGCGTACTTAAGAGCTGCTTAGAAGGCAAGATAGCCTTGACTCACTGATCAATTTTACGTGATGGTGGATAAAAAGGAAGACTCTTAGTGAGCTCTCAGATTTCTCACTTACGGTGGTACCGTTGACTCAGCTAGGAAAACTCAGTATGGGAGAAAGGCAGGGATGTGATGGAGACAATTTCTGAATTGAGTGTTAAGCTTGAGACCTCCACTAGGTGGTGATGAAGAGAGCGCTCAGGACTGGGGATATCAACTTGATAAGGACTCATCCACAGATCACAGCTGTGCCTAATGTGGTTACCCACCAGAGCTGTACATCCGGAAGTGGGGTGGAAAGCCTGTAAGGTATCAAGGCAGGTTGCTAGTACCCAGCAGTTCTACCCAGGCCAGAGGGCTCAATGCAAGCAGAACGTCAGATAAATCCATAAAGTCTGGGCCATGTGCTCAGTCAGTCACTATTTTTGGCAAAGGCAGTGATTGCTCTGGTCGGCTGCATAGGAAAGGACAATGCCGAATTTTGTCTGCAGGTTTCTTTCTTAGGAGCTATAAGTTCTGGCACTTTTTACTTATTTAAAGCATCCCCCCCTCCGTCCATCATTTGTTCGCCCATCTCCCTATCATTCACTGGCCAACCAATGCGTGGCAAGCTTAGGCTAAGAATCAGAGATATAGAGATGACCACATACATTTCCTGTCATCTAGGAGCTCAGTCTACATAACAAGCTGCAGAGGTCTGTCCTTCTGTCTGCAAGAAAAGGACATGGATCCTTCAAGAACCAGACCTTCACACCTGTCTAGGAAGGCCAAGAAGACTGAAGTATGCTACTACTCATCTACTTAAAATGATTCTGTGAGTCTCTCTTGCCATGGCATAAAGTTACTTGGCCTGATACACATGAGCTTCCCTTGCCTTCTTGGGTGTCCTAAGCTTCTGTCTCTGTGCCCTGCACTTCATATTTTAGCAATGCTGAATAGAAAACAGGATTTCAACCTAGGAAAAGGTTTTCATTTTTTATTTGTAACTCTTCCTCTTCTCATTTGTCTGAACAACTCCTAATTTATTTTTGAAAATAGAATTAAGAAATCACCTCCTGTATGAAGTCTGCTAATTGTCTAAGCAGAAGTGACCTCTGAGTGTGTCTCAAGAATCAACCTCACTTTATTTCAAATCACAGAGCAGCCACTTCATGGAAATGTGGCCTTGGGCATAGTTACCTAAGTTTTCTGAACCTGAGTTTCCACTCCACATACCCACTTTATCAGATGGCTATAATTAGAAATATATTTCAATTATATATGCAATACATTCATATGTAAATATGTATGAAGTGTCACCTAAGGAGTGGATATATAATAACAACTTTTACTTTTATGTAGTAATAACTTTTTGTTTGCTTCCTACAATAACAACTTTTACAAATTCTTTAAGACCACATGGTTTCTCCTATCATCACTTGCATCATAGCCCCCATTCCTTCCTGTGGCAGCTAGTTTCCATGGTGCCTCTATGAACCAGTCCTCTGCATTCACGCCTTCTGAGTACTGGGTTGTTCATTTAATTTGGGCTGGTCTGGGGTTCACTTATAACCAAAGAATGTGTCATAAGTGTCTTCAGGTGACCTCCAGGGCTAGGCTAGAGGAAGCCCCATGCTTTCTACAATGATCTCTTAGAACACTGGTTCTGGAGGAAGTCAGACACCATGGATGATGTCTGAGTCCCTGAGCCCACCATGGTGAAAGAATCCCAAGCTCGCCATAAAGAGAGGTCACATCAAGGTATGGATGCTTGGCCGTCCCTAGATGCTCCACTGTCCCAGCCCAGGGAGTAGATCTTTGAATTAGGAGGCATCTCAACATCCAGCCTTGTCAAGACCTCAGATATTTCCAGCTCTTCCAACATCCGACAGGCAAGGATCAGAGGGATTCCAAGTGAGAATTTCCCTATGGAGCTTAGTGTATCAATCCATCAAGTAGTGCGAGATAGTGATAGGTGGTTGTTTTAAGCTGTGAAATGTTGGAGTCGGTAATAGAAAACTGGATCACTTACGTTCTCTGGAAAGTTCATCCTCAGGTTAGGTGGGATGCCCCTGCCCTAGGAGGTCCTCCCACAAAGCACGGGAGGGGTACCACAGCATTCTTTGCTGTCCTGACTTACCTATTTTCCTCCCGCATGTCTGTATATGCAGTGTGGGTGGAGACCATGCCTGTCTTGTCTGCTCCAGTACCAACAGGGACTGCCTGTCAGGAGAGTGGGATAAAACAGACTTTTGACTAAATATAGTATTTACACTATATTGTACTTAGATGTTTCCCCCTCAGTCATGAGCTCCTATGAGATAGGGCTCAGTAAAATAAGATTAATCATTTTACCACAGAAATTTCATCTGAGGAAATGAAATGATATCTATGAAACACTGTAGGCTAGGCATATGTTCAGTGGTCAATAATATTAGGTGACATGCTACTGAGCCTGAAGGTTGGACACTGGGCCCAGCACGTAGTAGAGGCTCATTAAATGCTTGTTGAGCTCAGCAAAAGTGAATGGACCAGAACGGAGGACCACCAACCCAGTGAGGCCCAGAGAAAACTGCTTGGTGTGATACCTTCACTACCTTGGAAGGGCCTAAGATCTGATCACTAGGGACCTTCCTTCCACTCATCCTACACTTGGAGATGGAGTGAGGGTGAGAGTCACCACAGATACCAGGGTGAGGACATGTCTGAAGACATTCCTTCCTCCCAGAACTGACAGAAATTGACAAGAATGTAAAAGAGATGGCCAAAGAAAAGCACCATCCAAGGCAGAAGCAATGGGAAGACAAAAACGAGATAACAAATACAAGTCCTGGAGTGAACTACTTGGTCAAGAAAGGCCACAGCTTGCTCTGCCCCGTGAGCAGGAGCCAAACCCAGTGCTCTCCTCCACTCCACTCCACAAGACTGGGGCTGCAAGTGCTTGCTTGTCTCTGTCAGCTGCTGGCTCCATCTCAGTTTGCCAGTGGTCCTCCAGCTCGTGAGGAAGCTGCTCACTCTCCTCTATCTGTCCTGCTGTCCCCTCAGGCTTGTTACAGATGGCATGTCCTTCTTGGCTGTGATACTACAATCCCCCTCAACAAAGGCACCGCACTGACACTCCAACTATCCAGTCTTACCTCACCTGCTCCTAGAAGAGGACCAAACTGTGTTGCTGATTTGAAGGCAGAGCTCAGGAAAAGGAATGTATTAATGCTGCAACAGTGGCCGGCACAATAGGTTAGAGGTCTGAAATGTTGCTTCTTTCCATCTACACGTGGTCCTCAAAGCCCCAACCACTTGAGGCTCTGCAGCCACTCACTCAGTGTGTAGCCTTGGGAAGAACCGGGGAAAATGACCACGGGCACCATCTCAGTCCACAGTATCTCTACTTTTCTCTCCTTCTTCCACTTACACCCTGAAAAGAGAAAATCTCAAGCAAATTTCTAGACCAATTTTCTGCCTGTCCCTCCAAAATCTTAAGAAATATTTTCATTCAGGAGAAACGATTCTGATAGTGCAATGAATGGGCTAGCTGGCTGGGCAGCTCTTTCCATAAGCCTCATGGCTCCAGCTTCAGAGTGTTCACTTCTAGTGCTTGTTGTTATGAAGCTGGGTCCATCCACTGATGCCCCATTCACCTCACCTGTCAGTCAGCCTGTAGGACTCTGAGAGAAAAGTAGCTGGTGCATCAATTTGTAAAGCTTGAGATCGTACTTGACTGGTCTGACACCATATTTTTTTAAATACATTTATCATTTTATGTGACAAACATAGACACAGTACTTATGATGTGTCAAGTACTGTTCTAGCGTGTAAGAAATATTAATTTACTTGGGGCGCCTGGGTGTCTCAGTGGTTAAAAAGCCTCTGCCTTCAGCTCAGGTCCTGACCTCAGGGTCAGGGTCTGGGATCGAGCCCCGCATCAGGCTCTCTGCTCAGCTGGGAGCCTGCTTCCTCCTCTCTCTCTGCCTGCCTCTCTGACTACTTGTGATCTCTGTCAAATAAATGAATAAAATATTAAAAAAAGAAATATTAATTTACTTAATCTTCCTAACAGTCCTATAAATGGGCATCATTATTACATCTATTTAGAAATATTATTATCTGCGAGAGAAAGTTGAAACATGGAAAGGTTAAGGCTAAAAGACAGCAAATAAATGGCGAAACTGGAGTTGCCAGATTTAGCCACACAAATTTTGACAACATATAAAGTTTTAGTGTAAGTATATCCCATACAATCTTCACTGTTTATCTGAATTCACATTAAATTGGGCATCCTGTATTTTATCTGGCAATCCTAAGCAAATCAAAGTGGAACTCAGGGAATCTGGCTCCCAAGGCACCTGTCTCATATCCCCACCTGAACCCTGAAGCACTTGGGGTTTTAGAATTTTTTCATTCTCACTCAGGAACAGTCAACATTCTTTTTCTTGGCCCAAACAAACCTCAGTCCCAGAATTACCTCTACTGCCATTTGTTTTCACTTGTTTATTCTGTACCATGTGCTTCTGTTGTAAGCAACACTCTCATTAATGCAGGAGAATCCTCTGGTATATCATCAATGGACATTTATAAAGAAAACGGAGAGAGAATACTATCCCATATGTTTTTTCTGATTTGAGGCTTCCTTTCCATGGGGGCATAGGAAATGGAACTCACAAATAAGAGAACGTGGAAAAAAAATTGCTCTCATCTCAGCTGATCTTTTTCAAGCCCCTAAAACAGAAAGGCAAGCATTTCTTCACCGAAGAAGGACGAGTTAGTGACATTTTCTCATTCTGCGGCTTGTGATATTCACACTGATTCCAATTATGTGTAAAGCAGCTTCCAAGAGTTCAGCTTTAAAGGGCCACAGGTTTTCCTCTCAATTGGATGGAAGCACTTTAAATCATTCCCACCTCACGCTAGCTGCGGTCATTGTTTTCTTTATTTTCTTTATCGCTAACTTTCTTCTTTCTTTCCTAAGCACGGTACAAAAGGTGGGAGGTTACTTTAAAGAAAAGCACTTATTTTTAACAATAAACCAAGATCAGTGGAGAAGGTAGAATTAGACAGTTCCTGCAAAGTGAAAAACAAGACATTACATAAAAAAAGGTTTTGCAGAGAAAATGAAGAGTTGTTGGCTTTTAGAAATACACAATATACAAAATAAAACACAGTGTTTTATTTTTCTGAGGTCACTTCACATTTCCAGGCTTTTAACATCTGCTTCAATATTAAGAGCATGCATATCTCAGCAAGAAACATAACCTGTAATTTGATGAATATAGGTTCCCCTCTCCCCTTTCTTACAACATTGGTGACATTATTCTCTGAATGCTTTGGTGATGTTACATAAGTTTACAGGTATCCTGTGAGAACTTCAAGGGTAACCCGCATGTTCTGATGTTTTGTAGTGATTGGGAGGCTAAAATTTGAGTGAGGCTTTTCATGAAGCTAATTGAGGAGAACTTGAGGAAAAGGTCTAATGATGTAAAGGACTGTGCATGTGTCCATGTGTGTGCATACATCGTCAGGTAAGCATGTGTGTACATGCTTCATGTGTGTCTACGTGTGCACGGATGCCTCGTGTCTGTGCATGTGTGTGTGTGCAAGCCTGTGTGTAGGTGTGTATATTTGGAAGGAGGGTGGAAAGATTTTCTAGGGTAGAATCTCTTTTTTGCATAGGAAATAACACATATTAGGCCTAGAATGAGCTAGCTAGAACATCGGCTAAGCTATTCCTTTTTCTTCTGTTCTTTTTTTTTTTTTTAAGATTTTATTTATTTGACAGCTGGGGATCACACGTAGGCAGAGAGGGAGGCGGGCGGGGGGGGGGGGAGAAGGCTCCCCGCCGAGCAGAGAGCCTGATGTGGGGCTCGATCCGAGGACCCCGGGACAATGACCCGAGCCAAAGGCAGAGGCTTTAACCCACTGAACCACTCAGGAGTCCCACTTCTGTTCTTTTATTCAACTTGCACTTGCTAAATCAGAGTCCCTCTCATGGGGTTGCAGAGAGAGGCCTTGGTGGCAGATGAGGGCTCAGTGTATTCCTACCAATTAATGTAGCATTGGGTGTTTCCTGCTTTTTTCTAGACCACTGTGAATGCATGGATTACTTTAGGAAGAGCCACAGTGCCCCTTCCTAACTTAGGGACAAGATGTGTTGAAACATCTGGAAGAGCATTTCTCCAGATGTGGTTGTCCAGCCACCTACATTAGAAGCCTGTGGGACATACAGGGAGCTTGTTAAGCCACCAATCCAGACACTGTTGGATTTCTGGGTATTAGTGACTATCCAGTACTCTCTCATTCCCAGTACGCTTTCCTGGTTCACCTCGCCAGCAGCAGCACCCCTGCACGGGATCTGAGGACTCCTGCAGCATATCCCAAATCACTGGTAAGCTGCAAAGCATTTACATGCCTTGGCATCTCCTGCTGGCCAAGAGCAGCCTGTTACGGGTGTCAGGGACTCAGTGAGGGGTTGTTGATGACTTTGACACTGGTGTTTAGGGAAGAGTGATACTGGAGGACTTTACTTTGTCCAGCCCTCTGACCTGCGTCTTTGGAGGGGGTTTATTATCCCAAGTGTTTATTTAGGGACCGAGTATTTCTGAAGCGCCTACCATGAACTGACTCTGTGACTTTGAAAAGGGGCAAGGACACTGATAACCATGGTGGGCTCCACTCTTAAACTTTCAGCGGACACAGAGAATGGAGAGAGTGGGGCCATGCTGAGTTTAGAAGCACTCACTCTGGCACGTATTTTGGAACATTTTTTTGGTGTCAAGCAGAATAGGTGACATAGAAAGAAGGTGGGATTTGAAGTCACAGCAAGATTTGTTGAGATTCTAGGCATTTCTCTTACCTTTGGTCCACTGATTTTGGAGAAATGACAACTTTCCTGAGCCCCAGTCCCTGCATTTCACAGAAAATGACAGTGCCAGCTTCACATTGCTCTTGTGCAAATGAAAATGAGTTTGGCGATGCGGAAAATGTAATCTGATGATCAGTTTCTGGCATATGGTGGGTAGTCTGGCCTAGTTAGCTGGAGATACACAACAGGTCACTTGAATGACAGGCGGCCGTGGTAGGTAGGATAATGGCTCCCTATACTTGTCCAGGTCCTAATCCCCATAGCCTGTGACTGCATCACCTTGCATGGCAAAAAGGACTTTGCAGATGTGGTTAAGTTAAGGATTTTGAGATGGGGACATTATCCTGGATTATCAGGCACACCAAGGTTTAATCACAAAGGTCCTTCTAGGAGGAAAGTAGAAGGCTCAGAGTCAGAGACAGAGATAGGATGACAGCAGAGGTCAGGGGCACTTCGGTGGCTCAGTCAGTTAAGTGTCTGCCTTTAGCTCAGGTCATGATCTCAGGGTCCTGGGATCGAGCCCCACATTGCGCTCCCTGCTCATCTGGGGGTCTGCTTGTCTCTCATCCTCCTCCTCTGTGCGTTCTCTCTCTCTCTCTCTGTCTCTCTCTCTTTCTCCCAATAAATAAATAAAATCTGTTTAAAAAAAAGAAGCAGAGGTCAGAGCCAGAGAGATTTGAGGTTTGAAGGATGGAGATAAGGGTCAGTAGCCAAGGAACACAGGCAACCTCTAGAAGCTGGAAAATGCAACGAAACAGGTTCTCTCTTTGAACCCTCAGGAAGGACACAGTGAAGCCAACAACTAACATTCTTTCCTTTTTTTTTTTTTTAAGCAAAATTAGACACTGCTTGACTTCTGACTTCCAGAAACTGAATAGGACACATATTTGTGTTATTTTAAGCTGCTAAACTTCTGGTAGTTTGTTACATCAGCAATGGGAAACTGATGCGGGGTTGTTTTAGTTCCTGCTCCAGGTATAGCATGCATCAGGAAATCTTTTCATGTCTGAGAGACGTGGCTGGAGCTTGTGCAGCTCTCAGTGGGTTAGATTAAGGATTGCATGTTTGTCAACCTCAAAACGCCTCCTTTGGTCACCACAGAAGAGGTGCTCGTAGACCTCACTGAGAGGACATGACAGCCAGTTGACCAGTGAGCTGGACCTGGGCACTCAGAGGATCCTCACTCCCTCCTCTGTCCTTGGAATGTAGGTTCCACTTGCCTTCCCCACTCCCAGAACACCCCGTGCTCCAAGGACACGGTCTTGAGATGGTGATGTGACGTGGTGCTGAGAATACCAACACAGCATATGGGACTGGACACACTTAGGGCTCTTTATAAGCTTAAGGTTTGATGGATGTGTGTGGGAATCTACTCGCCACCCAAGACAAGTCTCACAGGTAAGTTTTCTTGAGTAATAAGTCTGCCACCTACCAATCTGGAAAGACTTCCTTTCTTCAGTCTTTTTCCATTCTTTGAGTACAGGGACCAGTTTCAGATTTCACCTAGGAAGCTCCAGATGGGGCTGTGAACTAACAAGAGGGAATCTATTTTTGGAAATGAATGCTCACTCAGGGCCCTCAGAAGCAGATCTATGGCACCTTTGGGCAAGTGTTCAAAGGAACTTCCATAGTAGCATCTTCTGTAGTATGGCACAGATACATACCAACTGAGGGTCTAGGGAGCTGGTGCTCATAACAAGTAAGCACTGGCATCTCACTTGCCCACCTGCCCTCCCTTCCTCCCCCTTCCTCCTCCCTTCCTCTATTCATTCTTTCTCTCCTTTTTATTTCCTGACAACCAGTTAGTCAGCCTTGTAGTTCTAACAGGACATCATGTGTGCATGGATACATAACTAATTCCATTTTAATACCATAATGTTAACTGTATCTGTGCTTATATAGACATATTCTGATCTACCAGTTTATCTATTTTATTCTTTCACACAGACAACATGAATCCACTACACAGCATATATTTCTATAAAAAAGGGGCCTCAACAGAATCTATAGTAATGCACGCACACTCACAGCCATGACTTAAATCCTGACTCAGTAGCTTCCCCTTCCTGCAGATCTAGAGGAGCTATAGATGTGTCCTTTAGTATTTCTTCATATAGAGGAATAAATCGCTGGTGTGCATAGTATAAAAACCTGAAAGCAGGAAATACCTGGATGCTGAAAACCAAAATACTACCATGGTCTCTGAAAGTAATAGCAGAAATGGCTTTTATGTCAAGTCTCTGGTGGTTTTAAGGCTTATATTCTGCTGGGATAGTGCTTATGTTGATGCTCTTCATTTCTGAGTGGATTTCCATTCTGTGGAAAAGACACCTGCATGGGCGAGTATGGGGTAGGGTTACATAACCTGGGCTGGATCCAAGAAGTGATTTGTTATATCTGATGGGAAAACCCAGGTTGTTCCTAGAGGAGGAGTAGGTAACTTACAGTTGAAGAGTGGGTTTTAAGCAAAGATAGGAAGCAAATGGGCAGAAGTTGTAGAATCAGGAAACATGGGGTGGGTGGTGGTCTATGTATACTAGTTTGGTACAATCAGAGGACAGACACAGAGTTGTGGGAAATAATCAAAACCCTGGTGACACTTATGACTCCTCTGTGTGGAGCACTGCCATGGGTAAGCCATTTCTACGCACTGGGTCTCGAGAGGGACGATCGGTGGGCACCATCGTTCGCCGCATTTACAGGTGAGGATACTGAGGCGCAGTACGTGATGGAGCTTGTTTTCAGACTCAGGCACCTGGTTCCAGGCCCTATTCACAAAGCCCTAACCCTCCCCACATCCCTAACCTCACTTGCATTGGAGGAGCTGCTACCTAGACCCTGGTTCCCCCTCATCAAGTCATGGCATTGGATCTGCTCCTCTGGACAGGATACCTTATGTGAGCTCCCTGGTCACTGAAGCTTGGTTCTCCAGTGGATATTTGCTCTTCTGTCTCTTTGGGCTCTTGGCTTCCCTGTTTTCACGGATAGGATGAGCCATGCTCCCAGCCCCATGGAACTTGTTCCTGTTTCTCCACTCAGTTGATCCACATCAGAATCACCCACATGCCTAACACAGAGATGATGGAAAAGGATTGTGAGGGGATACATGAACAGATCCTGGAGATGGGGTCGGGAAAGGGACTTTCTTACTAGGTGCTAACCTTGTGGTACCAGAGCCTGTGAGCTAGTGGGATGCACAGTACAGGATGGATGCATTTTAACAAAGTAGTGCTGAGCAGGGCTACTGCTTTCCAGAGCCCGGATTTCAGTGTGGAGTCAATGGGCAGTGGAAACATTGAGAATTGCATATCCACCAATCAGGGAGGAGCCAGATGCGTAAGGAACCTTCTTCTCAGGAAGGTGAGAACTGAATGAGAGTGAGATGCGTTCTCTTTCTTCAGGTCTGATATCAGTAACCTGCAGATTCAAAAGATAGTAACTGACTACCAACTGACTATGCCATGTACTGACTGTTTGGGGGCAAGTTCTTGAACCTAGTTGACCCTCTTTTTCTCTATTTGTAAGGTATTTGTTCTTTTGGATTATCTTGAGCATAAAATAAGATGACTTTTAATATCACTAAGTTTTGGGATAGTTTGTTCTGCAACAATTGATAATGGACCTGAGCTATAAATGAAGAGATGACAAGTGCATCTCAGTCAAAGGGCAGGGCTTCAGGAAGGGGTAGATCTAGAAGCTCAGACACTATCATTCAGATTCTGTCACTTTCTATCTCTGAGAGATTCTTCCTACTTTTTCTTCATTATTAGTCAGATTCCCTGCATATGATAACAAAACTGTCCACAAATAGCTCAGCCTTCTTTCCTGTCAAGTTAGGAGCCCTTGGAGAAAGAGATGTCTTTCCCAGTAACTGCAGAAAAGCCCTGGCCTTTGCTCTTCTTGACATCAATGGGGTAACATGCCCAGACCCAGACAGTCACTGTGGCCTAGCAAGCCATCTCCTGTGTCCTGTACCCACCCTGCGGCCTGGGCAAATTTTAATCCTACACAGTAACAGGAAGTGAGATTAGATAGGGAAAGGCTGGTTCCCACAAATAATATTGAAGTGCTATTCTCAGGAAAATAGCGGATGTTGGGAAGGCAGGTGAACACTTGCCAACTGCAGTCGTTATTACTCAGGGTTGGGCCTGGATTTGGGTTTGGTCAGGAATTAAATCACAGGGGGCACCTGGGAGGTGCAGTCAGTTAAGAGTCTTACTCTTGTCATGAACTCAGGGTCATGAGATTAAGCCCACATCAGGCTCCATGCTCAGCAGGCAGTCTGCTTAAGACTCTCTCTCCCTCTCCCTCTGCCTCTCCCCCACTGCCCTTTCTTTCCCTAAAATAAACAAATCTTTAAAAAAAGGGTTAAATCACACAGAGTCTTTGACATAGACTCATGCACTGTTGTGTGGAGGAGACTCACAGGAACACCATCCAGCGTGGCAGAGGCTTGCAAGGGCTGTGGTGCATATGAACAAAGAGGAAGCAGTCTGATGACCTGAAGTGAGGACATCCTTCTGCGGCGATGATGTCCTCATTTATTGGGTAGATAGCCAGGGACACCACCTTCACTGCAGAGCCCACAGTCTGGCAACTGTCTCTCCAATCTGGATCCTTTACATGGGACTTCGCATGGACTAACTTGCAGCAACGGGAGTCATTGTGGCAATATTGAGAAGGATGGCTCAGAGAATCACCTGAGAGCCAGGAAAAAAATGAATCGCCCTTTTACAAACTCCCCAAATAATAAAATAAATCAGCCGGATTATTCAATGATGGAATGCTCTGCTCTCTGGCCAGGGGGGCTCCGCAAGTTATTACTGGCTAACAATAGCTTGTTCAAGTGCTTGGGCACAGGAAAATCAAACTGTACAGGTCCTGGGAGAATCTGGTCATCTGAAAGAGGAAATCCACTCCAAGTGTGAGCTATTAGTTCTGCTCCGGATACCACCATCCTTAACTGCAGTGAAACCTCCAGCCTGCTGAATCTCAGTCCTCATCAACTGTCCAGGGAAACGACTGCGGCAGGTGCTAATTGGTGATTATAGGGAAGACCATCTTTGGACTGCAAAAAGTGTGCCAGGTGCTAACAAGTTGTAATGACAGGCCTCCCCTGGGAGGCAGATGCTCTTTGGGTGAATGTATTGGCTTCTGTAGAAATCAGTCTGTATCCCTTTCCCTTCCCACCTGTTTCTCTCTGTCCCTTTTCCTTGCCCTCTGCCCCCAGTCCTCTCTCTGCCCTCTCCAGGGCTCTGCTCAAATCAGAAGCTGACTTCACCTTCTGACTCCTCCAGCCTGAGCTTCCACTTGGGAGAAACTTCAATCTTGCTTCAGTTTCTGGCTCCACCAGAATAAGATTTGTGACTTGGTCAGGCCACCTAATATCTCTATTGATTTGATTTTCCTCAACCCCAAATTGAGGTGATAATTGATCTGACCTCAAGAGTGGTTTACTGAGCACTGTGAAATGCAGCACAGTTCTAGGAACACAGAGACGTTTAATCAGTTCCAATTCCTATTTAACCCTTCCCTGTCTTTCCCCAGTGTTCATGCCATCATTTCTGACTGGATTATGAACTACAAAATGCTACACAGAGACATGACATTATTATTAATATTATTTATTTTCCCTCATTATGTAGTTTAACACTTGGCTCATCAGAAACACTCATTAAATAATTACTAAATGGATATGGATGTCCATTTCAATAATACTTTTTTTTAAGGTCCTGCTAATTTTTCTCCTCCAGGAAGCCCTGAGAGATTCCCTTAGTGTTTCCTACATGGATCTGTGGCCACCGCATTACTTTGTTAGCCCCAATGCAGTGCTCCCATGTCTCTGTTCCAGACATGTAGTTCTCCCTCTGTGCTTTCTTGTCTCTTTCCTCAAGTGTGGTCTACTGATTGCCATTTTCCCACTGAGGTGTTCTTAACCCCTGTGGTCTCTCTTGGGTTTGAATGTCTGTGCACTTGAAAGCTGTTTCTTGATGATGTTGTTGGTGATGTTAGTTTAGTGATGGAGAAGGAGGGACATGTTGGTTTGCAAGGGAAGTGATTGGAAGCCGCCAAAGATCAATGGAGAGGGGACACTGAGATAACTCCAGGGAAGATGGGAGTCTGGAGAAGGGGGACGGGTTCACAGAAAGACTGGACAGAATCCTGAGATCTCATCAGCCTAGAAAGAGCAGACTCTGGGAACATGGAAATTATTTGTAAAGACATAAGCTATTCTTAATACAGCATGCATTCATTGAAATTAGGAGACCATATTTGAAATTCAGAAGAATACCTTTACAGACCATTGTATTTATATTATATTATGTTATGTTATATAATTATATTTATAATATTTTTCCATGTCAGGGAGGGAGACATGAATTAAGGTCACAACCACACACTTGATCACAATCTGACTTACTGATCATTCATATTCAGATGTGTCATTTCTGTTTACATATTTTGGTTTTCAAAACAGTATTAAGAGATTGTGATTATCACCTTGCATGGATGAGAAAAAGAAGATTCTGAAATAATAACAATTGCAATTTTTATAGAAACCAAACCTTTTGGCATAACCCACAGCATGTACTATCTCATCAGGATGCAACAAATTTGCAAGGTATGTACAGTAGCCTTATTTTAGACTTCTGACAATTAAATTTCTTTTAAGTGAATTATTTTTTCTGTCTGAAGTTACACAGTGGTGGAGAGTATCTCTGGAAATTGAGGAGCTAGAATTTAAAACTCTACCAGTTAGATTTAGCTATATGGCAAACCCTCAACTTATAGTGACTAAAACAGTTTATGTAGTTTGTAATTATGTGTATGAGGCTAAAAAAGTTCTTGGTCTGGATTAAACCCTGGTTCTGCTTCCTTGAGTAGATTCCTACTCTACACCTTTAGCTTTGCCTTCTCAGAAATCTTTTCTTTACTGCAAAAAATGGTCGGTGTCACAACTGGGTAATTTTGTCAACCTAAGTCCTGTCTGTGGAAACGTAGGGGGTAGGGGTCTTCTGGCATTTTGAATAATCTCAGTTCCTTTTTGCCCAAGACATTGGCCCTTTTACTATTGGAACTCTTGACAAATTTTATGGTCTTTCTATTTATCAGGTTGTACTCCAATCCATTTGGTAAAAGCCACACCCACGATTGTTTGAGACATGCTTCCCTCTTGTAGCTTATAAATACTTATCTTAGTTTATTCCCAGATATCTTATTTTTGGTGTGATTGTAAATGGGAGTCTTTTCTTCATTTCTCTTTCTGCTGCTTCATTATTAGTGTATAGGAATGCAACAGATTTCTCCACATTGATTTCGTATCCTGCAACTTTACTTAATTCATTTATCAGTTCTCCCACTTTTTTGGTGGAGTCTTTAGGGATTTCTATATATAGCAAAAAATACAAAATGCTAAAGCAAAGGATACATTTGGGCACCTGGGTGGCTCAGTGGGTTAAGCCGCTGCCTTCGGCTCAGGTCATGACCTCGGGGTCCTGGGATCGAGTCCTGCATCGGGCTCTCTGCTTAGCAGGGAGCCTGCTTCCCTCTCTCTCTCTCTCTCTGCCTGCCTCTCTATCTGCTTGTGATCTCTCTGTCAAATAAATAAATAAAATCTTTAAAGCAAAGGATACATTTATAGAAGCATTATTTACAATAGTCACGATATGGAAGCAGCCAAAGTGTCCACCAACCGACAAATGGATAAAGATATGGTGTATATATTACTCAGCTCTAAAAAGCAATGAAATCTTACCATTTGTAATAACATGGATGGAGCCAGAGTGTATAATGCTAAGTGAAATAACTTAGTGAAAGACAAATATAAATGATTTCACTCATATGTGGAATTTAAGAAACAAAATAAGCAAAGAGGGGGAAAAAAAGGAGAAAGAGACAAACCAAGAAACAGACTGTTAGCTATAGAGAACAAACTGATGGTTACCAGAGGGGAGGTGGGTAGGGGGACAGATGATGGGGGTTAAGGAATATGCTTGCTGTGATGAGCACTAAGTGATGTATGAAAGTGTTGAATCACTATATTATATATCTGAAACTAATGTAACACTGTATGTTAACTATACTGGAATAAAATAAAATAAAATAACAAGTAATTATCTTGGAGTTAGCTTTTTGTAAGAGCAAATCCTTAAGATGCTTAGGAGCATCTTTGTTTTGTCGAAAAGATCTACTAAACACCATGGTAAATCTTTCACCAGTCTTAACAAAGGAACCTACAGTCACATTTTGTTTTGATTGTTGGCTCAAGAACTCACATCATTTAGAATTTTTTCCCATTTGGGTAGTAAGAATAAGAACGATCTTATTTTCTAACCCAAGTGTAGGCTTTGCCATATATCCTCTATCTTCTTCATGCTGTCTAAATGGTTCTTTCTTTAGCTTATTCCTCTTATGATTTTTTTTTTTAGCTTTTCTGCATCCAGCGGACACTACAGCATTCTGTCTGGACATCTCCTTAGCCAGATCAGAAGTTGTAAACTACATGCTCTATTCCTCTAATTATTCCAGGAAACAGCTTTGCAAATTGTTTTATTGTGCAGAATATGTCATTATTTTTCTAGCTGCTCTAGTAGTTTCCTTATCAATATACCTACTTCCACTAAAATTTTGCTCCCCTTGCTGGGGTTTTCTTGCTCCTTTTCCTGGAACCATCCACTGTCCAGTTGCAAAGTCAATGCCAAGTGTTTGAGGGTTTGTGGCCAGCAGTAGCATCCCACTTCTAAGTGCTTCCTTATTAATTCCAGTTTGCTGCATTACAAATCACCCTAAAGCACAGTGGCTTTAAACAATAACCATGTATTTAGCTTACACATTCTGTTGGCTACCTGGGCAGTTATTTGTTTGTCTCACGTGTCTGCACTGAGAGGGTAGATTGGCCAGTTGTTGGATAGTCTAGGGTTGTCTCACATGTCTGGCAATTGGCTGAAACAATAAGGGAGACAGGTCAACACATGTATCACTCTTTAGTAGGCTTCCTTAGGCTTCTTCATTTGGTGGTAGCTCAAGAATTCCCAAAGTAACAATAAGACAAACGTCACCAAGCAATTATTTTTCATGCCTCGGCCTATCTCATGATGGCTGATGCTACATTGGCCAAAGCAAGTCAAGTGGCCAACCCAGATTCAAGTGCAAGAAAAACAGACCCCGTCCTCTTATGGAATGGGATGAAATATGGCCAGTTTTTCAGTCTACAACAAAACCTTAGTTGACTGTAGCCAACAGTCTAGCATTTAATCACTGTCCACATGGCCTCAAGTTAAACATCTCACTGAAATCCATATAGCCAATGAATCTGTTAGGAAAAAAAAAAGTTAAATTTCCAATACCAACTAATACTTATAACTAAGTAAAAGTAAAATATAATTCTCTGCCTTAGATCATTATAACAGAATAATGATGAGGGCAGTGAGATATTTTGGATAGTAGGAGAAGGAAGTTCACACATTACTATGGGATTACTGTTCCATAGTTTTCTGTAATTCAAATGTCAAAACAAAAAAAGAAATTGAGATAGTAAATGAAAGTTTCAATGTGGTAGAAAAAATAGGTAGTTAATCTCTAGGCCTATAGAGATTGGTTTAAATTCTTTTAAAGGAGTACGAAAGTTCACAAACTCAGGGCAATATAGCAAGGTGTTTTGCTTCATTACATGCTCATTTAGTAACCATAGCACTTCACACTTTATTCACACTTGGCGGTTTACACAGCTTCTTAGTTTCTTCCAAAGTTACTTCTTAGTACTTCCAGTACTTCTTAGTACTTCTAGTAACTTCTAGTAACTTCCAAAATGCCTGACAGCAGTGATACACAGTATTATCACCATTTCAAAGATTGCTGAGATTTGCCCAGGTGTCCCCCCAAAATCAGTGTCAAAGTGGGAAGAAAAGAGAGAAAGGGACCGTGATTGGAAGAAGTAGAGCAGAGGGAGATGAGCACTGCCCAGCAGATGGGCATTACAGCAGTCTGGAGCTTGCTTGAGAGAACTAATGCTTCTGAAGGGCTAGAACTGTGTTAAAGATGGCTTTGGAGATCAGGAAGTTAACATATTTTTCAGGCATAAAGTTCCTCAAGGGCAAGAAGGCAAAGAGAGGTGATGCCAGACATAAGAATGCAGGAGGCAGAGGAGAGCACATGGCCACCGGAGCTGCTGGATGCTCACAGGCAGCTTCCCAACTGAAGCAAGGGTTGCAGAGCTCGGAATTCTGGGTTCTTTCAAAAGAAAATGTTGTATCTTGGAGGGCTAGCTTCCCATATATGTGAAAACAATTAGGAGATACATTTCACACATGCAAATGAGGTATTGATATCAGTAAAGAGGTCATTT
This sequence comes from Meles meles, assembly GCF_922984935.1. Lineage (NCBI taxonomy): Eukaryota > Metazoa > Chordata > Mammalia > Carnivora > Mustelidae > Meles > Meles meles. The sequence goes on along the minus strand of NC_060074.1, from coordinate 111,341,891 downwards.
GTGTATAAGCAGAAGCAGCCTTTTAAGATGAAAGTATGACAATGGGAACATGCATTTTGCATCAGAATTTATTTAAGTGCAGCAAGTACTTTATGTATAGGGCTTCAGTTATTTACTTGCTATTTTATTCTATCAGTAAATGTTAAAAGCCTATTATATCACAAGAAATTTCTGAAGCATCAAGAATGTATGGATGAATAAGATCTCCCCACTCAAATAGCTCACGGCCAAGGGCAATGCTGTCCAGTGAAAATGTAATGCAAGGCACATATACACTTCCTGGCAACCTTCCAGTAACTCACAGCTCATCTCAGTTCAAAGTCGTCACTTTTTCAGGGCTCAATAGCTACATGTGACTCACGACCACCAGACTGGACAGTGCGGATCTGGATGGCAGGCACATGGATATAAAAATTATCATATAATTTCAAAACTTATGAGAAAAATTTCATACAGAACAATGAATGGAGGGGTGGGTTTTAAACTCCTAGATTACCCAGAATGTTAATGACAGGTCCTAGAGTATCCCATGTATATCTGGGTTGGAGGAGGAAAAAAAAGGACTATTCCACATTTTTTTTTAAGATTTTATTTATTTGAGAGAGAGAGAGAGAGAGAGAGAGAGAGAAAGAGAGGGTACCTGTGCTTGCTCCAGCACAAGAATGACAGAGGGGAAGAACAGAGGGAGAAGTAGACACCCTGCAGAGTGGGGAGCCTGATGTGGGACTTGATCCCAGAACTCTGGGATCATGACTTGAGTCGAAGGCAAATGCTTAACTAATTGAGCCACTGGGGTGCCCCAGACTATTCCATCTATTAATAAACATGGGAAATGTGTCATGCTATACCCTCTATTCAAAACTCAAAATGCACTTTATATATTAAAAGGTCTGAAAAGGGGCGCCTGGTTGGCTCAGTGGGTTAAGCCCCTGCCTTCGGCTCAGGTCATAATTTCAGGATCCTGGGATCCAGCCCCGCATCGGGCTCTCTGCTTAGCAGAGAGAGTTTCCTCCTCTCTCTCTGCCTGCCTCTCTGCCTACTTGTGATCTCTCTCTGTCAAATTAATAAATAAAATCTTAAATAAATAAATAAAAGGTCTTAGAAGGCCTATGGAAATGACTTTCAGTATGCTAACCCTCAAATTTTTTCACAGTTATTGACAAGGGAATCCCTCCACATATTTAGTATTTATAAATAACTGTGAGAAACGCTTTGGAAAAAGCCTACTTAAAGAATGTAAACTCTATTTAATAGACTTATTTTGGAGAACTGGAGCTTCTATTTTGGCACTGGTCAATATCTATGTATTTTTTTTTTCTCCTGGAGTATCTACTTCAATTTTCCTGCTATGGGGAAGTCTAGTGAACATACTTTGATCTATACCTAAACACACAGCTTCTTCTGTCTAAAATGACCTTCCTTTCTTTTCCCTCCGTTCTTAGAAAATTCTCATATCATTTTTCAAAACCCAATCCAAATATCACATTTCCTCAGACTCTTTCCCTGACTCCTCATGGCAGAAGTAAAGTTCTTTGTGTACTCAAAACAGTTGCTATAATTACCTATGTACAAGTTTTAACTTCCTTAACACAAGGAAGGGCCCAGTCTCATCTCCCTATCCTTAGAAGTTGGCACAGCTCCAGGTGTATACTAGGTATTCCCCAAATTTGCTATACTTCACCCCCACACGTTACATACATCCTATTAATGAGGGGCACTCGACTCATATTTTTCCCCCATAACTCTACTGAGATATTGACATATAATATAGGTCATATATGACATTTAAGTTTAAAGGACAGTGTGTGGACTAGATACATATATATATTGCAGAATGATTAGCACAGTAAGATTAGCTAACATCTCCATTCTTCCAAATAGTTGTGATTTGTGTGTGTTTAGTGATAACAATATGATGTGTTTTTTTTTAAAAAAAAACTTTCACATCTATAATACAGTAGCAATAATTATAATCACCAGGCTGTGCATTAGATCCTCAGAATTGGGAGTTTCCAAACTCCATTGACCAACATTTCCCCAGTATCCCCACTCCCAGCCCCTGGCATCTGCCATTCTACTTTCTGTTTCAAGGAGTTTGGCTTTTTAAATTTTTGGTTTATTTTTAGTGTTAGGAAGTGCCCTGTTCTTGCCATTCCTGTGCCCATTCCAGGGCTGTGAAGATACAGTGATGCCTGACCTGGACAGCAGGGCAGGCACTGCGTTCTGTGGCTGGAGCTATAAGATCACCTGCTCTTTCTGCCTGGCCCTCCCCTGCTTGCTTGACTTCAGTACTCTTGATGAGGGTCCTGCTGTATTCGCTACACTTTAGTCCTGGCCTTTGCTTGACCCCCACGAGGAACAGCTAAGGCATCAACTCCATACATTGCTTTGATCTTTACCAAAGGTCAGAGGGCTGATGCTAGTCCACTTGCCTGACATCCCAATCTGCAGCTGACCCCTGCTTCTCTGCCCTCAGGATGCATCTCACTCTGGACTATCTTCTTGGCCCACCACCAAACCTCAGCCAGCTGTGACCACAGACTTGCCAAACCCAGTAAAGTGCCCAAAAGTTAACCCCTTTCATGGATCCTCCAGTTCTAACTCCATTTCCTTTGTCCATGACTCTCATTTTGTCCCTTCATCTTTTGAATAGACCATTTTCAGACCTCTTTCCACTTGGATACTGTTGGCCTTTTGCTTTCTTAATTTGCTGTACCCTACTAGGGTCTTTCTCTCTAATCTTGTCATCTCTTTCTAGCATGTTCTACTGATGTGTTGTAGCATCCACTTCAGATCTTCTTGGAATGAGGTAGAAATTACACAGTAAATGCCTCTTTTCTTTTATCCTTTTTTCATATGCTAGCCCTGTCTTAGGGAACAGTCCCCGACAGTCCTATTGAGTGGATTCAGATAAAAAAAAAAAATCAGAAGATAAACACATCCATTTATTTTTCTGTTTCACGTGCCTAACTTCATCACAAAGCAGAGGCAAGGGGCTTTTGGATCCTGGGTCTTTGGTTAATAAAAACTACACATCATTGCTTCAGGAATGTGTCATCAAGAGATCCCCTTTGGGCTGCAATGTTATGAAAATGAGAATTGTTTAATTTACAGCCTTTCTTACACCAGCCTTATAGATCTGAAAAATTAATTACCAAATGTCATATTTTATAAAACTAGGTAGAGAAAGGGAGGCAGACAAATGAAAGAACCAGAGGCCTTTTTTTGCATAGTAACATCTCAAAGTCCAGAGAGAACAAGCACAGTGTGGGCTCCTTCCCAGCTGCTGACTCTTAAGGACTTTTTCCCTGTGGGACTGGAGCTTGGAGCAAGGAATATGTCCAGTGGGCTGGCTGCTGTCACATGCAAAAGGCCAGATCTTCACCTCTTTGAGACTCAATATGCCCAGATGCAGCTTAGATGGGTATTACTATCTACCTCAGAAGAATTAAATGTGGAAACATATACAAAAAGCTCCTCACCAGAGGGAGATACCAAGAAGTTTTCAGTAATTATCTCTTGGGCCTGTCCTGCCATGCTTATCTCAGCCTGGGGTCTGTAGATCCCATGCATCTCCACCCAGTGCTCCCCTGGCTCCTCTTCATTATGCTCTACCTCTTATGACATTAGAGATCAGAAAATCCCAATATTCATACCCCAGCCAACCCATGTCTTTCCTACATCTTCCCTGAGCCTTCATCACTTGAGTCAATTCATTTATTTTGCTTATGGCCCTTGTCACTGGAAAATGGCCTCTGTCCCAACCACATACAGAGAGCTCAAATATTCATTTTGGAACTGGAAGGTAGTTAGAGGTAATTTCACTCATTTTCTCATTAGACAGGTGGGGAAAATGAAGCCTAAAGAGGAGATACGAACTGAGAGATATGCAGGTAGGGAAGCCAAACCGTTGACTTCCTTTGCATTGTTCTCAGAGCATGTACTTTGTATTCAGATAGTCCAAGATTCTAAATCTACTCACACCATTTACTGAGTATGTGATGCTTGGTAGCTTCTTAATATCACTGAGCCTGTTTTCTTATCTATAAACTTGGCATAGCCTTCTCTGGATTGACTATGAAATACAATTGCATTCTTTGAAATACTCAAATGATTCAAGGTTCCCCCTCTCAGACAATTATGAGAACATTTTTCTCTATCTTATAATCCTTCCTGCTGAGAAGATGTTTAAGTGAGTTTATCTGGTCCAAGAAGTCAGTTCTGTGTATCATCACCTCCAAGGGATGGACTGTAGTTAACAGGGCACCTACAGTCTCTTTGTCTATTGTAATGACCATGCAGTATCTCTGCTATAACTCAGTTCGTCTGGTCATTCACATCATCTTGCTTGTCCTCGATGGATCACCACTGGAGCCTGATGGCTGGAAAGCTGGGTTTATTTCCCATCCCTTACAGATGGGCCTCAGGAGTCTGCAGCTGCAGTTGGAACTTGGGTAGGAAGGAGGAATCTCTCACAGCATTAGGGTATATACCTGTGATTTATAAGATCACATTACAGATCTTGACTCCCTCTTACAGCTCTTTAGTAGCCTGCTTTCTCTAATTTTTACTCTTCCATTTAACCATTTTCATATAGCATGGCCACCATCTCAGAATGGCTGAATCTGGAAGGTTGCTGGTCACAGAGACAACCCTGAACTATTCTTATCTCCTGATCTCCTAACCTCAAATGTTGAAGATATGCCAAATCTATTCCTCTTTCCTGTTCCAAGATGAATAGCATTTTTCCTGGTGAAGATAATGAGATGAACTCATTATCACAGGCTGGGATGGTGCCTTCCTTCTAGAAATAATGTGAGGTGAATGTCCAGACATCTGGAGAGTGTGCATGGTCTTCTTTCACTTCTGCCATTTATTTTTTTTTAATATTTTATTTATTTGTTTGGCAGACAGAGATCACAAGTAGGCAGAGAGGCAGGCAGAGAGAGAGGGGGAAGCAGGCTTCCTGCTGAGCAGAAAGCCCAATATGGGGCTGAATCCCAGGACCCTGGGATCATGACCTGAGCCGAAGGCAGAGGCTTAACCCACTGAGCCACCCAGGCACCCCTCACTTCTACCATTTAGGATGAAAGAAGGCTTCTTAATGTCAAAGCAATAAGAATGGAAAGAATATACTTAAACCTGAAAGAAAAGTTAAACAAATGGATTTATATTTTATGAATTATGAATTTATGAATTATGAATTATGAATGTTTTAAATAAATACCCTAAACACAGTGAGAAAGAAAAGAAAAAAAAAGCAAGAAAAGAACTAATTCTAGTAACTAATGGCCACAGTATTTGACTGTACTATTGATCTCTGTATGGGGGTGCAACACCTGGACATGAACTATTGAGTAACTTGGCTTATTTTGGTTTTATTGGCATAATTCTGGAGCTTTTGAGATGTAATATAGGGTTGAGCAAATAATTAAACATGTTGAGCCTCTTGGGAGCCAAGATACTACTCCCTGTGGAAGATCTGACAAAAATATGGGTGGGAGGTGGACTAATATTGAAGGTATTGGTATTGGTGTGAACTCAGGATTTCTAAAATATGTATAATAAATGTGCACACGCATGCTTATGTTTACACATATGTATACATAAGTGTTATATGTGTGTGCACATGTGTATTTGTATGTATGTTCTTTTTTATATGAAAAGTATGTAGCTGTTTACTATGCCTGTCTGCTGAGAGAGTCAAGAAAAAAAGCCATCCTTGCAGCAGTGAACACACTGGTCTCCACTATCATCCCCATTAAAATGCATCCGTGCCAGATAGAGAAATCGGTGATCAAGGCTGGTCAGGATACAGACAAAATGAGTTTGGAACATCTACTCTGCCAGAGACTAAGAAATTTTAAAAACATAATGGAGGCATATTGCAAGGACATAGAAGGGACTTCCACAGGGCGAATATGGGACAACTTGAGAATCAAATAATTAAGTACAGTAATGAATTGTAAATGATTTAAAATAGGAATGTGTGAGTCAGTGTTTATGGTGGACTGAAAGACTGACGGACAGGTAGATAATTGGGAAAGCATTTTACAGTAGAATGCCAAAGGTCTTCCATTAAAGGTACATAGGTACTGCCTAGAATTTGGCAACTAGGACGGTTAAGTCTGTGTCAGGCAAGAATCATCAATTGATTCTAAAGTAGGAAAATTTTGATAAGGAGAAGGATGTTTTCATGGCCTTACAATGTCTCCCAACTGTCTGCTTATTAGCTGCAAGGAGAGAAAAAACAGTTCTTATGTAGCAGAGAAATCGGGAAACTCCCTGTTTGGGTGATCCACAGTCACATCGTCTCTGAAAGACAGATGAGTGCACAGACGCAGTAGCCTGAGAGAAACACAACATCAGCTGTGCAGGATCGCAAGAATACAAAGCCTTCATCTTACTCTGAAGAGACATCAGACAGATCCAGAATGAGAATAGTTGTATTTAATCAAAAAGGGGAGATTGTACTCTTCAAAAATGGCAATGTCATAAAAGTCAAGGAAAGACAATGGAAATGTTCTAGTTTAAAGGAATGCAGACAGATATGGCAACTAAATGGAGTACTTGACTCTTGTCTGGACCCTGAACCAGAGAGGAGCAATGCTATAAAGAATGTTACTAGGCCAACTGAAAAAAATTGGATCAGAACAGTAAGTTAAGTAAAAATACAGTATTCATAAATTTACTGAAGTTGATCATGGTACTGTGCTTGCTTTAGAGCATATCCTTATTATTAGGAAATGCACACCAAAGAATTTAGGGGACAAAATTCATTGTACTTAACTTACTATCAGGATTTCTAGTGTGTATATATCTATACACACACACACACACACGTGAACATGCATGCTTATGTGTACCATGTATATGCATGCATATATACATGGTAGATAAATAGATGATAGCTAGATGGATACAGATAAATAGAAGATAGATGAGTGATGATAGAAAGAGAGATGATATATAGATAATAGATGACAGATAAACAGATTTAAGCAGATGATAAAACAAATAAGGTAAAATGCTAACAACAGGTTGATCTGGATAAATGGCACATAGGTATTCTTCACACTGCTTTTATTTTTGCAATTTTTCTTTAAATTTAAAATTTTCAAGTTAAAGTAAAAATGATGTTTTTCACTTGGCCTATGTGGAGAAAACAAATGAGGAACTTGGATCTCGTGAAGAGCTTGTGATGAAATGGAACAGAGCTGACAAGAACCCCCAGGAAAGGGGAACTAGAGAACAATTCCAGTTTTTCACATTTATCCCATGTCACATCTCCTTGTCTTATTTAAACGTCATGCAAAGTAATGAGAACATATTTCCCAGCTCTGGACTTTCTTTGAGTCACACTATAAATGTCAGAAATAATCCCATGCTTAACAAATCAAATCCATTCCAGCACTTAATTATATCCTTTTTTCACAAATCACTTCTGCTTAGAAATACTTTAGGGGAAGAGCAACCATAAAATAATTGACCATTTGCTCTTAGGCATAGTGTCAGACCACATGGGACTCTTACCAGCAGGGAATGTGGCATTGAAGGAAGCTGGAGGTGATGTATCAAATACCACAACCCCCAGAGTGAGCTTCAAGACATAAAGCTGGGGACTTTCATTTGCAGTCAAGTCATTCTTGCCAGTAGAATGTTCTCCATCCCTGTGATAATCTACTTTATCTATGAGAATTTCATCAATAGAGAAAAATTCTATAGACTATCACTTTGAATATTTTAAAATTTCTTTTACACTCTAACTTAAACATCTCAAGTCACATTCATTTTAAGGTATAGAAAAGCAAGTTTGTTTGAAAATGTTTTAAATTATTTTGAATAATTTGAGTATACCCCTTTCTCTAGGTATATCTCTTTCTCATATGTGTGTATATACACCTATTAATTCATGCATACCTTAATTCATGCACATGTGAGTGTGCGTGCGCACACATGTGTGTGTAAAGATTCTCGACACTGTCACAGAAAGAAGCATTCTGGCCCTTCAGGGTCACTCATTTGCTCCTTTAGTGAAGAGGAGTTTGTAAACTCCCTCAAGAAACATCTCATATAAACTAGGCCAAAAAAGGACCCCTATTTAAACAAACACCAGAATGGTATAATGCTTTCTTGACAATCTCATATATCACTCACACTCCATCAATAGATCTCCACAGGTGCTAAGGAGGGTTAAGCTAACAGTTGCTTTTTGCTCAATAATTCAAAGGCAAAATTAGACTCTCCTCACAGAGTAAGATTTCAGTGGTGATGGGGAAAGACTGCTGCTATGCCAGACCTCCCTTTCTCTTCTGCGGGGTTATCCCCAGAATTCTTCACCAAGGAAAAGCTAAACTTTTCTCACCTCACAATCTGAGTGAAGCAATGTTGGTTCCAACTGCTCCAATATATACTTAAACATAAACCTTTCTGCTTTTTACCTTTAAGCCAGGCACACATTTGAGTTGAGCTCTGAGACACAGGGAGGAACTAGGATTTCATTTAAAAAAAATCAGCTCTCCCAAATCCAAACCAATCAAACTCTTAAGATTAAGGATGGTTTTGGCTTTACTAATAAATCCTATTGTCTTCAGATGACTTGCCTCCAAGTTTAAGTCCTAATGTGAAGCCAGGCAGCTTTACCTTAACATGTTAATATCCTTGGAGATATTTAGGTTCCTATGACTGTCTGCCTCTACATGAGAGGGCACAAAACTGTCATTACCTAGTGGGTATTAGGTGTGTGTTTATGATGTCTAATACACATGCTGTCAATGAAAAGCAAGGACAGATAAGATGGACTTGTAGGGCTTCTACTTTGGTGGAGGGGGCACACACGTTAACAGATAAATAACATACAACTTATTACATTTAAATACAAATAAGGTATAAGCCAAACTGAATGGAAAATGACAGGAAAGACATGTGCATGTACCAAAGAGACTCGGGGAACATTAGCAGGTTTTCTGAAGACTCCAGACGAGTTGCTAGGTGAAGAATGTGAAGAAAGAAGTTCCCAAAACATACAGACAATATGTGAAAAGCCACAGGAGTGGCTTGAGGAAGAGCATGGGTGTCTTGCTGCCAGTGGAGGACAGCTGTGTCTCCGGAACATGAGATGTACTGTAGAGTGGCTGGGAAGCAGGGAGAGATGTGCAGAGCGTGAATGGCCTGAGGTCCTAATGAAGGATTGTGTCTGCATTAATCATGTGGGTTATTGTTTTATATTCTGTATTTTATAATGCTTTGCATCTTGGGGCCTTGCTGACCTGGGAGAGACTGCCCTCCCAGGGATAGCTAATTCCTAGAAATAGCAAACTACTTGCCTATGAGCATGACTTTGATATGCAATCAGTCAATGCCAAGTTCACACTATGGTCTGCCTCATTTTATCAGCTCCTGCAGCTCTGAATGCTCTACCTCTTCCCTAAATCACTCCAGGGCCAGCTATCAGACAGGACAACTTAGGGATGACCCCATAGCCCTGAGCCTGCTGAAATTATTCAAACTATCCAATTTTAAACCTGCCCAGCAACTGACCGGTCCTCACCCATTCTTTCTTACGTAAACCACAGCAAAGCTTCTTGCTCAATTTCCCTTCCTGTTCCTTCTGCCACCCTACTGATGCTGGTGCTTCCCTACATAACCTGGGATGCTGTGGCATGGCCCCACCTTTTAGGAAATGTGGGTAACAAACTATTATTTCAAAGGCAGTCAATTTCTAGTCTGCTAACCTCACCATACCTCTTTCCAAAAGAAGAGAATACTAAAATGCAGAGAGGCAGATTAAAATGCCTACTCGCATGTGGGTAAGTGAAGGAATGGAGGTTTCAAGGAATAGTTCAATACTTTGTCCTTGATTTCCATGAGTTTTACAGGATGCTCTCTTTCACTGTAGGGATGGATGTGGCTACTTGAAGATAGTACATTGATATGGAGGTAAGAAAACAAGTTGAAAAATAATCCCATTGTACTCCAGGAGTGACTTAGTTTTGTTGGAGAAATCAGATTTTCTACCTTAAAAAAATAAAACAGCACAGAGGAGGAGTCAAGATGGTGGAGAAGTAGCAGGCTGAGACGACATTGGGTAGCAGGAGATCAGCTAGATAGCTTATCTAAACATTGCAAACACCTACAAATCCAATGGGAGATGGAAGAGAAGAAGAACAGCAATTCTAGAAACAAGAAAATCAACCACTTTCTGAAAGGTAGGACTGGCTGAGAAGTGAATCCAAAGTGACAGGAAGATAGACTGCGGAGGAGGTCCTGGCTCCCAGCAAGCAGTGGAGCAATGGCACACAAAATCAGGACTTTTAAAAGTCTGTTCCACTGAAGGACATTACTCCAGAGACTAAACCGGGGTGAAGCCCACGCAGGGTCAGCATGGCCCCAGGTCGCGCAGGGTCACAGAAGGATCGGGGGTGTCAGAGTGTTGCAGAGCTCACAGGTATTAGAATGGGGAAGCCAGCTACAGAGACAGAGCCAAGGACTGAGTTCTCATCTTGAGGTTACCTTGAACAGGTTGCAGGCTGGGTGAGCTCGGAGCACGGCCAGAGGCCCAGGGATACGGGAGTGATTGGGCCCTGTTCTCTGGGGGCACACTGAGGATTGGGGCGCCGGGCTCTCGGCTCCTCCGGATCAGAGACTGGGAGGCCGCCATTTTCATTCCTGTCCTCCAGAACTATATGGAAAGTGTCAGGGAACAAAAGCTCCCGAAAGTGACCCCGTGCGGATTACTTAGTCCGGCCCCGGTAAGGGCAGTGCAAATCCCCCTCGGGCAAAGACACTTGAGAGTCACTACAACAGGCCCCTCCCCCAGAAGATCAACAAAAAATCCAGCCAGGACGAAGTTCATCTACCAAGGAAAGCAGGTTCAATACCTAGGACAGCAGTGGAATTACAGAGGAGGAGAAAGCAAAGCACGGAACTCATGGCTTTCTCCCCATGATTCTTTAGTCTTGCAATTAATTTAATTTTTTTTTCAATTTTTTTTTCTTTCCTTTTTCTTCTTCTGCTAAATTTTTTTAAACTTTTACCCTTTTCTTTTTTAACGTTTTTAACTAGTTTATCTACTATATATCTTTTTCTTTCTTTTTTATATTTTTTCTTTATTTTTTTAAATTTTTTTCTTTTCTTTTCTGAGCCTCTTTTTATCCCCTTTCTCCCCCCCACAATTTGGGGTCTCTTCTGATTTGGGTAAAGCGCTTTTTTCTGGGGTCTTTGTCACAATTTTAGTATTTTACTTGCTCCTTCATATCCTCTTATCTGGACAAAATGACAAGGTGGAAAAATTCACCACAAACAAAAGAACAAGAGGCAGTACTAAAGGCTAGGGACCTAATCAATACAGACATTAGTAATATGTCAGATCTAGAGTTCAGAATGACAATTCTGAAGGTTCTAGCTGGGCTCAAAAAAGGCATGGAAGATATTACAGAAAAACACTCTGGAGATATAAAAGCCCTTCCTGGAGAAATTAAAGAACTAAAATCTAACCAAGTTGAAATCAAAAAAGCTATTAATGAGGTGCAATAAAAAATGGAGGCTCTCACTGCTAGGATCAATGAGGCAGAAGAAAGAATTAGTGATCTAGAAGACCAAATGACAGAGAATAAAGAAGCTGAACAAAAGAGGGACAAACAGCTACTGGACCACGAGGGGAGAATTCGAGAGATAAGTGACACCATAAGATGAAACAACATTAGAATAATTGGGATTCCAGGGGCACCTGGGTGGCTCAGTGGGTTAAGCCGCTGCCTTCAGCTCAGGTCATGATCTCAGGGTCCTGGGATCGAGCCCCGCATTGGGCTCTCTGCTCAGCAGGGAAGCTGCTTCCTCCTCTCTCTCTCTCTGCCTGCCTCTCTGCCTACTTGTGATCTCTCTCTGTCAAATAAATAAATAAAATCTTTAAAAAAAAAAGAATAATTGGGATTCCAGAAGAAGAAGAAAGAGAGAGGGGAGCAGAAGGTCTATTGGAGAGAATTATTGCAAAGAATGTCCCTAATATGGCAAAGGGAACAAGCATCAAAATCCAGGAGGTGCAGAGAACCCCCCTCAAAATCAACAAGAAAGGTCCACACCCCGTCACCTAATAGTAAAATTTACAAGTCTTAGTGACAAAGAGAAAATCCTGAAAGCAGCCCAGGAAAAGAAGTCTGTAACATACTATAGTAAAAATATTAGATTGGCAGCAGACTTATCCACAGAGACCTGGCTGGCCAGAAAGAGCTCGCATGATATATTCACAGTACTAAACGAGAAAAACTTGCAGCCAAGAATACTCTATCCAGCTAGGCTATCATTGAAAAGAGAAGGAGAGATAAAAAGTTTCCAAGACAAACAAAAACTGAAAGAATTTGTAAACACCAAACCAGCTCTACAGGAAATATTGAAAGGGGCGCATTAAGCAAAGAGAGAGCCTAAAAGAGGTAGATCAGAAAGGAACAGAGACAATATACAGTAACAGTCACCTTATAGGCAATATAATGGCACTAAATTCATATCTCTCAATAGTTACCGTGAATGTTAATGGGCTAAATTCCCCCAATCAAAAGACACAGGGTATCAGAATGGATAAAAAAACAAAACACATCAATATGTTGCCTACAAGAAATTCATTTTAGACGCGAAGACACCTCCAGATTATAGTGAAGGGGTGGAAAACAATTTACCATGCTAATGGGCATCAGAAGAAAGCTGGGGGGGGGGGGCAATCCTTATATCAGAACAATTAGATTTTAAGCCAAAGACTATAGTAAGAGATAAGGAAGGACACTAGATCGTACTCAAAGGGTCTGTCCAACAAAAAGACCTAACAATTTTAAATATCTATGCCCCTAACATGGGAGCAGCCAACTATATAAACCAATTAATAACAAAATCAAAGAAATGCATCAATAATATACAATAATAGTAGGGGACTTTAACACTCCCCTCACTGAAATGGACAGATCATCCAAGCAAAAGATCAACAAGGCAATAAAGGCCTTAAATGACACACTGGACCAGATGGACATCACAGATATATTCAGAACATTCCATCCTAAGGCAACAGAATGCACATTCTTCTCTAGGGCACATGGAACATTCTCCAGAATAGACCACATCCTGGGTCATAAATCAGGTTTCAACCGGTATCAAAAGATTGGGATCATTCCCTGTATATCTTCAGACCACAATGTTCTGAAGCTAGAACTCAATCACAAAAGGAAATTTGAAAAGAACCCAAATACATGGAGACTAAACACCATCCTTCTAAAGAATGAATGGGTCAAACAGGAAATTAAAGAAGAATTGAAAAAATTCATGGAAACAAATGATAATGAAAACACAATGGTTCAAAATCTGTGGGATGCAACAAAGGCAGTCCTGAGAGGAAACTATATAGCAGTACAAGCCTTTCTCAAGAAACAAGAATGGTCTCAAGTCCACAACCTAACCCTACACCTAAAGGAGCTGGAGAAAGAACAAGAAAGAAACCCTAAACCCAGCAGGAGAAGAGAAATCATAAAGATCAGAGCAGAAATCAATGAAATAGAAACAAACAAACAAAAAAAAAAACCCACAATAGAACAAATCAATGAAACTAGTAGCTGGTTCTTTGAAAGAATGAATAAGATTGATAAACCCCTGGCCAGACTCCTCAAAAAGAAAAGAGAAAGGACCCAAATCAATAAAATCATGAATGAAAGAGGGGAGATCACAACTAACACCAAAGAAATACAGACAATTATAAGAACATACTATGAGCAACTCTACGCCAACAAATTTGACAATCTGGAAGAAATGGATGCATTCCTAGAGACATATAACCTACCACAACTGAACCAGGAAAAAATAGAAAACCTGAACAGGCCCATAACTAGAAAGGAGATTGAAACAGTCATCAAAAATCTCCAAACAAACAAAAGCCCAGGGCCAGACGGCTTCCTAGGGGAATTCTACCAAACATTTAAAGAAGAACTAATTCCTGTTCTCCTGAAACTGTTCCAAAAAATAGAAATGAAAGGAAAACTTCTAAACTCATTTCATGAGGCCAGCATCACCTTGATCCCAAAACCAGACAAGGATCCCACCAAAAAAGAGAAATATAGACCAATATCCTTGATGAACACAGATCCAAAAATTCTCACCTAAATCCTAGCCAATAGGATCCAACAGTACATTAAAAGGATTATTCACCACGATCAAGTGGGATTTATTCCAGGGCTGCAAGGTTGGTTCAACATCCACAAATCAATCAACGTGATACAATACATTAATAAAAGAAAGAACAAGAACCATATGATACTCTCAATAGATGCTGAAAAAGCATTTGACAAAGTACAGCATCCCTTCCTGATCAAAACTCTACAAAGTGTAGGGATAGAGGGCACATACCTCAATATTATCAAAGCCATCTGTGAAAAACCCACCGCAAATATCATTCTCAATGGAGAAAAACTGAAAGGTTTTCCGCTAAGGTCAGGAACACGGCAGGGATGTCCATTATCACCACTGCTATTCAACATAGGATTGGAAGTCCTAGCCTCAGCAATCAGACAACAAAAAGAAATTAAAGGCATCCAAATTGGCAAAGAAGAAGTCAAACTATCACTCTTCACAGATGATACGATACTATATGTGGAAAACCCAAAAGACTCCACTCCAAAACTGTTAGAACTTGTCCAGGAATTCAGTAAAGTGTCAGGATATAAAGTCAATGCACAGAAATCTGTTGCATTTCTGTACACCAACAATAAGACAGAAGAAAGAGAGGGGCACCTGGGTGGCTCAGTGGGTTAAAGCCTCTGCCTTCGGCTCAGGTCATGATCCCAGAGTCCTGGGACTGAGCCCCGCATCGGGCTCTCTGCTCAGCAGGGAGCCTGCTTCCTCTTCTGTCTGTGCCTGCCTCTCTTCCTACTTGTCTGTCAAATAAGTAAATAAAACCTTTAAAGAAAAAAAAAAAGAAAGAAGAAAGAGAAATTAAGGAGTCAATCCCATTTGCAATTGCACCCAAAACTATAAGATACCTAGGAATAAACCTAACCAAAGAGGCTAAGAATCTATATGCAGAAAACTATAAAGTACTCATGAAAGAAATTGAGGAAGACACAAAGAAATGGAAAAATGGTCCATGCTCCTGGATTGGAAGAATAAATGTTGTGAAAATATCTATGCTACCTAAAGTTATCTACACATTTAATGTAATCCCTATCAATATCCAATCCATTTTTCTCAAAGAAATAGAGCAAATAATCCTAAAATTTATATGGAACCAGAAAAGACCTCGAATAGCCAAAGGAATATGGAAAAAGAAAGCCAAAGTTGGAGGCATCACAATTCCGGACTTCAAGCTCTATTACAAAGCTGTCATCATCGAGACAGAATGGTCCTGGCACAAAAACAGACACATAGATCAATGGAACAGAATAGAGAGCCCAGAAATAGACCCTCAACTCTATGGTCAACTAATCTTCGACAAAGCAGGAAAGAATGTCCAATGGAAAAAAGACAGCCTCTTCAATAAATGGTGCTGGGAAAATTGGACAGTCACATGCAGAAAAATGAAATTGGACCATTTCCTTACACCACACACAAAAATAAACTCAAAATAGATTAAGGACCTCAATGTGAGAAAGGAATCCATCAAAATCCTTGAGGAGAACACAGGCAGCAACCTCTTGGACCTCAGCCGCAGCAACGTCTTCCTAGGAACATCGCCAAATGCAAGGGAAGCAAGGGCAGAAATGAACTATTGGGATTTCATCAAGATCAAAAGCTTTTGCACAGCAAAGGAAACAGTTAACAAAACCAAAAGACAACTGACAGAATTGGAGAAGATATTTGCAAACGGCATATCAGATAAAGGGCTAGTATCCAAAATCTATAAGGAACTTAGCAAACTCAACACCCGAAGAACAAACAATCCAATCAAGAAATAGGCAGAAGAAATGAACTGACATTTCTGCAAAGAAGACATCCAGATGGCCAACAGACACATGAAAAAATGCTCCACATCACTCAGCATCAGGGAAATACAAATCAAAACCACAATGAGATATCACCTCACACCAGTCAGAATGGCTAAAATTAACTAGTCAGGAAATGACAGATGCAGGCAAGGATGTGTAGAAAGGGGAACCCTCCTACACTGTTGGTGGGAATGCAAGCTGGTGCAATCACTCTGGAAAACAGCATGGCGGTTCCTCAAAATGTTGAAAATAGAGCTACTCTATGACCCAGCAATTGCACTACTGGGTATTTACCCTAAAGATACAAATGTAGTGATCCGAAGGGTCATGTGCACCCGAATGTTTATAGCAGCAATGTCTATAATAGCCAACCTATGGAAAGAACCTAGATGTCCATCAACAGATGAATGGATAAAGAAGTGGTATATATACACAATGGAATATTATGCAGCCATCAAAAGAAATGAAATCTTGTCTTTTGCGATGTGGATGGAACTAGAGGGTATCATGCTTAGTGAAATAAGTAAATTGGAGAAAGACAACTATCATATGATCTCCTTGATATGAGGACATGGAGATGTAACATGGGCGGTTAGGGGGATAGGAGAAGAATGAATGAAACAAGTTGGGATTGGGAGGGAGACAAACCATAAGTGACTCTTAATCTCACAAAACAAAGTGAGTGTTGCTGGGCGGAGGGGGTGTTGGGAGAGGGGGAGGGGGTTATGGACATTGGGGAGGGTATGTGCTATGGAGAGTGCTGTGAAGTGTGTAAACCTGGAGATTCACAGATCTGTACCCCTGGGGATAAAAATACATTATATGTTTATAAAAAGATAAGAAATAAATAAAAAATTAAAAAAATAAAACAGCACAGATTTAAATATACAAAAGAGTTAGGGAAGAGTAAGATCATATTTGAATGGAGTTGGGGGACTGGACATTATGCAGGTAGAACTCAAGTTGGACCATTAAGGAAAGTGAGGTCTGGCTTGGACTTATGAGGAGGAGATCCCGGAGCTAGTATCCCTCCATAATAGGGAAGAAAACTCAGCTCTAGGGGAGGGGAATGGTTTTCTCCTCTCCATACTAAATCCATTCTACATGCTTCCTTTCTCTCCATCATGGACCCCCCCCCAACTCACCTCCCATATGCAGAAGGTGTATGAAGAGGAATCTGATTGATTCAAGTTCCAGAATTGAACTGGGCAACATTTCATAGTTGGCAAGTCTACTGTGCATTAAAAGGTAGCTGTGGGGGCACCTGGGTGGCTCAGTGGATTAAGCTGCTGCCTTCGGCTCAGGTCATGATCTCAGGGTCCTGGGATCGAGCCCCGCATCAGGCTCTCTGCTCCGTGGGGAGCCTGCTTCCTCCTCTCTCTCTGCCTGCCTCTCTGCCTACTTGTGATCTCTCTCTCTGTCAAATAAATAAAATAAAATCTTAAAAAAAAAAGATAAAAGGTAGCTGTGTTTTGCTCCCTTATCTTTCACCTCCTCTCTTCTACCTCCCCTCTTCCCCATGATAGTGTGGGATAATGGACTTGAGGTTGCCCTTAAGAGGCTCACAAATCTCTCTGTTTCCAAATTATTTTATTTATTTATTTATTTATGTATTTATTTATTGGGAGAGAGAAACAGCTTGCGTACAAGAGCAGGGGGAGGGCAAAAGAGGAGGAAGAGCAGAGGAAGAAGCAGACTCCCCACTGAGTAGGAAGCCCACTGGAGGACTCCATCTCAGGACCCTGGGATAATGACTTGAGCCCAGGACATATGCTTAACTGACTGAGCCACCCAAACACCACTCCCAAATTCTTTTTACTTGTGGTTGGCTAAAAGGTAGGGAGAGCGTAAGATTTAAGGATGTTAACATGCAGGATTGGGGTACCAGGCCAGAGGCAGAGTAAAGGTGCAATAGGGGTCTTAGCCCCTATTGGCTAGTAGATGGACTAGACCCAAGTGCTAGATACAATTAATTTTGACTTCTAAATGAGACTTGATCTCCTAACCTTATGAGTTTGGTGTAACTTATTGCCTTGCCAGCTAAGGCATGTTCTCATCTTCTCAAGAATTTTTCTCATAATCTACCTTAAGTTGCCTTTTGACATCTTGAGTTAATTATCTTGTTTCTTTCTAGCTTCTGGGACTTCATGATATTGAGTCAGTTTTTAGGATCTCCCAACATCTTCACCCTTGAATAACTTGCCACTTCCCACAATATTGAGAGAAAAGCAGCCAAATATAAGCCAGTCATTTTAATACCAGTTGATGAGTACCAACCATATCTTACAGAATTTATATCCTGTGATGTGTCCCAGTTCTTTCTGTTTTTGGCTCCAAGAAAGATCCTGTACCTAAAGGACAGGATCAAAGTTAGAGTTTAATGGAACTAGGAGAGTACAAGCTAGTTCCTTCATTGCATTGGAGCTTCTTCTGATATTTTCTTTCTTGAGAATGACTGGCTTTATGAATGCATATATGTGAATCTTAAAAGAAAGTCAAATTCTGGAAGCTGATGGTTTAAAATTAGCAAAACTCCAAGGCAGAGAGTGAAAAAAAAAATTCCAAAACTTCATAGCCTGAAATTTCAGCCAGCAGCAAATCCCCTTGTGGAAGGACTTTATCTTCATCTCTAAGCCATACCTAATTGTCTTTTTGTCATCTTCTGATTAAACCCAACAGCAATTCAACGATCTAGGTGTTCCATATATAACAAGGTTTAGAGAGTAGCTTGGCAGAGCAGTATTGTTTTTCAAAGGCTAATGAGGTTGAACTTGGCATCATCTATCACTAATCTGTGGCTTGATTCTTGGCTCCTGTTTCATGATCTGCCACATTTAATTTACTGTTCTCTTGCTCCAGATGACACTGATGATGTTGAAAGTCAGTGAGGCAGGTAGGGGTGGAGGTAGTGGGACTGTGGTTAATAAATGTGGTTATAGCAGTCTGGTGTGTATCTGACCTTTATCTTTCAAATAACCTGTGTAAATCCAAACCAGTCAATGAACTCAGATAGATGACTGTGTTAAGGGAGACAATGAAATTCGGTGAAAAAAGTCAAATACTAGGAAAAATTGATGTGGTCATCCAGTCCACACCAACCAGTTCTGCAGTTTGTCTTAAGAGTCTTCCTTGTGTGATGTTGAGTGACTAAGACTGGTTGCTAATGGGAATAGATGACCAGTTTTCTGATAGGGAAGGATGATGAATATTTGATTTCAGAGGTTATTTTCTGAAGACGGGAGGATAGTGTTAGTGCTATGAAGATCAAAAAATATGTTATGAGTGTTTTTCTAAAACTGGGTGAAGAAAGCAAAACCCACCTGTACACCATGCCCCAGATGGCTCATAAAGAAAAATTTAAGAACCCAATGTCATCTTTCTTTAATAAGGAAACCGTTTAGTTCACTCCAGTTATCACATGCACACTTATTTGCTCTTGACTGTTGTTCCTAGAGTGATTCACCCAAGTACAAAATTATGTTTCCCATCACCATTTTTTGGCTTAGCTTTCTGTTCTAGTTTTAGCATCATCTATGCACTGAATAAAGATTACAAGTTCCACTCAAGGATTATAGAAACTACCCATGTCAGATCTAATCTCTCTCCTTATGACTGAAATAGATTCAGACATGACACAAAAGGAATGCACAGAAGGGTGCCCCTTTTAATTGTATCCGTTTCTGTCCCAATTTTCCAGTGACTTCTGTTTTTAGACTATTAAAAATGCTCCTAGATTGTTATAGTACACAAAGTTATTGAGTTTTATTAAGGCGGAACTTGCTGCTCTGAAAGATGAATGTGTAAATCTCAATGACAACACAATAGAAGTTCATTTCTCATTCACACAAAATCCAAAGGGAGGTGGTAGAAGGGATAGGATGATCTGTACAGTTATGTAGGAGCCAGACTAACAGAAGCTCTGTCATTTCAACATATGACTTATTGGGGATTACCTTGGTCTTTGATAGAATCTAGAAGGTAGGGAAAATATAGAGTGGTGAATACTGTAGGAGAATTTAGCATGCAGGCCAAAAGGACAGTCGAAGTTACCTAATTTCAAGTGAAGCTCTGCTTTTAGCTGAATTGTGTGCATTAGAAGAATGAGAAGCAGTTTAGTAAATAACTGGCCAGTTATTGGCACTGCCTACTCAACAAAAAAGAGATCTGGCCTGGAAGTCAGAGAGAGTGAGCTCTACTTAGTTTTGGTTTTACCACTAACTTAATATATAATCTCTTCATTTGGTTAAACTCTCCAGATGATGATTTTCATACTGACAATAAATTACACTATCTTGTCCCTAAGAAAGTTTCTGATGCTAATAGGTTATAAATTTATTTTAATAACTAAGAAAAAGAAAGGAAGATCAGTGGATAGAAAAAGGCAATTATTTTTAGTTGTTCATCACTATTATTTTTTTGTCTTATATCTTAAAATTGATCTTGGATGATACTTTATACTTACCCAAATCATTTCAAATCTCCTTACATATTATTGGATATGTCCCTATTATTTGAGTTCTGTAGAGTCTAAACGCAGGTTTAGATTATCTTTATTTATTGGCCTATTTTCCATTTTGTTTAAGCTCCTGAACAGCTTCCATAAGAATGGGGAATAAGCTCCAGAATGTAAAGATTCTAATGTGAGATGGGGAATACAAGTAATTACTAATTTAAATAATTTATAACAGTGTAGCTATTTTCCTTGATCAATCATGCATATTTTTCTGGCAAAATTTATAAAATTTAATTCATAAGGTGTAGTTACTTCTTCCTCAATCCTAACCACTCATTAACACCCAATGATATATTTATGTATCCATAACTTAAGTATTAATTTTTCTCATTTCTTCTACTCTTCTGCCATAAGTTTTCAGGTCCATGAAAATAAATCTACACTATACACTCTTTCAAATCACTGTCGTAAATTGTCAAATATTCTATTGCTTGATGATTATTTTCAAGTTAATATCTCACAAACCCTCAAATTCAACTTATTAAGAAGAAATTTATCATTATACATTATACATTAATGAATTCAGGAATACTCAATATAATTCTTTGGTTTGGGCCATGAAATAGTAACCAGGATCAGACTTACTCTCCTGCTATTAAAAACAAAACAAATAAGCAAACATACAAAAACAAATTTGTCAAGTGGTGCATGATTATGAGCCCAAAGAGAAGGAAAACAAATGGGGCCAGCCCTCAGAATGTCCTTTATACTGAGGGACATCTTTACACCGAGGGTATATTTCTGGACCTCAAGTCAGGGAAGGAAACAGAAATAGAACTGAAGAATCTTGTTGAGTGGCTAGAGATCAAAGTCCAGGGAAGCTAAGGGGGGTAACATTTGTGGGACACAGTACCAAAGAAGGGAAGTATATGCAGAAAAGGCTTCAGAAATTTTTATAAGTTGTCTTCTTTTTTTTAAATATTTTATTTATTTGACAGAGAGAAATCACAACTAGGCAGAGTCAGGCAGAGAGAGAGGAGGAAGCAGGCTCTCCGTGAAGCAGAGAGCCTGACACGGGGCTCCATCCCAGGACCCTGGGGTCATGACCTGAGCTGAAGGCAGAGGCTTTAACCCGCTGAGCCACCCAGGCACCCCTATAAGTTGTCTTCTTGATTATCTGTCTGGAATATAATCTGCATGTTAACAAGTAGAAATTTCATGAGTCAGAAAAAGAACTTCTCTTCTTCAACTTCAACTTCTGAGGTTACAAATTAAACAATTCTCAGAGTTTCCATGGTGTTGGGAGATGTCTGAATTCTGTCTGGTTAGCCAAGATAAACAACACTAATACCACTGAACAATCAGTAGAAATACAAAATAAATAAATTAAAAAATGTATAAATAAAATAAGCCATTTATTAGCAGTCTGGCTAAAGTGATATTAGGTAAAGCCTACACTAAACCCACCTTAACGGTGATTAAAAGAGTCTAGAATGGGTCAACCTAATCCTCAAATAACTTAATCCTCTGATTAAGCAAATTTCAGCACTCTTTAAAGGGATACATCTAATTCCACATACTCAGCAATAGAACAGCACAAATCTAGCATCCAATAAAAATTCCTGGATGTTCAAAGCAGCAGCAAATTGTGACTCTCAAGTAGTTACCATTCAGTCATAAGAAACAGACCCATAAATGACAGGCAGAAGGATTAGTAGATGAATTTAGAACAGTTACTATAAGGATGATAGTATGCTCATAGATTTTTAAAAGCTTATTTTTAGAGCATTTTACAGTTCATAGCAAAATTGAAAGGAAGATATAGAGAATTTTCATATTCTCTCTGCCCAAACATATATAGTTTTTCCCATTATCCTCCAGCAGAGTGACACATTTGTTACAACTGACATAGACTGACATAGAATCATCCAAAGACCACAGTTACATTACAGTTAACTCTCAGTGTTGTACATTCCGTGGGGTTGGACAAATGTATAATTACATGTATCCATAATTATGGTATAATACAGTTTATTTTTGCTGCCCTAAAAATCCTCTGTGCTCCAAAATTTTATCGCTCCCTTCCTTCCCCAACCATTGATGATCTTACAGTCTCTATAGTTTTGTCTTTTTCATAATGTCTTATAATTGAAGCCATACAGTATGTAGCCTTTTCAGATCGGCTTCTTTCACTTAGTTATACACATTAATTTCCTCCATGTCTCTTAATGGCTTGGTAGCCCATTTCTTTTTAATGCTTAATAATAGTCTATTGTCTGGATGTGCCATAGTTTATATATTCACCTACTGAAGAACATCTTGATTGCTTTCAAGTTTTAGCAATTATGAATAAAGCTTCTGTAAACATCTGTGTACAAGCTTTTTTGTCGACATGGTTTTCCAGCTCTTTTGGGCAAATTCCAAGGAGTTGATTATTGATGAACTGTATGGTGAGAGTATGTTTAGATTTGTAAAACAAAACAAAGCAAACATAAAACAGTCAAACTGTATTCCAAAGTGGCTGTACCTACTGGCAATGTACAAGAGTTCCTGTTGCTGTACTTCTTCATTAGCATTTTGTGCTTTCAGTGTTAATTTTGGCTACTTTAATATGCCAAAATTGTGGTATCTTATTGTCATAGTGATATCTCAAGATCCCCTGAAGATCTTTCCTATGGTTCTTTACTCTATATCTTCTTTGATAAGGGGTCTGTTAAGGACTTTGGCCCATTTTAAAAATCAGATTGTTTTCTTATTTTTTGTTTTTAAGAGCTTTTTTGTATATTTTGGATAAATGTGTCCTTTATAACATGTGTCCTTTTGTAATCTTTTCTGCCAGTCTGTGTCTCAACTGCTCATATTTCTGACATTATCTTTCACAAAGCAGAAGTTGTTAATTCATAGATGAGACCTTTGATGGTATATTTAGAATGTTATCATACCAAAGTTCATTTAGACTTTTACCTTTATTATCTTCTAGGAGTTTAATAGATTTGTCTTTTATATTTAGGTCTGTGATCTATTTTGAGTTAATTTTTGGGAATGATATAAGATCTAGATTCATTTTTTTATTTTTTGAATGTGGATGTCCATTTGATCCAGCAACATTTGTTGTTGAAAATGCTATCTTTGCTCCATTGTATTCTCTTTCTTTGTATTCTCATTTGTCTCTGTTTTTGAGGTTGACCATATTTACTAGTTGAATATATTTATTTCTATGGTGTCTATTCTGTTACATTGATCTATTTATCTATTTTTTCCCATCAATATCACACTAACCCAATTATTGTACTTTTGTGATAAGTCTTGAAGTCAATGTTAGTCCTTCAATGTTGTGTTGACTGTCTTGGGTCTTTTGTCTTCCCATATAAATTATAGAATTAGTTTGTCCATATCCATAAAATATCTTGCCAGAATTTTGATTGGGATTATATTGAATTGGGAAGAACTAATGTTTTGACATTACTGAATCTTCCTATCCATGAACATGGGGTACCTCTCCATTTATGTAGCTCTTATTTGACATTATTCTTTAGACTTTTGTAGTTCTCATTATATAGATTTTTTTTTTTTAGGATTATGAACAATTTTTTAAAATTTATTTATTTTTTCAGCGTAACAGTATTCATTGTTTTTGCACAACACCCAGTGCTCCATGCAATACGTGCCCTCCCTATTACCCACCACCTGGTTCCCACAACCTCCCACCCCTGCCCCTTCAAAACCCTCAGGTTGTTTTTCAGAGTCCATAGTCTCTTATGGTTCACCTCCCCTTCCAATTTCCCTCAACTTTCTTCTCCTCTCCATCTCCCAATGTCCTCCATGTCATTTGTTATGCTCCACAAATAAGTGAAACCATATGATACTTGACTCTCTCTGCTTCACTTATTTCACTCAGCATAATCACTTCCAGTCCTGTCCATGTAGCTACAAAAGTTGGGTATTCATCTTTTATTTCTTTTTTTTTTTTATAAACATATAATGTATTTTTATCCCCAGGGGTGCAGGTCTGTGAATCACCAGGTTTACACACTTCACAGCACTCACGATAGCACATACCCTACCCAATGTCCATAACCCCCTCCCTCTCTCAAAACCCCACCTCCCCCCAGCAGCTCCCAGTTCGTTTTGTGAGATTAAAAGTCATTTATGGTTTGTATCCCTCCCAATCCCATCTTGTTTCGTTTATTCTTCTCCTATCCCCCTAACCCTCCATGTTGCATCTCCACGTCCTCATATCAGGGAGATCATATGATAGTTGTCTTTCTCCGATTGACTTATTTCACTAAGCATGATACGCTCTAGTTCCATCCACGTCATCGCAAATGGCAAGATTTCATTTCTTTTGATGGCTGCATAGTATTCCATTGTTTATATATACCACTTCTTCTTTTTCCATTCATCTGTTGATGGACATCTAGGTTCTTTCCATAGTTTGGCTATTGTAGACATTGCTGCTATAAACATTCGGGTACATGTGCCCCTTCAGATCACCACGTCTGTATCTTTAGGGTAAATACCCAGTAGTGCAATTGCTGAGTCATAGGGTAGTTCTATATTCAACATTTTGAGGAACCGCCATGCTGTTTTCCAGAGTGATTGCACCAGCTTGCATTCCCACCAGTAGTGTAGGAGGGTTCCCCTTTCTCCGCATCCTTGTCAGCATCTGTCATTTCCTGACTTGTTAATTTTAGCCATTCTGACTGGTGTGAGGTGATATCTCATTGTGGTTTGGATTTGTATTTCCCTGATGCTGAGTGATGTGGAGCACTTTTTCATGTGTCTGTTGGCCATCTGGATGTCTTCTTTGCAGAAATGTCTGTTCATGTCCTCTGCCCATTTCTTGATTGGATTGTTTGTTCTTTGGGTGTTGAGTTTGCTAAGTTCCTTATAGATTTTGGATACCAGCCCTTTATCTGATATGTCGTTTGCAAATATCTTCTCCCATTCTGTCAGTTGTCTTTTGGTTTTGTTAACTGTTTCCTTTGCTGTGCCAAAGCTTTTGATCTTGATGAAATCCCAATAGTTCATTTTTGCCCTTGCTTCCCTTGCCTTTGCAGATGTTCCTAGGAAGATGTTGCTGCGGCTGAGGTCGAAGAGGTCACAGGTCACAGGTTGCTGCCTGTGTTCTCCTCAAGGATTTTGATGGATTCCTTTCTCACATTGAGGTCCTTCATCCATTTTGAGTCTATTTTCATGTGTGGTATAAGGAAGTGGTCCAATTTCATTTTTCTGCATGTGGCCGTCCAATTTTCCCAACACCATTTATTGAAGAGGCTGTCTTTTTTCCATTGGACATTCTTTCCTGCTTTGTCGAAGATGAGTTGACCATAGAGTTGAGGGTCGATTTCTGGGCTCTCTATTCTGTTCCACTGATCTATGTGTCTGTTTTTGTGCCAGTACCATGCTGTCTTGATGATGACAGCTTTGTAATAGAGCTTGAAGTCCGGAATTGTGATGCCACCAACTTTGGCTTTCTTTTTCAATATTCCTTTGGCTATTCGAGGTCTTTTCTGGTTCCATATAAATTTTAGGATTATTTGTTCCATTTCTTTGAAAAAAAAAAAGGATGGTATTTTGATAGTGATTGCATTAAATGTGTAGATTGCTTTAGGTAGCATAGACATTTTCACAATATTTATTCTTCCAATCCAGGAACATGGAACATTTTTCCATTTCTTTGTGTCTTCCTCAATTTATTTCATGAGTACTTTATAGTTTTCTGCAAGACTTATCAAAAAGAAAAGAGAAAGGACCCAAATAAATAAAATCATGAATGAAAGAGAGAGATCACAACTAACACCAAAGAAATACAGACAATTATAAGAACATACTATGAGCAACTCTACACCAACAAATTTGACAATCTGGAAGAAATGGATGCATTCCTAGAGACATATAAACTACCACAACTGAACCAGGAAGAAATAGAAAACCTGAACAGGCCCATAACCAGTAAGGAGATTGAAACAGTCATCAAAAATCTCCAAACAAACAAAAGCCCAGGGCCAGACGGCTTCCCAGGGGAATTCTACCAAACATTTAAAGAAGAACTAATTCCTATTCTCCTGAAACTGTTCCAAAAAATAAAAATGGAAGGAAAACTTCCAAACTCATTTTATGAGGCCAGCCTCACCTTGATCCCAAAACCAGACAAGGATCCCACCAAAAAAGAGAACTACAGACCAATATCCTTGATGAACACAGATCCAAAAATTCTCACCTAAATCCTAGCCAATAGGATCCAACAGTACATTAAAAGGATTATTCTCCACGACCAAGTGGGATTTATTCCAGGGCTGCAGGGTTGGTTCAACATCCGCAAACCAATCATGTGATAGAACACATGAATAAAAGAAAGAACAAGAACCATATGATACTCTCAATAGATGCTGAAAAAGCATTTGACAAAGTACAGCATCCCTTCCTGATCAAAACTCTTCAAAGTGTAGGGATAGAGGGCACATACCTCAATATTATCAAAGCCATCTATGAAAAACCCACAGTGAATATCATTCTTTTTTTTTTTTTTTTTTTAGTGAATATCATTCTTAATGGAGAAAAACTGAAAGCTTTTCTGTTAAGGTCAGGAACATGGCAGGGATGTCCATTATCACCACTGCTATTCAACATAGTACTAGAAGTCCTAGCCTCAGCAATCAGACAATAAAAAGAAATTAAAGGCATCCAAATCAGCACGGAAGAAGTCAAACTATCACTCTTCGCAGATGATATGATACTATATGTGGAAAACCCAAAAGACTCCACTCCAAAACTGCTAGAACTTGTACAGGAATTCAGTAAATTGTCAGGATATAAAATCAATGCACAGAAATCAGTTGCATTTCTGTACACCAAAAACAAGACAGAAGAAAGAGAAATTAAGGAGTCAATCCCATTTACAATTGCACCCAAAATATAAGATACCTTGGAATAAACCTAACCAAAGAGGTCATTATATAGATTTTTTTAAAAAATATTTTGTTAGATTTAAACCTAAGTATTTTATTTTTGGGGTGATAATGTAAATGGTATCCGGTCTTTAATTTCAAATTCTACTTCTTTATTGCTGGTATGTAGAAAAGTGATTGATTTTTATATATTAACCTTGTGTCCTCCAGTTTTTCTGCTGTCAGTTCCAGGAGTTTAACAAACCTATTATTTCAGATTTTCTATATAGATAAATATGTAGTCTGTGAATAAAGACATTTTTATTCCTTTCTTCCAAGTGTGTATACATTTAACTTCTTTTTCTTTTCTTAGTGTATTAGCTAGAACTTCCAGTTGGAAGGATGTTGGAAAGGAATAGTGAGAAGGGACATCCTTGCCTTTTATCTGATCTTGGTGAGAAAGATTTTAGATTTGCACTATGAAGTATAATATTAGCTATAGATTTTTTTTAACAAGTTGAAGAAGTTTCCCCTATTCTTAGTTTGCTAAAAGGTTTTATCACTAATATGTGTTGGATACTGTTAAATGCCTTTTATGTATCTATGGACATGATCATGTGAATTTTTTTTTGTTTAGCTTATTGATGTGATGAATTATATTAATTGAACTCCAAATGTTGAACTAGTTTTGTATACTTGGAATAAAACTCACTTGGTCGTGGTGTATTAATTTTTATTTTTTTGCAATTTTAGATTCAGTTGTCTGATACTTTGTTAAGAATTTTTATATCTGTATCCATGAGAGATATTCACCTGTAGTTTGGTTTTCTTGTATGTGTTTATCAGTTCTTGGTTTTGGTCTCATACAATGAGTTAGGATTCCCTGTACTTTTTCTTCTGAAATATATTATAGAAAACTGGCATAATTTCTTCCTTAATGTTTTGTAGAATTTACCAGTGTACTACCTGGTTCTTTCTTCTTTGGAGGGTTATTAATTATGGATTCAAGTTCTTTAGTAGATGTAAGTCTTTTTGACTTATGTATAAATTTTTTCTTATGTGAGGTTTGGCAGAATGTATATTTCAGAGAATTTTGTTTCATCTAGGTGATCAAGTGTGTTGGCATAAATTTGTTTATAGTATTCCTTTATTATCTTTCTAATGTCCAGCTGAACTGTAGTAATATCTTCTCATTTCTGACATTAGCAATTTGTGGCTTCTATTTTCCTTAGGTAGCTTGCCTAAGGGTTTATTGGTTATATGATCTTTTCCAAGAACTGGTTTCTGGAATTGTTAATTTTTTCCTATTTATTTTCTGTTGTCAATTTAATTGATTTCCTTTCTACTCCTTCTTCTTCTCCTCCTCCTCCCCCTTGTCCCCCTCTGCATCATCCCCCTCCCCAACCCCCCTTCTCCTCCTTCCCCTGCCTCTCCTCCTCCATCTTCTCCTTTCTTGCTTATTTTTCTAGTTTCCAAAAGTGGAAACTTAAATCATTGATCTAATTTTTTGTTGTTGTTGTTTGTTTGTTTCTTAATATATGCATTCAATACTATAAATTTCTATTTAAGCACTGCTTTTTCTGCATTTCATAAATTTTGGTAAGTTGTGTTTTTATTTTTAAAGATTTTATTTATTTATTTGACAGAGAGATACACAGTGAGAGAGGGAATACAGCAGAGGAAGTGGGAGAGGGAGAAGCAGGCTTCCTGAAGAGTAGAGAGCCTGATGTGGGACTGGATTTCAGGATCCTGGGATCATGACCTGAGCCGAAGGCTTATGCTGAAAGACTGAGCCACCCAGGTGCCCCATAAAGATTTTACTTATTTATTTGTCAGAAAAAGAGAGGGCACAAGCAGGGAGAGCAGCAGGAAGAGGGGAAAGCAGGCTCCCCACTGAGCAAGTAGCCTAATAGGGAACTCTATCCCAGGATCTTGGGATCATGACCTGAGCCAAAGGCAGATGCTTAACCAACTGAAAGACCCAGGCATCCCAGAATATTTTTTAATCATGTTGAATTTCATCTTTGTCACATGTGTTATTTAGAAGTTGGTTGTTTAATCTCCATATAACTGGGATTTTTCCAAATATCTTTCTGTTTTTGATTTCTAGTTCATTCCATTACGATCTGAGACCAGACATTGTATAATTTCAATTATTTTAAATTTAAGGTATGTTTTATGGCTCAGCATGTGTTCTATCATGGGGAGTGTTCTATATGAGTTTGAGAAAAATGTGTATTCTGTTTTTGTTGGATGAAGTACTCCTTGATGTTGATTTTAATCAGGTAATTGATGGTGTTTTTTTTTTTTAAAGATTTTATTTATTTATTTGACACAGAGAGATCACAAGTAGGCAGAGAGGCAGGCAGAGAGAGAGGAGGAAGCAGGCTCCCCGCGGAGCAGAGAGCCCGATGCGGGGCTCAATCCCAGGACCCTGAGATCATGACCTGAGCCGAAGGCAGCGGCTTAATCCACTGAGCCACCCAGGTGCCCCTAATTGATGGTGTTTTGAGATCAACTCTGTCTTTACTGATTTTCTTTCCTCTAAATATATTTCTGATAGGGGGTGTTAAAATCTCCAACTATGATAGTGGATTTATCTTTTTCTCTTTGCAGTTAATCAGTTTTTGCCTCATATAATTTGGTGTTCTGCTGCTAGGTGCATACCTATTTAGGATCATTTGTTTTCTTAGAGAATTGATTCTTTTTTCCATTATGTAATATATCTTTTTAACTCTAATAATTTGCCTTGAAATCAGCTCAGTATGAAATTTATGTATTATTAATATAATTAATTGTTAATTATCATTAATTATTAATTATAACTACTAATTTATTTGGATTCATGTTAGCATGACATATTTTCTCCATCCATTTACTTTTAACCCATGTGTCTTTATACAGTAAAGTAGGTCTCTTGTTGAGAACACAAATCTGGGTTTTATTTTTATTTATTTATTTTTTTAATTTTTATTTTTAAATTTTTAAATAAACATATAATGTGTTTTTATCCCCAGGAGTACAGGTCTGTGAATCGCGAGGTTTACACATTTCACAGTACTCATCATAGCACATACCCTCCCCAATATCCAATTCCCCACCACCATATCCTGTCCCCACTCCCCCCAGCAACCTTCAGTCTGTTTTTGAGATTGAGTCGTTTATGGTTTGTCTCCATCCCGATCCCATCTTCTTTCATTTTTTCTTTTTGTACCCCTACAAAACCCCCATGTTGCATCTCCACTTCCTCATATCAGGGAGATCATATGATAATTGTCTTTATCCAACTGACTCACTTCGCTAAGCATAGTATTCTCTAGTTCCATCCACGTCATCGCAAATGGAAAGATTTCATTTCTTTTGGTGGCTGCATAGTATTCCATTGTATATATATACCACTTCTTCTTTATCCATTCATCTGTTGATGGACATCTAGGTTCTTTCCATAGTTTGGCTATTGTGGGCATTAATGCCATAAACATTCGGGTGCACGAGTCTGTTCGGAGCACCACATTTGTATCTTTAGGACATATACCCAGCAGTGCAATCGCTGGGTTACAGGGTAGCTCTATTTTCAGTTTTTTGAGGTACCTCCACAATGTTTTCCAGAGTGGCTGCACCAACTTGCATTCCCACCAGCAGTGTGGGAGGGTTCCCCTTTCTCCGCATACTCATCAGCATCTGTAATTTCCTGACTTGTTAATTTTAGCCATTCTGACAGGTTTGAGGTGGTATCTCATTGTGGTTTTGATTTGTATTTCCCTGATGCTGAGAGACGTGGAGCATTTTTTCATGTGTCTATAGGCCATCTGGATGTCTTCTTTGCAGAAATGTCTGTTCATGTCCTCTGCCCATTTCTTGATTGGATTATTTGCTCTTTGGGTGTTGCATTTGCTAAGCTCTTTATAGATTTTGGATACTAGCCCTTTATCTGATATGTCGTTTGCAAATATCTTCTCGCATTCTGTCAGTTGTCTTTTGGTTTTGTTAACTGTTTCCTTTGCTGTGCCAAAGCTTTTGATCTTGATGAAATCCCAATAGTTCATTTTTGCCCTTGCTTCCCTTGCCTTTGCAGATGTTTCTAGGAAGATGTTGCTGCAGCTGAGGATGAAAAGGTTGCTGCCTGTTTTCCTCAAGGATTACGATGGGTTCCTTTCTCACATTGAGGTCCTTCATCCATTTTGAGTCTATTTTCATGTGTGGTGTAAGGAAGTGGTCCAATTTCATTTTTCTGCATGTGGCTGTCCAATTTTCCCAGCACCATTTATTGAAGAGGCTGTCTTTTTTCCATTGGACATTCTTTCCTGCTTTGTCGAAGAAGAGTTGAGCATAGAGTTGAGGGTCTATTTCTGGGCTCTCTATTCTGTTCCATTGATCTATGTATCTGTTTTTGTGCCAGGACCATACTGTCTCGATGATGACAGCTTTTTTTTTTTTAAATAAACTCTCTTTTATTTTAATGTGCACATTATAATGGGTGTCAATCTTCAGCTAGTCCCCATGGAGTCTGTTGCTTCACCCAGGTTGATCTTTCCTGGGTATTGTGCATTTAAAAGGTATCCTTGTAATATTCATGAATTCCAGTGAGTGAATTCAATTCTCATACTATTATTGTTTCTTTTCTCTCTGTTAATCATCTCTATGAGGAGAGATCCTTTTATTATTTTTACTGTTTTTTGAAAGTGTTTTCTTTTCCTCTGTTTTTTTTTTATATTTTATTTTATTTTTATTTGTTTATTTACAGCATAACAGTGCTCATTGTTTTGGCATCACACCCAGTGCTCCATGCAGTATGTGCCCTCCCTATTACCCACCACCTGGATCTTCAACCTCCCACCTCCCCTCCCCCACCCCTTCAAAACCCTCTGGTTGTTTTTCAGAGTCCATAGTCTCTCATGGTTCATCTCCCTTCCAGTTTCCCTCAACTCCCTCTCCTCTCCATCTCCCCATGTCCTCCGTGTTCTTTGTTATGCTCCACAAATAAGTGAGACCATATGATACTTGACTCTCTCTGATTGACTTATTTCACTCAGCATAATCTCTTCCAATCCCATCCATGTTGCTACAAAAGTTGGGTATTCATCCTTTCTGATGGAGGCATAATACTCCATTGTGTATATGGACCACATCTTCCTTATCCATTCGTCCGTTGAAGGGCATCTTAGTTCTTTCCAAAGTTTGGCGCCCATGGCCATTGCTGCAATAAACATTGGGGTACAGATGGCTCTTCTTTTCAGTACATCTGTATCTTTAGGGTAAGTACCAAGCAGTGCAATTGCAGGGTCATAAGGAAGCTCTATTCTTAATTTCTTGAGGAATCTCCACATTGTTCTCCAAAGTGGCTGCACCAACTTGCATTCCCACCAACAGTGTAAGAGGGTTCCCCTTTCTCCACATCCTCTCCAACACACGTTGTTTCCTGTCTTGCTAATTTTGGCCATTCTAACTGCTGTCAGGTGGTATCTCAATGTAGTTTTAATTTGAATCTCCCTGATGGCTAGTGATGATGAACATTTTTTCATGTGTCTGATAGCCATTTGTATGTCTTCATTGGAGAAGTGTCTGTTCATATCATCTGCCCATTTTTTGATATGACTATCTGTTTTGTGTGTGTTGATGTTGAGGAGTTCTTTTTAGATCCTGGATATCAACCTTTTGTCTTATTGTCATTTGCAAATATCTTCTCCCATTCCGTGGGTTGCCTCTTTGTTTTGTTGACTGTTTCCTTTGCTTTGCAGAAGCTTTTGATCTTGATGAAGTCCCAAAAGTTCATTTTCGCTTTTGTTTCCTTTGCTTTGGAGACATACCTTGAAAGAAGTTGCTGTGGCTGATATCGAAGAAGTTACTGCCTATGTTCTCCTCTAGGATTCTGATGGATTCCTGTCTCACGTTGAGGTCTTTTATCCATTTCGAGTTTATCTTTGTGTATGGTGTAAAAGAATGGTCGAGTTTCATTCTTCTAATATCGCTGTCCAGTTTTCCCAGCACCATTTATTGAAGAGACTGTCTTTTTTCCATTGTATATTTTTTCATGTTTTGTTGAAGATTATTTGACCATAGAGTTGAGGGTCCATATCTGGGCTCTCCACTCTGTTCCACTGGTCAATGTGTCTGTTTTTATGCCAGTACCACACTGTCTCGGTGATCACAGCTTTGTAGTAAAGCTTGAAATCGGGTAACGTGATGCCGCCAGTTTTGTTTTTGTTTTTCAACATTTCCTTAGCAATTCGGGGTCTCTTCTGATTCCATACAAATTTTAGGATTATTTGCTCCAGCTCTTTGAAAAATATTGGTGGAATTTTTATTGGAATGGCATTAAAAGTATAGATTGCTCTAGGCAGTATAGACATTTTAACAATGTTTATTCTTCCAATCCAAGAGCATGGAACAGTCTTCCATCTTTTTGTGTCTTCTTCAATTTCTTTCATGAGTGTTCTGTAGTTCCTCGAGTACAGGTCCTTTACCTCTTTGGTTAGGGTTATTCCCAGGTATCTTATGGTTCTTGGTGCTATAGTAAATGGAATCAATTCTCTAATTTCCCTTTATGTATTTTCATTGTTAGTGTATAAGAAAGCCACTGATTTCTGTACATTGACTTTGTCGTATTGATATGAATACACTAATAATAGGAGATCTTAATACGACTCTCTCAGAAATAGACAGATCATCGAAGCAGAAAATTAATAAATAAATAAGAGCATTGAATGAAACATTGGATAAGATGGACCTCATAGATATATACAGAACATTCCACCCTAAAACAACAGAATACTCATTCTTCTCAAGTGCACATGGAACCTTATCCAGAATAGACCACATACTGGGTCACAAAGCAGGACTCAACTGATACCAAAAGACTGACATTATTCCCTGCATATTCTCAGATCACAATGCTTTGAAACTGGAACTCAATCACAAGGAAAAAGTCCAGAAGGAACTCAAACACCTGGAAGCTAAAGACCACCTTGCTTAAGAATGCTTGGATCGACCAGGAGATCAAAGATCAACTTAAACAATTCATGGAAACCAATGAGAATGAAGACACTTCAGTCCAAAACCTATGGGATACAGTGAAGACGGTTCTAAGGGGGAAATACATAGCCATCCAAGCCTCCCTCAAAAAAATGGAAATATCCAGAATACACCAGCTGTCTCTTCACCTTAAAGAACTGGAGAATCAACAACAAATCAAACCAACTCCACACGCAAGAAGGGAAATAATCAAGATTAGAGCAGAGATCAATGAGGTAGAAACCAGAGGTACAGTAGAATGTATCAATGAAACTAGAAGCTGGTTTTTTGAAAGAATCAATAAGATCGATAAACCATTGGCCACACTAATCCAAAAGAAAAGAGAGAAAGCCCAAATTAATAAAATTATGAATTAAAAGGGAGAGATCACAACTAACACCAAGGAAGTAGAAACAATCATCAGAAATTATTACCAACAGTTATATGCCAAGAAGCTAAGCAACCTAGATGAAATGGATGCATTCCTGAAAAACTATAAACTCCCAAAATTGAACCAGGAAGAAATTGACAACCTGAATGGACCAATATCTAGTAATGAGATTGAAGCAGTGATCAAAAACCTCCCAAAAAACAAGAGCCCAGGACCTGAAGGATTCCCTGGGGAGTTCTACCAAACTTTCAAAGAAGAAATAACACCAATTCTCCTGAAGCTGTTCCAAAAAATTGAAGCAGAAGGAAAACTACTCTCTTTATGAAGCCAGCATTACCCTGATCCCCAAACCACGCAAAGACCCTACCAAAAAGGAGAATTTCAGACCAATATCACTGACGAATATGGATGCAAAGATTCTCAACAAGATCCTAGCAAACAGGATACAACAGCACATTAAAATATCATCCACCATGACCAGGTGGGATTCATCCCTGGGTTACAAGTTTGGTTCAACATTCGCAATTCAATCAATGTGATAGAACAAATCAATAAGAGAAGAGAGAAGAACCACATTGTCCTCTCAATTGATGCAGAAAAAGCATTTGACAAAATCCACCATCCGTTCCTGATTAAAATTCTTCAAAGTATAGGGATAGAGGGAACATTCCTGAACTTCATAAAATCTATCTATGAAAGACCCACAGCAAATATCATCCTCAATGGGAAAAAGCTTGCAGCCTTCCCGTTGAGATCAGGAACATGACAAGGATGCCCACTCTCACCATTCTTGTGCAACATAGTATTAGAAGTCCTAGCAATGGCAATCAGACAACAAAGAGAAATAAAAGGTATCCAAATTGGCAAGGAAGAAGTCAAACTCTCTCTCTTCGCAGTTGACATGATTCTTTATATGGAAAAACCCAAAGACCACCCCCAAACTACTAGAACTCATACAGCAATTCAGTAACGTGGCAGGATACAAAGTCAATGACAGCTTTTTAATAGAACTTGAAGTCTGGAATTATGATGCCACCAACTTTGACTTTCTTTTTCAATATTCCTTTGGCTATTCAAGGTCTTTTCTGGTTCCATATAAATTTTAAGATTATTTGTTCTATTTCTTTGAAAAAAAATGGATGGGATTTTTGGTAGGGATTGCATTAAATGTGTAGATTTCTTTAGGTAGCATAGACATTTTCATAATATTTGTTCTTCCAATACATGAGCATGGACAGTTTTTCTATTTTTTTGTGTCTTCCTCAAATTCTTTCATGAGTACTTTATAGTTTTCTGGGTATAGATTCTAAGCTTCTCTGGTTAGGTTTATTCCTAGGTATCTTATGATTTTGGGTGCAATTGTAATTGGGATTGGCTCCTTTATTTCTCTTTCTTCTGTCTTGTTGTTGGTATAAAGAAATACAACTGATTTCTGTGCATTGACTTTATATCCCGACACTTCACTGAATTCCTGCACAAGTTCTAGAAGTTTTGGAGTAGAGTCTTTTGAGTTTTCCACATATAGTATCATATCATCTGTGAAGAGTGATAGTTTGACTTCTTCTTTGCTGATTTGGATGCCTTTAATTTCTTTTTGCTCTCTGATTGCTGAGGCTAGGACTTCTAGTACTATGTTGAATAGCAGTGCTGATAATGGACATCCCTGCTGTGTTCCTGACCTTAGTGAAAAAGCTTTCAGTTTTTCTCCATTGAGAATGATATTCACTGTGGGTTTTTCATAGATGGCTTTGAAAATATTGAGGTGTTTGTCAGCTATCCCTCCACTTTGAATAGTTTTAATCAGGAAGGGATGCTGCACTTTGTCAAATGCTTTTTCAGCATCTATTGAGAGTATTATATGGTTCTTGTTCTTTCTTTTATTAATGTATTGTGTCACATTGATTTTTGGATATTGAACCAACCTTGCATCGCAGGAATAAATCCCACTTGTTCGTGGTGAATAATCATTTTAATGTACTGTTGCATGCTATTGGCTAGTATTTTGGTGAGAATTTTTGCATATGTGTTAATCAAAATATTGGTCTGTAATTCTCTTTTTTTTGGTGGGATCCTTGTCTGGTTTTGGGATCAAGGTGATGCTGGCCTCATGAAATGAGTTTGGAAGTTTTCCTTCCATTTCTCATTTTTGAAACAGTTTCAGGAGAATAGGAATTAGTTCTTCTTTAAATGTTTGGTAGAATTCCCCTGGGAAGCCGTCTGGCCCTGGGCTTTTGTTTGTTTGGAGATTTTTGATGACTGTTTCAATCTCCTTACTGGTTATGGGCCTGTTCAGGTTTTCTGTTTATTCCTGGTTCAGTTGTGGTAGTTTATATGTCTCTAGGAATGCATCCATTTCTTCCAGACTGTCAAATTTGTTGGCATAGAGTTGTTCATAGTATGTTCTTATAATTGTTTTTATTTCTTTGGTGTTGTTTGTGATCTCTCCTCTTTCATTCATGATTTTATTAATTTGGGTCCTTTCTCTTTTCTTTTTGAGGAGTCTGGCCAGGGGTTTGTCAATCTAATAATTCTTTCAAAGAACCAGCTCCTAGTTTTGTTGATTTATTCTATTTTTTTTTTTTAGTTTCTATTTCATTGATTTCTGCTCTGACCCTTCTTATTTCTTGAGAAAGGCTTGTACTGCTATATAGTTTACTCTCAGGACTGCCTTTGCTGTGTCCCACAGATTTTGAACCATTGTGTTTTCATTATCATTTGTTTCCATGAATTTTTTCAATTCTTCTTTAATTTCATGGTTGACCCATTCATTCTTTAAAAGGATGCTGTTTAGTCTCCATGTATTTGGGTTCTTTCCAGCTTTCCTCTTGTGATTGAGTTCTAGCTTCAGAGCATTGTGGTCTGAAGATATGTAGGGAATGATCCCAATCTTTTGATACCAGTTGAAACCTGATTTATGACCCAGGATGTGGTCTATTCTGGAGAATGTTCCATGTGCACTAGAGAAGAATGTGTATTCTGTTGCCTTAGGATGGAATGTCCTGAATATATCTGTGATGTCCATCTGGTCCAGTGTGTCATTTAAGGCCTTTATTTCCTTGTTGATCTTTTGCTTGGATGATCTGTCCATTTCAGTGAGGGGAGTATTAAAGCCCCTACTAGTATTGTATTATTGTTTATATGTTTCCTTTGTTTTTGTTATTAATTGGTTAATATAGTTGTCTTCTCCCATGTTAGGGGCATAGATATTTAAAATTGTTAGGTCTTCTTGTTGGACAGACCCTTTGAGTATGATCTAGTGTCCTTCCTTATCTCTTACTATAGTCTTTGGCTTAAAATCTAATTGATCTGATATAAGGATTGCCACCCCAGCTTTCTTCTGATGTCCATTAGCATGGTACATTGCTTTCCACCCCCTCACTTTAAATCTGGGGTTGTCTTTGGGTCTAAAATGAGTTTCTCGTAAGCAGCATATTGATGGGTTTTGTTTTTTTATCCAATCTGATACCCTGTTTCTTTTGATTGGGGCATTTAGCCCATTAACATTCAGGGTAACTATTGAGAGATATGAATTTAGTGCCATTGTATTGCCTATAAGTTGACTATTACTATATATTGTCTCTGTTCCTTTCTGATCTACCTCTTTAGGCTCTCTCTATGCTTAGAGAACCCCTTTCAATATTTCCTGTAGAGCTGGTTTGGTATTTGCAAATTCTTTCAGTTTTTGTTTGTCCTGGAAGCTTTTTATCTCTCCTTCTATTTTCAATGATAGCCTAGCTGGGTATAGTATTCCTGGCTGCATGTTTTTCTCATTCAGTACTCTGAATATATATCATGCCAGTTCTTTCTGGCCTGCCAGGTCTCTGTGGATAAGTCTGCTGCCAATCTAATGTTTTTACCCTTGTATGTTACAGACTTCTTTTTCTGGGCTGTTTTCAGTATTTTCTCTTTGTCGCTAAGACTTGTGAATTTTACTATCAGGTGATGGGGTGTGGACCTATTTTTATTGATTTTGAGGGGCATTCTTTGTGTCCCCTGGCTTTTGTTCTTTGTTCCCTTTGCCATATTAGGGAAATTCTCTACAATAATTCTCTCCAATATACCTTCTGCTCCCCTCTCTCTTTCTTCTTCTTCTTGAATTCCAATTATTCTAATGTTGTGTTGTCTTATGGTGTCACTTATCTCTTGAATTCTCTCCTCATGGTCCAGTATTTGTTTGTCTCTCTTTTGCTCAGCTTCTTTATTCTCTGTCATTTGGTCTTCTATGTCACTAATTCTTTTTTCTGCCTCAGTTATCTGAGCTGTAAGAGCTTCCATTTTTGATTGCACCTCATTAATAGCTTTTTTGATTTCAATTTGGTTAGGTTTTAGTTCCTTTATTTCTCCAGAAAGGGCTTTTATCTCTCTGGAGAGGGTTTTTCTAATATCTTCCATGCCTTTTTTGAGCCTGTCTAGAACCTTGAGAATCGTCATTCTGAACTCTAGATCTGTTATATTACCAATGCCCATATTGATTAGGTCCCTAGTCTTGGTACTGCTTCTTGTTCTTCTTTTTGTGGTGAGTTTTTCTGCTTTGTCATTTTGTCCATATAAGAATATATAAAGGAGCAAATAAAATGTTAAAAGGGTGGTAAAGACCCCAGGGAAATGTGCTTTAATCAAATCAGAAGAGACCCCAAATTGTGGGAGGGAGAAAGGGGATAAACAACAACAAAAAAAAAAAAAGAAAGAAAGAAAAAGAAATAAGAAAATAAAACAAATAAGGAAAAAAATTAAAAAAAAGAAAATATATGTATATACAAAGAATATAGTTAGATACAATGGAGGATAAAATATGAGTATAATAATGAAGGTTCAAAAAAGATTATTATTATTTATTTTTTTTGGTAAGGTATTGTTAAGATAAACTAGTTAAAAAAGAAAAAAGTTAAAATAAGAAAGGGTAAATGTAAAAAAATTAGCAGGAGAAAAAAGCAGAAAAAAAATATTAGGTGCAAGACTAAAGAATTATGAGGAGAAAGCCATGAATTTCTTGCTTTGCTTTCTCTTCCTCAGGAATTCCGCTGTTCTCCTTGGTAAGTGAAGCTGGTCTTGGCTGGGTTTCTTGTTGATCTTCTGGGGGAGGGGCCTGTTGTAGTGATTCTCAAGTGTCTTTGCCCGAGGAGGAATTGCACCGCCCTTACCAGGGGCCAGGCTAAGTAATCCACTGGGGTTCGATTTCAGGAGCTTTAGTTCCCTGAACAATTTCTCTAGAGTTCTGGAGGATGGAAATGAAAATGGCGGCCTCCTGATCTCCAGCCTGGAGGAGCCGAGAGCTCGAGGTCCCACTCCTCAGTGCGCCCTTAGAGAAAAGCACCCAATTGCTCCAGTTTCCCTGGCCTCTGGTCATGTTTGGAGAAAAGTGCCAGGTCACTCATGCCTGGAGAGAAGCGCCTGGTATCTTGTGCCTGGAGAAAAATGCTCAATTGCTTCCTTCTTCATGGCCTCTGGCCACGCTCTGAGCTCACCCAACCTGGGACCAGTTCAAGGTAACCCCGAGCTGAGAGCTCACTCACTCCTCGGCTTTGTCGCTGTAGTCAGCTTCCCTGCTCTAATACCTGCAAACTCTGTGACACTCATACACCCCCGGGACTTCTGTGACCCTGTGGGACCTGGGGCCACACTGACCTTGCATGGGCTTCACCCCGGTTTAGCCTCTGGAGCAATATCCCTCAATGGAGCAGACTTTTAAAAGTCCTGATGTTGTGCTCCATTGCTCTGCCATTTGCCAGGAGCCGGCCCCTCCCCCCGTGGTCTATCTTCCCGTCGCTTCGGAGTCACTTCTCCACAGGTCCTACCTTTCAGAAAGTGGTCGATTTTTCTGTTTCTAGAACTGTTGCTCTTTTCTTCAATTTCCCATTGGATTTGTAGGTGTTTGCAATGTTTAGATAAGCTATCTAGCTGATCTCCTGCTACCTGATGTCGTCTCAGCCTGCTACTTTTCCACCATCTTGACTCCATCCTGATCTGGGTTTTATTTTTTGATCCACTGAAAGTTCTTGTCTTTTACATTGGTATATTTAGACCACTGATGTTCAAAATGATTGATATATTTAGATGAATATCTACCATGTTTGTATCAGTTTTCCTTTTGTTCCCATGTTCTTTATCTAATTTTTGCTTTCCATTCTTTTCTTGCCTTTTGTGTTTTTCTATACATAATTGAGCATTTTTATGATTCCATTTTTCTAATTTCTTAGCATATCATTTAGACAGCTTCTTTCCCTCCCTCCTTTCCTTTTCTTTTTTCTTCCTTTCTTTCCTCTTTCGATTTATTCATTTATTTTATTTAATTTTGTTAGTGGTTGCCCTAGAATTTGCAGTATACACTAAAATAATATAATTCACTCTCAAATAACAGTATACCACCTCTCAGGTGTTGTACTTTATAAAAACAAAATAATGTATATTCCTCCCTCTTATCCCTTTCATCATTGCTGTTTTTCATTTTACTTTGTATAATCATATATCTTTAGCTTTATGCAATTCAGTACATTGTTGCTATTATTATTTTGAATATACTGTTATCCATTAGATCAATTAACAAGAAATATAAAAGTGATTATTTTACTTTTTCTTATTCTTATTTTTAATACTCTTCCTTTATCCAAATTTCTGAACTATATTATTTTCCTTCTCTTAAAGAACTTCTTTTAACATACCTTGAAAGAGAGATATGCTGCAACAAATTCTCTCAATTTTTGTTTGGGTGAGAAAGCCTTTTTTTCATTTATTTTATGTTTATTTTTTGCCAAATTTGTGTATATTTAAGAAGTACAATGTTGCATTTTGATGTATGTATACACTGTGAAATATTATCAAAATTAAACTAACATATTCATCTGAAATTCACCTACATTTTTGTTCTGTTTTTTTGTTTGTTAGTAGTATGAACACTTAGGATCTAGTCTCTAAGCATTTTTAAGTATATATTATTATTAACTGTGATTATATGATATACATTAAGTGTTCAAAACCTATTCATTTTATAACTGAAATGTTGTGTCTTGTGATTAATATTAATATTTTCCCTTTATCCCCAACTCCCAGTCCCTGTTAATCATTATGAGTTTGTGTGTATGGTGTATTTCACTTAACATGATAGCTTCTAGGTTAATTGACTTTGCAAGTGGCAGACTTTCCTTTTTTAAAGCTGAATAATATTTTATTGTATATATATCCTATATTACATATATACTATCATATATATATATATATATATATATATATATATATATATATATATATAATGTTCCTTCCTCTTGAATTTTTTGGAACAGTTTGAGAATTATTGGTATTTTTCTTAAAGTGTTTGGTTTAATGAACTAGCAAAACCATCTGGTCCTGGACCTTTCTAGTTTGAGAGATATTGGATTACTGATTTAATTTCCTTGTTATTGGTCTGTTCAAATTTTCTATTTCTTCCTGGTTCTGACTTGGTAGTTTGTATGTTTATAGAAAATCGTCCATTTATTTTAAATTAATGA
This sequence comes from Meles meles, assembly GCF_922984935.1. Taxonomy (NCBI): domain Eukaryota; kingdom Metazoa; phylum Chordata; class Mammalia; order Carnivora; family Mustelidae; genus Meles; species Meles meles. The sequence goes on along the minus strand of NC_060074.1, from coordinate 111,299,709 downwards.
GTTTGTTGCTGTTTATTTTTTTCATATGGTCCTCTGTATTTCTATCATTTCTGTTGTAATATCTCCTTTTACATTAATGCTTTAACTTATTTGAGTTTTCACACCCTTTTTCTTTGTTGATCTAGCTAAATATTTGTAAATTTTATCTTTTTAAAAAAATTCAGTATGTTGAGCTTTCTTATTTTCTTTCTAATCTCTGTTCATTTAATTCTCTTCTGATCTTTGTTATTTTCCTCCTCCTACTAACTTTGGACATTTTGTACTTTTAGACTCATGAGGTATAAAATTAGGTTGTTTACTTTAGATCATTCTTTTTCTTAATGTTGGCATTGATTGTTAGGAATGTCCCTCTTAGACCTGTTTGGATATATTCCTTAAGTTAGATACATTGTGTTTCCATTTTTGTTTGTCTCAATAAGTCTTATTTCCCTTTTGACTTCTTTCATCCATTGGTTGTTCAGATTGTTCAACCTCCCCATATTTGTGAATTGTCCAGATTTCTTCTTGTTATTGATTTATAGTTTTATACCATTGTCCCTGGAAGATATTTGGTGTAATTTCAATCTTCTTTTTTTTTTCTTTTTCTTTTTTTAAAAATTTGAATTCAATTAATCAAGTTTGTTAAGATTTGCTTTGTGTGTTTGAAAAAAAATGTGTATTCTGATCCTGTTGTATGAAATATTCCTTGTGTGTTAGGTCCGTTTGGTCTAAAGGCTAGGTTCTAATGGTTCTTTTGTCTTTCTGTCTGGAGGATCTATCCATTGTTGAAAGTGGGGTATTGAAATCCTTTATTATTTTTGTATTGCTGTTTCTTTCTCCTTCAGATCTGTTAATAATAGCTCCATTGTTAGGTTCATATACTTTCATTATTGCTATTTCCTCTTGTTGAATCAATCCTTTTGTAATAACATAATGACCTTATTTATTTTCTTATTACAGTTTTGACTTAAAGTCTATTTAATCTAATAAAAGTGTAGCTACCTTTGTTCTCTTTTGGCTTCCATTTGCATGGGATATTTTTTTTCTTCCCTTTTACTTTGAGCCTATTTGCATCCTAAAGTTGTAGTGAAGTTCTTATAGGCAGGATATAGTTGAGTCTGTTTATTTCATTTTATCTTTTCTTATTTTATTATTTTACATTTAATCACTGTATGTCTTTTGATTGAAGGTTAGTCCATTTACATTTAAAATAATTGATAGGTAAAGACTATGCTATTTTGTTTATTGTTTTCTAAGTATTTTTCTAGATCCTTTATTTTCTTTCATTGTTTCTTGATGTTTTCCTTTGTAATTTGATCATTTCCTAGAGTGGTATGTTTTTATTCTTTTCTTTTTATTGTTTATGTATCTTGTATGGGTTTTTGCTTTGTGGTTTCCACAAGACTTACATACAACATGTTTATAACAGTCTATTTTAAGCTAATAATGACTTATTTTTTTTTCATGCAAAAGCTCGTTTCATTCCACCATACACTTTATGTGTTTGATGTCATAATTTATGTATATTTATATTGTATATCTATTAACAAATTAATGTTGCTATAGCTATTTTTAATCTTTTGTCTTTTGAGCTTTATGATAGTTATGTCACTTACACACTGCAATTTACACATTATGATATTAGTGCATTCTGAATTTGACCAGATATTTAACTTTACCAGTGGGTTCTATATACTTTCATGTGATTTCTGGTTACTAAATAGTAATTTTATTTTCTTTCTTATTCTCTATAGTAATTTTATTTTTTTTCCAGCCTGAATAACTTCCTTTAGCAATTTTTGTAAATCAGCTCTAGTAGTGATAAACTCCTTCATCTTTTGCTTCTCTGGGACTGTTTTCATTTTTCTTTTAATTCTGAAGGATAGCCATGTCAGGTAAAGTATTTTGGATTGGCAGTTTTTTTTTTTCTTTAATAGTTTAAGTATAACATCTCAATGGTTTCTGCTGATAATGTCAATTATGGCCTTATGTGGTTTCCTTGCATCTAACGAGGTTCTTTTCTCTTGATGATTTCAAAATTTTAATTTTGTCTTTTTAATTGACATACAGTATTATATTAGTTCTGTGTGTACAAAATAGCAATTCAAGAATTGTATACATTACAAAATGCTTACTACCATAAGTGTGGTTACCACCTGTCACATTCAAACTTATTACAATATTACTGACTATACTTTCTATGCTGTACTTTTTATTCCCATGACTTATTTATTTTATAATTGGGGGTTTATACCTCTTAATCTCCTTCACCTATTTTATCTATCCCACACCACTCCTTTTTGGAAACCACCAGTTTGTTCTCTCTGTTTATAAGTCTGTTTTTTTTCCCCTTTTTTTTCTTCTTCCTCTTTTTCTTCTTCTTTGTCTTCTTTTTTTTTTTAAGATTTCAGATATAAGTGAAATTTCACTCAATGGTATTTTTCTTTCTCTGTCTGAATTATTTCACTTAGCTTAATACCCTTTAAGTCCATCTATGTTGTTGCAAGTGACAAGAGTCTTCTTTTTTTTAAGATTTTATTTATTTATTTGAGAGAGAGACAGTGAGAGACAGCATGAGAAGGGAGAAGGTCAGAGGGAGAAGCAGACTCACCATGGAACAGGGAGCCTGATGTGGGACTCGATCATGGGACTCCAGGATCATGACCTGACCTGAAAGCAGTTGCTTAACCAACTGAGCCACCCAGGCACCCAAGATTTTATTATTTTTATAGCTAAGTGATATTCCATTATGTGTATATGTCCCAACTTTTTATTCATTTATCTATCAATAGGTACTTGTGTTGTTCCATATTTTGACTATTGTAAATAATGTTGCAATAAACATTGGAGTGCACATTTCTATTCTAATTAGGTTTTTCTTCCCTTTGGGTAAATAGCCAGAAGTAGAATTACTGGATCATAAGATGTTTCTATTTTTAATTTTTGGGGAACTTCTGTATTGTTTCTCATTGTGGCTGTACCAGAAAAAAAGAAAATTATAGATTAATATTCCTGATGAACATAGATGAAAACATTCTCAACAAAAAAATTAGAAATTGATTTCAAAAATACATTATAATGATCATTCCTCATGATCAAGTGGCATTTATTCTGGGAAGGTAAGAATGCTTCAAAATTTGCAAATCAATCAGTATCATATACCACATTAACAAAGTGAAGGTTGAAAATTATATGATTATTTCAATAGATGCCAAAGAAGCATTTGACAAAATTCAACATGCATTTATGATATGAGTGTTGGGTCCATTATCAAAGGAACAAGACTGAGACAAAGTGAAAGTTATGCAAAGCCTTATTCTATGCCAAGCATTAGAAGTTAGACTGACCGGCCAGGGGAATGAGGGTGAGACAAAGTGAAAGTTATGTAAAGCTTTATTCTATGCCAAGCATTAGAAGTCAGAGTGACTGGCCAGGGCCGCCTCCGAAGAGAGCCCCCCCCCCACTCTTACAGGTTAGTTTTATAGGGCACAACCTCAGACCTCTATGTATGTGGCTTTGGCTGATTGGATGTCTCCTACCTGTGTGTTTTAGTAACGGTTACCTGGAACTGATACTAGTAACTGCTGAGACATTTATTAAACAACAAAATGACCTTGTCTTATGTGTTTTATCACATACCTGGAACTGGTATCAGTAACTGCTGAGGCATTTATTAAACAATGAAATGGCTACCTAGGCAACATTGAGTCACTATGGCTAAGTAGGCCCATGCAGGCCCTAGGGGTTTAATATGTTTTAATGTGGAATTGGCCCCAACAATGAGAGCTCTCAAAACAAAGATATAGAGGGAAAATTCCTCAACATCATACAGACCATAATGAAAAATCCAGAGCTTAACAGTATACTTAATGATGAAAACCTAAAAGCATTTTCTATAAGAACAGAAACAATAAAGATGTCCATTCTCATGAATTTTACTCAACATAGTAGTGGAGATCCAAGCCAGAACACGCAGACAAGTGAAATAAATAGAAGATATCAAGATTGCTAAGAGAGAAGCAAAATTGTTGCTATTTTTAGATGACATAATCTTATAAAAATACTGTTTTTTTAATCAAAACTATTTGTTTTATAACTTTAACATTTATTTTCAGTTCTTCCTTAGGATTTCCGTAGCCTAGCTCACATAGCCCATCAATTTTGGCATGCTCTCTACATTATCCATTAGAGTCCTTAGCATATTAATCATAATTGTTTTAAATACCCAACCTGATAATTTAAACAGTCTGACATGTTTCTTTCTAATGCTTTGTCCATTCAAGTTGTATTTATTTTTTCCCTTTGGTATGGCTTGCCACTTTTTTCCTGATAGATGGATGTGCTGTGCTGGGTAAAATGAATTCTATAAATAGGCCTTTACTAAAGGTTTGGTGAGGTATGCAGGAGGGGAAATGTTTTCTTGGCCCATGATTATAATTCTGAACTGTAAGCCTCACAGAATTTCTCAATTTTTTTAATTCACTTTTGGTGGGACAAAATGGCTAGAGTGGGCTGGAGTTGGTTGTTTCCCTTCTCCAGATCTGTTAGGCTCTGGTTAACTCATTTCCCTTGAGTGCAGACCTCATTAAGAACAGAGTGATCTGGCTTGCCTGTTCCCCTCCTCCTGCTGGAAGGGCAAAGAGATGTTTCTCTAACATTTACTATAGGAACTGGTAGAGATTATGGAGGTAAGTGTCACAATATTGTGTAGGTCCCTCTATGTCTGGGTCCCTCTGGATTTTTTAACTCTCAATTTTGTCCACATTTTAGCCTCCACAACTTAACCAGTTACAGCTTCATTTTTCCTATCCAGGTACTGGTTTCCACAGTGGTTTGCACTTGCAAGTCTATGTGGGTAAGACTTGGCTCCTTTTGTTCACCATCTTTCTAGTCTTGGGGCAGCAGTTTTGTTCTGTGTTTTCCCTTCTCTTGCAGATTCAGAAAGTGTATTGATTTTGAACTTAGTTCAGTTTTTTGCTTGATCGAAAGTTATGGTGAGTTCCAAGTTCTTTTTTTTTTTTTTAAAGATTTTATTTATTTATTTGACAGAGGATCACAAGTAGGCAGAGAGGCAGGCAGAGACAGAGGGGGAAGCAGACTCCCCACTGAGCAGAAAGCCTGATGCAGGACTCAATCCCAGGACCCTGAGATCACAACCCAAGCTGAAGGCAGCAGCTTAACCCAGTGAGCCACCCAGGCACCTCGAGTTCCAAGTTCTTGCATGCAGAACCATCTGCTTAGAAATTTAAAAACAAACATGAACATAAAGAGAAACAAAATAGAGGTTATATGAAAGTGAAAAATAACAATTAAGTGTTTTTCTAAAATTCAAATTACAAATTATGGGGGGAAGTATATTCAATGCTACAAATAGGAATGCCAGTGAATTTGGAGACATAGGAATGAATTTTATGTAAAATGCAACACAGTGGAAAATAGTAATAATAGTAATAATAACAATAATAATAATAAAGAAATTGGTAGAACAAGTAGAGTAAAAACACAAGAAAATGGAATACTTCAATAACACAATAAGCCAACTTGGTCTATTTGACATTTATAGAACACTACAACACAAAAACATAGAAAAATATTTTCAAATGAATATGGAAAATTCACCAGGAAAGATAATGTACTGGTGCACAAGAGAAGCCAAACAAATTTAAAATGATTGAAGTCACACGTAATGTATTTTTCGATTACAGAAAATTAAAAGATAAATGAATAACAGAAATATATCTAGAAAATCCCCCAGTAGGTAGACATTAAACAATGCAATCCTAAGTAATTCAAGGGTGAAAGAAAAAGCACATGAGGAATTAGAAAATATTATGAACTGAATGAAAGTAAAAACAAAGCAAATCCAAATTTGTAGGATGTAGGTAATGTAGTGTTTAGAGACAAATTTATAGCTTTAAATAACCATATTTTTTTTAAAAAAAAAGTAAGTCTGTGATCAATGAGCAAAATTCCAGCCTCAAATAATTAGAAAAAGACTTTCCATTTTGGCTGAGGTCATGTTTTCAGGGTCCTGAGATACAGTCCAGCTGGCATCAGGCTCACCCTCAGCAGAGAATCTAACTAGGATTCTTTCTGTCTCTCTCAGCTCCTCACTGGCTAACTCTCCTTCACTCTCTAAAAATAAATAAATAAATCTTACAAAAATTTAAAAAACTAATAAAAAGTTCAAAAGAAATGACGAGCCTTAGCTACATTCATGAGGTTTGCCCTCATGACAGATCTTTATTAATATCAAGAATAAAAGAGGAATCATCACATCATACAGTACAAACATTAAAGGAGAGTAAGAGAATGTTATGAACAACTAACTTCCAGTGAAGTATTATAACAATGTAATGGGTAAGTGTTTTGAAAGACAAAATTACCAAAATTAAACAGAAAGGGATAGAAAATCGGAGCAGCACAGCATCTATTTAAAAAATGAATTTATATTTAAAGGTCTTTTTTGTTTGTTTGTTTTGTTTGTTTTGTTTTATTTCTTTTCAGTATAACAGTATTCATTGTTTTTGCACCACACCCAGTGCTCCATGCAATACGTACCCTCCCTATTACCCACCACCTGGTTCCCCCAACATCCCACCCCCCGCCCCTTCAAAACCCTCAGGTTGTTTTTCAGAGCCCATAGTCTCTCATTGTTCATCTCCCCTTCCAATTTCCCTCAACTCCCTTCTCCTCTCCATCTCCCCATGTCCTCCATGTTATTTGTTATGCTCCACAAATAAGTGAAACCATATGATACTTGACTCTCTTTGCTTGACTTACTTCACTCAGCATAATCTCTTCCAGTCCCATCCATGTTGCCACAAAAGTTGGGTATTCATCCTTTCTGATGGAGGCATAATACTCCATCATGTATATGGACCACATCTTCCTTACCCATTTGTCCATTGAAGGACATCTTGGTTCTTTCCATAGTTGGGCGACCATGGCCATTGCTGCTATAAACATTGGGGTACAGATGGCTCTTCTTTTCACTACATCTGTGTCTTTGGGGTAAATGCCAGTAGTGCAATTGCAGGGTCATAGGGAAGCTTTATTTTTAATTTCTTGAGGAATCTCCACATTGTTCTCCAAAGTGGCTGCACCAACTTGCATTCCCACCAACAGTGTAAGAGGGTTCCCCTTTCTCCACATCCTCTCCAACACACGTTGTTTCCTGTCTTGCTAATTTTGGCCATTCTAACTGGTGTCAGGTGGTATCTCAATGTAGTTTTAATTTGAATCTCCCTGATGGCTAGTGATGATGAACATTTTTTCATGTATCTGATAGCCATTTGTATGTCTTCATTGGAGAAGTGTCTGTTCATATCTTCTGCCCATTTTTTGATATGATTATCTGTTTTGTGTGTGTTGAGTTTGAGGAATTCTTTATAGATCCTGGATATCAACCTTTTGTCTTATTGTTATTTGCAAATATCTTCTCCCATTCCGTGGGTTGCCTCTTTGCTTTGTTGACTGTTTCTTTTGCTTTGCAGAAGCTTTTGATCTTGATGAAGTCCCAAAAGTTCATTTTCGCTTTTGTTTCCTTTGCCTTTGGAGACATATCTTGAAAGAAGTTGCTGTGGCTGATATCGAAGAGGTTACTGCCTATGTTCTCCTCTAGGATTCTGATGGATTCCTGTCTCACGTTGAGGTCTTTTATCCATTTTGAGTTTATTTTTGTGTATGGTGCAAGAGCATGTTCAAGTTTCATTCTTCTACATATCACTGTCCAGTTTTCCCAGCACCATTTATTGAAGAGACTGTCTTTTTTCCACTGTATATTTTTTCCTGTTTTGTCGAACATTATTTGACCATAGAGTTGAGGGTCCATATCTGGGCTCTCTACTTGTTTCCACTGGTCTGTGTGTCTTTTTATGCCAGTACCATGCTGTCTTGGTGATCACAGCTTTGTAGTAAAGCTTGAAATCAGGTAACGTGATGCTACCAGTTTTGTTTTTGTTTTTCAACATTTCATTAGCAATTTGGGATCTCATCTGATTCCATCTGAATTTTAATATTATTTGCTCCAACTCTTTGAAAAATACCGGTGGGTCACAAATCAGGACTCAACCGATACCAAAAGACGGACATTATTCCCTGCATATTCTCAGATCACAATGCTTTGAAACTGGAACTCAATCACAAGGAAAAGTTTGGAAGGAACTCAAACACTTGGAAGCTAAAGACCACCTTGCTGAAGAATGCTTGGATCAACCACGAGATCAAAGATGAACTTAAACAATTCATGGAAACCAATGAGAATGAAGACACTTCAGTCCAAAACCTATGGGATACAGTGAAGATGGTTCTAAGGGGGAAATACATAGCCATTCAAACCTCCCTCAAAAAAATTGAAAAAAATCCAGAATACACCACCTGTCTCTACACCTTAAAGAATTAGAGAATCAACAACAAATCAAACCAACTCCACATGCAAGAAGGAAAATAATCAAGATTAGAGCAGAAATCAATGAGGTAGAAACCAGAGATACAGTAGAATGTATCAATGAAACTAGAAGCTGGTTTTTTGAAAGAATCAATAAGATCGATAAACCATTGGCCACACTAATCCAAAAGAAAAGAGAGAAAGCCCAAATTAATAAAATTATGAATGAAAAGGGAGAGATCATAACTAACACCAAGGAAGTAGAAACAATCATCAGAAATTATTACCAACAGTTATATGCTAATAAGCTAAGCAACCTAGATGAAATGGATGTATTCCTGAAAACTATGAACTGCCAAAATTGAACCAGGAAGAAATGGAAAAACTGAATAGACTGATATCTAGTACTGAGATTGAAGCAGTGATCAAAAACCTCCCAAAAAACAAGAGCCCAGGACCTGACGGATTCCCTGGGGAATTCGACCAAACTTTCAAAGAAGAAATAACACCAATTCTCCTGAAGCTGTTTCAAAAAATTGAAGCAGAAGGAAAACTTCCAGACTCTTTTTATGAAGCCAGCATTACCCTGATCCCCAAACCAGGCAAAGACCCTACCAAAAAGGAAAATTTCAGACCAATATCACTGATGAATATGGATGCAAAGATTCTCAACAAGATCCTAGCAAACAGGATCCAGCAGCACATTAAAAAGATTATCCACCATGACCAGGTGGGATTCATCCCTGGGTTGCAAGGTTGGTTCAACATTCGCAAATCAATCAATGTGATAGAACAAATCAATAAGAGAAGAGAGAAGAACCACATTGTCCTCTCAATTGATGCAGAAAAAGCATTTGACAAAATCCAGCATCGTTCCTGATGAAAACACTTCAAAGTATAGGGATAGACTGAACATTCCTGACCTCCACAAAATCTATCTGTGAAAGACCCTCAGCAAATATCATCCTCAATGGGAAAAAGCTTGCAGACTTCCTGTTGGGATCAGGAACACGACAAGGATGCCCACTCTCACCACTCTTGTTCAGCATAGTATTAGTAGTCCTAGCAACAGCAATCAGACAGCAAAGAGAAATAAAATGTATCCAAATTGGCAACGAAGAAACCAAAGTCTCTCTCTTTGCAGATGACATGATTCTTTATATGGAAAACCCCAAAGACTCCACCCCCAAACTACTAGAACTCATACTGCAATTCAGTAACGTGGCAGGATAAAAAGTCAATGTACAGAAATCAGTGACTTTCTTATACACTAACAATGAAAATACAGAAAGGGAAATTAAAGAATCGATTCCATTTACTATAGCAGCAAGAACCATAAGATACCTGGGAATAAACCTAACCAAAGAGGTAAAGGATCTGTACTTGAGTAACTACAGAACACTCATGAAAGAAATTGAAGAAGACACAAAAAGATGTAAGACCATTCCATGTTCTTGGATTGGAAGAATAAACATCATTAAAATGTTTATACTGCCTAGAGCAATCTATACTTTTAATGCCATTCCAATCAAAATTCCACCAGTATTTTTAAAAAGTCTTTCTACAAAGAATATCCAGTCTCTACTGGTTGGTCAAGTTTGTCAGACTTGTCCAAAAAACACTACAGGAGGTTTTTCAGAAGAAAGAGAGATGGAGTAGGAAAGAAAATTCCTAAGCAAGGTATTTTGCAGTCCAGTATTACTTTAATGACAAAACTGGACAAAGACATTAGAAGATAAATTATAGAGGACCTATTATATAGACAGATATCTTGTACTCCTAAGCTGGGAAGCTAAATGCTTTTAACATGTCAAATTGTCAAATTGAACTCTGTTTCCAACAGTATACTAATTATAATCCAGTTTTTGTTTTTGTTTTAAAATTTGACTGACCTAAAGTAGATATAAAAATCTCTGCATATTATATTGATTTCCTAGGGCTGTCTTAAGTCCACACCTGGGTTGTTTAAAACTACACAAATTTATGCTCTTCAGTACTAGAGGCTGGAATTCTGAGATCAAGATGTTTGGAGCTCTATGTCTCTTTCAGGACTGAGTAGAACCCTTCCATGGTTCTTCCTAGTTCCTCGTGGTGGCCAAAAATCCTTAATGTTTGGGCTTACAGCTCTGTCAGTCTAGTCTCTGCCTCCATTGTAACATAGCCAAAATCATCTTTTTTCTGTTTGTGTACAAATTCCCCCTTTTTATAAGACCACCAAGCATACTGGTTTAGGGCGTGTCCTAATGACCTCAAAATAGCTTGATCATCTGTGAAGATCTTATTTCCAGATAAGGACAAAATCACAGGTGTTAGAGGATAGGATTCCAATGCATCTTTTTCAGAGGCTAAACTCAACCCATAACACAGATCATTAGGAAATGAAAGTCAGAAATGTATATTCCTGTATATATCTCTATATCTAGATATCTAGCTATGTAGATACTACATTGCAGTCAAGTTGTATTGAAACCAAGAATTCAAGGTTGCTTTATTATTTGAGAACTAATCATTAAAATTCACTTCATTAGCAGAATACAGGAGAAAAATCAATATTGTCTTGCCAAGAGATATATATTACCTAACACAGTTAACTATCCATTTATCATAAAACAAACAAATGAAAAAACAAGTCTCTAGAAGGCAGTCTCTCAACCTAAAAAAAGAAACACCAAAACCACAATAATAACAATAGAACAAAACAAACCTACATCATTACATCTGAAATTTTTTTTTCTCCCTAAGATCAAGAATAAGATAATAAAATCTACTCTCATCACTTTCATTCCACATTCACTGGATTCCTAGAAAACAGAATTGGGAATGAAAAATAAACAAAAGCCATAAATGTTAAAGATATAAAGTGATTTTTATTTGAAGCTGATATATAATAAGTGTAAAAAAGTCCAATTAAATCTTTAAAAAAGAACTGTGAGTGAATTTTTCAAAATTGCAGAGAAACTCAATATACAAAATTACTTGTATCTCTATATATTAGCAACAGATAATTAGAAATGTAGTTAGCAAAATCAAAATAATTATAAGAACATTAGAAATATAAAATACATAAGAATAAATATATGAAAAAAGAGAAGAGCTAAACACTGAAGGAAATTTTTAAAAAAACTATAGAACACCTAAGCCTATGGGAAGATATATGTTCATGGATTGAAAGATTCAAAATTTTAATCTTGTCAGGTTTTTTTTTCTGAATTGATCTGTAGTTTCAACACAAACCTAATTAAAATCCAACTAGTTGATATATTTAATTACTTTGCTATAGTTAACTAGTTGATACTAAAATATATATGAAAATACAAAAGACCTAGAGTAGCCAAACAATTTTGAGTGACAAATACTAGAAAAGCAATCCTGACATATTTCACGACTTACTTTAAATATATAGTTATTCAAAACAAAGTAGAATTGATATAAGAATTGGCATAGATAAATGGAACACAGATCGAGTATAGAGAAATATAGCCACACATATATAGTCAATTGTTTCTATAAAAAAGTGCCAACATTTCAACAAGAGGTAATTGACTTTTTAAAAACTAGTGGCAGAACAACATCCATGACATCCATGTGTAAAAAATTTAAAACATTGAAGTTTGACCTTTTTCACATACCATCCACAATAATTAGCTCAAAATGGGTTATAGATCTAAAGGTAGAATAACTATGCATGTTTTTTTTTTAATCATAAGAAAGTCTTTGAACTTGAAGTCAGACATTTCTTTAGAAAGGAACATTGAAATGTGGATAATAAAGTATTAAATTGTACTTCACCGAAATCAAGATCATCTGCTTTTCGTGCTCGCTTCCGCAGCACATATACTAAAATTGGAACGATACAGAGAAGATTAGCATGGCCCCTGCTCAAGGATGACACGCAAATTCGTGAAGCGTTCCATATTAAAAAAAAAAAAATCATCTGCTTTTCAACATAACCGAACTATAGGTTATTTACAAAAATCTAACTTCAAATTCTACATAGGTAGGTTTAGTGGAAAATGGTGGAAAAAGATATGTCATGTAAACATTAATCAAAGAAAAACAGGAGCGATATATTGATATCTGACAAACTACTTCAGAGCAAAGAAAATTATTAGATTCAAAGAGGGTCATTAAATAATGATGAAGGGATCAATTCTCCAGAAAGATATAACAATTTTTACTATATACACTCCAAACAATTGAGCCTCAAAATATTTAAAGCAAAAATTAAAAACTAAAACAAGAAATCCATATTTATTGTGGGGAATTTCAATCCTCTACCCCCTCTCCCCACTACCTGCTGTCCTAGGAACTAATACAACTGCAAAGCAGAAATCAACAAGGATATAGAAGAACTCAACAACATAATCAACCAAAAGGTTCTAGTTTACAGATAGCTAATACTGATCTCAATCACAATAGACCATACTGTTTTTTTCAAGTTCTCATGGGATAATCAGAGATAGACTCTATCTTAATCCATAGAACAAACCTCATTTAATAGTGTACTAGAAGATCCACAGGTAGGCAAAGATAAATGAATAAAAGGCACAGATTAAAAAGGAATAATAAATAATCTTTTTAAAAAAGTTATATTTATGGATGACAAAATTGTCTTATAAAAATTTTTAAAAACCACTAGTACTAGTAGGTGAATTTAGTAAGATCATAGGACACAAGCTCAACCTATACAATCAATCACATTTCTAACGACATATGTAGAAAGTTAACACAATACAATTGATATTTCTTGTGAAGGAAAGGAAATGTTTAGGTATGCACTAAACTGAATGTATAGGATCTTTATTTTGAAGGTTATAAAATAGTAATAAGGGAAAGGAAAGATCTACATACAGAAGGAGGTATACCACATTCATGGACTTGAAGAGTCTGTAGGAAAAATATCAACACAGAAAAGATATTGGCTCTCTGCAAATGGATCTTCATTTTTCAACACTAATTCTATTGAAATCCTAGGCACAGAAAAATTTATTCTAATGCTTATATGGAAATGTATAGGTGATTCAGTCCATTCATTGTCTGCATTTGGCTCAGGTCATGATCCCAGAGCCCTGTGATTGAACCTCAAATCTGACTACTTGCTAGGCAGGAATCTGCTTCTCCCTCTCCCTCTGTCTGCTGCTTGCCCTGCCTGTGCTCTCTCTTTCTCTGTCAAATAAATAAATAAAATCTTAAAAAGAAAAAAAAAGAATAGAACATTCACTCCACAAAGGAAAATAAATGAATGTTCAATATGCTCCTAAAATTTTTGCCACCATGATGCAAATTAATACCATGGTAGGGGGGCACCCTGGTGGCTTAGTTGGTAAGCATCTGCCTTTCAGTCATGTCTTGAACCCACAGTCTTGGGATGGAGCCCCAAATTGGGCTTCCTGCTTAACAGGGAGCTTGCTTCTCCATCTGTTATTCCCCTTGTTTGTGCTCTCTTTGTCAAATAAATAAATAAAATCTTTAAACCACAATAGGATACTACTACACACATTCTAGAATGGCTCAAACTAAAGAATTTGAAAGTAAATGTTGGCAAACGTCTAGAGCAACTGATTCTCATACTGTCTTAATGGATAGTAAAATGATGCAATCACTTTGGGAAACTATTTCACAGATTTATAATATATAAATGTTATCTTAAATATGTTAAATGGAAAATTAGCATATTAACTAGCAATTAGAGAACTACATATTTTTCCAAGGTGAATAAAATATATGCCCATGCACAACCTTGTACTTTAATGTATTTATCAGCTTAATATTTTTTACAGCTTCATTTTTAATAAACAAAAATTAAAACCGATCCACTGCTCATCAACAGGTGAGTGGATAAACAAATTGTGGTTACTTCAGACAATGAATATTCCTCAGCAAAATAAGGAATAAACTTTCCAATACACACAGAAACATGGATGAATCATACAAACATACTCAGTGAATAGAAGATGTAAAGGATACATACTGTGCAATTCCATGTATAGATGTTTCTGTGGATTTGAATTGTAATGACAGAATGTCTTTCAGTTGCCTTCAGGGAAGGGGTGGGATTGACTTGGAAATGGCATATGGAGACTTTTTGAAGAGTAATGAAATTGGTTTTTGTTTCGATTATGGTGGTGCTTACCCAGATGTTTCAATATTCATCATTTTTTAAAATTGATGCACCTTATTGTATGTAAATTATGGCTTATAATCTTGATTTTAAAAATAAGGGTAAGCATTTTAAGAATAACAATGAAATAGGTAATTTCCTATATCAATGTAGGGGAAAAGGAAAAATAAGTAAAACTAAATGATTTCAACAGAGGACATTAAAAAAAACCCAATTATTGTCAGAATCCAGTTTAGATTGAAAGAAACTGCTCAAATTCAATGTTTACCACTTCCTAATATGGATAAATTACCTAATATATCCAATTCAGTTTCTTCATCTGCTTTTATGGGTTTAATAATTATACTTATCTCGAGGTGTTGATTTAAAAACTGAATGAAATTATGAATATAAAATGCTTAACAGTGAGTATGATATAAAGTATTCAATAAACCCTAAACATGTTTATTAGTATTGTAATATTGAGAATAGTTATATTTCTTAAGTAAATCTTTTAAGTCTCTCCTTGTACCATGTTAAAATTCTTCTTAAGGCTTCACTCAAGTTGCCTCTCTGCATTTACTTGCGTGCTGATTTGCTGAATTTATCAGTCCCTCATTGGGATGTGACTTGCCTGCAGGCAGATACCTATGCTTGCTTTTCCCACTGTTGTACCCCAGGACTTGCATCACCTTGGTCCCATGGTAGATGCTCATTGTCCTTCTGTGGATGATTACCTGGATTTTTCAGGAGCATGGAAAAGAACGCCCTCCTGTTTCCTTTTTGGGCAACTTCAATTTTCAGTCTCCCTCATGCTTAGTTACTCTCATCTTACTGTGGAATGAAAGACCTAGTCCCTCAGAAAGGAATTTTAGGTTTTGATGAGCATAGCCTCATGGCTTTCTTGGGGGATCACAAGAAGTTTGTCCTGCAGGTTGGGAATCCAGAGGCATGCAAGGGCAGTGTGCCACACTAGGTGTTTAGGAATTCTTATATGTTACAGAACCTCCTGCAAGTAGCTGTTTTTTTCCCTCTTAGTGCTTCAGGGATTCACTACTGTCTATGCACAGACACCCACTTTTTATAAAATCTCTCTTAATCAAACCTTTCTTTGAGCTGTCCACAGTTCTTATATCTAATAAGAACTTATAAATATCGCATATGGCAGTCCTTATAGGATCTAGTCTTTCTATATAACTCCTACTTTTCTTTTATTGGTGGAGGAGATGTCCAGGAAAAGTTCTTAATGTTGTCTCACATCATATATAGAGTTATATAGAGTCAGAGCAGAGCAAGAATCTATATAACTGAACTTAAAATATAAAGAACTTATTATATAGTGAACTTTCAACTCACATGGAAAGGTTTTGTTTTTTTTTCTCTGAATGCCTCCCACTCGACTCCCCAACTCTTTTGTTTTTATATCTGAACTGTGGATGTTATACACCCTGGGATAAGTCCAAATTCAATATTTTTATCTTCCAACATTTATGCTGGACACAATGCTGAGCATAGTGCTATTTATACAGATGTTATGTGCCTAAGGATGCTCACTTAATATTGATGAATGCATAAAGGAATGATGTTCTCATTTTGCTTATATTGGCAAATACACTTTGGGGGGGGCTCTTTGGTTTACCTTTAAAGTCTAGGCATCTATAAAAACATCTTCTGTGTCACTGACAAATGAATGCTTTCTTTCTTTCTTTTTTTTTTTTTTTTAGATTTTATTTATTTGAGAGAAAGAATAGAGTATGCTGGGAGGGGCAAAGGGAGAGGGAGAGGCAAACTCCCCATTAAGTGGGAAGCTCAACTTGGGGCTTGATCTCAGGACCTGAGAATCATACCTGAGCCGAAGACAGACACTTAACTAACTGAGCCACCCCGGTGCCCCAATAAATGCTTGTTTTCAAGGGACTTTCTTTTAGTTGAGTTTTGTCTCTCTGCCCAAAGGTAGTTACATGTATAGATGTGTGCCTAATAAACTGTTATTCTATCTTATTCTGAATTCATAACACCCACCTAGCCACAGCCTTGGCCCTCACAGAAGCCAATTTGATTATAGAAAGTTAGTTTTTATTCTTGTACAAAACACAACAGGTTTGAAAGAGTTATTGAGGTCTTTGGAGAGAGGAACTGTGTATTTTTCCCCTCCCCTCCATAGATTATCCAATAAAATTATTTTCATTTTGCACAATAACTAGGAACTGCAGGCCAACAGCCTCTATCCCTGCTGTCCTCCCATCCTGGTGTCCAAAGGCCCAAATCTCCTGAGAATACAATAATTAAGATCCTCAGGAAGATGCAGGCAGGCAGGAACAACAATGGAATTAGGGAGGTCTGTAATTTATGGTGTGTGTGTGGGATTCCTAATCAACAGTGATTTTATTTAAATACACTGAATTACCCTAACAAGCTGTTTTTCAATTTCAGCAGCCCTCGAAATTTTATCTTCTTAACTCCATCCTAAGTATTGCATTCTGCCACTCGAATGAAATATTAGCAATAGAAGCACCATTCTAGTTAGTCTCCATTCAACCCCAAACTTTAATAGAAATAACCTGTCGTCTTTGATTGAGTGTGATATCACTATAGGAGCCTTGAATTTAAACTGGGGGGATAAGGAAAATTGCATAGTGTGTGAAGCCAGTTTGACTAAAATGGAAATTTTACTTCAGTCCCATCTGGCTGTCAAAAGGCCACTTCTAATATTTTCACAAAGCAATTTACCTTCTCAGCAAAAAATAAAAAATAGAAACTGAAAATGCAAAAATCCAAACTAAAGCAAACTAAACAAAACCTATATCTTTGCAAATTTTGAACTCAAGTTCTGCATTGTCTCTCCAGGGTCTGGGACTGAGCAGAACATATGGGACTTCCCCATCAGGCTCAGCTCCCCTTTATTATTGAGCACATTGGAATTAAAATCTTTTTAAAAGACCAAAATAGAAACTCCTAAATAATCTGTCAAATAGGCCACATTGGCTTCAAGATTTTGAGAAAAAGCAACGTGGGATTTGCTGTGGGCATTAAACAGAGTTGGCAAAGGACGTGCATCTTTGGGGGAACAGTGGGCCTCATCCCATATCTGCTGGTGATCCTAAGGGGCCATTTTACAAGCAGGGGCAGAAATCTCACCTCATGTTCCTTGGGAAAAATGTGTCAAAATTTATTGCTAAGGGAAAATACCATTTCAATGTCAGTTACATACAAATATATATGAGTGTTGTCAAGTGAAACCTGAGGGTCCAAATGGGAAGAATGAGGGTATTCTGATTGTACCACAAAGTATTTTTTTTTAATTTATTAATTTTTTCAGCATAACAGTATTCACTGTTTTTGCACAACACCCAGTATTCCATGCAATACATGCCCTCCCTATTACCCACGACCTGTTCCCCCAACCTCCCACCCCCGACCCTTCAAAACCCTCAGGTTGTTTTTCAGAGTCCATAGTCTCTTATGGTTCGCCTCCCCTTCCAATTTTTTTTTTTAATAAACATATAATGTATTTTTATCCCCAGGGGTACAGGTCTGTGAATCGCCAGGTTTACACACTTCACAGCACTCACCATAGCACATACCCTCCCCAATGTCCATAACCCCCTCCCCCTCTCCCAACCCCACCTCCCCCCAGCAACCCCCAGTTTGTTTTGTGAGATTAAGAGTCATTTATGGTTTGTCTCCCTCCCAATCCCATCTTGTTTCATTTATTCTTCTCCTATCCCCCTAACCCCCCATGTTGCATCTCCATGTCCTCATATCAGGGAGATAATATGATAATTGTCTTTCTCCGATTGACTTATTTCACTAAGCATGATACCCTCTAGTTCCATCCACGTCATCGCAAATGGCAAGATTTCATTTCTTTTGATGGCTGCATAGTATTCCATTGTGTATATATACCACATCTTCTTTATCCATTCATCTGTTGATGGACATATAGGTTCTTTCCATAGTTTGGCTATTGTAGACATTGCTGCTATAAACATTCGGGTACACATGACCCTTCGGATCACTATGTTTGTATCTTTAGGGTAAATACCCAGTAGTGCAATTTCTGGGTCATAGGGTAGTTCTATTTTCAACATTTTGAGGAACCTCCATGTTGTTTTCCAGAGTGGTTGCACCAGCTTGCATTCCCACCAGTAGTGTAGGAGGGTTCCTCTTTCTCCGCATCCTCGCCAGCATGTCATTTCCTGACTTGTTAATTTTAGCCATTCTGACTGGTGTGAGGTGATATCTCATTGTGGTTTGGATTTGTATTTCCCTGATGCCGAGTGACGTGGAGCACTTTTTCATGTGTCTGTTGGCCATCTGGATGTCTTCTTTGCAGAAATGTCTGTTCATGTCCTCTGCCCATTTCTTGATTGGATTGTTTGTTCTTTGGGTGTTGAGTTTGCTAAGTTCCTTATAGATTTTGGATACTAGCCCTTTATCTGATATGTCATTTGCAAATATCTTCTCCCATTCTGTCAGTTGTCTTTTGGTTTTGTTAACTATTTCCTTTGCTGTGCCAAAGCTTTTGATCTTGATGAAATCCCAATAGTTCATTTTTGCCCTTGCTTCCCTTGCCTTTGCCTATGTTCCTAGGAAGATGTTGCTGCGGCTGAGGTCAAAGAGGTTGCTGCCTGTGTTCTCCTCAAGGATTTTGATGGATTCCTTTCTCACATTGAGGTCCTTTAGCCATTTTGAGTTTATTTTCGTGTGTGGTGTAAGGAAGTGGTCCAATTTCATTTTTCTGCATGTGGCTGTCCAATTTTCCCAGCACCATTTATTGAAGAGGCTGTCTTTTTTCCATTGGACATTCTTTCCTGCTTTGTCGACGATTAGTTGACCATAGAGTTGAGAGTCTATTTCTGGGCTCTCTATTCTGTTCCACTGATCTATGTGTCTGTTTCTGTACCACAAAGATTTTTAAATTTTATTTATTTATTTATTTGTTTATTTATTATTATTTTTTAATTTAAGCTTTTTAAATTGTCTTAGTGAACAGTATGGGTTATCTTATTCAATCATCTTACTAAATGCTCTTTGATATTCTATTCCACTATCCATTAAGACTCTATGCAGAAATATAAGGAAGTGACATTATAGACATACTTCAGAAACAGACTCTGTCTGCCTTTAAAAATAAAATGGGTAAGCAGAGAATTGGAGAAATAGTTCTCATTGTTTGGAAGGGCAAGTTCATGATTGCTATCTGAGCAATTTCTTTGAAAGGTTCTAGTTGATCAGTGCAAGAAAGCTTGTGTTCTATCTATACTTGGTCACTTCTGGGTGATCAGACAAACAGGCACCCAGACACTTTTTCTCTCTCTCTTTCTCTCTCTCTCTTTCTCACACACACATACACACACACACACACACACACACACTCAACCTAGGCCATCTTTACCTCTTCTTACCCTGCAAAGCAAAATATAGACCACAAGGAACAAAGTACAGAATCATTGAGGATTTGCCTCTCAAGCTCTCGGGTCTGGATATTACCTCAGCATGTCTTTATAAAACACTACATAAATAAAAGAAAAACTTGAAAGCAGGTATTGTTCTACATCCATTTTACAGATGAAAAAATTGATGCCTGATGCTTAGGAAGGTAAACAACTTGCCCAAGACTGAGCAGCTAATATGTGGTGGAGCTGAAATGTAACCTTTGCTGCTTCTGTTCTCCTGCGAGTAGAAGCCCTGGCATTTTCCCATTGAGCGACCTCCAGAGCTCTGCACAGAATGACAAGCTTGCTCTTTCATTTGTCAGGATATTCTCTGATCACTTCTCACTTCTTTGTCAAAATTTACAAGTCTAAGCCTCCATTCTCATAAGGCTACACTCTCTGATTTCCAGTGTCACACATAATTTTTGCATTAGCACACGTGAACTGAAGTAGTGATGTCTGGTAACAATGTATCACAGTCATATCCTAAATTCACTTTACCAAAAACACTTTTAGATGCACCACGATGCTTTAACCATTGATTTTTCCCCCTTCCCCCTACTTCATTAGCTCTGCGGTTAGACTTCATGTGTCTGACTTCTTCTAACACTATAACACTATTTCTTTCTTTATTTCTTTTTTTTTCTTTTTCTTTTTTTCAGCCAGCACACACTCTTCACTGCCACTCCTGTCTCGGTGTTAACTCTAATTTCCATGTCTTGCATGTGGCTACACCCTACATGGAACCTGAACACATACACTCAACCTTTTAAAAATCTATTAGTTATCCAAAGTGATTTCACATGTGTTCTTTCAATTAATTCTTATAGAACCCAGTGCTGGGGAAATTACTATTGCTTATTTTACATATAAGCCTATCAAGAATTAAAGAGGCTTGAAAAGGCAAATTTACCATGAAGCTTAAGCTTTAGGGCTCTTCACTTGTGCCAGGTCCTGGGAATGCTGGCGACTTAGGGGAGCTGCCTTATTCCAAGTAGAGTAAGCCAGGTTACCAATAGGAAGCACTTCTGTATGAGCATTTCTGGTGTCTCAAGGGAAAAAAAAGGGGGGGATTAGACCATCAAAAACTTTAATAATGTGTTGTGATTTTCCTACTCATTCTTAATAAATAATTACATTTATATTTTATTTTATATTTGCTTTCATTTTACTTAAAGATGGCCCACTAAAATGTATGTACCTTAAGCCCACTAACTGGGATCCAACCCTGAGTTACTTACTAAACTTGCCCCAGACAATGGAAGAGGGGTTCCTTTATGTGTATCAGATGCTGGCACTGCTATTACCTTGTAACCAGTGAACAGTGACCTTCTCCCTGAAGTCTTCCCAAAGTCAAAGCAATATCAGCGTGTCCCTTTGGATCTCACATGGCACTTTTTGAGGTCTTTGGTTTTTATATGGAAAACTTATTTGCTATGTTGTCATGCTTTGGTGGGCTATTTCTCCAGATAAACTAGGAGAAGCCCTGGGTCAAGGTGCTCTATATTCTCCTTTCTGGAGAGTCATCATGGCATGGCCTTGGTGAGTATCAGCCAAGCCTTTCAGAATATGGAAAGCTTTGCGTTGGGCATCCTGCTGGGGATTTCCATTGATCTCTATTTTTAGAACTGTAAGGACAGTTTATTGATCTAAGGCAAAGGAGAACCTGAGTACCACCTTCTACCTGATGGTAGAAGGCAGATTCTTGGGTCTGCCTCTTTGCTTTCAGCACTTACCTCCAACCAGAAAATGCTCTCAACTTCTACCTGATGGTAGAAGGCAGATTCTTGGGTCTGTCTCTTTGCTTTCAGCACTTACCTCCAACCAGAAAATGCTCTCAACTTCTACATTCCATTCATTTTTTTAAATAAATTTATTTATTTTTTCAGTGTAACAGTATTCATTGTTTTTGCACAACACCCAGTGCTCCATGCAATACGTGCCCTCCCTATTACCCACCACCTGGTTCCCCCAACCTCCCACCCCCGCCCCTTCAAAACCCTCAGTATGTTTTATTTATTTTTATTTTTTAAAAATAATTTAAATTCAATTTAGTTAGCATATACTCTATTGTTAGTTTCAGAAGTAGAATTTAATGGTTCATTAGTTGCATACAACACCCAGTGCTTATTATATCAAGTTCCCTCCTTAATGCCCATCACCCAATTACCCCATCCCCCTACCAACCTCCTCTCCAGCAACCCTCAGTTTGTTTCCTGTAGTTAAGAGTCCCTTATGGTTTCCCTGCCTCTCTGTTTTTGTCTATTTTTATTTTTCCTTTCCTTCCCCTACATTCATCTATTTTGTTTCTTAATTTTCACATATGAATGAAATCCTATATTTGTCTCTTTGACTGACTTATTTTGCTTAGCATAATACCCAATGATGTTCCATTCACATCATCTTGCAAATGGCAAGATTTCATTCTTTTGATGGCTGAGTAATATTCCATTATATATCTATATCTATATCATCTATATTTATATCCATATCTATCTACTACCTATCTATCAGTCAATCTATGCTACATCTTCTTTATTCATTCATCTGTCAACGGACATCTGGGCTCTTTCCATATGTTGGCTATTGTGGACATTGCTGCTATAAACATTGGTGTGCATGTATCCCTTGAGATTGTTATGTTTGTATCCTTTGGATAAATCTGTAGTAGTACAGTTCTGGGTTGTTTTATTTTTAACTTTTTGAAGAACCTCCATACTGTTTTCTAGAGTAGCTATACCAGCTTGCATTCCTACCAACAGTATAAAAATGGTTCCCCTTTCTCCACATCCTTGCCAACATCTGTTGTTTCCTGATTTACTAATTTTAGCCAATCTGACCTGTATGAGGTGTTACCTCATTGTGGCTTTGATTTGCATTTCCCTGCTGCTTAGTGATGTTTAGCATTTTTTTTTTTTCATGTGTCTGTTAGCCCTTTTATGTCTTTTTTGGAGAAATGTCTGTTCATGTCTTCTGCCCATTTCTTGACTGAATTATTTGTTTTTTGGCTATTTAGTTTGAAAGTTCCTTATAAGTTTTAGATATTACCCTTTTATCTGATAAATTTGCAAATATCTTCTCCCACTCCATAGGTTGCCTTTTAGTTTTGTTGGCTGTTTCCTTTGAGGTGCAAAAGACTTTTATCCTGATGAAGTCCCAATAGTTCATTTTTCTTTTGTTTCCCTTGCCTTTGGAGTTGTGTCTAGCAAGAAGTTGGTGAATTGAGGTCAAAGAGTTACTGCCCATTATCTTCTCTAGGATTTAGATGGATTTCTGCCTCACATTTAGCTCTTTCATCAATTTTGAGTTTATTTTTGTGTACAGTATAAGAAAATAGTCCAGTTTCATTCTTCTACACATGGCTGTCCAATTTTTCGAACACCATGTGTTAAAGAGACTGTCTTTTTTTTCATTGGATATTCTTTCTTACTTTGTTGAAGATTAGTTGACCATAGAGTTGAGGGCCCATTTCTGGGTTCTCTATTCCATTTTCTTGATCTGTGTGTCTGTTTTTGTGCCAGTACCATACTGTCTTGATGATGACAGCTTTGTACTACAGCATGAGTCTGGAATTGTGATGCCTCCAGCTTTGGTTTTCTTTTCAACATGCTTTTGTTTATTCAGGTCTTTTCTAACTCCACACAAATTTTAGGATTGTTTGTTACAGCTCTGGGAAATCATCAAATATGGTTTAGGCACTGACATAGATTCTGGAGACAAAACTGACTCTCCCCCTGACTTCAAGGTGCTAAGCAAAGTTCTTTATTAGTAATAATGTTATGATTTCTTTAGAAAATTTAAGTTTCCTGGATCATTTTGTATTGGTTCATGAACTGAGGCTTATCATGGATAAATAGGCTGTTATTTTTACTTGGCAAGGTACCTTTTAAGGAATAAATGTTTTCCAGAAAAAAATGTTTATATAATGAATCTTGCCTTGCTGTTTGGTAACTTTCAGTATAAAATGTGACACCTTCTCTGATGGTTTAAGTTGAAACTTTCATGGATGTATAATGTGAATGTGATGGATGGAGACATGTGTTGAGTTGTGTTCACCTGATTTGTGCTGTCCAAGTGACAATGTGAGCTTACCTTGGTAACATTTGGGAAACTATCTCGGTTAACAATGTTCTTTTTCATGAGAGCATTTTCCTTTTGTCCTTCACCTCGTTTCTTTTGCCTCTGACCAGGAATTTCTAGCCCCTCTAACTTGCTTTTTCTCTGTTTATCTATGGAATATAGAGCTAAGACTACAAAGTCATATCAGCAGTTGCCAGATATCTTGGCAGTATGATTAGATAATACTTTATGGATTGAAAATTATCATATGGGGATGCCTGGGTGGCTCAGTGGGTTAAGCCTCTGCCTTCGGCTCAGATCATGATCTCAGGGTCCTGGGATTGAGTCCTAAATTGGACTCTCTGCTTGGCAGGGAACCTGCTTCCTCCTCTCTCTCTCTGCCTGCCTCTCTGCCTACTTGTGATTTTTCTCTGTCAAATAAATAAATAAAATCTTTATTTTTTCTTTTTTTTTCCTTTTTTATTAATTTTTTCAGCGTAATAGTATTCATTCTTTTTGCACAACACCCAGTGCTCCATGCAAAACGTGCCCCCCCATCACCCACCACCTGTTCCCCCAACCTCCCACCCCTGACCCTTCAAAACCCTCAGGTTGTTTTTCAGAGTCCACAGTCTCTTATGGTTCGCCTCCCCTCCCCAATGTCCATAGCCCGCTCCCCCTCTCCCAATCCCACCTCCCCCCAGCAACCCCCAGTTTGTTTTGTGAGATTAAGAGTCATTTATGGTTTGTCTCCCTCCCAATCCCATCTTGTTTCATTTATTCTTCTCCTATCCCCCTACCCCCCCATGTTGCTTCTCCATGTCCTCATATCAGGGAGATCATATGATAGTTGTCTTTCTCCGATTGACTTATTTCACTAAGCATGATACGCTCTAGTTCCATCCACGTCGTCGCAAATGGCAAGATTTCATTTCTTTTAATGGCTGCATAGTATTCCATTGTGTATATATACCACATCTTCTTTATCCATTCATCTGTTGATGGACATCTAGGTTCTTTCCATAGTCTGGCTATTGTAGACATTGCTGCTATAAACATTCGGGTACACGTGCCCCTTCGGATCACTATGTTTGTATCTTTAGGGTAAATACCCAGTAGTGCAATTGCTGGGTCATAGGGTAGTTCTATATTCAACATTTTGAGGAACCTCCATGCTGTTTTCCAGAGTGGTTGGACCAGCTTGCATTCCCACCAACAGTGGAGGAGGGTTCCCCTTTCTCCACATCCTCTCCAGCATCTGTCATTTCCTGACTTGTTAATTTTAGCCATTCTGACTGGTGTGAGGTGATATCTCATTGTGGTTTGGATTTGTATTTCCCTGATGCCGAGTGACGTGGAGCACTTTTTCATGTGTCTGTTGGCCATCTGGATGTCTTCTTTGCAGAAATGTCTGTTCATGTCCTCTGCCCATTTCTTGATTGGATTGTTTGTTCTTTGGGTGTTGAGTTTGCTAAGTTCCTTATAGATTTTGGATACTAGCCCTTTATCTGATATGTCATTTGCAAATATCTTCTCCCATTCTGTCAGCTGTCTTTTGGTTTTGTTAACTGTTTCCTTTGCTGTGCAAAAGCTTTTGATCTTGATGAAATCCCAATAGTTCATTTTTGCCCTTGCTTCCCTTGCCTTTGCCATTGTTCCTAGGAAGATGTTGCTGCGGCTGAGGTCGAAGAGGTTGCTGCCTGCGTTCTCCTCAAGGATTTTGATGGATTCCTTTCTCACATTGAGGTCCTTCATCCATTTGGAGTCTATTTTCGTGTGTGGTGTAAGGAAGTGGTCCAATTTCATTTTTCTGCATGTGGCTGTCCAATTTTCCCAGCACCATTTATTGAAGAGGCTGTCTTTTTTCCATTGGACATTCTTTCCTGCTTTGTCGACGATTAGTTGACCATAGAGTTGAGGGTCGATTTCTGGGCTCTCTATTCTGTTCCACTGGTCTATGTGTCTGTTTTCGTGCCAGTACCATGCTGTCTTGATGATGACAGCTTTGTAATAGAGCTTGAAGTCCGGAATTGTGATGCCACCAACTTTGGCTTTGTTCTTCAACATTCCTTTGGCTATTCGAGGTCTTTTCTGGTTCCATATAAATTTTAGGATTATTTGTTCCATTTCTTTGAAAAAAATGGATGGTATTTTGATAGGGATTGCATTAAATGTGTAGATTGCTTTAGGTAGCATAGACATTTTCACAATATTTATTCTTCCAATCCAGGAGCATGGAACATTTTTCCATTTTTTTGTGTCTTCCTCAATTTCTTTCATGAGTACTTTATAATTTTCTGTGTATAGATTCTTAGTCTCTTTGGTTAGGTTTATTCCTAGGTATCTTATAGTTTTGGGTACAATTGTGAATGGGATTGACTCCTTAATTTCTCTTTCTTCAGTCTTGTTGTTGGTGTACAGAAATGCAACTGATTTCTGTGCATTGATTTTATATCCTGACACTTTACTGAATTCCTGTACAAGTTCTAGCAGTTTTGGAGTGGAGTCTTTTGGGTTTTCCACATATAGTATCATATCATCTGCGAAGAGTGATAGTTTGACTTCTTCTTTACCAATTTGGATGCCTTTAATTTCTTTTTGTTGTCTGATTGCTGAGGCTAGGACTTCTAATACTATGTTGAATAGCAGTGGTGATAATGGACATCCCTGCCGTGTTCCTGACCTTAATGGAAAAGCTTTCAGTTTTTCTCCATTGAGAATGATATTTGCGGTGGGTTTTTCATAGATGGCTTTGATAATATTGAGGTATGTGCCCTCTATCCCTACACTTTGAAGAGTTTTGATCAGGAAGGGATGCTGTACTTTGTCAAATGCTTTTTCAGCATCTATTGAGAGTATCATATGGTTCTTGTTCTTTCTTTTATTAATGTGTTCTATCACATTGATTGATTTGCGGATGTTGAACCAACCCTGCAGCCCTGGAATAAATCCCACTTGATCGTGGTGAATAATCCTTTTAATGTACTGTTGAATCCTATTGGCTAGTATTTTGGCGAGAATTTTTGCGTCTGTATTCATCAAGGATATTGGTCTGTAGTTCTCTTTTTTGGTGGGATCCTTGTCTGGTTTTGGGATCAAGGTGATGCTGGCCTCATAGAATGAGTTTGGAAGTTTTCCTTCCATTTCTATTTTTTGGAACAGTTTCAGGAGAATAGGAATGAGTTCTTCTTTAAATGTTTGGTAGAATTCCCCTGGGAAGCCGTCTGGCCCTAGGCTTTTGTTTGTTTGGAGATTTTGGATGACTGTTTCAATCTCCTTACTGGTTATGGGCCTGTTCAGGTTTTCTATTTCTTCCTGGTTCAGTTGTGGTAGTTTATATGTCTCTAGGAATGCATCCATTTCTTCCAGATTGGCCAATTTGTTGGCGTAGAGTTGCTCATAGTATGTTCTTATAATTGTCTGTATTTCTTTGGTGTTAGTTGTGATCTCTCCTCTTTCATTCATGATTTTATTGATTTGGGTCCTTTCTCTTTTCTTTTTGATGAGTCTGGCCAGGGGTTTATCAATCCTATTGATTCTTTCAAAGAACCAGCTCCTAGTTTCATTGATTTTTTCTATTGTTTTTTTGGTTTCTATTTCATTGATTTCTGCTCTGATCTTTATGATTTCTCTTCTCCTGCTGGGTTTAGGGTTTCTTTCTTGTTCTTTCTCCAGCTCCTTTACGCGTAGGGTTAGGTTGTGTACTTGAGACCTTTCTTGTTTCTTGAGAAAGGCTTGTACCGCTATATATTTTCCTCTCAGGACTGCCTTTGCTGTGTCCCACAGATTTTGAACTGTTGTGTTTTCATTATCCTTTGTTTCCATGAATTTTTTCAATTCTTCTTTAATTTCCTGGTTGACCCATTCATTCTTTAGAAGGATGCTGTTTAGTGTCCATGTATTTGGGTTCTTTCCAGCTTTCGTCTTGTGATTGAGTTCTAGCTTCAGAGCATTGTGGTCTGAAAATATGCAGGGAATAATCCTAATCTTTTGATACCGGTTGAGACCTGATTTGTGACCCAGGATGTGATCTATTCTGGAGAAGGTTCCATGTGCACTAGAGAAGAATGTGTATTCTGTTGCTTTGGGATGAAATGTTCTGAATATATCTGTGATGTCCATCTGGTCCAGTGTGTCATTTAAGGCCTTTATTTCCTTGTTGATCTTTGGCTTGGATGATCTGTCCATTTCAGTGAGGGGAGTGTTAAAGTCCCCTACTATTATTGTATTATTATTGATGTGTTTCTTTGATTTTGTTATTAATTGGTTGATATAGTTGGCTGCTCCCACGTTAGGGGCATAGATATTTAAAATTGTTAGATCTTCTTGTTGGACAGACCCTTTGAGTAGGATATAGTGTCCTTCCTCATCTCTTATTATAGTCTTTGGCTTAAAATCTAATTGATCTGATATAAGGATTGCCACCCCAGCTTTCTTCTGATGCCCATTAGCATGGTAAATTGTTTTCCACCCCCTCACTTTAAATCTGGAGGTGTCTTCGCGTCTAAAATGAGTTTCTTGTAGGCAACATACTGATGGGTTTTGTTTTTTTATCCATTCTGATACCCTGTGTCTTTTGATTGGGGCTTTTAGCCCATTAACATTCAGGGTAACTATTGAGAGATATGAATTTAGTGCCATTATTAGCCTGTAAGGTGACTGTTACTGTATATTGTCTCTGTACCTTTCTGATCTACTACTTTTAGGCTCTCTCTTTGCTTAGAGGACCCCTTTCAATATTTCCTGGAGAGCTGGTTTGGTGTTTGCAAATTCTTTCAGTTTTTGTTTGTCCTGGAAGCTTTTGATCTCTCCTTCTATTTTCAATGATAGCCTAGCTGGATAGAGTATTCTTGGCTGCATGTTTTTCTCGTTGAGTGCTCTGAATATATCATGCCAGCTCTTTCTGGCCTGCCAGGTCTCTGTGGATAAGTCTGCCGCCAATCTAATATTTTTACCATTGTATGTTACTGATTTCTTTTCTCGGGCTGCTTTCAGGATTTTC
The DNA here is from genome assembly GCF_922984935.1 of Meles meles. NCBI lineage: Eukaryota > Metazoa > Chordata > Mammalia > Carnivora > Mustelidae > Meles > Meles meles. The sequence continues at coordinate 111,270,742 of NC_060074.1, read as the reverse complement.
TCTTTGTCACTAAGACTTGTAAATTTTACTATTAGGTGACGGGGTGTGGACCTATTCTTGTTGACTTTGAGGGGGGTTCTCTGCATCTCCTGGATTTTAATGCTTGTTCCCTTTGCCATATTAGGGAAATTCTCTCCAATGATTCTCTCCAATAGACCCTCTGCTCCCCTCTCTGTTTCTTCTTCTTCTGGAATCCCAATTATTCTAATGTTGTTTCGTCTTATGGTGTCACTTATCTCTCGAATTCTCCCCTCATGGTCCAGTAGCTGTTTGTCCCTCTTTTGCTCGGCTTCCTTATTCTCTGTCATTTGGTCTTCTATATCACTAATTCTTTCTTCTGCCTCATTGATCCTAGCAGTGAGAGCCTCCATTTTTGATTGCACCTCATTAATAGCTTTTTTGATTTCAACTTGGTTAGACTTTAGTTCTTTAATTTCTCCAGAAAGGGCTTTAATATCTCCAGAGAGGGTTTCTCTAATATCTTCCATGCCTTTTTCGAGCCCGGCTAGAATGTTCAGAATCGTCATTCTGAACTCTTGATCTGACATAGTACCAATGTCTGTGTTGATTAGGTCCCTAGCCTTCGGTACTGTCTCTTGTTCTTTTGTTTGTGGTGATTTTTTCCGCCTTGTCATTTTGTCCAGATAAGAGGATATGAAGGAGCAAATAAACTACTAATAGGGTGGCAAAGACCCCGGAAAAATGCGCTGTAACCAAATCAGAAGAGACCCCAAATTGTGGGGGGGGGGGGAGGGGATAAAAAACAGGTTCTGAAAAAAAAAGAAAAAAAAAAAAAGAAAAAAATTTGTAAAATAAAACAAATAAAAAAATATAAAAAAGAAAGAAAAAGTATATATATTTATGAACTAGTCAAAAAACGTTAAAAAAGAAAAGGGTAAAAGTTTTTAAAAAAATTTAGCAGAAGAAGAAAAAAGAAAAAAGAAAAAAAAATTGAAAAAGAAAAAAAAATAAAAAATTGAAAAAAAAAAAAAAATTGAAGTAGCCGCAAGACTAAAGAATCATGGGGAGAAAGCCATGAGTTCCGTGCTTTGCTTTCTGCTCCTCTGGAATTGCTCTGCTGTCTTAGGAATTGAATCTGCTTTCTCCTTGATAGATGAACTTCGTCCTGGCTGGATATTTTGTTGATCTTCTGGGGGAGGGGCCTGTTGTAGTGATTCTCAAGTGTCTTTGCCCGAGGCGGGATTGCACCGCCCTTACCGGCGGCCGGACTAAGTAATCGTCTCGGGTTCGCTTTTGGGAGCTTCTGTTCCCTGAACGCTTTCCGTAGAGTTCCGGAGGACGGAATGAAAATGGCGGCCTCCCAGTCTCCGGCCCGGAGGAGCCGAGAGCCTGGGGCCCCACTCCTCAGTGCACCCCCAGAGGACAGCACCCAATCACTCCCGTATCCCCAGCCTCTAGCCGCGCTCCGAGCTCACCCAGCCCGTGACCAGTTCAAGGTAACCCCGAGCTGAGAGTTCAGTCCTCGGCTCTGTCTCTCCAGCCGGTTTCTCCGTTCTAACACCTGCGAGCTCTGCAACACTCTGACACCCCCGATCCTTCTGTGACCCTGCGGGACCTGGGGCCACGCTGACCCCGCGTGGGCTTCACCCCGGTTTAGCCCCTGAAGCAATGTCCCTCAGTGGAACAGACTTTTAAAAGTCCTGATTTTGTGCTCCGTTCCTCCGCCGCTTGCCGGGAGCTGGCCCCTCCCCCCGCGGTCTATCTTCCCGTCGTTTTAGATTCACTTCTCCGCCAGTCCTACCTTTCAGAAAGTGGTTGATTTTCTGTTTCTAGAGTTGCTGTTCTTCTTCTCTTCGCTCTCCCGTTGGATTTGTAGGTGTTTGCAATGTTTAGATAAACTATCGAGCTGATCTCCTGTTACCTGATGTAGTCTCAGGCTGCTACTTCTCCGCCATCTTGACTCCTCCCCTAAAATCTTTTTTAAAAAAGAAAATTATTGTATGATCTCACTGATATGAGGAATTCGAGAAACAAGACAGAAGATCATAGGAAGGGAGGGAAAAATGAAATGAGATGAAACCAGAGGTAGACAAAGCCTAAGAGACTCTTAATCTTAGGAAACAAACTGAGGGTTGCTGAAGGGGAGGTGGTGGGAGGGATGGGGTGGAAAGGTGATGATGGATGTTGGGGAGGGTATGTGCTATCATGAGTGCTGTGAATTGTGTAAGACTGATGAATCACAGAACTGTTACCCCTGAAACAAATAACACATTAAATGTTAAAAAGAGAAATTTTTTTTTCAAAAAATAAAAAAAAGAAAATGTTTCAATTCTTTTTAAGTAAGATTTTTTTTTAAAACAATTTGGAAAATTAAATGCCTTTAAAACGTTTGCTGGAACAGTCCCCAGAGAACTCCCATTTGCATGCTGCTTTTGTGGAAAAGGGAAATGTCCGGTCACTTCGCGCTTAATTCTATGTGTTTCCTTTCCACCGACCCATACAGATAGCAGCCTCTTGGAAAGCAGGCACTCCTGTAAATACCTTACATTTCTTTGGTGTTTCCTCTAGAATTTGGTTCCATGCTGGATACAGAGTACACAATTTTAAGTGTTCCCTTGTCAGTCCCACGTCTGAGATGAGTGGCCTCTTAGCAATCGTTGACGTGGCTGGGTGTCGCTCTTGCACCTTCGCTCCAGCACAGTGACGGCTGGGACTGTTCCGGCTCACCCGTACCACTCCCACACTCAGCACCCAGCCAGGTGTGTTGTGGATGGCCAGCGGATGTGAGATGAGTGAGTGAACGGTTGAAAGACCACTTAACTTGATTTTCGTAAGTAATATTTTGATGTGACACCTGAAATAGTATACACAAGCTTATCTCTCACGGAGTGTGGAAGACGTCTGGTGTCCAGGCTTCTTCTTTGTTTGCTTAACCAGCTCTGACTTATCTTGAAGAATTATCTCAGAAGTCACTTCTCGGAAAGTTCTCTGTCTCTGGAATAAATGGTGGCCCTTGCTTCCCTGTTACTTTTCACAAATCCTGGTACAAAGTACTGCTATATTCATTCCTCTCAGATACATGTGTTGGTGCTCTTGGCATTGTACAGGGTATCTTGGCACTTAGTGAACTATGTGGTGCCCACCAACTCATCGTCCCTATCCCCACACTGGACGTGTGAAGGGGACCAAACACAAATATGGGGGGGCTGTTAGAGCACCGTTTCCCACATTCCACCTTGTATGCCATTTTCCCTGAGCCTATGATTTATGTGGCTCTGGGAAGGGACATTACTATCAGACTACCCCCTTCAGGTTTTTTCTAAATAAATAAAAGTTAAAAAAATATGTTCCCATCTAATGTTATGCCATATGTCCTCAGGTGCATGACCTGAATTACTCCAGTTTTACAATCACATTTTTTAAAAATAACATCAAGTTTTGAAAATCCCTGGCTTGTGTCCTCCAGTAGCATAATAACCGCCCCCCCCTCGCCCCGTGGCTTGTCTGAGAAGCCCAGTGGTCTTGTGTACCTTCAGTCTTTTCCCCTCACTAACAGGATACTCGGACCTGTGGTGAAGAGAGCTCTTTCCTTGTGTGGGGTTATCTTCCTGCTTCAGGAGTCTTGTGGCCCTGACCCTGGTGACCCTGACTTCCTGGTGCCCAGACCCTGTGGTCTCCCCACAGTGTTGGGAAATCCCTTGTTTCTGTCAAGCTGTGTCATACTTGGTCACTTGGGCCCTGGTACAACACTGTATGTATTCACGGTCCCACATGTTTCCTTATGAAAAAGACTTCTTCAGTTTTTACTGATGGAAATCCATCTCAGAACTCAGGCCTTGTGAATGGTCTGAGCTGGTGGGACAGAGTCTATGAAATCCCTTCCATGACTCCATCAGTCTCTCAGGTATTTACATACTGAAAGTCTCTCTTCTTGAGGCTTCTGGAGTGCAAAATGATGTCTGAATGGTCCGAAGTGATCAGCTCCTTGACCAGGCCAGACTCTGAGTCCCCAAATCTCTACATTTGGGACAAAATTTCTGCAGTGATAAACCATCAGTAATGAAGAGGTTAAAATACAACATGATCAACAATATGGAGTACATATTAGACCATAGGTTACTGCTCTAGTTATGGGATTGTGGCAGGTGAGTCAGCATTACCTTCAGAGAGAGCAACACAACAATATACAATCAGAAAAACATGGGGTTGGGAACAGCCACAGGGCTGTGTTCAGCCTCATTCTTCCAGCTGTATGAACTTGGGCAAAGATTACAACTCTTTTACCTTTGATCCTCTACCTAAAAGTGAGGACGATCATACTCATCTCCTTATATTGTAAGAATAAGAAGATACTCAACTAACACAATGACTCCCTCTCCCATCATATTAAAGGGTTTATAATCCAATGAGAGAGACAAGGCAATACCTAAAGATTAAAGTATTTTTAAAAAGAGTAAATAATGTCTTTGCTTTAAAGACTCAAATAGAAGGCAGGAGAATGTTCTCCCTCAACTAGGGAGAGGTTTAATATACCAAATTATTTGTAAAATCTGTCAAGAGAGATCTCAAGAGTTTCTGACATATCTCCTCGTTTCAAAAGACATTAAAATTATTCTAAAGAGTTATAATTAATATTCAGGCTTTCCGCAGCAATTAGGGACCTTTCCAAAGCCATCAACCCTGTGTTATTTTCAGTGAAATGTTTAAAGCAAACAGTGTCAAGTGCTATAACTCTGCTCATTTATGCCCCAGTCATGAAAAAGGTCCATATGGGCCCCCCATATGCTATAATGACTACCTGGGTGCTGATTTGTGACTCATGTGGAAAGCAAAGGAGGAGAATTCTACATGGATTTGGTAAATACCATAGGAGGCCCCAATAGATGGCATCTGAAAATGCTATTTGGAGAGAGTGAGGACTGAGAAAGATATCCTTTTGTACTTTATGGCACATAATGCCATTTTTTTATGTTTTTAGAACCATATAATGACTTTTCTCTCCAAGAAATCCATCACCTGTTTGATCATTTACACTCTGTTTAACGGGAATGAAGAATCCTCTAAATGCTATAAAAAATGCTCAATTTTAGCTGAGTTTCACCTAGAATGATTTATTTCCCTTGTTCTTTTAGCAGACATTTTTGTTTTAAACTGCTGGTCTGCCATGCACTTTGTCTTGCATCCACAAAAAGATGAAAAAGGGGAAGCTGAGAGGTATCAGCTGTTTCTGGGCTCTGTATCATCACGTTTATTGCTGGACAAGATAGGATATGAACCCAGGTCAGGAAGGCTTACAGTGTGAACACTAACAATGGTAAAGGACTACCTTCTCCTTTGAGAGAAAGCTGGGGGTTAGTATAATAAGGAAGGGAGAGAGACAGAAGGAAAGGACAGAAAAATAAACTGAAATATGTACCCCTGAAGGTAAAGCTTCTGAGTCACCTTGAACAGATCACTTAAACTATTTTCTCTGTATCTATATAAAATAAAGGTAATATGTTATTAAAAATATTTTATGAGTATTAGAAATAATATATATAGGGAAAAGATAAAGCTCCCTTTAAATTAATCATGACAATGTAAATTTCACCAGCACAGGGTGATGTCAAGAGCACTCCAATGAGGATCAGAGGGCAGGGTCATTGAGCTTGTCCATATGGAGAAGAGGCATCATGTTACAGTGGGACAAATGGGAATTCAAAACCAAAGAACATCTATCACTTCTTAGCTTGGGATCTTTGGGAGAGGCAATCAGACACAGGTCCTAAGTTTCCCTGAAACCTCCTAACTGGGTAACCCAAAGCTCTGAAGTCTCCCCACTGAACCATTTCCTAGGGTCATTTTTTAGTGAGTGATCTTGAAGGACTAAGCGATGCCTCCCAGAGACAAAGATCAGCAGGCATACTGCTTGCTGTAAAATGGAAGATTTTCCAGGTCCAGTGTTTTTCAGCTGTGATGCAAGCCCATTGTATGCACAGCATCCATCTGAGCTTGTGGTAGAACTTGGGCATGAGAGGAACCAAAGTAAATTGTGCTGTTTGCTGTGCCGTGCATAATAAAGTTCTTTGTCTCTGATCCAGGAGTCTCTGTCTCCTGCCAGGATCCCTTAAATAGTAATAAGCTAACTCACCAGCTGGTAAGTTGGACAAAATCAAATCCCAGATTTCACAATGTTCTAGATCAAACTATTTCATTCCTCAAAGTTTTGATTTGCTTATTTGTAAAATAAGGACAATAATAGTACTCTTGAAGGATTAGTATGAGCATTTAAATATTATTAAATATTAAAGGCCTGGTCTAGCATAGCATCTTTGAGTGGTTGGGTCCTTTCCAAGGCCTCCAAGCTGTGTAGATGTTGCTGAATAGCAAGCTCAGTGCCACAACACCTAACAGAGCATTGATTTCTTCTTTTCCATGAGTCATTTTCACCTAGCCATTGGACAGCAGGAAGCTTGAGAACAAAGTGTGCATTATTTGTGTATTTTGTAACCCTGATTGTACTTAATTCATTGTTACAAAGTTATTTCATGCCCAGAAAGCAAATATTTGAGCATTGCTTGATGGACATAGATGCCTGCCTTTCAGATAAGGCCTTTAGCTTCCTGCACCTCATCATAACACAGAATTGATAAATAAAACCTGTTTTTCTGTCTCACTGTTTTTTCTTGGAGGTCAATGACATTATCAGTGTATTTGTAAAATTATGAATGCTTAAAATCACGAATAAGGTAATAACTCACATTTATTGAATGCTCTTTATGTACCAACTGCTAAATGCACACACCTCATTTTGACCTACAAATAATTCTTTAAATATTTCTCTAATTATTTTACAGATTGGGAAACCAAGACTCAGCAAGTTTGGATGAGTTTCCCAAAGTCAAAAAGCTACTAACTTAGATAGATTGGATAGTTGAATCTAGGACAATAAGATTCTACAATTGTGTTGTCCAATATAGAGGCCACTAGTCATATGTGGCTATTTTAAATAAACAAAATTAATAATGTTCCTATTTCATAAAGGCTATGAGCACCATGAAAAATTCCCAAGGTTAGAGTAGTAGCAAGTGACAGAACCAGGACCCAAACCTAGGACTAGTGATGCCAAAGGTTGGTCTCTGTAAGTATACGACTTCCCTGTTCCTGAGCTGTGTGACTGTTTCAGTTTGTTTTTGACATGCAACCTCATTCAGATAAAGAGCTGAGGCTCTAGACTCTAAAGAGCCCCAGGGACCAGTCTTCTTATTTAATTTATCCCATTTTTATGTGAGCGGAAAACAGAGAACACACTGTCTTACAAATAATTGATGACCAACAAATGTTTGTTGAGGTGAATTATCATCCTTTTCATTAACTAATATTGTTACAGACATGAAACAGAGATAGTAGATGAAAACAAATCTGGAATCTTTGGACAAGAAAGCTGTCTCACAGCTGACAAATTTACAAATATGGACACTAAATATTTCCCCTGGGCTGAGTGAGTGCCCAGTGAAAGATAAAGACAAGAAATATTACAGAAAAGCCAGAACACTGAGTACCAGCTATGGATAGAGAATAGAAATGGACCATGTCAGAACATGGAAGGCTGATTTGGGTTTTGAAGAGTGACTGGACTAGAAGCATAAACTCCTTCGCAAGGCGAGACTCTGCTTTCTTTTCTAACCAATTTCCTGACAACTCAGCATATTTAAAGCTCCATATTTCTTACCATTTTTACACACATTTGGCACTTCTTTCTTACCTGTATGTTTTTCTTTTTATATTCACCATATAGATAATATACTCACTGCCTAGTTAACCTCTAATTCTTCCTTACAATTTATCCCTTAAGCCATGCATAATCCCCATAGGACTGCTTAGTCACTCTCCTTTGTACCACTCAAGAAACCTGAGCTTACCTCTAAAACTTCACTTATCTGATTAGTTTACACTTCTGTTCTCCCTGGATCAGTTAGCTTTTGCTGCTTAAAAATTTACCTCAAGGGGCACCTGGGTGACTCAGTGGGTTAAAGCCTCTGCCTTTAGCTCAGGTTATGATCCCGGGGTCCTGGTATCGAGCTCCACATCGGGCTCTCTGCTCAGCGGGGAGCCTGCTTCCCCCTCTCTCTCTGCCTGCTTCTCTGTGACATCTGTCTGTCAAATAAATAAATAAAATCTTTTAAAAAAATTTACCTCAAAACTTAGTGGCTTAAAACAACAATCATTTATTATTGATCATGAATCCAAGAGTCAGCTGTCATTCTATTGATCTGAACTAGGATTGGTTGACCCAGCTGGGCTCACTCATGTGTTTGCAGTCTGTTTGTGCTCAACCTGGGGTCTGGCTGATTAAAGATGGTCTTACATGGCCATTGGTTAGGGGACAGAACTGTGTCACTTGTCTTCTCCTAATTCAGTCTGTTAGCCTAGGCTTATTGCTATGACAAATGACAGATTTCTAAGAGCAAGAACAAAAGCTTATGAGACCTTTGTACAGGTTTACTAACACCATGGTGCCACTTCTGCCACACTGACATCAGACAGACACAAGGGGAGAAGTGGTGCACATTATATTGCAAGGAAGTGATGATTGAGACCATTTCTATAAATCATCTACCATATCCCATGGTATCTTCCTCATCAACAAAGATGGGAACTGTTTTCTTCATCCATCTATGCCCAGCACCACCACCCCTCCAGAAATTAGGGTTTTGTGAATGTTTTATGATAGATGCTGATGAGTGGAAAATATTAAAAGGAAATAGGACAATAGAACAACTATGTTGGTTGTTACTGTGGAAAAGAGTTGCTGTAGAGGAGAACTACTGATTCTTTTACTATCAGACCAAACCTGGAAATACAGCAATCATATCATCTTCCTCTTTTCCCTTATATTCCATCATCCCCTTCATTGACACACAGCCACCAACCCCTCCGCCCCCACAGATCTCTGAGGGGAGATATGAGGTTCAAAGGATACATGAGGATAAACGCAGTCTCTTAATTGCTACATAGATCTTTACCGTTAACTACATCTTCCGTCTCCAAAGAGTAACTGGGCCGAAGAGGTGTGAAATTTGACTGCCATGACACCGCATGAAAACAGGTTCTTTTCTTGTTCCTCGGAACCTCTTTCTGCTTCATCATTCTCTCTACAACTCTCGCTTGAGATCAGAGTGTAGGGACAAATTCCAAGGAAGAAGATGCTGGAAACATGAAGATGAAAAAGTAAAAGCCAGTAGTCAAATACAGGGTTAAAAGCCAACATGCCTCTGGGTGCCTGGTGGGTTAAGCCTTTGCCCTCAGCTCAGGTCATGATCTCAGAGTCCTGGGATTGGGCCTCACATCAGGCTCTCTGCTCAATGGAGAACTGGCTTCCCCCCTCTCTCTCTGCCTGCCTCTCTGACAACTTGTGATCTCTCTGTCAAATAAGCAAATAAAATAATTTTAAAAAAAGCCAACATGCCTCAGTCAAGGGCAATTTACAGTGTAATAAAATTCTCTCATGAAAAGATTTGCTTCAAGATGTTTCTGAGGACTCAGTTTTGTCCTTGACCAGAGTTTCCTCTCCTTGGGAGGAGGAAAGAGAGAAGCTGGACCACAGCTAGTCTCAAAAAAGCTTCCCAAAGTATATTTTATTAAATATATTATGTTAGCATAATATATTTAAATATATTTATATTGTATTTAGTATTACATTAAGATATGGGGGGGATTTCCATGTTCTACAATCTTTGGGACACTTTGAGACATACTTTAAATTATACATCTACTTTGTGGAGATTAATATTGTATTCTATTCAGATGTTAATTCACCACTGAAAACTAAGGTAGAATCTAGGCATTTCACCTCTGAAGCATATTTTAGAAAATGATATTCCACTTTTCAGAGGATGTAGGAAATGATAGAATTCCCATGTATGCCTAAGAAAATACTCCAAAATTTAGTAGTATAACAACGATTCATCATGTTCACAGATTTTCTAGGTCAGGATTTCAGACAGCATATCAGCAATTGCTTCCTTCTGCTTCATGATATCTGGGATCTCAGTTGAAAAACTCAGAGCCTGGGGGCTGGTATCATCTTAAGACTCTCGTACTTATATGTCTAATGATGAAGACTGGCTATAGGCTAAAACTTCAGCTGGTGCTTTGCCCAGAATATAATCATATAACCTGTGTCTTCTCACCACATGGGGACTGAGTTCCCAAAGCAAGCATCCTGGGAGAGCTAAGGGTATGCCATATCAACTTTTATGACTTAGCCTTGGAAGTCATGTGGTGTGACTTCTGTTACATTCTGTTCATCAAGGTGGTAACAATATGCTTGTTCAAGGGGGAAATAAATTAATGGATGGTGGCAAGACTCTAGGAGAGCATGTGGCACTGGAAATATTGATGTGACCTTTTTTTCTTTTGAAAAATATAATTTTCATACTAAATATGTGTGGGAGGCTGCAAGGATATGAGCCTAATAAGAGCAGAGAATTTGGGTAGAAATGTAGTGGGAGGATGTGTTTAGAAATGGAGGTTAGAAAACATAGTAATAATTTAGCTGGACCATATAAACTAACAGGGAATACATGACAGCAGCAGACAATGTTACCACAATGAAACAACCCAGTGTTTGGGAGTTATGACGTCAGGTAAATGAAAATATCTTTCACAATCTTTACATAAGGATGTTTCACTGTACTGTTTTACTAAGAATTCAACAAATGTCACTTTGAAGCACTAGTCAGAAACTTGAATTCAACAAACGACTGTGATATAGGTGGGAAATTGGGTCTGTGCCATATATGCTGAGCTATGAAGAGATTAGTATCACAAGTATTATATTTAATGGAAGATGTTGAATATTAAAATATGATAACTTTAGAAATAATACATAACATAAATTTCTCCAGTCTTTACCAACCATTGAGAATAACTAGTCATGGTTAAAAAAGACTCTTCAGCTTTCAACGTCTGTTTTAGGAATGTCTTGATGTCTGAGAGGAAATACATACTCCCCCAAACTCTGATTTTACTGGGAAAATCTGATGCCTGGGTGAGGTTTCATTCTCTGTCAGTCTATACTCTACATGCTGGGAGCCAGTGGTACCATGCTGGTCATTAAGGGCTGCCCTGGGCACGAACTCTTTTGGAACTTGTTGGAAAAGTTGAAGAGAAAATGCATCTCTTCTCTTTTTTGTTGTGCTATGTTTTTGGAATGGCCTCAAGTTTTGATAGAATGTTTAGTAAAACAGCAATTCTTTAGGCACGTATCCATGAGACTTTATGAGAGACATAGTCACCTGAAAGTAAAAATATTGCCCTCAAAAATTATATCTTTTGATCTTGGGGTTGTGAGTTCAAGCCACATGGGTATAGAAATTACTTTAAAAAATTACATCTCATTGTCTTCTTGTTATGCTAAGAAGGAGTCATCCATTCCTCTAAGTTACTGTCCTTATAACTAAAAAACAAAAACAAAAAACAAACCCTAGACATAACACAATAATCCAACATGGAGAGTCTCTGAAATGTAGAAAGAAGAAAATAGGCAGCTTTGGACCTTCCCTTAGAACCTGAGGGACGACAGAATGTTGAGTTCTCTGAGTCTTTATCAGTGCCTATGTATCACAGAGAGTGCTGAAGAAGCCTTAAATCTAGGACACCAACAGACATAGAAAAAAAATGTATATGCAAAAAAGTTTTTTCCCTCAGCCAACAATAAGAAAGGATGGTCTAGGAACAAAATACTTTTGAAAATACTTACTTTACTTCAAACACTAAAGGAAAACCATGATTTCAGCACTGGCAGATTCATTAGGGATGAGTAGAAATGTGATCTTCTATATCTCCTCCCCACCCCTCGTGGAAGCAGGTGGCATGTTCCATCCAGATTTTGCACTGGCTATGGTCAGTGAGGCTGAACACCCCTTTTCTGGCAAAAGCAGTTGGCCATGATATAATTCCAATGAAGGGGAGTGCTGGGTGTTAGATATTTTGATATTTTCCCCCAGGTCCCAGAGGCTATGTTCAATTTTAACTGGTCTGTTTTCCCCATGTTGTTTAGCTAAGAAAATTCTATTAACTATTCTCAAGTTTGCTGATTTTATCCTCTGTCATCTCCACTCTGCTCTTGAACCCACCCCCTTAAGGCTTTTTGTGTGTTTGTTTGTTCATTTTATAAGTGAGAGGTTATTTACTTGTGGGATCTATAATATCTATTGGTTTATTTTTTTTTCTTTTTATTTATTTTTTCAGCGTAACAGTATTCATTCTTTTTGCACAACACCCAGTGCTCCATGCAAAACGTGCCCTCCCCATCACCCACCACCTGTTCCCCCAACCTCCCACCCCTGACCCTTCAAAACCCTCAGGTTGTTTTTCAGAGTCCATAGTCTCTTATGGTTCGCCTCCCCTCCCCAATGTCCATAGCCCGCTCCCCCTCTCCCAATCCCACCTCCCCCCAGCCATCCCCCAGTTTGTTTTGTGAGATTAAGAGTCATTTATGGTTTGTCTCCCTCCCAATCCCATCTTGTTTCATTTTTATAATTTTTTTTTTTTATTTCTGTGCTCAGATTCCAGCCATGATCTGATTTCCATACAGGAAAGTGATGGTGAGGCAGAGTGGTGATTCTTTACTCCCTGCACAGCTGGCATATGCAGAGTTCTGGTTGTTCTGTGTTCTGTGTTCTGTAACAATGACCACTAAGTGGGGTCTGTTGGTGAGCAGATATGCCTCTTCCACCAGCAGCAATGATCCTTAACAAGGAGGTGTGAGATGGGGCTGCTAACTAATAGGCTTCACTCTCCCTGCTCATGCCCCACAGTGTCAGCAGGACCAGTGCGCAGCTAAGAATAGACAACCATGTAGACCTCATTCAGCAGCAACAGGAGACCTGCTTACTGAACAAAGAAAAGTAAATAGAATCCAGAGTTTTACAACATAGTATCCAAAATGACCAGGCGATGACTATAAATTATTCATATCAAGAGCCAAAAAAATCATTCACAAACATCAAGATGAATCAGAGGTTCGAATTACTGGACAAGTATTTTAAAACAGCCATCATAAAACTGCTGGAATATGCAATTATGAATTTCATTGAAACAAATGAAAAATTAGAAAATTGGAGCACAGAAATAAAAAATTATAAGAAAACAGACTGATAGAAATTGAACAAAACGGGTCACCTGAGTGGCTCAGTGGGTTAAGCTGTTGCCTTCAGCTCAGGTCATGATCTCGGGGTCCTGGGATTGAGTCCTGCATCGGGCTCTCTGCTCAGCAGGGGCCTGCTTCCCTCTCTCTCTCTCTGCCTGCCTCTCTATCTACTTGTGATCTCTCTCTGTCAAATAAATAAAATCTTAAAAAAATTTTAAAAAATTAAAAAAAAAAGAAATTGAACAAAGCCTCTGGGACTTGGGAGAGAATATCATAATACCTAATATCTGTATCATTGGATTTCCAGACAGAGAGGAGAGAAAGATTGAGGTTCAAAAAGTATTTTAAAAAATGGCAGAAAGTTTCAAATTTGGTAAAGGACAAAAACCTATGGATTCTAGAAGCTGAACGAACATACTGCCAAAAAGGATAAACTCAAAGAAATCCAGTACAAAAGACATCATAATGAAACTCGGGCAATCTAAAACTGAAGACCAAATCTTGAAAGTACCAAATCTTGAAAGTCTTTCTGGTGGATGGTGCCAGTTTGAATGACAGTAGATTCTCACCTGACACAGTGGAGGCCAGTAGGAAATGAATTCTTTTTCAGGTACTGAAGGAGATAATTGTCAATCACGAAATGCAAAAATATCTTGCAGTAATAAATGGAAAATAAGCACATTCTCAAAAGAAGGACGATCAGGAGAATAAGTAGTTAGCACACCTGCCTGTAAAGAACTGCAAGGGAAAGTTCTTTAAACAAAGAGTAGAAACAGAAGACTTCTAGGAACTTATTTGTGGAGCATAACAAATAACATGGGGGACATGGGGAGATGGAGAGGAGAAGGGAGTTGAGGGAAATTGGAAGGGGAGGTGAACCACGACAGACTATGGACACTGAAAAACAACATGAGGGTCTTGAAGGGGCAGGGGGTGGGAGGTTGGGGGAACAAGGTGGTGGGTAATAAGGACCGCACGTACTGCATGGAGCACTGGGTGTGGTGCAAAACAATGAATATTGTTACTCTGAAAAGAAATTAAAAAAATTTGAAATGGATTCATGTGGGATAAATATAATAGAATATCTTTTTTCCATTTTATTATGTTCAGTTAACCAACATATAGTACATCATCAGTTTTTGATGTAGTGTTCAACAATTCATCAGTTGCCTACAACACTCAGTGCTTGTCACAACACGTGTCCTCCTTAATACCCATTGCCTAGCTACCCCATCCCCCAATTCCCCTTCCTTCTGTAACTCTCAGTTTGTTTCCTGGAGTCCAGAGTCTCTCATGGTTTGTCTCCCTCTCTGATTTCTTCCCATTCAGTTTTCCCTTCCTTTCCCTGTGTCTAACAGACACACGGAAAAATGTTCAAAATCAATCACTAGTCATCAGGGGACTACAAATCAAAACCACCACGAGATATCATTACATCTGTTAGAATAGCAAAATTTAACAAGATAGGAAACAACAAACGCTGGCAAGGATGTGTAGAAAGGGGAACCCTCTTACACTGTTGGTGGGAATGCAAGCTGGTACAGGCACTCTGGAAAATAGTATGGAGGTTCCTCAAGATGCTAAAAATAGAGCTACCCTATGACCCAGTAATTTCACTACTAGGTATTTATCCCAAAGATACAGCTGTAGTGAAAAGAAGAGGTATATGCACCCAAATGTTCATAGCAGCAATGTCCATAATAGTCAAAATGAGATGTCTTTCAACAGATAAATGGATAAAGAAGATGTGGTACATTAATACAAAGGAATACTACTCAGTCATCAGAAAGGATGAATGCCTACAAATTGTATCAACATGCATGGAACTGGAGGGGATTATGCTAAGTGAAGTAAGTCAAGCAGAGAAAGACAATTATCTTATGGTTTCCCTCATATGTGTAATATAAGGAATAGACTATCTTTATTATTATTTCATTAAATCATATTTGATGGTTGAAGCAAACTCATGAAACCCTGTGGCACTCACTACATGAAGAGGGCATACTTAAGGAAGTTCTATTTCAGTAAATGAAGATGGGCAAGGAGGTTTCACAGGAGGTAAGTTTTCTACAATTCACTTCAAGTAGGAAGACATCAATACCAGGTCTCTGATAAAGTTATGTAAAAATATTGTATTATTTTGAACAATCACTGGGAAAACTGTACAAAGTCATAGACTAAAAAAACACTATCAATAAATCAAATTAGGTCTTCAAAAAAAATCAATGAAATTGATAAAGCTCTAACAAGGCTGACAAAGTACAAAAAATGGAAGACACAATTCGCCAATATCAGGGATGAAATAAAGCACACAGGAGATTATCATGATAAATCCCTCAGTCTGGAAGGAGGTAATTAGGAATACTGTGAACAACTTCACACTCATAAATTTAACAACTTGGAGGAAGTAGACCAAAAATCAAACATGATGAAGTAGAGATTCTTGATAGTATTTTAATCATTAAATAAATAGAGTTTGTAACTTAAAGGTTCCCAAAAAAAGAAATCTCCAGGCCCAGGTTGTTTCATTATCAAATTCCACCAAATATTTAAAGTATTAACACTAATTTTATTACTATCTTTTCTAGGAAACAGATGGCAACAACTTCCCATTCATTTTATGAAGCTAGAATTACCCTGATAACAAAACCATACCAGGATCACAAAAAAGATAACTACAGACCAATATCTCTCACAATTTTATACATAAAAATCATCAACAAAATATTAGCAAATCATACCTGATCTATGAATTAACTCAACATGGATAAAAATTGAAATGTAAACCATAAAACTCTAACCTTTTACCAAAAATGAATAGAAGGTCGTCTAGGACAAGGACTTCTTAGAAAAACACCAAAAACATGGAAAAGAAGCAGAATTTGGTAAATATGATATCATCAAAATAAAAAAAAAAACAACAAGAACATTTTCCCTGAGGAAAACCCTGTGAAGAGAATGAAAAGGCAAGCTTTAAACTGGCAGAGAATATTTGGAAACATATCTGACAAAGGACTAATATCTTTAACACATAAAAACTGCTGAGTGAAATAAGTCAAGCAGAGAGAGTCAAGTATCATATGGTTTCACGTATTTGTGGAGCATAACAAATGACATGGAGGACATTGGGAGATGGAGAGGAGAGGGAGTTGAGGGAAATTGGAAGGGGAGGAGAGCCATAAGAGACTATGGACTCTGAAAAACAACCTGAGGGTTTTGAAGGGGCGGGGTGGGAGGTTGGGGGAACAGGTGGTGGGTAATAGGGAGGGCACATATTTCATGGAGCACTGGGTGTTGTGCAAAAACAATGAATACTGTTACGCTGAAAAAAATAAATAAATAAATTTTAAAGTTAAAAAAAAAAACTCTAATACCTCTGCCACAAAAGCAAAGCACATAACAAAATAAACTTAGAATATGCACAAATGGCATGAAGAACCAGTTTACCAAAAGTGGTATACAGATGTCAATTGTTTTTGAATATCATTATTCAATAGGAATATGCATATTAATGCCACAAATGAGATGATAATTGCACACTTACCAGAATGGCTGAAATAAGCTAATTAATTAATTAATTAAGTATAGCTACACTGAATGCTGGCAAGGATGTTGGATCACTTATATGCTGCTAATGAGAATGTACAATAGAACAGCCATTCTGGAAAACAGTTTGGCAGTTTCTTAATAAAATCAACTAGGCAACCACCATATGACCCACAATTATACTTTTTGTCCATCCATCCAGACAAATGAAAACTTAGTTAACACACAAAACAAGAGTGTTTGTAGCTACCTTATTCATAATAGCTGCAAAACAACCCAGAAGTCCTTCAGTGGGTGGATGGTTAAACAAACTGTGGAACACTACTCAGTAATAAAAAGGAACAAACTACAGGTTGTATGCAACAGCCTTGATGAAGCTCCGGCGAATTCCACCAGGTCATAAAAGCCAGCTACCAAAGATGACACATTGTATGATTCTATTTCCAAGATGTTCTTAAAATGAAAACATTGTAGAAATGTACAATTAGTAGTGGCAGAGGTTAAAGGAGGGAATGGAGTTCAGAGGTTACAGGATGTGGTCTATAAAAGGGAAACACAGGGCATCTTTTCCATGATGGAAAGGTTCTACATCTTGACTATATCAATGTTCATATTCTGAGTGATATGGTACTACAGTTTTTCAAGGTGTCACCATTAGGGGAAATAGAATAGAGTATATAGGATTTTTCTGTATTATTTTCTACAGGTGCATACATACTTTAATTATCTCAAAAGAAAACATTTAAGGAACCACTTCTTCCCTTTTAAAGATGGAGGTGTTGTTCCTAGGTCTACTTGGGATATTTGCATCCTCCTTGACTTCTTCCTGAAGAATTTTATTTCTTTCTCAATTTCTTCACAAGTCATCTTGACAGGAGGCCAGCCATGCATGTGCATGTGTATGTTGCGTGTGCACATCCACAAACACACCTTATGTACATACGCTTATTATAATCTTGCTGATACAAAGTTGGCACACAATTATTATATACACTTAATGGCACACAATTAAGTATACAGTACTCTATACTGTAAATTCCATACAGCAAATTGACTTGCACAGAATGCATTATTGGGTTTGGCTAAATTCATATCCACAGCCAACCTATGGTCACAACTAACAAGCAAATGTAGTTCCTACAAGGTGTTGGTTATTTTGTTTACATTAACAAGAAGGATACAAAAGAAACACAATGAAAACAAACTGGAACTTGACTCATTTGTCAATGACCTGAATGAGTCAGTATTATCTGCTGATTCAGATAATGATTTTTTAATACTGGAAGAATGTTTTCTAAGTTTGTGTGTTATTTGCAATGGAACAGCTACAGACACAACTTATTTTGAAATTGAATCTGCACTATTAACCTTTCTTCATTACTTTTTTGGGGGGGGGTCTCTAGAAAAGTGTCAGCAAATTTTTTTAAAGATTTTATTTATTTATTTGACAGGCAGAGATCACAAGTAGGCAGAGAGGCAGGCAGAGAGAGAGAGGGGGAAGCAGGCTCCCTGCTGAACAGAGAGCTTGATGCAGGGCTCGATCCCAGGACCCTGGGATCATGACCTGAGTCGAAAGCAGAGGCTTTAACCCACTGAGCCA